>NW_028128989.1:4802500-7202500 GCF_055761805.1 Camellia sinensis | reverse complement strand
ATATCGATGCATGATGGCCGAGGAGTCGAATTGCACGACTCAATATGAAATGAATGCACATGAAAACACAACAAGACCTAAACTCCATCATGGGTAATCCGGAGTATCGGCGACAGGGAATTGAGACACGTTCCGTCACTCGGAGTACGAAACGTCCCTCGTTTCCCGTGCTCGGGCTAACTCCTATCCCAAACACAATACAAATGAGATGGCATACACAATGCGACTAACATACAACCTAGCATACGCAATGCTATGAAATGGCATACACAATGCTCGATGTAACATGGCATACACAAAGCTCTAACACACAACCTAGCATACGCAATGCTATGAATTGAAAAGGCATACACAATGCGTAATGGACTTACACCAACATGAGTGGACCTCAGCCACACTCACATCAGTGGCCATAAGATGAAAGACCGAACCTAAGGCATTAAATGCCACTCTACCAAAACATGGCAAGGATGAAGCATGGCATTCAACCATATAATTTTCAGCACTGAAACATAATGCTAAATGGTCCCGAAACATGGAAATATGGCACCCGATGCATGGAATAAGTCCCGAAACTCAAAACTAGTCCAATGCATTGAACCACAAGTATACAAAGCAAGCATTATTTGATCATGAAGTCTAAAGACAGAGCCAAGGTAGTCCCAAAACATGTACATTTCCAGTTTAAAGTATGGCCAAAAGATGCTAACATGATGGACTAAAATAGCATGCAACGTTGGCTAGTAAGTATGGGTTGTATTACAACTATATGATGCGCATGAGATCTCATCAAACCAGCCAAAAATAGTGAACAAAACATGCCAAAATATGCCTAAATAATCATTGAAATGCAGCCAACGCATGCAAAAATGAGGGGCTTCTTTGGAGGGCCATGCAAGGGGTTGCTAAGCACATACAAGATAGACATGAAGCATAGCAAAACCACCTCTGTAAATGGACTATGACAGCCCTAAAGCTCACCAAATTGGCCCTGAAATGGGTCTAGGAAACATGCAAAGAAAGGCCCCTTTGAAAGGCCTTGGATGGGATTGCTCTACACATACATTGTAGACATAAAACATGGCCAAAAGAGCCTTGGATAGAGCCAAGGAAGACCCCAAAACTCACAGAATGAGGCCTGAAACATGACTTTGAAGCATGAAAAATAGGGTCCCTTTGAAAGGCCCAAAAAACCACCAAACAAGACAAGGAGAGAGGCGGTCACCCCCCTCTAATTTTGGCCCTCAAAAATACATCTAAGCCACTGAAAATCCACTGGATTTTAGTGTCTAAGAGGCCAAACCATGGCCAATCCAAGTGCTCTAATGCATAGCCTTAATCATGAAGAGATGAAGCATGCATAGGGGGAAGATGATCCCAAACAGAAATGGGACCTTAACCAAACTTGAAGAGGATGTCAAAAAAAGACTTTTTCCAATTTATAGAAAATCTCGAAAATGCTCACAAGTAAGGCTAAAATAGGATGCAAAAATAGCCCTAAAAGAGAAATAGAGGATAAGGGGAAGTAAATGACCTCAAACAGTAAAGTGCCCTTAAACAAAGTTGAATAGGGGATCAAAATATGACACTTTCTAGTTTATGATAAAGCCCAGAAATACTTGCAAGTGAAGCTAAGTAATGAAGCAAAAAAATGCAAGTTTAAGGGAAATAGGCACTTACCCTTGAAGAGCCGACCTCCAGCAACTTTTGGACCAAGTTGGTGAGCTTTCAACCTCTGCAAATGACTTCCAAGGTGCTGGAATGGATGATGGAGGTGTGGTGCTAAGGGTTGTAGTGCAAATGGACCAAGAAAATGAGGGTTTTGGAGCTTAGAATAGTGACAATGGAGGAGGGAGGTTATAAGCCTTAAGGAATTTTGTTCAACCAGCTAATATGAAGCCAAGCCTCTCCTTCATAGAGGAGAGGCTTCAAAATATCCAAAAAGGTCCCAAGTACGTGTATGGAGGATGCACCAAATGGCTTCTAGCTGGCACAGCTGGATTACACTCAGAAAAAGCAAAAAGCAAGAAGCAGGCCGGCTAGTTCAAGTGGCCGGCCGGCCACCCCCCCTAGTCGGCCGACCAGGGGTCAAAAGGTTCAAGCCCCAAAGCTGGTTGTCCATGAAGCCCTTGAATTTATCTTTCCAATGCCGCCAACCTTGCATTAAAATTCCTCCTGCGCAAAAAGTTATGCCAGTTTTGGTGAAGCCACACAGATTCGGTCCAAACGGGCTTCAACCAACCATATCTCCCCCACCCGGACTTGTCCTTAGGATATTCTTGAGTGAAAAATGAAGCCCCAGAAGTAAGCTTTCCAACGGTGGTGGCCTCATATCTTAATTCCTCATGTGCAAAGAGTTATGCCCGTTTCGGTGAAGCCGCGCAGATGTTTTCTCTCCTTCCCGGATTCATGCTGAACCACTTTTGACCAAAAAAAGCTGGTCAGACATCTGATTTTCTGGTTTTCCATATGACCGCATTGAATCCCCAGAAGTTATCTTTCCAATGGCGCCAACCTCACATTAAAATTCCTCATGTGCAAAGAGTTATGCCCGTTTCGGTGAAGCCGCGCAGATTTGGCCTTATCTGGATTCATGCCGAACTTCTCCCAAACTAGTTTTGCTTTCTCTTCTCCTCTTTTCTTCAACTCCAAACCCCTAGACAAGGTGTTTTGAAAGATTTTTCAAAGATTTCATCTCTCTTTCGTTCATTTCCACTTTGTCCTTGCTTGGTTTACCGAAAAGCACAACATTTGACAAAATGCGAGCCTCGGAACATCGTAAAAACTTTATTTCAAAAACATTTTGAAAGAGAGGGTTTTAAGGTCTAAAATATTTTGATCAAGATTGTTTTGGTCCAAAAAGGGTTACAAAGTTGAGATTTGACTCTCCTCTTGCCGAAAAAATCGACCCTTTGCACTGCACAACTTCCAAAACCATCAGTCGCGTCCAAGTCTTAAAGGCGGTCAAAAATGGGGTGTCTACAGTTATCAATGGTATAATTTCCTTAGCCAAAAAAGAGAATGCTAGGGTTACCCTTGCCGACATTCAATATTGTTACACCATGTGAGGCCTGAAGTCAGAAAAGGGCTATATCTATTACCTTAAGCCGAGATCCACAGAATACAAACTTGTTGCTGACCTCCCAGACTCCAACAAGGGTACTAGAGACGATTATTTCATCGTCTCGGGCAACTGGGAGTTCCATCCAGATGATGACCTTAACCTCTATCCCCTAAGCCGAACAGTTTTCAGAAAGGGAGACGGTAAGAACCAAGTGTCACTTTTACTTGCTTTCAAGTCTTTTTTACTTTGATATTTTTATATGTGCCAACGTCTGTTCATTTTTGTCCTTGTAGCTCTTCCTCAGGCCCCGAAGGACTTCCGTAAAAACTTCTATCCTAGTAAAGATTTTAAGAGGCTGCTGGACTTGCTTGTTAATCAGCGCAAGGCTCCTCTGCTTCTGAATTTCATTCCAACCTACAAGTCAACGTTGCCCGACGTTCCCAAAAAGAGGAAGTCTCCTCTTTCAGCAACAACTCCTACTACAACTTCATCACCTCGGCCTGATCAGGGATCAACTTTTGCTCTAGCAAAACAGCCATATACTTCAGCTCTTCAATTGATCCCATCCTCTCAGCACCAACGCTGACGTCGAGCGCCACATTTTACACCAGCAGGCAGGACCTGTAGCCGAAGACGCCAAAGTGCTGAGGCATCCTCTTACGATCTAGCCAACCCACCAATAGTTCTACCAGCAATCCGCCTTGACACTAAAGTTTACCGTTGCCATCTCCTCTAACGAAATGGGTCGCAAGAAGGCAGTTGATGATAATCTTCTGGCCGACATCCCGAATGTTGTTACCGTCCAATCTCCATCTTCCCAATCTCAACCCAAACCAAAACCAAAGAGGTTGAAGAAAGCCCAACCCAAGGCAATGGTGACTCAAATTGATACTGAGGACACTTTGCCACTTTCATTGTTTCCTTAAAGCTTTGAGGTTCATTTTCTAACAGGTATGTCAGAAAATCTAGAACAAAGGATTTTGATGTTCTTACTCTCTTACTTCGTCTTGATTCATCATCAGTTAAATCTTATTGGTTGAGACCATTAATAGTCTCTTGTATTTAATTGTCATTAGTTTCTTGACTTTGTGTACAATCATAAGTTCTTTTATGTGAACCTAATTCCTGTCCTTTCTTGTAAGGAAAGACATATTCAAAAAATACGGCATTCCTTGACTCTATAATAGTGTTCACATTTATATCAGGTATTTTTGATTTATAAGTCAGAAATTGATATACGCTACTATTCTGAACATAACCAATAAATACACAATCCACTGTTTTCAGTCCTATCTTAGTCTTTTTTGGAACAGGAACTTCAACTTTTGCCAAATACCCCCACACTTTTAAGTATTTGTAGGAAGGTGGTCGACCTTTCCACAATTCATAAGGAGTGCTGTTGGTTTTCTTGTGGAGTATTCTGTTAAGAACATAATTAGTAAATAATATTGCGTCCCCCCACAAGTTCTGTGGTAAGCCTGAACTTAGTAACATGGCATTCATTATTTCTTTTAGGGTTCTATTCTTTTTTTCAGCAATTCCATTTTGCTGTGGAGAATAGGATGCTGTAGTTTGGTGAATAATGCCTTGTTGTGCACAAAATTCATTTAATGGTGCATCATATTCACCACCCCTATCACTTCTAACCATTTTAATGGTTTTACCAAGTTGATTTTCAACTTCAGTTTTGTAGAGTTTAAACATTTCCAAGGCTTCATCTTTACTTCTAAGTAAATAGACATAACAATATCTTGTGCAATCATCAATAAATGTTATGAAATACTTCTTACCTCCTCTACTTTGAACAAATTTAAGATCACACACATCAGTATGAATTAATTCTAGAAGTTCTGCTTTTTTTTCAAGCGATTTAAATGGAGCCTTAGTTAGTTTCGCTTCTACATAAATATCGCATTTGTGATTAAGATCAATTGCAAACTTTGGTATATAATCCAAACCAATTAATTTATGCAGAGCATCAAAATTCACATGTCTTAATCTACTATGCCATAAATTTGACTCAAGAATATAAGTAAAAGATATATTATTCTTATTAATAGTAAGTTTTGGTACAACCGTCATTACATTCAACTTGAAGAGACCATCACTCATGTATCCTTTACCAACATACATACCACTCTTTGATAATACAAATTTATCAGACTCAAATACAAGCCTAAAACCATTTTTACTTAACAAAAAACTAGAAACTAAATTCTTCTGGATGTCTAGTACATGCAGTACGTTGTTAAGTGTAAGTTCTTTTCCTAATGTCATCTTCAAGATCACCTTGCCTTGTCCAGCCACAGTAGAAGTAGAAGAATTTCCCATGAAAAGTTGTCCATCATTTGTAGCCTCATTGTAAGTAATGAACATCTTCTTGTCCACAAAATGTGACGAGTTACCCCAGTGTCAACCCACCATTCCTTGGGATTTCCAACCAAATTAGCTTCAGACACCATAGTAGAAATATTGATGTCATTTATCCTGTCAGAGATGTAATCTAATTCTATCACATTGGCTTGATTGGTGCTCTTCTTGCTTGTACTTCCTCGATCCTTCTTAGGGCGGCGACAATCAGAAGCTCGATGTCCAATCTTGCCACAATTATAGCATTTTCTTTTGAACTTCTTATTGTCATTGTTGTCGCCTTATTTAGGACCATCTTCACCAAACTTCCTCTTTTTGTTATGTGGTTTGTGCGCTTGTTCAACCACATTAGCCTTGGACTCAATGGAATTTTTACCATTCCTCTTTTCAGCCTTCCGATTATCTTCCTCAATTCTCAGTCTTACAATAAGTTCATCGATGGTCATCTCTTTGCGTTTATGTTTTAAATAATTTTTGAAATCTTTCCAAGTCG
The DNA here is from genome assembly GCF_055761805.1 of Camellia sinensis. Taxonomy (NCBI): domain Eukaryota; kingdom Viridiplantae; phylum Streptophyta; class Magnoliopsida; order Ericales; family Theaceae; genus Camellia; species Camellia sinensis. The sequence continues at coordinate 7,196,573 of NW_028128989.1, read as the reverse complement.
GTAGTAAATTTTTCACTAAAGTAGCGACTTGGAAAGACTTGCTAAGAGACATACCTTAAGAATGAATATCATGTAAAATTAATTAAAAATTTTGAACTTGAGAAATTACTGTTTGGGAGTCTACCATAACGAAATCTAGAAATTTACCAACAACAAATTTCTTTGTGCCGGCATCCTCTGTGTTGTATTTTTTCTCCAAAGAATCTCACAATTCTTTTGCTATTTTCAAAGAGGTGTAAATATTATACAGTATGTTGTCAAGGCCATTGAGGATGTAGTTTCTACATAGAAAATCAGAATGTTTCCAGGTATCTACAACGACAACAACTTGTCGATCACTTTCATCCTCTTTAAGTACTGGAGCCTCTTCACGGAGAAATGAGCCAAATTTAGAGTTATAAGATAGAACAACATTTTCTGCTTCCATCTCTTAAACTTAATGCCATTAAATTTTTCCCTTTTTTCTCCATGATTTATTAGAACTTGAACATAGTTCTGGATAGGAACTGGAGTCATTGTAACGATCGGATTTGAAGTACTACTTTCAGCAGCCATAATATCTTATTACAAAAATCAGAAAAATCAAAACACAAATTAATTTTCTAGTTACTCAAACCAGAAAATAAATTATAACACAAAATAATTTTACTTTTCTTGTTACTAAAACTAGAAAAATAAAATACCACCATAATTTCCTGTAACACAAATTAATGTTCTGCAATTCTTAATGACACCAGTATATTACTACTAGTTGTCAAAGAAAATAAATAGTATATTATTACTATTTGTGAAACAGTATATTACTACTATTTGTATTTTCTAACTAGAATATCACTTGGTGAAGGCACAAAAAAATAAATACAATGAAGACTCCAAAAAATGGTTTGTTTTAAGATTGTAGGACAATCTTCACTGTATTACAAATAAATAATGTTTGTGTACTTAACAAAAAACAAAAGAAATAAAGGAAAGCAAAGAGATTGTTTGATTACAAAAATCAAACCAGCAAATAAAATAAATAAATAAAAATATATTTTTATTTCGTTACAAAAACAAAATCAAATATGATATAAATAAATAATAAACAGAAAATAAATTAACAACTTACTTTATTAATTTCCCGAACGAAGTTTTGATCAAGTCCAGTGTTTAACATTGTGTCCTTAAGATAGATTTGTCCTTTTCCCGGTGCTTTCAAATTGTGGACATCTATCTCCCAAGATAAAATGATCAACAGTGAATAGTAGCAGCACTACAACCTATTCACACAACGAACACATTTAGTGTTTACACTCTTTCTCACAAGGAAAATAATGCAACAAAATGTAGAGAGAAAGACAGAATTTTGGATGAAAATTGGAGTGAAAAACCAAATGAGAGACTGCCTATTTATATAGGAAAATGGTGGTTGTTTTGTTTAAATCCAACAAGTATGGCACCTGTTCGGTTTAAACTAAACAGATACAAATCTGTTTGAATTTAAATTAAAACAAGCAAGGGTTTTTTGAACTGAAATTATTCGAAAAGATTTGAAATCTGTACAGAAAATGTGCAAATTTTCAAACCAAAATTTAAATTTAAACGGTCATATTTTATTTTATCAAAAAATAAAATTAATTGAAATTGTTCAAAAATATTTGAAATCTGTACAGAAAGGTACAAATTTTCCATCCAAAATTTGAATTTAAACAGTCAGATTTTATTTTACCAAAAAATAAAATTAAATTCAAATGTTTTTGGCCCAAAAAGATAAGTATTGGGCCGGATAAGCCCAACCTCACATTACGCATCCGCGCCCAGCCTGCCCGACTGAACGGACGGACAGCGGCGGCATGCGTGTGTTTATTTTTTGCTCCAATGGGTCTAGCCCAATTTGCCCATAACCTCTCCCTTCTACAAACTTGGGGTGCCTCTTCGGATCCACCCCAAGTTACAAACTCAAGCTTTATAAACCCACAAAATTCTTTCCACCAAGCCAATGTGGGACAAGTCTTTATTCAAACCTTAAGGAATTTCCACCAAAAATTCCATTTCCATGGAGCTCACTTTAGCTTCAATTTCCCATTCACCCGATAATGGTTTTGAGCAACCAAACATACTATGTGAATCACAACATGGCATAGAACGCGTTACTACTTAGACCCGCCAAATTTGGTGCATGGGTCCCACCTAAAAATTAGACCAAAGTCGAGAAAAAATCTATTTTTTTCAAAACTTTCAAAACCCATTTTGAACACATGCTGCACATGAAAATTTGAAGGATGTAGCACAAGAAGGCAAACAAATTTCTTATACTATGATGAGAAATAGTTTAATGATAGAGTTTTTGAAAGTTGTTGAAGAAAAACAGAAAGCAAAAAAGAAACATGATTATCTTGTACTTGCTTTGTAAAAGACTTATTGTGAACTTTTAGCGATGGATGATGATAGTAATGAAATTAAAAATGATGATAATTCAGGAAATGAAATATTACTTGAAGGTGGTAAGCAAGTCTTTTCCAATATAGAGTTCACTTTGCAAGATCCCCTACCTGTTGCTTCAAAGGGGCAACCCAAATCGCTTAGACAAAAACATCCTAAAGAAAATCATGTGGGCAAAAAGCGAAAATGTAGCGTTTGCAAGCAAACAGGGCATATCAAGACTAGTTATCATCGGCATAACAGATCAAGGTGATTTATCTGATTGCCTTATTTTTCTTCTTCTTCTTCTTCTTCTTCTTCTTCTTCTTCTTCTTACTTAGTAAGTTAAATTTTATGTAACTTTAAGTTATAGTTTTTTTCCCTCTTTCAGAGATAATGCCAATGTAAGTTTGTCGCCTACCAATCAAATATTTCATTAGGTAATTTAAAAGTTCTATGAATTTTTGTTTATTCTCATAGATGATTATAGATGATTAGTTGTTTCTCATAAATGAATTTTTTGTTTCTTGAATTTTCTCACATGAAGGACTCCATGCCAATAACTTTGGATCTTCCATGTCCTCAATTTACTATGTCTCAAGATCCTAAGCCTTCTACATTCGGGGTATTAATTTTTTAATTTAGTAATAAAATTTTAAAATTTCAATTTTAATCTATTTACAATTTCATCAATTTTCTTATTTCTTTAATGATTATTCTTATTATAGGATCTAATGATGGAGGTCGGAAAAAACATATACAATTGAAAGTATCGAAACAACATACATGTCAGGATTGATTTTGGATTACTGATGAACATGATAAAAATAACCACTTTAATGCAATTGGTATTGAGTAATGATAACCAACTGGTAGATGTTTGATATTATTTGAGTGTGATAACTATTAATAACTAGTGCCACTTTGAGTCTTTTTTGAGTTCAATTAACTATGATATTGGTAATTTTTATGATTGAATTTAGTTATGCATTACTTGGAGTATACATGATCGATGAGTGATTTTATTAGAATTTATTTATGAAGGTAGGGAGAAAGTTACTAGACTCAAAAGAATTCACATGTATTTCGTCTAGTAGCTAGAACCAAAAAAACAGGTACACAGGTGGAGTTCCCATCTATTATTTTGGACAAAAATTCCATCCCCCATTTACAACTTGCTCCTACAAAATTCACAATACATCTAAAAATTCCCACCCTCCATTTACATCACTTTTGTTACAAGCTCTAAAGAAACAGTAACTTCACCAAATATATATATATATAATCAAAGTTTCAAGTGAATTATTGCAATACCTTGTATGTGCCTTTGATGTCAATGCTCACAGTAAGATTTAACAAACAGCACCAAAATTTGATTTTTCTTTAATGCAAATAAAATAGTACTTATATTTTTTGATTCACGAAATAAAAATTTTGTTGATGAAATATTATATACAAAATGATAATGAGACAAACATCAATAAAAAGAAAGCTGAAAAATAGCATCGTAGCCAAAAAAAGAAAAGAAATAAAAATAAAAATAAAAACAAAATGAAAACAAAATAAAGAAAAAATCCTAACAAAAAAGCCAAGAAACACAAGTCACAAAATTGAACTCTTTAAAGAAGAACTATATCATTCCTAATCCTAAGACTTGAGCAAACAAGGCTTGAGTAAAAAATAGACCAAAGATCCGCTTGAATAGGTGTTTTAGGGAAAGAAAACGCCAATAACTAAAACTTTTACAAGCAACAAATAGGATCAAAAAATTAATTTTTTAATCAAAAAATAAAAATAAACTACTTTGGACGGTCAAGAGCAAATTTCAACTGAGCAAATCCTCGATCCATGCTTGGCCACTATAGGCGAAATCCCAATCCCACGAGCAGAGTTTTCTGAAACACATTCCCACCACATCAATACCAATATCACTATCCTCGATCGGACCTCTGGCTTTGAGTCCTTGACGCCATATTACTTGTATTTTTCACTAGATTTCCTTTGCTCTAGTTGTGACCTGATCAAAATCGTTCTAGACAGAGAATGATGGGTTTATATCAAGATTCAAAAAATTGTTTCAAAAAATAAAAAAGGAAAAGAACTGAGATAATCAAACAACTTACTAGATTATATGCATGTTTGATGGTCTCAATTTTTTCTTGCCGGAGAAGACGGAATTGAGGTCTAAGTTTTTGATCGTCGCTTTTGAAAGTGGGTTCAAACCTATTCAATTCATTATAATTTATTTTATATTATTTAAAACTCTAATTGTAGTTAAGTTATTGGAAGCTCCAACTCTCTCTCTCTCTCTCTCTCTCTATCTATGGTATGAAATAAACTATCCCACTATTTCTTTATTGTACATGACGTGTCAATACTTGATAGGGTGTTCGTAAAATTGGTATTCACAGCACATCTGTGAGAAACTTAATCCCATCTCATAAAGGGTGGGTCTCATATTATGTGAACCTTAGGCCTTATCCCTTGTAAGACATTTGTTTCTCATTTTGTACTTCTTCTTTGCAATTAGACTTATTAATATAATGGATAACTGACTCTAACTTCAATTGATAAAACTTTTTTACTAAAATTTAAAATATGTTCCCAACCCAACCCATCACATTTGACTTGTATTTTTCACATCATCAGATTAGAAAACAGATCTAATTTTTTAGTTAGATTAGAATAACACTTTGTTTTATTGGTCAAAAGAAAAAAAAGAAATAAGTAATTACTACATGTTCTAATTTTTTCAAGGTTAGCCTCATTTTGCTCCCTATATAGTTTCTCAAAAATTACATTTCCCCGCTTGTATGATAAAAACAATTTATACTTTGTATTCTATACATTTATAAAAATTGCACTTTACATCTTGTAAGATAAAAAGAGTGTACTTTGCACCTTATAAGAGCATCTCCAATGATGTATCTTTTTTTTTTTTAATCAAATTTAAGTAAAAATTTGAGTAAAAACTTTATTTGATATCAAGTGCACCAGAGGAGGATTTTGAACTTTCATCAAAATATTGTTCGACTGGGTAGATGTCCGACCGGTTAACCGGCTAGTGTATTTTTTTCACAAATTTTTGCCCAAAAGGGACATTCGGTGGTGAAAATCCAATAGCTAAGAATAGTGATTTAATGAAACTCCCAAGTATCCTCAATTTGGTGAAATTTTTTTGATATTCTCGATTTGATACTAATTTGATGAAACCATTGGAGCAGGAAAAAGGTGATTATTTTATCAAATTTAAATTTGATAAAACAATTAATGAACCGTTAGAGATGGTCCAATAATTTTGTAAAATTTACACTCTATACCTTTGGTGTTTACCATTTTTTTTTTCAGTATTTTTAAAATTTAATAATGCAAAGTACAATTTATACAGAACTAGGTATGAACTGCAACTTTTTTATTTTACAAGAGGCAAAGTACAACTTTCACAAAATTATAAAGTGCAAAGTTGATAAGGTTTACCACTTATTTAATTTTTTTCTTCTAAAAACATATATTTAATTGCAGTTTCTTCTTAATTTTACAGGATAAATTGCAAGTTGTGTTAAGTCAAAAGTGCCATTTAACAATTTTAGGAGATTGGCAATTAACTTTGATATTGACCTGGTGCGGTGTGTACTGTTGAGTTTGACACACTAGTGGATCCAAAAATACAACCTTTATTGATAACACTCTAGTACAAAAAATACTTATACACAATCACTCACTAATACACTTCACTTATCCACTCACACATACATCCAAGCACTCACACTTTATGTGTCTTCCTCACGCAATACCTTGAGACACCTCACTCTAAATCACTCTTGTAGTGCTTGACTACTCACTTTGGACTCACTCTTTTTTCACCAAATTGTCCAATTGCCTAGTACTTGCACTCATCTTATATTTATACTGATTAAAGAATTTTCTAGAATACACTCATACTTTCCCTACACTATAGAACAAGCTAGATTACTCTAATACATGTTAAGGCTTTCTATACTTCTCTAAAATATTCTAGAACCTTTTGGAACTTTCTAAATTTCTCTAGATTTCTCCAAACTTCTCCAATGTTCCGGAACCTTCTAGGATGTTCTAGAATCTTCCGAATTTCTCTAGATCTTTCCAGAAACTTCTAAATATTTCCGGAGTATTCTAGATTTATGTAGAAACTTCTAAAATATTCTAGAGAAAATATTTTAGAGAGTGAGGAGAGTTAGTGATGACTCTCAACATGTACAGTCTCCATCTCTTAATTTTTTTATCCCTACACTCTCCTCCAATGAATCAATCGAATTTTTTCAAATTTTTCTTTTCTTTCAATTTTTTTTATGACATCATTGGGAGAGAGTTTGAGAGAAGGAAAAATTGAACGATGAAGCATTGCTCGTGTACTATAATGAACTTTTTACTATATAAACACTGAGCAAAGTATGAGAGATTATTGATTGGTCTTAGAGTATTGTTTCACACCATTTATTGAAGGACAATTGTCCAGTTATCTGTTAAAAAATAAAAAAATAACAAATCTTATTATTTTAATCAATAAAAATTAAGTACAGTACCACACCGCCTTATCCCAAGAATAATGAATAATTTTCGGAAAAGTACTTAGTGTGTGTGTTGTTTTCTGACCACACTACCAAACAGGTACTCAGCTGAAGAACATTGGCAAAATAGATTGCGCCCAAACGACCTGTCACAGAAAGAAAAAGACTCCGGCGATGGTTCGTCCACCCGAGGGCACTCCGACGATCAAGTCAATTATCTCTCAAAGATAGCAAAAGTGCTTTACTCACTATTCAGAATACCAAAAGCGTACCTTAGACCCACAAGGGTGCCTTACTTTTATAACCAGCACTGACCTAATCCCTGTAGAAGCCTAGCTTCAATGGACTCTGGCTCAATGCCTATCTAGGACTCTCAAATAGATAAAGATGAACTCCCTGAGAGCTTTATCCTTATCCAAGCTGAAGTCCTCCCTCATTCTAGGACTCTTGTAACTTATCCGCTCATCTCAGATTCCAGTATCTCCACAGATAACCTTAGCCTAGCTGAGATCACCTCGGCGCATGACCAAGACATATGGCACCTCGGCTGGCACTTTGGTGCCACCTTGGCCATGTGTTGTCATCCAAAAAATACATCCCTACAACTGCCCCTTAGGTTTTATTACCACGGCATTCTAAGGTGATGGAACCTATATCATTTGAACACATAGTACGTCGGCTACGCTTGCTCTATCATTCACTACCGAGGTTATCACATATCGGCTTCCATATGATAAACACTTCAGTGTGTTCGCATCAATGCTTTAGAACCAATAACTAAGTTTGTCCAAGTTCATTTAGCCGAGATCGTCCTTCTAGCCGAGGTCGTTACTTCATTAAATCAAGAACTCCAAGAGTTTTCACACGCCTATGAGCTGTCACGCACAGTAATTCAATCGGTTTTGCCACGCGTCTCTTCCCCATTGAACCGTACCTGACATGCGCTACCAAGTCGCGTCACTTCTAAGTGCGCCGCCTGATAGGCACGTCGTCTAAGGCACATTTAATACCATTTTGCCGCCTTTTCCGTGTTTTGACAAAAAAACCCTTTTCCCTCTTTCCGTCTTTTCACTTCACATCTTTGATTTTGCACAAGTTTTCTCTCTCTAAGCTTCTTTCTCCCCAAACTGCCATTATTGTCTTCCCAAAGCTCTCTGCAACTACTCCGTTTGTCTCCTCCGACGAAACACTCACCGTTTTATTACTCATTTCACCGTAGTTTCAACTTCGGCATATACTACTCCGGCGTCACTCCCTCTGGTAAGTCATTGTTTCTCTTTATTTCAATTTCTTGTTTTGCTCCAAACTGCTATGCTTGTACACTGCCATGGTGTTCTTATTTGTGCTCTTAATTTGTTACTTGTGTGTTGATTTCCACCATTCATCATCTGTTTCACGATTCTACTCTTGCACAATCTGTTGCTGGTATACACACACACAAACATACTGTTTGTGTACTTGACATTCTTAATAGCTTGTCATCGTTTTTTATTTTGCTTTCTGGTTTCTAAACCATATTCATACTCGTCATTTTGCCACTGTTTTTGGTGTTTTGTATGCTTTTGAAAAATGTTCTTGGGTTCTTGTTTGTCTTCTTGAGTCTGAATCATACTCTTGTTTCTATTTTCTTGTTGTGTTTCTCCAGATTTCTGCGTTCAATTCTTATTTACATAGTCTTAGGTTCTAGGATTTGTTTTAGAACTTCCTATCCTTAGGAAAAATTGAAACAAAAACTCCTCCTTAATTCTGAAAACCTTTGCCCCAGCATACATCTAGGTTTTGCCGAGGTCCTTCAAACCCTAGACAAAAAACACTTCCTTCTGAAATCTAACACCTCGTCCCTCTAGCCGACATCATGGGTATGTTCAGGTGGAAGGTAAACACCCCAACTAAGTTAGAATACTTTAGGCAGAAGTTTGCTATCCCGGCCAACGTTCATCTTAGGTTGGCAAGGGAGGAGGACTCCATCATGCCCAATGACGACTCCATGCCCTTCCCACTGGTAGCCTTCATAGAGTGTGGACTTAAGTTCCCTCTTGACACCCTTTTCCGAGAAGTCCTTCACTATTACAAACTGAACCCAATGCAGCTTGCTATTTACTCTTACCGAGTTATCAATGGTATAATTGCCTTAGCCAAAAACGAGAATGCTAGGGTTACCCTTGCCGACATCCAATATTGTTACACCATGTGAGGCCTGAAGTCAGAAAAGGGCTATATCTATTACCTTAAGCCGAGATCCACAGAATACAAACTTGTTGCTGACCTCCCAGACTCCAACAAGGGTGCTGGAGACGATTATTTCATCGTCCCGGGCAACTGGGAGTTCCATCTAGATGATGACCTTCACCTCTATCCCCTAAGCTGAACAGTTTTCAAAGAGGGAGACGGTAAGTACCAATTGTCACTTTCACTTGCTTTCAAGTCTTTCTTACTTTGATATTTTTGTATGTGCTAACGTCTGTTCGTTTTTGTCTTTGTAGCTCTTCCTCAGCCCCCAAAGGACTTCCGCAAAAACTTCTATCCCAGTAAAGATTTTAAGAGGCTGCTGGACTTGCCTGTTAATCAGTGCAAGGCTCCTCTGCTTCTGAATTTCATCCCAACCTACAAGTCAACGTTGCCCGACGTTCCCAAAAAGAAGAAGTCTCCTCTTTCAGCAACAACTCCTACTACAACTTCATCACCTCGGCCTGATCAGGGATCAACTTCTACTCTAGCAAAACAGCCATCTACTTCAGCTCCTCAATTGATCCCATCCTCTCAGCGCCAACGCTGACGTCGAGCGCCACTTTTTGCACCAGCAGGTAGGATTCGTAGCCGAAGACGCCGAAGACGCCAAAATGCCAAGGCGTCCTCTTACGATCCAGCCAACCCACCAATAGCTTTACCAGCAATCTGCCTTGGCATTAAAGTTACCGTTGCCATCTCCTCTGACGAAATGGGTCGCAAGAAAGCAGTTGCTGATAATCATCTGGCCAACATCCCCAATGTTGTTACCGTCTAATCTCCATCTTCTCAATCTCAACCCAAACCAAAACCAAAGAGGTTGAAGAAAGCCCAACCCAAGTCAACGGTGACTCAAATTGATACTGAGGACACATTGCCAATTTCAAAACTGGTCGAGGGTGAGAAGACCTCCTCCGCCGCCGAGAAGAGGCCCGCCGAAGCTGAACCATCTGAATCCACTAAGTTAGAGAGGCCGAGGTCAGACACTGCAGCCACCTCGGGCTCTCTCAAATTCAATGCCCCCTAGGCCCCCTCAATCACAATTGAGCACAAGCCAGTCAGAAATGGTGACAGCACCGATGACATCAAAGTCGGCGTTGCCCTCTCTACTGCCTTGCTTCTTCCCAAAGACCTCGAACGCAACGCCGAGGCCAGCGAATATGAAAATTTCGCTCTAATGTTGTAGCACTCCATAAAAGTAAGTCCCTAACACTTAATACTCTCCGTACTCTATTTTTCCATACTTAGAGTTTTATTAACTTTTGTTCTTGTCCATTTCTTCTAGGCGATCCAGCACGCCTACTCCTTCGCGATGCAGGCCTTCGATATCAAGAAAGAGTTGGTTAACAAGACCAAGGAAGCTGTTGGTTTGCTGAAGACTGTCAACAAGGCTGAGGCCAAGATGAAGACACTAATGGATCAGGCCAAGGTAGCAAAACAAGCCCAAAACGAGGCCGAAGAGAGGGCAAGCGCTGTTGAGGCTATTGCTAAGGTCCTTGAAACTGAGAAAAAAGAAGCCGAAGCAAAGACCGCCGAAGCCCAAGCCGAGCTCATTGCTACCTTGGCCACCAAGGACGCTGAGATAAAAGCAGCGGACGAGAAAGCATACGCCGAAGGGGCAACCGACATCCGTGAGGACTATAAGAAGCAAGTGAGACAGGCATGCAACAAGGGTTTCACCCTTGGTTGGATGGCTGCTTTAAAGGAGTTGGCTATCCCCGAGGACTCTCCTCTTAAAGACGGTAGCTGACTCGTCCTGCCATTCCCTCCCTCTTCATGCCAGTTCGAGGACGAAGCTGAGTCCGAGGATTAGGCTAAGGCCGAGAAGATCGAAGAAGCTGCTGAGGGCAAGTCCCCAACTCTAAATGAGTAAGTCTTGGACTTGACTCAGGATGAGGAGGATGAAGTCTCTAAAGGTGCCTCCCCCTAGAAGACAGCCTCTGAGGTGCCAATCGCCGAGAAGAGCATCGATCAGACTCTACGCGAGATCGACGCTGAACTCGAGGTTGAGAAGGCTGCCGAGAAGGGCTCACAGTTGTCTTCTGAGGCTGAGACACAACCAGCTGTTGGCACCGAGTAGTCCATTTTGATGCTTTACTTTATTTCTTGTGCCTTGTACTTTTTTCTTACTTTTGAAACATTGTTAGCTTTAATTTGGCCGATGTGCCACCTTTGTAATCCAAGCAAGTAATCCCTTTGTAGGCTGAAGTGCCCTTTTTCATCTTTAAATGCAAGTTCAACTTCTTCTTTCAAATGTTTGTATGTTTGCCTTTCCTTTACTGTCTTGTATGATTCCATACTTAGAATATTTTGCATATCTTCAAAGTACACCTTAACTGTGTAATCTCTTTGGGGTAAAATACCTCGGATATATTTACTGACTGTTTATCTCAACCTTATCTTTGACACTTGAAAAGCATTGTAAGAAAGTAAGTGTTTAACTAAAACATGCCGCTTCACTTTGTTTCTATCTTCCATTTTTTTCCAAATCTTGGTATTATGGTAATCTCGGCAAATGCGTAGATAGTTCTTTAAAAATAACTTTGGCTTAACTTCAACTTGTAAATTGTTCGTAAAATTTCAACAAGTGTTAAACCAACTTTCTTTCAACATGACCTCGGCTTAACTTCAACTTGTAAATTCTTTTCAAAATTTCAACAAGTGTTAAACCAACTTTAGCTTATAAATTCCAACTTCCAAGCATATTATTCTCAAACTCTCTGCCCCATAATGTGAACTTAAGTTTCACTTATGTTCGTATTAAGTATGTACCTATGATCTTGTCGCCGAGATCAGATTCAAACAGAGACTGGCCAAGGTTATCAACCTCGGTCTCTGTTAATCTGATTGATATATACTTAGTGCCATTCAAAGTTGTAATTCTGCCAATATAGCAAATCTAGGTAAATCCAACTTAGTTCAACCCCATTATATACAAGTATAATTCAACTCTGCCATATAATAAGTCTAAGTTATTCGTCATGTTTCAATCAGAAACATCACCAACTTAGTTCAACTCCATTATATGCAAGTATAATTTAACTCTGCCATATAATAAGTCTAAGTTATTCGTCATGTTTCAATCAGAAACATCGCCAACTTAGTTCAACTCTATTATATGCGAGTATAATTCAACTCAGCCATAGAATAAGTCTAAGTTATTCGTCATGTTTCAATAAGAAACATCGCTAAGTGACTGGCCAATCATTTTACACAAGTTCGAAATCAAAAATCGAGCTAAAAATTTTATTAATTACTTCGACTGATAACAGAAAAACTTAAAAATAAAAGGAAATCTTAATGATAGAAAAACTTCAAGTTACAAGTATTCCAAGGTTTTGGCAACTCTTTGCCTTCACTGTCTTCAAGTCGATATGCCCCATTGCCCAGGACCAAGATGATTCAATAAAGTCCCTCCCAGTTTGGGCCAAGCTTGCCCTCTTTAGGATCCTTCTTGTTGCCGACGACCTTTCTCAGGATGAGGTCCCCAACTTGAAACTCTCGTGGGTTGACCTTTTTATTGTAAACCCTAGCAAGCTACTGCTGGTATGCCCCCAGTTGGATTGATGTTTTCTCCCTTCTTTCTTCCAACAGATCCAGGTCTCGGGCCAAGAATACCTCATTGGTGCCATTTTCTACTCCTGGGTTCTGATCCCTGGGATGCCGACCTCCAGTGGAATTACTGCTTGTAGATCGCCCAAACTCGCTCCACACGCGAGGGCACGAATTGGGTACTAGCTACTATAGTTCGGACTCCTGACACGGTTCTAAATCTAATCTCACAAAGTGCAATGTAAGACTGATAAATCACCAAATAGTTCAAATCTGACAAATCGTTTTGGAAAATCAATTTTAATCAAAAAACGCCAAACATGGACTACTTTGCCAGATTTTGGAGTCCCCACCTAAATATTTTGTTTCGGGAAATTTAAGAAACCCTAACTCGTGCCTAAGGCCACGTGTCCGTAATCACCAAAGTTGTCTCGTCTCGGGAACTTGGGTACGAGAGGGGAAGGTCATAACATGAGCACCCTCGCTCGCCCAATCAAAGATCGGCCTCTACTAACATGATATGTTATTTTTGAAAACACATGTGTTCTTATTCCGATTATTAGCTTAACTTACTATGTAATGCGCACAACACACAAGTATAGACTAAATCACTCGAGTTGGAACAAAACATCTCATGTTTGTTTTTCGAAAATGGTTTGAAGATACTACTCGCAAGTAGGTTAAAACGCGGATTTGCCACCCTTAAGTGGGCTTAAAACATGATGATTTTGCCACCCTCAAGTAGGTTTAAAACTCACATTTTGATGAATTATACCAACTCAAGCAATGAAGCCTTCATCCACAGGCATTCATGCAGTTATAGCAATTAAGCAAATAGCCTAATGGCAAGCATGCTATCATGGCAGTCACTTACACACATGCAAGGATGCTAAAGCATAAACACTTACAGTGTACTCCGAGCCAAAACAGAAGCTAGTTAGTAATCAATGCATGATCCTAGCTATGTTAAGATGCCTAATGCAACTAAAATAGGCTCGGCTATCTAAGATGGCATATAAAATGCAACAATTTGATACACGTATTCAAATAGGAATTGAAATACGATGCAGTTTAAATGATGCGCCGAGCCCGGTGCATGCAATACGAATGAATAATGCAAACATGCAAAGCATAGGGTATGCTAATTGAAATATGTCCTAAACTAACCATCAAAAGCTGGTAAATAAAAGGGAGAAAGACGTGGGGTTAGAATACACGCACACCTATTACAACATTTGCCCTCTCAACTGAGGGTCCGAATAATAAGTTAACTAGTTACACTAATTAAACTAATTATTACAAACCAAAACTAATTAACTATTCCTAGTTAACTAATTATTACAAAACAAATCGATTAATTAAGAAAATTAACTAATTAAGTACAAAACCGACGAATTATCTAACTAAGTAAAGCAGCTAAAGCAGTTAAAAGAGGTCCTCGAGCCGAGAGGTGCATGCATGCTCAATCGCCTTGCTCGAAAATCCATTGCTATGCCCAGAATTGCCTCTGTTTGTATTTGATTTGATCTCTAAAAAGTGCACTAACTCCATAATGCTTTTTCTCCAACATGGGGACCTCCTGGTGGGCTGCCGACCAAAAAAAAAGGCTGTAGACTAGAAAAACTGGTTGTAGACCAAAAAAAGTGGTCGGTCGACCACCTCTACTGGTCGGCCGACCAGAAAATTTGCCAAACTCCAGTTTTGCTACAATAGAGAACAACAAGGGACATAGCAGTGTATTTGCAAGATATGTGTGCACAACCACCCTCCCTATCATTTCTCAAGCTCAAAGGAGTGCGGTACTCGACTCTCGGGCCACCAACCGAGCATCGCAATGCACGATGGCCGAGAAGCCAAGTTTGCACAAGTCAATGTCGATGAATGCACATAAATAACACATAAGGACTCGAGAGGCCTCCACCCTATCATACACAATCAAAGGGGACAACAACAAAGAAATGAGGTGCGTTTCATCACTTCAAATATGAAACACCCCTCGTTTCTTGTGTTTGGATCAACATCCGATCCAAACACAATGCAATGCAACACACATGCAAACAATCATGCTTATCTATCAATGCTAGAGTGGTATGCACAAGGCTCTATCATGTGAACAATGCATGCATGGCATGTTTAGGAGCTAAGGCATCAAGGCAAGTGAAGTGTATCACACATGAAGCATGTACTACAATGCTCAAATGGTCAAACCTACCTCATGCCATAACAATGGTAGAATCATGCTAGAAATGAGGCACCAAAAGCTATAACAACATGTTCATGCATTGGCTAGCAAGCCGTACATTAAACACAACTCTCAAGCACAATGAAGAACTGATAAATAAGAGAGTATGGCATAGGTACAACCACTGAAATCATATGCCAAGGGATGACATATCATGCAAACAACACAAGTATTGCATACTAGGGTCCTTAAACATTAAAGCTAGTGAAGTACACAACACTAGGACTATGCAATGCAATACTCAATGGACTAAACCAGCCCTAGACAGCTCTCATGCATGCCAAGATAGTGGCCAAAACACTCTCTCTTGATAGCATGAAAGGCAAGATGATGATGTTCATGCATTGGCTTACCAATAAGACATAGAAGCACAACTCTCAAACATAATGAAGAAGTGACAAATGTGAGAGTGTAGCTACACTATATGCACTAAAATCATATGAGAAATGATGCCATATCACATAAACACTACAAATAAGGCATGCTAAAAGGCCTAAGGCACAAGGCTAGCAAAGGGGACTACACAAGAGGCATGCAATACATAGCACAAATGATTAAACCAGCCATAGACAGAGCTCAATTACGTCAAAACAAAGACCAAAACATGCTAAGATGGGAGCTCACACATGCCAGAAGACATGTTACTTTGCAAGGCTACAAGTAGGATTACACTACAAGTGCAATAAGCATGCAAGAGGTGACCATGAAAGCCAAAAACAGAGTTATGGCAGGTCTGAAAAGTCACAAAAATGAGCCTAAACAAAGCCACTAAGAAGTAGAAACACATGTTCTTTTGCTGGGCCACCAACACAAGCAAACAAGAGAAGAGGATGGGGGACAACCCCCACCCATTTGGGACCTCAAAACCACATTTTCACCACTGAAATTCCCCTAAAATTCAGTGGTAGGAAGGCCAAAAGGAGATAGTTTCAAGGGCTTTAAAAGGTAGCACAAAGCAAAGCAAATAAGGTACAAAAGAGTGAGAGACACCCCTAACTCAAACAAGGCCTTAAAAAACCTTTTTAAACACTTCAAAACAAAGGTTTTTATAGTTGAAAGCTAAGCCAAAAGAAGCATGCAAAGATGGCTAAGTAAGCAACTAAAACAAAGCTTTAAAGAGAATATGGCTTACCCTTGAAGAACAGCAAAACCAGTAGCGTTTTTGAGCCAAAAACTAGCTTTTTAAGCTCCAAACAAACCTTCAAGAATCTCAGCTCCAAGGTAGTGGTGTTTGACTAGGTGTTTGGACTAGGTGTTTGTAGGCAAAAATGTAAAGAACACTCACTTTTGAGCACAATGTAACACAATATAGAGAGAGGGAGGGAGAGAACTCTAGAGAAAGAGTGAAATTTTTTACTCCAAAATCTCAGAACCTTTGGAAAGGGAGAGAGAGCTCCCCTCTTATAGAACAATGCAACCACAAGCTTGCTTGACAAGCTTAAACTTGTTTGAATCTCTCCAGTGGCCACCAGTTGGCACAGTTGGCACCAAAAATATCTGCAAAAGCAGAAAAAAGGCCGTAGACCAGTTAAAGTGGTCGACCGACCACCTCCCTATAACAACCCCAACCTCTGATTAATGTTAATTCATGATTAATTATGCCTAATAATAATTTAGGAGGGAATTTGGATTAATTTGCATGTGTATTGCATTACTTATGTGTTTTTATCTGTTCGGAGTAAAAAGATCTATTCACATTTTAGTTTCGGTTTGCGAATTGAAAGCCTTATCGGCATCCGAACCAGAAATTGACTTGATTTACACGCTAGTTAGGGTTTATAGAATTTTATAGTAGGTTTAATTAAAATTCGATTCAGAACGTTTAAACTCGATTAAAATAATGTTATTTGGTCACTTTTGCCTAATTATCACTTATGAGCCATGTATTATTCCACTCATCCTTCTTTTTTCATTTTGATTTCATTGAGCCTAACCTATTCTAAGGAAAAGAAAACGTGAGTGAGGGAGAGAATTGGTGAATTGGAGGCTTTGAATTCAAGAATTAATCCAACAAGAAAAATTGCTTAGGAAATTAGAGGAGTTGAAGAAGATTTGAGAGATTGAGCCTCTACACTTAGAGTTCAAGGCTTGAGGTAGGAAACTCACCCTTTTAATTAGGAATTTAAGTTGTTCATGCATGAATTCAAGCAAATTGAGCTTTAGATGTAAGAATCAAACTTCAAGAGTAGATTGGTGGATCAATCCATGCATGCATGTGTATTTCTTCACATATTGAGCATAATTTCAAACACTTCTTTCATGCATGTGCTCATTTCATCTATGTTTTGAGAATTCACTATGTTTCCTAACAATTTGCCTAGCTTGATCATGTTTTGAGGAGGTTGAATACAAAAGAGTTCATGCATGTTAAGTTCATGAATCAATTTTGAGTTTCAAGTTGAGTTTTGTACAATCGGGTTGCTCTTGGGCCATGATTTCTTGAATTGATGCTTTAAACATGTTGTTTTATGAGTTATTAAGTGTTTTCCAAAGTTTTGGCCCAGAAAAACTGAGTTTGATGCTTCAAAAGTCGGATTTGAGCTTGGTGATCAAATCTGGAAATTCCAGAAATTTGATCCATGCTCGAGCGTAGGAGTCTACGCTACGCTCGAGCGTGCACTCTGAGTACATGCATCTCCGCTCGAGCGACGGAGTTTACGCTCGAGCGTGAAATGCAGGTACCCAGAAGTTATTGTGTTTTACAGTCTGCTCGAGCGAGGGAATCTACGCTCGAGTGAGGGTCTGAGTCTCTTGCTCGAACGTGTATCAAGCGTCCGTCGAGCGTGAAAATCATGCATCTAGCACTTTTTTAGAGTTTTACAATCCACTCGAGCGAGGAAAGTCACGCTCGAGCGAGGCTTCATTGTCTGCATGTCCGCTCGAGCATGGAAATATACGCTCGAGCGTGGACCTTCTTTTCAGCAAATTTTGAAAAGTGTTTTCCAATACATTCTTGCATCTTCATTCCATCCTAGGCATTCCTAGGCCATATTTAAGACTCCATAATGAGGATTAAAGGTTAGAAACACACTTAGAGCAAACAACAGAAGTTATATACAATTCGAACGTGTGTTTCAAGTGCGTATCTGTTATGTGCCATGTAGGTCACGCGTCGTGTAACGCTTAACAGATCTGCTCCGTCTGTCTGTTTCAAGGCCAACTGTGAGTAATAACTTAAGTAAAGTTATGTTCAACTGTATTTATTTTCTGTGTGATAAAATAAGATCTGTTTTCTGATATGCTATATTCTATACAATGAATGAATGCCCTTTTTTCTGATATGTATTCGTGACATCCTTAGCATCATGTGATATCTATTGGCTGTTACCCGGTATTGGAGGTTCCTTTCTGAAACTTAATCTGTCTGTACTCTGTTACCCGTATCGGAGGCCCCGTCACGGGGGCTCAGTGTATATGTTCTCTGTTACCCGAATCCGGAAGTTCCTTTATGGAACTGGTCATTCGTGACCCTCACGTGTCTGCCTCTGTTCTGTATCTGCTCTGTTAATACTATTGGATGTATCACGTAAATTTAAGCATTCTTCATGATTTCTGTATATGATCTGGACAAATATGAATTTGATACAAGTTTGAATTATGCTTTATGAATCTGTTCGAACTCATTCATTGAAACCCCTTTACTCTGTTATTATTCACTGGGCCTTCGCTCACAATTTATATTATATATGTAGGTGAGCCGGCGCGTGACCAGGGCTAGAGTTGATGGCCTTCATTCTGTTTTTGTCAGCCAACCGTTGTGCCTCCCGAGGAGGTTCCAAGTGAAGTTCTGTTCTATGGCTGTTTTTGTACTTATGCTGGTCTCCGTCTGTCTTGTAAAGTGAGGTCTTAGGAGTTATCCTTTGTAAATATTTGTAAACATGGTATCTTTGACCGGCATGCTTATGTATATATATATAAGTTTTGAAATCTACTGTCTCATGTTTGTTATCACAGCTCACTGGACCTTGTCTATTTTGTATTATTGCTTCCGCAGCTCCTTATTATCTGTTTATCTGTTCAGAGGCCTTTGGTAATCCACGGATTACTGGGCGGTTACGATGCCTAACCTACAGGGGCAGGTTTGGGTCGTGACACTTCCTTAGTTGACCGACCACCAAAAATGGTCTGTAGGGAATAAAACTGGCTGGCAGGGGAGAAAAAGGGTCTACAAAGAAAGGAGAAGGTAGTGGCAGGCTGTAGACCATTTATGCTGGTCGACCGACCACCCACCCTAGCTGACCGACCATCAAAAATGGTCTACAGGGAAGAAAAGTGGTATACAGGGGGAAAAACTGGTTTACACCCCTGTTCTACCCTCCAAGCAAAGGGTAACAAGGTTTGGTTCAAAAACAAACCAAAAGGAAGAAAGACAAGAGTCCGCAAGGCAAGGCATTCAGCCGGAAACCCCGAAAACTAGTCTACGGGCCACTACAAGTGGCCTACGAGAGGGAAAGGTAACCTACGGCTGCAAAAAGTGGCATACATGCCTCTGTTTTCCTCTAGGCAAAGGTAGCAAGGCATGGTCCAAAAACCAGGCCAAGAGGAGAAAGTTAAGAGGTCTCGAGACAAGGCGCTCAGCCAAAGACTCCAGAAACTCGAAATGAGCACAAACATGCACAATCATCGAGCGCTCAATCGATGACGTCTGAGTGTTAAGGTCAGTCAAAAATGGGGTGTCTACACTGCTTCTGTGCCATAAGCCATGGCAAATGGGGATTCTCGAGTTGATCTTCTCGGCATAGTCCAATATGCCCAGAGTACACTAGGTAACTTATCCACCCACTTTCCCTTTGTTGCTTCCAATCTCTTCTTGATCCCATCCAAGATAACTTTGTTGGATGCTTCTGCTTGTCCATTGCTTTAAGGAAAACTTGGGTGGAATAGAAATTCTTGATCTTGTACTTTGCACAGAAGCTCTTGATTAGCTTACTATCAAACTACGTTCTATTGTCTGCTATTATTGCTCTTGGGATCCCGAACCTAGTGAGGATGTTCTTCTATATGAAGTTCTTTACATCAATGTCCCGAATCTTTGCAAGGGGTTCAGCTTCAACCTACTTGGTGAAGTAATCTGTTGCCACTAGTAGGAATTTCCTTTGTCCAGTTGCTTGAGGCAGTTGTCTAACAAGATCCATGCCCCATTGGGCAAATGGCCAAGGGCTAGATACTGGGTTCAAGTCTGCTGCTGGTTGGTGTATCAAAGGTACAAACCTCTGACACTTCTCACACTTTTTGACATAGGCTCCAGCATCTTTCTGTATACAGGGCCACCAGTACCCTGAGTAATGGCTCTATGAGTAAGTGACGTGCTCCCAATGTGGCTTCCACATACTCCTTAATGTATCTCATACAAGAAGTCTTCAACTTGTGAAGGATGCAAACACCTCAAAAGGGGACCAGTAAAAGATCTTCTGTAGAGATACCCCTCTACTGTCAGACTGAATCTTGCCGACTTCAATTTGATCTTGTGTGCTTCTTTATGATCATTTGGAAGTTTCCCCTCTTTAAAGAATACTATTATTGCATCCATCTAGCTTGGTCCCATCTCCGTATACATTGCTTCATGCTCTGTGTTCAGTGGTTTTACACTTGGACCTAGCAAGTAGTCAACCATTATTGTCCTTGCCTCTCCTGGTTTTATTGCACTAACCAGGTTGGCCAAGGCATCGGCATGGCTGTTGTCATCTCAGCTGACTTGTTGTAGTCGACAATTTTGGGGCAATGCCATTAGTCTACCTATCTCCTTTACATAAGCCATCATCCTTTCATCTCGGGCTGCATATTCGCCTGTTGCCTGGTTGACGATAAGTTGGGAGTCATAGAAGACCATTATCTCGTCGGCTTCCATTGTTGCTGCCAACTTTAATCCTACGATCAGTGCTTCATACTCTATTTCATTGTTTGAGGTCTTAAACCCCAAATGAATGGATTGTTCCAGCATCTGCCCATTCAGTAATACTAGCACTACTCCTGCTCCCGCTCCTTGTCGGTTTAAACTTCCATCAACAAACAGGCGGAAGGAGTTGCCAACGTAAATACTGCAGGGCTTGAGTTTCTCTTCTTTCCTCTATTCTGCTATCTCCAGCTGGGTTTCTCTTTGTTCACCTGGACATCGCATACCTCGGCTCAACGGAGCCCGATAAATGATAGTGCCTAGTGTGAACTCGGCCACGAAGTCGGCCAAAACATGGCCTTTGATTGCTATTTTAGGTTTGAATTCCAGGTCATATTGGCCTAACACCACTGCCCATTTGGCTATCCTGCCTGTCATATCTCATTGCTGTAACAGGGACTTCAGAGGATGCTCAGTTAACGCCACAATCTTGTGGGCTTGAAAGTAATGATTCAGCTTCTTGGAGGCCATGACCAAAGCTAGTGTTAACTTTTCCAAAGGTAGATATCTGGTCTTTACATCTACTAGGGTTTTACTTACGTAGTAAACTGCCCTCTGTTCTCCTTTATCTTCCCTGATTATTACTGCACTTACTGCATGCTCTGAAACCGCCAAGTATAAGAACAGCTCCTCTCCAAGTATTAGATTTGAGAGAACTAGAGTTGTGGTCAAGTACTTTTCAAGTCGGCCAAGACGACTTCACACTCATCTGTCTATAAGAAGTCTGTGGCTTTCTTTACTAAACTAAAAAAAGGTTTGCATTTATCAGAACTTCTACTTATGAATCTGTTTAGGGCTGCAGCCCTTCCAGTCAACATCTGTACTTGCTTTGTCGACGTTGGTCTCTCTAACTCTAGAATGGCCTTAATTTGATACGGGCTTGCCTCAATGCCCTTTCTGGTGACCAAGTATCCTAGGAATTTCCCTGACCTAACTCCAAATGCACACTTCGATACATTGAGTCGGAGCCGAAATGCCCTTAGGATGTCAAAGACTGTCTTCAGGTTGGCCAGATGATCTTCAGGTTCCTTGGTCTTCACGACCATGTCGTCAATGTATACCTCCACTGTCTTGCCTATTAGATGCCTGAACATCTTAGTTACCAATCTCTGGTAAGTTGCTCCAGCATTCTTCAACCCAAAAGGCATCACTCTGTAGCAATACAGCCCTTTTAGGGTAATGAATGCAGTCTTCTCCTCCTCTAGGGGGTACATGGCTATCTGATGGTACCCCCTGTAAGCGTCCGGGAAGCTCATCCTTCCATGCCCTGAAGTGGCATCCACCAATTGGTCAATCTTAGGAAATGGGAAAGTGTCTTTGGGACAAGCCTTATTCAGGCTGGTGAAGTCCACACAGACCCTCCATTTCCCGTTCTTTTTCTTCACAACAACCGTGTTTGATAACCATGTCGGGTAATTTACCTCTCGAATGGCTCCGGATTCTAGAAGTTTATCCATTTCCTCTTCTACTGCCTCAACATGCATCAATGTCGACCTCCTTGCTCGCAGGATGACAGGTTTAGCCGACCTGTCCACATTCAGTTTATGAGAAGTGACCTCGGGGTTAATGCCAGGCATCTCGTACAGTGTCCAAGCAAACACCTCAAGGTTTGCTCTCAAGTATGCTTCTAATTCCCTTTCCTCTTCTTCGGCCAAGCCTGAGCCGAGGAGGAAGAAACGTTCTTCATCCTCTTGCTAGACTAAGATCTTCTTCAAGGCTTATTTACTTTTCTCAGCTGGTTCCTTGCCGACGTCCTCAAGGACCTCCATGTCCTCATCTTCAATCTCTATTGCTTCTACTTCTCGTATGTTGCATGTGGATTTCATTGCTGCCATAGAGCAATTCTTTGCCTGTACTTGATCCCCTCTAACCTCCTTAATTCCATGCTCTGTTGGAAATCGCAATAGCTGGCGCAATGTTGAGGGAATAGCCCCCATTGCATGCAGCCATGGCCTTCCCAGGATAGCATTGTAAGGGGAGGGAGTGTCAATTATTGTGAACTCAGTTTTTACCTTCTTGGTGCCAGCCTGCACCTCCAAACTCATTGCTCCTAGGGGCCACGTCGGCATTCCATTGAACCTGACCATTGGACCATTGGATTGTTCTAGATCATCTTAGTGAAGGCCAAGCTCCTTGTAACACCTAACATACATGATGTCACAAAAGCTACCCTGGTCGATTAGAATTCGCTTTACCTGGCACTCTCCAATCTGGAGGGATATCACCAAGGCATCGTTGTGTAGATGTTGCACCATCTCTATGTCATCTTCAGTAAAGGACACCACTGGTCCCTGGCACTCATTTGCCCTAGGTCTCTTCTATCAGACCTGATACACATGTTGGAGGTGTTTTACCTTCTGAGTTTCCCCCCGTATCTCGTTCTCATTCACCTTCGAGTGAATCACATTGATCACTCGAGGTTCGCCTGCCTGTGGTTGTGGTGCTGGCGGGGGTGGTGCTGCTAGTACCTGAGGCAGTCTCGCTTGCTCTTCCCTTGTCTTGGTCTCATCTATCAGGTCTCTTAAATGACCCTGTCTTACCAGGTCTTCTAGATGTACCTTTAGGGCTCTGCACCCTTGAGTTAGATGTCATCCTCATTGTGATAGGCACAATGTTTCCCTTGACTTTTTCTCATAAATTCACCGGGAAGCTTTCTAGTGCTCTGTAATAGGGTTAATTCCGAATTCTTGCCAAGACTTTGTAGACCGGAATTTGGAATACGATTGTGACTGCCTGTGCAGCCCTTAGTCCTGTTTCTTGCTTATTATATCCACCATTACCTCGACCTCACTTTGGCGAGCCATTTTTTTTCTCTTGTTTTGACGCATTCGTCCCCGGCGTGTCCTCCTCGGCCCTGGCATACTTTTCTATCCTGGCCATAAGTTCCTCCATACTTTTTGGCAATGTCTTTGCCAGTGATTTTCGCAGTAGGTAATCATCTTTCAGGCCGTTCTTAAAAGACATGACCGCCACCTCTTGGTTGCATCCTGGTATTCGGTTGAACACCTCATAATACATTTTGGCATAGGCCCTAAGGCTTTCATCTTTGGCAATTCTCAAAGCCATCAGGGCGTCCACCCTCAATGGCTGTAGTTTGTTTGTCACAAATCTAGCTACGAACATCTCGGCTAGGCCTTCCCAGCTTTTCACAGTTCCTTTTTGCAACTTATGAAACCAGTCTGATGCAATTTTCCTAAAGGATAAGGGAAACACTTTGCAGAGCTACGGCTCGTTCCCAGTGTATAGTGCCACCGAGTTTAGGTACAAGCCGACGTGAAAGTTAGGGTCAGACTTCCCATCATATATCTAGAATCTTAGCATGTGAAACCTCTTTGGGGCTTCAAACTTGTCCAATTCTACCAAGAACGGTGTTCTCGGCTTGACCGGAGAGGTTACCTTGGCATCTTGTCGCTTCCTCTAAAGGTAATCCCTCAAATCTTCCTTGGTTCGTCGGATTTCAGCCTTTTTGGTGTGCTACTCCCCGTATCTTTATAAGTCCTCTTGGATCTCTCTCTATTAGTTGCATCGAAACAAAGTTCCTTCTCTTGAACATGCCGATGTTCTCAGGGGTCAACTTCCTTGGTACGATTCGTCCTCCGAGAATCTCCCTTCATTGACCCTCCTTGCCCGACCTCCCTTGAAGGCCGGTGAGAGTGTTCTTGGTCCTGGTGTGCTGGGGAACTATAGGGACTATTTTTTGCCCTCCCTTCTGGGCATTGTTCTTTGTGGCTGGAATCGGCTTGTCTTGTAACGGAAACGATGGCTGCATGACGTTGTTCTGCATCATGAAGTAGACGACCGATTGCAGGTCCACTAATTTGTTCGCCATTCCCTTCATCTCGCCGTCCCTCCGCAGCCATCTATCTTTTCATACCTGGAGGTCGTCCTCGTTATAATACCCGCCTTGGTCTGACTTCTTTGGTACATCGCCCTCATTGCCGACGTCTTTTGTGACACCCCTGTTCCGTAGTATGTTAATTAGTCATTAACATGATGTGATTATGTATTTTGATATGATTTTGTGTTCCACTATGTGAAAATATGTGGTTTGAAATTTTATCTGTTCATCGTAGGAATATCTGTTTGAGTAGTCTGTTTTGGAAATTTAATTGAGGGCCTTATCGGCCACGGAACCCGAAATTGATTACGCCATTGTGGTTGGCATAATTTTTAGGGCCTACGGTGAAATTTAATTGAAATTTGATTCTGGTCAATTTAAACTGATTAAATTGAGAAATTAAGTACCCCATTATTTTATATTAAAATATTTGTTAGTGGGGCTTGTTGTATATTTGTATTGCACTCTCCTTTAGCTCTCTTAAAACTCAAAATCTGAGTTAGACAATTGAGAGTGAGAGAGAGGCCGGCCATGGAGAGAAAAAGGGAGAGATTTGTGTAATTTGGGCTCAAGACTTGGGAATTTGAAGATCTAGCTCAAGATTTGGCTAGGGCTTGAGTGTTGAAGCTCTTAGGTAAGTGATTTCATGAAATCTTACTTGTAATTTGTAAGTTCAAGGGTTGTTTGTGATCAAGAACATGTAATGAGTTGATTTTTGTTGAGATTGAAGTCTTAGAACTCATGCATGTAAGAAATTACTTTGAATTTGCATGTTTGAGCTTGAAACACATGATTCATGTGGAGTTTTGGGTAAAGCTCATATTGTAGTCACCATTTGTACCATCTAAGTTGAGAATGATGAGCATCTCCCACATGCATGTACAAATCATGGGAGTATAAGTCTTGAATGTTGAATTTGAGCATGTTGATGATGGGTTTGAGACAATTTGGGACATGCATGTAGATAATTCATGTAATTGAGCTTCCTAATGTTGTAATCTGCATTAGTAGCATGTTAGCATGTGTAAATGTGTAATTTGAACCATTGCATGCAAGAAATGTAGATGGAAAACTGATTTGGAGCTCAAGAACACGATCTGGGAAACCCAGATTTTTGAGGTCCGCTCGAGCGGGGTAATGGCCGCTCGAGCGGGAAAATCGTGCTCCCAGCATTTTTGCAGAGTTGGATGCCCGCTCGAGCGGGACATTTCACGCTCGAGCGTGGATTTTTGTAGACGGACCTTCAGCTCGAGCGCATCTTTTGTGCAACCAGTACCTTGCAGGCCTTAAGGGTCCGCTCGAGCGGAGAATCTTACGCTCGAGCGGGGACCCTGTTTCCTGGAATTTTGTTCATGCATTTTGTGATTCGTTTTCCGTTCTCTTTCACTTGTAAGCACTCCTAGGCATGTGTTAAGCATTGTAAATGAGTTAATGAGATAAGAACAAAGCCTAAAGAGGAATATGTGAATTAAAGAACGGATTGAACTGTTAGTGACCCTTTTGTATTCATGAAATGTGTAGGGTCAAGCTCCAGGGCGCAACCACAAGCCGATCACTGTGAGTAACATCAATATTTGAAAACTTGTCAATGTCCAATTGTTATTCCCCTATAAATATTATGAGTTGTTAATTGGGATTGTGGACAAAAGTTTGACATAAATGAATGGGCCAAAGGCCGTTTGACATGAATGAATGGGCCAAAGGCCGTTTGACATGAATGAATGGGCCAAAGGCCGTTTGACATAAATGAATGGGCCAAAGGCCGTTTGACATGAATGAATGGGCCAAAGGCCGTTTGACATGAATGAATGGGCCAAAGGCCGTTTGACATGAATGAATGGGCCAAAGGCCGTTTGACATAAATGAATGGGCCAAAGGCCGTTTGACATGAATGAATGGGCCAAAGGCCGTTTGACATGAATGAATGGGCCAAAGGCCGTTTGACATGAATGAATGGGCCAAAGGCCGTTTGACATGAATGAATGGGCCGAAGGCCGTTTTGCCATGAATGGAAACCCGGATGGGCCAAAGGCCAGAATGTTTGGAACTACAGTTACTTGACTTGCATTTCGTATAGTTATATATATATTTTGCTGTTAAACAGAAGTATGAATTGGGCCCAAGGCCGTTTGGAGCATGTTGATCTACATATTGTTATGTAACTGTTATATTTGATATTATTCACTGGGCTATCGCTCACGCTCATTCATGTATTTGTAGGTGAGCCAAGGGAAGTCCAAACCCAGCCCCAGTGAAGTCTGCTAGGAACAACAGGAGTTTTGGGAGAGTCAGCCTTGTGCCTCGCGCATGAGACCATCCTTGCTCTTTTACTATGTACCTATGCTTTGTCTTGTTGGCAAGGACCCAGTGCATGTCTGTACATAGTCTGTTATAGGTTGACTCGTTTTGGACGATCCTGTCTGTAATGAATTTTGTGAAGCTGTACTTTTGATGTGAGTTATTAACGTATCTGAGTATGGTTTGTTTGATGTGCATATAAGCACGGCTCTATGGACAAAGTTTTTAATTTTGCTTCCGTTTGGCCCCCATTAACTCTGTTAAAATACGTTTAGAACAGTTTGAGGCCGTAGGTAATCTCATGATTACTGGCCGGTTACGTCCTTAACCCACGGGGGCGGGTTCGGGTCGTGACAGAGTGGTATCAGAGCACGAGTTAATAACTCACACACTTGTCCAAAAAGAGCAATAAGCGTCTAGATAAGATCTAGGATGCATTCATGTGATAAATACGAGTTTGGAAGCATTGATTATATGCTTAAATGTTTTGTTATGAATAATTATATGTGTAAGTTGTGAACTACTTGCATTACGAATTATCTGGAAATATGTGCTCCTTAGTGTATGTGTACTTGTGTACCTTTGGTATGGAATATAATGCAAGTTTAATTAGATGGTGAGAACCAGAGGTGATGAGTTAGAGGAATCCTCTGCTGCCAGACTGGACAGAATGGAAAGACTGATTCAGGAAATGGCAGAAGCTTTGAGACAGCAACAGGAGTGGCAACAACAGTGGCAGCAACCACATCCGCCACCTCCACCTCCGGCACCACCTGTGCCAGATAATCAAAATGATGATCGAATAATCGCTCTCACCAAGGAATTCAAGAAAATGAAACCACCACAGTTCCATGGTGGACTAGATCCCTTAAAAGCCGAAGCTTGGGTACTTGGGATTGAAAAACTGTTTGAGGTGTTTCCGTGCTCGGATACACAGAAAGTGCTTCTAGCCACCTTTATGCTAGAAGATGAAGCGAGAAGATGGTGGATGTTGATGAGGGAAAACCACAGAGATATTGATTGGGCGAAATTTTTGGAAATCTTCTATGACAAGTACTTCCCGCAGTGTGTCCGGGACAGGAAAGTGGCAGAGTTCATGGAACTCAAACAAGACAGTATGACTGTAGCTGAGTATGAGGCCAAATTTACTGAGTTGGCCAGGTTTGCACCACACGTAATTGACACTGATTATAAGAAGGCAAGGCATTTTGAAGGTGGGCTCCGAAGTGACATCCTAGAGCGGGTGAATGTCCTGAAATTGGAGACCTACATTGGGGTGCTTGACCGGGCCATCATATCAGAGGCTAATATAGCTAGACAAGCTAAGCCAACAACCGAATGGAGAGGCAACAAAAGACAAGGCTTCTTTTTGAAGAAGAAATTTCTGAAAAAGCAAAACACGGGCTCCTCAACTACCTCAAGTTCTTCCCGAGACACGACTCCCATGTGCAACACTTGTAGCAAAAGGCACCGTGGAGTTTGTTACCGTGCATCGGGAGCCTGTTTTAAGTGTGGGAAACAAGGGCATATAGCCCGAGATTGTAATCAGAATAGTGGGAAGATAGCTGCTAGCTCCACTGCATCGATCCCGAAGCCGGGAAACACTTTGAGATCTGCTACTACTGGGGATACAGTGAGACAAGGGAGAGTCTTTGCACTCGTTCCGGGTGATACACGGAATGCCAATGCCGTTGTCTCAGGTACTATCTCGATATGTAATCAGGATGCTTTTGTGTTAATTGATTCTGGATCAACGCATTCATTTGTGACATATGCATTTGCATCTAGACTGAAAAGACCCCTAGAATTGTTGCCATATTTGTTATGTGTGTCTGCTCCATCGGGGGAATCTGTGTTATGTGACTATATATATCGGTTTTGTGACATGCATATTGAGGATGCTACCCTGTATGTAGATTTGTTGCCCTTAAACTTTAGACACTTTGATGTAATTTTGGGCATGGATTGGTTGACCAAATGCTGTGCCACTATAGATTGTGTGACAAAGAGGGTTGTATTTAAACCACCAGAACAGGAAGAAATTGTGTTTGTGGGAAATGGGGTAGTACCTCCACCATATTTGATATCTGCAATGAAAGCATGTAAATTGATCAGGAAGGGATGCCAGGGTTATTTGTGTTATGTATTGACTGAACAATCCGTGAATGTTGAATTGAATGATATTCCCATCGTTAGAGAATTCCCAGATGTGTTTCCAAATGAATTACCAGGGGAATTGGTAGACAGGGAGATAGAGTTTACTATTGAAACTGTGCCAGGCACCCAACCTATTTCTAAAACTCCCTACAGGATGGCTACAGCCGAAATGAAAGAATTAAAAGAACAGTTGCAAGACCTTCTTGATAAAGGGTTTATCCGGCCCAGTACTTCGCCTTGGGGCGCACCAGTGTTATTTGTAAAGAAAAAGGATGGTACCTTACGCCTATGTATTGATTACCGAGAATTGAACAAGGTAACGATAAAGAATAAATATCCCTTACCCCGTATTGATGACTTATTTGACCAGTTGCAGGGATCACAGGTGTTTTCTAAGATTGATTTGAGATCCGGGTATCATCAGCTGAAGGTTAAGGCAGAAGATGTTGAGAAAACCGCATTCAGAACGAGGTATGGTCATTTTGAGTTTCTTGTTATGCCATTTGGAGTGACTAATGCTCCGGCAGCATTTATGGACTTAATGAATAGAATTTTTAAAACCTACCTTGATGAGTTTGTTGTTGTCTTCATCGATGATATTTTAATATACTCTAAAGATAGACTTGAACACGAACATCATTTGAGGACTGTTTTACAAATACTTCGGGAAAGAAAACTATTTGCTAAGTTAAAGAAATGTGAATTTTGGTTGGATGAGGTTATTTTCTTAGGGCACGTGGTCAACAAGGAAGGAATTTCAGTGGACCCGCAGAAAATAGAAGCAATTGTGAATTGGCCTACACCAACTAATGTGACAGAAGTTCGCAGTTTCATGGGCTTAGCTGGGTACTACAGAAGGTTTGTAAAGGACTTTTCGAAATTAGCTGTGCCTCTTACCCAATTGACACGTAAAGGACAACCATTTGAGTGGAATAGTGAAAGAGAATCAGCCTTTCATGAATTGAAGACAAGATTGACCACTGCACCAATTTTGACACTACCTTCAGGTACGGAAAATTTTGTGATTTTCAGTGACGCATCTTATAAGGGTTTGGGTTGTGTGTTAATGCAGAACGGAAAGGTTATCGCTTACGCCTCCCGACAGTTGAGGCCACATGAGAAGAATTATCCAACACATGACCTAGAATTGGCCGCAGTTGTTTTTGCTTTGAAAATCTGGCGGCATTATTTGTATGGGGCAAAGTGTGAAGTCTACACAGATCATAAAAGCCTAAAATACTTCTTCACGCAGAAAGAGTTGAATATGCGTCAGAGAAGATGGCTGGAATTGATAAAAGATTACGACCTAGAAATTCGGTATCACCCCGGAAAAGCTAATACAGTGGCTGATGCCTTGAGCAGGAAATCAACAGGGAGTGTGGCTTGCTTGCTTACTGAACAAAGGGAGATTTTGCAAGACTTTGAAAAGTCTGAAATTGAAGTGGTAGTGTGCGAACAGGGCGGATTGATAGCCGCTATTACAGCCGAGCCGGCAATTGTTGATGAAATCAAGCAAAAACAGAAAGAGGATGAGTTCCTCAGAAAGGTAATTGATGAATTTGAAGTCAGCCCAAAAGCAGAGTTCAGTATCGAGAATGGAATGTTGAAATTTCGAAACCGAATATGTGTTCCAGTTATTCCGGAGCTAAAGAAGAGGGTCTTAGATGAAGCCCACAGATCCGTATTTGCCATGCATCCGGGTAACAATAAAATGTATCGGGATTTGAAACAAACCTATTGGTGGCCTAAAATGAAGAAAGAGATTGCAGAACACGTGTCCAAGTGCCTTCAGTGTCAGCAAGTTAAGGCTGAACATCAGAAACCAGGCGGTCTACTTCAACCTCTCCCCATTCCTGAGTGGAAGTGGGAACATGTGACCATGGATTTCGTTGTTGGCCTACCTCGGACTTCCCGCGGTATGGATTCTGTTTGGGTTGTAGTTGATAGACTGACTAAATCTGCACATTTTCTGCCTGTCAAAACTACATTTACTGCTCACAGGTTGGCTACTATTTATGTTGATGAAATTGTCCGCTTACATGGAGTTCCAGTAACCATTGTGTCGGATAGAGATC
Source organism: Camellia sinensis (assembly GCF_055761805.1). Classification (NCBI taxonomy): domain Eukaryota; kingdom Viridiplantae; phylum Streptophyta; class Magnoliopsida; order Ericales; family Theaceae; genus Camellia; species Camellia sinensis. The sequence continues at coordinate 7,165,345 of NW_028128989.1, read as the reverse complement.
CGAAGTTTGTATCTAGATTGTGGAAGAGTTTGCAGGAAGCTATGGGAACAGAACTAAGGTTCAGTACTGCATTCCACCCACAGACAGATGGGCAGTCAGAACGAACAATACAGACTTTGGAAGATATGCTTCGCATGTGTGCTTTGGATTTTCAGGGGAGTTGGGAAGATTACCTGCCACTTGCAGAATTTGCTTATAATAATAGCTTCCACTCCAGCATCGGTATGGCACCATACGAGGCTTTGTATGGTAGGAGGTGTAGATCACCTATTTGTTGGACAGAGGTCGGGGACAGAGCTTTGCTCGGGCCTGAAATTGTACAAGACACCTCTGAAAAGATCAAAACTATTCGGCAAAGGCTCAAAACAGCTCAAGACCGACAGAAGAGTTATGCAGATGTCCGGAGAAGACCTCTTGAGTATGAGGTCGGCGACCATGTGTTCATCCGTGTTTCTCCAATGAAAGGCCAAGTCAGGTTCGGGAAAAAGGGCAAGTTGACGCCCCGTTATATTGGGTCGTTTCAAATTTTGGAGAAACTTGGTCCAGTTGCTTATAGAGTTGCTTTGCCACCGGGATTTGAGCAAATCCACAATATGTTTCATGTGTCAATGTTGAGGGGTTACCTCCGAGACCCGTTGCATGTGATTGATTATCACCGGATTGCTATTGATGAAAATATGGAATATGCTGAATGGCCGGAAAGAATTGTTGACCGACAAGTGAAAGAATTGAGAAACAAATCCATTCCAATGGTGAAAGTGGAATGGAAGGAACACTATGGGACAGATGCTACATGGGAAAAAGAGGAGGAAATGCGTCTACGCTATCCACATTTGTTTCCCGACGAAGGTAAGTTAAGTTTGGAGGACCAAACTTCCTAAAGGGGGGGAGACTGTGACACCCCTGTTCCGTAGTATGTTAATTAGTCCTTAACATGATGTGATTATGTATTTTGATATGATTTTGTGTTCCACTATGTGAAAATATGTGGTTTGAAATTTTATCTGTTCATCGTAGGAATATCTGTTTGAGTAGTCTGTTTTGGAAATTTAATTGAGGGCCTTATCGGCCACGGAACCCGAAATTGATTACGCCATTGTGGTTGGCATAATTTTTAGGGCCTACGGTGAAATTTAATTGAAATTTGATTTTGGTCAATTTAAACTGATTAAATTGAGAAATTAAGTACCCCACACCCCTGTTCCGTAGTATGTTAATTAGTCCTTAACATGATGTGATTATGTATTTTGATATGATTTTGTGTTCCACTATGTGAAAATATGTGGTTTGAAATTTTATCTGTTCATCGTAGGAATATCTGTTTGAGTAGTCTATTTTGGAAATTTAATTGAGGGCCTTATCGGCCACGGAACCCGAAATTGATTACGCCATTGTGGTTGGCATAATTTTTAGGGCCTACGGTGAAATTTAATTGAAATTTGATTCTGGTCAATTTAAACTGATTAAATTGAGAAATTAAGTACCCCATTATTTTATATTAAAATATTTGTTAGTGGGGCTTGTTGTATATTTGTATTGCACTCTCCTTTAGCTCTCTTAAAACTCAAAATCTGAGTTAGACAATTGAGAGTGAGAGAGAGGCCGGCCATGGAGAGAAAAAGGGAGAGATTTGTGTAATTTGGGCTCAAGACTTGGGAATTTGAAGATCTAGCTCAAGATTTGGCTAGGGCTTGAGTGTTGAAGCTCTTAGGTAAGTGATTTCATGAAATCTTACTTGTAATTTGTAAGTTCAAGGGTTGTTTGTGATCAAGAACATGTAATGAGTTGATTTTTGTTGAGATTGAAGTCTTAGAACTCATGCATGTAAGAAATTACTTTGAATTTGCATGTTTGAGCTTGAAACACATGATTCATGTGGAGTTTTGGGTAAAGCTCATATTGTAGTCACCATTTGTACCATCTAAGTTGAGAATGATGAGCATCTCCCACATGCATGTACAAATCATGGGAGTATAAGTCTTGAATGTTGAATTTGAGCATGTTGATGATGGGTTTGAGACAATTTGGGACATGCATGTAGATAATTCATGTAATTGAGCTTCCTAATGTTGTAATCTGCATTAGTAGCATGTTAGCATGTGTAAATGTGTAATTTGAACCATTGCATGCAAGAAATGTAGATGGAAAACTGATTTGGAGCTCAAGAACACGATCTGGGAAACCCAGATTTTTGAGGTCCGCTCGAGCGGGGTAATGGCCGCTCGAGCGGGAAAATCGTGCTCCCAGCATTTTTGCAGAGTTGGATGCCCGCTCGAGCGGGACATTTCACGCTCGAGCGTGGATTTTTGTAGACGGACCTTCAGCTCGAGCGCATCTTTTGTGCAACCAGTACCTTGCAGGCCTTAAGGGTCCGCTCGAGCGGAGAATCTTACGCTCGAGCGGGGACCCTGTTTCCTGGAATTTTGTTCATGCATTTTGTGATTCGTTTTCCGTTCTCTTTCACTTGTAAGCACTCCTAGGCATGTGTTAAGCATTGTAAATGAGTTAATGAGATAAGAACAAAGCCTAAAGAGGAATATGTGAATTAAAGAACGGATTGAACTGTTAGTGACCCTTTTGTATTCATGAAATGTGTAGGGTCAAGCTCCAGGGCGCAACCACAAGCCGATCACTGTGAGTAACATCAATATTTGAAAACTTGTCAATGTCCAATTGTTATTCCCCTATAAATATTATGAGTTGTTAATTGGGATTGTGGACAAAAGTTTGACATAAATGAATGGGCCAAAGGCCGTTTGACATGAATGAATGGGCCAAAGGCCGTTTGACATGAATGAATGGGCCAAAGGCCGTTTGACATAAATGAATGGGCCAAAGGCCGTTTGACATGAATGAATGGGCCAAAGGCCGTTTGACATGAATGAATGGGCCAAAGGCCGTTTGACATGAATGAATGGGCCAAAGGCCGTTTGACATAAATGAATGGGCCAAAGGCCGTTTGACATGAATGAATGGGCCAAAGGCCGTTTGACATGAATGAATGGGCCAAAGGCCGTTTGACATGAATGAATGGGCCAAAGGCCGTTTGACATGAATGAATGGGCCGAAGGCCGTTTTGCCATGAATGGAAACCCGGATGGGCCAAAGGCCAGAATGTTTGGAACTACAGTTACTTGACTTGCATTTCGTATAGTTATATATATATTTTGCTGTTAAACAGAAGTATGAATTGGGCCCAAGGCCGTTTGGAGCATGTTGATCTACATATTGTTATGTAACTGTTATATTTGATATTATTCACTGGGCTATCGCTCACGCTCATTCATGTATTTGTAGGTGAGCCAAGGGAAGTCCAAACCCAGCCCCAGTGAAGTCTGCTAGGAACAACAGGAGTTTTGGGAGAGTCAGCCTTGTGCCTCGCGCATGAGACCATCCTTGCCCTTTTACTATGTACCTATGCTTTGTCTTGTTGGCAAGGACCCAGTGCATGTCTGTACATAGTCTGTTATAGGTTGACTCGTTTTGGACGATCCTGTCTGTAATGAATTTTGTGAAGCTGTACTTTTGATGTGAGTTATTAACGTATCTGAGTATGGTTTGTTTGATGTGCATATAAGCACGGCTCTATGGACAAAGTTTTTAATTTTGCTTCCGTTTGGCCCCCATTAACTCTGTTAAAATACGTTTAGAACAGTTTGAGGCCGTAGGTAATCTCATGATTACTGGCCGGTTACGTCCTTAACCCACGGGGGCGGGTTCGGGTCGTGACATCTTTCTCCCCAGGATTCTGATCCCGAGTTTCTTCGTTGCAGTTATCCTCCTCCATGTTACAGTCAATGTGCTTACCACTCCCAGTAGGGATGTCGTCCCCAACCTTTTCTTTCTATACATCGTTGGCCATCTATTCTCTTTTTTTTCCCATAGACACCGCCAAATTGTGTGTGTTGTTTTCTGACACTGCCAAACAGGTACTTAGCTAGAGAACACTGTCAAAATAGATTGCGCCCAAACAACCTGTCACAGAAAGAAAAAGACTCCGGCGGTGGTTCGTCCACCCGGGGGCACTCCGACAATCAAGTCAGTTATCTCTCAAAGACAGCAAAAGTACTTTACTCACTATTCAGAATACCAAAAACGTACCTTAAACCCACGAGGGTGCCTTACTTTTATAACCAACACAGACCTGATCCCTGTAGAAGCCTAACTTCAATGGACTTTGGCTCAATGCCTATCCAAGACTCTCAAATAGATAAAGATAAACTCCTTAAGAGCTTTATCCTTATCCAAGCTGAAATCCTCCCTCGTTTTAGAACTCTTGTAACTTATCCGCTCAACTCGGATTCCAGTATCTCCGCAGATAACCTCGGCCTAGCCGAGATCACCTCGGCGCTATGACCAAGACACGTGGCACCTCGACTGGCACTTTGGTGCCACCTTGACCATGTATTGTCATCCAAAAAATACGTCCCCACACTTAGCATTGGGTATCACTGTCAAAAGCTGGCTATAGCACTGACTAAACTATAATATTATATGATAAGACAGTTATTTGAAAGGTAAATACAGAGGGATTTGCAACAGAAATGGGAGGCAACTTGTATCTATACTCGTTTTACTAATTTGAACACTAAAGGGCTTTTTTGAGAATTCATTATTTTAATTAATTTTTTATAAAAAATTATGTAAAATAATATAATAATTTATAGTGACTTTTTATTAAAAATCTAGAGCAATGTTTAAACTTATAAATTTATCTATAATGATATAATAAAGAATGTAAAACTTTTTTTTATAGGACTTAAACATTTTTCAAACAATTGTCATCCCAAACAATTAACATCAAACAAATAAATCTAGAAAGAAATCTCACATGTTTGGTTTTTCTTATCTTATCTTTATGTTATAAGACTAATAAATGGTACTATAAATATCATCACACGGTTGATTTTTTTTTTTTTTTTTTTTTGGTCTACATTTTAAGAACGTAGAGTTATTAAGTTTGTTAATAATAGAAATGAATCACGTAAAGAAGTCACCGCTAATCTACTCTTGATGTCTCTTCAAAATACCTCCAAAATGACAATGAGAAAAATGATTTTAACCTCCACAAGGGACACCCCCACGACCCCTTTGGCTGTGATTGGCCATATTATTATTATTATTATTATTATTATTATTATTATTATTATTTATCATTATTATTATTTTTTTTTTCTCTTTCTCCTCCAATCACCAACCTGTAGACACCCCATTTTTGGCCGACCTTAAGACTCAGACGTCACTGATTGAGCGCTTGGTGATGTTGCATAATGTGCTCGTTCAGAAGTTTCAGAGTTGCAGCCGTGAGCCCTGCCTCCGGACTTCCGAACCCTCTTTTGTGCTTTGCCTCGGTTTGCGAACCAGGCTCGGTTTTCTTTGTTTCTTTTCCTGAGGGGAGGGAGAGGTCCCGTAGACCATCTCTCAATGTCCGTGGGCTACATTTGGTGGCCGTAGGCCATTTTTCCCATTTCGGAGTCCGGTTTCCGGTTTTTCGGGATCGTTGGCCGTGTGCCTCGGTTCGAGACCGCCTAACCATCTCCGTTTGCTTTGATTTTTGGCATACCTCCTATTTTCTCCCTTTTGAGGGACACTGGGGTCTGAGAAACCCACTTCGTGGCCGAATGCCACTTTCGGTGCTTAACAACCCATTTTCGGGACCCCGAACTGCGTGTTTTGGCCCCCGAACATTCATTTTGCAACGGTTTTCGTTCATTTTTGGCAGGTACCTCTGTTTTATCACTAAGAAGGTCACTGAAGGGTGGGAGGCCAGTAATTGTTGCAGCAACCAGTTATACATCCTCCGACGCCCTCCGACACCCGTTTTTCGCACTTCCGGGCCAATGTTGAACACCTTGGGGCCATCTTCTTGAACTTTCAACCACATATTTGTAATGTACGCACTTGGGAGGATCCTAAAAAGTGGTGGCCGGCCATTAATTCAATTTGACCCTTTTGAACCCCTCCTTCCGGGCCAATGTTGAACACCTTGGGGCCATTTTCTTCAAACCCAAACCACATATTTGTGATGTACACACATGGGAGGACCCTAAAAAATGGTGGCCGGCCACTAATGTTGCTTGACCCTTTTGAACCCCTCTTTCCGGGCTAATGTTGAACCCCTTTGACCCACATTCTTGAACTTTGAACCACATATTTGTGATGTACACACATGGGAGGACACCATCATGTGGTGGCCGGCCACTAAATCTGCTTGACCCTTTTGACCCCTAGCCGGCCGGTTAGGGGGTGTGGCCGGCCGGCCACCTGCAGCAAAAGTAACTGGCCGGCCGAGTTCCTTGCACTGTTCACTTTACAGCTGTATAGCTTTATCCCCTAGAAAATATCAATATCCGAGGGATATTTTGTGGGGGAAAGTTGCCCTCCTTTTCTCCCACCTTTACACCCCCTTTTTGGCCCTTATAACCAGCAAGCTATATCACATTCAAGGGTTGGAAAAATTGTTCTTCAAGTCTCAAGAGTCATATCTCCCTCCATCCTTCTCATTTTCCTAAAAAAACCTTAAGTCCTATACCTTGTGTTCTTCATCACCACCAAGCTCTACCATCACCACTTCATTTCCAGCAACAAGGAGAGTTTCTCAAAGGCTAAAGGAGCTGCAAATTGGTCCAAGAAGCAACAAAAGCTTCGGTCTTCAAGGGTAAGTGACATTTCTCCTCTTTTGACCCTTTTTCTTGATCCATTTGTAAGCCCTATATGCTTTTTGTTTCAAGCTCCGGCCCTAACTGAAAGGGGCCCTCTTTTGAGCTCATCTTCACTTTTCATTAAGGGCTCAACCCTGTTTGAGCCCTCCATGATGCACTTGCTTCATTGATCCTCTTATATGTCATAATCTTGCATGCTATTTTTGGCCCATGATTAATCTGTTTTTGAGCATGTTGTAAACTGATATTAGGCTTATTTTGAGCCCCTATTCAACATTGAAGAAGGGTTCAACACCATTTGGGACTTCCATGTTGTACTTACCTTTATACTCCCCTTTTGGTCCCATTTTTGCATGCAATGGCAGCCTACCATGCTTTTGTTTTTGGCCATTTTACAGTTCTGAAAAAGTGCTTATTTTGGTCCATTCTTCATGTTTCATTTAGGTCCTTTCATGGTTTGGGACCTCCATATGCCACTTCATGTTATATCTCTCTTTTATTCCCCATTCTTGCATGTTTTGTTAGCCTACCATGCTTTTGTTTTTGGCCATTTTACAGGCCTAGAGATGGCCTTATTTTGGCCTATACTTCATGTTTCATTAACATTTTTTTCTGTTTGGTGATTATTTTGTATACTTCATGTTATAGCACCTTTTGAGACTCAATCTTGTCCCTTTTTTTTAGCATGTTTTTATATTGATTTGAGGTTTGCCATATACTGTAAACATTCATATTTTTGGTCCCTCTTCAATGTTGTAGAAGGAAATTTTTCAGTTTGGATTTTTCTTATATCACTTGCTTCATTACCCCTCTCTTGGCCCCTATTCTTGCATGCCATTTTTTGCCCTACCTATGCTTGCTGTTTGGCCATGTTCATAACTGTGAAAGTGCCTTTTTTGGGACTGCCTAGCTTCTGTCTTTGCATTACATGTCCATATTGTGCATGTTTGGCATAGTTATAGGCCATTTCGGGTGCCTAAATTCGCATTTCGGGACAATTCCATGCATTTAGTGTCATTTCGCCTCATTTCGGGACTGTTTTCCCCCATATTTTAGTTCTGAAATTCTATTATAATGATTGCTTTCCATTTCTATGTCATTTGCATCGCATTATATCATCGTCTCGGTTTGCGTGCCCGTGTACACGCATTTCGAGGCACCTCATTTTCATCCATCGGCATCCTATGTGAGTGTGGCTGAGGCTCACTCATGTTGGTATAAGCCCATATCATGTTCTCATGTCATTTGCATCGCATTCTGCCATTGCCTCGGTTTGCGTGCCCGTGTGCACGCATTTCGAGGCACCTCATTTTCATCCTTCGGCATCCTATGTGAGTGTGGCTAAGGCTCATTCATGTTGGTATAAGCCCATATCATGCTTCCATGTCATTGCATCGCATTATATCATCGTCTCGGTTTACGTGCCCGTGTGCACGCATTTCGAGGCACTTCGTTTTCATTCACCGGTATCCTATATGAGTGTGGCTGAGGCTCATTCATGTTGGTATAAGCCCATATCATGTTTTCATGCCATTCGCATTGCGTATGCCACTGCCTCGGTTTGCGTGCCTGTGTGCACGCATTTCGAGGCACTTCATTTTTACCTACCAGCTTCTCATGTGAGTGTGGCTGAGGCTCTCTCATATTAGTATAAGTCCATGTTACATTTTCCATGCCATTTTAGCCATATTACATTGCATTCTGTCATCGCCTCGGTTTGCGTGCCCGTGTGCACGCATTTCGAGGCACCTCATTTTTACAGCATAGTGCATGCTAGGTTATATCTTAGATCGCATTCTGCCATCGCCTCGATTTGCGTGCCTGTGTGCACGCATTTCGAGGCATGTCATTCCATAGCATTGTGTATGTTAGGATTATACCTTAGTCGCATTTCATGCATGTCATGCATATTGCATCGTGTTCGGGATAAGAGTTAGCCCGGGCACGGGAAACGAGGTGCATTTCGTACTCCGAGTGACGGAATGTGTCTCAATTCCCCAGTCACCGACACTCCGGATCATCCATGATGGAGTTAGGTTTTATTGTGTTTTCATGTGCATTCATCCTATATTGAATTGTGCATTTCGATTCCTCGGCCATCATGCCTCGGTATGCGTGATTGGTGGCACGAGGATTGAGGTATGCATATATCTGTGAAAATACATTGCTATGTCCCTTTCCTGCTCTCTGTTGCAGCAAAATGAAGAATCAGCAACTTTTCGGAGCTTGGCACGCTTTCCAAGGTTAACTGCTAAACAGAGGCTAATCGGGGCATCCCGGTGGATTTCCGCGCAAAGCAGCCTAACATACATCATCCATCAGAAGCAAGGCTGTCCCTGGCTTGCATGCCAGTTTTATTTATTTTCTTAGTTAATTAATTAGAAATTTGTATATTATTCGGACTGTAATATTTGGACTGTAATATTCTTTTATTCGGGACTGTATATTTATTCGGACCCTCTACGCGAGGGCACAACTGTAATAAGTGTGCGTGTGTGTGTTGTATGTCTTCCAACCCCACGTCTTTCTCCCTTTTATTTATCCGCTTTTGATGGTTAGATTAGGGCATGTTTAAATTAGCATACAGTATGACAGCATGTTTGCATCATTCATCTGTATTGCATGCACCGGGCTCGGCGCATCATACTAACTGCATTGTATTTTTTAATTCTAAATTGAATACGTGATAGTTATAGCATTTCATATACCATCTTAGAATAGCCGAGCCTGCTATAGTTGCATTTTGCATGTGTTGCATTAGGCATTTCTGTATACTTAGGATTCATGCATGATTTCTAATGAGTTTCTATTTTGGCTTGGAGTACTCGGTAAGTTTTATGCTTTAGCATCCTTGCATGCGTGTGAGTGCTGCCATGAATAGCATGCTTACCATGCGGCTATGTGCTTATATGATATAACTGCCTGAATGCCTGTGGGTGAAGGTTGGGTTATCTGAATTGGAATAAATCATCAAATGTTTCAAGCCTACCTGCGGGTAGCAAACCATTTTCAAAAGCGAACATGAAATATTTTTGTTCCAATTCAGGCGATCCAATCTATACTTGTATGCTGTGCGCATCACATAGTAACCTAGGCTAATAACCGGAATAAGAACATACAATGTTTTCAAAAATAGATATTATGGTTAGTAGAGGCCGGTCTATGACCGGGCGAGCGGGGATGCTCACGAAGTGACCTTCCCCAATCGTACCCAAGTTCCCGAGCCGAGGCAACTTTGGTGATGACGGACACGTGGCCTTTGGCAATGAGTCAGGGTTTCCTAAATTTCCCAAAATAAAATATTTAGGTGGCGACTCTGTATCTGGTAAAGCAGTCCATGTTTGGCACTTCTTTCAAAAAAATCTGTTTTCTCAAAACGATTTGCCGGATTTGGACTCTTTGGTTCAGATTTAGAACCGTAACTACAAAGTCGAGTCCGAGCTGTAGCGAGGTCCCCCGCGGGCTTGTTACAGTTTCTGGCGACTCTGCTGGGGATTTAGAGAACTTGACTCGAACTCGTGATATCTGTTTTTGACTACACTTGTGTGTTTCTTTGCATTGCATTTGCATTGGTGCGCCTAGGACACCGTGTTTGCCATCTGCTATTCCTGAACGGTTTGCCGGAGGCTTGTCTTGTCAAGGCATGACCATAAGGCTGACCGGTTGTGGGCTCTGCCAGTATGGGAACACAAACCCCGGTTTTACCGGGGCACCCTCTTTGACCTTTCGACCTAGTGCATATTCGGATCCTTGGTGACCATTCCAAATTAGGACAGGTTGCTTACCCGTTTATAGGTTGTTTGAAACCGCTCTGTGCGTAGTGAAACCCTAGTTCCTGACAAAATAGGACAGGGAAACCCTACCCCAACATAGGGGTGTTTTGGCTCTCACTTATCTATTATGTGCTTTAGAGTGCGTCTCTACAGGAATGCATGTATCAATATATGAGTTTGGGCATCAGGCCTGCGGGCATCAGTTCAGTATATGAGTTTGGGTATCAGGCCTGCGGGCATCAGTTCAGTATTGTCAGTATCAGGCCTGCGGGCGTCAGTCCAGTATTATAGGTATCAGGCCTACGGGCATCAGCCAGTATTTAAGAATCAGCTATCTGCGGGTATCAGATTCTGTTTTAGGAGACAGTGATACAGGGATAATAATCAGTGTTTGAGGACAGTGTGTATTCAGCTTATTGACTGTGTGTTGATTATGCCCGGCTGTGTGTCATGCATTTTATTTTAAGCTGTTATGCTGTCCGTTTATCTGTTTATTTATTTCCGTTTCGCTTTATTTATCTTTTGCTAGGTCAGTTCTAGCACAATTGCTTCCAACCCAGCAGGCATTCCCCAAGCACTTTGGACACGAGGTCGTCGACTCAATCGATCTGAGGATCTAATCGACGGACAGCCAGTGTTCCATTCTCTACCCCCTGTTACCAGAAGAAAGCAGAAAAAGCGCAGTGTATCTAAACAGAGATCACCAGAACAGTGGTTTCCCCCATCAGTGGACAGTCGGATTGAGATCCCCATTGAGACAGATCTGCCAGTAGTTCAGATAGATCAAAACAGTATGACGGCACCAACAGGAGTTGAGGAAATGATGCGCCAAATGCAGGAAACCATGCGGGCCATGCAGCAAGATGCCGTTCGCCGAGATAAACTCGCTAAGCAGCAGGCCGAAATTATGACCCAACAGGCTGAGCTGATTACCAGACTGCAACAACAGAATACAGCATCTGCTTCACAACAAATTCCTCCTCCGGCGAGGGCTCCATTACCTGAGCAGACACCTGTTGTTCAGAACGCTCCTCCAAACACCCAGAATACTGTGCCGACTATCCAGAATTCGCAAGAGGACACAAATCTTCCAATGGGGCCAGCTCCGCCCCCGCTTCCGCCACAATTGTCCAAGGTCCATACACCCAATCACCCGGACTCTCCCTTCGAGGTCGAGGTTGATCATACAACTCTGAAATTGAGCAAACTGGAGAAGCTCTTCAAGAAATCCCAAGGGGTCAAGGCTATGCCGGATATCGAGGACGGATATACCGAGGAGGCCGTAACACTCCCCGATAGGTTCAAAATGCCATAAATCAACCGCTTTGATGGGTCCGGCGACCCCATGGTCCATCTCCGACTGTTTGCAGACATCTTGCGGCCAATGGGCCTAACACGACCACAGAAACTTTCACTATTCGGCCGAACCCTGTCGGGTGTGGCCGCCCATTGGTACGCAAAGTTACAAGATGAAGTGAAAAAGAATTGGGATGAAATGGCTGAGGCCTTTGTCGCGCAATATTCGTACAACACTCAGATCGAGATCACAACCCGTGATCTTGAAACGACAAGGCAAGAGCCCAAGGAAACTTTCTCGGACTTTGTAATCCGATGGAGGGCAAAGGCGTCAATGATGGCTCTAAGGCCCACTGACAAAGATCAAATCCGGATGATTGTGCGCAATCTCCACCCAAAGTTGATGCAGAGAATGATTGTAGTCCCCTTCCCTACTTTCGCAGATTTACACGAGATGGGGGTGCAAATCGAAGACGCAATAAAACAAGGTCTGTTTGACCACGACAGAGAACAACCGAGGAGGACGTTCAACCGTAACAACAATGCGGGCCCGAGTGGCGCTGCAAATACGAGAGCCTCGGAAGTTAGTATGGTCACCACCACTCCCCCTCCCCCTCCAAGGCCCATGGCTGCCACACCCTTCTCCGGCGCGTCCGGAAGCAACACACAAACCAACAGATTCCAACCGCGAGGCCAAAGAACCTTTACCCCACTATATATGCCCCTGACCAAAGTTCTGGGAATATTGATCAGAAAAAATCATTTGAAACCCCTGGAGCCAAAGCCATTACCAAATCCACTCCCCCCCTCTTATGATCCAGCAAACTACTGTGCGTACCACCAACAACACGGTCATGACACCGACCGTTGTTACAGATTGCGTCATGAGATCCAGGATCTTATTGACAAACAGGTGATCGCGCCTCCTGATAAACCCAATGTCACAACCAACCCTCTCCCACCACATAACCAACCTCCCCCTCCCAACAGAATTAATTTTATCCAGACTGGGGTCGCATCTTACGATCCTAGTATCTATATTACGCCCATCCACCTACCCAAGCCGGAGGTGCTCCTCCCCGATTGCACTGATTTCATGTGCATGGTGGACATCTCCAAAACCCAACCAGAACCGACGGTGGTAACCGTCGAAGATAGGGCAGGACAGATTTTGGGAGAGAATGAGATTGTTGAATCTGGGACTGGACAGAGTTTTGCTGGGGGAGCCTATGATCCAAGCAAGTACATCCTATCAACGAGCCGAATTGGGCTAGGTATAGAATTGCCAGAGACAGGAGAGCTATGCATGATCCGGGGGGATGGATCTGGGCTATGGGCAGATGATCTGACAGCCGTAGAGGAGGACTTTGCCAACCTGCAATTTTTCGATGACCAGGAACTGGGGGATGCATCAATCAACTGGTATGATTATGAGGGATCAGCAGAGGCCACTGGATGGCTCGAGGATCAACCAGATGCAGTGGGGGAAGCCCAACCAGAACAGAGCCCGGCAGGGGCGGAAGTATCAGTTGTGGCCGGAACGGCCGAAAGTCAAGTTGTATCGCCGGAGAGCGCCGGTGCTAAGAATTCCGCTCGGGACATGGGCATTATGGATACGGGAATTGTTGAACAAACAGCTGTACTGATGTAGCTGGAACGAGAAAAGTTTGAGGAGGCTGAGAGAATTAGGAAAGCTAAAGGCCCTGAGGGGACTGAAAGTGCTGTGTGCACGAAGATAGAGAATGCTGCGAGCATGTGGACAGGGAGTACTGCGAGTACAACTAAACCGGAGCCAGACAGGTGTCTGTTGGCTGCCGACGGAATGTGGTGGGAAGACGATGACTTATGTCTTGCCCACACGGATGAAAACTGGGGAAATAATCAACCGGATAACACTTGGTACCTCGATGAGGTTGACCACATGACAAGAAGTGGGCGGTACTTCAAACCCCCACACCTGGACCAACCCGAGGCATCCGGGAAGGATAGAGAAGCGGAGAAACAGAAGGAGAAGCAGATTGAAGAGGAAGCTGTGTTGAAACAATTAAAGAAGATACAAGCAGACATCTCCATCTGGGGACTGCTAATGGCATCACGAGTACATAGAGAAGCTGTCCTATCTCTAGCTGGTTGGGCTGGTTTTTCCGGGAGGAGGTTCCCCGGCATTAACCTTTTCGGACAAGGAGCTACCGCCTGAGGGCACAAATCATAACAAGCCTCTCTATATTTCTGTGGAATGTAGAGATAAGTGGATACCGGTGGTACTTGTTGATACCGGGTCTGCAATTAATGTTTGCCCGACCAGAACGGCATATGCAATCGGGTTGAAACCCGTGGACTTCGTCCCAACTACCCAAGTGATCAGAGCATATGACAATACCAGCAGAGAAGTGATGAGGACTGTTAAAATTCAAACCAAGGTTGGTCCAGGACAACACAGCATCGAATTTCATATCTTGGACGTTCCCGCAACCTTTAACCTACTTTTGGGGCGACCGTGGTTGCACCAGGTCAAAGCAGTCTCTTCCACTCTACATCAGATGCTAAAGTACCCTCACGGGAAAGGGGTAGCGATCGTTTTTGGGAATTCATCAATCCATCCACCGCCGGAGGTGTCCACACCTGTCTTGGAGATCGAGCACGGCACGGAGGATGTGTTTTTGTCGGGGTTCACTTTGGCCGAGGCTCAAGTGGTGCAGAATGTCATGGCTGTGAATGAGGGTATGTACGTTAGTGCTCAATCTATCTACCTCATGAACAAGCTAAAACATACTCCCGGGATGGGATTAGGGAGAAGTGGCCGGAAGGGCGTCTCAGTGTTGGCCGAAGTGCCACACAACCCTCACGCCTTTGGACTGGGTTATCTGCCCACCAAAGAGGATTGGGTGAGGAAAGGGAAAGAAATGGCCGGAAGGGCCAGAGCAAAGAAGGCCGGGAAGCCATTTGAGTTAATGCATAGGCCCATCTGGGGTACCCTAAACGGATGCTTCGTCCGGGAGGGGGAAGATTTTCCATTCTGCGGCTTCCCGGAGCCATGGCTAAACGCGGAGGGGAAGCGCGTGCCTGGTTTTGAAATCTTCTTCGACATACAATTATCTGGGGATGACATTGCCGAAGCGCAGACAGACCCACCAACTGAGGTTGAGCAATGTGAAGCAGTGGAGCCTGAGAGCACAGAGCTTGAAATGGGGGTAACACGCGAGCAATGTGAAGCAGTGGAGCCTGAGAGCACAGAGCTTGAAATGGGGGTAGCACTGGCGTGTCTACTATCAGATCCTCCGATCGACCAAGAGTGCTTGGGGGATAACTCTTCGGTTTCTATGATTGGAGATGAAATAGCTGCAGGCTTTCCAGCGCCGATCTTGGACGCATCTATCGCACCTTCTCTCATCTGGCAATATGAAGAAGGCTTTTTATCTAGCAGTTCCGGGTCAGGTAGTGAGCCGGAATCTGATTCCACCGAATCTTGTGCGTCGGAATCAGATTCCAGCTCGACTGAGTCTGAGTCCGGTATTCCTAGGGGTGATAACCCGGATGCCACGGTCCTGTCTAGGTCGTCATTTTCATTTTCTTTTGAGTCTGTTGTAACAGAGGAATCTGACGGCTTGGAAATATTTAATGAGAATGATGTGGATGTGGTTTCTGAGTATTTTTCTGTGCCTTTGATTTATTGCTTAAATCAGGATTTTCAAAATTTTGATGAAAACGAGGGAGAAATTCCTCCAGTTTTGCAACGATTAATTGATCAAGAGCAAGAAAGATTTGTTAAACCTTTAATGGATGAAATCACTACTGTGAATGTTGGTACTGAGAAGGACCCGCGGCTGGTCCAGATCGGGTCCACGTTGTCTTCGGAGGAGCGCGAGCGCTTAGTCGCTTTATTAAAAGATTTCAAAGATGTTTTCGTGTGGTCCTACGAAGACATGCCTGGAATCGATCCTGAGATTGTACAGCACCGGATCCCTCTTGATCCCGAGGCTCGCCCTGTCAAACAGAAACTCAGAAGGATTCGCCCGGACTGGGCTCTCAAAATTAAGGAAGAGGTCACCAAGCAAATTGACGCAGGGTTCCTGCTGGTATCTGAATACCCAACTTGGTTGGTCAACATTGTTCCGGTGCCGAAGAAGGATGGCAGAATTCAGGTCTGTGTAGACTTCAGAGATTTGAACAGGGCCAGTCCGAAGGACGACTTTCCTTTGCCACACATTGATGAATTGGTGGATTTCACGGCAGGACACGCCTTGCTTTCGTTTATGGATGGTTTCTCAAGCTATAATCAGATAGTAATGGCACCCGAAGACCGGGAGAAGACTGCGTTCACTACCCCGTGGGGTACATATTGTTATAGAGTGATGCCATTCGGGTTGAAAAATGCCGGAGCTACGTATCAACGGGCAGCAACTACAATATTGCATGATATGATCCATAAAGAGGTCGAGGTGTATGTGGACGACATGATTGTCAAGTCCAAAGAAAGAGAGGGCCACTACACCGCCTTACAAAAATTCTTTCAAAGGATCAAAGAGTTTCAGCTGCGACTGAATCCCCAGAAATGCACGTTTGGTGTTACAGCAAGGAAGATGCTAGGGTTTCTGATTACACAAAGGGGCATCGAGGTCGACCCTTCCAAAATCAAGGCCATCTTAGAAATGCCATCACCAAGGACTGAAAAGGAGGTGCGAGGCTTTCTGGGTAAAGTGCAATTCATAAGACGGTTTATTTCTAAATTAACCTTGACTTGTGAACCACTTTTTGGTCTCCTGAAGAAAGGAAAGAAATTCCAATGGGACGGCCGATGTCAAGCAGCTTTTGAGCAGATCAAAGAGTATCTACAGAACCCGCCCGTGTTGTCACCACCAGAGCCGGGGAGACCGTTGATATTGTACCTTTCGGTAACTGAGACTACCATGGGCTGCATGCTCGCGCAGGAGTCAGAAGACAAAGTGGAAAGAGCCATCTACTATCTGAGCAAAAAGATGCTGGATTACGAGACCCGCTATACACCGCTGGAGAAGGCTTGTTTGGCCTTGGTATGGGCAACCAGGAAGCTGTGGCACTACCTGTTAGCTCACTCTGTAATGTTCGTTTCGCGTTTGGATCCCGTCAAATATCTCTTCGAGAAACCAGCACTTACGGGTAGGCTAGCTCGTTGGCTGCTGTTGCTCTCCGAATTTGATTTGAAGTATGTAACGCGCAAGTCAGTAAAAGGGAGAGCGGTAGCGGAGTTCCTTGCCGACCACCCGGTTGAGGGGGATGAAGCGGTTGAGTATCTATTCCCAGATGAAGCCATTCTGCACGTCGAAGATGAAACTTGGACGATGTACTTTGACAGAGCGTCAAACCAGTATGGGTATGGGATAGGGGTGTTGCTGATAGCGCCTGATGATTCTCGTATCCCTTTAGCATTCAAGCTTCGGTTCAAAGTTTCCAACAATGAAGCAGAGTATGAGGCATGTATTGCTGGCCTGGAAGCAGCCCTAGAACTAGGGCAAGACGGTTGGACGTCATTGGGGACTCGAACCTTGTTGTGTCTCAAGCAAAAGGAGATTGGAAAGTCAAGGAGGAAAGGATGATAATTTACCACCAAACCTTGGATTTGTTAATTCCTCGGTTTGAGAAGCTAAATTTCACCCACCTCGTAAGAGAGAACAACAGGTTCGCAGATTCATTAGCAACTCTATCTTCTATGATAGACATCCCGTCCGGAGTCCGGATGCGTCCAGTCATTATTGATCAAAAGTTTACGCCAGCATACGAGTCGATTTCCGCCATAGATGAGGTTCAAGACGGCAACCCCTGGTATTACGACATCTGGAACTTCTTGGAAAAAGAGACATATCCACCAGGGGCAAATGCCAAGGATAAGAGGGCCATCAGAAGAATGGCTGCTCAGTTCATTATCTGCGGGGGTAAGCTGTACAAAAGGGGTCATCTGGGAATGCATAAGCTCTGTGTAGAAGCTGAAGAGTCGAAACGCCTGATGGAAGCCATCCATGGGGGGGAGTGCGGTGCACACATGAATGGAGTAATGCTGGCCAGAAAGATCCTCAGACAGGGCTACTACTGGTCAACCATGGAGGAGGATTGTATTAGTTTTGTTCGGCGATGCCACAAGTGTCAAATTCATGCAAACCGCATGAACATCCCGCCGTCAAAGCTGTACAACATGACTTCACCATGGCCTTTTTCGGTCTGGGGAATTGATGTGATCGGAGCTGTTACCCCGAAGGGGTCAAACGGGCATGAGTTTATCCTAGTAGCGATAGATTATTTCACAAAGTGGGTCGAGGCCCAATCATACGCGGTGTTGAAGGCGTCGCATGTCGCAAAGTTCATCAGAAACAACATCATCTATCGCTACGGGGTGCCAAACGAGATAATTTCAGATAATGGTTCCCACTTCAAGAAAGAAGTGATAGACTTGTTGGAGAAATACAATGTGGCTTTCCATAAGTCATCTACATACCGGCCACAGACCAACGGAGCGGTTGAGGCCGCCAACAAGAATATCAAGCATGTACTGCAGAAGATGGTGGGAACCTACCGGGATTGGCCAGACAAGCTGCCATTTGCTCTGTGGGGCTACAGGACTTCAATCAAAACTTCTACTGGAGCAACTCCATATTCATTGGTCTATGGAATGGAGGCTGTTCTACCCATCGAGACTGAGGTTCCGTCATTACGAGTATTGGCTGAATGCCAAATAGCCGAAGCAGATTGGCAGCAAAGCAGATTCGAAGAACTCATGCTCTTTGATAAAAGAAGACTGAAAGCACTGTACCACATCCAAGGCTATCAACGCAGAATTGCCCGGGCTTTCAACAAGAAGGTTAAGTCCAGGAATCTGAAAGAAAGCGATTTGGTGCTCAAAGACAACCGAGCTCCCATCCACGACCCAAGGGGCAAGTTCAAACCCAATTGGACTGGTCCTTACATCATCAAAGCTATCTGGTCAGGTGGAGCTGTGGTTCTGATGAATCTAGATGGCTTGGAGTTCTCACAACCGATCAATATGGACAAGTTGAAGAAATACTATCCTTGAGAGGCTCGCTAGGCCGAAAACCCGAAAGGGCGACCTAGGCAAAAGTTAGAGCACAAAAAATTAGAAAATATAAAAACTGAGCTCGCAAGGTTGAAAACCCGCAAAGGGCGGCCTTGGCAAAAGTTAGAGCGCAAAAGGAGAGTGAAAATACTCGAGTGAACCTGGGCCTGAACTACGTAAGGCTTGATTCCCATCTTTGGGATACGTAGGCAACTTCACCTTGAAGTTCAGCCATAAACTTTTCCCTGATCAACTCTGTCCATTTTGATCGTCTCAGTCATCTTTATCCATCAGCATTTATCGTGATCTCCGGTACAGTGCTGTTCAGACTAGGGGCAACTTTCCGTTGCCGCGACAGTGCAAAGTTACTCAGACAAGGGGCAACTTTCCGTTGCCATGAAGTGCCGCATTGTTCTTCAGACTAGGGGCAACTTTCCAGTTGTAGGGATCTGGGGTTGTGCATCTCAGTGACAGATCTTCAGCGTGTCCAGTTTTGATCCGCATCGAAAATAGTTTTGAAAAGTTTTAATAAAAGTTGACTTTGTTCAAATTAATCTTTTTACGACTAAGACCATTTTTGGACCAAAAGCGGAAAATTTTCAGTACCACAACTTTCAATTTCATTGATTTCAAAACTGAGTTCTCCTGCTCTTGCATTACAATCGAGGTTGCTTTTTTTAGTACATTCATAAAGAAAACTTGAAAATACTAATAAAGCAATAAATTTGGGGCATAGTTGAATCAAGTATCTCTACGTCCCCTCCCAGAGCTGGACGAAGCATCTGATGCCAAGCTAGGCCCAACCTGTGCCTCCTCATTGAGCCAATCCAAGCACTCATCGGACAAAGTGCAACTGAAAGTAGAAGCAGGGGCCAGGAGCTCTCTAGTCCTCCATGCTGTGGCATATCGGGCAAGCTGTGCACCCCGGACCGGGAAAGCAGCTGGGTACTCAATCCCCTCCGGTGGGCAGGTCTGATCATGACCAAACTGACGCAGGAACCGGAACGGAAAATAGAATACGCAGTGGGTTAGACCAATCAATTGGATCCCAATCAGCCGGGACATACTATAGCTCATTGCCGGGAGGTTGAGCCAAGGACAACGCCAAGCAATGCCGTCTGCGGACAAGTTGCACATCCAATCGAACCACCACCTTTCGTCAAGAGCATTGACTAGGCGCTGCCGAAAGAAGTAGCCTCGAGCTGAATAGGCCGGGCAAGAGTCCACAACCTGCAACTTGTCCATTAACCATACCTAGGGGAGGGATGGAAAATGAGAGAATAAAGAACAGAGAGATGTACGATGAGAGAAAAGTAAGACAAGGGTTTTGTGAGAAAAACCGAGCCTGAGGGTCGAGTGATGTGAGCAAATATATATGTGAGGTCGGGTGGGAAACATTACCTGCAGCAGCAGTGGGCTCCCGGCGAACATAGTCGCCTCCCGGCGATAGACAGAATCTAAGCCCATCAGTGTCTCGGCCAAGGTCATGGCAATACAGCTCTTCCCTTCTCTCAAGCCTTGAGCGACTTCAATCAGGCGAATGCTAGCCCCGCCGAAGCCCGAGGAAAGCAGAAAGTGAGACAACAAACATAAGCAGAGGGCATGTTGCCGAAAACCCTGCCAATAATGGTTGCTGCGGTCACCGGCGTCGGAAAAACGGTGGATCAGGCCGAGGATGTCCAGTTCCCCACTGCAGATCAGAGATCGAGCGTCATGCGCCGTGAGCCCACACATCCGCCCTAAAGCCTGAGCATGGCCAAAACGGAGCTGGGGTAAGATCACTTCAGAGCATTCAGACCCCATCAAAACCTGAAAATCTTCGAAAGTGGGACACACCTCTTGGCCGCCGAAGCTAAAAACATGCGTCACTGGATTCCAGAACCTTGCCGCGGCATGGAGAAAAGGGAGCTGTAGCGGAGTACGGCTCAGCGTGAATAGTGCATTCAAGCCGAAACCCCGGAAGTTCAGCTTTTCCGAACCATCTAGAGAAGAGATCCAAGATGTGAGATTTTCCGCGAGAAACGCCTCCATCTTTGTCTAAAACTAAGATGAAATGAATGTTCCCGAAGTTGAGGCTTTTATAGAGGGAAAAACACTATTCACGGGGACACGTGTCAAAAATCAGGTGGCTGCAGGACTAAGTGGCCGGCCGGCCACCTTTTCTGGCTGGCCAGCCATTTACTTTTTACAAAACTGGCCGGCCAGCTGTCTCTCTCCACAAAATTGGCCGGCCGGCTCCCAAAGATGGCCGGCAATGCTGCAGTGTATCCCTTTGGCCCTGTTTTACCCTTCGAGGGAAAATTCCAAGCATTTCCGTGCAACGGAAGAGTCAAAGGCCTTCATTTCCCTCTGCTTCGGATGCGTCCCGATGCCCAGATCGTCAGAAGTACACTCTGTTGTTGCCAAGTTTTGTTTATCGAGTTGTTGTTTTGATTATCGAGTTGTTGTTTTTCTTATCGAGTTGTTTGTCGAGCGGACGTGTTTCGTGTTTTCAAGTCATTGCGCTCTGTTTAAGCAATCTTTGTTTAAAGTCTTGTTTATTTGCGTTGTCAACGTTGTTGCATTTTGCTTATCGAGTTGTAAACTTCCTAAGGTTCTGTTATATCTTAGTAGGTTGAGTTGCTTAGTTTGTTACGTCGGTTCACTACCTAACTTGGTGATTACACAATGCACATTTCCATTCAAATTCTTTTTGTGCAAAATAAAATGATGCGATACGATGCTAAAAGTTTAAAATACAAACACCTTTTCAAAAGCTATTTCATTCCATCATGCTTTACAACAAACAAAGGTACAAGTTTTACAAAAAAATAAAACTGCCTAACAATGTGCAAAGTGCTACAAACTACTAGCAAAAAGAAAAATAAAGCAGGAAATAGCAACATCAATGTCCTCGGGAGCGGGAACGAGAAGCACTCCTCATCCTCTTCTGCGGGACAACCTCCGCACCATCATCATCATCTGAGTCGGAGCTGTCATCCTCAGGATCCCCCTCAGCCTCGCCTCTGTTCCCCGAACCAAGACCGGAGCCCTCCTCAGCAGATGTCTCTGACTGACGATCGGTAGCCTCCTCCTCCTCCTCCTCAGCATCCTCCTCCTCCTCATCAGGCTCCACCTCTACAATGTGAGCCCTGCGTCTGCGGACAGGCCCTCCTCGAGCTCCTCGAAAAGGCCTAGATGGCCCGGCTCCTCGGGAAGGCCCGGATGGCCTGGCCTGCGGCTGACCGGACCATGAAGGCATCTGAAAACAAAAAGTTCAATTCAAATACATCAGTCCAAATATATACATCAGATGCAGATACAAGCAAAAGCTACGTGAAGTAGGTGCATGTAAATACAGAATACAAGTGGGGTGTGTGTCAGATGTGCTCTACACAAGTAGTCTATCGATGCAGTAGAAATCAGCATGTCATCAGAAGTATGATAAATGCCAGAAAACTGAAGGGTACCTGAATGCCCGCGACAGACAACTGTGCCTCCCTACGCAGGACCATGCCCTCGAGTGTGGCTACCAGTCCAACCACCTCCTCCATGTACCCTCGCGGTGGCTGCAAATATGAGCTCATAATCATCAGTGAACAAAAGAATATCTAAACATCTGAATGATGGATGAAAAACAGTGGAGCATACCAGCGGTGAATCAGGATCAATGGCGTATCGATCACTGGGCATCGGAGGCTCTAGCGGAATCAGGGTCGGAGAGATAGCCCCATACTGCCACGCCATCAACTCAGTCGGCATATCTGGCCATCCAGGATGAGGATAAGTCGACGGAGTCGAAGGAACCGGTCTACCCCCACCTCTAGATGTACCAGCCCTACTAGTAGAAGGGGCGTCTGTAGCCCGAGCCCGGGCCTGGCCCGAGGATGACATACCAGCAGGCCTCGTCATCGGGGTGCGAGCTCCCGTCAATAGAGGCATCAAATATATGTGACGGTAAGTGGCGTAGTCCCCCTCCTCAAGATATAATAAAGCATCGCTACCCAGCATAGCGCCGACTACCTCCGAGTAAGAGAGCCTGTCAGCAGTCCGCATACTGACTGGGGGTACTGCGGGAGGATCCTGAGAAAGATACCCCCATACCTGACGCAGAAAGCGTTCCCCCAGGAACCATGCCCTGCCAACCGGCCCTTCGAGAAGGACCCTATACTGGGAGATGTCCGACCCTCCGGTATACTGAAGTCGGAGACCATCACCCAGGGGCGCCCAAGGCTGCCATGAGATCTGCGGATGATAAATGCATAAACCAATCAGAAATCGGGAATATACAGAGCAAATCAAAGATGAAAATGAAAGGAACTGAAAGTTCTGAAGTACCTCCGAATGCCGCACAGTGTCAAAGTACTGTTGCAGGTAAATGAGGGTCTCTCGGGGTCTCGGCCGGTGCGGGCCCTCGAACACTAGTGAGTATGGGGTCATGGGAAGCCCTGCCACCTCCAACTCTGGGGCTAACGCTGGGAAGTATACATAGACCCATAGCTGAGAAAAGTAGTGCAGAATGTAAGTACAAAATGCAGAGAGCAAAATACAGACTGTAAAAGTGCGCTGTGTGTGCGATGTACAAGTAATGAAGAGCAGAAATGTAAACCAAGGGGACAGAAAAGTACCTCCCAGGCCCTCCAGTAGCCGCCAAGTAAATCTCCCCGCCCGCGGGAGGTCGCGCTCATATAAAAGTAAAGGGTAGCCAGGCCGGCGCCACCCCAGTCATATCTATGGACCTGTGATAGGTCAACCAGAGCGCTCAGCAGGTATAGCCCGACTGTGTTCCCTCTATCGGCGAACAGAGTAGTCCCGAAGAGGAACATAAGGAAACCACGGGCGTACTGCTCCGTCTCCTCAGGAGTCTCGGGCACCATCTCCGCCCGCCGGAAGTGGGAAGAGAACCAAGTGTATCGGACTCTCCCAGAAACCCTGTCAACGGGCGGGCGAGCCCCCAATAGATACATCCAAGCGGCCTCCCACTCGCCCATATCCTCATCATAGGGGATGGGCCAACCTCCTATGTCCAAGCCAGTCAATACAGCGAAGTCTAGAGGCGTCATGGTCATGTCCCCGGTAGCAGAGAAATGAAAGGAGTTGGTGGTGTCCCACCATCTCTCTACCAAGGCTGCCATCAGAGTCCTCCTGGCAGAGCAACGGGACAACCCAACGCAGAAAGCCCCGAATCCTGCCAAGTCTACCAAATCTCGGACGGCCTCCGGGAGCTCAGCGTACCAGTCCCGTGCGGCGGTGGAACCATACCCCCGTACGCTGCGGGAACCAACCTGCATTCAAAATGAATACATGTGCCAATAATGAAATTGGCTGTGTGCCGATGAAATGAAATGGGCTGTGTGCCGTTGGAATGAAATGGGCTGTGTGCCAATGAAATGAACTGGGCTGCGCGCCAATGGAATGGAATGGGCTATGTGCCGATGAAGTGAAATAAGCTGCATACAAATAAAATGAAGTAGCCGTGTGTTCAGAAGTGAAGTGTACGAACTATGTGTTCAGTATAATCAACTTTCTATCAGTGTGGGCTGCGTGTTCACTATTCTAACCTGGGCTGCGTGTTCAGAAAATTAAAAGTTTGGGCTGCGTGTTAAACTTTCTATCAGTGTGGGCTGCGTGTTCACTATTTAATCTGGGCTGCGTGTTCAGAAAATTTGAAGTTTGGGCTGCGTGTTCGAATTTCAACTAGCGTGGGCTGCGTGTTCACTATTCTAACCTGGACTGCGTGTTCAGAAAATTTAAAGTTTGGGCTGCGTGTTCAACTTTCTATCAGTGTGGGCTGCGTGTTCACTATTTAATCTGGGCTGCGTGTTCAGAAAATTTAAAGTTTGGGCTGCGTGTTCGAATTTCAACTAGCGTGGGCTGCGTGTTCACTATTCTAACCTGGGCTGCGTGTTTAGAAAATTTGAAGTGTGGGCTGCGTGTTCACTATTTAATCTGGGCTGCGTGTTCAGAAAATTTGAAGTTTGGGCTGCGTGTTCAACTTTCTATCAGTGTGGGCTGCGTGTTCACTATTTAATCTGGGCTGCGTGTTCAGAAAATTTACAGTTTGGGTTGCGTGTTCGAATTTCAACTAGCGTGGGCTGCGTGTTCACTATTCTAACCTGGGCTGCGTGTTTAGAAAATTTAAAGTTTGGGCTGCGTGTTCAACTTTCTATCAGTGTGGGCTGCGTGTTCACTATTTAACCTGGGCTGCGTGTTCAGAAAATTTAAAGTTTGGGCTGCGTGTTCAACTTTCTATCAGTGTGGGCTGCGTGTTCACTATTTAACCTGGGCTGCGTGTTCAGAAAATTTAAAGTTTGGGCTGCGTGTTCAACTTTCTATCAGTGTGGGCTGCGTGTTCACTATTTTAATCTGGGCTGCGTGTTCGAATTTCAACTAGCGTGGGCTGCGTGTTCACTATTCTAACCTGGGCTGCGTGTTCAGAAAAATTTGAAGTTTGGGCTGCGTGTTCGAATTTCAACTAGCGTGGGCTGCGTGTTCACTATTCTAACCTGGGCTGCGTGTTCAGAAAATTTAAAGTTTGGGCTGCGTGTTCAACTTTCTATCAGTGTGGGCTGCGTGCTCACTATTCTAATCTGGGCTGTGTGTTCAGAAAATTTAAAGTGTGGGTTGTGTGTTTACTTTCGAATTCGGGCTGTGTGTTCGGCAAATCAGTGTTTGAGCCGTGTGTCCACCTCTTAACTGATGTGTACTGTGCGTTCGCAATTAATTAATGAGCCGAGTGTTCAGAAATTCGAGTGTTGAAACTACATGTTCAGGATGCAAGCAAAGTACTATGTCATAAGCTAAACTGCGTGTTCAAGCATGGCAAAGGTGCTGAAATGTACGGAAATTGCAGAATGAAGTAAATACCTCTCGGGCCTCATGAGAGAGGTGATGCTCTGGCTCTCGGAGAAGTAGATCCCCGGGCGCTCGCTCGTCAAAGCTAGTGAAGTGACGGAAGACGGCACGAGGGAGGACGTGTGCTGGCGGATTGTACCTCCTGGGAATAAAAGGTCGGGTCCTCGGGGGTAGAGTCATGGGTTCAAAATCGTCTCCGGCACCTGGAAAGCCTCCGCTGTGGGGAGAATTGCCCGCCATTTTCAAAGAATCTGCGAAAGGAGCAAAAATGAGCGAAAATGAGCCAAAATTAGAAAAAGTCAACAAAAGTCAACTCTCGGGAAATGAAAAAGTCAACAAAAGTCAACTCCCGAGAAAATCTTCCAAATATTGAGACAAACTTACCCCAAGTGGCGAAAATGAGAAAATAAGCTCCGAAACCGAAATTTAATCGCTTCAAAGTGTTTAAAACTGAATGTTTTTGCGGAAACAACTTGCGTGGAGCGTTGGAAAACGCGTATGGAACTCAGATCTGGAGAAGAAAGTGTTGTAGGAGGCAAGAAAGAAAGAAGTCTCGGCTGCATTATATAGGCCCCAAGTCTTGGATTGAAGAAGCATCAAAGAGGAGGTGAAAATACCAAAATGCCCTCGGATTTGGGCATATGGCCGGCCGGCCACTTTTTCTAGCCGGCCAGCCATTTCCTTTTTGGAAAACTGGCCGGCCAGCTATTTGCTTTTTGGAAAACCGGTTGGCCACCTCCCCTTGGGAAGATAAACGGCCGGCCATGTCCCTCACAGGCTCACCTAGCTCTCTGCAAATTTTGAGGAAGATCGGAGTTCCCGGGACCTGAAAAAGTTTAAGAAAAGTACACTTTCGGTCGCGAAATAGCTCCGCCGGGACTTCAGCTTCAAGATCTGACATATGTCTCGTCATCATTCATCGAAATCGAAGTATATCCTTTTTGAATGAGTTGTAGCCTTTCCGGGAAGCGAATCGGAGGCCGTGATCGAGTTACCTTCATCGAAACACGCGTTTCCGTACTCGTTATTTCATGACAAACGGGTGCCCTGATTCATGCTCATTTTGTACTATCATGCACATAACTTGCATTCTCATGAGCATACTCACATTTTTATGCACATTTCTTGATATTGGCATACCTCTATGTTTGAGCATACGTTGTCACGCATGTTCCACTCTTGCATTGCGATGCATTCACTCACCCGGCACTGCGTGTGTCAAACTTCCAGAATCACATTGGATATATGTTGGTAGCATATTGTACTTGTTGCAATTTCTCTCTTTTACAGGCACGATATTGTATGTACGGTTCAATTGAGGCTGGTGCGACCAGACGAATCGCACAGGTATCGTATCTTCTCCGTGTGAGACGTGGCGGGGATTGAATAATCCTCCGCATTCTAAACTGCATGAAATGTAGTTGTTGCTTTGCATTCTTGCTTAAAACTGTTGCATCTATTTGCGAATACTTGCTTCATTACAGCTTGCTGCATTTGCATGATCATTGAGTTATGTTCGGCTTCTTGCATATCGCTTTGCATTTCGCCCCCCTACCTGCGGGCATGCCTGCGGGCACATCTCTGTTTATCTTGTACGTTTGTCTAAGTCTTCGGCCTTGCCAAAAATGGGTCATCTCTAGGCTTTGACATTCACTCCCGTCACTTGTGACTTCCGAGTTCTGTCAAAGAGGGGCAACTGTAGACACCCCATTTTTGGCCGACCTTAAGACTCAGACGTCACTGATTGAGCGCTTGGTGATGTTGCATAATGTGCTCGTTCAGAAGTTTCAGAGTTGCAGCCGTGAGCCCTGTCTCCGGACTTCCGAACCGTCTTTTGTGCTTTGCCTCGGTTTGCGAACCAGGCTCAGTTTTCTTTGTTTCTTTTCCTGAGGGGAGGGAGAGGTCCCGTAGACCATCTCTCAATGTCCGTGGGCTACATTTGGTGGCCGTAGGCCATTTTTCCCATTTCGGAGTCCAGTTTTCGATTTTTCGGGATCGTTGGCCGTGTGCCTCGGTTCGGGACCGCCTAACCATCTCCGTTTGCTTTGATTTTTGGCATACCTCCTATTTTCTCCCTTTTGAGGGACACTGGGGTCTGAGAAACCCACTTCGTGGCCGAATGCCACTTTCGGTGCTTAACAGCCCATTTTCGGGACCCCGAACTGCGTGTTTTGGCCCCCGAACATTCATTTTGCAACGGTTTTCGTTCATTTTTGGCAGGGACCTCTGTTTTATCATTAAGAAGGTCACTGAAGGATGGGAGGCCAGTAATTGTTGCAGCAACCAGTTATACATCCTCCGACGCTCTCTGACACCCGTTTTTCGCACTTCCGGGCCAATGTTGAACACCTTGGGGCCATCTTCTTGAACTTTCAACCACATATTTGTAATGTACACACTTGGGAGGATCCTAAAAAGTGGTGGCCGGCCATTAATTCAATTTGACCCTTTTGAACCCCTCCTTCCGGGCCAATATTGAACACCTTGGGGCCATTTTCTTCAAACCCAAACCACATATTTGTGATGTACACACATGGGAGGACCCTAAAAAATGGTGGCCGGCCACTAATGTTGCTTGACCCTTTTGAACCCCTCTTTCCGGGCTAATGTTGAACCCCTTGGACCCACATTCTTGAACTTTGAACCACATATTTGTGATGTACACACATGGGAGGACACCATCATGTGGTGGCCGGCCACTAAATCTGCTTGACCCTTTTGACCCCTAGCCGGCCGGCTAGGGGGTGTGGCCGGCCGGCCACCTGCAGCAAAAGTAACTGGCCGGCCGAGTTCCTTGCACTGTTCACTTTACAGCTGTATAGCTTTATCCCCCAGAAAAATATCAATATCCGGGGGATATTTTGTGGGGGAAAGTTGCCCTCTTTTTCCCCCACCTTTACACCCCCTTTTTGGCCCTTATAACCAGCAAGCTATATCACATTCAAGGGTTGGAAAAATTGTTCTT
This sequence comes from Camellia sinensis, assembly GCF_055761805.1. Classification (NCBI taxonomy): domain Eukaryota; kingdom Viridiplantae; phylum Streptophyta; class Magnoliopsida; order Ericales; family Theaceae; genus Camellia; species Camellia sinensis. The sequence continues at coordinate 7,136,773 of NW_028128989.1, read as the reverse complement.
CAAGTCTCAAGAGCCATATCTCCCTCCATCCTTCTCATTTTCCTAAAAAAACCTTAAGTCCTATACCTTGTATTCTTCATCACCACCAAGCTCTACCATCACCACTTCATTTCCAGCAACAAGGAGAGTTTCTCAAAGGCTAAAGGAGCTGCAAATTGGTCCAAGAAGCAACAAAAGCTTCGGTCTTCAAGGGTAAGTGACATTTCTCCTCTTTTGACCCTTTTTCTTGATCCATTTGTAAGCCCTATATGCTTTTTGTTTCAAGCTCCGGCCCTAACTTAAAGGGGCCCTCTTTTGAGCTCATCTTCACTTTTCATTAAGGGCTCAACCCTGTTTGAGCCCTCCATGATGCACTTGCTTCATTGATCCTCTTATATGTCATAATCTTGCATGCTATTTTTGGCCCATGAGTAATCTGTTTTTGAGCATGTTGTAAACTGATATTATGCTTATTTTGAGCCCCTCTTCAACATTGAAGAAGGGCTCAACACCATTTGGGACTTCCATGTTGTACTTACCTTTATACTCCCCTTTTGGTCCCATTTTTGCATGCAATGGCAGCCTACCATGCTTTTGTTTTTGGCCATTTTACAGTTCTGAAACAGTGCTTATTTTGGTCCATTCTTCATTTTTCATTTAGGTCCTTTCATGGTTTGGGACCTCCATATGCCACTTCATGTTATATCTCTCTTTTATTCCCCATTCTTGCATGTTTTGTTAGCCTACCATGCTTTTGTTTTTGGCCATTTTACAGGCCTAGAGATGGCCTTATTTTGGCCTATACTTCATGTTTCATTAACATTTTTTTCTGTTTGGTGATTATTTTGTATACTTCATGTTATAGCACCTTTTGAGCCTCAATCTTGTCCCTTTTTTTTAGCATGTTTGTATATTGATTTGAGGTTTGCCATATACTGTAAACATTCATATTTTTGGTCCCTCTTCAATGTTGTAGAAGGAAATTTTTCAGTTTGGATTTTTCTTATATCACTTGCTTCATTACCCCTCTCTTGGCCCCTATTCTTGCGTGCCATTTTTTGCCCTACCTATGCTTGCTGTTTGGCCATGTTTATAACTGTGAAAGTGCCTTTTTTGGGACTGCCTAGCTTCTGTCTTTGCATTACATGTCCATATTGTGCATGTTTGGCATAGTTATAGGCCATTTCGGGTGCCTAAATTCGCATTTCGGGACAATTCCATGCATTTAGTGTCATTTCGCCTCATTTCGGGACTGTTTTCCCCCATATTTTAGTTCTGAAATTCTATTATAATGATTGCTTTCCATTTCTATGTCATTTGCATCGCATTATATCATCGTCTCGGTTTGCGTGCCCGTGTACACGCATTTCGAGGCACCTCATTTTCATCCATCGGCATCCTATGTGAGTGTGGCTGAGGCTCACTCATGTTGGTATAAGCCCATATCATGTTCTCATGTCATTTGCATCGCATTCTGCCATTGCCTCGGTTTGCGTGCCCGTGTGCACGTATTTCGAGGCACCTCATTTTCATCCTTCGGCATCCTATGTGAGTGTGGCTAAGGCTCATTCATGTTGGTATAAGCCCATATCATGCTTCCATGTCATTGCATCGCATTATATCATCGTCTCGGTTTACGTGCCCGTGTGCACGCATTTCGAGGCACTTCGTTTTCATTCACCGGTATCCTATATGAGTGTGGCTGAGGCTCATTCATGTTGGTATAAGCCCATATCATGTTTTCATGCCATTCGCATTGCGTATGCCATTGCCTCGGTTTGCGTGCCTGTGTGCACGCATTTCGAGGCACTTCATTTTTACCTACCAGCTTCTCATGTGAGTGTGGCTGAGGCTCTCTCATATTAGTAAAAGTCCATGTTACATTTTCCATGCCATTTTAGCCATATTACATTGCATTCTGTCATCGCCTCGGTTTGCGTGCCCGTGTGCACGCATTTCGAGGCACCTCATTTTTACAGCATAGTGCATGCTAGGTTGTATCTTAGATCGCATTCTGCCATCGCCTCGGTTTGCGTGCCTGTGTGCACGCATTTCGAGGCATGTCATTCCATAGCATTGTGTATGTTAGGATTATACCTTAGTCGCATTTCATGCATGTCATGCATATTACATCGTGTTCGGGATAAGAGTTAGCCCGGGCACGGGAAACGAGGTGCATTTCGTACTCCGAGTGACGGAATGTGTCTCAATTCCCCAGTCACCGACACTCCGGATCATCCATGATGGAGTTAGGTTTTATTGTGTTTTCATGTGCATTCATCCTACATTGAATTGTGCATTTCGATTCCTCGGCCATCATGCCTCGGTATGCGTGATTGGTGGCACGAGGATCGAGGTATGCATCTATCTGTGAAAATACATTGCTATGCCCCTTTCCTGCTCTCTGTCGCAGCAAAATGAAGAATCAGTAACTTTTCGGAGCTTGGCACGCTTTCCAAGGTTAACTGCTAAACAGAGGCTAATCGGGGCATCCCGGTGGATTTCCGCGCAAAGCAGCCTAACATACATCATCCATCAGAAGCAAGGCAGTCCCTGGCTTGCATGCCAGTTTTATTTATTTTCTTAGTTAATTAATTAGGAATTTGTATATTATTCGGACTGTAATATTTGGACTGTAATATTCTTTTATTCGGGACTGTATATTTATTCGGACCCTCTGCGCGAGGGCACAACTGTAATAAGTGTGCGTGTGTGTGTTGTATGTCTTCCAACCCCACGTCTTTCTCCCTTTTATTTATCCGCTTTTGATGGTTAGATTAGGGCATGTTTAAATTAGCATATAGTATGACAGCATGTTTGCATCATTCATCTGTATTGCATGCACCGGGCTCGGCGCATCATACTAACTGCATTGTATTTTTTAATTCTAAATTGAATACATGATTGTTGTAGCATTTCATATACCATCTTAGAATAGCCGAGCCTGCTATAGTTGCATTTTGCATGTGTTGCATTAGGCATTTTTGTATACTTAGGATTCATGCATGATTTCTAATGAGTTTCTATTTTGGCTTGGAGTACTCGGTAAGTTTTATGCTTTAGCATCCTTGCATGCGTGTGAGTGCTGCCATGAATAGCATGCTTACCATGAGGCTATGTGCTTATATGATATAACTGCCTGAATGCCTGTGGGTGAAGGTTGGGTTATCTGAATTGGAATAAATCATCAAATGTTTCAAGCCTACCTGCGAGTAGCAAACCATTTTCAAAAGCGAACATGAAATATTTTTGTTCCAATTCAGGCGATCCAATCTATATTTGTATGCTGTGCGCATCACATAGTAACCTAGGCTAATAACCGGAATAAGAACATACAATGTTTTCAATAATAGATATTATGGTTAGTAGAGGCCGGTCTATGACCGGGCGAGCGGGGGTGCTCACGAAGTGACCTTCCCCAATCGTACCCAAGTTCCTGAGCCGAGGCAACTTTGGTGATGACGGACACGTGGCCTTTGGCAACGAGTCAGGGTTTCCTAAATTTCCCAAAATAAAATATTTAGGTGGCGACTCTGTATCTGGCAAAGCAGTCCATGTTTGGCACTTCTTTCAAAAAAATCTGTTTTCTCAAAACGATTTGCCAGATTTGGACTCTTTGGTTCAGATTTAGAACCGTAACTACAAAGTCGAGTCCGAGCTGTAGCGAGGTCCCCCGCGGGCTTGTTACACAACCCCACGTATACGTGAGAATAGCGATTGGAGGGTCTCACACACAGCCCATGACACAAAAGTCTTGGCAATTGTTGATTTGGACTAGGACAATCTGGCAGTTGTTGATTTGGACTACGGCATTTATAGATTGAGTAATGGGGTATTATTGATTCATAAATATGACTTCGTATATAATTTAACGATCATGCTACGTAGCTCGAATGCCGCGGCTCGAAACGCGGCTCGACACCAAAACGACGTCGTTTTGGTGTCGATTTTGTTTTGTTTTTTTTGTTTTTTTTTCCTGGTTTTGCAGAACGAAGAAGAAGAAGAAGAAGAAGAAGAAGAAGAAGGGAGAAGAAGAGAAGGGAGGAGGAGGAGGAGGAGGGAGGGAGGGGAGGGGGCCATAAAAACCGGTTTGAGGAGGAGGGGAGGCTGGGCTGCGACGGAGGAGGAAGCAGCAGCGGCGGCCGGAGCTGCGACGACGGCGGGGCGAGACTGCGACGACGCCGACCTTCTTCCTCTCCCTCCCTTCTCTTTCTCCTCTCCCTCTTTTTCTCTCCCTCTCCCTCTCCCTCTCCCTCTCTTCCTCTCGAGCCATTTCGAGCCTGGTAGCTTCGAGCTACCAGGCATTGTCCATAATTTAAATTGTCATTCAACCATACTAGTTACGATTTAACATGTTTCACACATAACAAGTGTACATCATAGGGAGAAATTTACGATGTGTACCATTTTAAATGGTACACATTATAAAAAATTTATAATTTTTTATGATAAATGTTATGATTTTTGTGATGTGTGTTATGATATTTTATAATAAAGTTGTAAATAACGAATTTATAATGTGCATCTTAAAGTTAGAAATGATAATGTTATGATATTTTATATTTTTTGTTATGATACTTTAAGATTTTGTTATGACATTTTTTAATAGAAAAAAGTTATGACTTTTGTAGTGAAAAAATTATGACATTTAAGTTTAAGTTATTAAATTTTGTAAAAAAATTATAAAAAATATACCATATACACTTTTTTTAAAGTACACATTATAACATCTCCCACGTCATATATACTTTTTAACAGATTTGTATTACAAAATTTGCCATTCGTAACTATCCACAAGCGTTTTGTTAGCTCCTATTTAACTACATACCAAACAAAACTTAAGAAAAATATTCTAAAAATAATATATATATATATATATATCAAATTTATTGTGGGTTTAGTTTTTAACAACTATTTTTGACATTTTTTATTTTTAATGAACTTTGTTCATTTTAGTTATTCTTTTTACTTTTAAAATGCATTTAAAAAATAAAAATTAAAAATATTTGCAAAAAAAATTAAAAATAAATTCACTACAGATGGACAAAAAAAATGAAAAAGTGCTATATATTTTCTAAAATTATCTTTAGTGAACTTTTTTCAAAATTTTCACATGTATTTTATTTTTTTATGTGTATTTAGATTAAGTGCATCTAAAAAGTATAAAAACTTGACTAATATGAAAAATGAAAAACTCAAAAACAATTAAAAAAACTAAAACAGAACAAGTAGGAAACATGATTTATGTATAAATCTAGAATGTAGCTTAGGTTGAAATGTGTAAATCAAATTTATTATGGGTGTAATACACTTAGGGTTACAATCAAACCAGATCGAACCAAACCGAGTCAAACTAAGTTTTAGTATGTTTGTATTTATTTATTAAGATTTTAATGAGTTTAAGTTTGAGCTCGAGTTTGAACTTAATAAAAATTTAACGAACTGAGTTCGAGCCGAGTTGGTTTAGAATTGACTTGAGCTCGAACCTGTTCATGAGCCTTAACGAGTCAAAAAATTTATAAATTTATACTTGCATATAAAATTAAAGTTATAATTAAAATTTTAATTATACAATATATATAAACATACTAAAAAAAAGTCAATATTTTACCAAAATAATAATATCTACCACTACTATTATATACAGCAATGATTGAGGGCTACAATTTTTGTGGCTCAAATGGCTCGAAATTGTTAAAACGACGTCGTTTTGAGTACAAAACTACTTCAAAATTGCCAAAACGACGTCGTTTTGACAATTTTGAGCCATTTAAGCCACAAAAATTGTGGCCCTCAAACATTTTCCAATAAATGTACTATTTATAATAAACTATTATTTACATATATATTTTTTAAATATATAAATAACATATTTATCTTATTTTTTATACATATTTTTATATTATTTAATATATAAATAATAAATATTTAACAAGCCAGCTAACGAGCTGAATTTTAGTATGTTTGGACTTGTTTATTAAAAATTTAACAAACTCAAATGCAAAAAAAAATTAATAAACCGAGTTTGAACGAGCTCTTACTGAACCAAGCTCGAGTCTATTCACAAATAGCTCTATTCATCTGCAATCCTAAATACACTACACTAATTTTGAATCTACATCATATATTTTATTTTTGAAATACTTTTTAATATAACTTTTCCATTGTCCAAACAATAACATTTCAGCCAGTGCCATATAAATCCTGTTTCCAACAATTGAGAAGCGCACACAAGTGAACACCAAAACATATACAGGCTCCGTTTGGGAAGAAAAAAATTAGGCTTTTTTGGCTAAAATAGCAACAAAAAATAAAATAGGCTATTTTAGCCACAAAAAATAAAACATCAAATCCAATCCATAATCATTACAATCCTCTCTCACAAAAAAAGTCAAAAAAGTCAAGAAGTCAAAAATCTTTCCCAAACTAAATTAAAATAGCCCAGACTAAAATATCCAAAAAATCAAAAGGTCAAAAATTAACCCACTCCCCAAACGGAGGCACAAACCAAACCATGGAGAAAACTTCATTGTTACGTTGACAACACCAAAGAAGACATGATCATCATCAATTCCAGGGACAATCTGTAAGTTGTGTCACCTAAGAGGAGACTTGATGTGGCACACGTATATATTAATATTTGTAAATTATATATATTATATATTATTTATATAATTATTTTTATATGTATATTTATCTTTTGATAATTATGAGTGATAATTATTAAAGTTGCCTTAAATATCAAGAACTCTAAATGGTAGTTTGGCTAAGGCCTATCAATTTCCATTAATTAAGTTTCTTTGATGGAAGGAAACTAATAAGGTTTATCTGATAATGTATCTATCTGATAAGGATCCCTGACCTAACAGTTATAAATAGGCATGTGGTTTTTCATCAATGAGGCACTCAAGTTCTGGGTAGGTTAGAAGACACTTATTCATACAGTGTGAAGTGAGTGATATAATATTGAGAGGTTCAGAAGAAATACATACATCACACAACTTGATCAACAATGGCTGGAGAAGATTAGTATAAATTTTATTCCGCTTTATATCCATACATATATGATTATATTACATGTGTATGATTTTCTTACATTGTGGTATCAGAGCTTATCTCCAAATCCATGTTGATCAATATATAGATTCAATATATATGCATCATTGACGTTCTTATAATTTTTTTTTTTTCGTCAATACCTTTCTTGCAATTGTGTAATTGTCTTCGTCATGACTAGGATGCAAGAATAACTTCAGATTCTGACATATATATATATATATATATAAATTGTAAATAGTTGTGGAATAGTATTTGGATTTGTTTACAGAAATTAAAACCTTGTTTGGTTTGTATTTGAGAAACATGTTTTGAGATAAAAAGTACGAAAATTTGTTTGGTTTGAATTTTTTTCAAAAAATATTTTGAAAAATTATTTTAAGAAAGAGTTTTGGAAAAAGTGATTGATTTGATGTGTATGAGAGAGAGATTTGTTTGAAAAATTTGTAAACCAAACAAGTTTTGAAAAATTTGTTTGGGAAAATTTGTTTGATTTGATTACTTTTGAAAACTTATTTGTAGAGAATTTTTTCCAAAATTTTTTGAGAAACACAAACCAAACAAGGCCTTGGGACCATTATATTTGAGTTTGTTTTCTGTTCCGTTAAAGGTTATATGGTACCGAATTTATAAAATGGTTGAGCATTGTAGTAATTTGAGAATAGCCACAGCACCTTAAATTATTGTTATGTGTATAAAGTTAGAAAATAATTATATTAGATGACATCTTATTACTTGCATTTAAATTAGTAAAATTAATTATTTTACCCACAAGAAGATAATTGTTTTATTAATTTATTTGGAATAAGATAGTAAGTTAAATATCAAAATAAAAATTTTTCTATGTCCACGGATAATGGAATTATTTTATTTTGTGAGAGATATTTACTAGTCTTATTGATAAAGTTAAGTAGATTCGATGCAAATTGCAATCTTTACCCACAGGGAGATTAGAATTTACTTTATTTTTTATTTTTTTCCGTAACATGATTTGTTCTTGGTTGTTGCAGTCATTCCTATTACATTATTGAGTTCTAAATCATCTCATATTCCATTTTTGAGTGGTGAAAATTTTTCTGACTGAAAAGATAAGATTCTTTTGACTTTGGGGTGCATGGACCTTGATTTGGCGCTTCGTGTGGACAAACCACCTGTTTCCACGGAATCAAGTACGCTAACTAAGAGGGCTTCTTATGAGCGGTGGGAGCGATCTAATCGCTTAAGTTTAATGCTCATCAAGTCCCATATCAGTAAGGGCATTAGGAGTTCAATCCCTGACTGCGACAAGGTTAAGGTCTTCATGAAGGCTATTGAAGAGAAATTTCTTACATCTGATAAGGCATTAGCCAACACCCTAATGAAGAAGCTCTCAGGCATGAGACTTAATGGTTCTAAAGGTGTGCGTGAACACATTATAAAAATACGGGACATTGCAGCTCAACTTAAAACATTGGAGATAGAGATTTCTGAGTTGTTCTTAGTACATTTTATCCTTAACTCTCTTCCTATGGCATATAGTGCTTTCAAAATTTCCTATAACACACAGAAGGAGAAATGGTCAGTAAATGAACTTTTGGCCATGTCTGTTCAAGAGGAAGAGAGATTGAAGCATGAAAAACTAGAGACTGCCAATCTTGCATTTCATGGAAAAAGAAAAGGCCAAAAGGATAAAACTGTTCCACAACAGAAAGTGCAAATGAAGCTTTATGGCAATAAAGGTGAATGCTTCTTTTGCAAGAAAAAGGGACACATGAAGAAGGATTGTCCTAAGTACAAGAAATGGCTCGAGAAAAAAGGTAATCTATTCTCTCTTATGTGTTATGAATCTAACTTTGTTAAAGTTCCTGATAATACATGGTGGATTGATTCTGCTTCTACAATTCATGTTGCCAATACTGTGCAAGGCTTTCTCAGCCTAAGGAAACCGACAACAAGTGAACACGGCATCTATTCAGGAAATGGGATGCGTTCACATGTGGAGGTTGTCGGAACTTTTAGACTGAATTTAAATTCTGGCTTTGTTTTGGATCTTGAAAACACTTTTTATGTTCCATCATTTTCTAGAAATTTAGTTTCGATTTCAAAATTAGTACCTTTTGGATATACATTTAATTTTGTTAGTTCGAGTTCAATTTATTGAAAAATAATGCTATTATTGGCAATGCTTTTTTAACTGATGGTTTATATAAATTTGATTTGGATCTTTCATATGAAAATAGTCTTTTAACCTTACATAGTGGAATTGGCATAAAGAGAAGTATTACTAATGAGAACTCCTCTATGTTATGGCATAGAAGATTGAGACATATCTCAATGGAAAGGATAAAAAGATTAGTAAATGATGGAGTTTTAAATACTCTTGATTTTACTGATTTTGGTACTTGTGTGGATTGCATTAAGGGAAAGCAAACCAACAAGTCCACTAAAGGTGCCAAAAAAAGTTCTAATATTCTTGAGATCATACACACAGACCTCTGTGGACCATTTACTTTACTTTGTTTCAATGGTCAGAGATATTTTGTCTCATTTATTGATGATCATACACGATATATGTATCTCTATCTTTTATTTGATAAGGCTGAGGCACTTGATGTTTTTAAAGCCTATAAAGCAGAGGTAGAGAAATAAACAGAAAAGAGCATTAAAATCGTGAGATCAGATAGAGATGGAGAATATTATGGAAGGTACACAGAATCCGGACAAATACCTGGTCCATTTGCTAGGTTTCTTAAAGAAGAAGGAATAATTGCCCAATATTCAATGCCTAGTACACCACAACAAAATGGTGTAGCTGAAAAGAGGAACCATACACTTATGGACATGGTAAGGAGCATGCTTAGTTATTCCAACGTTCCCATAAATTTGTGGAGTGTAGCTTTGAAAACCGCTGTGTATGTCTTAAATCGAGTTCCATCTAAAATTGTCCCTAAAACACATTTTGAATTATGGAAAGGATGAAAACCAAGTTTGACACATTTGCACATATAGGGTTGTCCAGTTGAGGTAAGGGTTTATAACCCACACTTAAAGTAATTGGACCCAAGAACAGTTAGTGGTTTTTTCATTGGCTACGCTGAAAACTCCAAAGGTTTCAAATTTTATTGCCCTTCACACACACTTAAAATTGTTGAGGCTAGAAATGCAAAATTTCTTGAGGATCATGAGTCAAGTGGGAGTGGTTTTTCTCGTGTCATAGAATTCGAGGAAATAAGGGACCCTATTGAGAAACCAATTGGGGAATTGGTTGTTGTTCCAAGTGTTATTCCAAATATCATTGAAGAACAACCAATACAAGAACAACTGCTCCATGAGGAACAAATAAATACAGAACCTCTTATTCAAAATTTAAATGAACCAATAGGAGTAAGGAGATCCACAAGAGAAAGAAATCAACTATTTCTAGTGATTACCTTGTATATCTACAAGAATCTGACTTTAATGTTGGACCTAAAGCTGATCCTAGTTCATTTTCACAAGCCATGAATAGAATTAATTCCAATTTATGGTATGATTTTCTTACATTGTGGTATCAGAGCCATGAAAGAAGAGATGAAATCAACGGCCACAAACAAAGTTTGGGATCTTGTTGAGTTACCAAAAGAAGCTAAGGCCATTGGTTGTAAATGGGTCTATAAGACCGAAAGGAATTCTTCTAGTAACATTGAATGATATAAGACTAGACTTGTAGCCAAAGGTTTTACCCAAAAGGAAGGAATTGAATACCATGAGACCTTCTCTCCGGTTTCTAAGAAGGACTCATTTCGAATAATCATGGCTTTAGTAGCTCATTTTGATTTAGAGTTACACCAAATGGATGTGAAAACGGCTTTTCTTAATGGGAAGAAGAGATATACATGGTTCAGCCTGAGGGATTTTCCTCAAAGAATAATCACTTGGTTTATAAGTTAAAGAAATCTATATATGGACTTAAACAGGCCTCCTGCTAATGATTTTTAAAATTTCATAACATTATTACTTCGTTCGGGTTTACGGAGAACATTGTTAATAATTTTATATACCTTAAGGTTAGTGGGAGTAAATACATATTCTTAGTCCTGTATGTAGATGACATTCTACTTGTGAGTGGTAATTTAGGTTTGCTACATGAAACGAAATAATTTCTTTCTGAAAACTTTGAAATGAAGGATATGGGTGAAGCCTCATATGTCATTGGCATACAGATTCACAGAGATAGATCTTGTAGAACATTGGGACTATTTCAGAAGGCCTACATTGAAAAAGTTTTGGAAAGATTTAACGTGAAAGTCTTGTTCACCTTCTGTAGCACCTATTGTCAAAGGAGACAAATTTAGTCTAAATCAATCACCACAAAATGATTTGGAGAAAGAACAGATGAAAAACATACCTTATGCATCTGCAGTAGGTAGTCTCATGTATGCTAAGATTTGTACAATACCTGATATTGGGTTTGTGGTAGGAATGTTAGGCAGATATCAAAGTAATCCAGGGCTTGAGCACTGGAAAGCTGCTAAGAAGGTTATGAGGTATTTGCAAGGAACTAAGGACTACAAGCTTACATACAGACATGCAGATTCACTAGAGGTGATTGGATATTCAGATTCAGATTTTGCTGGATGTTCCGACACTAGAAGATCTACTTCAAGATATATATTTCTTCTTACAGGAGGAGCTGTATCTTGGAGAAGCATCAAGCAGTCCATAACTACTTCGTCTACTATGCAAGCGAAATTTGTTGCATGCTATGAAGCTACAACACAGGCCTTATGGTTAAGAAATTTTATCACAGGACTAAGGATTGTTGATTCCATATCAAGACCACTAAGGATTTACTGTGATAATTCGGCTGCAGTTTTCTTTTCTAAAAACAATAAAAATGGCAGCCGAAATAAACATATTGATATAAAGTATCTTGTTGTTAGAGAGAAAGTGAAGATGCAAGAAATTGCTATTGAGCACATCGACACTGAGCTGATGGTTGCAGATCCCATGACAAAAGCATTGCCAGCTAAAATACACAATGATCATGTGGTTCATATGGGACTAACTAGCTCTTTTGATGTATGAAATTACTTTCTCATTTTGAGGGATTCACTATTGAAAACAATATTTATTTAGAATAAATACATGACCTTTGATTGTGCACTTAAAGTATTTGTTATGTTTGTTATCCATTGGGATAAGTAAAGTAGGACCCGAATGACTATTTATTAGTCATTTGTAAATTGAAGTATTTTATTTAGTACTCATTGAAAAGTGTCATACATTGTAATTTATAGAAGGAAATGTCCATTAAATGGGGCATAACCGCTATGATTCGTGTAGTAACACTTGGCAATGGAGTGTGAGGATTTCAATATTAAAGTTTAGGCAAAGTTTAATGGCCATAATTCAGTACATATCACCCAATACAGTATTTATATGATTTGTGGACCAAGTGAGAGAATGTAAGCTGCGTCTCTTAAGAGGAGGCCCACATATATATTAATATTTGTAAATTATATATATTATATATTATTTATATATTTATCCTTATATGTATATTTATCTTTTGATAATTATGGGTGATAATTATTGAAGTTGCCTAAAATATCAAGAACTCTAAATGGTGGTTTGGCTAAGGCCCATCAATTTTCACTAATTAAGTTTCCTTGATGGAAGGAAATTAACAAGGTTTATCTGATAATGTATCTATCTGATTATTTGATAATGTATCTATCTGATAAGGGTCCCTGACCTAGCAGTTATAAATAGGCCTATGGTTTTCAATCAATGAGACACTCAAGTTCTGCACAGGTTGGAAGACACTTATTCATAAAGTGTGAAGTGAGTGATATAGTATTTCCTACACAATCCTCTAAAAGGAAGATGCCGAGAAGAGCCTGATTTTTTAGGACGGCCATTCTGATCAGTTGGAGGTGGGGCATCTAAAGGAGCCGTCGGTTTAGCACCACCCACCGGCAGTGGTGTTGGTGTTGGTGGCCACCATGGGGCAGGAGGCACAGAAACCACGGTAGGAGGACTTAAAGTGTAGTGTTGTCCCCTTGCACTGCCCTATCTATACCGTGGCATCGGATGGAAGACCCGGCTGTTGTGCGTGTATTGGGGCTAGTTATTTTCACATTGTTTAGATAGAAACTCGACCTGCCAATGTTAGAAACATGAAGCATGAACTCGAACTTTTCTGTTGGGATATGGAACCTGTTGGGATATGAAGTAGGTTGTCAAAAAGCAGAGGATATGGGATCGAATTGCTGACAAAGCCATGGAAGTGGCCATGTTGTTGAAAATTAGCTACAGATTCTTGCCAAACCATGGAAAGTGGCAGCCAGCTACATGGTGGGGAAGCCATGAGGCCATGTGAGTTGGCCATGAGGCCATGAGAAGCCATGTGAAGCTTCAATCTGTAAAGCCACTGAAAGCACAACAATGGGCAGGTAGCCAGCTCATTTCAAAGGGTGCCTCTTGCATTTGTAATCTCTATAAATAGAGAAGCTAAGGAGAGTTGAATACACAACTGAGATAGCAAAGAGCAAAGAGAGAGAGAGAATTAGAGAGAGTGTTGTAATTCTTACCATCTTGTTCAATATAGTGAATCCGCTGCCCGTGGACATAGGCGACTTGCCGAACCACGTTAAATCTTGTGTGTTATTGCTTGTTTGAGTTCCCTGGTGTGCCCCCGATCCTCAACAATTGGTATCAGAGCTCGGGTTGCGAAAAATCGAATTTTTCCCGAAAGTGCCCAGAATTCGAAGTACTCAAAATCCACTTTTGACCATACCAAGAGGAAGAACTCCCCGAGAGGAGTCCAGAACAGCAAAAACAGAGCCCAGAAGCCTCGACACGCGCTCTCACGCGCTCTCTGAAAAAAGCGCGTGAGTCCCAGTCATGGCACGCGCCCACACGCGCCGTGCCGGCACCCGGCACGTGATCCCAGTCTCACCCACGCTCCACACGCGCGTCTCCAGGAAGAAGACGAGCCACGTGGCACCACGTCAGCGCCACGCCAGCACCGCGTCAGCGCCACGTCATCTCGCCACGTCAGCGCCCCGTGTCCGACTGACAGGCCACGTGTCAGCCACGTGTCAGCCTAGTCAGCCTGAGCCGCTGACCAAGCCGAGCCGTTGAGCCGGAGCCGCGTTGACCGCGCCGCCGATCCTCCGTTGACCGTGCCGCCTGCGCCGTTGACCGAGCCGTTGACCAACCGTTGACCGGAGAAAGTATCCGGTGCATCTCAGCGCACCAGATTCTGCAGATCTGACCCGTCCAAAGTGTTTTTGCCAGATCGGAGCCATTCGGAGTCCGTTTTTGATGAGCCAATAGTGCTTCCCAACTATTTGGAGTATTCTGGACACATCTGTACGGTCAGTTTTTTGAATTGAAGTTTCTAGAAAATGGCAGAATCTAGATCAACCGAGTCCGTAAGTAATTCAGCCAGCACAAGCACTTCTAGGCATTGGACCCCGGTGTCCCATGCCAAGTTCGAGGTAGAGAAGTTCGATGGAAGCAGCAACTTCGGCATGTGGAGATGCGAAGTTAAGGATATGCTTGTCCAAATGAACCTGCACTTCACTCTGGGAGACAAACCAGATGACCTGGACGAGATAGAATGGGAGAGGGTGAATCTCCTGGCCTGCAGTTCCATCCGACTTTGCCTTGCAAAAGAGGAGAAGTATGCCTTTACAGAATATGATATTGCGAAGAAGCTTTGGAAGGCGCTGGAAGATAAGTTCATGACAAAGAGCATTGAGAACCGGCTCTACTTGAGGAAGAGGTTGTTTCGTTTCGACTACATTAAAGGTATTTCGATGAACGAACACCTAAATAATTTCAACAAAATTATTACGGATTTGAAGAATTTGGATGATGACGTTGGTGATGAAGACAAAGCACTGTTATTGTTAAATTCCTTGCCTGACTCGTATGATCATCTCACTACTACTTTACTGTACGGTAAAGAGAAGATCAAGTATATTGATGTTGCAAACGCCTTGGTGAACAATGAGTTCAGAAGGAAAGATAAGTCTGCAAACAGGGACTCAACATCCGAGGCATTAACAGTCAGAGGCAGAACAAATAACAGAAGAAATACAAGGCGAGGAAAGTCTCGCTCAAAATCTAGGGGGAAACCTTCAGACAAAAGACGTCTTGCAAAAGACGAGTGTGCAGCTTGTCGCAAGAAGGGACATTGGGCAAAAGATTGTCCAAATAAAGACAAGACAGAAGAGAAGGTGAATATTGCACGAGATAGAGATAATGATGAAGGAGGAGCCTTCACAGTTTCATCATATGGCCAGTCGGATGAATGGATAATAGATTCCGGATGTTCATTTCATATGTGTCCTAACAAGCAGTGGTTCTCGAGCTTACGAGAGTTCGATGGAGGAGTTGTGCTGATGGGCAACGACCAAGCTTGCCAGACAAAGGGGATTGGAACAATTAAACTGAAGATCCATGATGGAACAATCAGAATTCTTGAAGATGTACGGTATGTACCAGATCTAACCAAGAATCTCATCTCAGTGGGAGTTTTAGACTCCAAAGGTTACAGAGTAACCATGGAAGGTGGAGTCCTTAAAGTTGTTCGATGAGCATTGGTTGCAATGAAAGGTACTCGACAGGGAAATTTATATTTCCTAGATGGCTCTACAGTCACAGGGAGAGTGGCTGTCTCCACCAGCTCAGAAGATGATGCATCAGACACTTCCAAACTTTGGCACATGCGCCTAGGGCATGTCGGTGAGAAGGCTTTACAAGGGTTGGTAAAGCAAGGCCTGTTGAAAGGCGCCAAGACGGGGAAGCTTGAGTTCTGCGAGCATTGTGTATTGGGCAAGCAAACAAGAATCAAGTTTGGTACTGCAATTCACCGTACCAAAGGGATTCTAGCCTACGTCCACACCGACGTATGGGGTCCTTCCAAGACTGCTTCGTTGGGAGGTAAACACTACTTTGTGTCGTTCATTGATGATTTCTCTAGAAGAGTTTGGATTTATACAATGAAACACAAAGATGAAGTCTTAGACATCTTTCTTACGTGGAAGAAGATGATTGAGACCCAGACAGGCAGACGGATTAAGAAGCTCAGATCTGACAATGGTGGAGAATATACATCAGATCCCTTCTTTGAGGTTTGCCAGAATGCAGGGATAGTAAGACATTTCACAGTTCCTGGAACACCGCAGCAGAATGGAGTTGCAGAACGCATGAACCGCACTTTGGTGGAGAAAGTCCGGTGTATGCTGTCACAGTCTGGATTGAGCAAGGCATTTTGGGGCGAGGCATTGAACTATGCTCGTCATCTTGTCAACAGACTACCTACTACAGCATTAGATGGGAAGACTCCCATGGAGGTATGGTCAGGAGTCCCAGTTACTGATTATGATCAGTTACGTATCTTTGGATGTCCAGCATATTTTCATGTTACAGAATCTAAGTTGGATCCAAGAGCCAAGAAAGCCATCTTCTTGGGCTTCGATGACGGTGTCAAGGGATACAGACTGTGGTGCCCTGAATCAAAGAAAGTTCTCATCAGAAGAGACGTTACCTTTAATGAGTCTGCAATGCTGAAGCAACCAGATCCTCAACAGAATGAGGAAGCATTGAAGAAGTCAGTGCAGGTGGAGTTTGAGACTCCAGCAAAGACTAGTCAGCCAATCAACCATCCTGAAGAAGTCTCAGAGGATAGCTCTGAAGAGAGTTCAGATGAAAATGAAGATCCAGAGGCTCCGCAACAATCAGAACCCATTGCAATCAGGAAAGGAAAAAGGGTTACTAAGCAACCCAGTTGGATGACCGATATGGTAGCCTATGCACTTCCAATCATTGAAGACAATGTTCCGTGCACTTTCAAAGAAGCCGTGCATAATGCAGAAAGTGTCAAATGGAAGGAGGCTATGGATGAAGAGATCGGGTCACTTCACAAGAACCAGACTTGGAAGTTGGTGCAACTTCCAAAAGGCAAGAAAGCAATTGGGTGTAAGTGGGTTTACACCAAGAAGGAAGGCATTCCAGGCAGAGACAACATCAGATTCAAAGCTAGATTGGTAGCTAAAGGCTATGCTCAGAAGGAAGGAATAGACTACAATGAGGTATTCTCACCTGTTGTGAAGCACACGTCTATTCGCATCTTGTTAGCTTTGGTTGCACAGTTTGATCTCGAGCTCGCCCAACTCGACGTCAAAACTGCCTTCTTACATGGAGATCTTGAAGAGGAGATATACATGTCCTAGCCAGATGGTTTCAAAATTGCTGGAAAAGAGAATTGGGCCTGTAAGCTGAACAAATCGTTGTACGGATTGAAGCAATCCCCGAGACAGTGGTACAAGCGATTTGATCGGTTCATGATGGAGACAGAATACACAAGAAGTCAATTTGATCATTGTGTATATTTCCGTAAGCTTCCCGACGGTTCCTTCATCTATTTGCTCTTATATGTAGATGATATGCTGATTGCATCTACGAGCAAGGTGGAGATTGACAAACTCAAGGCACAGTTAGCAAGGGAGTTTGAAATGAAGGATTTGGGAGAAGCAAAGAAAGTTCTTGGCATGGAGATCAAGAGAGACAGGAAGAAGGGCACGGTTTGTCTGACACAAACCCAGTATCTGAAAAAGGTGTTAGACAGATTTGGCATCAATGGGAAAACCAAAGCTGTAAGTACACTATTGGCCCCTCATTTCAAGTTTAGTGCTTCGTTGTCTCCACGCACAGAAGAAGAACGGAAGCATATGGCACAGGTTCCATATGCAAATGCAGTTGGTGCATTAATGTATGCTATGGTTTGTACACGGCCTGACATCTCGCATGCTGTGAGTATGGTAAGCAGGTATATGCATGATCCAGGAAAAGATCACTGGCAGGCAGTGAAATGGATCCTAAGGTACATACATGGCACGGTCAATCTGGGATTGAAGTTCGAGAGAGATAACCGACTCGGGCAGAATTTGGAAGGATATGTCGACTCAGATTATGCTGGTGACTTAGACAAACGCCGGTCAACAACAGGGTATTTATTTACACTTGCTAAAGGGCCGGTAAGTTGGAGGTCAACGCTTCAGTCAACGGTGGCTTTGTCTACTATAGAGGCAGAGTACATGGCAGTGACGGAAGCCTTTAAAGAAGCTATTTGGCTACATGGGTTGATTGAAGACTTGGGAATTGTTCAGAAGCACGTTGAGGTGTTTTGTGACAGTCAGAGTGCCATTTGTTTGGCAAAGAACCAGGTTCATCATGCCCGCACCAAGCACATTGATGTCCGTTTCCATTTCATCCGAGAAATTGTGAATGAAGGGGATATTCTGCTTCAAAAGATTGGTACTGCAGATAATCCGACCGATATGCTCACAAAGGTAGTTTCTGGGATCAAGTTCCAACATTGTTTGGACTTGGTCAACATCTCTCAGAACTGAGCACCTTCGGGTGCATGGCAGTGTTGATCGATCACTATGTTGGATAAGAGAATCCTCGCCAAGGTGGAGATTTGTTGAAAATTGGCTACAGATTCTTGCCAAACCATGGAAAGTGGCAGCCAGCTACATGGTGGGGAAACCATGAGGCCATGTGAGTTGGCCATGAGGCCATGAGAAGCCATGTGAAGCTTCAATCTGTAAAGCCACCGAAAGCACAAAAATGGGCTGGCAGCCAGCTCATTTCAAAGGGTGCCTCTTGCATTTGTAATCTCTATAAATAGAGAAGCTAAGGAGAGTTGAATACACAGCTGAGATAGCAGAGAGCAAAGAGAGAGAGAGAATTAGAGAGAGTGTTGTAATTCTTACCATCTTATTCAATATAGTGAATCCGCTGCCCGTGGACGTAGGCGACTTGCCGAACCACGTTAAATCTTGTGTGTTATTGCTTGTTTGAGTTCCCTGGTGTGCCCCCGATCCTCAACACATGTGAGGTATGGTTTGATGGTCTTGGTGAGAATGATTGAGGTATGCTTGAACATGTTAGCTGGCTCCGCGAATTGAGGTTATAGCTTGAACATGCTTCTCTGCTGCTCCAACTAACTTGGTTCATATTTCCTGCATGAGTAAGAGTTTGGAAAATTATATTTACTTACTTGGGATTAGTCAGGGGATGCTACAGATGCCCTCGTGGGCAAGAAAACAACTCAATTCTTATCTTGAACCTACATTAACATAAATTTCAGTCCTACATTTATTATTAAATCTGGTTTTTCCCATGAAAAAAATGTGTGTGTTATTCAACATACAACAACACCAATAATTGAGTTGGTAATACATTTCCATACAAAAAGGAAAAGAAAGAAAAATTTAACTGAAATTTGATAATTCAGCTCACAGTTCTCAAGATAGAAGATGAACTACGAAGGATTCAACTAGTTTACAAGATCACCTCTGCAAATCTCAAAAATAATGGCACAAAAGTGCAACTCCAAATTCTCCATGTAAGATAGTATTGTTCAAATGATTATACATATCAGACATCATAAAAAATAAATAAATAAATTGCCACTAAAACCATTATCCAAAATTTCTAGTCCAATCCTCTTGCTCAAATTGCTGAAAACATTAGATAAAATTGAAGTAAAACAATAAGTATAAGAAAAGAAACATCTCTACAGCCTTCAACGGCGTAGTCAAATTGTTGAAAAAAATAATTAAATTAAGGAATATTGTTAACTGGTTTACTAAGAAATATGACTTATCAGGGGAACTGGAATGAGCCACCAATCTGGGTTGTTCCTGCTGGGGGATTGATTGCCACCCAAAGGAGAGATATGATGATTGCAATAAGTCCTGACCAAACAAAAACAATGGTGGGTGTCCTCCCTCTTCTTCCCATAAGCCCTTTTGCAAAGGGGTAGAGATGTGCCAAAACCCAAAAACTAAAGAAAACACCACCTAGCAAGCGGCTCCATTGTGGTATAGTGCTATAAATTGTTCGACTAACCCCAACCGCTATTGCAATCAAGTTCGTCATCATAATTGTGATGGGAGGAATCATAAGGGACGTCCATTTGACAATGTAGAGATCAGCAAACTCATCGTTTTCATCATCACCAGCTGATTTCGATGTCAAAGTGAAGGAGATTTCAATTCCTCCAACAACCTTTAGTAGCCCTTGAATCACTGCAGCCAAGTGGGCACTAGTTCCACCAATCAACCAAAATTGTTCGTTCCTCCACCACTCTTCTAGCTCAATGCCTGACCACTTGATCTCAAGAACAGCAAGCATACAGAGTGTAACAGTGATGACAAGGAGATAGACAAGGAAAGTCACATTGAGGGTTTGGACGATAAATTGGCCAGAAAAGAGGGACAGTGCAGGGAGAAAGCAATAGACAATCAGGAAAATGGAGGTAAAGGGGTAGATTCCAACATTGAGGTATGCCATCCTCTGCAAAACCTTCATTTTTGAGCTCGCGAAGAGGGCATTGTTGCGGGAGAAGAATATCTCAACTGAGCCGGTAGCCCAGCGTAGGACCTGATGGAGCCTATCCGTGAGATTGATTGGGGCAGTCCCACGAAAAGCATCCCTCTTGGTCACACAGTAAACTGATTTCCATCCCCTATTGTGCATCCTATACCCTGTGACCACATCTTCAGTAACAGACCCATAAATCCATCCAACACGCTGTCCCCACTCGGTCTTATCCTCGTACCAGCATGAGATGACGCTGATTGCCTCTGCCACAGTTGATGCATCAAGAAGTTCTCGGGGAATGGTCAGAGCACCAGGAGGCCGTCCATTCTTCACAGCTGGATGATCTGCAAGGGGACGGCCTTGGAACTCAGCCACAGGGATTGAATCGATGAGGAAAGTTGAGTTTCCAAACTTCTTAGGAGCTAGGGAAAGGTTCATCTCTTCATCATCTGAATCACCCATTCTCAGGGATCGGTTCTCTTCTGGGGTGGTTGCAACTGCTGAATGCTTTCTACGACCAGGTAAGCAGCAACTGCAGCAACCAGGTTGGTGTTCTTTTGATCGAGGTGGGTCAAAGCCGTAAAGGGCTATCCTTCGAAAGAGGCATCCAGTTCCAACATAAACTGGACCTTGAAGTCCATCAAGGGCTCTCATGTTGCCATCAAAGAAGACTGTGTTGTGATTGGCATATCGATCGTTAGGGTCAATACCCTCAAACCTCTGAGGGAACTGGACATAGCAAATGCGATCCCCGCCTCTATCCATCATAAAACACATGCCTTCTCTCAGAGCCTGGGAGTTGTAGATGTAGTGGTCACAATCAAGATTGAGAATAAAGGGACCATTAGACATAATTGCAGAGGCTCGAACCAGGGCATTCATGGCCCCTGCTTTCTTGTTGTGATCATAGCCAGGACGCTTCTCACGGGAAACATAAACAAGCATTGGAAGACGGATATCAACATCACTCAGGTCAATTAGCCGGGCATCATCTACTGTGCCCTGTAGCGGTTCATCGCTAGGAGGTTTCAACATCACCTGCATCATTTAAGAAGGCCATGTTTAGCTTTGTTTCCCTTCTTTTAGATCCTAGTGCTTTATTAAGTTTTGACAATATTCACATATGTTTCTTAACAGAATTAATGGTTAATATTATGTCAACTAATCAAACAATACCTGTATTATTCCAGCATGATCACCTTTAGAGTGCTCTGGTGCAGGATTCAACCAAGTCCCAGGCCAATGGGTTCCGTCAGCCATCCATGTAGCTTTCAAGATCTTCACACTCTCCACAGGTTCATCATCTGTCTTCTGTCTCTGTTGCTTCAAGGCCTTTATTTCCTCTCGAGCATGATAGGCATCAGAACGACGACGGATAGAGTCGGGAAGGCCATTGATGCGAACCTTGAACTCATCATACTCACGTTTTACCCGTCTACGATCCTTGACAAAGTCAGTCTTCACCTTGTTCTTATAGGGATCCTTCTTCAAATTGAAATAAGATTCTGGATTCCTAGGCTCAATGTCATGTTTACGGCAAAATGGAATCCATATATTAGCAAAACTTGCAGCTTCTGCCATGGCTTCAAAGGTTAAAAGTGCACCTCCATCATCAGAAACATAGCAAGAAAGTTTTTCAACAGGATATTCAGCAGCTAGAATAGATAAGATGGTATTTGCTGTGACAAGTGGGGGTTCCTTCTCTGGATCTGCAGTAGAGACAAAAATATCTATGCCTGGAAGATCAGATTTCCCAGTGGGGTTGTTGGGACTAGGCATTTCAAACTTCTCTTTTAAGACATTAAGATCTGTAGCACGGTTCACAGGGCAGAGCTTTGGCAGTTGATCAAGAATCCAAGAAAAGGCAAACCATATTTCGCAAACCACAGACATTCCCCAGAGCCAGATTGCATCATTGTTTGGGTGGTTGACCCTCCAAGCCAAGAAAAGCCCAAGCACAACCATACGAATGAAAATCAGAAGCCTGAGAGCATTTATGCAACAGACAGACAGAAGAATGCATTAGCATGCATCACATAAAGAGACCATGCGCAACAATATGTGAAATCAAACAAACTGGGAAGTAGTCAACAACACCAGTGACCACACAACCAAAACACTTACCAGCAAAACCTACAACACACACAAACACACACCAAAGTAAATAATTACATTATATGTACAAACTAAAAGGAATATTTATCCAATTCAGTAAACCATTGTCGACCATGCTTGAAGTTATAATCCCAACCCAAGTGCAAACTACTACTTTTTTGGTTGCAGAGCATGGCAGTCATGAAAGTGACAATATACATTTGATCCACTGAAAATCCAATTGTCCTATGAATATGATTTATGATAAACATCTCCCTCTGTAGTCAGTTCAACAACAAGCCAAGATGGATATGCGCATGAATCATATGGCTCAACTGATAATCAATTGGCATGGGCCTCTAGCTGGAATGTAAATGTGCTAAGATGAAGTGGTTTGGTTTTGATTGATTTTCTAGAAATTGAGATTTTTGTTTTTTTTTTTTTGTCTTTTTTTTAATATTTTAAATAATTTTTTTACTTTCTAGACGCACCAAAAAATTAAAATATTTGTGAAATTTTTTTTTAAAAATTCAATAAATACATAAGAATACGAAAATGTACTCAATTTTATATTTTTTTATATTTGATTAATTTTTTAAAGATTTTTTTCATAAATATTATATTTTTTAAGTGTATTTAGGTTACATGCATCTAAAAAATAAAAACTTCCTTAAAATATTAAAAATTTTGACTAAAAACAAAAAAACACAGAAAAATAAAAAATAAAAAACTCAATTTTATAAAAAGTGAGCTCAATTTTTTGAAACCAAAGAAGATTACTTCTTTGCATCATCATCTCCAAAATTACTAGCACAGCATGAGTGAAAGAAATTGACCAAAAACAAACTAGAAAGGTGGAAATTTAATTGATTATGTTATCCAAAATTTATTCACCAAATTAGTTATCTATCCTCATTTATGTTGCAATGTGCATTCTTGGGTGTATTGGTCAGCTCGCTGCCATTCAATCACTACAATGATGTATCAAAATATGGCAAGATGGTGATTTCAAAAACTTGATCATATCAATGGGAAGAATCAAACAGTTTTAGAGTAAACAAAATACTAAGATAAAGCAGTATTCATGTAGGTATCATCATAACAAGTTAGATAAGAATAGTGTATATGAAGGATGAGTGACCATGAATCAAAAAATGTACCGATATGGGCTGATAATGGCAGCCGGTATCTTTAATTTGCGCGTCAGGGGCCTCCAAGGTTTGTTCATTAATTCAGAAGGCTCAACTACATCATCGTCTTTCCCATTCCCTAATCCTCCCCCTCTTGGCCATATAGCATTGCCATACCCATAGGTGCCGCTTGTTTCAAAGATCCACCGATTGTGATCAAATTCTCCAGTCTGGCTCTTCATCAGCACTGACTTTGTTGATTTCATCAATGATAGCCTCCTCTGCATTTTTGACATCTCAGCTGGCGGTGGAAGTGGAAGTGGAAGTGGCCGCCTGTTTTCTACAAATTCATCCATATCCATGGCCTTGTATTGGTCTTTACACCCTGGGCAAATGCCATCTCCAGTTTTAACCGCATCCAAATAGCAATCTCTACATATCTTGAAGTCACATTGGCAGGGGAGAATATCCATACCCCGTTCATCGCTCATCACCTTAGCATCACATCCACGTATCATGCATGAAGATCCTTTTGAACCAGCCATCTGAGGATGATTTGCTTGTGATTCAATCACCTTGTCCATGAGATGAGCTCTCGTAACACTACTGAATCCACCAGTAAAAAGTGAATTGGACACATATTGCTCTTCGACCTTCTGAGAGATCGAATCCATTGGCTGGTTGTCGGGTGTTGGAGGCATGTGTACCGTGTAGTCCATGAAATCATTGCTCCCAAGTTCACTATCAAGGTCATCCCTCGAGTAGTTGACATATCGTCCTGACGAAGTCTTCCGGGCAAATGTCACATTGGGGGGCAGTGGAGGCTTAACATGTTGTTGTGACTCCGGCACATCTGAGTTTGTCGATAGAGACGATCTGCTTGCCACGAAGGGTTTTGATGCCATATCTAAAGTCTTAATACACTAACACGAAACTTATATCTACAAATCCTGAAATTTCCACACCAAAAAAAAAAAAAAAAAAAAAAAAAAAATTCAGATTCAATCATCACAAATTTGTCCTTGGATCTTTAATCATATTAGTAAGTACTGACTTGGATCTTGCGATTACAAAAATTGAAACAAGTTTGAGAAATGAAAGAGTTGAAAATAAATCAAACATAGTGAAGTTGTATAAGGAGGAGCAGAATAAATCAAAGCCTTGAAACTCTCAATTTTAAAAATGGGATAAAATTGCATTGAATTTTGAGCACAGATATGATCAGTCGATCTTAAAATTTTGTTAATGTGAAAGGAGTATGACAGAGCAAAGGAATCAAGTCTTATAATAATGTATGTGGTTAGAAGAGCCATGGAAGAAGTGGAAATTGGGTTGAAATTATGGTTGAACAATAGCAGAGAGAGAGAGAGAGAGATTAGATACCTAACAATAAGAAGCAGGGATAGATGGAATCACGATGTTGGAAGCTAGATCAATCAGACACACCCTTCTCTGTCTCTCATTCTTTAACAAATCTCTGAAAAGGTCCACAAGGCCTGAGGGAGGTGGTTTCCTGTAGAGAGAGAGAGAGAGAGAGAGAGAGAGAGAGAGGAGAAGTAGAGGGCAAAGGTAGAAGCGTAGAGGAAACAAATAGTGGGAAATCTTTTATACTGAGTTTAACAAAGCAATGGTGATACTAACAAAGGCCATGCTGCTGCTGCTGTGTGTGCGTGTATATGATGTTGCTGGTGTGTGTGTGTATATGTCACAGAGATATATATATGTATATATAAAAGGGTGCTTATGGGCTGATCCTAGTATGTATATATATAAAAAAAAAAAAAAATTGAAGTTTCAGACATACTCTACATACAGGCAGGCGATGATGCTTCATTGTCTTCGGATATCCTATCCAATCCGTGTTAATTGCCCCCCTCTATCTCTATCTCCCTCTCCAACAAACGTAAAGGTTTCCCGCTTTATTATTAAACTACTCATATGGAACTGAGATGGTATGCATTTTGTTGAAAATAATTTAATAGTAAATTAAAAAGGATTGGGGTTGTTTGAGATGACCTAGATAAGTATATTTTTTATCTTCTTACGAAAAGATGTGCAGAAAAGTAGAGAGATGATGTGATGGAAAAAAGATAAAAAGATAAAAAGTGTGTACTTATTTAAGATAGCCAAACTTGACCTTAATATCATTTTTCTTATTCTTGTTTGGAAAATGTTTGGTAGCTTAAAATTTTGTAGCTCAAATGGCTCAAATCTGTCAAAACAACGTCGTTTTACACTCAAAATCTGTCAAAACGACGTCGTTTTAAGTTATTTGAGTCATTTGAGCCACAAAATTTTAAACTACCTAACATTGTTGTTCTTGTTTCATGATAGTGACATACACATCCCTTGATTAATATGCTTAGTTCAATAATTAATTTGATTCAACGGCAAAACTTTATCATGAAGGGGCAATTTGGCAACCTAGTTAAAAGTTAGTTTTTAACTTTTAATCCATTTTGAATCAGATCACTCTCACATTTTTTACACACAAAAAGATTAAAAAAAAAAACTATAAAAAGTAAAAAAAGTAAAAAAATCAGTTTTTAATTAACCAACTTCCCAAATCACTCCAAATATAACTTTTAAAGATTTTACGGTTTTTATTTTTATTTTATAAAGAATTTCAACTTTATAAATGATTTGCATATTCAAAAATACTAAATGATAAAATGAATGGAATAAAATTTCTTAGCCATGTAAAAAATGCACTCGGCTTTTTAGCATGACAATTCACTTATCTCAAAGCATGAGATATTTTTTATTTTTAAATATTTTCTCTTATTTATTTTAAAATTTTAAATCCAATTATGTTTTTAAAAAAAATAATAATTGAATGATTATAAATATTATTTGAGTTTGTAGAGTAGCTTGCTTAGCAAATAATAATAATAACATTGAATGAGAGAATAAAAAGTAAAGAAAATTAGTTAATGATAACAAGTGCTCGTTATGTATTGTTTATTATTAATAAAGGTGTAAAAAGTGTTTTAAAAAATATATAAAAAGATTAAAACATGCATTAATTTTTAGTAAAAATATATTGAATTTAAAATATATATATATATATATATATATTATATTTTTAGGTCTTGTTTGTCATAATTTCAAAAAGTCAAAAAATCACTATTCTATTTAAATTACATCACTTTTTTATTATATCATTTCAAATCTAATCTATACCTAACTTTTATTTTATAAAAAATTAAAAAATATACTTATTTATATCATCTTAAATCATCTTAGTTTATTAACACACGTTGAGGGTTAATGGTGGGCTGGGCACGTCGAAGGAGAGAAATTTCAATGCAATTACTTTTGTGTGATGTGGGCCCCAAAACAAGAAGTGCTCCCACGATCCATGTTGGGGCCAAGCTGTCTCCCCACTAATACACCATATTCATATTCTGACCACCGCCTCACTCACTCACTCACTCACTTGGATTGTATTTGTATCATCATCATCATACTTTTGTGTGATGCGGCTCCGTCTATTTTTAGAGATAGAATGAAAAGAATTAATAGTAAAAGAATTAGTAAAGTTATATTTATTTTTATAGTGATGGAATTAATAAAATTATATTTGTTTTGTTAGCGAAGGAATTGTTAAATTATTTTTTATATAAAATAATAAAACAAATAAAATTATGATTTAACAAAAAATACAAAAATATTAAACTTTAATGTTTTAAAAAAAATGCCCAAGTAAAAAAAATAAAAAAATAAAGAAATTGCATTGATCGGTTGACCGGCAGGACGTCCGACCAAACTTTCGGGCGGACGTCCAATAACACCCAATCCGAACGGACTAGTTTGCTAATACCATCTCTCATTCCAGATTATTAATGCCGTTTGACGAGGCCCATCATAATCCCTTCGAACTACTAATCCGGAGTTCCAAAATCAAAATAAACAAAAATCTTATTCACTGTTTATCTATCACAGTCCAAATTAGACTGTAATAGCGAATAACAAACGGGGCCATATTCATATTCTGACCACCGCCTCACTCACTCACTTGGATTGTATTTCTATCATCATCATCATGCATTTGATTTGTACTAAATAATGGGGGAATTATTTTTTTTTTTTAAATCATAGCAAAATAAATTTTAAATTTTATTAATTTTAATTTAAATTTTTTAATTAGCTTTTAATCTAAACTATTTCTTTATATTTGTTAAATAAAATCATTTTCAATGTACCCAAAAAAAATATTTGTTAAATAAAATAAGCCAAAAATAAGTATTTTAATCATTAAATTCAATGAAAATATATATTTTAGATATTTTATGTATATTTATATTAAGTTTAATAATTCGTTGGTTTTAATTAATAAAAATAGACAAATAATTTATATTAAAAACAAATAAAAAATTTTAAATTTAAATTAATAAAATAAAAAACTCAAGATTATAAGGATCCAATCTTGATTTTTTTTTATAATTATTTTTAAATAATAAATATATAAATAATATATACAATAGTATCGTTGGTGTTGAAGTTGAACTATGGATGCCAATTGCACTTTCCAATCACTTCCCTTTTGCCTACCCAAGGAATACATGTACTGTTGTACACATGGTTCCACGTTAGTTGTGTTGAGGTCCATGGACTCAAAAACAATTAAATAAATAAATAAAATCCTCCACCTTTCCGAAGCTAAAGCTATTTCTTTTGAATGTGTGTGTGTGTGATGATTGTTGTGCTGTGAAAATTAATAATCAAACGTGAGAATGATATAAATATTATGATAAAATAATTATTCTATTTTATTTCATTTTAACAAATCAAACATTGGGGCTTTGAGGAAGGAACAATTATTTGTCTCATGGATCATCCATCAATAACCACATGAGGCGAGCTCATCGTTCTGTGATAGGTTTAGGATTTTTTTTTATTTTAACAAATGATAATAATTCCAGTCTCGATGGCCAGCATGACTAGGAGTGTGCGTTGTCCGGTTCAGACGATTTAAGAATAAAATTACAAATCGAATGGCAGGTTAGCGGATTAGTGAATTGACAAATTGCGGTTTGAGTGATTTTTAGTAGATTGGCGAATTGAAGAATATTATAACTAATTATCATACATTTGCATAATATATAACACTAATTTGTATAATATTTTTTAGATGTATAACACAGGAATTTTACATAATTTCATAGATATAACCACTAATTTGTAATAAATTTCATATCTTAAATATTTCTCACACTCATTTTTACATTAATATTTCATTGGAAGTTAAAAAATATACACGTATTAATTATAGCGGAGCGGAACGATTCGGTTGACAGATTACAAATTTTAAAATTTAAACCGCGATTAGTGATTAAAGCGGTACGAATTGATGCGAATCGGTATAATTTTAACAGATTTGACGATATTTTACACAATCCTAAGCAAGACTAGCAAAGATCACTTCATAGGAATTCTGATAGCCTTTACGTAGTGTTTGGATTCTAATTGTTTGCTTTATCAAAATAAAAGTAAAATAAAATGATCATTTCAATAAAATATCTAATACATATACAATTATCATCCACCATTATAAAGTTGTTATCATTCCACTCATTTCATAATCATTTCAATAATCCAAACACTACATCAATTCTACTGTTTGGGATTTTTATTCTGGTTTACTTCTTTATTTGTAACCTCCAATTAAAAAATAAAATAAAACGATCAAATATCATTTGATACACTCCACCCATTTTTTCCTCAATTTTGAGCGACTCCAAATTATTCTTGTCAAATTGAGCCTCGTATTTTTGATAAAATTATAAACAACAGAATGTAAGTACAATGTGGGCTATCAAATAAGGGAAAAAAAGTTCCTTAACACTGTATTTGGTTGTGAAATTTAAGAAGAGATTTGAAAAGGAAAAATAAAAATATATGTAAAATGTAAATAAAATATACCCATATTTTACCTAATTTTATATACATTTTCTATTTCTTTTTCTAAATCCAATGTAAAAATCACCCGATTTCTCAATTTTACTTGGCCAACTCAAGCAAGAGAGAGATGTTAGATCAATTACTAAAGCGAGACATCATTTTGTACAAATTATATTGTAGAGGGTCAGAAATTAAATCTCAAACTAAGTATGGACTCAAGCACTAAGATCGCCCTGAGAAGGCGACCAGAGATAAGAGAGGAGTGCGGGCCAAAGCCCAAGGGAAGTGGGCCAACAAGTGGGTCGAGACAGGTCCGACCCACCAAGGCTCCAGATGGACTCAGCGAGGAAAAATACCCAAGTCAAGTTGCAGAGGCAACACCTGCAGCGGTGAAGTTGCCGAAAGGACATGTGCAGCAGCAGAGTTGCTGAGGCACTTTGTCTCAGCGCCACCATTCCTATTAACTTCGGTTCCGCCGCCATTGGAAGTTGCCGAGGGAACATGTGCAGCGGCAGAGTTGCTGAGTCACTTTGTCTCAGCGCTGCCAGTCCAAGTATCTTCGGTGCCGCCGCCATTCCAAGTAATGTCGATGTCACGATCATCTGGAGTTACTGAAGGAAAGAGAAGACTGAGACAACTAAGTCGCTGAAGTAATACTCGCAGTGCCCAAGTTACGGAGGCATTCTGTCAACGCCGTCATCTCTAATATCTTCGGTCATGCCGTCTGAACTTGCCATGGGAAACGACTACCGCAGCAACTAAGTTGCAGAGGGAATACCCTGCCAAGGTGATGGCAGCCTTTGAGAGAGGTTTCCGTCTACAAGTAGAGGCTAATGCTTGGTACCGATAGCAGGTCCCAAGGCATTACTAGCCTAGGGCTGATAGCAGGCCCATAGTTTATTAACTTGGTGCTGATAGCAGGCCCCAAGACTTACTGGTTGGAGCTGATAGCAGATCCAAAAATGCCAGTTTACCGCAGCAACCCCACGAAGATGGGAGCAGGATAGCCAGAACATAAGGGGACTCCTTTTTCCATTACCCAGGTCATGGACCTGCCTTAGTGGCACAAGCAGGACTAAAGAAGCCCCCTCGGGCTTGGTATTAAGGTACAGCATGGCTGATAACAGGCTTAGCTGTGGCCTTCGCCCCGGGAAGTTGGGAAAATTTGTGATTAGGTGGCTAAGGGTGGAGGTTTCGCTGAGGTAAGCACGAACATAGTCGATAGCAGACTAATGGAGTCCTGAGAATGCATGTACTAGCCAAGTAGAACTGAGAAGGCAAGTGCAGCGGCGAGGTTCACCGTTGCAAGTGCACTTGTTAAGGTTTAAGCTAAGAAGGCAAGTGTGACAACCCTCACCTCTGATTAGTGCTAATCTGTGATTAAGCATGATAAGTAACTGAAGAGAATGAATTCCTGAACTGATTGCATGAGTGTATTGTTTTGAATGCATTTCTATTAATTTGATTTCTGAATGAATTTGTTCATGTCCTAATTTCGAACTGCGAATTGGAAGCCTTATCGGCGACCGAATCTTAAATTGATTAATGTTATATGCTAATTAGAATTTATGTGATTTTATGGTAGGTTTAATTAAAATTTGATTTGGGATGGTTAAATTAGATTAAATAATGTTAAATTACATTAGTTGAGTTATTTACATGTTGAGCCATTTAGTGGGCCACTTTCATTAGCATATTGAGGATTAATTCATATACTTAGACATATCATTCCTCATCTCATTTGAAGACCAACCGAGGGAGAAAGAGAGGAAGTTAGGAGAAAAACTTGATTTCATTGAGATTTGTTTGGAGACTAAAAGGAATTGAAGAGAAATTGCAAAATTGAGCTAGCACATTTGGAATTCAAGACTTAAGGTAAAGAATCCACCTTCTTGGTTATGAATTTAACTTGTATCTTGCATGGTTCATGGAAATTTGGTGATTAGAGTCAAGAATTGACTTAAAGAGTTGATTTGAATAGCTAATTCATGCATGCATGTACATGTTCTTGAAATTTGAAGTTGTTCTTCATGAAATCCTCACATACATGTCCATATTTTAGTTGTAGCCCATGAATTCACCATGATTTTGAGCTAAATCTTGCATTTGATCATGTTTTGGAACATTAGAGTTCATGGGAACTCATGCATGTATGGTTTTGCATTGTTCTTCATGTTTACATTTGAAATTGTGTTCAATTGGCTTACTTTTTGGCTTGATTTTTACAAAATTGATCTTCAAAACATGTTGTGGTATGAGTTTTCAAGTGTTTTCCAGAAAATAGGCCCAAAAGGTTGAGTTTTGATATGTTGAATGCTTGGTTTGAGCTTTGAAGGCAAATCTAGAAAACCCAGAATTTGGCTTCCTCGCTCAAGCAAAGGATTCCATGCTCGAGCGACCATCTTTTATTCAAAGCCCCGCTCGAGTGAAGGAATGCTGGCTCGAGCGTAGATTGCAAGCTCTCAGGTTTTCTGTGTGTGCAGACGCACGCTCGAGCGAAAGAACCTACGCTCGAGCGAGGACTGTGTCTCATGCTCGAGCGAGCATCGAATGAGCGTTGAGCGGAGATTTTCAACAACCAGTACTTTTGCATTTTTACAGACCGCTCGAGTGAAGGAGTTTATGCTCGAGCGACCCCTCTGTTTTGGTAAGCTCGCTCGAGCGAAGAAAGTCACGCTCCAGCGAGACCCCTGTTTCAGCAAAAATTTGAAAAGTGTTTTAAAGTGCATTTTTGCATCCTCATTCCATGTTAGGCATTCCTAGGCCAAGTTTAAGGCATCTTAATGAGGATAATGTTATAGAACCACACCAAGTATAAATAGGGGCTAAGTTATTAATCCCGAGTGTGTGTTCGTTCTGCAACTATAAAGTTGGCATCAGAAGATGCTTGTTAGCTTGTCTATAGCCCAGTGCTCTATGAGTAACAATGTTGTAAAGATATGTTCAATTATGATTATTTTCTGAATGATCAACTGTTCTGCTTACTAAAACGTTATTGTTTAATTAATGAATGTTTGTCCTATTTGTAAACTGTATCTGTGGCATCCATAGCAATTACTGTATTGTTACTGCTACTGTCACAGAGATCTCTGTCGATTCCCATGTTTAGAACTATTACTGTTTACTGTTATGATGGCCATCAACTGACTGTTCGGTCTGTTAAGACCTACTGTACTGTTTTGCTATGGGATGTACCACATATGACTGCTATGGTTTCTAAGTGACTGATATGACTTTTTAATTACTGAAAGGACATTCATTCTTAACCTTTTTACATAACTGTTATTCACTGGGCTTTAGCTCACTGTTTATATATATATGTAGGTGTCCAGGCACCTGATCGGAGCTAGGAGCATCGGGTTAGCTCTTGTTTTGTCAAGCCAACCACCGTGCCTCACCTCGAGGTTCCAAGTCCGTTCAAGCCACGGGTGCTTTGGGGTGTTTAGATTCACCCTTCTGTTTCTGTTTTGTAATAGATGAATAAGACTTGACTGTACAGTTAGTTAGGGATTTGGTCCCTGACATGGATGTTTGTGTATATGTCGCATGTACATATATTTTGGTTATCCATGTGGCATGTTTATGAAAAGTCTTTTTGCATTCAGACTATCACAGCTCATTGGACATCTTTTATTTACTATTTTGGCTTCTGCCAGCCCCTTTACTCTGTATTACTGTCTTTACTGTTAAGTAGGCCTTTGGTAATCACGGATTACTGGCCGGTTACGATACTAAACCCATAGTGGCGGGTTTGGGTCGTGACAGAGTGGTATCAGAGCGATGCCAAAGCACGAGTTATACCGCACACACGTGTCCAAATGAGCTATAGAATGTCCTAGAAAAGTAAATAGGGCATTGCATGAGCATGAAAGTATGTGTGGCTATGATGTGAATGTATGTGCTAATGTGCTTAAGTCAACAACTTCCTATGTTTATTATTACTGTATTGCATATAGTGAAATGGACAATGCAAGGAATGCCGATGAATCTGAATCATTTGAGGCCAGAATGGCAAGGTTAGAAAGAACAGTTGAACTGTTGACTGAAGCCTTAAGGAAACAACAGAACCAACAGCCCCCGCCTCCTCCAGTATAGCCAGAACCAAATGTTAATGATGATATAATTGCTCTGACATAGAAGTTCAGCAAAATGAAACCCCCATCTTTCCAAGGAGGCCTTGAACCACTAAAGGCCGAAGCATGGGTTCTAGAGACTGAGAAATTGTTCGAAGTGTTTCCGTGTTTTGAAGCACACAATGTGTTACTGGCTACCTTCACCTTACAAGAAGAAGCCAGACGGTGGTGGATGCTCGTCCGTGACACCAACAATGTTATGACTTGGGCTCAGTTTAAGGAGTCCTTCTTTGAAAAATACTTTCTCTAGTGTGTCCAAGACCGCAAAGTGACTGAGTTTGAACAGTTGAAACAAGGTACTATGTCGGTAGCAGAGTATGAATCTAAATTCACTGAACTCGTCAGATATGCACCACACATGGTGGACACTGATTACAAAAAAGCCAGGAAGTTTGTAGGCGGCCTTAATGTCGAGATACTTGATCAAATTAATGTTCTAAAGTTACTGAAATATGTGGATGTTCTTGATCGAGCAATAATAGCTGAGTCGAATATCGAGGCATTGAAACAGACAAAAACACCAGCGTCTGAGTGGCGCGGTAAGAGACGGGGCTTTAAGTTTAAGAAAGGCCGGAACAATTCATTGAATAAGAAGCAGAACACAAGGTCAACAAACAGTTCTAGTCAAGGAAGTGGTTCCATACCACCCTACTCTGAATGTGGAAAAAGGCACAAACGAGTTTGTTATAAAATTTCGGGTGCTTGTTACAGGTGTGGCAAGGTGGGCCACATGGTTAAAGATTACCCTTCTACTTCCCAAGGCAATGGTAAAACTGCAGCTAGCGCCGCAGCATCAACCGTCACACCAAAACCCAACCCCAAAGCTACTGGAAAGGAGCCTTTAAGGCAAGGCCGAGTGTTTGCACTTTGTAACAGCGCCCGCGTGGGCCTCGTGCTACAGTTCGGACTCGATTTGTGTCACGGTTCTTAATCTGAACCAAAGAGTCCAAATCTGGCAAATCGTTTTGAGAAACAGATTTTTGAAAAAGTAGTGCCAAACATGGACTGCTTTGCCAGATACAGAGTCGCCACCTAAATATTTTTAAAATGGGGAAATTTAGGAAACCCTGACTCGGTGCCGAAGGCCACATGTCCGTCATCACCGGAGTTGTCTCGGCTCGGGAGCTTGGGTACGATCGGGGAAGGTCAGCTATGAGCACCCCCTTTCGCCCGGTCCAAAGACCGGCCTCTACTAACCGTGATATTCTGTTTTGAAAACGTTTATGTGTTCTTATTCCATTTATTAGCCTAGAATTACTATGTTATGCGCACAGCAAACAAGTATAGACTAGATTGCCTAACTTGGAAAGAGACATTGCATATCCGTTCGTTTTGAAAATGCTTTGGAATTTGCTACTCGCAAGTAGGCTAAAACACGGATTTCAATGAGTTCTTCCAACTCAAACAATCCAACCTTCACCCACAGGCATTCAAAATAGTTTAACACATAAGCATCTAGCCGCATGGCAAGCATACTGTCATGTTAACATTCACACACATGCGAGATGCTAAAGCGGAAATACTTACATCGTACTCCGTGCCAAAACAAAGAACTTGTTAGCAAACATGCATGATCCAAGTCCATGTTAAGTGCCTAATGCATCGCATACAAAGTGTTGTTAGAATAGGCTCGGCTATCCTAAACATGTCATGTGAAAATGCACAATTATCACGTATTCAGTTTGGGAATTGAAGTATTGATGCAATTAGCGTGATGTACCGAGCCTAATGCATGCAATACAAATGCATGGATGCACACATGTATAGCATGAGGTATGCTAAATTAAACGTGCCCTAATACTAACCATTAAAGCAGGTAAGTAAAAGGGAAGAAAGAAGTGGGGGTTGGAAGACATACACACACGCACCCACACTTATTACAGACTTGCCCTCGCTCGGAGGGACCGAATAAATATTACAAATTAATTAACTACGCAAGCTAATTAATATTACAAATTAACTAATTTAATTAACAAATTAAATAAATTAATTGAAACAGGAAAACGCCTCGGGAAGCGCGCCGCCATGCGCAAGCTGCCTCTGTTTTCCTTCTTTCACTCCTCTGGAGACTGTCAAAACCTCAGGGTTGCATCCCTAGGCACTGGGGAGTACCACCGGCTGAGTGGAATCACCACCGGCACTGGTATATGTCCATCGGCACAAAATTGAATCTGTCGGCAGAGAAAAGGTTGCCGGCCGGCACCTTACACTGCCGGTCGGCAGAGTATTCCTGCAGAACCTGCAACCCACAGCAACAGAGGACAAGGCAAAGCATGGCAGCACATTTCAAGGCATATATGCACCAACCATGTCTCTTATCATTGTAATGACTCGAAGGGACATGTGCCTCGGTTTTCGGACCACCAATCACGCATTTCCATGCATGATGGCCCAAAGAACCAAGTATGCAACTTTGATTTCAAATGCAATGCAAATCAATCAAACAAACTCCCAATCCCTATCACCCAAATCAAGGGACAAGGAATGCATGTTGATGCAATGCAACCTAAGCATGTTAGCTATCATGCAACATGAACAATGCAATGTAATCATGCAAAGCTTACAAGCAAACATGCAAGGTAAGCATGCAAACCAAATAAACACACAAGGAGGCCTAACCTCTATCATATTCATCTCAAGAGGCAAGGTGATGCATGCAAGATGCAATGCAACTTAGGCATACGAGCTAAGGATGCAACATGCCGATACAAGCAAACATGCAAGATGATGCATGCAAATAAGCCAAGGATGGTCTTAAACATGAATTAGGCAGCTCTAGTTAGGCCCAAAACAGTGGCCAATGGAAGAATATGAAGTGCCTCGAAATGCGTGCGCACGGGCACGCAAACCGAGGCAATGGCATATGCAATGCAATGGCTAAAATGGCATATAGAATGCAACATGGACTTATACTAACATGAGAGAGCCTCAGCCACACTCACATAAGAGGCCGATGAATGAAAATGGAGTGCCTCGAAATGCGTGCACACGGGCACGCAAACCGAGGCAATGGCATACGCAATGCAATGGCATGGAAATGATATGCAAACATGCCAATGGGATTTCAGCAGCAAAATGAGGGGCAAAACAGCCCCGAAATGAGGCGAAAGTACGCCCGATGCATGGAATTCCTCCCGAAATGCGAAATTAGGCACCCGAAATGGCTTACAGCTATACAAAGCATGC
The DNA here is from genome assembly GCF_055761805.1 of Camellia sinensis. Lineage (NCBI taxonomy): Eukaryota > Viridiplantae > Streptophyta > Magnoliopsida > Ericales > Theaceae > Camellia > Camellia sinensis. The sequence continues at coordinate 7,099,923 of NW_028128989.1, read as the reverse complement.
ACAATATGGACATGGAGCATGAAGACAGAAGCAAAACAGCTTCAAAATAAGCATTTTTCTAGTACAAGTCATGGCCAAACAACAAGCAAAGATAGGGCAACAATGGCATGCAAAAATGGCCCTAAACATGAGGTTATGAAGCAATTCACAGCTACTAACCCCAAATGGGTTAGGGCCCTTCAACAACATTGAAGAGGGGCCCAAAATATGCACATTTACAGTTCATGGCAAGGCTCAAAAACAGATACAAGCATGGCAAACAATTTATGCAAGATTAAGGCCACAAAAGGGCTATAACATGAAGTACATAAAATATTCATCAAACAGCCAAAGACCCTAAATAAAACATGTTCAGGAGGTCAAAATAAAGCCACTTTTAGTTCGGAGCAAGGTCCAAAAACAGCAACATCAGGGGCTGCCAAGACATACAAAAATGGGACCAAAAGGAGGATATAAAGGGGAGTACAACATGGAAGTCCCAAACAGTGTTGAGCCCTTCTTCAATGTTGAAGAAGGGCTCAAAATAAGCCTATATACAGTTTACTACATGCCCAAAAACAGATTACACATAGGCCAAAAATAGCATGCAAGATTAGGGCCTAAAGGAGAGATAAAGAAGGAAGTGCTAGCTACTATCCTCAAACAGCAAGAGGTCCTCAATCAAACATGAAGAGGACCTCAAAATATGATGGTTTGAAGTTTGGGTCGGAGCCCAAAGATGCAAGAAACTATGGCTTATGTATTGATCAAGAAAAGGCTAGAAAAGAGAAAAAAAAGGAGCTCACCCTTGTAGACCAAGTCTTGACAGCCTCTTGGCTTGAGTTGCAGCACTCCTAGCTCTGAAAATCAGCCTCAAGCTTCTGGAATGGATTATGGAAGCCTTGTGCTATGAGTTGGTGTGTAAATGGCCAAGGATAATGGACTTTTTTGAGCTTGGAAGAGGAGGGTTGAATGTATAGATATAGGTTTGTATGTATAATGGTGCCTCAGCTGGTTTTTCCTCTAACCTAGCATAAGGAAGAAGAGGGCTTCCTTTATAGAGCCAAAACCAAGTGCAAAGCTTCTTGAGGAAGCTAACAAGAGTGCATATCCTCCATACACGTGTATGGAGGATCCTGTCTGTGCCCTCCAGCTGGCACAGCTGGCATACATTCTATCTGTAGAATGCTCCGGAAGGTCGTCGGCTAGCAAAATATGCCGGTCGGCTACTTTAAATTGCCGGTCGGCACAATAAATGGCCGGTCGGCACAATAAATTGCCGGTCGGCACAAACATAGTGCCGATGGGTGGCCGGTGAGGTCAAAAAAGTGCCGGTGGATGTCCAGATTGAAGCCCCGGAAGTTATCTTTCCAATGGCGTAAACCTTGCATTAAAATTCCTTCTGTGCAAAAAGTTATGCCCTTTTCCGTGAAGCCGCGCAGATTCGATCCAACCGGGATGATGCCCGACTTCAACTGATCATATCTCCCCCACCCGGACTTGGCTCTAGGAGATTCTTGAGTGCAAAATGAAGCCCCGGAAGTAAGCTTTCCGACGGTGGTGACCCCATAGCTAAACTCCAAGCGTACAGACAGATAAGCCCGATTCAGCGAGGGCTGCTCGACTTGCTTCTACCCGGATTCATGCCGAACTTTTCCCAGACCAGTTTTCTCCTCTCCTTTCCTCTTTTCTTCAACTCCAAACCCCTAAACAAAGTGTTTTGAAGGATTTGCCTCTCTCCTTGCCGAAGAAATTGAATCTTTGCCCTGCACATCTCTCAACACCGAGCAAACCATCAATGGTGCCCAAGTCTTAAGGGCGGTCAAAAATGGGGTGTCTACAGTTGCCCCTCTTTGACAGAACTCGAAAGTCATAACAATGACGGGAGTGAATGTCAAAGCCCAGAGACGACCCATTTTTGACAAGGCCGAAGACTTGGACAAACAAACAAAATACTGATAAATAAATGGTTGTGCCCACAGGCTGCCTACGTATCCCTTTGCAAGGAATCAAACCAGCGTAGTTCAGGGGCAGGATGCAAATGATATGCAGGAAGACTTTGATAATTGGACTTATACGCCACGCGAAGCCAGTTTGAACGTTGGACTTATATGCTACGCAAAGCCGGTTTGTAATTGGACTTATACGCTTTCGCGAAGCCGGTTTGATAAAACAATGCAAGTGGAAAGTGCGTGACAACGCAAGTGAAGAGGTGTGCATGACAATGCAAATGTAATGAGCATGACAATGCTGGATAGATGTGCAAAATCAATGCAATGAATGAGCATAACAATGCTAGTGAAGTGGGTGCATAACAATGCAATTGGAACGTGCATCACAATGCAAGATTGATCTTGCGCCTGAGGTAGAGGTACACTCATATTTCGGAGCATTGACAAGGCCCTGAAGAGGTACGTCCGGAGTACAATCACGGAATTTTCTGAAGTTGACACAAACTCAGATACTTCGATTTTCGCTCTTTTGCTTTTGCTTTGCAGTCTGGAACTATCATAGCTTCAGATAGGTCCTGGTTTCACCGTTCACACTTATCGGGGGTGGACCCTGCAGTTTTCGAAAGAACAAATTTCCTTTTTTGCACAAATGTGGAGAATGGCACAGCACTCTGAGCACACAACAAATCATTTTTTGAAATTGAGAAAATGAGTTCTCGACCAGGTATTGAGCCCACGACTGAACACAGCGAGAAAGACTCAACAACGGAAAACAAAAGGTAAACAACCTAAACACGTCGAGACACGCTCGGAATGACTCAAAGCAAGAATCGAGACAAACAAAACAAAAGACACGACACACAGACGTGCACAGGGAGCCTGTTTCACCGGGTATTATTCCCACCCTTTCTTATTTGTGATTCTCACATCACTCGGCTCTCAAGCTCGGTTTTTCTCTCAAAACCCTTTTCTCGCTTTTTCTCTCAGCGCACATCTCTCTATTCTTTAATCTCTCGTTTTTCATCCCTCCCCTGGGTGGTTGATGGATAAGTTGGAAATTGTGGGCTCTTGCCCCTGGTATTTTACCAGACTCTTGTTCACAATAGTGAATTTCTCCCACAGAGGGGTTGCAATGCGACCAGACGCGCAGCAGATCTGCAATTGACATCGGTTGACGATGCTCCGCTGGGGAGTTTGGACGTGATCAGATCTGTCCAGATGAGGGAGTGGAATATCTTGATCCTTTCCAGTTTGTGCTTCGCACTTGACTTGATTCCTCGTTGCTTGGAGGATGAGAGAGCTTTTAGCCCTTTGTTGTTGACTTCAGTTGTGCCCTTTTCTGGCAGGTAGAGTGCCCTTCTTGGCAAGTATGTTCTGACAACGGGGGAAAGACAGGAAGCCTGACTCAACTGTGCCCCTAGTTCATTATTTTGACCATTTTTGTTTTTGTTTTCTACTAAAACAATTTTGACCAACATGAGAGTCAGATTAACACACTTGTTCGATTTTTTATTTGAAATCATGCAAGTCAGGCTATGAGCACTGAAAATTTTTCTTTTTTTGCGTCCAAGAAATGGTCCAGTTTTTGGAAAAGATGGAACAATTTTCGAGGGATCAGTCAACCTCAGTAAAAATTCTCAAAAATTATTTTTGCAAACGGCCAATGCTTAACAAGCACGGAACCCACTCTTGAGACGCACAACCTCGGATTTGGAGGAAAATTGCCCCTTGTTGGAGGGAAGCTGCATGGCAACGGAAAGTTGCCCCTTGTTTGAACGGCACCGCAGTGCATTGAATGGCAACGAAAAGTTGCCCCTTGTGTGAATGGCACCGCGGCGCATTTATAATCAATCCTCGAAGCGATGATTGCAACCGAACTCTCGGATACAGAGAAGGCAAAGATTATCAGAACCATTACATGGACATTATCGAATTCGAAGTGTTTGTGGCTGGACTTCAGAATGAAGTTGCCTACGTATCCCAAACATGGGAATCAAGCCTTACGTAGTTCGGGGTTAAGGTACACTCGGGTATTTAACCTCTCCTTTTTAGGCTCTAACTTTTGCCAAGGCGCCCGATGCGGGTTTTCGACCTTGCGAGCTTTGTTTTTCTTTTCTTTTCAATTCTTTTCATTTCTTTTCTTTTCATTTCTTTTCATTTCATTTCCTTTTTTTTTGATTTTCTTTTTTGTTCTTTTCTTTGCATTTTTTTTGTATTTTTCTCTTGCTCTAACTTTTGCCTGGGTCGCCCTTCCGGGTTTTCGGCCCAACGAGCCTCTCAAGGGTAAAAGTGTAGCTTGGTCCATGCCAAATGGTTATAGGGTTTCGAAGCCATCCGTATCCAGGAGAGTGGCTGTTGATTTGCAAGAGGACTCATCTTCAGCTCTTCGAGCATATCTGACATTTTTGCCCCTAGTTCGAGAGGTACTTCCGTTCTAGCTTTACAAGCTTCCTTCGATCTGATCTTCTGATCTTTTTGATCTGACTTTCCTGGCCTCTTGTTCGAGGGCTGCTTCAAATCTGGCCACACAGGCCTCACATCGTAGTTGACCGTTGAACCTTCTGAATTCAAGTTCAAGGTTTGGGAGCGAAGGGGTTGAGTTTCGAGGCTGAGAGCGATCCTAGGCTGCACAATCTCAAGAGCGATTCCACACAAGTCTTCACAGGACTGCGCAAAACATTTTTCGAAAGTTTTTAAGAAAGCGACAAATCGCTCGCGCTGAAGACAGTGTGGGACCAATCTGGATCAAGCCAGGATCCTTCTCAGTACTCACATTAACAAACATGATCTCACTCATTAAGGGCTTAGCACGCCTCTCTTTCTCTCAGTTGATCAAGTTTTGCAAAACCCAAGGAATTCTTTCCTCTTCGTTTTCACCGCAGTGTTCAAAAAAAGTTTTTTAAAAAAAAAACTTAGGTCGATACAATGATCTCAAGGCACAGAAAAGGCAGGCAAAGAGCACTGTCATTCCATTCAATACTTCTGGCGCAACTGGCACACGGCGGAAGCAAACACAAGAGTGTGAGAATCACTGCTGTTCATTCAAATCTGTTGGCACAACTGGCTCCCTGGCAGAAACAGACTCAAAAGGACAAACACAAAGCAAAATAGTGATATCCGAAGTAACACCCCCGGAATCACCCGACTTTAACAAAACAGGACTGACTCGACACAACAAGACAGACCCGACTGACTCAGCATGAAAAGACTGACCCAATACAAAACGACAAGACTGACCCAATACCCAAGTCAGAAAGTACAAAACTAACATTCACAAATGCTCAAAACAGTGCGTGCCATACACCATATCTGGAGTAAACTGAGTGCCGCCCGCAGGTGGTCCAACCTCTGATCACATCACATTATTCCCCCACAAGTTCACTGATCAAGTGTCGATAGACTTCGCAGGACCTGGTGCGGGGATGACCCCGTTGTCAATCAAATTTTGTATCTCGTGGTGGAGACGGACGCAACTGTCGGTGTCATGACCGGTTTGTTGATGGAAAGCACAGTACTTAGTCGGGTCATGTTTTGGAGGGAGAGGATCGGGTAAAGGCCGTTGCTCTAACGGTTTCAGATGTCCTTTCCTGAGTAGGACCCCCAGGGCTTTAGACAAAGACATATAGAGTGGGGTGAAAACCCTCTTGCCTCGGGGCAGATAGTCTGAAGTTCGGGGGTTTGAAGTGGATGCACCAACAAAGGGGGTGGCTGCTCTTGGTGTGGTAGTGGTGACCATGCCCACTTCAGATGATCTTGCAGCTGCGTCACCGCTGGTGGTCACATTCGAACTACGGGAAAATGCCCTCCTGGGCTGCTCCTTATCCTGGTCAAACAGACCTTGCCTCATTGCATCTTCGATTTGTACCCCCATATCGTGTAAATCTGAGAAAGTGGGAAAGGGGATTACAATCATTCTCTGCATTAGCTTAGGCTGGAGATTGCGCACAATCATCCGTATTTGATCCTTATCTGTTGGCCTAATGGTCATCATTGAGGCATTGGCCCTCCAGCGGGCCACGAATTCTGAGAAGCTCTCCTTAGGCTCGTGCCTCGTCGTCTCAAGATCACGGGTCGTAACCTCGATTTGGGTATTGTATGAATATTGTGCGACGAAGGCCTCAGCCATCTCATCCCAACTTCTCTTGACGTCATCCTCCAATTTGGCATACCATGCGGCCGCTACACCCGACAGGGTCCGGCCAAACAAAGACAGCTTCTGCAATCTAGTGAGGCCCATTGGTCTTAGGATGTCTGAAAATAGTCGCAGGTGTACCATGGGATCCTCAGATCCGTCAAAACGATCGATTTGTGGCATCTTAAACCGATCTGGCAGCGTCACAGCTGCGTCGATGTATCCGTCTCCAATGTCCGGAATGGACTTCGCACCTTGAGATTTCTTGAACAGCTTTTCAAGCTTGTGCATTTTTAATGCCACGGGCTCCACCTCGGGCTCGAAGGGAGAATCTGATTGGTTGATAGGAGTGGGTGCCTTGGAGAGTTGAGGCAGAATCGGGGGTGGAGCTGGCCCGACTGGAATGTCCGTATCATCCTGGACATGGGTTGCCTCCCCGAGTGTGGGAACTCTTGGTGGGGGAGGAGCCTGGTGTGAAGTAGATACTCCAGTTTGCTGCTCCAATCTGGCAATTGTCTCTGCCTGTTGGGCTATGACCACAGCCTGTTGCTTGGCGAATTCTGCTTGACGGACAGTGTCTTGCTGCATGGCTTTCATACTATCCTGGAGTTGGCGCACCATCTCTTCCAGACTCGACATACTGTTCTAATCTAACTGAGTAACCGGTATATCTGTGTCGGCAATAGGCTCGGAAATCTCAGCCCGACTGCTCAAAGATCACTGATCTGGTAGCTGTTGTACTGGTGGTCTGTGCCTGACTAGCCTGCTCTGGCCCTGATTACCCTTGAACTGAGTCTCTGACCTGACAAAGTCTATCAGCACAAGTCCGATGAACCTCGGGAGATATCGGAGCCTTCTGAAGCTATGGTTCCAGGACTACCTTGCAAAAGGGAAAACAGAGAGCATCTCAGCCTAATTTCACTGGAACAGATTTGAGCATACTAGGATGAATGTACCCAATACTGATCACTGTTTCCTAAATATCTGCCTGTAAACTGATACCCTCAGGTAAAACTGATTCCCCAAATACTGATGCTGATGCCCACAGGCCTGATGCCCAGACTTGTAAACTGGTATATGCATTCCTGTAGAGATACACTCTGAAAGCACATAGCAAGTAAGAGAGAGCCAAAACACCCCTATGTTGGGGTAGGGTTTCCCTGTCCTATTTTGTCAGGAACTAGGGTTTCACTATGCACACAGCAGTTTCAAACAACCTATAATCGGGTAAGCAACCTGTCCTAGCTTGGAATGGTCACTATGGATTCCGAATATGCACTAGGTCGAATGGTCAAAAAGGGTGCCCCGGAAAAAACCGGGGTTTGTGTTCCCATGCTGTCAGAGCCCATAGCCGGTCAGCCTTATGGACATGCCTTGACAAGACAAGCCTCCGGCAAACCGTTCAGGAATGGCAGATGGCAAACACTGTGTTCCTAGGCGCACCAATGCACATGCAATGCAAAGAAACACATAAATAAAATCAAAACAGGATATCATGAGTTCGAGTCAAGCTCTCTAAAATCCCCAGCGGAGTCGCCAGAAACTGTAACAGCGCCCGCGTGGGCCTCGTGCTACAGTTCGGACTCGATTTGTGTCACGGTTCTTAATCTGAACCAAAGAGTCCAAATCTGGCAAATCGTTTTGAGAAACAGATTTTTGAAAAAGTAGTGCCAAACATGGACTGCTTTGCCAGATACAGAGTCGCCACCTAAATATTTTTAAAATGGGGAAATTTAGGAAACCCTGACTCGGTGCCGAAGGCCACATGTCCGTCATCACCGGAGTTGTCTCGGCTCGAGAGCTTGGGTACGATCGGGGAAGGTCAGCTATGAGCACCCCCTTTCGCCCGGTCCAAAGACCGGCCTCTACTAACCGTGATATTCTGTTTTGAAAACGTTTATGTGTTCTTATTCCATTTATTAGCCTAGAATTACTATGTTATGCGCACAGCAAACAAGTATAGACTAGATTGCCTAACTTGGAAAGAGACATTGCATATCCGTTCGTTTTGAAAATGCTTTGGAATTTGCTACTCGCAAGTAGGCTAAAACACGGATTTCAATGAGTTCTTCCAACTCAAACAATCCAACCTTCACCCACAGGCATTCAAAATAGTTTAACACATAAGCATCTAGCCGCATGGCAAGCATACTGTCATGTTAACATTCACACACATGCGAGATGCTAAAGCGGAAATACTTACATCGTACTCCGTGCCAAAACAAAGAACTTGTTAGCAAACATGCATGATCCAAGTCCATGTTAAGTGCCTAATGCATCGCATACAAAGTGTTGTTAGAATAGGCTCGGCTATCCTAAACATGTCATGTGAAAATGCACAATTATCACGTATTCAGTTTGGGAATTGAAGTATTGATGCAATTAGCGTGATGTACCGAGCCTAATGCATGCAATACAAATGCATGGATGCACACATGTATAGCATGAGGTATGCTAAATTAAACGTGCCCTAATACTAACCATTAAAGTAGGTAAGTAAAAGGGAAGAAAGAAGTGGGGGTTGGAAGACATACACACACGCACCCACACTTATTACAGACTTGCCCTCGCTCGGAGGGACCGAATAAATATTACAAATTAATTAACTACGCAAGCTAATTAATATTACAAATTAACTAATTTAATTAACAAATTAAATAAATTAATTGAAACAGGAAAACGCCTCGGGAAGCGCGCCGCCATGCGCAAGCTGCCTCTGTTTTCCTTCTTTCACTCCTCTGGAGACTGTCAAAACCTCAGGGTTGCATCCCTAGGCACTGGGGAGTACCACCGGCTGAGTGGAATCACCACCGGCACTGGTATATGTCCATCGGCACAAAATTGAATCTGTCGGCAGAGAAAAGGTTGCCGGCCGGCACCTTACACTGCCGGTCGGCAGAGTATTCCTGCAGAACCTGCAACCCACAGCAACAGAGGACAAGGCAAAGCATGGCAGCACATTTCAAGGCATATATGCACCAACCATGTCTCTTATCATTGTAATGACTCGAAGGGACATGTGCCTCGGTTTTCGGACCACCAATCACGCATTTCCATGCATGATGGCCCAAAGAACCAAGTATGCAACTTTGATTTCAAATGCAATGCAAATCAATCAAACAAACTCCCAATCCCTATCACCCAAATCAAGGGACAAGGAATGCATGTTGATGCAATGCAACCTAAGCATGTTAGCTATCATGCAACATGAACAATGCAATGTAATCATGCAAAGCTTACAAGCAAACATGCAAGGTAAGCATGCAAACCAAATAAACACACAAGGAGGCCTAACCTCTATCATACTCATCTCAAGAGGCAAGGTGATGCATGCAAGATGCAATGCAACTTAGGCATACGAGCTAAGGATGCAACATGCCGATACAAGCAAACATGCAAGATGATGCATGCAAATAAGCCAAGGATGGTCTTAAACATGAATTAGGCAGCTCTAGTTAGGCCCAAAACAGTGGCCAATGGAAGAATATAAAGTGCCTCGAAATGCGTGCGCACGGGCAAGCAAACCGAGGCAATGGCATATGCAATGCAATGGCTAAAATGGCATATAGAATGCAACATGGACTTATACTAACATGAGAGAGCCTCAGCCACACTCACATAAGAGGCCGATGAATGAAAATGGAGTGCCTCGAAATGCGTGCACACGGGCACGCAAACCGAGGCAATGGCATACGCAATGCAATGGCATGGAAATGATATGCAAACATGCCAATGGGATTTCAGCAGCAAAATGAGGGGCAAAACAGCCCCGAAATGAGGCGAAAGTACGCCCGATGCATGGAATTCCTCCCGAAATGCGAAATTAGGCACCCGAAATGGCTTACAGCTATACAAAGCATGCACAATATGGACATGGAGCATGAAGACAGAAGCAAAACAGCTTCAAAATAAGCATTTTTCTAGTACAAGTCATGGCCAAACAACAAGCAAAGATAGGGCAACAATGGCATGCAAAAATGGCCCTAAACATGAGGTTATGAAGCAACTCACAGCTAATAACCCCAAATGGGTTAGGGCCCTTCAACAACATTGAAGAGGGGCCCAAAATATGCACATTTACAGTTCATGGCAAGGCTCAAAAACAGATACAAGCATGGCAAACAATTTATGCAAGATTAAGGCCACAAAAGGGCTATAACATGAAGTACATAAAATATTCATCAAACAGCCAAAGACCCTAAATAAAACATGTTCAGGAGGTCAAAATAAAGCCACTTTTAGTTCGGAGCAAGGTCCAAAAACAGCAACATCAGGGGCTGCCAAGACATACAAAAATGGGACCAAAAGGAGGATATAAAGGGGAGTACAACATGGAAGTCCCAAAAAGTGTTGAGCCCTTCTTCAATGTTGAAGAAGGGCTCAAAATAAGCCTATATACAGTTTACTACATGCCCAAAAACAGATTACACATAGGCCAAAAATAGCATGCAAGATTAGGGCCTAAAGGAGAGATAAAGAAGGAAGTGCTAGCTACTATCCTCAAACAGCAAGAGGTCCTCAATCAAACATGAAGAGGACCTCAAAATATGATGGTTTGAAGTTTGGGTCGGAGCCCAAAGATGCAAGAAACTATGGCTTATGTATTGATCAAGAAAAGGCTAGAAAAGAGAAAAAAAAGGAGCTCACCCTTGTAGACCAAGTCTTGACAGCCTCTTGGCTTGAGTTGCAGCACTCCTAGCTCTGAAAATCAGCCTCAAGCTTCTGGAATGGATGATGGAAGCCTTGTGCTATGAGTTGGTGTGTAAATGGCCAAGGATAATGGACTTTTTTGAGCTTGGAAGAGGAGGGTTGAATGTATAGATATAGGTTTGTATGTATAATGGTGCCTCAGCTGGTTTTTCCTCTAACCTAGCATAAGGAAGAAGAGGGCTTCCTTTATAGAGCCAAAACCAAGTGCAAAGCTTCTTGAGGAAGCTAACAAGAGTGCATATCCTCCATACACGTGTATGGAGGATCCTGTCTGTGCCCTCCAGCTGGCACAGCTGGCATACATTCTATCTGTAGAATGCTCCGGAAGGTCGTCGGCTAGCAAAAATATGCCGGTCGGCTACTTTAAATTGCCGGTCGGCACAATAAATGGCCGGTCGGCACAATAAATTGCCAGTCGGCACAAACATAGTGCCGATGGGTGGCCGGTGAGGTCAAAAAAATGCCGGTGGATGTCCAGATTGAAGCCCCGGAAGTTATCTTTCCAATGGCGCAAACCTTGCATTAAAATTCCTTCTGTGCAAAAAGTTATGCCCTTTTCCGTGAAGCCGCGCAGATTCGATCCAACCGGGATGATGCCCGACTTCAACTGATCATATCTCCCCCACCCGGACTTGGCTCTAGGAGATTCTTGAGTGCAAAATGAAGCCCCGGAAGTAAGCTTTCCGACGGTGGTGGCCCCATAGCTAAACTCCAAGCGTACAGACAGATAAGCCCGATTCAGCGAGGGCTGCTCGACTTGCTTCTACCCGGATTCATGCCGAACTTTTCCCAGACCAGTTTTCTCCTCTCCTTTCCTCTTTTCTTCAACTCCAAACCCCTAAACAAAGTGTTTTGAAGGATTTGCCTCTCTCCTTGCCGAAGAAATTGAATCTTTGCCCTGCACATCTCTCAACACCGAGCAAACCATCAGTGGTGCCCAAGTCTTAAGGGCGGTCAAAAATGGGGTGTCTACACACTTGTGCCGGGAGATGTGCAGAATACTGAGACAGTTGTGTCAGGTACACTCTCAATCTGTGCCCAAAATGCTTATGTTCTGATTGATTCGGGGTCTACACATTCATTTGTCTCGCATACTTTTTCTTGAAAATTAAATAAACCACTTGAACCCTTGAATTATTTGTTAGCTGTATCTTCACCCGCTGGGGGATCCATGACTTGTGCTTATGTGTATCCTGCATGTGAGATTGTTATTGGAGATGTGCATTTGTATATTGATTTACTGCCATTGAACATTGATCATTTCGATGTAATTTTGGAGATGGACTGGTTAACAAAATACCATGCTACCATAGACTGTGTCATGACCCGAACCCACCCTCATGGGTTAAGGACATAACCGGCCAGTAATCATGAGATTACCTGCGGCCTCAAGCTAAACCAAACGTATTTAACAGAGTTGATGGGGGCCAAAAAGAAGCAATTTTAAAAACTTTGTCCTTAAAGTTGTGCTTACATGGCACGTCAAAACAAACCATACGCATAGACATTAATAACTCACAACTCAAAACAGTAGCATAAATTCTGTACAACAGGATCATCCAAAAGTAAGTCAACCCTAGGTAACTATGTACAGACATATACAAAACTTCGCCAACATGACAAAATATAATTACAGAACAAAAGGGGCGAAGATGGGTCTCGTACGTGAGACACAAGGGTTGACTTTCCAAAGCCTATGTTGATCCACTTAAGCTTCACTGGGGTTGGGTCTGGACCTCCATTGGCTCACCTACAAACACATGAATGAGCGTGAGCGAAAGCCCAGTGAATAATATCAAGTAAAGGAAATGCATTGCAACGTTATACAACAGACGGCCTTGGGCCCAATTCATTCATGTTAAACTGGCTCTTAGGCCTTTTCAAACTTTTATCATATCAAACTGGCTCGAAGGCCTTTTATTTCAAACTGGCTCAAAGGCCTTTTGTTCCAAACTGGCTCATAGGCCTTTCATTCCAAATTGGCTCATAGGCCGTTCATATCAAACTAGCACATAGGTCTTTCATATCAAATTGGCTCATAGGCCTTTCATATCAAACTGGCTCATAGGCCTTTCGTTCCAAACTAGCTCATAGGCCTTTCATATCAAACTGGCTCATAGGCCTTTCATATCAAACTGTGTCCACCATTCAAATTAATGAACTTTACAAAACTTACATAGAAGTAGCAATTGGACAATAACATATGTCAGATATTACTCACAGTGATCGGTTGATTTGTTCGTCTTGGAACTCGACCCTACACATGCCATGAACATAAAAGGGTCGCTAACAATTCAATCCGTTCAAAATTCACATTTTCCTCTTTAGGCTTCATTATTATCTCTTTAATTCAATTACAATGCTCAATGTATGCCTAAGAGTGTTTAGAAGTGAAAGGGAACGGAAAACAGAACACAGAATGCATTTTCAAAATTTCAGAAAACAGGGTCCCCGCTCGAGCGTGGACTTCCCCGCTCGAGCGGACCCTTAAGGCTTGCAAAAGTACTGGATGCCTCAAAATTACGCTCGATCGCGAACTCTGACGCTCGAGCGGAAGGCCTCTCTATATGGCTCCACGCTCGAGCGTGAACTCCCCCGCTCGAGCAGACACCATGTCTACAAAAAGTGCTGGGAGCACGGAATTCACGCTCGAGCGGCGGTTTTCCCGCTCGAGCGGTAATCAAACTTTCTGGGAATTCCAGAACTGTTCTTGAAGTTCAAATTCGATGTTCAAAAGTCTCAATTCATGATTTTGGTCCCAAAAGCATATTAGCACATTATATTGCATGAGAGTGTAAGGTTATTACATCAATTTATTCAAAATCAACATATAATTCTTAATCAACTCTCATTTCTTTATCATGAGCAAAAACCCATGTGTTTCAAACTTCACATAGGCTTCATTTCTTCAAAAATCAAACATGCAAGTGACACCTATTATTGTGGAATCCATGAAAATTATACATGTATGTAAAGATTAACGCCCAAACCTCCATATTCAACATTATACATGCTAGCTCATACAATTTCAAGCTTAAACATGCAATCCATGGCAATCTCCTACATGCATGTATACATTGACTCCTAATTCTTCAAGACCAACTCATTTCATATTCCTTAGCATCATTCAACCTTGAATATACAAATTACAAACAAAAATCCATGAATCATTGGTTGGTTACTTACCTAGGAGCCTTAATCTTCCAACTCTAGTCAATTCTTGGACTTAATCTTCAAGATTCCCAAGTCTCGAGCCAAAACCACACAACTCTCTTCCTTCTCTCTCTAAGGCCGACCCTCCCTCTCTGTATTTGAGTTCAATATCAGCCAAAGTGTTAAAAAAAAAGAAGGAATTGAAGTGTAATGGCCCTTATGTATAAACCCACTAGTCAAGTTTAATAATAATAAACAATATGGCGCTAATTCATTAACTAATCAATTTAATCTGACCCGAATCAATTTTTTAATTAAATTTCACTGTAGGTTCTAAAAATTATGTCAATCACAATGGCGCAATCAATTTCGGGTTCTGTGGCCGATAAGGCCTTCAATTTAATTTCCAAAGCAGATAATCAAACAGATATTCCTACGGTGAACAGATAGAAATTCAAAACCACATATTTTCACATAATGGTGCACACAATCATGTCAAAACACATAATCACATTCATAATAAGGACCAATTAGGACATTACGGAACAGGGGTATTACATTGTGTAACAAAACAAGTTGTTTTCCGTCTACCTGGATTGCCTGAATTTGTGTTTAACGGAATTGGTGTAGTACCTCCCCCATATTTGATTTCGTCCATGAAAGCTTTTAAATTGATTAACAAGGAATGTAAAGGGTACCTATGTTGTATGTTGACTGTACCTACTGATACTCAAACTAATGTGGACAGTATTCCTATAGTCAGAGAATTCTCAGATGTTTTTCCAGATGATTTGCCAGGGGGTTTGATTGATAGGGAGATTGAGTTCACTGTTGAAGTATTACCGGGTACACAGCCAGTCTCCAAAGCTCCGTACAGGATGGCACCTACCGAATTGAAAGAATTGAAACTTCAGCTGCAAGAATTATTAGATAAGAAGTTCATCAGGCCCAATACTTCATCGTGGGGCGCACTAGTTCTTTTTGTGAAAAAGAAAGACGGCTCACTGAGACTCTGCACTGACTACCGTGAACTGAACAAGGTAACAGTGAAAAACAAATATCCATTGCCTCGTATTGATGAATTGTTTGACCAGCTATAGGGTGCCCAGGTTTTCTCTAAAATTAACCTTAGATCCGGATACCACCAGTTGAAAGTCAAACCAGAGGACATTGAAAATACTGTTTTCCGAACGAGGTACGGACATTATGAATTTCTTGTTATGCCTTTCGGAGTTATTAATGCACCTGTTGCATTTATGGACCTTATGAACAGAATTTTAAACCATTCTTCGACGAATTTGTAGTTGTTTTTATAGATGACATTCTGATTTATTCCAAGAGTGAAGAGGAACATGAACATCATCTGAGAATTGCATTGCAGACCTTAAGAGAACAGAAACTGTATGCGAAACTAACAAAATGTGAATTTTGACTTGATAATGTTATGTTTTTGGGACATGTGATTAATAAGGATGGCATTTCAGTTGATTCGCAAAAAATTAAAGCAGCAGTGAATTGGCCTAGACCGACTAATGTTACTGAAGTTCGAAGTTTCTTAAGCTTAGCTGGGTACTACAAAAGGTTTGTAAAAGATTTTTCCAAGATTGTCTTACCATTGACTCAGTTGACTCAAAAGGGAATATCATTTGACTGGACTGATCAAAGAGAATCAGCTTTTCAAGAACTAAAGACTCGACTTGTGACTACACTGATTCTCACCCTACCCTCAGGTACAGATGGATTTACTATTTTTAGTGATGCTTCTTGCAAGGGTTTGGGATGTGTGTTAATGCAGAATGGTAAAGTTATTGCGTATGCCTCCCGGCAACTGAGACCGCACGAAAAGAATTACCCGACTCATCACTTGGAACTTGTTGCAGTAGTGTTTGTGTTGAAAATTTGGCGTCACTACCTTTATAGGGCAACATGTGAAGTGTACACAGATCACAAGAGCTTGAAATATTTCTTTACCCAGAAAGAGTTAAACATGAGACAGCGGAGATAGTTTGAACTGATAAAAGACTATGACTTGCAAATTTTATACCATCTAGGGAAAGCTAACACCGTTGCCGATGCACTGAGTCAGAAATCAATTGGGAATTTAGCCTGTCTACTCACCAAACAGAAAGAACTATTGTGTGATCTTGACAAATTTGAAGTTGAGATTGTTTTGCGTGAACAAGGTGAGACATTGGCTGTTATTTCTGCTCAACCGGCACTTATTGAGGAGATTAAAGAGAAACAACAGCAGGATGACCTTCTGAAGAAAATCATTGATGAATGGGAATCCAAACCAAGGCCGGACTTTAAATTTGAAAACAGTGTGTTGAAGTTTCAGGGAAGGTTGTGTGTACAGAATGATTCTGAACTGAAAGGGCGAATTTTATAGGAAGGCCACAATTCAAAACTTTCCATCCACCCAGGAAATACAAAAATGTATCAAGACTTGAAACTGAATTTCTGGTGGCTGGGAATGAAAAAAGAGATTGCCGACTTCGTGTCGAAATGTCTACTTTGCCAACAAGTTAAGGCTGAACATCAACGACCCGCAGGCTTACTTCAGCCCTTGCCCATACCGGAGTGGAAATGGGAACATATCACTATGGATTTCATTGTTAGGTTACCTGCTCCAGTAAAGGTATGGACTCAATTTGGTTTATTGTTGATAGATTGACTAAATCTGCTCACTTCTTACCTGTCAAAACAATTTATAATGCGGACAAATTGGCTACAATTTATATTGATGAGATTGTTAGATTGCATAGAGTGCTTGTGTCCATTGTTTCTGATGGGGACTCGAAGTTCACATCGAGATTTTGGCAAAGTCTGCAAACTGCATTAGGTACCGAACTGAGACTGAGTAGTGCATATCATCCTCAGACAGATGGCCAGTCAGAAAGAACCATTTAGACTCTGGAAGATTTACTGTGGATGTGTGTTCTTGATTTCCAAGGAAATTGGGAAAGCCATTTACCTTTAGCTGAGTTTGCCTACAACAACAGTTTTCACTTGAGCATTGGTATGGCGCCTTTCGAGGCTTTGTATGGCAGAAAATGTTGATCTCCTATTTGCTGGGCAGAAGTTGGAGATGGGCCTTTACTTGGGCCCGAGATTGTGCATGAAACCACAGAAAAAGTGAAACTGATTCAACAAAGATTGAAAACCGCACAAAGCCGATAGAAAAGTTATGCGGATGTCCGAAAGTGAGACAGAAAATATGAAGTGGGTGATCAATAAGGCCATACCCGTTTTGGAGTTAAGGATAAGCTAGCACCGAGGTATGTTAGACCGTATGAAATCATTGAAAAGATTAATCCGGTGGCGTATCAAGTAGCGCTTCCTCCCGAAATGGAGCATATGCATAATGTCTTCCATATTTCAATTTTGAGGGATTATCTTCGAGATCCCTTCCATGTTATTGAGCCTACCCGTGTAGTGTTAAGTGATGACTACACTTATGAAGAACGGCCCATTCATACTGTAAACCGACGAATCAAGAAGTTGAGAAACAAAGAAATCCCGCTAGTGAAAGTTGATTGGCAAAACCATGGTGACGTTTATGCCACTTGGGAAAGGGAAGACGATATGATGAAGAGATATCCTGAATTGTTTTCCTTGAATCTAGTATTCTTCCAAAATGAAGGTAATCCGAGTTTGGAGGACCAAACTCTTTTTAAGGAGGGGAGACGGTGACAACCCTCACCTCTAATTAGTACTAATCTGTGATTAAGCATGATAAGTAACTGAAGAGAATGAATTCCTGAACTGATTGCATGAGTGTATTGTTTTGAATGCATTTCTATATGTTTGATTTCTGAATGAATCTGTTCATGTCCTGATTTCGAACTGCGAATTGGAAGCCTTATCGGCGACCAAATCTTAAATTGATTAATGTTATATGCTAATTGGAATTTATGTGATTTTATGGTAGGTTTAATTAAAATTTGATTTGGGATGGTTAAATTAGATTAAATAATGTTAAATTATATTAGTTGAGTTATCTACATGTTGAGCCATTTAGTGGGCCACTTTCATTAGCATATTGAGGCTTAATTCATATACTTAGATATATCATTCCTCATCTCATTTGAAGACCAACCGAGGGAGAGAGAGGGAGTTAGGAGTTGATTTCATTGAGATTTGCTTGGAGACTTAGAGGAATTGAAGAGAAATTGCAAAATTGAGCTAGCACATTTGGAATTCAAGACTTAAGGTAAAGAATCCACCTTCTTAGTTGTGAATTTAAGTTGTATCTTGCATGGTTCATGGAAATTTGGTGATTAGAGTCAAGAATTGACTTAAAGAGTTGATTTGAGTAGCTAATTCATGCATGCATGTACATGTTCTTGAAATTTGAAGTTGTTCTTCATGAAATCCTCACATGCATGTCCATATTTTAGTTGTAGCCTATAAATTCACCATGATTTTGAGCTAAATCTTGCATTTGATCATGTTTTGGAACATTAGAGTTCATGGGAACTCATGCATGTATGGTTTTGCATTGTTCTTCATGTTTACATTTGGAATTGTGTTCAATTGGCTTACCTTTGGGCTTGATTTTACAAAATTGATCTTCAAAACATGTTGTAGTATGAGTTTTCAAGTGTTTTCCAGAAAATAGGCCCAAAAGGTTGAGTTTTGATGTGTTGAATGCTTGGTTTGAGTTTTGAAGGCAAATCTGGAAAATCCAGAATTTGGCTTCCTCGCTCGAGCGAAGGATTCCACGCTCGAGCGACCATCTTTTGTTCAGAGCCCCGCTCGAACGAAGGAATGCTGGTTCGAGCGTAGATTGCAAGCTCTCAGGTTTCTGCGTGTGCAGGCGCATGCTTGAGCGAAGGAACCTACGCTCGAGCGAGGACTGTGTTTCACGCTCAAGCGAGCGTTGAGCGGAGATTTTCAACAACCAGTACTTTTGCATTTTTACAGACCGCTCGAGCGAAAGAGTTTACGCTCGAGCGACCCCTCTGTTTTGGTAAGCTCGCTCGAGCGAAGAAAGTCACGCTCGAGCGAGACCCCTGTTTTAGCAAAAATTTGAAAAGTGTTTTAAAGTGCATTTTTGCATCCTCATTCCATCATTGGCATTCCTAGGCCAAGTTTAAGACATCTTAATGAGGATAATGTTATAGAACCACACCAAGTATAAATAGGGGCTAAGTTATTAATCCCGAGTGTGTGTTCGTTCTGCAACTGTAGGGTTGGCATCCGAGGATGCTCATTAGCTTGTCTATGGCCCAGTGCTCTGTGAGTAATAATGTTGCAAAGATATGTTCAATTATGATTATTTTCTGAATGATCAATTGTTCTACTTACCGAAACGTTATTGTTTAATGAATGAATGTTTGTCCTATTTGTAAACTGTATCTGTGGCATCCATAGCAATTTACTGTTACTGTACTGTTACTGCTACTGTCACAGAGATCTCTGTCGGTTCCCATGTTTGGAACTACTACTATTTACTGTTATGATGGCCATCAACTGACTGTTCGGTCTGTTAAGACCTACTGTACTGTTTTGCTATGTGATGTACCACATATGACTGCTATGGTTTCTAAGTGACTGATATGACTGTTTAATTACAGAAATGACATTCATTCTTAACCTCTTTACATAACTGTTATTCACTGGGTTTTACCTCACTGTTTGTATATATATGTAGGTGTCCAGGCACCAGACCGAAGCTAAGAGCGTCGGGTTAGCTCTTGTTTTGTCAAGCCAACCACCGTGCCTCACCTCGAGGTTCCAAGTCCGTTCAGGCCACGACTATTTTGGGGTGTTTAGATTCACCCTTCTGTTTCTGTTTTGTAATAGATGAATAAGACTTGATTGTACAGTTAGTTAGGGATTTGGTCCCTGACATGGATGTTTGTGTATATATCGCATGTACATATGTTTTGGTTATCAATGTGGCATGTTTATAAAAAGTCTTTTTGCATTCAGACTATCACAGCTCATTGGACATCTTTTATTTACTGTTTTGGTTTCCGCCAGCCCCTTTACTCTGTATTACTGTCTTTACTGTTAAGTAGGCCTTTGGTAATCACGGATTACTGGCCGGTTACGATACTAAACCCATAGGGGCTGGTTTGGGTCGTGACAGCAAGTGTAGAGACAAGCACTCCCGCCGCAACTGCATTTGCTAAGGCTCAAAACGGAGTTGCAGTGCCAAACACTCCCACCGCAATTGCACTTGTCGAGGTTCAAAAAAGGTAGTTGCAGAGGCAAACAGATAGTACACAGTACATGTAGAGAAACACGTGGCACCTTCAGCCTGGTGGCTCAAGACAGAATATTCTATGTGATCCTCTGGGACACATGTCTTTTCTCTATTTGGCCACTTGGTGTCTTCTTGGCACCAAGGAAAAGCTTATAAATAGGACCCATTTCCCAAGGTTCAAAGGAGGAATTTTGGGGATTTGGGGGAGATGCTGCCCAATTTGGTACTGCCATACATTTCTTCTTGAGCCACTTGCTTCACCCTCACCCAGCTACACACTCTCCAATTCCCAGATAGTTGCTGATTCTCAAGCCACTTCCATCATCAGTGGACCATTAGCATAGTTTTGCCTCTCTAATCATCCCTCTAATCTTGAACCCCCTGCATATAAAATCCACAATTTTTCTTTTTGCTTTTTTTTAAAAATGCAATACATATATAAAATACACCACAAAGACTGAACTAATTCATAGTCTTCCATTGTAGCGTGTGATTTGGATGAGCAACCTGACAAACCAAATAAAATAATATACTGATTGAGAACAATTCTTGGTGAACGATTTAGACGATGAACCTGGGCTTGTGAAGTTGGCACGCCTGCAATCACATGTGCACAGGCTTCAAGATTCTTTCACCACACGCTGTGATCTCCTGGTGTGAAGCTTTATGTTCAACTTACCAGCCATCTGTTCACACCAGCAAAGATCAAAGGAGAATTCATATTTCATTTGCATATAAATAAATACTGAAACACAATGTCGCGTGAACTTGTCTTCTTTTAATATTTTCCTTCTTTTTTTTTTTTGGTTTGAAAAGCAGAAACTTTCATTATTCCATCTGCACTGACTGTAAGTCTGGCAGGCAATGGAACACCAATGAAACTTTCAGTGCAGGTACTACAAAACTAATCCAGCAAACAGCAACTTGAATATGTAATTGTGTACAGTAATTTTCCCATATATAAAGAACCAAGAAGCCCAATGATGGCCTAAACAATTTCACTTTAATTTGATTTCTTAGATCATAAGAATGAAAGTTTAATATATTTAGGAGGGCAGGGAAACAAACCATTTTCCAAACCAAATCTTCTGGACCCAACGGTTGAGCTGGATGGGAATATAAGAATTGCCAGGGGTACTGGGTGAACAAAAAAGAAAATAAATAAAATATCTATTAGACCCCATCAGTGAACACCTACTTGGGTGTCGTGAGATTGGCCTCGTTTGGGAAGAGAATTTTTTAGTAATTATTTAATTTTTTAATTAAATGTGATGTAAAAAAAATTAATATATTTAGGATGACTTTTTAAATTTTTACAAAAAGATATATAAAAAGTAGAGGGAAAAGAGAATTTTTAACTTTTTGGTATTAGTTGTTGGCTTTTTAATTTTTTTAATAATTTTTTGACTTTTTAGCTAAAAAAGCTACTTGCCAAAGGATCTCCTTATGTCAAATGGCTAATTATCTATTTTTAAAAAAAATTAAAAAAATGGAGAAGAGAATGAGACTCAAACTTTAGACTATAAATTTGATGAAGAATGCTCTTACCATTGAGTTAAACACAAAATATAATAAATATTTTATTTTATTTTTATTTATTTCACCTACACATACATTATGTGTATCAACCGCTAATTCCTTATGCATTCGTTTGGCATATTGGTTGGGTTGCCTTTTTGGCTACAATAGTCATAAAAAGACAAAATAGATTAAAAAATTAATAAGACAAAATATCACATTTAAACTATAATTATTTTATTTTTTCTTTCACAAAAATTAAAAAAATCAAAAAATTCATCCTAAATAAAACTTTTTAACCCCAAAATAAAATAGTTAAAAAACTAAAAAGTCAATCTACATCCGAAACCATAATGCCAAGTTATTAACTATTTACTTACAAATAGATGTATTAGTGGATCACTTTAATTCGGATTGAAAATTTAGATTTAACACAAACGTGATTGGTTTCAAATTTTTTTTGAATCATGATCAAATCAATCATACACCAGCTGCGTTTGGGAAGTTAATTTTAAGTTTTTTTTTTTTTAATTAAAATTTACAAAAAGATAAAATAAATTAAAATAATTAATATGATAAAATGTCACATCAAATCCATAATCATTTTTTTTTTCCTCACAAATATCATCTCTAACTACAAAAAAATTCAACTTTCTTCCTAAACATAAATATTTTAGCCGACTAAAATAGCTAAAAACTAAAATAGCCTACTAAGAGCATCTCCAATGATGCATCAATTTTTCCACCAACTTTGAGTAAAAGTTTCCTTAACATCAAGTGCTCCAATGAAGGGTTTTAGAGTTTCATCAAACCACCGGTCGATCAATTAGTGTCATTTTTTTACAAATTTTTGTCTTGAGGTGATCATTCGGGGGACGGCCGAGAGGACATCTGGGGACATCCGGATGGACATTCGATGGTGAGAATCTAACGACAATGAACAGTGATTTGATAAAAGACACATTAGAGCATCTCCAACGGTTCTGTATTTTTTTTACCAAATTTGAGTAAAAAATGATTCATTTTCTCGATCTGATATTAGTTGCTCCAACGGTGCATCAAAAAGAAGAATCGTCCCGTGGGTCAACCGGTTGGTCGACCGGTAAGGCAAATTTTTTTTTTTTTACCTTTTTGAACTGTTTGAACCTACCTAAACGTTGGTTCAAATTTTTTTTGAACCGGTTCGCAGACCAATTTTTGAACCATTTGCATGAGCTGGTCCACCGGGTGATCGACCAGGTGGTTGACCATCATTAGGGGTGCAACTCGGGCGGGCTCAACCTAAGCAACCCGAGCCTAGCCCGAGTTTTTTTAGGGCTTGGGCAACTATATCTTGTAATCTGGACAGGCTTTGGCAGATTTTTGATGCCCGAATTGCAATTCGGGCCGGGCTTGGGTAGAACCAATGGCCAACCCGAGCAACCCGAACCCGAATTGAATTTAATATATTATATAAATTATATAATATATAATACATAATATATATAATTTAATAAATTATATAATATATATAAATTAAGTAAAAGAGTTAGTCTTAATTTTTATTTTTTATTTTTTATTGGTTAGTCTTCTACCATTAGATTAACATCTTTTATGTCTACCTTTAGATCTACCTACAGGTTTCTGGACTCGGGCAATTCGGGCTAACCTGAGTTCAAAATACAAAGCTTGGGCAGAGCTTGGGCAACAATGCTCGAGTTCATGGTTGGGCTTGGGCGGGCTTGGGCACTGCCAAATACAATTCGAGTCAGGCTTGGGCAGACCCCCAACCCGACCGAACCCGCCCGAGTTGCACCCCTAACCACCATGTGTAAAACTTTTGCTGTAACGGCTCTGCACAGTAATTTGGTGAAAGGAGCGACCCGTCCTCAGTTTGGTGAAAGGTTTGATATTTTTTCAATTTGATACCAATTTGCTGAAACCATTGGAGCACCAAAAAGTGACTTTTTCACCAAAATTCAAATTTGATGCCAAGTTTGATGAAGCGTTGGAGATGATCTTAGTCCTCAATTTGATGAAAGAAAAAGTGAAATCCTGAATTTGATATGTATTTGATGAAATCATTGGAGCAGGTTTTGAAACTATTTTTCATCAAATTTAAATTTGATAACAATTTTAAAAAACTATATTAGAGATCATCTAAAATAGCTAACTTTCCAAACGAGCCAAACCCAACCTAATAAAGGTCAAGTCGGAACTATGTTTTCATTATACATGTGCGCACACAAAAAAGAAGGGGGAGAAAAAAAAGGTGAATTAATCAATAATAAACAACTCTTTAACATTTAAATATAACACAAATAAAAAAAATAAATTTTTATGTGAAATTTTATTAAATATATTCAAATCCATTGTGATAGATTAATTATCTGTCAATATATAAATAGAATTTTACATAATAACCGAGTTAATGATTTGAAAACCCATAACCAAACAAATCTACTACAAAAAATCTAAACAACCCAATTTAAAGTGGTCGGTTTGATTCGCTTTTTTGGTTTATTGCATATTTTGCATATCCTTACTTACAAGTGTTATTGTATATAGTTATAAATAATAATTTAAACAATTTTATTTGTAAAATTGTAATAAATAACTTTATTTTTTTTTTATTAAGCTTGTGATTATATTGTGAATGGTAATAAAGTTCGTAAAATTGCAGTAAATTATAATTTTTTTCTTATTACAGGTGGTGTCACTTACACCCACTGGAAGACCGAAAAATAAATAAATAAATAAAATTACTACATAAATTTTGAAATTTTAGGGAAATGTTAATACTATTGACACACTTAAAGATAGCTTTTGACATGGGTAGGCCCATAAAGGCTATAGCCCACCATGAACAACTCATGCCCACCACTTAGGGCCCAATACATAACCCAACTGATAAGGCCCAGCACCATCTGGAAGTCAACAGGGCATGAAGGACTGATGATATTCAGACACATGGTAGGTAAAGGGCAAGCCACATCAGCAAACAAAGATCTGCAAAGTTATTGCCATTACACATCGCCATTAATGCAGCCCCTCACTGCATTTATTACGACAACGCCTCTCCGTCGGGACAGCACGCCCTCACCCTGAGCAAGGTAAGCTACAGCATAGACTTTTGGCCAAGGTGACAGGTCAGAAGGGACAACGAAATGATTACCAAAGGATATAAGCAAACGTTGAAGACAAGAAGAAGGTTAAGCTTTTCTATCTCTAATCTATCTACATACTCCACTCTCTCTCTCTAACTTGTTCGTCGGAGGGTTCGCTGGAAGACTCCTCGTTTCCCGTTGAACTCTTGTGCAGGTTCTTTGGTGGGCTTGGTCATTCGGACATTAGGCTTGAAGAGCGTAGATCAATCCAACTCGTCCTACCATCATTACTGTATCATCAGTTAGCGCCGTCTGTGGGAACGCTTTGCTCCTTGCGCCAGTTGTGTTCATTGTCGCCGGAGACCCTGTCCCAATAACCCTATCTTGATACCCATCAAAGTGTATGGTCACGACTAGATCCATGGCTTCTCACCAAAATGCCGCTGACCACCAAGCCAACCCCCCCCAATCCAAATAACCCACCACAGTATTTCATCGAGCTTACTAACAGCATCAACCGCATGGCCGAGCAAAACCAAGCCCTGATAAATGCTCTACTCCAAAGAAACCTTCCTATGCCCCCTCCACCACCTCCAGATATTTCGCCCAACCAAGAATGAGCCCCGAGCCATACTATCCCGCAGCCCTATCCACCCAACTTGAAAGGCTTGCAACCTCCTCCTCCTAATATGAATCCACCACCCCGCCCTCGCATCCATCGCTCCTGGCACCAGCCCCTGAAGGGGAGGCCAGTAGCGTCCAACCCTCGCTACCTTCCGGTGATGATAACATTCCTCTTTGGGATGCAGAACTCCGAGCCATGAAGCTCCAACTCCAAGGGGTCATGTAGAACATCCAGCATAAACCCTCTACTACAGCAAACTCATCATTTGTCACCTCCATCCGGGACAAACCTCTACCCCCTAAGTTCAAAATGCCCACCATCGACTCTTTTGATGGTACGACGGACCTAGTCGACTATCTGGAGACCTACAGAACCCTCATGATCCTCATGCATTCCCTGATGAGATCATGTATCTGCTTTCCCTGTGACACTGAAGGGGTCAGCTCGACTGTGGTTTAGCCAGTTACCAGCAAACTCCGTCTCTATTTTCCAGCATCTCAGTGACTCCTTCCTTAGCCATTTTATTGGAGCCTAGCGCCAATGCCGTCCGGCAACCCAACTCCTCAACATCCGCCAGACCGAGGGGGAGTCCCTGCGCAGTTTCGTTACCCGCTTCAACACCGAAGCCCTGTAGGTGGCGAAAAACGATGATAAGGTCATCCTTGCGGCTTTCATGGCTGGACTACGGTCGTTTGATTTCCTCTTCTCCCTCTCTAAAAACCACCCCACCTCCATGGCAGCCCTACTCTCCAAAGCCCAAAAATACATGAATGCAGAAGATTCCCTAGCCGCTCACCAAGACCCCACAACAAAAAACCTGACCTCCCGAGAAAAGCAAAAAGACCTAGAACCCAGAAATACCCAGTACAATAACCAAACACCACATTATACAGACCAACCCCCCCGAGCCGACCGGTCGGCACCAGCCCGACCGCCCGGTCGGTTCGAGCGATACACACCCTTCAACTCCCCCATGGAGCAAGTCCTCAACCAGATCTAGCGGGACTACCCCCTCAAATGGCCCCAACCTTCACGAACCCCTTTCAATTGGAAGACTAGTCCAAATATTGTCGTTTTCACCAGGACCATGGCGATAACACCGATGAGTGCATTAACCTCAAAGATCAGGTCGAGACTTTAATACGCCAGGGACGTTTTAGCCGGTTCACGGACACCCGGCCTCAGCAGAGGCAAAGAACTGAGCCCCTCAGAAACAACCGCCGGCGCACCCCCTCCCGACAGCCAGCCCAACCTAACCAAGGCCATGATCACCCTCCACAGCAACCTCGGCCGCCGGGTAACCCCCCCACCTGTTGGAGAAATCAGAGTCATTTCAAGCGGCCTTGCTTGTGGGGAACCATCCCACTCGGCTTAAAGGGTAGAATTCAGAAAGATAAGGCAGGGCTCAGACAAAGTAGTTGCCACGGTCGGACCCTCCAAATAGCCCAAGCAGTAGACCGAGCCTATCACCTTCATAGACGCCGACTGTACAGGCATCCGCTACCCTTATGATGACCATCTCGTCATTTCCACCCTTCTCTCCAACTACAAGGTCAGACGAGTTCTCATTGACAATGGCAGTTCTTCAGACATCATCTTTCTTAACTACTTTCGCCAGCTCAAAATTGGGGAGGAAAGTTTGTCTCCTCTCCAAACCCCTTTGGTCGGTTTCACTGGCAACCGGGTGACCTCGATCGGCTCCATCGATCTTCCCATCACAATCGGCGAGTACCCACGGCAAACTACAAAGTTGCTCACCTTCCTTGTTGTCGACTGCTCATCCGCCTACAACATCATCCTTGGGCGCACTGCCCTAAATGCCTTTCAAGCTATCACATCAACTTATCACCTTGCCATTAAGTTTCCCACCGATCTAGGGGTCGGGACTGTAAGAGAAGAGAAGACCGTGGCCAGGGAATGCTATGTCGCCTCACTCAAAGAAGTCAAGCTGAAGGAAGCCATGATCATTGAAGGACTTGACGTCTGAGATGAGGACGAGCTAGTCAGAAGGGAACCTGTGGAGGAGCTCGTTGAGGTTCCCATCGACCCCACCAACCCGACGAAAACTGCCAAAATCGGCAGCCAACTGTCCCCCCCAGTAAAGGCCGACCCTACTTCCCTCCTGATCGAGTACAACGATGTATTCGTCTGGACCCACTCAGACATGCCGGGTATTGACCCCTCATTCATAACCCATCGCCTCAACATTGAACCCCATTTCCGACCTTACCGCCAGAAGCAGTGCATTTTTCATCCGGAGCGCAATACTCTCATCGCTGCAGAGGTGGACAAACTCCTTGAGGCACAATTCATCAAGAACGTGGACTACCCTAAATGGTTGTCAAACGTGGTCCTGATCCGCAAGAATAATGGTAAATGACGACTTTATGTCGACTACTCAGACCTCAACCGAGCTTGCCCCAAAGACAGTTATCCTCTTTCCCGCATAGATCTGCTGGTCGACGCCACGGCCTGTCACAAAATGCTTAGCTTCATGGATGCCTTCTCTAGGTACAACCAAATTCTGATGCACCCATCTGATCGGGAACACATCTCATTCATTACTGACCGAGGCACCTACCATTACCGTGTGATGCCATTTGGATTGAAAAATGTTGGGGCCACCTACCAACGGTTGGTCAACGCCGTTTTCCATCATCAGATCGGTCGAAATATGGAAGTATATGTTGACGACATGCTAGTTAAGAGCAAACTCTCCGCTGACCATCTGACCGACCTGCGAGAAACCTTCGCCATCCTACGGAAGTACCAAATGAAGCTTAACCCGGAGAAGTGCCCCTTTGGCGTAGGATTTGGGAAGTTCTTGGGTTTCATGGTCAGTCAGCGACGCATTAAAGCAAACCCTGAAAAGATCAAGGCCTTGATTGAAATGCAGTCACCCAGAACGGTTAAGGAAGTTCAGAGACTCACTGGCCGAGTTACCGCCCTCAACCGCTTCATTTCCTGCGCAACGGATAAGTGCCTCCCCTTCTTCAAAGTTCTTCGGCAAACTTTTGAATGGACGACCGAGCCCGAAAAGGCTTTTCAGCAGTTGAAGCAGTGCATAGCCAACCCCCCATCCTTTCTCAAGCAATTACGGGCGAACCCCTCTTCCTCTATTTAGCTGTGTCAAGCATCGCAGTCAGTGCCGCTCTTATTAGGGAAGATGGCTCTGTCCAATGGCCGGTCTACTACATCAGTAAGGCTTTCAGGGGAGCAGAGCAGAATTACCCACTGTTAGAAAAATTGTCCCTGGCCTTGGTTACCGCCTCTAGACGACTCTGTTCTTGTTTCCAAGCCCATTCCATAGTGGTCCTCACCGACCAATCCTTGAAGAAGGTAATGCAGCAACCAGAACTCTCTGGCAGACTCTTGCAGTGGTCAGTGGAACTCAGCCAGTTTGACATCTCCTACGGGCCTCGAATGGCGATTAAGGGGGAAGCTGTCGTCGATTTCATCCTGGAGTTCACTAAACCTACCCCAACCACGGCCCCTCCACCCCCACCAACCCCTACCGACCCAGAAGACCCTCACTCTTGGACTCTCAACGTCGACGGATTATCCCGCAAGGAAGGCAGCGGGGCTGGTCTCATCCTCACCGCCCCTGAGGGTGGTTATTTCAAATGTGCTCTCCGTTTCTTGTTCGAGGCCAGCAACAATGAGGCTGAGTATGAGGCATTGATAGTAGGTCTCCACCTAGCCTGGGATATTGGTGTCAGCCACATCCGGGTGTTCAGCGACTCTCAACTCATTGTCGGACAAATTACGGGAGAATTCGATGCCAATGAGGACACAATGCGGGCTTACAGGGACATAACACTCCCAATTGTTCGTCTTTTCAATACCTTCCACATCAAGCACATCTCTCGAGCGGAAAACTCTAAGGCGGACGAGATGGCTCAGTTGGTTTCTGCAGACCAGTCCGATCTCAGCCATGGTGTCCGCCTCGACTACCTAGCCCACCCTGCCATTTTCCCCAACCAGCCAGAAGTCCAGTTCCTCCAAAATGAACCCATCCGTTGGGCCGCAGACATCTTTCTGTATCTAACAACAGGGGCACTTCCAGGCGACAAACAGCAAGCCGCCAAAATCAGAGCCCGGTCGGCTAATTACACTCTTGTTAGCGGACTCTTGTACAAAAGGGACTTCTCACGCCCATACCTGAGATGCCTCAATCCTGCTCAAGCGACCTACGTCATGAGAGAGGTCCATGAGGGTATATGTGGCAATCATTCGGGCGGTAAGTCCCTAGCCCACAAAATACTTCGCACTGGTTATTTCTGGCCCACTCTCAATCAAGACGCGACATATTTTGTGCTCAAATGTGACAAGTGCCAACGTAGTGCCAAAGTTTTGCCAACATCCCCCACGCCTCTCCCACATAATTGATTACCCACTGCAGTCCCTACCCCTTCGCCAAATGAGGGATCAACCTGGTTGGCCCACTGCCCACTGGACGAGGCCAAACCAAATTTGCCATTGTCGCCATCGATTACTTCACCAAATTGGTCGAAGTAGAACCCCTTGCCACCATTACCGAGCGGAACATAACCAGATTCATCTGATAGTCAATCGTCTACAGATTTGGCATCCCTCAAGCCATCATCTCCGACAATGGCAAATAGTTTGACAATGCCAAATTCAGGAAATTCTGTGCAAAGCTCCAAATCCAGCCATGTTTCTCCTCCCCAGACCATCCCCAAGCCAATGGCCAAGTTGAGGTCACCAATCGTTCTCTTCTCAAGATTATCAAAATTAAGCTGGAAGCTGCCAAGGGACCCTGGGCTGAGGAGTT
Source organism: Camellia sinensis (assembly GCF_055761805.1). Lineage (NCBI taxonomy): Eukaryota > Viridiplantae > Streptophyta > Magnoliopsida > Ericales > Theaceae > Camellia > Camellia sinensis. Next base: position 7,069,759 of record NW_028128989.1, on the reverse strand, counting down.
GCCGAATGTACTTTGGGCTTACCGCACTACAGCTCGGACTCCCACGGAGGAGACCCCTTTCGCTTAACATACGACGCAGAGGCAGTCATCCCAGTGGAGATCGGTCTTCCTACCCCAAGGGTTCTACATCTGAATCCAAAACTAACTGAAGAGCTGCATCAGGCAGACCTAGACCTGATTGAAGAGCTCCGAGAAACAACTGCAGTCAGACAGGCCTCATACCAACAGAAAATGAGAACACATTACAACCGCAGAGTCAGACTGAGGGAGTTCGTCGTGGTGGACCTTGTTTTGCGAAAAGTAACTCTTGCCACCAAAAATTCGATTGAAGGCAAACTGGCAGCCAAATGGGAAGGACCTTACGTTGTGAAAGCCAGACCACGACCGGACACTTACCGACTTCAGGACATGGAAGGTCGAGACCTCCCCCACCCTTGGAACGCTGAACATTTGAAGCGCTATTTTTAATAAAATTTATATTTTTGTATCGTCCAAAATGTTGTATGTTCTTTTTTGACAATCTATGTTCTCATTTTCTCCTCATATAGTGTAAATTTGTGACCCCACGAGCTACACTTTGTATAACAGCAAGCTTATATCTTAATTATCTGTGGTATTCCAATAACGCTTTGATTGCAGTCTCAGCCAGACTGAGCATGAAGAGCTCGGCCAGACCGAGTCACCTAAAGCCTCAGCTAAACTGAGCACGAGAAACCTCAGCCAGACTGAGTATGAAGAGCTCGGCCGGCCCGAGTCACCTAAAGTCTCAGCCAGACTGAGCACAAAACGCCTCAGCTAGACTGAACATGAAGAGCTCGGCCAGACCGAGTCACTTAAAGCCCTAGCCAGGCCGAAGCCACCATTGCGACTTCACGATCATAAGCACAGTGGCTATATTTTCTCACACTCACTCTGCATTGAATTTTTCTTACAAGTTAAAATTCACTCTACATTGAGTTTCTCCTCACATTCACTCTGCATTGAATTTTTCTTACAAGTTAATATTCACTCTGCATTGAGAGCATTGAGTTTTTCTCACACTCACTCTGTATTGAATTTTTCTTACAAGTTAATATTCACTCTGCATTGAATTTTTTTTACAAGTTAAAATTCACTCTGCATTGAGTTTCTTCTCACACTCACTCTGCATTGAATTTTTCTTACAAGTTAAACTTCACTTTACATTTTACACTTCACAATAATTTATACATAAACCTTATACAAGTCGCCATTCTCATTCATTTCAGATGCGCAAGCAAAAACAATGGAATGAAAACACAACTCAAATTTTATTTATTCACAAATTTGTACATCCGTCCTTTACAGCAATCCAAAAAAAAAAAAAAAAAACCAAAAACTTGTATAACTCACACCAATCACTCTTCCTCACTTGAAACGAGGTCTTCTTCTTCAACGCCCTCATCTAGGGGGGTCTGGGCCACATCATCTTCATCAATCCGTACACCACTCAGGTCTAAGTCTGGGAACAGTTCTTCTACCTTCCGCTTAAACATCTTCCAGCCACTGTCCCAGAACTCAGCCATTTCGTATTTGTAGAAGTCCGACCGCTGGAAGCTCTCAATAACTTCTACTTCAGTACTGCCCCCCAGACACCTCCCTTGCCAAGTTGCTGGCAACCGCGGCATCGACCGCCATTTGAAATTCAGCAGACCCCTTGAATTGCTCCACTGTTGTGACATACAGATCGGGGTATGCCGCCCTTTCAGAGGCGGCCTTGGTTTTTTCCTCCTTTAACTCCCTCTCCAATCTCGCATTCTCCTCTATGGCCTTGGCGCGCTCGTCTTCCAGCTCCTTCTACAGCCCAGCAATCTTCAAGTCTGCTTCCTCTTTTTCTTTGATCTGCTGGGCACGCAACTCTTCATTGCTGGTCATAGCCTCTTCAAACCGCTCGGTGGTGACCGTGCGGGCATTTTGAGCATCCCCCAGCTTCTTTTGCTCGCCAGCCAGCTGGAACTCGAGCGACACTACCTTGCGGCGTTCGTCTTCTAGCTCTAATTTGACCGCGACCAGCTCAGCATGGGCTCGCGCGGCAACATTGCGCTGCACGATCGTCAGGACCTCCATCTTCTTGGCCTTGTCAGCCTCTTCTAACCCCCTTGAACAAATGCTCCGTGCGGTCCTCCTCCACCCCGCAGTTTCACTCCTTAAACTTGCAAGTTGGGCCTTCGCCTCCTCTAACTTGGTCTTTCCAGCCACCGCCGCCTTTCTCGGCAGAGCTCCTGCTAAGGTGGTTACCTCCATTTGGGCGGTGCACAACCCCCTCAGCAGCTCAGCCTCATTAAGCCTGGCCACCAAGCGCACCGCTGTGTCGTCCACAATCCCCACAAGGCGATCTGTAGCCGCCCTAGCTGGGCCTTCTTCTCCCTCCAGCCGCCCAGCCACTGCACGAGCGTGGTAGATAGTAGTCATCAGCCTGGCCCCTTCTCCGTGGGGCGCAGGGCCCCCCTTTGGCTGCTGCTCCATCACTTTCTTAGGACCAAGTGACCCACTCTTCACTGGCACTTTAGGCATGGCACTTAGGTGCTCTTCTTCCAACTGGCCTCCTTGGCCTTTGTCCCCTTCCATGTCTGGGACAACTACACTTTCTGGGGTCACTTCCACTCCTTTCTCCCTTGTTGCGGTAGACTCCTCCACCATGGAGGTAACCTTCTCCCCAACCCTCACCCTCTTCAACCCAGGCTCACTTGAAGCCCCCTTAAGGCGAACCCTCATTTTCTTCTTCTTCTTCTTCTTCAAAGCCTCTGCCTCCCTGTTTGCCCTTTCCTTCACCAGATCCACGGGGGGCGGTCGTGGCTCAAAACTGCCCAAGTCTTTTTCCCCTAGTGGCTTGGGGCGCCGTTGGATTCTCTCCCTCGCGACCGGTTTTGGTGGTGGGCCTAACTGTACCTCCTTGAATTTTTGGGCCCTGGCAAAAATAGTTCGGTCCTTCGCCTCTTGCGCTTTCCTTTTCGCCTCAAGCTCTGCCGGTGCCAGATCCCCACCGGTCGGTTGAGGGCCCAATCCTGCGACGAACAAAGCTGACGGCTGAACGAGGTCATCCCATCTGACGCCCTTCTTCTCCCTCTATGCCTTCACCTTTTTCACCATCTCCTCCGCTGCAGCCCCCAGCTTTGGCTCCATAGACTTGGTGGGTACCCTCCACACCGTACGTACTCCAACTCTGCTGTTCGCAGATACATAGAACCACCGCGGCCTCCATCCTTTAATTGATGACGGTAACCTCGCCACCAAACCCCTTCCTGTCACCGCCTGCAAAGTGACCCAAGTTTCTTGCTGGCCCGAGGCCTTATAGCAGGCAAAAAACTCGTCCACCGTCATGGTCGCTCCCTCGTTCGCCTTCGGCCACGCACTCGCACAGGCCAGTACAATCTTCCATGCGTTGGGCATCAATTGGCCTGGCTCCACTTCCAGTCGGTGGAGGACATCCACTACCACCTGGGGAAGCGGCAACCTCAACCCTTCCTGCAACGCCTCTTCGTACAAGACAAACTCCCCATGCCGAGCGTCGGATGGCCTCTCTGTTGCTATCGGTAACATCAACTCTATTTTGTCAGGCACCTGGTATTTTTTTCGTATACCCTCCAACTCCTCCGCCGTAACGGTTGACTTGTCAGCCTTCGTATGCCAGTGATCTGGCTCAGCCTGGTTGATTGGCTTCGGAGCCGCCATCAATGTCAACGAACGCGGCGGTCCCGCCGACCCCCCTACTCTCTCCATTTGCCTCTCCATCTTGTACTGTTCTGCCAACTCCACCCCATCATCGTCTCCTAGTGGATCAACCTTGGTAGTTCTAGCTTCTTCTTAGGCCATTTTTGTCGTGTGTCTGCAAATGGCTTCGGATGTAGGCGCAAGAAAGTTCAAAAAATGTCGCAAGGGTGTATCACTTGCAACGAAGGAGTCTACACTTGGAATGTTTTGATTTTTTGAAAAAAGGTAGGTAAAACGTATAATCCCAAAAGCCCAAGGCTTGCCTGTACTCCAGGGGTCATAATTAATTACCGCTAGTTTGAAAAATTTTCAATCATCCGCCAAAACTGTCTTTTCAACACCCATTATGACCTATCGTTTCACCTCTGGCCCAACGCCTAACCTCCCCCACCACGAGATGATGCCACATGTATGACTACGATTCACTGCACCCTAGCCCTACCCTGTCTTTTCCACTTCAAGTCACCACGTGACCTGTCGCCTCTCGAGCCCCACTCCTGCCACTTCCCCCTTCGCAGTTGGCCCACCTCATGGTCGGTCCCTCCACTCGGTTACCCCTCGCGGTCGGCCCTCCTCATGGTCGGCCACTCCACTTGATTATCCTTCGCGGTCGGTCCTCCTTATGGTCGGCCACTCCACTCAGCTACCCTTCGTAGTCAGCCCCCCTCACGGTCAGTCACCCCATTCGGCTACCCTTCGCGGTCGGCCCCCCTCATGGTCGATCCCTCCATTCGGCTACCATTCGCCGTCGGCCCTCCTCGTGGTCGGTCCCTTCACTCAGCGACCCCCCGCGGTCGGCTCTCCTCCTGATCAGCCCCTACGCTCGATCACTTCTATTGGTCGGCCCCCCTCCTGCAGATCTCTAACCACCCTCATTTTCTTCATTATTCCCTTCGTTGGACTAAAGCTGCACTCGGGAATGGGGGACTACTGACATGGGTAGGCCCATAAAAGCTACAGCCCACCATGAACAACTCAAGCCCACTACTTAGGGCCCAATACATAACCCAACTGATAAGGCCCAGCACCATCTGGAAGTCAACAGGGCATGAAGGACCAATGATATTTAGACACATGGCAAGTAAAGGGCAAGCCACATTAGCAGACAAAGATCTGCAAAGTTATTGCCATTGCACATCGCCATTAATGCAGCCCCTCACTGCATTTATTACGACAACACCTCTCCGTTGGGACAGCACGCCCTCACCATGAGCAAGGTAAGCTACAACATAGACTTTTGGCCAAGGTGACAGGTTAGACAGGACAACGAAATGATTACCAAAGGATATAAGCAAACGTTGAAGACAAGAAGAAGGTTAAGCTTTTCTATCTCTAATCTATCTACATACTCCACTCTCTCTCTCTAACTTGTTCGTCGGAAGGTTCGCTCGGGGACTCCCCGTTCCCCGTTGAACTCTTGTGTAGGTTCTCTAGTGGGTTTGGTCATTCGGACATTAGGCTTGAAGAGCGTGGATCTGACCAACCTGTCCTACCATCATTACTATATCATCAGCTTTGAACCCATCAATCTAATATATATATATATATATATTTACTTTTTAAATTCATTTTATAAATTTAATGATGTATAAATAATATTATTAGTTGATAATTATGGAAGATATGAGAGAGAGATTGTTACCTTTAATATCATAATTGATTACTATATTATTAGGTTTAAAAATTAAGGGGTTGTTTGGGATGACCTAAATAAGTGCACTTTTTATTTTTTTACGAAAGATGTGCAGAAAAGTAGAAAGGTGATATGATGAAAAAAAAGATAAAAAGATAAAAAGATGAATTATTTTATATATGCCAAACTTGACCTAAATCTAATTTTCTATCTTAAACAACAATGCTAAAAAAAAATGACAGCTATGAACCCATAGCTTTCAACCTCATTATCTGAACTCCACTACTTTAAATATATCACAAAAACTATTACTTTTTAATTATTTACTTATTTTTCCATTTTAATAAGTTTAAAAATATAGAACTAATCAAAATACCAACCCAAAAAAAAAACCATATACATCATACGCTAAAGTCACCATATTACATAACCAAAAAAAAAAAAAAAAAGTCACCATAAAAATAATAATTTCACTCAAATTATTCTATTTATATTTTTTGTGGTTGGTTATTTATATTTTTTTTTTATCAGCAAAGATTTTTTTTAATAATACTAGAAAAGATATTACAGTATGAAGTCAGGCCAAAATTACAACATAGCTTGAGCGGAACATCCCAACTATATGTTAGGAAGCTTTTTTGTTTAAAAAATAGTAATATATTAAATTTTGTTGCATAGTTGTATATCACTATAACATTTTATCACTGAAACTCTTCACATTCTATGTAGTTTTCACTAATTGTTAAATATAATAAGTCTTACACATATACATAATTTTTATTTTATTATATACATAAGAGGCGAAATAAATCCCATGAGAAATGGCATTTCTCATTTTCTTTTGTTTGACTTAAGAATTTAAAATTATTTTGTTAATTTATTGAAAATAAATATGATATAGGATCTACAAAAGGTGAGGCAAAATAAATTCGATGAGAAATAGCATTTCTCATTTCTATTGTTTGACTTAAGAATTTTAATTTTTTTTGTTGATTTATTGAAAATAAATATGATATAGAATTTACGAAAAGTTGGCTTGTTCATACTCCCGAAAAGCACTCTACTTTTTATTTGGTAGGAAAAATTGCAATAAAGCCAAATTTTTGTTAATTTCTTTTATTGTTTCTCTTAAATCTGAACATTTTTTTCTCCTTCTGAGGGGTAGGTTTGATATTTGTGCAAAAACTTGCATATGAGTACAAAATATTGTGTGTGTTTTTTTTTAATTAAAAAAGAATACTAATAATATCACTCGTTATGGAATTTAAATTTTTAATTGAAATCATTGACAAAAAATTTTGAAGTCACCACCGTATAGACTATAGAGGCCCAATATTAAGGCTTAACCGTAATTTCCTTCGACAATCACTTCCAATTACTCTAACATTTGTGTTTTATGTTAGTACAAAATGGAACGTACATCTCTTACTTTTTCACTAGAATATATTTTTTCTCAAAATTAATCCTACAAAAAACACAAATTTTTGTAAAAAATAATTTGTATTTTCTTAACAAGTGAACACGAGAGAAAAAATAATTTCCTTTTCCTTCACCTCATTTTACTATATTTTTTGAAAAAAATATTTCTACATATTCATTTCGGACCAAGGTAATAAATAATAACATATACTTTGTATGTTTGGATTGAATGTTTTAGAGAGAAAAAAAAAGAAATGAAGAGATATGTATTTCTTTTCTTTGTTTGGATAACTTAAGTTGAGAGAAATAGGGAAAAACAGAAAGAAACGGATGGAAACTCATTTATCTTATAACCCTTATTTTCAATTTTCCTAAAAGTGGAGAGATTGGAAGAGAAAAGAAACCACTAGATTTTTATATTTTCATAATACCAATTTTGTCTCTGTAAAAATAAAAGAAATAAAATGATTGACAAAATATAAAATACTTTGGTAATATAACATAGATTAATTTCTTTTTTTTTCTTTTCTTTTTTCTTATGAAATCTAACCAAATAAGTACGGAAAAAAATCATAATTATTTTATTTTATTTTATTTTTTACTTATCCAAATAAAAAGGAGAGAAATCACAATCATGATTTACGCTGTGTTTGGTTGAAGGATTTAGAAAATGATTTGAAAAGAAAAAAGAAAAAGGTGTATGAAATTATGTAAAATATAAGTATATTTTATTCACATTTCAACTATCTTTTTCATTTTTCTTTTTAAATTCCTCCTCAAATCCCTTGACCAAACACAACATTATTCTCTTTTCTTTTCTCGTAATCATTTTTTTTTTCTTTTCTGTCCTAGGTTCTCAAACATACTGTAAGAGCTCAAAGAAGTGGTATTTTTACCCTTTAAAAAATGAATAAGAAAAAATAAGAAAAAAAAAAAAAAAAAAAGGAAGAAAAAGAGGTGAAATTAACAAACGATGGAAAAATAACAATGAAAAGGGCAATCAGAGTCTGATTGGAGCAAACTGAAGACTGGGGCTTCCCACCCTTATATAGCTTTGATTATTATTGAATAGTATAGTTATAGCAGTATCGAATCAGAGAATTGTCTCTAGTCTAGTCTACATTTGAGAGTTGAGAAGCGTTCGATATAGATATACGGCCGATCACTCTACAAATGCTGTTTCTATAGCCTCCGATCCGATTGCAGGTACTTGTTCTTGCTACAAAACCTTTTTTTTTTTTTTTTAAACAAAACATCGCTACTTGTATTTCACTTTACGATTTGTTCTGATCCATCGTTTGACTTTAGTCTTTGTTCTATTGGAGACGGGGGTTTTTACAATTAATTTGCTTGTCTGATTGCTCACAAGTCCTGAAGCCCTAATTGTTGTATTCATAGTTACTTTTTACATTGCATAAATTCCTAGAAACAGTTCCAACGTTTGATTGCCAAGAAAGTCCTCTTTTTGTCTTTTTTCTTTTTCTTTTTATAATTATTTTCCTCTTCTTTCATTAGCCCTTCTTTAATACTAACGTTTTATCGTCAATGCAAGAGGGCATTGAAGCATATGGATAATTCATATAAAAACAAACAAAATTTGGGCATGCTAGTTTTTAAAATTAATAGTAAATATATATATATATATATAAGTTCTGAATGATCGTCATACAATGTGCTAGGTGGTTTAGTTGCCACAAAAGCATATCATTGGCTTATGTAATGGTAAATGATGATATATTGGCTGCTAAATATTCGGCCAGTGGGTCTAGATCAAACTAGTGAACACATATTTGGTTTTCATTTTATGTTGAATTGTTCTCTCCATTTTCTAGTGCTTGTGATGTTTTTTCCTTTAAAATTAGCTTTCGAGCTTAAATTGATTTTTCATCTAGAAATCTCAATTTTCTTATTCTGTCGAGATATGTGAATTATCTTTTCTTTGTAAAATTCATTAAAATAAAAAAATTGACGCTGAACAAACTTATGAAAAGACATGTTAACTATCTAAGTTATGAGGGTTAAACAAGTGTCACTTTGTAGAGGATCATGAATAAAAAATTTGCAGTCGCAATACTGGAAAAAATTAATGGAGATGAGTTACAATATGACATTTTTTCATGAGGGTTGTCTAAGTCATATTGCTGGAAAAGTTAAAAGTAATATCTGAAATGAAAAAAGCAATTGAATTTCTAGATGTGGAATGAAAGTGCCTATGGTTTTTCCAAACTGGATTCCCTCCTTCACTTACTTTGATTTTACAGTACTAAAAGAACCTTGATACGGTTGTCTTTCTTCTTAGATTATGAAAAATTTGTATTTAGTTAGTTATTTATTAGTAAATGATGTTTCCTTATTTGTATAACTCATGAACTATGAATTACCGACACTTCAAAACAAATGCCGTAGTTGTGTCAAACATTGGAACATGGTGTGGATATGTATGGGATATGCCATGTGGCATGTCCTTTTATTTAATTAATTTGTTTTCAGTGGACACACTCCTAACATGCCAACTAGATTTTTTCCTACTATTCTTTAGTGCTTTTGATGGATGTTAGATGTTAAACGTTCATTACTTTTTTTTTTTTAGATTTAAATAATTAATAGACCATCAATAAAAAAGACATAAACGACAAGAGTTAACTTAAGGTTTTTTTTTTTTTTTTTTTAAAAAAAAAAAAAATTTAATATTGAAGTAGTGTTAATTTTTGATTGTTTGTGGATGTAGTATTAGGCCAAGTTTGGCAACTTGCGAAAAAGTTAAAAAGTTATCACTATTCACCAAAAGTCAAAAATTACGGCTGCACAACTCTCAATCCTAATTTTTCCCTACACACTAATTTATTCAATTTTTTAATACACATTTTTCCATAAAAAGTCAAAAAGTTAACCCAAACATCCATATTTTTTTTCTCAATTTTTTAGTCCAAAAAGACAAAAAATGCACTTATTTAGGACACCCCAAACAACCCCTTAATCTGCATAGCAAATAAAAATATAATTTTTGTTGCCTTGTTTTTGTCCTACTTGTGTCCCCATTTTTTTTTTTTTTGAGATCACTGTGTCCCATGTCCGTGATTTTGCCCATGAAATTATGATGATTTAAATTATGCCCTGTTGATGTGGGTTTTAGATTGGTGTTTCTAAGAATTTTGTTCTATTTGTGGCTTGATCTAGCGGTGACTTGATAACAATGTAGGGTGTGTTTGCGTTTGGAGATGATGGATATGACATGGATCAATGCTCTTCTAGTAGGGGCAGGCTGTTTTGCTCTGGGATACCTCATGAGTGCACGACATCTTGCTCGAAATTTTGTTTCAACCAGGGTAGCTAAAGAGACCTCAGTTGTGGATGTAAACAAGAAGAATCGGTCCAAAGAACCCCTTGAGATTGAAAAGCTGGCTGACATTCTTGAAGATTTCAAAATGGTTTCACGTCTCTTTGCTCTAACATTATCTCTATGTGTGTACACCACACACACACACACACACACACACAGACACACATATTTATTCTAATATATAAAGTGAAAGCTGCTGGTGGTGTTGACACATTATTGTCTCATATTTTAGGTTTTCCTAAAATTCTCCTGTAGTTGATATTTATGTAAAAAAGAAGAGGATAAGACTTGAAACCAAAATCATGAGTTTGGCAAAACAAGTCCTTACCACTTGACCAACAAATAATGTGTATTTTTCTTTATCATTATTCTTATACTATTATAGTTTTTTGAATTGCACACGCATTGCGTGTGCGGCCGGTAGTCTATTATAAAGTGAAGGCTGCTGGTGGTGTTGACTCAAATGTGTCTTATATTTTTGGGTTTTTCCAAAATACCCCTGTATTTGGAGTTTTTGTAAGTGAAGGTGCTGGTGGTGTTGACACAAATGTGTCTTATATTTTGGGTTTTTCCAAAATACCCCTATATTTTGAGTTTTTGTAAAATTTATGCAACGAGGAGGACAAGTCTCAAACACATGACCATGGATTTAATAATGAGAGCTCTAACCACTTGAGCAACACAGACTATATGTGCATTTTCTTTTTGCCATTATTCTTATAATTTATTTATTTTTTGGAGTTGCGCACGTATTGTGTGTGAAGATTGCTAGTAATATATATATGGCGGCCAGGAGAATTGACTTGAATTTCGCTTTATTCTTATTTAATGTAGGTTTTGGTTGTGAGGAATGACTTAAAGATGGGGAAAGGAAAGATTGCTGCCCAATGCAGGTAGCAACTTGTTCTGCAGTCTCAAACATCAATTATGCTTTGCTTTTGCTCTTGGATTGGACATCTAATAAATAAATAAAAACTAGCGGGCAGGTATATTGTTCTGTAAATTTTGAAGTGTAGCATTTTCAACTATGACCTAATAATATGGTTTGTTAGGTTTCATGCCGGCATAGTGAATAGAATAGTCTAGTTCGTATGTTAAGATGCTTTTACGACTTCATTAGCAAAAGTGAAGAGCCAATCTATGGGTATCTTAACATCCTCTTTCAATATAAGAGACAAAATATTTGATTGGTAATAAACTCATTTATTTGCAGAGGAGTTTTGCTGAGCAGATGATTATGAATTTTGTTGTAAAAAATACCAACATATTCATAGTGTGCCCTTGTTTGAGCTCAGGCATATTAGTAAAATAAAAAGTAATTAAGGCATAAATATCGTGGCCAAGAGAAATTGAAGACTTGTCATTGAACATAGACGTTTAGAATGTGCAAGATCAAATTCTTCTTTGCCCCTTATTTAAATGTGCATTGAGCCTGCTCATTCCACTTGTAATGTTAAAGGTCTCTTGAATAAGGCATAGAATAACATATGAAGTGGTTTGTAATAGCTACAAAACCTTTCAATATGATATTAAAAAATAATGTATTAGAAGGCAAGCATTGATGGGTGAGTGGCTCTCTAGAGGTATGCTGTTGAGGAGAATCTGTTGTGGAGAAGGGTGATTGATTGTAAGCTTGAGTGGATTATAGTGGATGGACTTCCAAGGAAAGTCGTCAACTATAAGGGGTTGGGGTGTGGAAAGCTATTGGGAAAGGATGACCAAAATTTGCGAAGTTTGTAAGATTTGAGGAAGGGATGGCAGCAAGATTCAGTTTTGGCATGATATTTGGTGTAGAGACTTTCCTATTTCAGTAGCCTTCCCAGATTTGTTCAACTTTGCAATTTACCAAAATGCTTTGTTGGCAAATTATCTGAGTTTTACTAGCATTGGAAATTGGTATGGGAGCTGGAGGCTGTGTGTGACGGAAGAGACGATGAATCATCCACTTCTCAATTGTCGTAGGCAAAAAGTTATGGGATTTATTACTTTCTATTTTTGGAGTGTTGGGAAATGGTTGTGGGTGGAAAACAAAGAAGAAAGCTTGGATGGTGACTCAATAATGCCTCATGTGGTGCCTATGGAGGGAGAGGAATATACCTACTTTTGATAGTAGAAGTTAGGGATTCAATTTTTTTTTTTTTTTCCTTTCTTGATTTAGGGATTCAAAAGTTAAGATGAGCCTGTCATACTTTTCATTTTTTGTGTAAAGGATTCTCTTGTAGATTTCTTAGCCGAGGTCAACTTTTTGTGTTGGAACTTTTCCGCTCCTCTTTTTGTACAAAGGTACCACCCCTTTTGGTGTCATATTTAGAAAGACATTACAATCTTATAAGAAAAAAAATTTAAGGGTATGAGATGTTGGTATCTGACTCATTAATTGCTGTGCAGTTCTGCTTTGCACTTTATTTTATTGCAATTGCAGAAAACCTTTCACACTCTGGTTTATTTTGTTTTATTTGCATTCTCCTTGTGGTTGGTTTTGCATGTTCTTCTTATCTGTTATTGACAAATTTACCTTGGTTTTTAGTCATGCAACTTTGGGTCTCTATAAAAAGCTGCTTCATCGTGCACCAAAAGCTTTAAACAGGTACTTTTCAAAATTTATTTAGGACTTATTTTGTGTTGAGCCCTGACTATGTACATGTGTTCTGTGTCAACCTATTCTTTCTGATCCGATTATGTCCATATGCAGGTGGGAGATGTGTGGGCAGGTTAAGGTGGTTGTGAAAATTGAAAGCGAGGAAGATTTGCTAGTTCTGCAAGTTAGTATGATTTAGATCATTGTGATGGATATAAACTAATTTTGGCTGAGCAAAAAAATACTTTTCCTTTAATTACACTGTTAAGCCTTTCCCCTTTCACTTTTATTGTAGTTTCATTGCCTGTGCATTATTTTATCTCATCTTCTCATCCTTTTGGCAAATTCTTCTTTACTTTGACAGGAAAAGGCAAAATCACTGAACATACCAACCCACGTCACAATTGATGCAGGGAGGACACAAATTGCACCGAGTGAGTCGTAAATTAATTCCCTTCGTTGTAACTTTTCTTTGTTGTTTTTTGATGTGGTAGATAACTATTTTTTGCATTGATTATAAGTTCCAAGGTTTTCTGGAATGTATTGAAATTTGTGGATTTTGGGACTTGCTTAGAGCCTTCATTGGAATATGCTTTTAGCAACCATAGTTGGCTAGTTTTCATGAATTATGTGGAGAGCTAAAGCTGGATTTCGGCACATAGGCTTTGTATTGATTGATGTATGTTGATGTGGAGTGTGGCAATATTTAAAAAATTGGACCAGACCAGCCAGTTCAACCAGTTAAACCATCAACTGGCCCTTGTTCTGGTCTGAACGCACCCCTAAATCATTTTGCACTAAAAACCGGACAAAACCGGCAAAAACTGGAACCTGTACAAAACCGTTCCTGGTCTGCTAGAATCAGCCAGACTAAAGCCACTCGGAAAATTAAGCTCTTTCCTTCTACATAGGCTTTGCTTTTTTTTTTTTTTTTTGGATAAATAAAATGCAATATTATTGATTTGCAGCATCAAGCTTATGCGAAGGAATACAAAAAAATAAACCCTCAAGAAAGGTGAAAACACCCCCTAACCAATCAAGTCATCCAAAAAATTTGAAAAACAAACACATCTGGATCCACTTGAATGTTATAAGCTATGTTACCTGTAATGTGGATCGTTTTGGGATGTGGAATGAGAATAGGAGCAGGAACAAGAGCGTGGCATGCCACATGCTTTCAAATGTGGTATTATAGGGATAGACTTGTAGAGCTGACACTCTATGTTATGAGGACTCTTCAAAATAAATTAAATATCCGTGTTAGACACCCAGAAAGTAAAATTATGGTAATGTGTAGAACACTGTGTGCTCTCTGGCCCCTTATAAGCAGGCCTAATAAAGAACTTTTTGGATTAGCTTTCAAGCAATGTACAATTTTTTTTTCTCAATTTTGTGTCAACTATGTTCTGTGATACCCTCACATTGTCTGCCAAGTCTTTTTCATTCGATACTTGCAAGTTGCAACAAAACTTACAATTCTTTCTTGCATATTATCCCAATTGACATTTGCCTAACTATGTTACTCATTCTTTTCTTTTCTTTCAGATTCAAGGACCGTAATGGCCATTATTGGTAAGTTCATCTCTACTTGTTCCCCCATCTCCCTCCCCACCCATGTGTGATTGAGATGGGAATTTTTCATGTGGAGAACTTATTGCATAGCATACTTACAGTTTTTGTCACAACAAAAACTTTTTCTCCTCAGCACACGCATCCTGTCACGTTTATTAATTAGTTTATTTATTTTTGTCTCCCAAAGTTCATTGGACTAATTCTCATGCTCATGCATGTGCAGGACCTGCTGAAATGGTTGATGATGTAACAGGTGGACTGAAGCTTTTGTAGGGACTGATTCATTAGGGTTGGTATCTATCTGACTGGTACGAGCGTTACATTACATGGTAGAGTTCTGAGATCTCAGTTTTATGGCTGAGAGTGTTGCAAAATCTACTCACTTGATTGGAGAATGGGCAGAGGATCTCGTTGGTGATGATGATGATGATGAAATTTTTTCTATATAGACCCATTATCAATGATGGAATTATTCTTTTTGAGTTGAATATGATTGGTGATAGTGAAACTGAATCACATCACCGTTTAATTTGCAAATTAAACCAAGTGATTGGTTTGTTGCTTTGTAATGATGCTCCATTGTCTCTCAACCTGGTGACATCTTTTGAGTTGTTTTTGCACCATGAATGCAACTGTGACTTTTGTACTCTATCTGGGATATGATCAGGTTGAGTTATTGAGCTGGGTTAGGCTTGTAAGCTTTGAATTAGACTAAGGAGGTGGCAGAGCTTGGAAGGTGACTTTGTTTGCAGTTCATCACATATATGTGGGATATGGCTGGGCCAATTGTCTTATCCCAATTTGGCTGCTCAGCTTAGTATTGTTTGATTTGTATGTTCAAGATGTGGGGTCATGGTATGACTCTTTCTTGTTTTTAAGAAACCCAACACAAAAGTTATATCTTCTTGTTTTTTTGGGTACAATGGAAAGAAATTATAAATATGTACAAGTTTGAATATGAGAGAGAGAGAGGGAGAGGGAGAGGGACCGGTAAGCAGTGGAAGAAATTGAACCCCGAATTTCTTATAGAGGTGTAGAGGGGCTCTTTCTCTTTTTTTGAGAGTAGAAGAGATGATGCAATGGCGTTTTAAAGCAAAGATGCATGAGCAAAGATGCTAGATTCTGAATGTGCTATTGTTGAGGCAATTGATGTCCAAACAACCAAAAAAGCATTAAAATAATAATAATAATAGGGTAAATTACGCTTTTACCCTTTAAACTATATGCACTTTTTTTATTTGGTCCCTTAACTATTGCTTGTGTTTCTTTAGTCCCTAAACTTTAATAATTTGTGTTTGTAATTTGTGTTTGTCGAGTCCAATTTGTGTTTGCCGTCCAAATCATAAACGAAATAATGTTAGTGGAGGGCAAAAGAGACATTTTACACAAATAAAATTGAAGGGAATGTTCCTACCAGTCCTCTAATATATATCCATATATATATACATGGCTGTGTATGGAAAAAAAAAAAAAAAAAAAAAAAAAAAAAAAAAACTGAGCATCAAGAAGACAGAGAAGAGAAAGAGGAAGAAGAGTAGAAAAAGGAAGAACAATATACCAGATAGATGCAATGCATTGCTCATGTGACAGAGTTGCTGTACTGAAGACATCTTGGACAAACTTGAACTCGGGAAGACGATTCTTATACTGCAACGGATATGGGCTCAATAGGGGAAGATGTGGATTTTTCCAGTGGTTTAATGTACCTATGTGTAGCCGGTTAAAGCAAATTATACCAGTACTCCTACGAAGGATTACTAAGATGGAAGAGCAAATATCAGAGATGAAAAGAAAGGAGAAGATACTCTGGGTTTGTTTGGTTGTGTCTTGGCTTATCATCTTGGTGTTATTGCTGTAGAAGATACTCTAGGTTTGCTATATAACTTATTGGATAT
The DNA here is from genome assembly GCF_055761805.1 of Camellia sinensis. Taxonomy (NCBI): domain Eukaryota; kingdom Viridiplantae; phylum Streptophyta; class Magnoliopsida; order Ericales; family Theaceae; genus Camellia; species Camellia sinensis. Next base: position 7,053,593 of record NW_028128989.1, on the reverse strand, counting down.
GTAATGAATGGAAGGTTTTGTATGGAAAATTGTGTGTCCAAATCTTCTATAATGGTTGATTGTGTTTACCAACAAAAAACAAACACGCAAAAAACATAAAAATAAATAAATAAATAACAAACAAACAAACAGAATAGCAGTGCAGCCCCCCTCCCCCTATTTAAAGATAAACATTGTCATCATTTCCATTCATAAAAATTTTAAGTTCATTGTCATTACAAATACCCAAAAAAAAAAAAAAAAAAAAAAATCTTGCATTATTAAATAGTTGACATGAAGTTCATTGTCATTACAAACACAAAAGCAATCCTACATTTCTACTACTGTGTTCACCCTCTCTTCTTGGATATGCCTCCTTTGGTTGGTGCTACCCTTTTCTGTCTTGAGGCTTGAGTGATAGAGGTTGCATCAAAAGGTGGTGTTGGTCTCATAGGCATTGGAAGTTGACTTGCAAAAGTTATAGCAGCAGGTGGTGGCCTCCTTGGCATTGGAGGTTGACTTGCAAAAATTACAGTAGCAAGTAGTGGCCTCCTTAGCATTGGCCCTTGATTTGCAAAATTGGCAGCAGCAACAGGTGGTGGCCTCCTGGGCATTGGCCCTTGACTTGCAAAAGTTCCAACATCTCTTTCACCTGCTGTTATATTATCTTGCTGCAAAGCACAAGATTTATCATAGTTAGTGATCACCAAGTGAATGAAAACAAACAAATGTTGTGGGCTTTACTTACAGAGGGTTAAAGCTCTGATTTACAAGTCCTGGTGTTGTGGCCCTTCTGTCCACATTTTCTGCAACTCAAATTCTTTTTAAATCTCCTTAGCTTTGTAGGCTTTTGACCTTTAGGTCCCTCATCTGGTTCCCTCCTTCTTGCTTTCCTTGGCCTTCCAGGCTGTTTAAGGTATTCTAGGGAAAACATTGGTTTTTTTCCTGATTGCTTCCACATCTTAGCACCATTCATTGGGCATATCATGTGTGTGTAAGCCTTCAAAAATGAATCTTTTTTGTAACAATAATGGACATATTCCATTGATGTCCAAATGACAGATATTGCATGTGCACAAGGGATTCCTGTCAACTCCCATCTTGTGCAAGAACATGTCTCCTTTTTAAGATCCACTATAAACTGATCACCATGCATTCCTCTTACTTCAAATTTTTTATCTCCTGTAAATGCTGGAATGTATGCAACTGCATTTGTCTTATTTTTCTCCAACACCTTGTGTATCTTAGGGCCTATGTTATCTTGTCAAAAAATTGAGAAACATATGCAAATGCATGGGGACAATCAGACAAAAAATACAAGGGACAATCAGACAAAAAATTGAGGAACACTAAAAAAAAACACACTAAAAGACAGGGGACAATCAGACAAACACGTACAATAAGACTTCACTTTTTGAAACAGTACATACACTTCAAAACTCACTTCTTCAAAACAATACAGTAAACAAGAAAGATTCAACAAATAAAAAATTAACCAAAAATATACAAAATTGACCGAAAATGCTCAAAAAATCATAACCATGCAAAAATCTTAACAAAAAATTACAAAAATTATACTTACATTTCGGTATAAAATTATCTTGACATCGTACATACTTCACCATGGCCATCCGGCCTCAATCAACACCAATAATGTTGCAAAACCCTTCGATTTTTCAAGAAAACCACAAACCCTAGCCTCAATCGACATTCTAAAGACTCAATTGAAGTTATGAAGATTGAATCGATGATCTGAAAATCACAAACCCCCCATTTTTGTTACCCCAATGCGCCTCACGTGTATGGCTCATGTGGTTGAGGAGGAAATGTCTATTTTGACCTTCGTATCAGCCTTTCGTATTACATGGAATGCACGTGCAACGCTATTCCGTTGATGATTTGGATGGCAAACACAAATGATTAAAGTTTAGGGATTAAAGAAACACAAGCAATAGTTAAAGGACCAAATAGAAATAGCGCGTATAATTTAAGGGGTAAAAGTGTAATTTACCCATAATAATAATTGGACTTTGCAAGTTTTGAATAATGAGAAGAATAGTTTCTGTAGGTATTTGGGAAAATATATCAAATTAATAATTGTGATAAATAGCAAGTTGAAAAAAAAAAAGAAAAAAAAAAATTAACTCTTGGAGTTGTCTTTGATATAAAAGACAAAAAAATTAAAGGTCAGCGCTTCATGAAGAATTCTAAAGTAGAAAAAAAAAAAAATTGGGAAGAAATAAAACAAAAATCCGACCTGCCGGATTCGAACCAGCGACCTAAGGATATGCTGTTTACAACTACAGTCCTCCGCTCTACCAACTGAGCTAAGGTCGGTTTCTTGAATGCTTGATCCATTTCTTAATTTTTTAGAGTTTAAATTTGTCTACCTCCACTCCTGAAATTAAAGAAGGGGAGCCATCAATATAATAATAAGTTAATAATAACACACGACGAAGCTCTGTCACCATCGAATCATTGTATACGTCAAGTTAACAATCTTTGGATACCACGTTAATCGAAGATGATGTTTGGGATTTTTAGGCGTTTTACGTGTGTGTTAGATTAGTATATTTTTTTAGTTTTTATGTAAAAAATGTAAAATATAAATTAAATTTGAAAGTGACATAATAAAAAAATGATATGATTCAAATAAAATGATTATAATTCAAATGAAGTAATTTGTTAAAATAATAGGTACTATTTTAACACATTCCAAATAAAGCCTTAATATTATTTATTTTATGGCCTCTTCTTCTCTTTTTTTTTATGCTAAATCTCTTATATGATTAAAAAGATTCTCTTTCAAGAACCATTATGATACTCAGATGAACCATATTTTTTGGTCATTATTTGAGATTAAGGGGTTGTTTGGAGTGTCTTAAATAATTGTATTTTTTGATTTTTTAGATTAAAAAGTTAAAGAAAAAAAATAGTTGTTTGGGATAACTTTTTAACTTTTTAAAATTGAATAGATTAGTGTATAGGATAAGATTGGGATATAATAGGTTGTACGGTTGAATGAATTAAGGGACCGCGTGGGATATGTATAGGCTAGGAGATGGTTCCATGCTTTTCGGGCATTGAATTGGAAGTGTTGTTTGGCCTGTGAGGGCCCACCACGGGTCCCGTTTTGCTAATCAAAATCGTTCAATGTGTAGAACTCGTCAAATACTATATACTTAAAAAAAAATCACATTGATCGGACATCGATAGCTATCTGATCGGATTAGTTTTTTTTCAACCGTTACCTATAACACCATCCTTTTTTTTTTACAAAACTGATTTGATCATGTAGTTAGCGATATCCGATCAACGTGATTTTTCATAAGCATATATAGGGGGTGTTTGTTTCAGCTTTTCAGAGCCAACTTATGGCTTTTAGCTTTGAAAAAGTTATTTTGGACTGTTTGGTTAAACTTATTTCAAACAGTTTCTGATTCTAACAGCTTATTTTAACTAAAAAAAGCTGATTCTGAGAAGCTGCTCACCCCTTGCTTCTGCTATTCAGCTTCTGCTGTGGACATGTTAATTTATGGTTATACTCTTAAATTTTTTTATTTTTTATTTTTTTAAAAATAGAAAAAGACTCAAATGGATTATAGATTATTATTATTATTTTTTATGAGAAATGTAGACAAACAAAAAATAAAAATTAATTGAAAAAGCTATTTCACAGCTTATTTAACAAACACTACTCAGCAACTTAAATCTATAATTCGACAGCTACACCAAACAGATTAACAACTTCTGATTAAAGTCATAATCTATAATCTGTCATGCTATAATTTATAAGTTGTTTTAACAGCTACACCAAACGGGGCCATAGTACTCGACAAGTTCTACATATTGAACGGTTCGGATTTTTAAAAAGGGACCCGTGGTAGGCCCCCACGAGCCAAACATTACCCTCCAACTTAATGAATATATACATATATATATATATATATATGTAATTTTCTTTTTTGTTCTTTGACTGACTACTTTTTGACATATATTCAGTACCTGTCAACTCGTTACTTTTTGTATTAAAATATTGTGTAAATTAATTTTTTATATATTTTTAATTTGTGAATAGTGATAACTTTTTAACATTTTTAATAACTTTTTGACTTTTTAAATTTTTCCTAGTATGCCAAACTAGGCCTAACTTAGAATGTAACATTTGAGGAATCTTGAGTTGTCTTCTTGAGAATATTAAATCTATTTGAAAATGCTCGATCAATTTGATTGATTAGATTTTTTAGGTTATTTTAAACAAATCAAGAGATTAGATGAGTGTTATATCTTACCTTTAATTTGACCTATATCCTTAATCAACAATGTTATAGGCTTCCAAAAAACACAACCCTCACAATTCCCCCACTCACCTGTGATTGGTTCAGGAAGAAAAGAAAAAAAAAAAACAAAAAAAATAAAAACACATGATTAGTTCATATCATTTTGAGGGTCATGGGAGTCCCAACATTTTTTATTCTTAATTATCCTGGTCATCTTGGACATGAAGCTCAAACTTAGCCATGTTGGTACCTAATCAAACCTAGTTGGCTTGAATATGGACATCACATATTTACCCCATTATTTTTTATGAAGGAGAATACATAACTACTTGGAAAATATTTTTCTTGTTGTCAATGTAGATGTTATCCTCTAGTCATTCTTAGCTAGAAGATTCTTCAATGTTGATGAAGATTTTTCTCCTTGTTTTCTTTAGTAGAAGTCAAGTCCCAACCTAAAGGACAACCTGGCTCAAGATACAAATATTGGGTCCATGATGCACTGATTAATTCTTTCAAGATAAGAAATAAAAAATAAAAATGTGGTTTTGATTATGACAAAATAGTTTTCATTTTGAGACAAAATGTTGTTAGTTATGAATTAAAATGGCTACAACCAACAATCCATATTCATTTTTTATAAATAAATAAATATAACTAGAAATTAGAGTGTAGATGGTATGCACCACTTTAAAGTGTGCAACAGTTTCACATAAATCAATGAATCAACGATAAGAGTCCAATAAAGAAAAAATTATTTGGTGCTTTTTGAAGCATTGCCTAATTCTCCTAGGAGCCACGCAATCATTATGAGCCCCTTACATTTAGGACAAGCCTCGCCTGATTGCATGACCTTTAAAAGATGTTGGAACAATATCCCGCCACTGCCAAAAAACTTCCCTCAGCAGACTAGTATAGTAGTATGTAGTTGTCGGGCTGCAACTCAAACAGGTCCGGCCGGGCAAAGAATCTGTTCAAGTTTAGCCCGAAGTGTAAAAAAATCTGCCCAAGCTCGAGCCCGAGTTGCATAACATACTGTATAGACGCCAAAAGTTGAAGCTGCACATACTACATAGATGCCAAAAGTTGAAGACGACAGATAGAACTGTGTTGCATACTGTATAGATCCAGATGCATAATATTTGACAAAGAAGTTTCATCAATGCAAACAATCCCCAACAATATAATTTACTAGTATCCAACAGGCTTAAAAGGGCATTTAATCACTAGAACTCCCAAGATTCAAACTAGATTTTGCATATATCTACACAAGATTTAGCAAATCAAAGGATCAAGCCCTGTGCAGGCATGGGCTTGGAAGATTGCTCACTTGAACCAGATTTTGGGGATCCTGGGTCATGAATCTGAGCATAACCCTCTGACAAATGTCTTCCCTGTTCTTCCTCTGCCATCTTTTCCTTTGTTTTTTGCCCCACTTCTTCGGCAGCCTTGGCGACCCTATTGAAAGCACCAGTGACCCACGAAGCCCCGGTCAAAATATAGCGGTTCTTCATTATGGCAGATCCAGCAGTACTAACCGTTTGTTCGGCAGCTGCAAAAGCAGACTTGGTCTTTTCAGAAACATGAAACTTCTGGTCCATTTCCTTCACTTTGTCATTCACAATAGTGGTGCCCATGTTGATCTTATCAGTAAGACCGATCTTCTGGTCCAGAGAAACAACTTTGGCTGTGGCAGTGGAAGTAAACTGGTGCTTCTCGTCAAGGGCCTTCGCTTTGTTGAGTGCATCTTTGCCCAAAATGAAGCCCTTGGCCAACATGCCACTGACAACATCTTCTGCCTTTTGGACAGCAGACCCAGCAGCACCAGCATTTTTGTTCTCTGCTGCCTATACGGGTTGAACAATTTGGTCATACAAGAAACTAAGCATTTAGAATATAAAATTGAAGAACATGGACTAGATCATACAATAGGTGTTGCTGAAGCAGCTGGTGGCAACTTGTAATCCGGTGCAAAAGCTATGGCAACAGACTGATCAACTATTGTTGCTCCCTGACAAACACCCAAACGGCTTTACAATATATGAAAGGAACTTGAAATGTATAATAAACATAAAGGGCAAGGCACAAACAAGTCATTTTTCAACTAAAGCAACAACTAGAAGCCTCGATCTACAAATAACTAAAGCACAGCCGGAAAACGATGATCAACATATGAAAACTTTCTTCTATACATTTCTAAACTACAGAATCTAAATACATGACTCAACTGCAGAAGAAATATTGGTCCCGAAAATCTGACAAGTGGTATGAGAGAGGTGATATCTTATATAGACGTGTAAGGCCCAAATAAATTCTGCATTGATATTTGATACACAGAAAACCTGTGCGAAACATAAGCGTAACTGTATCAACATCAACTATGTGAGGCCCGATTCGTTTTTGGCATTAGATCTGAAATTGAACAAGAGGTCAATGTGGATTTGGATTTGGAATTTGATTCGATCAGTGGGAGCAATTTCAACATATTAGTGGACCAATATAATAAACACAATACAAAACAACATAAAAATGAAACGTTTCAAATTGGGGACTTGTCCTTTAATAGATCTACCCTTGGCTACATGAATCTTTTTCCTTCATTTTGCTCTCTCAAGTTATATATGCCTAGTTAACTTAAAGAAATTCATATTCTTTATTACTACAACATCCCGTGCCAAGTACTTAAACTTGAAGAACATTAAAAAATTGTCTTAACAAAATGCTCTAATGTACAAACACACCTAAAGATTAGGTACATAAAAAATAGCCTATAGAAAACAACATAAAATTAATGATAGGAATGTTAGAATAGGACAATCTTTTATAAAAACAAATGTTCTCTAACTAATACGACTTAAAAATAAAAACCAAGAACAGATAAAATAATTCCAAATGCCTAGAGAAGAGAATGTACCGAAAGAAGAACTGCAGTCTCTGCACCTTGAGGATCCCTGAAGGTAACATATGCAGTCTGAGACCGCTCATTCTCACTGCAAAAAATATATATAAATTATAATAGAATAAAAATAACATCAAATAAAACCGTACGAAACTGATATCCATAGGATTCACTATCATTTGACTAGGTTGCCCAGAAGAAAAAAGAAAGGTGCAGGAGAATGGTAGGTGCAGGGGGATGGGGTAGAATTTGCAATTCCATGACTGCTACAGAAAGATTGCTCAACTCCATATGCTCACTTGAACTAACCTATGCATTTCCACATATTCAATTTCACCAGAAAAGGAAAAGAACTCCTTTACGTCTTGCTCAGTCGCCCCTAAGGAGACATTGCTGATTTTCACAGTCCTTACCTGCAATGATAGGGAACCAATCCAAAACCGTGGGTAAGAAAGAAAAAATCAATTATTTTAACAGTGTTGTTATACATAATTGCAAAATCCATTGACATTTAAAAACACAGCTTGCAAACACAAATAAGCACATCATGTATATGAAACAAAAAGCAATTGTGTTTCAGAAGTTCTAGGCTAACCATAATCCTCATCTTCTTTCTGATGATTACATTCAAGTTCAATGACTAAAACAAATGTAACACAACATGTGAAACCAAAAGATGGATGAACATTACTCAAATGTCAAATATTATCACGAACTCAACATAAAGATTTGTTCCACCCTCAAGTTATTAACATGACTTTGAATTGAATTCTCCAACAGAAAAGCATACCCTTTCATAAAAAAAAAGGTACATACTAGGCTCCCAGCAACAAGCATTCTCGATAATTATGAATTAATGATAACAAACTCTACTATAAATATATATATATATATATTGTCGGGTGCATGCTCAACTAGGCATGTTGGACACATCCCACATACATTAATCCAAGTGTCACATGTCCAACACTAAAGCTTCACAAATTTAACAAAATCCATGTAATCACCTTCGTTATGTTAACATACACACACACACGTTTACAAAGAGGAAGAAAACTAACTTATGTGTGAATGAAACAATCAAGAAAGTTGTTACGAAACACATGCTCACTAATCTGTGAACCACGATGACAAACAAAAGCAAAGAATGATGAGATGCTAATATGCAGAACGTGATGGTAATTTATTTTATGAACTTAAAACATACACTAGGAATCTATGTATTTCAAATTTGATGAGTTACATTATTTTGCTGCAAAAAATGGAATTTCCAGAGACAGGTCATAAATAAGAAGTGATAATAGCGAGGGAGGAGTAATTTAAAGTAATTGTTTTAACTTTAAGCATACCACTAGTAAAGCTTTCCTTAAAGCATTGTAATTTATTGTAAATATGAAACAGTAACTAACAATACAAGAAGAACACATAAGATAAGAAACACGCAAAGCAGTTGATGAAAGAAAGCTAAGAGGCACAAACAAAACAAAACAAAACTATGAGATAAGGACTTTTCTTAAGTGTGCAACTTCCACCTTGTACTTGCGTCTTTCTTTTGCTGTCATGTTTTATGTTTACGCCTTTTACTTACACACATTTTGTGTTGGTTGGACACCATAACATAACAGTACCCATGAGATAATCGAGTGGAAAACGTCCAATCAAAAACAGATCTACTACTACTACGAGATAGAGAATAAGAAACTCTGAGTAATAAAACCTAGTAGATGTACAACACGATAATCACTCTGCTTACAAAAACCCCAAAAACTGAAATTATAATTAATTAAATGCTTTCAAACCGTTGAATACATATACATATGCATATGATTGGGTTTTCAATCCCCACCAAAAAACATAAGAAAATAAAATTGTGGTGTAGGGGAAATTAATAGAAATTCAAATAGAGATACTAACCGACATCGAAACCAATAAATTGCAGTAAACCAGAAATCAATTGCAGTGGCAGTGGCAGTGGCGGCGGCAAAGATCAGGAATACTAATAAGAAGAGAGAAACTTAGTGGGAGAGGTTTGGTATTGGTAATAGTGAGTGACTTCTTCGCTAAAAAAAATGTCAAGCTCTTTCCTTGGGGGTTTGGGGAGGGAGATGGAGAGCGACGCAAGGGCATTTCAATGTTGTATTTTTTTATTAAAGTTGAGTAGATATTTGAGTAAAAATTCTATTTGGTATTACGTGTTTTAATAGAGAATTTTAAATTTTTATAAAAAATATCAGTTAATTGGACAGATATTCGGCCGATTGATTAATTAGTGTAAATTTTTTTACAAAATTTTGTAAGGAACTAATCATTTCGAAGACAACCGGCTAGCCGTTCGGTAATAAAAATAATCTATAGCTTCAACAATTATGAACAGTTAAATGTTTAAAGGTCCCAATTATTCTGGTGAAACATTTATCATATTCTTAATTTAATACTTATCTGATAAAACAATCAAAGTAGCAAAAAATACGTTTTTTTATCAAATTTAAATTAGATAAAATAATAGGTGTTACGTTGGAGATGGTTTAATAGGGACGGTTCTATCGTGTAACAGAGAAGTTATTATTTGGTCTTGGGACACCGTCGCGTGATGTTCTAATAATGTTGTGATTTTATAAAGAGGTGAGACTCATGAATTTATGTTAGGTGATTGGGGAAGATGAGAGGTATGGTATTGTGATTAATGCGGGACATGACCATGTGACACTCTTAAACCAATCAATAATTTTTCTATATAAGATGTGAAGCCCTGACATAAAAAACGTGTACATAATTACACAAACAGTCACAATAGTTTTGAGATTGTATGACTTTGATCTTTTAACTTTTCAACTGTGATGGATTTGATCTTAAATTTTAAATCTTGCTCTAAACAATGACAATCAAAGATGTTTCATTTACACACGGTCCATTTTAAGGCCAAAATCATCATATAACTTATTTTGTGCTGGTTAACTTGTATATTATTTGAAATCTAAAATGACATTTTTTTTTAATGAATCATGTTACAACTTTCTTGATTATAAAGTTTTGTTTGGTTTGGTTTGATTTTTAGAAACTATTTTTAAATTTTTTTTTCTAATAAACTAAAAATTAAATTGTTGAAAAAAAATTTAAAACACATCATTTTTATATAATTTTATCTTTTGAGAGGGTAGAGATAATTTTTTAAAATATTTTTTTTTATATTTATTTTTGTTAAATTAGTTTCTATTTTTTTTTAAAGTCAAACATTGCGACAATTTTAATGTCATTATTAAACCAATCCATTAAATCAAAAAATTCAAAACTAAAACATTTCATACATTAAACATATTGATTATATATTAAAAGTCTAATAATCATTCATTACATGATAATTATCAAAAAAAATATATGTTAAAAACAAATACAACTGTCTATTACATGATAACCATCCAAAAATATTAAAAAAACAACATCCATCACATGATTATCATTCAAATACATACTAAAAAATTAATTTGGTAAAAAAATAAAAATATATATCATTTTTATATAATTTTCTCTTTGGTAGATAGAAATAATTTTTAAAAATTAAAAAATAATTTTTTGACATTTATTTTTGTCAAACAATTTTATATTTTATCAAATTTACGATTTTGCCCTTAAAATGGAGCAACGGTGTTTTCAATTGTTCTTTTTTATAATAAGATTCAAAATTCTGAATCAAATGTATCACAATTGAAAGGTCAAAGACCAAAACGACACAAGTTCCAAACCATAAATACCATTAGTGTAATTCGCCCTATGTTATATATGTAAGCCCAGTCTGACCTAGCCCTAAAATTTAAGGTCACGCTCGTGGGTTTTAACAGTCATTGGACTAGATTCAAGCTATTTTATGGGGAACTTTTATTTTTGAGAAATGATACAGAGCTTTAAATCTAGAGCTCTAATTTGAGCTTTAGTAATGTGGCAAAGCAAAAAAAAAAGGCACAAACATTACATCATAAGTGGGGCGAGCTCATTAGAGCTCCTTTAAAACTCTATATTTAGAACTCCCAATCTTTTTCCTTTATTTCTATACATCAATTCCTTTTATTCCATGTACTTAATTAAAAAAAAATTAATTACATTCTTATTCAAAAATAAAAATATCAAAATACTTTTTATCTTCATCTTCTATATCAAAGACCTTAATTTCCAAACTATCCAAACAAACCTAACCCAAACTAACCACCCATCACTTAATTTCCAAACTATCCAAACAAACCTAACCCTAACCCTAACTAACCACCCCATCACTGCCAACCTCCTTCCTTGACCACTTAACCCATTCTCTCTCATCTCATGTTGTCATCACACACCAAATCCAATCCCACTTCAAGCGATCTTCCAATTTTATTCCACTTCCGGTAAACCTCCATCACCCATGTTGTTCTTTACTGTCATGATGACCCAATCTTACAACCCCTATAATTGTGATCTCCACAATATATATACATTGTGAACTCCAATATATATATATATATATATATATCACATATCATATAATCTATGTAATTGTGGGGGCCGAATATCAGGAGAAGTAAAGAGGCCGAATAATTGGATTTGAAGAGTCAAAATTCATATATCGCATTTGGCCCCGTCTTATACACAAATCCAGAGGTACCCTATTCGGCCAAATAACCAGTTGAGTAAGGGGCCGAGTGAAAGGCGGCTTGCAACAAAAGGAGCCGAGTAAATAGTTATACGACGAATTGAAGGTGGGCCCAACCTTGAAGCCCAAGAAAGAAAAGATATAAATAGAAGAATATCATCCAGAGAGATGTATGTGAGAATTATTGTACTTAACTTAAAACACAAGTAACTAAGAGAGTATACACTGACTTAACCGTCGGAGTGCTAATTCCGACACCCCCGACCGGAGTGCTTGTTTTTTTTCAGGTCGTCAGTTGAGGATCTCGAGCGTCCCAGTGGATCAAAAGAGTATTTCCAAACCACTTCCCCACAATAATAAAGCGGGAATGTTTTTGAAAATGTATCAAAGACACATTTGATTTGAATGGTTGAGATGATTCCTAATCAATATCTAACGGTTGAGATCAATTTTTTTCCCGCCCAAACACTCTCTACTCTCTCTCTCTCTCTCTCTCTATCCTACGTCTCTTCAACTCCGTCTCTACACATTTTATGTTCAAAATCAAAAGAACCTGATCTTTACGATCATTGGTGGAAACAAAAGAAACGGCGGAGCGAATTCGACAATAAGCCACCGTTCTTACCTTTTTCCCTTCTTCATAATTTACCAACCGGTGCCCACGACCATCATCCGATACTCCTCTCTCTCTCGACGTCGATCACCTACGATCATTGCAAAAAAAACCTTTCTCTCTCGACACCGCTCACCACTACCGCCGCTGCTCATCATCACTGTCGCCAACACCCATCCGACTCCGTGACTGTCCAACGCTGCCATTGCTCATTATCGACACCTATCCAACTCCGCATTTGTCCACCACTACCGCTGCTCATCATCACTGCTCTCTTTGCTAGGTACACTCAATTTCTACCTCTTTTCTTCTCTCTCTGTTTTTTTTTTTTTTTTTTTGTGGTTGTGTCTGTTTTTGTGTTTCCTTTGCTGCAATTCAAACCCCAAAATAGAGGTATTTTACATTATCTTTATTGATTTTTCTTCAGTTTTTCAGTTCTTTGTGGGTCACCGTCTCACCAGTTAGTTCTTTTTTTTTGGGGTTTTGTTTTTACGCCTTGAATTTTTGGTCAACTGGTGATTATTGGATTGAATTAGTGTGGGTTAATAGAGCCGGCTTAGATCTAGTGCGATTTGTAATGGAAAATTGTGATTTTGATTTTAAGTGGTTATGATGAATTGTTTACTTTGATAAATATATGCAAGAGTGTCTTCTGAGGTTCATGACGAGAGTTTATATGGTGAATATATGGGAATAGAGGTCTTTGAAAAATATATGAATTGTTTACTTTGAAAAATATATTTTGAGGTTCATGACAAGAGTTTGTATGGTGAATATATGCACATGCATACCAGCTCACACTCATAATTGCATACCAGCAAGTCATGACATAATTTTGTCTTCTCTTTTTTTTTCTTTTTTTCTTTTTTTTTTCTCGAATGTATATATACAAATATAAACCAAGCAGTGGTAATAATGGAAGGAAGGGGGGTATTTAAAGTGAGGGTGAGTAGGGGGACAGTTAAATAGAGAGTATGAATTCATAAGTGGATAATCTTGATCCTAACATTATTTATACCGTGCCTTTAGGGTAGTCGATTCACATTTGGAGGAAATAGGTTCTGTGTATGATGATTTGTGAAGTTGATTCGATTGTGAGAGGCAAATTAGGGCTCAAAAGGGTGAAGTGAAGTAGATCAACGCTAGGGAGATTGAGGGTGGAGGGACAGATCGGAGATAAGAAGAACTCGCACTCGTAAGGTAAAATTGAGAATTGTTTTAGTTTTTTTTCCCGCTTGAGAATTGTTTCCGCCTCTTCTATTCTCTCTCTCTGTTTTTGTCTTTGGAATTTCCCTTGTTGCAATTCAAACCCCAATGTCGTCTTTATTTCTGATAATGGCTTCAAGGTTCTGATAATGGCTTCAATCGTTCAACACCAAAACTCGCTATCTTCATTGTACATTTTTAGGGTTATTTTAGATTGTTTATGGGTCATTTAGATTGGGCTTCATACTGTTACTGATTTGATTCTTTTGGGAGTTTATTTTAGAGTTTTTAATGATTGTGTAATGCAGAGAAATTTCCTTTCATTCAGATCAATGTTCCAAGTAAAATTGATTTTTTGTTCGTGATTTTGTTTTTAATGATTGTTTTAATGAGCAAACACTTTGAGTGTTTTTCAAGTTTTGTTTATATTCTAATTTTTAAGTTGTTTTAAGCTTTTAATTCATCTGTTTTTTAGTTCTTTATTTATTTATTTATTTATTCAGTTTATGTATTTATTTATTTATTGGGTTCTAATTTTTAAGTTGCTGTTTACAACTTTGCCTTTTTGTTATTATTTTATTGGGTGTTTTTAGATTTTAAATAATTTGTTTTCAACTTTTGTATTTTTCCTGTTCTAATTTTTACCATTTTTTACCAGTTAATTAAGTTTTTTTGGTAATTCAGCTATTAATGCAATTGTTTTTAAGAAGGTTGTTATCATTTTTAAGAAGCTTGTAAGGTATTAATTCAACTTATTTATATCATTTTTAGAATTCCATTCTCTACAATTAATTACAACCAAGGCTGTTTTTTATTGAAGGTATCCTATGAGCAAACCAAATAGTTAGTTGTAGCAAAGAAGCAGTTGGAATGATGGCCCTCAGAAGCATATGATTCTGGACTTACTCTGTTACTCTGTTCATCGTCGCCTATATGTTCCTCTGTGTATGTGTGTGTGGGTGTCTGTGTGTGTGTGTGTGTGTGCACTATTTTCTCAAATGGGTCTCTGCCATTATTGCAAGAGAACTAGAGACAACAATGGTAATAGAAAAACACAATAGTTTGGTGTAGTCTTTTGGTTGTTGGAGACACCGTGACTTCCAGACTAAAATCTTATTAATGCCACCACACCACGCCTCTGCCACCACCACCGCCACCGCCACCGCCACCGCCACCGCCAATAACCTTATTTGCATAATTGCTTTCATTTTTTTAATTTCTTTTACACTTGTAATTGAATTCCAGGTTTTCACTGCTATAGCATTCAACTTATTTGCTCAAGAGATAGTTGATATTGCAATTATTGAGGTTAACGTCTTTCGCGATACATCTTTAAAGCAATTTGACTTTCTTACATGACTCTTCTGAGTGTAATGCACATTTTTCTGTAACTAGCAAAATGTAAATCTTGAGAACCTGGGGTTGGTTTATGGTGTTTCGTCTGTTAAATCAAAATTAGTTTTATTTTTCTCTTTTCATGTGCATAAATAGTGAAAGTGAGGCATACTTTGACTAATATTTTTTTTTTCCCAATTGAACAAGCTAGATTGGGTGGAGCACGGGATGCAACAAACATTATTTCTAGCTCTGGGCATGCTGCTTCAGTCATAACTACGGTTGGTGCCCAACATCTGGCTGCACTTGGGGGTTCTTTGGAAAGAATTACGATAGCAAAATTAGGAATAATTAAACATGGCCATCCAGTTAGGTGATTCTCCCTACATATTCCTATTGTTTTTTTGTGTCCGCTTCAATTGACTAATTATTGTAACTCGCATTCTAATTGCATTTGGCCTTCAGTTCTCTCGTTTTGCAACTTTGGTTCCAATGTACCATTCTTTGCATGTTACATCCACATTACTTGGTTATGGCTTATTGGAGATATGGAACATATGTTTAACATTTGTACTGTCAAACATCTAATTCATATAGGGCTGCTTGATTGCTATTGTGGCTACTAATGCCTGTTATTAAGTCAGTCAATGAGTTTGTAGACCTCTTATATTATTGGTAATTTTTACTGGCTGATTTTGGTAGCCCATATTGCAAAATTAGTTGTTGAATTTTCTGTGTGCAACCCTAGAAGTTAAGAGTTGTTTTTTTTTTTTTTTTTTTCATTTTGAAGTAGTTTCGCATTAGCTTTTTTATTGACATTTTGGAAAGTTGCTCAAAAAAGTTATTTTTTTGTGAGTGCAAAAATTTAGTGGCTTTTTAGCTTTTTTTAGTTAATGACAAACATGTTTTTGACTTTTTTGATTATTTAGCCAAAATAAGTCAAAAAGATGGCTTATTTAGCTCACCCCAAACGGGGTCTAAGGTTGAATGTCCCTCAATTATGCTGGACTTATCTAGCTTACCTAGCATATACCCGTACCTGAAGGCACAGTGTAAATAATGTTGGGATTAGAATATAATTGTAATCCCAACACCAAAATAACCAAAAATATCAAAAAAACTTTAAAACCAATCCAAGTTTCCAAACGAAGCAAAGGGTTTGGCAAAGTTAGTCGTCGGGTCAATGAAGGACAGTGAACCGACAATACCCAGTGTTGACACATGTTTTCTTGGGAAGGTAAAAAAAAAGACACATTCACACACACTTCTCTATTTCTCTCTCTTGCTTTGAAAGTATACTCCATTTTCTATACGTTTTCTTTTCAAGATAATTGATAATTTATTAAATAGTGTTGGGATTACAATTATATTCTAATCCATGTTGGAACCTGTTGGAAAAGTACAGTTTTATAGGCTTATTTTGTGCCAACTTTGAGCCCAAATTTGAGTGGGGCCCACACGTCTTTTAGGGTGGGTCTAAAAAGATGACGTGTTCCTTGCTGCATGGCAAGTCACACGATGAAAACGGTTCGTCAAAACCATTTATGAGTGAATAGGAACTTGACATCATTTTCGAGTTCGTGAAAAGGGAAGTTGAAGAGGTAAATGTGGGTTTCCTTTATATGGTTGTCCCACATTGAAACTTTAAGAGAGTTTGTGTATGTATATAAGTTCTGGGTAGACACACTTGGGTTGGACGCAAGGGGTCCCCCAAGTTTGTAAAAGAAATGAGTTTTGGACAAAGTAAGCCTTGGCTCAAACCACTACACATGTGCGTTCGTCCGTCCGTCTGATTGGCTGGCCAGCTCAGCCCGGGCGCGGGTACGGGTTGTGGATTGGGTCCGGACTTTAATTTTTTGGACAAAATTTATTTGAATTCTTGCGGAAAAATTATTTGAATTTCTAAATGAAATTAATTTAATTTTTACGCCTAATTTTTCTGTCCAAACAGTGCCCTTTTTCAGTCCATTTTCCAGCAGATTTAAATAGGTTTTTCAACCTATTTTGCACCGGACAGATTCAGTTCTTCCCAGGCAGTTTTAAAACTGCCAGTAGTTTCCAACAAATTCAAAACTGGTTTCAAACAGATTCAAACCTATTCAGTTTGAACTCTGAACCTGTTTACTTCAATTTGTACTCATTCAGACAGATCTGAAGGTCACCAAGTTGCCTATAAATAGAGATCATTTCCCACAATTTTTCACATTTAGAAAATTTATTCTCTCCCAGTTTTGCACTCTGTTTGCATTGTTCTTCATATTAGTTATTTAGGAAAAAATTCTGAGAGTATAAAACACAGGTTTGGTTCGCTATACAGATTGTTTGGAGTGCTACTACAATCTGTGTAGATCATTATATCTTGGGAGATAAATGCTATTTAATCGTAAGCACTGGAGCGGGGCGAATTTGTCTCATTGGGAAAGTGTCACACACTCGACTTGATCTAATTTTTTTACTTATTCAGTTTGGTAAATAAATTCTGTAAGTAATTTAATTTATTTGTTTGATTTGGTTTCAACTTATTTATTTTACACAGAAGATTGTTTCAACAATCTTAAGACAAATTCGAATTATTCTGTTTATACAGAACTTTTCGTTTGTTTCCTTTTCTTTCTTTCTTCTTCTTACAGAAATTATTTTCTGTGCTTATTCAAAATAATATTCTGGTTGGAAAACACAAATAGTAGTAATATACTATTTATTTTCTTTGACAACTAGTAGTAATATACTGGTAGTCATTAACAATTCAGAATATTTATTTGTGAAGTTGGTTAGAAATTAATTTTGGTTTTCAGAAATAATTTCTGAGTTTTCATTAATTAAAATTTTGTTTTTTAGTATTTTAATTTTTGAAGTGTTACAAAAATAATTTTTGTGTGGAATTAATTTGTTTAAATAAAATTTTATTTTCAAATTAATTGGAAATAAAAGTTACAATTCTTGTTTCTTTTATTTTTACAGAATTTGAATTTTGTGTTTATGGTTTAATTTTCTGTGTAGTATAAAGTTCTAATTATAATTTTGTTTTATAATTTAAAATTCATGGCTACTGAAATTAATGCTCAAACAAGTACTGGTATGGTGGCTGCAATTGCTTCAACCCCTCCTCCTGTTGTGACTGTGCCAATCAACCACGGTGAAAAGACAGAGAAATTCTTAAGAACTGATTTAAAAGATGGCAACAGAAAATGTTGTTCTATCTTACTACTCTGAACCTGGCTCGTTTTCTCCTTGAAAATGCTCATACTTTGAAAGAGGATGAAATCGACTGGCAAGTGGTTGCTGCGGTTAATGCCTAAAAACATGCTGATTTTCTTTACCGGAACTACATCTTGAACGGACTTGACAACACATTATACAATGTCTATAGTCCTATCAAGATAGCAAAAGAACTTTAGGAGTCTTTGGAGAAAAAGTATAATACATAAGATGTTGGCTCGAAGAAATTCATAGTTGGCAAATTCTTGGATTTTGTGATGGTTGATTCTAAGACTATGAACAACCAAGTTTAAGATCTCCAACTTATTCTGCATGACATCCATGTAGAAGGCATGTCTCTCAGTGAATCCTTCCAAGTTGCAATCTTAATTGAGAAATTACCACAAGGCTGGAAGGAATTCAAGAACTACCTCAAATACAAGCGCGCAGTGAACGTGCTAGAATCTCAAAATCTTTTGGCCCAGATTTTCTAACATTTTTGTCAGAAAATGAGCCTTTAATTTTTAAAGAAGCTATGTCCAGTCCTGAGGCTCCTTTATGGAAAGAGGCTGTTAATAGTGAAGTTAAATCCATCCTGCAAAATCATACTTGGGAATTGGTGGATTTGCCACCAGGTTGTAAACCTCTTGGATACAAGTGGATTTTCAATAAAAAATAAAAACAGATGGATCAATTGATAAATACAAGTAGGGTTGCAAATGAACAGAGCTGTTCGTGAACAGGCTCGAGTTCGGCTCGGTAAGAGCTCGTTCGAACTCGATTTGTTAATTTTTTTTTTTTTTTTTTTTTTTTTGCATTCGAGCTCGAGCTCGTTAAATTTTTAATAAACAAGCCCAAACATTCTAAAGCTCGGCTCGTTAGCTAGCTCGTTTAATATTTATTATTTATTTATTAAATAATATAAAAATATGTATAAAAAATAAGAGAAATATGCTATTTATATATTTAAAAAATATAAATGTAAATAATAGTTAACTATAGATAATACATTTATATAATAGTGGTAGTAGATATTATTATTTTAGTAAAATATGGACTTTTTTTTAGTATGTTTACATAAATTGTATATATAATTGTATAATCAAAGTTTTAATTGTAACTTTAGTCTCACATGCATGTATGAATTTATAAATTTTTTGGCTCGTTAAGGCTCGTGAACATGCTCGAGCTCGAGTCTAGCCTAAGCCAACTCGACTCGAGCTCGGTTTGTTAAATTTTTATTCAACTCGAGCTCGAGCTCGTTAAAATCTTAATAAACAAACCCAAACATATTAAAGCTCGGCTCGGCTCGGCTCGTTTGCAGCCCTAAATACAAGGCAAGACTTGTGGTCAAAGGATATAGAAAAAAAGAAGGTCTTGATTACTTTGACACATACTCACTAGTTACTAGAATAACATCCATTAGAATGCTAATTGCTATTGCATCTTTGTACAATCTAGAAATTCATCAAACGGATGTGAAAACTGCTTTCTTAAATGGTGAGTTAGATGAAGAAATTTACATGAAGCAACCAAAAGGTTTTTCTATTCCAGGAAAAAAAAAAGTGTGTAAATTGGTTAAATCATTATATGGTTTAAAACAAGCGCCAAAGCAATGGCATGAGAAGTTTGAAAAGGCAATTATGTCAAATGGTTTTTAAATTAATGAATATGACAAATGTGTTTATATTAAAAATACAAACAAAGATTATGTAATAGTATGTCTTTATGTGGATGATATGCAAATCATAGGTAGTAATAATAACATGATTAAAATTGCCAAGAAAATGTTGAATAAACATTTTGACATGAAAGACATGGGGATTCCTTATGTAATACTTGGTATTAAAATTACCAAAACATTAGAAGAATATACTTTGTCACAATCACATTACATTGAGAAACTACTTGACAAATTCAGCAAAGAAGATGATCATCTTGCTAGAACACCTGTGGATATTAATTTGTTTCTTTCTAAAAATGTACAGGAAAGTATTTCTTAATTAGAGTATGCTAGATTACTGGAAGCTTAATGTACTTGATGAATTGCACTCGTCCGGATATAGCCTATGCAGTAAGTAAATTAAGTAGATATACGAGTAATTCAGGAGTAGAACACTGGAAAACAATTATAAGGGTTCTAAGATATCTCTATTTACTCATAACATTGGGCTTAATTATACTAGACATCCAGCAGTACTTGAAGGATACTGTGATGCAAACTAGATATTGGATACTAGAAACTCAAAATCCACCAATGGGTATGTCTCCACTTTTGGTGGGGCAGTTGTATTTTGAAAATCTTCCAAACAAACTTGCGTTGCTAGGTCTACTATGGAATCAGAATTCATAGCTTTAGATAAAGCTAGGGAAGAAGTAGCATGGTTTCAACACTTCCTTAAAGATATTCCAATGTGGCCAAAACTGGTGTCTGCTATATGCATACATTATGATAATCAATCAGCAATAGGTAGAGCACAGAATCATATGTATAACGGTAAGTCACGACACATTCGTCATCGACATAACACCGTGAGACAACTACTCTCTAATAGAATTATTTCCATTGAATATGTGAAGTCTAAAGACAACATAGTGGATCCACTAACCAAAGGGTTCACAATAGAGTTAGTTGAGAATTCATCGAGGGAAATGAGACTTAAGCTTATCAAATAAGAGTTACCAGAACGACAACCCAACCTAGTTGATTGAAGATCCCAAGATCTAGGTTCAAAGGGACAATCGAGTTATGTATGTGTGACAACCCTCATCACTGTTTACTGCTAAATTGAGACTAAGCATGTTAATTAACTGATTGACTGAAAGTCTGAACTGATTGATTGAGTATATGAGTTTAATTGCATTTCTCTCTGTTTGACTGGTAAATTATCTGTTTATGTTATGTGTTTAAACTGCAAATTGAAGGCCTTATCGGCGGCCGAATCTGAAATTGATTAGTGATATGTGTTAATCATAATTTATGTGATTTTATGGCACATTTATTTGAAATGTGATTTGGTATGATTAAATAGATTAAAATAAGTTAAATTACACAAGTTGCATTATTTACAACTTTACCACTTAGTGGCCCACTTCATACCATATGTTGAGACTTGAATTATACATTGTTTAGCATCATTTCCTCAGCCATTCCTTGAGTCCTTAGCCGACTAGAGATAGAGAGAGTGAGGAAACTTGAGTTCAACAATTTTAGCTTGGTGATTTGAGGAAATTGAAGGTTGATTGCATGTTTGTGCTTCTACACTTGAATTGAAGACATAAGGTAGAGAAATCACTCTCTTAATTGTGTATCTAAGTTGTATCTAGCATGGATCATGGTAGTTTAGAGAGCTAAGTCTAGAATTGGCTCTAGTATGTTGTATTGTAGCTCAAATCATGCATGCATGTTTACATTGTTGAGTTGGAGGTTGGATTTCATGGGAATCCTGCATGCATGTTCATGTTTGTGTTAGAATCCATGAATTCATCTTGTCTTTGAAGAAATTGACTCACTTGAGCATGTATTTGAAGCTTTAAAGTTGATTTAACTCATGCATGTTGCATTGAGGTCATGTTCATGAAATTTGGTTTGAAATTGGGTTTAATTGACCTACCTTTGAGCTTCGATTTCTCAAATGGATCTTTGAAACATGTAATGTTATGAGTTTTGAAGTGTTTTCCAGAAAATTAGCCCAAAAGGATCGAATTTGATACATTTGAAGTTGATTTTGAGCTTGAGGTTCAAATCTGGAAATTCCAGATTTTGGACTCACGCTCGAGCGGGGTGACTGGCGCTCGAGCATGAAATTTGTGCATCCAGCACTTTAGTTGTGTTTGCAGTCCGCTCAAGCGGGGTATTGGACGCTCGAGCAGGATCTTGTGTCTCACGCTCGAGCGGGTGTAGAGCGCCTATCGAGCGTGATTTTCACACATCCAGCACTTTTGACTGTTTTACAGTCCGCTCGAGCGGGTAAGTATACGCTCGAGCGGAACCCTTTTGTTGCATGTCCGCTCGAGCGGAGATAGTCACGCTCGAGCGGGACCTCTGTTTTCTGAAAATTCTGAAAATGTTTTTAAAGCGCATCTTTGCATCCTCATTTCATTCTAGGCATTCCTAGGCCTAGTTTAAGGCATCTTAGTGAGGATATTGATGTAGAACCACACCGAGGCAAATTAGGGATTAAGTTATTATTTTTTTCAACTGTGTAGCTTAGTGTATGTTCAATTTGTAACTGTGTAGGGTTGGCATTCCGGAGACGCTCTAACTTATCTATAGCCCAGAACTCTGTGAGTAACAATATTGTAAAGATATATTCAATAATGATTATCTTCTGAACAACTGAACTGTACTATTTTCTGAAATGATACTGTTACTGAATGAATGATGTCCTATTTGTGAACTGTATTCGTGGCATCCATAGCAACCTACTGTTATGTAATGTACTGCTACTGTCATAGAGATCTCTGTCGGTTCCCATGTTGGAACCACTACTGTTTACTGATATGATGGCCATCAACTGACTGTTCGGTCTATAAGACCTACTGTACTGTTTTGCTATTGGATGTACCACATATGACTATTATAGTTTCTGAATGACTGTTGGCATGAAATATGAGCCATAAACTGAATGACTGATATACTGTTTAATTGACTGTTTTTAATACTGAAAGGACATTCATTCTTAACCTCTTTACACATATGTTATTCACTGGGCTTTAGCTCACTGCTCATATATATATATATATATGTAGGTGTTCAGGCACCGAACCGTTGCTAGGGGCGTCAGGCAGGCTCTTGTTTTGTCAGCCAACCATTGTGCCTCACTGCGAGGTTCCAAGTGTGATCAAGCTTAGGTTGCTTTTGGGGTGTCTTAGTTTCACCCAACTGTCACTATTCTATAATACTGTATAGGCTGAATGTTTTTGAACTGTACTATTTACATAGGGATTAAGTCCCTGTCCTGAAAGATTGTAAGTATTGTGCATACTGTTTGGTACTGACTGTATACATATATGAAAAGCCTTTTGCATGCAGACTGTCACAGCTCATTGGACAACTTTAATTACTGTATTGGTTTCTGCCAGCCCCTGTACTCTGTATTACTGTTCTACTGTTAAGCAGGCCTTCGGTAATCTCGGATTACCAGCCGGTTACGGTGCTAAACCCATAGGGGCGGGTTTGGGTCGTGACAGTATGACTCATAAGGATCACTAGGGAGTTAATCTCCTACCCATTTCTATGATGAAATAGTGATATCTGCAGCGTTTTAGGTTAAGTAGTACTTTTAATGATTCTTATATCTAGGAATACCTGATGGAATATGACAGGATACTTTTCATAAGAATCACCTATATAAGTGTGAACTGGGCCGGTTCTATGAAATTTATGAAAGGCTATAATTCTCTAGAGCACTCGTGAAAGACCAAGTTATTCAAGGCCAAAATGAAAATAATAGTGAAAACCAAACTGTGTCTAGCAATATACTATGTGAGTTCTATTGTCTTGGTTTACACAATGGCTAAACAGTTCAAGATATCATGTTCACTGCTTAGCTAGTAAATCAGATAATGTCTCATAAGGAAAGGTTTAAAGCCAAAAACTACTTATCATTTGCAGAATATTTTTAATTTTTGTACTCTCTGTAATTAGATCATGTGGTTGCATTTTCTCTCCATCAAATTCCATTCATGTGGGGGATTGTTAGAAAAGTATGGTTTTATAGGCTTATTTTAGGCCAACTTTGAGCCCAAATTTGAGTGGGGCCCTCACGTCTTTTAGGATGGGTCCAAAAAAGTGACGTGTTTCTTGCCGCATGGCAAGTCACATGGTGAAGGCGGTTCGTCAAAACCATTTATAAGTGAATGAGAACTTGACGTCGTTTTCGGGTTCGTGAAAAGGGAAGTTGAAGAGGTAAATGTGGGTTTCCTTTATATGGTTGTCCCATATTGAAACTTTAAAAGAGTTTGTGTATGTATATAAGCTCTAGCTGGACACACTTGGGTTGGGCCTCAAGGGACACACCAAGTTTGTAGAAGGAAGAAGTTATGGACAAAGTGAGCCTTGGCTCAAACCACCACACATGCGTGCGCCGCTGCCGCCGCCCGTCCGTCTATCTGGTCGGCCAGGCCAAGTGCAAGTTGTGGGTTGGGTTCAGACTTTAATTTTTTGGACAAAATTATTTGAATTTCTAAACGAAATTAATTTAATTTTTGCACCAAGTTTTTCTGTCCAAACAGTGCCATTTTTCAGTCCATTTTCTAGCAGATTTAAATAAGCTTTTCAACATATTTTGCACTGGATAGATTCAATTCTTCCTAGACAGTTTTAAAATTGCCAGCAGTTTCCAACAGATTCAAAGCTGGTTTCAAATAGATTCATACCTGTTCAGTTTGAATTCTGAACTTGTTCACTTCAATCTGTACTTGTTCAGACAGATCTGAAGGTCACCAAGTTGCTTATAAATCGAGATCATTTCCAGCAGTTTTTCACATTCAGAAAATTTATTCTCTCTCTGATTTTGCACTCTGTTTGTATTGTTCTTCATATTAGTTATTTAAGAAAAAATTCTGAGAGTATAGAACACAGGTTTGGTTCATCGTACAAATTGTTTGGAGTGCTACTACAGTCTATGTAGATCATTGTATCCTGAGAGATAGACGCCATTTAACTGTAAGCACTGGAGCGGGGCGAATCTATCTTAAGGACAGAGTATCACATACTCGACTTGGTCTAATTTTTTACTTATTCAGTTTGGTAAATAAATTTTGTATGTAATTTATTTTATTTGTTTGATTTGGTTTCAACTTATTTATTTTACACAGAAGATTGTTCCGATAATCCCAACATTATTTACACCACGAGCATATGCTAGTATGTAAATAAAGTACAAACTTCTTTTAGATAGATTTGAAAAGGTGTTATATGTCACTTTTAGCTAGGGGTGCAACTCGGAGGGGTTCGAATGGGTTAGGAGGTTGTCCAAACCCAGCCTAAGTTATGCTGAGATCTGTCCAGGCCCGAATTGTAACCCGAGGTTGCCTGCCCAAGCCTGTAGACACCCCATTTTTTACCGTCCTCAAGACTTGGACGTCACCGTTTGAACACCCGGTGATCATCCATGTTTGTGTTCGTTTGGAGTTCTCGGAGGTCTCGGCTATGCGCCTTGCCTCAGGATCTCCGATCTTGACCGTTTAGTGTCTGGTTTTGCACCAAACACTTGCATTTTGCCTTGGAGGGGCAGGGAATGCCTTTTGAGACATCCCCACACACCACCGACAGTGGCTAGAGGTCACCGGCTGGTTTTTGATGCCACCGGCAATGTATATTGCCGGTCGGCATTATTTAGTGCCGGCCGGCACTCTTTTTTGCCAAAATGGCATTTTTGGCCGGCCGACTACTGTGCATCTGCTTTTGCAGATATTTTAAGACAACTGTCTTGCTTTTTTCTCCCCTCCATACACGTGTATGGAGGGATCTCCCTCTTTGGAAGCTTGTCTTGTAAGCTTTACAAGACAAGAAGTTCTATAAAGAGAGGGGCTCTCTCTTGTTGCAAAGGTTAGACACTTGAGACACTTGAGAGAGCTTAGACAGCCATTGTTAGGGTTTGAGTTCTAGGGTTAGGGTTTGATACACATTATCTCTCTCTTTTTCCCTCTTGTGTGTGTTAAAGTGTGTTTATGTCTTACTATTGCACACAAACACATAGTGTTTCACCTTCACTTAGCTACTGAGGTTCTAAGGGGTTTGTTTTGAAGTTTTGGAGCTGGTTTCAAGCCAAGGAGGGCCGTTGGAGCATCATTGTTGAAGAGGTCTTCAAGGGTAAGAATCTTACCCCTTTTTACCCCAATCTTGCATTGTATTTCTACCTGTCTTAAAATCGTTTTTGAGCTTAGTGTATAATACAAAAAAGTTCTGTTTTTTAGCCCTCTTGGTTGTTTATTAAGAGTGTTTTGTGGTTTGGAGGTGTTTGACCCCTCTTAGGCCTTGAAAGGCCTCATTTTGTGCTATTTTGTGCAAGTTTCGAGACTTTGGTGTTTGGGCCTCTTCACCACTGAAATCTTGAGAGATTTCAGTGGTGAAGATGGTGCCTTGAAGTCTCCAAAAGGGGAGGGCCACCCCCTTCCCTTGTTGTCCTTGAAATGGACCATTTTTTGCCTCTTGAGAGAGCATCATGTTAGAGTGTGTATTGATCATGTCTCGGTTGTTTTCCATGCTTAGTATGTCATAATATACCTCTGTTTTGTGTTGGTTTTGCTACTCCATGCATGCTTAGCATACCTACCTTGTAATGCCATGATTTGCCTCAATACATGCATAGCATTTAGACTACCATGCTTTTGTGTTTTGGCCAAGCTTTGTGAAGCTTATATGCATGTTTTGATGTGCTAAGGGACTGTTTTAAGTCATTTGAGTCGTTCATGCTTTGCTTTGTATAGCTACCATGTAATCCCTCTTGTATACCTTAAGCTTTGTCCCTTCTAGCATGCTATCCTTGCTTTGTTTCGGTGGTTTGGGACCACTTAACATGTTATTTCAGACCTCATGATGTGCTTATATGCTCGCATTTGATGTCCCTTTAATGCCTTGTAGGGTTGTCATCTCATGCCTCATATTCATGCCTTCATGTATGCCATCTTGATTAGGCCCCTAGGATGCCATGTCATTGTGCTCTTAGCTTTGTTTTAATATGCTAAACCTCTGATTTTGGTCATTCCTTTCTTGCCATGTTTGGTTCTGTTAAGTGTGGTCCAATACTCTCTTTAGCTTGCCTTGAGTTTTTGATCATGCTAACATGCATTGCTTGTGTTAATTAGTTGGTTTGGCACCTCTAATTCATGATTTTCAGAGCTTATGTTGTATGCTCATTGTCCATTGTTATGCCTCGTTCAAGTGTGCTTGAGAGTTGTCCAATTTGTGCCTAAGTGTTGGCCCTTAACATGTGCATGCGTGTATGTGTATTTTGGTCCCTTGTTTTGGTCACTTTAGCCACTGTTTTGGGCCTTATTAGAGCTGCCTAAATCATGTCTAAGTCCATCTTTCCATCCATTTGCATTGCCACATGTGTGCTTGTATGCTTGCATAAGTACCTTGCCATGCCATGTTGCATCCTTAGCTTGTAAGTCTAGGTTGCATTGCATCTTGCATGCATGCCTTATTCCTTGACTTGGTGATAGGAATTGGGCCTTGTTTGTTTGTTTGGCTTGCATTTCATTTGACATGAAAGTTGCATACTTGATCACTTGGGCCATCACGCATGGAAATGCGTGATTGGTGGTCCGAGAATCGAGACACATGCCCTTTTGAGTCATTACTATGATAAGGGACATGATTGTTGCATATATGCCTTGAATTGTGCTGCCATGCTTTGCCTTGCCCTCTGTTGCTGTCAATTGCAGATTCTGCAGGAACACTCTGCCGACCGGCAGTGCCAAGTGCCGACCGGTAATCCCTTCTCTGCCGATAGCTTCATTAATGGCCGGTGGCCACATGCCACTGCCGGTGGCAATTCCATTCAGTCGGTGGTGTTCCCCAATGTCCAGGGAAGCAGTCCTGAGGTTTTGACAACCTCCAGAGGAGTGAAGGAAGGAAAACAGAGGCAGCCTATGCATGGCGGTGCATTTCCGAGTGGGATCGAACATTCATTGCATCAGGCTCTCCTCCCGAGGCGGCTTACTGTTTTTCTAGCTTTAGTTAATTTGCTTAGTTGATTAGGCAATTTGTAATATTTAATTAGCTTGCGTAGTTAATTAATTTGTATTATTTATTCGGTCCCTCCGAGCGAGGGCAATTATGTAATAAGTGTGCGTGAGTGTGTGTATGTCTTCCAACCTCACGTCTTTCTTCCCTTTTATTTACCCGCTTATGATGGTAGACTAGGGTATTTTTAAGATTAGCATACCTTATGCTATGCATGCGTGCATTCATGCATTCGTATTACATGCACCAGGCTCGGTACATCACGCTAACTGCATTTGTATTTCAATTCCAAATTGAATACGTGCATCAATTGATCGCATTTCATATGCCATGTTTAGGTTAGCCGAGCCTACTTTGATTGCACCCTGTATGTGTTGCATTAGGCAATTTAACATGAGCTAGGACATGCATGTTTGCTAACTAGTTTATTGTTTTGACACGGAGTACGATGTAAGTGTTTTCGCTTTAGCATGTTACATGAGTGTGAATGCTATCATGACAGCATGCTTACCATGTGGCTAGATGCTTACGTGAGATAAACTGTTTGAATGCCTGTGGGTGAAGGTTGGATTGTTTGAGTTGGGAAAACTCATTGAAATTCGTGTTTTAGCCTACTTGCGAGTAGCAAATTCCAAAGCGTTTTTCAAAACAAATGGATATGCGATGCTTATTTCCAAATCAGGCAATCTAGTCTATACTTGTTTGCTGCGCGCATAACATAGTAATTCTAGGCTAATAACTAGAATAAGAATACATAACATTTTCAAAATCGGATATCATGGTTAGTAGAGGCCGGTCTTCGGACCGGGCGAAAGGGGGTGCTCATAGCTGACCTTCCCCGATCGTAACCAAGCTCCCGAGCCGAGTCAACTCCGGTGATGACGGACACGTGGCCTTTGGCACCGAGTCAGGGTTTCCTAAATTCTCCCATTTTAAATATTTAGGTGGCGACTCTATATCTGGCAAAGCTGTCCATGTTTGGCACTACTTTTCAAAAATCTGTTTCTCAAAACGATTTGCCAAATTTGGACTCTTTGGTTCAGATTAAGAACCGTGACACAAATCGAGTCCAAACTGTAGCACGGGGTCCCCTTCGCGGACTTGCTACAGTTTCTGGCGACTCTGCTGGGAAAATTTAGAGAGCTTGACTCGAACTCGTGATATCCTGTTTTGATTTCGCTTATGTGTTTCTTTGCATTTCATGTGCATTGGTGCGCCTAGGAACACAGTGTTTGCCATCTGCCATTCCTGAACGGTTTGCCGGAGGCTTGTCTTGTCAAGGCATGACCATAAGGCTGACCGGCTATGGGCTCTGACAGTATGGGAACATAAACCCCGGTTTTACCGGGGCACCCTTTTTGACCATTCGACCTAGTGCATATTCGGATCCATAGTGACCATTCCAAGTTAGGACAGGCTGCTTACCCGATTATAGGTTGTTTGAAACCGCTGCGTGCGTAGTGAAACCCTAGCTCCTGACAAAATAGGACAGGGAAACCCTACCCCAACATAGGAGTGTTTTGGCTCTTTTTACTTGCTATGTGCTTTTAGAGTGTATCTCTATTGGAACGTACATATCAGTTTGCAAGTTTGAGTATCGGGCCTGAGGGCACTAGTATCAGTGTTGTTGAGAATCAGTTATCTGCGGGTATCCGGATTCAGTTTTGGGGACAGTAATTCTGGGGAATAGTGATTAGTAGTGGGGTACAGTTGTTCGGCTACACCTGTGTTTGATCCGTTTGGAGCTGAAATGCTGCTTGTTTTTCCTTTCAGTTCAGAGAGTCGGAGAGTTGATACAGAATAGCCAGTGTTCCCCCTTGCTGAGGCAGGACTTATGGCGACGCAGAATTCAGAAGAGTTCATGGTTATGACGACTGCATTGGATCAAGGGATCACTCTGCAAAGTGAGACCAACGTGGATATGCCACATCCACCCAGGTCGCCTGTTGTGCACCCGGTCTGGGCCCCCCAGTTGTATCAGGCTCGTGAGCCCACCACCTTTGAACTCATGGGGATGATAGGTGATCTCCAGAGGTCTGTGGCGGATCTTGCCTACGGAATGTCAGCTTCACCTCCAGCCGCACCATATGTCGGGAGTTTTGTACCCCAGGAGCCCCCGCTGTTGGGGCGAATTGTGATCGAACTCAGTCAACCGGAGATGGCCTCCAGCTATGGCAATGACTTGCCAACATCAACCCGAACCCTCGATCAGGCTGAGGCCAAAAGAAAGGACAAAGCAATGGTAGACGCCGATCCCATCGAACAACTGCTGTGGGCAGTCGAGGCTTTGAAAGTCGGGGAGATGAACAAGCAACAGATATCCGCAGTTGTGGCAAAAACTGTGGAGGATGCTTTCCCCACTCCACCTGAGGGTAGTTCAAGTCAGTCAGAAAATCGGGCTGGGCCCCGTCATGCCAGAATAGTTCCTCCTATTCCCGCCCCTGCACCTGGGAAAGATCAGAAAGCTAAGGTGGCGCCTGCCGACCCTTTTGCCTGTGCGGCTAGTAAAAGTGCTCAGACTCCGAAGTACCTGCCCCGAGGGCGCAGGGCCTTTCATGCTCTCTACATGCCTCTGTCCAAGGCACTCTAGATCCTTGCCGAGAAGGGGCACCTTAAACCCTTGGAGCCTCGGCCACTCCCAAAGAATCTCCCAGCCACGCATGATGCTGCTCAGTACTGCGCATACCACCAGCAGACAGGCCATCCAACCGACAATTGCTCCCGCCTCCGTCATGAGGTGCAAGATTTGATTGATAACAAGGTTATCCTCCCACCCACCTCAGCCAAGTCCGTTACCACCCAGTTGTTGGATTTTGAGGGCTCAGATACTGCGAGTATGTAAAGTGAACCACCTGCGGGCGGCATTCAGTATGTTTTGGATGTGGCGTCTGGCACGCATTTTTGAGCATCGGTGAAACCGAGTTTTGTAAATCCTGGCTTGGGTGTCGAGTCAGTCTTTTGTTTTGAGTCTGTCTCTTTGTTTTGAGTCAGTCTTTTCGCTTAAGGGTCTGTCTTGTTGTATTGAGTCAGTCCCCTTTGTATAGAATACCAGGTGATTCTGGGGTTGTTGTCCCGAACACCATTTTGTCTTGTAATTATCTGTTTTTGTTTTTAGTCTGTTTCTGCCGAGGGGCCGGTTACACCAACGAATCTGAATGAAACAGCTGTTGCTATCTCACTTTCGTGCTTACTTTCAATACAAGTGCCAGAGGATTTGAATGGGCTAACAGTACATCTCGCCTGCTCTCTTGTGCGCCAAACTCATTGCATTAACCTAAGTTTTTCAAAAACCCCTTTTAACAGTGCGGTGATAAAAACGAAGAGGAAGGAATTCCTCGAGTTTTGCAAAATTCTGATCATTATGAGAGAAAGAAAAGCATGCTAAATCTTTTAATGAATGAAATCATGCTTGTCAGCGTGAGTACTGGGAAGGACCCTGGCTTTAGGGGTGAGCAGCGGATATATCGATCCGTCAAAACCGACCGAACCGAACCGATCCGTCGCATTTTGGACGGATGCGTGATGACGAGCGGACGGTTGCGGATTGATTTTCTCCAATCCGCCAATTTGGCGGACGGATGGCGGATTTGAGATTTCTTTGGCCGCAACCGAACCGCCAAACCGCCAAATCGCGAGCATTCCTAGTAATTTATAAGACTTTGTATTTTCAATTTGTTTAAATATTATGTTTGTATTTTCAATTGAAAAAGAGTTTAAATATTCTGTTGAAAAAAAGTTTTCAACTTGAATATATTTTTTGAATTGAAAAAAATAAATGTATTATTTATCTATATTTTTTGATTTTTAAATCTAGCTCTAAAAATAATAAATAGAAAATATGATATATGCTGGTTAGTTTTTGTTTTCAAAAACATATGTAGATATAACAATACAGAGACATACAATCTCTACTACTGCTCTGTTTATGGTTCTGGTGGTTTGAATTGTTATTATATTTTAAGAATCACAGATTGTAATACTTTATGTGGATGAATCATGCTGTGATTGTAATATGCGGATGAGACATGCAGTGATCGTGATATTTTAAAGTTTCAAACTTTCTTTCTTTGGATAAGGCATACAGTGATTGTAATACTTTTTTTAAGTCATTGACTGTAATACTTTATTTTTATTTTTTTTCTTTTTTTTTTGAGGAAGCGCACAAGTTGAATTATGTTGAAAATTTATAAAATTTAAACCGCCAAACCGATTCGCATCCATCCACCAAACCGCCAATCCGCTCAATCCACATCCGCCGGATTGGCGGACGGATGCGGATTAATTTTTTTCAATCCGCCAATCTAACGGACAGATGGCGGATTGAAGGTTCCGTGGCCGCAACCGATCCGCGCCCACCCCTACCTGGCTTGATCCAGATTGGTTCCACACTATCTTCGGCACGAGCGATTCGTCGTTTTCTTAAAAACTTTCAAAAACAAATGTTTTACACGGCCCTGTGAAGACCTGTGTGGAACCGCTCTTGAGATTGTGCAGCCTAGGATCGCTCTCAGCCTCAAGATTCAACCCGTCCGTTTCGAACCTTGAACCCATTCAGCAAGTGCAACGGTCAAACGTCATGCAAGGCCCGCCTGGCCAGTTCTGAAGTAGCCCTCGAGCAAGAGGCACCAAAGCCAAATCAGAAAGAGTAGATCTCACCAGGAGAAGCTCGCGGAGCAACCGGGATGGATTCTTCTGCAAATCATTGCAACAACCGTTCTCCTAGACACAGAGAGGCTTCAATTTCAAAAACCATTTGACATGGACTTGCTACACTTTTACCCTTTGAGAGGCTCGCTGGGCCGAAAACCCGGAAGGGCGACCTAGGCAAAAGTTAGAGCAAGAGAAAAATACAAAAAATACAAAAAAAAGAAAAAAACAAAGAAGAAAGCAAAAAAAAAAATGCGAAAAAGAAAAGAAAAAGAAATGAACAAAAGAAAAATGAAAGCAAAAAAAAAAAAGAAAGGAAAATGAAAAGAAGCTCGCAAGGTCGAAAACCCGTATCGGGCACCTTGGCAAAAGTAAGAGCCTGAAAAGTGAAGGTTAAAATACCCGAGTGTACCTTAACCGGAACTACGTAAGGCTTGATTCCCATGTTTGGGATACGTAGGCAACTTCATCATGAAGTCCAGCCCCCAACGCTTTCATAGCGTCTCAGTCCATGCAATGGTTTCAACTTCATCCTAAAGTCTAGTCGCCAACACCTTCCAAGGTGATTGTGTCCATATATTTGTTGTGACCGTCTTCGTCATCTCTGTGTCCAGGGGTTCGGCCACCACCAATGACGACTGTCTGCGGATTGCTGCGGCACCATCCAAACAAGGGGCAACTTTCCGTTGCCACCGGTCGTTGTGAGCCGTCATTCAAACCAGGGGCAACTTTCCGTTGCCATCCATCTCCTTTAAGCCAGGGGCAATTTTCCATTGCCCCCAATCCGAGGTTGCGCATCTCAAAGGGTAAGTTCCATGCTCGTTGAGCATTGACTGTTTGCAAAAATAGTTTTTGAAAATTTTTACTGAGGTTGACTATTTTCTCGAAAACTATTTCGTTTTCCAAAACTGGACCATTTTCTTGGACCCAAAAAGGAAAATTTTCAGTGCTTATAGCCTGACCTGCATGGTTTTCAAATCAAAAATTGAACAAGTACATTAATCCGACTTTCATCTTGATCAAAACTGTTTTAGTGAAAAGCAAAAACAAAAATGGTCAAAATGATGAACTAGGGGCACAGTTGAGTCAGGCGTTCTGTCTTTCCCCCGTCGTCAATGTACTTTCCAGAAGGGCACTCCATCCATCAGAAGAAATAGTTGTGAGCTAACGGCATTGGGCATGAACCCGCAACTTTCTATTCATCCATTAGTCACCTCGGGGAGGGACGAAAAATGAGAGAGTATAGAATAGAGAGATGTAAGTTGAGAGAAAAAGCGAGCCAAAGGGTTTTGAGAGAAAAATCGAGCCTGAGGGCCGAGTGATGGGAGAATCACAAATGAGAAAAGGATGGGAAACAATACCCGGAGAAACTGGCTCCTCGTGATCCGAGGTCCCCCGTATTCGTTCAACGCGCCTGCGTGTCGTGTCTTTTGTTGTGTTTACCTCAACCTTTGTCCTAGGTTTCTTCCGAGCGTGTCTCGTTGTGTTTTAGGTCGTGTACCCCTTTGTTTGAGTCCTTCCCACTGTGTTCAGTTGTAGGCTCGATGCCCCGGTTTGAAAAACCCTCATTTAATTTCAAAAATCGTTTATGTTCAGAATGTTGTGCCATTCCCTACATTCGATTGTGTTTCAACTCCAGCTGGTTTCACCTCCGTAGTCCGTCTTGTCAGATTGGGCTGTTTGTTCGAGGTTTGCTGTGTGCAGAATGAACCGAATGCTGTGATATGGGCTGTATGCGGGTTAATCCCCAACAGAGTAAGGGCTGTGTGTCCAGAATCAGGCAGTGGGTTGTTTGGGTTATTTTGCTGTTGGCTGTTTAGTTATCTGATTATTACAGTGCAAGTGTTCGATTTTCAGACAACCAATCAATTTCATTTACATTGAGGTGTAATATGATGTGATGCGATGCAAAGTATGAAATGTAAAGATATATGGATGTAACACTTTTTCAGATAAAAAGCCTGTTTCATTTCATCACCTTTTCAAATGTACAAGTTTTGGAAACAAAAATCTGCCTGAGGCAGTACAAGGTAATCTAACTACCAACAAAAGGGAAAAGTACAAGAAAGAAGAAAAATAGCAAAAAATCTGTATCCGTGTCAAGCACTCCGAGGGCCATCAGTCTGTCCTAGTCCTCTTCCTGGACGAGGGTCCAGGAGCATCATCAGCATTGTCGTCAGAGCCCGAGCTAGTGCCGCCTCCGGTCTCCTCCTCTGATGACTCTGACTCCGCCTCAACCTCCGCCTCTGACTCCTCGTCATCATCATCATCCGGGACTGGAGCTCGCGTGCTACTCCCGATATGAGTGCGCCCCGCCTACGTGCGGGGGAATGCTCTACCCTCCTCATCTCTCCCTCGAGCCGGGACGGAAGGTCCGGCTGGAATGCCTCCTACAGCAGGAATCTGGAAAGGAGGCTGAAAAGGTACATAAAAGGGAAATGCATCAGTATATTGTGAACGGTTCATCAATACAGAATGCAGCATATGAGTACAATGTACGGTTTAACAGTGCAGAATGCAGTGTATGAGTATAGTATGAGAATGCCGTGAGCAGTTTATCAGAGCGGAATGCAGTGTATGAGTACAGTGTGAGAATGCCGTGAGCAGTTTATCAGTGCAGAATGCAGTGTATGAGTACAGTGTGTGAATGCCGTGAACAATTTATCAGTGTAGAGTATAGTGCAGAATGCAGTGTATGCAGTGTATCAGATGCTGTGAAAACAGTGTATTAAGCGTTATGCCGTGCATCAGATTATGTAAAGCAGTGTATGAATGGTTTGAGGCCAGTGTCAGAAGAACATAGCGGAATGCTGTAGAGGGCCAGGAGATCAAAAGTCCGCTGAAGCATCCCCATCATAGAGGCATTCATCGCTAATGACTGACGGGTGTA
Source organism: Camellia sinensis (assembly GCF_055761805.1). Taxonomy (NCBI): domain Eukaryota; kingdom Viridiplantae; phylum Streptophyta; class Magnoliopsida; order Ericales; family Theaceae; genus Camellia; species Camellia sinensis. The sequence continues at coordinate 7,018,231 of NW_028128989.1, read as the reverse complement.
CTCAGAAGAAGCCTGCAAAAGTATCAGATGCATCAATATTCTGTGGAATATCAAATAAACTGAAAGGAAATGATTGTACAAAATGCAGTAATACATACCGGAGGTAGATCGGGGACACCGATGAACTCATGATCAGCTGGCGGAGGGGCGAAGGGGATCTGATAGGTCGCCCCACCCTGCCCCCGGAAAGTCAGTGCAGCAGGCAGGGCGGGCCAGCCAGCTCCCCGTCCTCCCTGAACTCCGCCCCTGCCCCAGACTCGGGCCCTCCTCGAAGCTCCCGCTCCAGCTCCTGCTCCAGTCCCAACTGCTGGCACCACGAGCCTGGTCCCCTCCGCTCGACGGCCGCCGCTCAGAGGTCGCATCAGGTACGTCTGCACGTACTCTCGATAGTCGCCAATACCTCTGAAGCGGGTCTCCTCCCAGCCAATAGTGAAATCGTCCATCTGTTCGGTGGTGAGCCTCTCGGTCTCCCTCATGTCCGCAGGAGGGTGAACCGGGACTATCTGCTCAGGTAACCCTAGGGTCTGGCGTAGGAAACGCTCACCCAGGTACCAAGCCCGACAGACCGGGCCCTCAAGCAAGATCCGGAAACGCGAGGTCTCCTCCGCACCGGCAAATCGGTCCCGCGTCACCGCCGGCAACGGAGCCCACAACCGCCAAGTGATCTGAAAGTGACAGACAGTTTGTTATCTACTGTTTTTGAAATAAGCAGTGGAAAGACGAAGCGTAAATGAACTGCAAGTAAAACATACCTCAGCAGGGGTAATGGTGTCGAAGTATCGGCGGAAAAAGCCGAATGTCTCTCGTGGACGCCGGGTGCATCTCCCGTCAAAGCGACGTAAAAAGGGGACGACCAGAGGAGTCTCTGTGACTAGTACGGGAGCGAGCCTAGGAAAGTAGGCGTAAACCCACAACTGCAAGATAAATACCAGTGTATTTATCAGACAAAGCAAAATACAGAATAAAGCAGAAATGGCAGAGCCGTGTGTTGTGCAGTGTACAGTGTGAGCAGTGTACAGTCAGTGTAAAAGCAGAATGTATGTGTGTGCCGTGTGTACAATATACAGCAGGTCTAAAGCAGACTACAGTGTGTGCAGTGCACAGAGTACAGAAAATATAGGGTAGAAATGAAAAGCGGAGAAGAAATATACCTCCCAAGCCCGCCAATAGCCTCCGAGCAACTGGCCGCTGCCGCGGGAAGCTGAGCTCATGTACCCATAGAGAGTGGCTAGAGCGGCGCCACCCCAGTCGTAGTGCAAAATGTCCCGGACGTCCACCAGTGCGCTGAGAAGGCAGAGAGGCACGGTGTTCGCCCGGTCGGCGAAGATGGTAGTCCCAAATAAGAACATGAGAAAGCCGCGGGCGTACCTCTCCTCGGCCTCCGGGGTCATCGGAGCTGCATCAACGAGAGTGGGCAAGACCCGAAACTGTACCTCGAACCAGGAGTACCGCACAAAGCCTGGACGAGCTAGAGGTGGCGCCTCACCCAGCAGATGGACCTGAGCGGCGATCCACTCGTCCATGTCGATATCAAAGGGGATCGGATCACCCCCTACCCCGATGCCTGTGAGCATCGAGAAGTCGTAAGGGGTCATCGTCATGTCCCCTGTTGTGGAGAAGTGAAACGAATCGGTGGTGTCCCACCACCTCTCTGCCAGAGCGACGAGGAGAGGTCTGCATGTAGAAAGCCTGGAGAGTCCACGGCAGAAGGCGCCGAAGCCCGCTCGGTCCACTATACGACGGACTGCGTCAGGGAGCTCGTCGTACCACTCCCGAGCGCCAGTGTTCCCATACCCGCGGATGGTATGGGAATCCTCCTGTAAACAGAAAATAACAATTGCAAGACGACATTCAAAATGCAGTTTTAAGAGACATACAGATGTAGCATGTGTGCAAGTTTGTTAGATTTAAACAAATACCGGGTGCCGGTGTGCTTACAGTGAAATACGTATGATGCGTCGACGTGTTCGGGTGGTTCAGTACAGTATAGCATGTGTGCATAGTTTGACAGATTCAAGCAAACGCTAGGTACCAGTGTGTATGCAGTAAAATGCAGTGAGTGCAGTGTGTTTGGGTGATTCGGGGCTAGTGCAGTGTGTGTGCATGTGTTAGTCTCAAGCAGATGTCAGTTGTATGTATGTTTACAGTCAACTAAGGTGTATAGCATATCAGATTCAAGCAGTTAAAGAGTACAACTAACTATGACAGTTTTGTATCCTACATTGCGGAAAGTAAAGCAGAAGAAAGAGAGTTACCTCGGAAGTGCTGAAAGACAGGTGGGAGGTAGGCTCGCGCAGCAATAACTCGGGTGGCACGTGCCTCTCGAAGCTCCGAAACTGGCGCAGGCCGTCGGGGGACAGAACGTGAATTGCCGGCCGGTAGGTCGCCGGGTCGAACGGGCGCTCGCTCAAAGGTAGGAGCTCGACCCCGGGATCCATCTCGTGGTCCGGGGGAGTCCCGCCGCGTGGAATGTCGTCCGCCATGTCAAGAATGATGAGAAAATATCCGGAGGAAGGAAAATCGGGCTAGAATACGAAGAGTTAACCGAAAAGTCAACTCCCGAGAGGGTCGAAAATGGCTGGAAAAGCCGGGATGTGAAAGGGAACGAAAATCAAGAGGGAAGCGAGGGGAACAAACCCCGAAAAGGCGGGAACGCCAAACGAGGCACCAAAACAATAACGCGAAGAAAATCGCGAATCCGACAACGAAACGGGCGTAGAACGCAAAGAAACGGGTGAAAAATGAGAGAAAAACACTCTAGAGAGAGAGAGTATGGGATTTCGACGGAGAGGAAGTGAGAAAATAGGGTTTGAAACCCTATTTTAAAACACCTAAGGTGAAATGTCGAATCTGCCCCGACTCAGCAACTTTTTGCCGGTCGGCAATATTTTGTGCCGGCCGGCAGTATTTTGTGCCGATGGAGTTATTTTGCAGCCGGTGGACAGCCGGTGGCCTCCCCTTCCGGCCGGTGGTGTTCCCACAACCTTGTTTAGGCCATATGAGAAGTTTTTGGTCTTCATAGCTCAAGAAAGTGCAAGAAAGTGCATCTCCAATGCTCAACCGGCCTCCGTTTTGACCTCGGACTGCGTCTTCTGTGCGTAGCACTCCAACTCATGCAAATGTTGTATCCTTTGGTATCCTTTTTGCCTCTTACAAGATCCAAAAGTTACCCCGTGTGCGTTGCACGCGTTCATCGTACTATTTCGGTGCATTACATCGCGCTGTTACGCGCCTCACAGTTGCATTGATACACATATTGCATGCGTTGTAACACGCACCCCTTGCATTGTCATGCACATCTCTCATGCATTGTCATTGCATTTTTATTACAAGCATTGTCATGTATTTCAATACATACGTCGCCTCGTGTATCGTTCGCATTGTCGTGCGTTCCCTTACCATGCATTGTCATGCATTCCGAAAACACGTGCGTTGTTATGCATTTAAGTCCGTTAGCATCATTTTACATTCCGTGTGGCATGCGTGTCACACTTAGCATCATTTTACATTCCGTGTGGCATGCGTGTCACACTTAGCAGCATTTTACATTCCGTATGGCATGCGTGTCATACTTCGCATCATTTTGCGTCTTATGAGGCATGCGTGTCTCATTTGTATCATTTGCATCGGCACGTGTGCCTCGTTCTCATCGGCACGTGTGCCTCGTTCTCATCAGCACGTGTACCTCATTTGTATCGGCACGTGTGCCCCATTCTCATCGGCACGTGTGCCTCATTTGCATCGGCACGTGTGCCCCATTCTCATCGGCACGTGTGCCTCATTGTCATCCGCACGTGTGCCCCATTTGCATCGGCACGTGTGCCTCATTTGCCATCGGCACGTGTGCCCCGTTTACATCGGCACGTGTGCCTCGTTCTCATCGGCATGCGTGCCTCATTGTCATCTGCACGTGTGCCCCGTTTACATCGGCACGTGTGCCTCGTTCTCATCGGCATGCGTGCCTCATTGTCATCCGCATGTGTGCCCCATTTGCATCGGCACGTGTGCCCCGTTTGCATCGGCACGTGTGCCCCATTTTCATTGGCACGTGTGCCCCATTCGCATTGGCATACGTGCCTCATTTGCATTGGCATACATTCCTTGCGACCTGCATTGTCTTGCATCCACTTTGCACTATTATGCATGTTAATTTCATTACTTGCGTAGACCGCATGTTAATTACATTACCTGCGTAGACCGCATGTTTGTAATCATTTTCATTACTTGCGTAGACCGCATGTTAATTGCATTACTTGCGTAGACCGCATGTTTGTAATCATTCCATTACTTGCGTAGACCGCATGTTAATTACATTACCTGCGTAGACCGCATGTTTGTAATCATTTTCATTACTTGCGTAGACCGCATTATTCTTAATTCATTACCTGCGTAGACCGCATGTTTTGTTTGCGTAGACCGTATATTATTTCATTACTTGCGTAGACCGCATGTTTTGCTTGCATAGACCGCATTATTCTTAATTCATTACCTGCGTAGACCGCATGTATTGCTTGCGTAGACCGCATAATTGTTCAATTTCATTACCTGCATAGACCGCATGTTTTGATTGCGTAGACCGCATTATTCTTAATTCATTACTTGCGTAGACCGCATGTTTTACTTGCGTAGACCGCATTATTGTTCAATTTCTTTACCTGCGTAGACCGCATGTATTGCTTGCGTAGACCGCATAATTGTTCAATTTCATTACCTGCGTAGACCGCATGTTTTGATTGCGTAGACCGCATTATTCTTAATTCATTACTTGCGTAGACCGCATGTTTTGCCTGCGTAGACCGCATTATTGTTCAATTTCTTTACCTGCGTAGACCGCATGTATTGCTTGCGTAGACCGCATAATTGTTCAATTTCATTACTTGCGTAGACCGCATGTTTTGCTTGCGTAGACCGCATGATTGTTCAATTTCTTTACCTACGTAGACCGCATGTATTGCTTGCGTGGACCGCATAATTGTTCAATTTCATTACTTGCGTAGACCACATGTTTTGCTTGCGTAGACCGCATGCTTGTTCAATTTCTTTACTTGCGTAGACCGCATGTTTTGATTGCGTAGACCGCATATTTGTTAATTTTATTACCTGCGTAGACCGCATGCTTATGATCAATTTCGTTGCCTGCGTAGACCGCATGCTCCACTTACATGTCCGTATTTTCACAGCATTGTTATGCTCCCCACTCGCTTTGCGCTGTCACGCATTTCGAGTACACTTGTTGCTAACAATATTGTACCTGTTAAGTTTGTTTTCTTTGCAGGCACGATATTGTATGTACGGTTCATTTGAGGTTGGTGCAACCAGACGAGCCGCACAGGTATTGTATCCTCCGAGTGAGAAGTATCGAGAATTGCATAATTCTCTTACATCCTTTCTGCATTGTAGTGTAGTTTGGTGTATGCTAGCTTAAAATTGTCGCATGTATGCTTCATTACAGCTTTCTTTGCATGATCATAAGTTATGCTCGGCTTCGTGCATTGTCTTGCATTTTGTCCCTGCCTTCGGGCGCATACCTTGTTTGTCTTGCATGTTTGTCTAAGTCTTCGGCCTTGTCAAAAATGGGTCGTCTCTGGGCTTTGACATTCACTCCCGTTATTGTTATGACTTTCGAGTTCTGTCAAAGAGGGGCAACTGTAGACACCCCATTTTTGACCGTCCTCAAGACTTGGACGTCACCGTTTGAACACCCGGTGATCATCCATGTTTGTGTTCGTTTGGAGTTCCCGGAGGTCTCGGCTACGTGCCTTGCCTCAGGATCTCCGAACTTGACCGTTTAGTGTCTGGTTTTGCACCAAACACTTGCATTTTGCCTTGGAGGGGCAGGGAATGCCTTTTGAGACATCCTCACACACCACCGACAGTGGCTAGAGGTCACCGGCTGGTTTTTTATGCCACCGGCAATGTATATTGCCGGTTGGCATTATTTAGTGCCGGCCGGCACTTTTTTTTGCCAAAATGGCATTTTTGGCCGGCCGACTACTGTGCATCTACTTTTGCAGATATTTTAAGACAGCTGTCTTGCTTTTTTCTCCTCTCCATACACGTGTATGGAGGGATCTCCCTCTTTGGAAGCTTGTCTTGTAAGCTTTACAAGACAAGAAGTTCTATAAAGAGAGGGGCTCTCTCTTGTTGCAAAGGTTAGACACTTGAGACACTTGAGAGAGCTTAGACAGCCATTGTTAGGGTTTGAGTTCTAGGGTTAGGGTTTGATACAAATTATCTCTCTCTTTTTCCCTCTTGTGTGTGTTAAAGTGTGTTTGTGTCTTACTATTGCACACAAACACATAGTGTTTCACCTTCACTTAGCTACTGAGGTTCTAAGGGGTTTGTTTTGAAGTTTTGGAGCTGGTTTCAAGCCAAGGAGGGCCGTTGGAGCATCATTGTTGAAGAGGTCTTCAAGGGTAAGAATCTTACCCCTTTTTACCCCAATCTTGCATTGTATTTCTACCTGTCTTAAAATCGTTTTTGAGCTTAGTATATAATACAAAAAATTTCTGTTTTTTATCCCTCTTGGTTGTTTATTAGAGTGTTTTGTGGTTTGGAGGTGTTTGACCCCTCTTAGGCCTTGAAAGGCCTCATTTTGTGCTATTTTGTGCAAGTTTCGAGACTTTGGTGTTTGGGCCTCTTCACCACTGAAATCTTGAGAGATTTCAGTGGTGAAGATGGTGCCTTGAAGTCTCCAAAAGGGGAGGGCCACCCCCTTCCCTTGTTGTCCTTGAAATGGACCATTTTTGGCCTCTTGAGAGAGCATCATGTTAGAGTGTGTATTGATCATGTCTCGGTTGTTTTCCATGCTTAGTATGTCATAATATACCTCTGTTTTGTGTTGGTTTTGCTACTCCATGCATGCTTAGCATACCTACCTTGTAATGCCATGATTTGCCTCAATACATGCATAGCATTTAGACTACCATGCTTTTGTGTTTTGGCCAAGCTTTGTGAAGCTTATATGCATGTTTTGATGTGCTAAGGGACTGTTTTAAGTCATTTGAGTCGTTCATGCTTTGCTTTGTATAGCTACGATGTAATCCCTCTTGTATGCCTTAAGCTTTGGCCCTTCTAGCATGCCATCCTTGCTTTGTTTCGGTGGTTTGGGACCACTTAACATGTTATTTCAGACCTCATGATATGCTTATATGCTCGCATTTGATGTCCCTTTAATGCCTTGTAGGGTTGTCATCTCATGCCCCATATTCATGCCTTCATGTATGCCATCTTGATTAGGCCCCTAGGATGCCATGTCATTGTGCTCTTAGCTTTGTTTTAATATGCTAAACCTCTGATTTTGGTCATTCCTTTCTTGCCATGTTTGGTTCTGTTAAGTGTGGTCCAATACTCTCTTTAGCTTGCCTTGAGTTTTTGATCATGCTAACATGCATTGCTTGTGTTAATTAGTTGGTTTGGCACCTCTAATTCATGATTTTCAGAGCTTATGTTGTATGCTCATTGTCCATTGTTATGCCTCTTTCAAGTGTGCTTGAGAGTTGTCCAATTTGTGCCTAAGTGTTGGCCCTTAACATGTGCATGCGTGTATGTGTATTTTGGTCCCTTGTTTTGGTCACTTTAGCCACTGTTTTGGGCCTTATTAGAGCTGCCTAAATCATGTCTAAGTCCATCTTTCCATCCATTTGCATTGCCACATGTGTGCTTGTATGCTTGCATAAGTACCTTGCCATGCCATGTTGCATCCTTAGCTTGTAAGTCTAGGTTGCATTGCATCTTGCATGCATGCCTTATTCCTTGACTTGGTGATAGGAATTGGGCCTTGTTTGTTTGTTTGGCTTGCATTTCATTTGACATGAAAGTTGCATACTTGATCACTTGGGCCATCACGCATGGAAATGCGTGATTGGTGGTCCGAGAATCGAGACACATGCCCTTTTGAGTCATTACTATGATAAGGGACATGATTGTTGCATATATGCCTTGAATTGTGCTGCCATGCTTTGCCTTGCCCTCTGTTGCTGTCAATTGCAGATTCTGCAGGAACACTTTGCCGACCGGCAGTGCCAAGTGCCGACCGGCAATCCCTTCTCTGCCGATAGCTTCATCAATGGCCGGTGGCCACATGCCACTGTCGGTGGCAATTCCATTCAGCCGGTGGTGTTCCCCAATGTCCAGGGAAGCAGTCCTGAGGTTTTGACAACCTCTAGAGGAGTGAAGGAAGGAAAACAGAGGCAGCCTATGCATGGCGGTGCATTTCCGAGTGGGATCGAACATTCATTGCATCAGGCTCTCCTCCCGAGGCGGTTTACTGTTTTTCTAGCTTTAGTTAATTTGCTTAGTTGATTAGGCAATTTGTAATATTTAATTAGCTTGCGTAGTTAATTAATTTGTATTATTTATTCGGTCCCTCCGAGCGAGGGCAATTATGTAATAAGTGTGCGTGAGTGTGTGTATGTCTTCCAACCTCACGTCTTTCTTCCCTTTTATTTACCCGCTTATGATGGTAGACTAGGGTATTTTTAAGATTAGCATACCTTATGCTATGTATGTGCGCATTCATGCATTCGTATTACATGCACCAGGCTCGGTACATCACGCTAACTGCATTTGTATTTCAATTCCAAATTGAATACGTGCATCAATTGATCGCATTTCATATGCCATGTTTAGGTTAGCCGAGCCTACTTTGATTGCACCCTGTATGTGTTGCATTAGGCAATTTAACATGAGCTAGGACATGCATGTTTGCTAACTAGTTTATTGTTTTGACACGGAGTACGATGTAAGTGTTTTCGCTTTAGCATGTTACATGAGTGTGAATGCTATCATGACAGCATGCTTACCATGTGGCTAGATGCTTATGTGAGATAAACTGTTTGAATGCCTGTGGGTGAAGGTTGGATTGTTTGAGTTGGGAAAACTCATTGAAATCCGTGTTTTAGCCTACTTGCGAGTAGCAAATTCCAAAGTGTTTTTCAAAACAAACGGATATGCGATGCTTATTTCCAAATCAGGCAATCTAGTCTATACTTGTTTGCTGCGCGCATAACATAGTAATTCTAGGCTAATAACTAGAATAAGAATACATAACGTTTTCAAAATCGGATATCATGGTTAGTAGATGCCGGTCTTCGGACCGGGCGAAAGGGGGTGCTCATAGCTGACCTTCCCCGATCGTACCCAAGCTCCCGAGCCTAGTCAACTCCGGTGATGACGGACACGTGGCCTTCGGCACCGAGTCAGGGTTTCCTAAATTCTCCCATTTTAAATATTTAGGTGGCGACTCTGTATCTGGCAAAGCAGTCCATGTTTGGCACTACTTTTCAAAAATCTGTTTCTCAAAACGATTTGTCAGATTTGGACTCTTTGGTTCAGATTAAGAACCGTGACACAAATCGAGTCCAAACTGTAGTACGGGGTCCCCTTCGCGGACTTGCTACAAAGCCCGACCTGAGTTAAACCCGAATTGCCCGAGTTACCCGAATTGTAAATGAATTTCAATTTTTTTTTTCGAACTACATTATTAAATTATTAAAATTCGACTCTATTTACATTTTTTTATATAGAAAATCATTAATATCACCAAAACAAATAATTTATATAATGTAAGAGAGATGCTGCTATAGTAGTCTTTACAATTTATGAGTGAAAATAATAAATAAATAAATAAATTTATGTTATTTGTATATATAATAATATATATTCAATAATGATTTAATAATCTAAATTACTTTAATATTATGTAATGGCTAATAATTTATATATATATTTAATATTTTTATATATCTATATATGTATAATTCGGGCTTCAGGTTGCTCGGGTTGTTTGGCGTCTTTGCCCAAGCCCGTTCAAATTTAATTCGAGCTTTTAAATTTTTGCCCAAGCCCGTACCAAATTCAAAAATATCTTGTCTAAGCCCTAAAAACATTCGGACTGAGTTCGGGTTGCTCGGTTCAGCCCACCCAAATTGCACCCTTACTTTTAGCTTCTTACAATTTTGGTAAGCGTCCATCTTCAAGAGATGGTTTTCCATCTTTTAAGCTTTTTCTCTTCCTTTGACATTTTTTTTATTATCTCCTTCTTCTCTCTTTTTATTCCTTTTATGATTTTTCTTATTTCATCTACAAATGCATTATTTTGTATATATCTTTTGATTTAGTCCACACTATATATTTATATTTATTAATTTTAATAACATGTAGAAGAAAATTAAAATTTTAAAATATTTTTACAAAAGTATGATTAAGCAAATGTAAAAAGTTATTATAAGAAAATAAAGAAAAAAACAAGACAAAAAAATAAGAACCAAAGAGGGTGAAAAGGGAAATTTTTGACAATCTACTTATAAGAGTATATGAATAAGTTTAGTGAATGGTGTAAATATAATTTTTTTTTAAAAAATCTATTTTTATGAAGACTGTGGGTGTTGATTTTTGACTACACAACCAAACAGGGAAACTCAGCAGGAGAGCACCAGCAGAATAGATTAAGCTCGAACAACCTATCACAGAAAGATAAGAATCCGGCGGTGGTTCGTCCACCCGGGGGCACTCCGACGATCAAGTCAGTAATTATCTCTTAAAGATAGTCAGTAGGGCTTAACTCATTAGACAAAGCATAAAAAGCATACCTTAGACCCACGAGGGTGCCTTACTTTTATAGCCAGCACTAACCTGATCCCTGTAGAAGCCTAGCTTCAATGGACTTTTGCTCCATGCTCATCCTGGACTCCCAGCTAGATAGAAATAAACTCCCTAAGAGCTTTATCTTTATCCAGACTGAGGTCCTCCCCTATTCTAGGACTCTTGTCCCTTATCTGCTCACCTTGGGTTCCGATATCTCCATAGATAATCTCGGCCTAGCCGAGATCACCTCGGCATCATGACTAAACTACGTGGCACTCTAGCTGACACGTCGGCATCACCTCGACTATGTGTTGTTATTCACAAAATATGCCCCCATAACTGTCCCTAGATTTTATTACCTTGGCAACCTGAGGTGATGGAACCTATACCGTTTGTCCACATAGCACATCGGCTAAGACTCACTCTATCCTTCATGACCGAGATCATTACTCGTCGGCTGCATATGACCAAGACTCTGCAGACTACTTTATCAATAACCAAGAATCAAGAACCAAGTTCTTTAAGTTCCTCAACCGAGATCGCTCATCTAGCCGAGGTTTTTGCTTCATTAAATCAAGAACTCCAAGAGTTTTATCTGCGCATGAGCTATCACGCACGGTTTTCTCAACCGTTTCCGCTACACGTCCTTCTCTCATTGATTTGTACCTGACATACGCCATCAGGTCGCATCGCTTCTGCACACGCCACCTAACAAACAAGTCATCCAAGGCACATTATTATGATTTGCCGTCTTTTTCATAATTTTAACAAAACTCCTCACTTTCTCTCCATCTCTTCACCTTTGCAAAAAATATAATCTCTGTTGTTTCACAGATTCTCTCTCTCCAAACTTCCATTCTCGAACTACCATTACTGTCTCTTCAAACCTCTGCATCCATTTCGATTACCTTCTCCGGCGATCCTTTCATCATCTGTTTGCGACCATTCATGTCGTCTGACTCCGGCGATACCCATATCGGCGCTCATTTCACTTGGTAAGTCATAATTTCCTCCATTTTCAATTTTCCACTGTTCCTTTGACATGTTTCAATCTACTATACGTTTTAATGCTATTTGTCACCATTGCAAATTAGTTTTTGTTCTTGAATCCCTGTTGTGTTTTGAATTTCATCATTTAGGTGTCAAACATTTCTTGTTTGCGACTTTGTGTTGTTCAATCTGTCTCTGGGTCTACATATGCACACACAAACTGTTCATGTGCTTGAATCTGTACTCTCCATGTTTCTTGTTGTGGCTTTCTTGATTCTGATCCGCGCTCATTTTGCTTTGTCTTGTTTTGACCCCAGATTCTTACCTTTGATTCCTAATTCATTATAGATTTAGGTTTTGGGATTTGATAGAAATCACAATCTCTAGGAAAATTGAAACAAATCCCCTCCAGATCTTGAAAAGCCCTTGCCCCAGTTCTTGCTTAGGGTTTAGCTGAGGTCTTTTAAGCCCATACAAAAAATATTTTTCTCTGAGATTTTGCACCAATCCATCCCAAGCCGATATCATGGGAATGTTTAGGTGGAGAGTAGATAGCCCAGAAAAACTTGAATATTTTAGAAGAGAGTTCTCCATCCCCGTTGACGTCCAGCTTAGGTTAGCTCGGGAGGAAGACTCTATAATGCCTAGTGACGACTTCATGCCCTTCCCAGTAGTTGCTTTCATAGAGTGTGGACTTAGGTTCCCTCTAGACATTCTTTTCTGAGAAATCCTTCATTATTACAAGCTCAACCCGACACAACTGGCCATTAACTCCTATAGGGTCATCAATGGTATAATTGCTTTAGCTAGCCGAGAAAACGCCAGGATAGCACTAGCCGACATCCAATATTGTTATACCATGTGTGGCTTAAAATTCGAAAAAAGGCTATATCTATTACCTCAAGCTGAGATCCACAGCCTACAAACTCATAGCCGACCTCTCAGACTCCAACAAAGGTGCTGAAGATGATTACTTCATCGTCTCAGGCAACTGGGAATTTGCACCTGACGACGACCTTCATCTCTATCCTCTGCGCCGATCGGTGTTTAAAGAGGATGAGGGTAAGAACTAAGTGTCAACTTTTTTGCTTAAGACTTATCACTTTATTGCCTTTATATGTTCTAATGTATGAATTTTGTTCTTGCAGCTCTCTCTCAACCCTCAAAAGATTTTCGCTAGACCTTCTTTTCCAACAAGGACTTGAAAAAGCTGCTGGGCTTGCCGGTTGACTAACGCAAAGCCCTTCTGCTGCTCAATTACATTCTAACTTACAAATCTACATTGCTCGACGTTTCCAAGAGGAGCAGGACTCCTCTCTCTGCTACAACTCCAACAGTCGCTTCCTTACTAAAGCCAGACCAAGCCTCATCTTTTGATCCAACTGAGGTTGCATCAACGTCTGCCCCCCAATTTATCCCGACATCACAACAGCGACGTCGAGCTCTACCAAACATACTAGTAGATAGAACTCGTAGCCGCAAACATCAAGGTTCTAAGGCGTCAACTTACGACCCAGCCAATCTCCCAATTACTTTTTCTGCATTTCACTTTAGCACTAGAGTTACCGTTGCTTAAACCGCCGACGAGATGGGTCGTAGCAAGGTTGTCGTTGAAGACCTCTTGGCCGACCTGCCTGGTGTCATAACAGTTCAATCCTCCCCATCGCAATCCCAGCCCAAGGCTAAGCCAAAGAGGGTAAAGAAAGCCAAAACCAAGGCAACAGTGACTCAGATCGACTCTGAGGACACTGTACCAATCTCCAAACTGCCTGAGGTTGAAAATAGTACTCTTTCGGCCAACAAGAGGCCAGCCGAGGCCGAGGCATCTGACCCACCATAATCCAAAAAGCCGAGGTCTAGCGGCTCCTCTAATCCTTCTGGTTTCTGTGCCGACACTCCCTAGATTCCATCTGTCACAGTTGAAGACCGACCTCTTCTAGCGGGGGACAGTGCTCTGGACAGGTTGGAGGTCGATGCCGCCATTTCCACCGTTGTTCTACTCCCAACCGACATCAATAGAATGGTTGAGCTTTCGGAGTATGAAAATTATGCAATGATGATGCAACATTGTGTCTCGATAAGTCTCAATACTTGTAACTTTTTATCTAGCTTTAACTCTGGTTTTCATACTTAACGAATTTCCTTTGCACTCTTGCAGGCTATCTAGTAGGGTCACTCCTTTGCAGTTAAGATCGATGAATTCAAAAAAGAACTTACCTAAAAAATAAATGAGGCTGCCAAACTCCTTTCCTCACTCAACAAGGCTAAGGCCCGCATCCGAGGTCTCTTAGATCAAGCCAAGGTTACTGAGTTGGCCTTGAAGAATGCCGAGGACCAAGCCGAGGCCCCAGAAAATCTTGCCGAGGTTGCTAAGGCCGAGGTAAAAGAAGCTAAAGAAAAGGAGGTCCAAGCCCAAACAGAGTTGTAGACGGCGCTTGCTACTAAGGCGGCTGAAATAAAGGAGGTGGACAAAAAGGTTTACACTGAAGGGGTAACCGACGTCTGTGATGAATACATAAGGCAAGTCAAACAGGCATGCAACAGGGGTTACACCCTTGGTTGGATTGCTGTCTTAAAGGAGTTGCTTGTCCTTGAAGACTCGCCCCTTAGGGATGAAAGTCGACTTGTTTTGCTGTTCCCTCCCGCTCCAAGCCAGTCTGAGGACGAGGCTGAGGGGGACGAAGAAGTTGAGGCTGAGAAGACTGATGCTGCTGGGGCCAAATCCCCAACTCTAAATGAGCAAACCGTTGACTTGACTCAGGATAACGAGAACGAGGTTCCCAAGAACGTGCCTGAAGTCGAGGTCGAAAGCGCCGAGAAGAACCTTGACAAGACTCTCCTAAAGATCGACGCTGAGATCAAGGCCGAGAAGCTCTCCCAACTATTTGCTAAGGCCGAAACACAGCCAACCGCCAATACAGAGCAGTCTGTTTAAAATCTCCTCTCTAAACTTTGTAATTTTTCTTTGTAATAGTTTTTTGCTTTTAGTTGGGCTGAAGTGCCACTTCTGTAATTGCACAAGTAATCTTTTTGTAGGCCGAAGGGCCTTTTTTGCCCATAGACAAGTTTCTCTTTTGAATGCAAGTCTGATTTCTTCTTTCAAGTGTTATGTGCCTTCTTTTCTTCTATGTATGTTTACTACTTCCATACTTAGAATAATTTTTCATTTCTTCAAAGTATACCTTGGTTGTATAATGACTCCAGGAATAATATCTCGAATACAAACCTTGAATGTTTTCCTCGGCCAACTATCGAAATACCTCGGCTAACACTTAAAAATATCAAAATATTTTTACAAGTGTTTATTCAGTATCACTTTTTACCTTCATATACTATCTTCTTAGACTTTACCCTTTCCAAGTTTGGACGACCTGGTTGGTTACCTCAGGTAAGATATATCTTGGATACTTTATTCGTAGTTATCTCGGCTAACTCCAATTTGTAAATTTTTGAGAAATTTCAACAAGTGTTAAGCCCATTCTAGCTTGTAAATTTTTCCAAAAAATTTCAACAAATCCCAAGCACTTGCTCTCAAGTTTATTTTATCACTCCTACCTCCTGCCCCCTAATGTGAACCTAAGTTTCACTGAAGTTCGCATTAAGCACGCATAGTGTTTCGCCAAAGTCAGATTCAAATAAAGACTAGCTGAGGTTCTCAGCCTTGGTTTCTCTGTTAATCTAACTTAGTTCCATTCTAAGTTTAATTCTGCCGACATGGCGAGTCTAGTTTCAATTCAACTTAGTTCAACTCTATTATATGCAAGTATAATTCAAGTCTTCCATATAATAAGTCTAAGTTTCAATTAGAAATATCGCCAACTTAGTTCAACTCTATTATATGCAAGTATAATTCAACTCTGCCATATAATAAGTCTAAGTTATTCGTTATGTTTCAATCAGAAATATCGCCAACTTAGTTCAACTCTATTATATGCAAGCATAATTCAACTCTGCTATAATAAGTCTAAGTTATTTTTCATGTTTCAATCAGAAACATCGCCAACTTAGTTCAACTCTATTATATGTAAGTATAATTCAACTCTGCCATATAAAAAGTCTAAGTTATTCATCATGTTTCAATCAGAAACATTGCCAGAGGACTGGTAAGTCCTATTACACAAATTTCAAAATCAAGCAAAAATTTTATTATTACTTCGGCTAATGACATAAACTTCAAAAAAACAAAAATCTAATGATAGAAAAACTTCAAGTTGCAAGTGTTCCAAGGTCTTGGTAACTCTTTGCCCTTACTGTCTTCAAGCCGATATGCCCCATTGCCGGCAACCGAGATAATTCTATAAAGCCCCTCCCAATTTGAGCCAAGCTTGCCTTCCCTAGGATCCTTCTTGTTGCCGACCACTTTCCTCAGCAGAAGGTCCCCAACTTTGAACTCTCTTAGGTTGACCTTCTTGTTGTAAGCCCTAGCAAATTGTTGCTAGTATGTCCCCAGCCGAATTGTTGCTCTCTCTCTTTTTTTCTCTAGTAGGTCTAGATCTCAGGCTAGAAATGCCTCATTAGTACCATTTTCCACTCCCTGGATTCTGATCCCCGAAATGTCGACTTCTAATGGAATAACTGTTTCAGTGCCATAAGCCATGGCAAATGGGGACTCCCCAGTTGATCTCCTCAGCGTAGTCCGATATGCTTGGAGTACATTGGGCAACTCTTCTATCCATTTTCCTTTTGCTGCTTCCAGCCTCTTTTTGATCTCATCCAAGATAGTCTTGTTGGATGCTTCTGCCTGACCATTACTCTGAGGGAAACTTGGAGTGGAGTAGTAATTCTTAATTTTATACTTTGCACATAAACTTTTGATTAGCTTACTGTCAAACTGCGTACCATTGTCTGCTATTATTGCTCTTGGGATTCCAAACCTGGTAATGATGTTCTTCCATATGAAGTTCTTCACATCAATATCTCGAATCTTCGCAAAGGGTTCAGCTTCTACCCACTTTGTGAAGTAATCTGTTGTTACCAGCAGGAACTTCCTTTGCCTAATTGCTTAGGACAATTGTCCAACAAGATCCATGCCCCACTGGGCAAATGGCCAAGGGTTGGATACTGGGTTCAAATCTGTTGCTGGTTGATGTATCAAGATGCAAACCTTTGACACTTCTCACACTTTCTGACGTAGGCTTCAGCATCTTTCTACATGTAGGGCCACCAGTACCCTTGAGTAATAGCCCTATGAGTAAGTGACCTGCCCTCAGCATGGCTGCCACATACCTTTTCATGTATTTCATATAAGAAGTCTTCAACCTGGAAGGGGTGCACCCACCTCAAAAGGGAGCCAGTAAAAGACCTTCTGTAGAGATGTCCTTCTACTTTTAGGCTGAACCTTGCTAACTTCAGCTTGGTCTTGTGCGCTTCTTTGCGATCATCTGGCAGCTTCCCATCTCTAAGGAACATTACTATTGTGTCCATCCAACTTGGGCCCATCTCCACACATGTTGCTTTGTACTCTGTGATTAGTGGTTTCACACTTGGGCCTGGCAATAATCAACCATTATTATCCTTGCCTCCCATGATTTCATTGCACTAGCCAGGTTAGCCAAGGCATCAGCATGGTTGTTGTCATCTCGACTAACCTGCTATAGTCGGTAATCCTGAAATAAGGCTAACAGTCTGACAACCTTTTTGACATAGGTTATCATTCTTTCATCTCAGGCTACATACCCACCTGTTACTTGGTTCATAATAAGTTGGGAGTCTGTAGCTCGGCTTTTCGCGCTCCCTTTCGGAAGAATGAATAGCCCTTACAGTTCGGACTCTACTTGTGTGTTGGTTCTGATTCTGATTTCACAAGTGCAATGTGAAATAGTGAAAACACAAAAAGAGTCCAAATCCGGTAATTTCTTTTGAAAAATCGATGTTTGAATCAAATGTCAAAAATGGACTGCTTTGCCAGATATCAGTCGCCACCTAAATATTTATTTTGGGAAATTTAGGAAACCCATGACTCGTGCCAAAGGCCATTAGTCCGTCGTTACCAAAGTGTCTTGGTTCGGGAACTTAGGTATGAGAGGGGAAGGTCAATAATTGAACACCCCACTCACTCGATCAAAGATCGGCCTCTACTAATCATGATATGGTTTTTATGTACAGTATATGTTCTTGTTCTATATATAACATACAAATATAAACTAATTTCACGAAAAGTTGGAATGTTTGATTTCATGTTTGTTTTGACAAAAGTGTTTTGAATATGTATCACTTAAAATGGTGATCTCATATATACAAGAATCAAGTATCCCAATTCAAGTGATTAGCCTTCATCCACAAGCATTCAAACAGGTATATCAAATAAGTAGTTAGCCTCATGGTAGCATGTTTGATATGACAACATTCACACTTATGCAATATGCTAAAGCAAAAATGCTTACCTTAACGTCCGAAGGCGAGTCCAAAAAGAAAGCAAATAGTTAGGAAAAAAGTGCATGATCCTAATTTTAGTGACTAATGCAACACATGCAATGTGCAATTAAGGTTCGGCTACTAGCATGGCATGTGAGTCAATTCAAGGCATGTAATAGCGCATGTATGCAAGTAAGGAGTTTGAATTTGACAGTTGAATAATATGATGAGCCGAACTTTTATGCATGTAAACAAATGGATGTAAATCATGGAAGATGCTAATCAAACATGATGTCCCTAATCTAACCATCATAAGCAGTGAAATAAAAAGGAGAAAGAATGGGGGTTGGAAGACATACAACTTATTACATATTTGTCCTCGTGAATGAGGGTCCGAATGTCCAAATGTCCGAATAAATAATTATTACAAAACCGAATGAATAATAAATAAAAGGGGCTGTCTAATTTATTACAATAAGCCATGACTCAATAAATTCGGTATAATGTCCGACCGAATTCAATTAATCATATTGGTTCTTTATGTCGGTTATAATCCAATTTTAACCAATTTTATTAGCCTTTTTTATTACCTTTCCATTTCTTTATCTTTTCTCTTGTTTGTGCAAAAGTGATATTTACGTCCACTAAGTCCAAAACGCAATAAAGAGAAACAAGCATCAACTTAACCCGAGAAAATTTTCTTCGGGAGAAATTACAAAGGAAGAGTTAAACTTATTTACACGCGATAAGGGATTCCAAGTCAAACTCAAGATGCGCAACAAGGACTAGTCAAACTCAAAAGAGTGATAATGACATAGAAAAATCCAAACTTGAGTGATAATGACTTGAAATCCAAACGTGATAATAAGTGATAATGACACTTTCTTTGGTGATTTCCAAGGGTCAATTAGTCCCTTAAAAGTAAACACACCGATGAATAAAGAGAAATGAAAAAGAAAAAATTGTGCTTTAGTATAAGAACATGTATACATTTGGGGTAGTGAACCTCCAAAGAATTTAAACCGTTAAGCATAGAGCGTTTTATGCTTTTGGTAGTAAATCTCCTAAGAGATTAAATCAGTAAGCATAGAATGTTGTATACTTTTGGTAATGAACCTCTTAAGCATAAAACATTTTATGCCTTTGGTAGTGAATCTCCAAAGAGATTAAACCATTAAGCATAGAGCGTTTTATACTTTTGATAATGAACCTCCTTAGCATAAAACGTTTTATGCCTTTGGTAGTGAATCTCCAAAGAGATTAAACTATTAAGCATAGAGCGTTTTATACCTTTGGTAATGAACCTCCTGAGCATAAAACGTTTTATGCCTTTGGTAGCGAATCTCCAAAGAGATTAAACCATTAAGCATAGAGCATTTTATTTCTTTGGTAATGAACCTTCGAAGAGATTAAACCATTAAGCATGGAAGAGTTCATTTCTTATACTTGAACCACAATCTTAATTTTTCACAACTTTTTAATCGACATAAGCAAAGAAAGGAGGGAGGTTGCAGAGATGATTATGCGAAATTGATTAATTAGTTAGTACAAACAAACTTGATATTTAAAAATAAATTAAACAGCCCCTAAATAGCATACAATAATGCTGAAATTAAGCTATAGAAAGCGAGCAAAATTAAATAGTTGGAGGTACTATTCACCGCTGGAGGTTACTATTCACCACTGGAGGTACTATTCATCCGGTGGGGTAGATTATTTAAAGTAATAAATTACAACAGTTTATATACAATATTTAAATTACAGCAGATATGTGGGTGGTGCAGCCATCCCATTAAAACGATAAAAATAACAATTATGAAAAGAAGTAAATAAAGTATTTAAATAAATTATATCACACTTTAAAATTAAATGAAAATTTGTGAAAACTCACCTTTTGGGAAATGATGAATTTTCTGAGTCACAAACTTTCTTTTGATTACTCTCAAGTCTGTGGAATGTGTTCTCAATTCTCAGTCCAAAATTTGGAATTACAGCTTTAGTGGTTGGTTTTTGAATGGTGTATTGATGAAATGGAAATAAAAATATCAAAGAAAATATTTTATTTTACCTCTCTCTCTCTTAAAAAAAAACTAATTTTCTTTTTTTCTGATTCTTTTTTCTCAAACTCTCGTACTACTTCTTTTTTTCCTCGCTGATTCTCTAATTTAATTCTTAGACCCTTCCCTCATTTTTCTCTTTTTTTTTTCTTTCTGATTAGCCTCCCTCCTCTCCTTTTGATTCTCTCAGACTTTTCCTTTTTTCTTTTTGTTTTTCTTTTCCTTCCCTTTTTTTCCCCCTTCAGACTCCTCCCATTCGTCCTTATATAGGCAAAATATAATATAATAATAATAATATAATATAATAAACATAATAATAATATAAATATATATATATATATAATCATGATATTTGATGTCGGTAGACCGACATCAAACGAATAGTTATTATTATTTTATAATATATATAATATAATATATAAAATATATATAATATATAATTTATACCAAAATACTGAACATATAATATAATAATATAACTATATATAAAATACTAAACATATAATATAATAATATTAAAATATATTATAATAACATAATTTTTTTTTATTATTTTATTATATATATATATATACAATACACCAAAAATATGAACAAACACATAAAATTATGAAAAATTACAAAAATACTAAACTAATGAAATATTCAGTATTTTAAAATAATTTGGCCATAATGGTGAAGGTTGGGATTAAAGTTTAAATTTCATCTCTCTTATTGAAGATTCTGTGAGAAACACATTCTAACTGTCATCATCGGGTAATCAAAAGAAAGCACCAAAGTCTTAGGGCCGGTCAAAATGGGGTGTCTACAGAGTCACAGAAGACTACTACTTCGTTAACTTCCATTGCTGCTGCTAACTTTAATCCTGCGATTAGCGCCTCATATTTTGCTTCATTGTTTGAGGCTTTAAACCCCAAACGAATAAACTGCTCTAACATTCACCCGTCTGGAGATACCAACACCACTCCTGCCCCCGCTCCTTAACGGTTTGAACTCCTATCAACAAATAGGCGGAAGGAGTCGCCGTTGTAAATATCACAGGACTTGAGTTTCTCTTCTTTCTTCTACTCTGTTGTGGGGTTCTTCATTCTCAGCTGGGTCTATTCTTGTTCCCCTGGACATCCTAAGCTGTGGCTCACCGGAGCCCGACGTGGGATGGCACCAGATGTGAACTCAGCCACGAAGTCGGCTAGAACCTAGACTTTGATTGCTGTTCTGGGCCTAAATTCCAGGTCGTATTGCCCCAATACTATTGCCCATCTAGTTACCCTGTCTGTCAGATCTCCTTGTTGTAGCAGGGACTTTAAGGGATACTCAGTCAATACCACAATCTTGTGGGCTTGAAAGTAATGATTCAACTTCTTGGAAGCCATCATTAAGGCCAGTGTCAATTTCTCCAGGGACAAATACCTGGTCTCTGTTCCTGCTAAGGTTTTACTCACATAGTATACTGCAATATGTTCTCCCTTCTCTTCTCTGATCACCACTACACTCACTGCATGCTCCGAAACTGCCAAGTATAAGAATAGCTCCTCTCCAGGCACTGGATTTGGCAGAACTGGAGTTGTTGTTAGGTACTTCTTCAAGTCAGCCAAGGCGACTTTGCACTGCTTTATCCATAAAAAATCTGTGGCCTTCTTTAATAAACTAAAAAATGGTTTATATTTATCTGAACTTCTGCTTATAAACCTATTGAGGGCTGCGGCCCTTCCTGTTAACATCTGCACTTGTTTTGCCGACGTTGGGCTTTTCAAGTCTAAGATAGCCTTGATTTGATTTGGGCTTGCCTCAATGCCCTTCTGTAACCAAGTATCCTAAGAACTTACCAGACCCAACTCCAAATGCACATTTTGAAGCATTGAGTCGGAGCTGATATGTTATAAGGATGTCGAAACTTGCCTTTAAGTCGGTGAGATGATCCTCGAGTTCTTTGGTCTTCACGTCCATGTCATCAATGTATACTTCCACTGTTTTGCCAATCAGATGTTTGAACATCTTGGTCACTAACCTCTGGTAGGTTGCTCCTGCATTTTTTAACCTGAAAGGCATTACTCTATAGTAATACAGCCCTTTTGGAGTGATAAATGCAATCTTCTCCTCATCAGGGGAGTATATTACTATTTGATGGTACCCCCTGTAAGCGTCTAGGAAGCTCATCATTCCATGCCCTGAAGTGGTGTCCACTAATTAATCGATCTTGAGGAGTGAGAAACTGTGTTTGACAACCAAGTTGGGTAGTTTACCTCTCGAATAGCTCTGGCCTCTAACAATTTGTCCATTTCCTCATCTACTGCCCCCACATGAACCAATGTCGGCCTCCTTGCTCGCTAAATGACGGGTTTAGCCAACCTGTCTACATTCAATCTATGGTATGTAATCTCAGGGTCAATGCCAGACATCTTGTAAGACATCCAAGCAAACACCTCTATGTTTGTTCGCAAGAATGCTTCTAACTCCATTTCCTCCTTCTCGGCCAAGCCTGAGCTGAGTAAGAAGAAGCGCTCTTCATTCCCTTGCTGGACCAGAATTTTCTTCAAGGCTTCATAGTTTTTGCCGGCCGACTCTTTGTCGACGTGATCCAGGACCTCCATGTCCTCGTCCTCAATCTTTACTGTTTTTACTTCTCGTACATTACAGGTGAATTTCATTGTTGCCATGGAGCAATTCTTTGCCTGCACCTGATCCCCTCTGATATTCTCAATTCCATACTTTGTTGGGAACCATAATAGCTGGTGTAGTGTTGAAGGAACAGTCTTCATTGCGTATAACTATGGCCTTCCCAAGATGACATTGTAAGGGAAGGGGGTGTCAATTATTGTGAACTCTGTGCTTATCTTCTTGGTGCCTGCCTGCACCTCCAAATTTATTGCTCCCAGGGGCCAGGTTGGCATTCCATTGGACTGTTGGATTGCTCCAGATCATCTCAATGAAGGCCGAGCTCCTTGTAACATTTGACATACACGATGTCACAAAAGCTGCCTTGGTCAATCAGAATGCACTTTACCTAGCATTCTAAAAATCTTAAGGGATATCACCAGAGCATCGTTGTATGGATGTTGCACCATGTCCAGGTCAGCCTTAGTAAAGGACACTATTGGTCCCTGGTACTCGTCTGTCCTAGGCCTCTTTTGCTGGACCTGATACACATGTGTAGACACCCCATTTTTGACCGTCCTCAAGACTTGGACGTCACCGTTTGAACACTCGGTGATTATCCGTGTTTGTGTTCGTTTGGAGTTCCCGGAGGTCTCGGCTCACGCGCCTTGCCTCAGGATCTCCGAACTTGACTGTTTAGTGTCTGCTTTTACACCAAACACTTGTGTTTTGCCTTAGAGAGGCAGGGTAGGGCTTGTAGACCATCCCCACCCACCACCGGCAGTGGCTAGAGGCCACCGGCTGGTTTTTGCTTCCATCGGCACCTTTTATTGGCGGCCGGCACTTTTTGTTGCCGGTCAGCACTATTTAGTGCCGGTCGGCACTACTTTTGGCCAACATGGCATTTTTGGCCGGCCGACTACTGTGCATCTGCTTTTGCAGATATTTTAAGACAGCTGTCTTGCTTTTGCTCCCCTCCATACATGCGTATGGAGGGATCTCCCTCTTATGAAGCTTGTCTTGTAAGCTTTACAAGACAAAGGCTTCTATATAGAGAGGGACTCTCTCTTGTTGCAAAAGGTTAGACACTTGAGATATTTTGAGAGCTTAGACAGCCATTGTTAAGCTCTGGTTTTAGGGTTAGGGTTAGATACACATCCTACCTCTCTTTCCCTCTCTTTTGTGCTCTAGGTGTTTTGTGTCTTACTATTGCACATAAACACCTAATGTTTCACCTTTGTCTAGCTACTGAGGTTCTAAGGGACTAATTTTGAAGTTTTGGTGTTAGATTCAAGCCAAGGGAGGCCATTGGAGCACCATTGTTGAAGGGGTCATCAAGGGTAAGAAACTAACACCTTTATTTCCCATTTTTGCATTGATTTTCTACCTATCTTAGAGCTGTTTTCGTGCTTATTGTATAACACAAAAAAGTTCTGTTTTTAGGCCCTCTTGATTGTTTATTAAGAGTGTTTTGTGGTTTGAGGGTGTTTGACCCCTCTTAGGCCTTGAAAGGCCTCATTTTGTGCTATTTTGTGCTAGTTTCGGGACTTTGGTGTTTGGGCCTCTTCACCACTGAAATCTTGAGGGATTTCAGTGGTGGAGATGGTGCCTTGAAGTCTCTAAATGGAGAGGGCCACCCCCTCTCCTTGTTGTCCTTGAAAAGGGCATGTTTTGGCCTCTAAAGGGAGCCTATGTTTGAGTGTGTGTTGAGCATGTATAGACTGTTTTTCATGCTTATTTTTCCATAATATAACATGATTTTAAATTGGTTTTGGTACTCCATGCATGCTTAGCATAGTTGCCATGTAATGCCTTGTGATTCCTTAACATGTCTTAGGTCGTGTGCCTTTGTTTCTAGCATGTTTTAGGCTTACATATGTGAAGATTTTGTGCTTATCTTGACATGTTTTAGGTCTGTCCATAAGTGTTTGGGTTGATTTTAGCATGCTTAGTATAGCCACTTTGCATTCCGGCTTGTTGGCCTTAAGTAAGTGCATGTATAGCATGACATCTTTGCATTGATTTGGTGATTTGGGGCCATCCACCATGTCATTTCAGTCCTATTTGCATGCCTATATGTTTACCTTGGATGCATCTTTAATGCCTCATAAGCTTGTGTAGCAATGCTCCTTGTTTTGGCACTTGTGCATGCCTTTGTTTTTGAGTCATTTGGATGCCATCTAAGTGATCCTTAGGCCTTGTATTAATGTGCTAAAACTCTGTTTTTGGTTAATAAGTTCATGCCATGTTTGGTCTTGCTAAGTGTAGTTCAATACTCCATTGGTTTGCTTTGAGCACTTAGGCCATTTGTTGCATGCTTGGCTTGATTTATTGCTTGGTTGGGCATCATTTTATAGCATGATTTTAGAGCTCATGTTGCATGCTAATCGTCCATGAAATCTCTTGTCAAGTGTGCTTGAATGTTGCTTGCTCAATGCTTGAGGCTTGGACCATAACATGTGTATGTGTGCATGTGTGTTTAGCCTCCATTTTTGGGCATTTTGGCTACTGTTTTGGGCCTTATTAGAGCTGCCCAAGTCTTGTATAAGTCCATCTTTACATCCATTTGCATGGTCCCATATTTGCTTGTATGCTTGCATAAGCTTGTTACCATGTCATGATGCATCCTTAGCTTGCATGCTTAGGTTGCATTGCATCTTGCATGCATGCCTTGTTCCTTGACTTGATGATAGGAATTGGGCCTTGGTTTGTTTGATTGGTTTGCATTTCATTTGACATGAAAGTTGCACACTTGGTCACTTGGGCCATCATGCATGGAAATGCGTGATTGGTGGTCCAAGAACCGAGAAATATGTCCCTTTGAGTCATTACAATGATAAGAGACATGATTGGTGCATATATGCCTTGAATTGTGCTGCCATGCTTTGCCTTGCCCTCTATTGCTGTCATTTGCAGATTCTGCAGGAACACTCTGCCGACCGGCAGTGTAAAGTGCCGACCGGCAATAATTTATCTGCCGACAGCTTCATTTTGTGCCGGTGGCAATTCCATTCAGCCGGTGGCACTCCTCATTGTCCAGAAAAGCAGTCCTGAGGTTTTGGCAACCTCCAGAGGAGTGAAGGAAGGAAAACAGAGGCAGCTCACGCATGGCGGCGCATTTCCCGAGGCGATTTACTGTTTTCTTAGTTTAATTAAATTTGGTTAGTTGATTAGGCAATTTGTAATATTTAATTAGCTTGCGTAGTTAATTAATTTGTAATATTTATTTGGTCCCTCCGAGTGAGGGCAAATCTGTAATAAGTGTGTGTGGGTGGTGTGTATGTCTTCCAATCCCCACTTCTTTCTTCCCTTTTATTTACCTGCTTATGATGGTAGATTAGGGCATCTTTAAAATTAGCATACCTTATGCTATGCATGCGTGCATCCATACATTTGTATTACATACATTAGGCTCAGTACATCACGCTAACTGCATCTGTACTTCAATTCACAAATTGAATATGTGGTAGTTGATCGCATTTCACATGCCATGTTTAGGGTTAGCCGAGCCTGCCTAGATTGCATTTTTGCATGTGATGCATTAGCCATTTTTAACATGAACTAGGACATGCATGTTTGCTGACTAGTTTACTGTTTTGGCACGGAGTACGATGTAAGTATTTTTGCTTTAGCATCCCGCATGCGTGTGAGTGTTGCCATGGCAGTATACTTGCCATGTGGCTAAATGCTTATCTGATAAACTGATTGAATGCCTGTGGGTGAAGGTTGGATTGTTTGAGTTGGAAGAACTCATTGAAATCCGTGTTTTAGTCTACTAGCGAGTAGCAAATTCCAAAGCACTTTTCAAAACAAACGGATATGCAATGCTTATTTCCAAATTAGGCAATCTAGTCTATACTTGTTTGTTGCGCGCATAACATAGTAATTCTAGGCTAATAAATGGAATAAGAACACGTAATGTTTTCAAAATCGGATATCATGGTTAGTAGAGGCCGGTCTTCGGACTGGGCGAAAGGGGGTGCTCATAGCTGACCTTCCCCGATCGTACCTAAGCTCCCGAGCCGAGACAACTCCGGTGATGACGGACATGTGGCCTTCGACACCGAGTCAGGGTTTCCTAAATTTCCCCATTAAAAAATATTTAGGTGGCGACTCTGTATCTGGCAAAGCAGTCCATGTTTGGCACTACTTTTTCAAAAATCTGTTTCTCAAAACGATTTGCCAGATTTGGACTCTTTGGTTCAGATTAAGAACCGCGACAATAAAATCGCGAGTCCAAACTGTAATAGCATAAGGCCCCCCTCCGCGGGCGCGTCTACAACATGTTATAAATGTTTCACCCTCTGGGTCTCCCCATGTACCTCATTCTCATTGACCTTCAAGTGAATCACATTGATCACTCGAAGTCCGTCTGCTTGCGGTTACGGTGCTGGTGGAGGTGGTGCTGCTGGTGCCTGAGGCAATCTTGCCCGTTCTTTCCTCGTTCTGACCTCATCTACCAGGTCTCTCAAGTGGCCCTGTCTGACTAGATCTTCTAAATGTGTCTTCAGGGCTTTGCACCCCTGAGTTAGGTGCCCATCCTCATTGTGGTAGGCACAGTGCTTCCCAAGGCTTCTTCACATAAATTTGCCAGGAATCTTCTCTGGTGCTCTATAGTACGGCTGGTTCCTGATCTTTTCCAAGACTTTATAAAGCGAGATCCAGAACACTGTGGTGACTGCCTGTGCAGCCCTCAGTCCTGTTTCTTGTCTATTAAAATTTATATTACCTCGGTCTCGCTTCGACGAGCTATTCCTCTTCTCTTGCTTTGACGTCTTTGTTCCTGGCGTGTTTTCTTCGGCTCTCGCATATTTCTCGATTCTGGCCATGAGTTCCTCCATACTTTTTGGTAGTGTCTTTGCCAATGACTTTCGAAGCATGCATTCATCGTTCAGGCTGTTCTTAAAAGATACGACTGCCAACTCTTGGTTGCACCCTGGTATTCGGTTAAACACTTCATAATACCTTTTGGCATAGGCCCTGAGACTTTCATCCTCGCCAATTCTCAGAGCTATCGGAGAGTCTACCCTCAACAGTTACAGTTTGTTTGTAACAAACCTGGCCATAAACATTTCGGCAAGGCCTTCTTAACTTTTCACAGTTTCTTTCGACAACTTGTAAAACTAATGTGATACGATTTCCCCAAAAGATGAGGGGAACACCTTGTAGAGCAACGGTTCGTTCCCAATATATAATGCCATTGAGTTCAAATATAAGCCGACGTGAAAGTTAGGATCGGACTTACCGTCGTATATCTGGAATCTTAGCATGTGGAACCTTTTCGGGGCCTTAAACTTATCCAATTCTACTGAGAACGGCGTTCTCAGCTTGACTAGAGATGTAACCTCGGCAGTCGCTTCCTCTGGAGGTAATCCCTCAAATCCTCCTTAGTTTGTCCAGGAGTTCGACTGTAACGGATTTTAGCTTTTTTGGTGTGCTGCTCCCAGTGTTGTTATAAGTCCTCTTGGACTTCCCTTCATTCATCGTGTCAAAACAAAGCTCCTTCCTTTGAACATGCTGATGTTCCTTGACATAAGTTTCCTTGGCACGAGGAGTCTTCTAAGACTTTTCTTTCATCCATTCTCCTCGCCCGACCTCCCGTGAAGGCCCATGCAAATGCTCTTTTGTCCTGTCATGCTGAAAGACTGCAGGGATTTCTTTCTTCCTCTCTCTCTAGGCATCGTTCTTCGTCACTAAAATCAGCGTGTCCTCCAATGGAAATGGTGCCTGCATGACGTTGTTTTTATCATAAAGTTGACAACCGATTGTAGGTCTGCCAATTTGTTTGTCATTCCCTTCATCTCGCCGTCCCTCCTCAGGCATCTATCTTTCCATACCTGGAGGTCGCTTTTGTTGAAATACTCGCCTCGGTCTACCTTCTTTGGTACGTCTCCCTCTTGGTCGACATCCTTTTCCCTGAGATTCTGCTCCCGGGGTTCTTTATTACAGTTCTCTTCCTCCACGTTAGGATCGGTGTGCTTGCCACTTCTACTAGGGATGTCGTCCCTGACCTTTTCTTTCTGCTCGTCGTTGGCCATCTATTCTCCTCACGTTCCCACAGACGGCGCCAAATTGTGGGTGTTGATTTTTGACTACACAACCAAACAGAGAAACTCAGCAGGAGAGCACCGATAGAATAGATTAAGCCTAAACAACTTGTCATAGAAAGATAAGAATCCGACGGTGGTTCGTCCACTTGGGTGTGACAACCCTCACCACTGTTTACTGATTAACCACTGATTACTGTTAAACTGAGACTGATTATGATAATCGACTGAATTGACTGAAATCTGGAACTGATTGATTGTCTATATCTGTTTAAGTGCATCTCTATCTGTTCATGTTTTATGTTTTAAACTGCAAATTGAAGGCCTTATCGGCGGCCAAATATGAAATTGATTAGTGATATGTGTTAATCATAATTTATGTGATTTTATGACATATTTATTTGAAATGTGATTTGGTATGATTAAATAGATTAAAATAAGTTAAATTATAAAAGTTGGCCTTAATCACCAAATTGCCATCCTAGTGGATTAATCTAGGACCCTTTTGTTGGTTCATTTATGTTAGCATTAGACTTTCCTTCAGCCTTTTCTTTTCCTAGAGCAACCGACTAGAGTGAGAGAGTGAGAGGGAAAGCTTGATTTCATTGGAGAATTAGAAGTTTTGAAGGTTTATTTGCATAATTGAGCCTCTACACTTGTAATCCAAGACCTGAGGTAGGATAATTACCTTCTTATTTATGAATTCTAGTCTTATGTTGCATGGTTCATGGAAGTTAGAGATTGAAGTCAAGTATTAGCTTAAATTGTTGAATTGAAGCTTGTATCGCATGCATGTACATATTGTGAAGTTTTAAGGTTGTTTCCATAGAAAATCTTACATGCATGTTTACATTTTGGTTCTAGTCCATGAATTCATCTTGATTTTGAAGGAATTGGCTCTTTAGAGCAAGTATTTGAAGCCTTGGAGTTGTTTAAATCCATGGATGTTACATTTAAAGTATGTTCTTGAAATTTGGTTTGAATTGTGTTTAATTGGACTACCTTTGGGCTTTGATTTCTCAAATTGATCTTTGAAACATGTTATATTATGAGTTTTGAAGTGTTTTCCAGAAAATTAGGACCACACCGAGTCGAGTTAGGGATTAAGTTATTATTTTCCCAACTGTGTAGCTTAGTGTGTGTTCACTCTGTAACTGTGTAGGGTTGGCATCCGGAGACGCGCTTTAGTTTATCTGTAGCCCAGAACTCTGTGAGTAACAATGTTGTAAAGATATGTTCGAAAATGAATACTTTCTGAATGATCAACTGAACTGTTTTCTAAACTGTTTACTGTTAACTGAATGAATGTTTGTTCTCTATTCTGAACTGTATTGTGGCATCCTTAGCAACTACTGTTACTGTTACTGCTACTGTTAGAGAGATCTCTGTCTGTTCCTATTTTAGAACTTCTGTTTACTATTATGATGGCCATCATTGACTGTTTGGTCTTTCAAGACCTACTGTTTACTGTACTGTTCTGCTATTGGATATATCACATATGACTGTTATGACTGAATGACTGATACACTGAATCAATTGACTGTTTTCAATACTGAAAGGACATTCATTCTTAACCTCTTTACGCATTGTGTTATTCACTAGGCTTTAGCTCACTGCTCATATATATATGTAGGTGTACAGGCACCGGACCGGAGCTAGGAGCGTGGGTTAGACTCCCTTTTGTCAAAGCCAACCACTGTGCCTCACTGCGAGGTTCCGAGGCTGTCAAGCCAGGGCTTTTGGGGTGTTTTAGTTTTCCCCCTTCTTGGTTATGTTCTGTATAGACTGAATGTTTTTGTACTGTACTGTTTTAAATAGGGATTAAGTCTCTGTCCTGAATGATTGTATATATTGTACATGTATGTATAGACTGTTCTGTTATTAATGTGTATATATATGAAAAGTCTTTTTGCATACAGACTGTCACAGCTCATTGGACATATTTTAATTACTGTATTGGCTTCCGCCAACCCCTATACTCTGTAATTCTGTTTGACTGTTAAGCAGGCCTTCGGTAATCTCGGATTACTGGCCGGTTACGGTGCTAAACCCATAGGGGTGGGTTTGGGTCGTAACACTAAGGCACTCCGACGATCAAGTCAATAATTATCTCTCACTAGACAAAGCATAAAAAACATACCTTAGACCCACGAAGGTGCCTTACTTTTATAGTCAGCACTAACCTGATCCTTGTAGAAGCCTAGCTTCAATGAACTTTTGCTACATGTTCATCCTGGACTCCCATTTAAATAGAGATAAACTCCCTAAGAGCTTTATCTTTATCCAGACTGAGGTCCTCCCCTATTTTAGGACTCTTGTCCTTTATTCGCTTAACTTGGGTTCCGATATCTCCGTAGATAACCTCAGCCTAGCCGAGATCACCTCGGCATCATGACTAAGCTACGTGGCACTCTGGCTGACACGTCGGCATCACCTCGGCCACGTGCTATTATTCACAAAATATGTCCCCACAAAGACCTTTGAGTTAAAAAAAAAGGTTGGTAGTCAATGACTTTCATCATTAATTTTGTTAGTTCTATTGCTTGGTTACAGTTTTTCAAAAATACTTTTTAGAAAATTATACTTTTTTATTTTTCGTATTTTTTATTTTTACTGAATTTTTTTAATATTTTAAGCAATTTCTTTAACTTTTTAGACATACCTAACATAAATATACCTAAAAAGTAAAAAAAAATTGTGAAAAAAACCTTTTAAAAATTCACTAAAAACCAAAAATACAAAAAAAAAATGCAAGAATTCAGTATATTTTTTGTATTTTTATGTATTTATTAATTTTTTTAAAATATTTTTTTACAAAGTTTTTACTTTTTAGATACAACTAAGTAAAGTGCATTTAAGAAAGTAAAAAAAAATATTTAAAATTTTAAAAATATTCACTAAAAAAAAATACGAAAATCAAAAAATTCAGTTTTCAAAAAATTTAATCCAAAAAACTCAAACCAAGATTAGTTTTATAATAATATCACACTAAAAAAAAAAAAATAATAGTTGAATTGATATTGTGCGGGTATCATAACATTTAAACTCATTTTATTTGTTGTAAACTATTTCATTTAAAATATTTTTTGCATTTTGTGATATTGACCACATAAAATGTTAATAAAATAATTTTATATTGGATCATATAAAATCATTTACAAATTATTGGATCATATAAAATCATTTACAAAATTATATTTGATAAGTCATTTTATGATATACTACATTGTGTTTTGACTTATTTGAAAATATTTTCTAACAAATATTCTCATCTTATAATGTTTTCATCATGCTTAAACTTTTCTATGACATTTAAAATGTTCTTAATCAAAAATAAAAAAAAAATACAATGATTACAATCAAGCAAAATAAATATATTTATATTAAAATGAATTTAATTTATAAAATTTATCTTAAAGTCACTATGATTTATTTCATAATTTTCATTTGAGATAATAGAAAAGGTGTTGATAAATTTTTTTACTTGACAGGTATTTTTTTTTTCTTTTAAAACAAACAAAAACTTAAAAGTACATTTATACTTTGACTACATAACTATTTGGTATATATATTCAGATTTATTATTTAATAATATTTATATTTAATTATAAATTGTGAATTTTAAAGTTTTAAATATAAATTTTGCATAGCACGGGATTTGAAACTAGTGTATATATATATATATATATATTATTGTACAAAAGATGACAAATATAATTATTTATTTATTTATTTGACTAATAAATTATTAATAGAAAAGTGATTAAGTATTATATAAATTTTTTTTTTAAAAAAAAAAAAAACTCAATTTAGTTTAAAAGTTTAACCATGACTTCTTCCAATAAACTTGAAAAGAGTCAAAACTTTAAAGGTGACTTTAAGCCATGTTACATAGTAAAATTATTGAACCATGTGTTGTGTAAGGGATGGTTTGGCATCTCCCAAATAATTTATTTATTTTTTTATTTTTTATTACATCATTTCTTTATTTTTTTGTACATATTTTCATAAAAAGATAAAAAATATATTTATTTAGATCATCACAAACAACCCCTCACGGTTCAAATTTCTAGACACTATCTACAGTTTGTTTATAGTTAAAAAGCTCGTGCAACTCACCTTGTATATACTTCTGCCAGTAAAGCTTCGTAGCTCGAGAAAAGCAGGGCTCGAATGGCCCGACCCCTCTCTCTCTCTCTCTCTCTCTCTCTCTCTCTCTCTCCTCTTTCTTCTCTATTCTCCTCCTTGCCTTGGTCTTCTTCTTCCTTCTCAACTGCAACAGTAGGCTCTTTCTCTCTGTGATGGTTGGCTCTCTCTCTCTTCATTTTTCTCTCTTTCTTTCGCCTCTCTGTTACCGATTTCAGAGAGGGAAAAAAATTACCAAATGTTTGGTTTTGATCTTGAGTTTTGATTTTTTTTTTTGATTTTGTGGGTTTCGATTTTGATTTGATTTTGGAATGCCCTCCTCTGTGTGTATATACACATAGATCTGTTCTCATCTCTCTACTCTCTGTTCTTTTCTTTGTTTGTTTGATTTTTTTTTTTTTTTGAATCTGTTCTTTCTCTTTGCTTTTCTTCTGAATCTGTTGGCCGGCCAGAAGAGGAAGGAAAAAGAGAGGGGAAATGAAGAAGAGAAAGAAGAGAGGGGGAAAGAAAAAGAAAAAAACAATTATCTTGATTTTGATTTGAGTTTGGATTCAGAACAGAGTTTGGATTCAGAACAGAGGAAGAAGAGGACGGAAGAGAGGGAAAGGAAGAAGGAAAAAAAGAAGGAAAAAAAAAAGAGGTGCCAAAACGACTCGAGCCATTCGGGGGACGGTAAATTCGAGCTACCAAGCGGGACTCTACTTCTGCTTGGGTGTCTGGCATGAGGAGAGTCAACTTGTGATGTGACTTAACACTCTCAAGTTATTTCTCCACAAACGTTGGTATTAATTGAATAAATAATGCTATATGTATTAATTAGTGTATTAATTAGTGTATCAATTGATGATGTGACATAATTTAAGATGTTTTTAATATTTATAATTTGTATAATGAGTGAAATCAATAGTAATATAATAATTAGTTTTGGTATACTAATTAATACACTAATTAATACATGTAACACCACCGTTACATCTATATTAAATTTTGAGATTTCTTATTTATATTTTTAATTTAAGAAGAGAGGTAAGTGCAATTTGCCAAAAGAATGAAAAAAAATTATATGCACCTTTGTTATGATTTTTGTAGTATGTGCCAATTGTTAAAAAAAAAATTATGACCTATTATAGTGTTAGTTATAATTTATAATGATATTGATTATGATATTTTTAAGAATTTTGTAATTATACTTTAAATGGTAGTTATTTATACTTAATTTTTTTTTTAAAATTATGACTCATAATATTAAGGCTAAGTTTAATAATAGTGTAATATATAAAAATTTTAAAAAATTACTATAAAAATTGAAATAGTATCATTTTATTTTTCTGAGCATCTTTTATACTAATAAAAAATTAACTAAACAAACTAATTTTGAAAACAACCAAAACACCCTCATATCATTAGCGAAGAAAAATAGAGAGGGCGTGGGGAGGCGTTGGGATCCGCACGGACACGGTGCACCTTCCTGCCGCTTTCCTGAATACCGTACACGTTACCTACCTACCTTCTTCCTTCCACCCAATTCCAATTCCAATTCCAATTCAATTCAATTCAATTCGGACTATCATATTATATTCTCTCCCTCTACCTTCCCAACCTCCCTCTCTCCACCTATATTTTCTCTCCCCATAAACCTTCCCTTCAACGAAACCCCGCCAATTCTTCAACACAACTAATATATATATATATATATATATATTTAGATAAAGATAAACCCACAAACACAATTAATATCTGTGTTGTTTTTAACTGTGTGTGTATGTATATATTCAACCGTTTGCAAAAAGAGAAGGATGAGTTTTGAAGATCTTGAACTGGGCCGGACTTTCAGTTTTAATGGAAGCCAACACCAACACCA
This sequence comes from Camellia sinensis, assembly GCF_055761805.1. Taxonomy (NCBI): domain Eukaryota; kingdom Viridiplantae; phylum Streptophyta; class Magnoliopsida; order Ericales; family Theaceae; genus Camellia; species Camellia sinensis. The sequence goes on along the minus strand of NW_028128989.1, from coordinate 6,983,594 downwards.
ACACTGTGTTTGGATTGAGTGATTCGGAGAGAAAAGAAAAGAAATAGAGAGAAATGTATTTCTCTTCCTTGTTTGGTTATCTTAAGTGGAGAGAAATGGGGAGAAATAGAGAGAAATGGAGAGAAACTCATTTCTCTCATAACCCTTATTTTCAATCTTCCCAAAAGTGGAGAGATTGGGAGAGAAAAGAAATCCACAAATGTTTATATTTTCATAATATCAATTTTACCCCTATAAAAATAAAAGAAATAAAATGATTGAAAATATAAAAAGGTTATTTGGGTAATATAATATAAAATAATTTCTTTTCTTTTCTCTTAATGAAATTTAAACAAACAAGAAGGAGAGAAATCAAAATCATTTCTTTTCTTTTATTTCTTACTTATCCAAACAAAAAGGAGAGAAATTACAATCATTTCTTTTCTTTTCTTTTCTCTTATTACTTAAGTAATCATTTCTTTTCTTTTCTCTCCTAAGTTACCAAACATAGCGCAAGAGAAACAGAGACAAGAGCCTTCGCAGGGCGTCGCCGCCGGCGTGTTTCAGATCAACACGGCCCTTGCCTCCTTCCAACGCCTTCTTCATTCCCTCGGAACCCCCAAGGACACCCTTCTTCTCCGCCAAAAGCTGTCTGTCCTCTCTCTCTCTCTCTCTCTCTCTCTCTCTCTCTCTCTCTTTTCTCGCTTTTATTGTTTTTGTTTCTGTGCTTTCAATGCTCTGCTCTTCTCTTCTCATGTATTAATACTGCTCTATACATTTGTAATTCAGATAAATAAGAATAAAAATAAATAATAAAAAAATTAATATAGGTTACCTAAAGTGTGTTATTAATGAAATCAAGGGATCATCTGTATTCACGCCTTTCAATAATAATTTTTTATTTTAGGCCATAGTCTTCACATACCACTAATACTAATAGTATAGAACATCAATCATTAATGTACTAATTGATAATATAACATAATAATTTAAAATATTTTTAATATTTATAATTTGTATAATGAGTGGAATCATAACAATATTATAATAACAAGGTTAGTTTATATCACTCATTAGGCCATAGTTTTCATCCATTGCTTATATGTGTAATTTATTTCTCCTGATTCCTTGGTAGGTTAGTTTATGTATGTGAATTTGTACTATTCATTTCTTGCGCCATACTGTCGTATTTTTGTACTTTTTCTTTCTAACTGTGTAGTGTGTAATTTTTGTCTTCAACTTATTCTGCATGACATCCATGTAGAAGGCATGTCTCTCAGTAAATCCTTCCAAGTTGCTATCTTAATTGAGAAATTACCACAAGGCTGGAAGGAATTCAAGAACTTCCTCAAATACAAGCGCGTAGTGAACGTGCTAGAACCTCAAAATCTTTTGGTCCAGATTTTCTAACATTTTTGTTAGAAAATGAGCCTTTAATTTTTAAAGAAGCTATGTCCAGTCCTGAGGCTCCTTTATGGAAAGAGGCTGTTAATAGTGAAGTTAAATCCATCCTGCAAAATCACACTTGGGAATTGGTGGATTTGCCACTAGGTTGTAAACCTCTTGGATATAAGTGGATTTTTAATAAAAAATAAACAGATGGATCAATTGACAAATACAAGTAAGGCTGCAAATAAATAGAGCTGTTCGTGAACAGGCTCGAGTTCGGCTCGGTAAGAGCTCGTTCGAACTCGATTTGTTTTTTTTTTTTTTTTTTTTTGCGTTCGAGCTCGAGCTCGAGCTCGTTAAATTTTTAATAAACAAGCCCAAACATTTTAAAGCTCGGTTCGTTAGCTGGCTCGTTTAATATTTATTATTTATATATTAAATAATATAAAAATATGTATAAAAAATAAGAGAAATATGCTATTTATATATTTAAAAAATATAAATGTAAATAATAGTTAACTATAGATAGTACATTTATATAATAGTGGTAGTAGATATTATTATTTTAGTAAAATATGGACTTTTTTTTAGTATGTTTATATATATTGTATATATAATTGTATAATCAAAGTTTTAATTGTAACTTTAATCTCACATGCATGTATGAATTTACAAATTTTTTGGCTCGTTAAGGCTCGTAAATAGGCTCGAGCTCGAGTCGAGCCTAAGCAAACTCGGCTCGAGCTCGGTTTGTTAAATTTTTATTCAACTCGAGCTCGTTAAAATCTTAATAAACAAACCCAAACATACTAAAGCTCGGCTCGTTTGCAGCCCTAAATACAAAGCAAGACTTGTGGTCAAAGGATATAGACAAAAAGAAGGCCTTGAGTACTTTGACACATACTCACTAGTTACTAGAATAACATCCATAAGAATGCTAATTGTTATTGCATCTTTGTACAATCTAGAAATTCATCAAATGGATGTGAAAACTGTTTTCTTAAATGGTGAGTTAGATGAAGAAATTTACATGAAGCAACTAAAAGGTTTTTCTATTCCAGGAAAAGAAAAGTGTGTAAATTGGTTAAATCATTATATGGTTTAAAACAAGCGCCAAAGCAATGGCATGAGAAGTTTGAAAAGGCAATGATGTCAAATAGTTTTTAAATTAATGAATATGACAAATGTGTTTATATTAAAAACACAAACAAAGATTATGTAATAGTATGTCTTTATGTGGATGATATGCTCATCATAGGTAGTAATAATAACATGATTAAAATTGCCAAGAAAATGTTGAATAAACATTTTGACATGAAAGAGATGGGGATTCCTGATGTAATACTTGGTATGAAAATTACCAAAACATTAGAAGAATATACTTTGTCACAATCACATTACATTGAGAAACTACTTGACAAATTCAACAAAGATGATGATCATCTTGCTAGAACACCTGTGAATATTAATTTGTTTCTTTCTAAAAATGTACAGGAAAGTATTTCTTAATTAGAGTATGCCAGATTATTGGAAACTTAATGTACTTGATGAACTGCACTCGTCCGAATATAGCCTATGCAGTAAGTAAATTAAGTAGATATATGAGTAATTCAGGAGTAGAACACTGGAAAATAATTATAAGGGTTCTAAAATATCTCTGATTTACTCGTAACATTAGGCTTAATTATACTAGATATCCAGCAGTACTTGAAGGATACTGTGATGCAAACTAGATACTGGATACTAGAAACTCAAAATCCACCAATGGGTATGTCTTTACTCTTGGTGGGGCAACTGTATTTTGGAAATCTTCCAAACAAACTTGCGTTGCTAGGTCTACTATAGAATCAGAATTCATAGCTTTAGATAAAGCTAGGGAAGAAGCAGCATGGTTTTGACACTTTCTTAAAAATATTCCAATGTGGCCAAAACTAGTGTCTGCTATATGCATACATTATGATAATCAATTAGCAATAGGTAGAGCACAGAATCATATGTATAACGGTAAGTCACGACACATTCGTCATCGACATAATACCGTGAGACAACTACTCTCTAATAGAATTATTTCCATTGAATATGTGAAGTCTAAAGACAACATAGTGGATCCACTAACCAAAGGGTTAACAATAGAGTTAGTTGAGAATTCATCGAGGGAAATGAGATTAGAGCCTATCAAATAAGAGTTACCAGAACGAAAACCCAACCTAGTTGACTGGAGATCCTAAGATCTAGGTTCAAAGGGACAATCGAGTTATGTATGACTCATAAGGATCACTAGGGAGTTAATCTCCTACCCATTTCTATGATGAAATAGTGATATCTGCAGCGTTTTAGGTTAAGTAGTACTTTTAATGATTCTTATATCTAGGAATACCTGACGGAATATGACAGGATACTCTTCATAAGAATCACCTATATGAGTGTGAACTGGGCCGGTTCTATGAGATTTGTGAAAGGCTATAATTCTCTATAGCACTCGTGAAAGACCAGGTTATTCAAGGCCAAAATGAAAATAATAGTGAGAACTAAACTGTGTCTAGCAATATACTATGTGAGTTCTATTGTCTTGGTTTACACAAATGGCTAAACAGTTCAAGATATCATGTTCACTGGTTAACTAGTAAATCCGATAATGTCTCACAAGGAAAGGTTTAAAGCCAAAAACTACTTATCATTTGTAGAATATTTTTAATTTTTGTACTCTCTGTAATTAGATCATGTGGTTGCATTTTCTCTCCATCAAATTCCATTCATGTGGGGGATTGTTAGAAAAGTATGGTTTTATAGGCTTATTTTAGGCCAACTTTGAGCCCAAATTTGAGTGGGCCCCTCACGTCTTTTAGGATGGGTCCAAAAAGGTGACGTGTTCCTTGCCGCATGGCAAGTCACATGGTGAAGGCGGTTCGTCAAAACCATTTATAAGTGAATGAGAACTTGACGTCGTTTTCGGGTTCGTGGAAAGGGAAGTTGAAGAGGTAAATATGGGTTTCCTTTATATGGTTGTCCCATATTGAAACTTTAAAAGAGTTTGTGTATGTATATAAGCTCTAGCTGGACACACTTGCATTGGGCCTCAAGGGACACCCCAAGTTTGTAGAAGGAAGAAGTTATGGACAAAGTGAGCCATGGCTCAAACCACCACACATGCATGTGCCGCTGCCGCTGCCGCCGCCCATCCGTCTATCTGGTCGGCCGGGCCAAGTGCAAGTTGTGGGTTGGGTTCAGACTTTAATTTTTTGGACAAAAATTATTTGAATTTCTAAACGAAATTAATTTAATTTTTGCGCCAAGTTTTTCTATCCAAACAGTGCCATTTTTCGGCCCATTTTCTAGCAGATTTAAATATGTTTTTCAACCTATTTTGCACTGGACAGATTCAATTCTTCCTAGATAGTTTTAAAATTGCCAGCAGTTTCCAACAGATCCAAAACTGGTTTCAAACAGATTCATACCTGTTCAGTTTGAATTCTGAACTTGTTCACTTCAATCTGTACCTGTTCGGACAGATCTGAAGGTCACCAAGTTGCTTATAAATAGAGATCATTTCCAGCAGTTTTTCACATTCAGAAAATTTATTCTCTCTCCGATTTTGCACTCTGTTTGCATTGTTCTTCATATTAGTTATTTAAGGAAAAATTCTGAGAGTATAGAACACAGGTTTGGTTTACCGTACAGATTGTTTGGAGTGCTACTACAATCTATGTAGATCATTGTATCCTGAGAGATAGACGCCATTTAACTGTAAGCACCGGAGCGGGGCGAATCTGTCTTAAGGACAGAGTATCACATACTCGACTTGATCTAATTTTTTACTTATTCAGTTTGGTAAATAAATTTTGTACATAATTTATTTTATTTGTTTGATTTGGTTTCAACTTATTTATTTTACACAGAAGATTGTTCTGATAATCCCAACATTATTTACACCACGAGCATATGCTAGTATGTAAATAGAGTACAAACTTCTTTTAGATAGATTTGAAAAGGTGTTATATGTCACTTTTAGCTAGGGGTGCAACTCGGGAGGGTTCGAGTGGGTTAAGAGGTTGTCCAAGCCCAGCCTAAGATATGTTGAGATCTGTCCAGGCCCGAATTGTAACCCGAGGTTGCCTGCTGAAGCCCGACCTGAGTTAAACCCGAATTGTCCGAGTTGCCCGAATTGTAAATGAATTTCATTTTTTTTCCAACTACATTATTAAATTATTAAAAATTCGACTCTATTTACATTTTTTTATATAGAAAATCATTAATATCACCAAAACAAATAATTTATATAATGTAAGAGAGATGTTGCTATAGTAGTCTTTACAATTTATGAGTGAAAATAATAAATAAATAAATAAATAATTTTATGTTATTTGTATATATAATAATATATATTCAATAATGATTTAATAATCTAAATTACTTTAATATTATGTAATGGCTAATAATTTATATGTATATTTAATATTTTTATATATCTATATATGTATAAATCGGGGTTCAAGTTGCTCGGATTGTTTGGCGTCTTTGCCCAAGCCCGTTCAAATTTAATTCAAGTTTTTAAATTTTTGCCCAAACCCGTACCAAATTCAAAAATATCTTGTCTAAGCCCTAAAAACATTCGAATTGAGTTCGGGTTACTCGGTTGAGCCCACCCAAATTGCACCCTTACTTTTAGCTTCTTACAATTTTGGTAAGCGTCCATCTTCAAGAGATGGTTTTCCATCTTTTAAGCTTTTTCTCTTCCTTTGACATTTTTTTTATTATCTCATTCTTCTCTCTTTTTATTCCTTTTATGATTTTTCTTATTTCATCTATAAATGCATTATTTTGTATAAATGTTTTGATTTAGTCCACACTATATATATATATTTATTTATTTTAATAACATGTAGAAGAAAATTAAAATTTTAAAATATTTTTACAAAAGTATGATAAAATGTAAAAAGTTATTATAAGAAAATAAAGAAAAAAACAAGACAAAAAAATAAGAAACAAAGAGGGTGAAAAGGGAAATTTTTGACAATCTACTTATAAGAGTATATGAATAAGTATAGTGAATGGTATAAATATAATTTTTTTAAAAAAATCTATTTTTTATGAAGACTGTGGGTGTTGATTTTTGACTACACAACCAAACAGGGAAACTCAACAAGAGAGCACCGGCAGAATAGATTAAGCTCAAACAACCTATCACAGAAAGATGAGAATTCGGCAATGGTTCGTCCACCCGGGGGCACTTCGACGATCAAGTCAGTAATTATCTCTTAAAGATAGTCAGTAGGGCTTAACTCATTAGACAGAGCATAAAAAGCATACCTTAGACCCACGAGGGTGCCTTACTTTTATAGCCAGCACTAATCTGATCCCTGTAGAAGCCTAGCTTCAATGGACTTTTGCTCCATGCTCATCCTGGACTCCCAGCTAGATAGAGATAAACTCCCTAAGAGCTTTATCTTTATCCAGACTGAGGTCCTCTCCTATTCTAGGACTCTTGTCATTTATCCGATATCTCCGTAGATAATCTCGGCCTAGCCGAGATCACCTCGGCATCATGACTAAACTATGTGGCACTCTGGCTGACACGTCGGCATCACCTCGGCCATGTGCTGTTATTCACAAAATATGCCCCCACAACTACCCCTAGGTTTTATTACCTCGGCAACCTAAGGTGATGGAACCTATACCGTTTGTCCACATAGCACATCGGCTAAGACTCACTCTATCCTTTACAACCGAGATCATCACTCGTCGGCTGCATATGACCAAGACTCTGCAGACTACTTTATCAATGACCAAGAATCAAGAACCAAGTTCTTTGAGTTCCTCAACCGAGATCGCTCATCTAGCCGAGGTTTTTGCTTCATTAAATTAAGAACTCCAAGAGTTTTATCTGCGCAAGAGCTATCATGTACGGTTTTCTCAACCGTTTCCGCTACGCGTCATTCTTACATTGATTTGTACTTGACATGCGCCATCAAGTCGCGTCGCTTCTGCGCACGCCGCCTGACAGACAAGTCGTCCAAGGCACATTATTATGATTTGCCGCTTTTTCATAATTTCAACAAAACTCCTCTCTCTCTCTCCATCTCTTCACCTTTGCAAAAAATATAATCTCTGTTGTTTCACAGATTCTCTCTCTCCAAACTTCCATTCTCGAACTGTGATTACTATCTCTTCAAAGCTCTACATCCATTCTGATTACCTTCTCCGGCGATCCTTTCATCATTTGTTTGCGACCATTCATGTCGTCTGACTCCGGCGATACCCATATCGGCGCTCATTTTACTTGGTAAGTCATAATTTCCTCCATTTTCAGTTTTCCACTATTCTTTTGACATGTTTCAAATCTACTATACATTTAAATGCTATTTGTTACCATTGCAAATCAGTTTTTGTTCTTGAATCCCTGTTGTGTTTTGAATTTCATCATTTAGGTGTCAAACATTTCTTGTTTGCGACTTTGCGTTGTTCAATCTGTCTCTGGGTCTACATATGCACACACAAACTGTTCATGTGCTTGAATCTGTACTCTCAATGTTTCTTGTTGTGGCTTTCTTGATTCTGATCCGCGCTCATTTTGCTTTGTCTTGTTTTGACCCCAGATTCTTACCTTTGATTCCTAATTCATTATAGATTTAGGTTTTGGGATTTGATAGAAATCACAATCTCTAGGAAAATTGAAACAAGTCCCCTCCAGATCTTGAAAAGCCCTTGCCCCAGTTCTTGCTTAGGGTTTAGCTGAGGTCTTTTAAGCCCATACAAAAACTATTTTTCTCTGAGATTTTGCACCAATCCATCCCAAGCCGATATCATGGGAATGTTTAGGTGGAGAGTAGACAGCCCAGAAAAACTTGAATATTTTAGAAGAGAGTTCTCTATCCCCGTCGACGTCCAGCTTAGGTTAGCTGGGAAGGAAGACTCTATAATGCCTAGTGAGGACTCCATGCCTTTCCCAGTAGTTGCTTTCATAAAGTGTGGACTTAGGTTCCCTCTAGACATTCTTTTCTGAGAAATCCTTCATTATTACAAGCTCAACCCCACACAACTGGCCATTAACTCCTATAGGGTCATCAATGGTATAATTGCTCTAGCTAGCCGAGAAAATGCTAGGATAACACTAGCCGATAGGGCTGGACATAGGGTCATCCGAACCGCCCAAACCGCCCTACCCGATCTGAACCGCGCATGTATGGGCAGTTTCGCAAACACATTAGGGTACGGTGCGGTTTGGATTTTATGTAAATTTCGGGTTGCGGGCGGGTTGCGGGTTTGACCCGCACCCGCCCAACCCGCCCGCATAAAACTTTTTTTTTTTTTTTTAAATCTGATCTGACCGTTCAAAATAACCTCTTTTTTTCCCCTTCAAATCTGATCGTTCAAAACAAGAAAAACCCTAATCTAATCAAATTCACACACTCACTCATCAGACTGTATCTCATCTCCTCCTCTCGGTCTCTCTCTCACTCTCACTCGCGATTTTGATCTGCGCACTCAGTGATCGAGTCTCTCTCTCTCACAAGATCGACCGATCGATCGACCTCATCGCACATAGGTAAAGCCCCTCTCTCTGATCTCTGTCTATGTCTCTCTCTCCCCGATCTTTGGTTTTTTTCGAACATATGAGATCTGTCTCTCTCTGATCTGTCTCTCTCAATATCTCATCTCCCTTACTCTCTCATCTCACAGTCTCCTACTCTCTAGTTTTGCATCTACACCGATCGGCTCTCTCTCTCTCTCTCTCGCCCCGATCTCTGTTTGTGTTTGTTTATTTAGAATGTATCTTTGATTTAATTTTTTATTTAAGCAACAGATTTTTTGATTTAAATCTGTCTATGCAATTTATCTGTATTGAAATCAGTTCATAAATCTGTTTAATTTGTTATTTAATTTTTGTTTATCTGTTTGGAATGTCTCTTACTCTCTAGTTCGTAAATCAGTTTAAATAGGGATTATCTGGAATGTCTGTTCAAATATTGAAACCAGTTCATAAATTTGTTTAAATAGGGATTATCAGTTCAAATATTGAAATCAGTTCATAAATCTATTTAATTGGAATGTCTCTTATTCTCTAATTTATCTGTTATTTAATTTTTGTTTATCTGTTTGGAATTTTTTTGAATCTGTATTGAAATTGGATCTGTATTGAATCTGTATAGATCTGTCTGTGTTTATTTATTTATTGGATCTGTATAAATTGGATCAATTCATAGATCTGTCTGTGTTTATTTATTTATTTTTTGTTTGTTGCAACAGATCTGTGTTTTTGGAATTAAATCTGTGGTATTGGATTGAATTAAATCTATGGTATTGGATTGAATTAAATCTGTGATGAATCTGTGATGAACCTGTATTGAATTCAATCTGTGATGAATCTGTTATGAAAATTAAAATTAAAATGTGTTGAATCTGTATTGAATTTGAATCAGATGTTTTTTTTTGGAATTCAATCTGTTATTAAAAATAAATCTGTTTTTTGGAATTAATTTTTGATTAAATCTGTTGAATTAATCTGTGACTGTTTTTGTATACTATCACTGATTTTTTGGGTTTATTTTATTTATGAGTTTTATTTGTAACACTAATTTCTGATTTACATGTGGATTGAGTTTTTGGGAATTTTATGGGTTTGTATTGAATGAAGTTTAACAACAATTTATGGGTTTGTATTGAATGAAGTTTAACAACAATTTTTTTTTTTTAATTGCATTTTGGTTTTGGATGAATGTAAGCTAATGAATTTTTTTTTTTTTTTTTTTTTTTTTTTGCATTTTGGATGAATGTAAGTTAATGAAGAATTATTTTCTTTTTTCTTTTTTTTTTTGTATTTGGGTTAGGAATGATGAATGTAGAATTTTCAATGTAGTATTTTTTTTATTTGGGTTATGAATGATGAATGTAGGATGAATGTAAGTTAATGATGAATGTAGATTTTGAGTAATTTGTTTAGGTTTCGAATTGAATTTGTTGTGTTTTTTATTTTGTAAGTTCTTTATAAGTTTTAATTCATTAATTATTAATGTTGGAGCATTTTATAAAATATGAGGAAAAATGTCCAAAATAAAGATTGACAAAATGGGAGAAAAAAAAAGGGTTTAAAAATAATTTTTGAAAAAAAGTTCAATCCGCAAACCGCCCGCACATCCGCGAACCCTATCCGCACAAACCGCAAACCGTATTGCGGGCAGTTGCGGGTTGACTTTTCCCCAAACCGCATAGATGCGGGCGGGTCCAAATCGAACCGCAAACCGTCCCAAACCGAACCGCGGACACCCCTACTAGCCGACATCCAATATTGTTATACCATGTGTGGCTTAAAATTCGAAAAAAGGCTATGTTTATTACCTCAAGCAGAGATCCACAGCCTACAAACTCATAGCCGACCTCTCAGACTCCAACAAAGGTGCTGGAGATGATTACTTCATCGTCTCAGGCAACTGGGAATTTGCACCTGACGACGACCTTTATCTCTATCCTCTACACCGATCGGTGTTTAAAGAGGATGAGGGTAAGAACTAAGTGTCAACTTTTCTGCTTAAGACTTATCACTTTATTGCCTTTATATGTTCTAATGTATGAATTTTGTTCTTGCAACTCTCTCTCAACCCTCAAAAGATTTTCGCTAGACCTTCTTTCCCAACAAGGACTTGAAAAGGCTGCTGGGCTTGCCGGTTGACTAACGCAAAGCCCTTCTGCTGCTCAATTACATTATAACTTACAAATCTACATTGCCCGACATTTCCAAAAGGAGCAGGACTACTCCCTCTGCTACAACTCCAACAGTCGCTTCCTCACCAAGGCCAGACCAAGCCTCATTTTTTGATCCAACTAAGGTTGCATCAACGTCTGCCCCCCAATTTATCCCGACATCACAACAACGACGTCGAGCTCTACCAAACATACCAGTAGATAGAACTCATAGCCGCAAACATCAAGGTTCTAAGGTGTCGACTTACGACCTAGTCAATCCCCCAATTGCTCTTTATGCATTCTACTTCGGCACCAGAGTTACCGTTGCTTAAACAGCCGACGAGATAGGTCGTAGCAACGTTGTCGTTGAAGACCTCTTGGCCGACCTGCCTGGTGTCATAACAGTTCAATCCTCCCCATCGCAATCCCAGCCCAAGGCTAAGCCAAAGAGGGTAAAGAAAGCCAAAGCCAAGGCAACAGTGACTCAGATCGACTCTGAGGACACTGTACCAATCTCCAAACTGCTCGAGGCTGAAAAGAGTACTCTTTCGGCCAACAAGAGGCCAGCCGAGGCCGAGGCCGAGGCCGAGGCGTCTGACCTACCATAATCCAAAAAGCCGAGGTCTAGCGGCTCCTCTAATCCTTCTGGTTTCCGTGCCGATACTCCCTGGATTCCATCTGTCACAGTCAGAGACCAACTTCTTCTAGCGGGTGTCACGCCCCAAACTCGCCCCTAGAAGTTTGGCAACGAGACCGGCCAGTAATCCTAGATTACCACAGGCCTTGCTATACAAAACATAAATATAAGGGCTCGCGGAAGCGAAAACAATAACCACTAATAGTCCAAAGAGCTGTGCATTTATATGAACATACATTACATGCCAAAAATGTTAATTTACCCACTACATTACATCACATACAATAAAAGATCATATACAACACATAGGCAAAAGCCACAGATACAACAAGACAAAGCTCACAAAACGGCCTTCCAGGCCTAGCCCCGGCTTGGAGCACACAAAACACTTGTTAGGCTTCAAAACAGCGGCTCGGCTCGAGAACCCGCCTAGGCTTGACTTCCAGAATGCTCACATATAATACATAATTACAAACAATGAGCTAGAGCTCAACAAGTAACATTAAAGTAAAGGGGTAGTGAACGAATCCCACATTTCATATATCCATAAAATAAACCATTCATAAACATAATCATCTCATATCAGAACATACATAATGGCATACTCCATAGAACATAACATTTGTCGTCCAACGACTAGAGTAACCGGTCCCGGACACCGATTAAACACATACCGAGATCTCGTAAACTGGTCCACTTAGGACTATCTATGGATGCCATACTAGATTCGCAAACTGGACATTCGTTCACAGAAAACATTTATCATTTCAAAACCATAGCATAACGTAGCACTTTTAAACATAGATCATACTAACATATCTTTACAGAAATGTTACTCACAGTGGGTTTCCAAAACCGGTTGCATGGTCTTCGCCTCTTGACCTGCAATTATCAACATTATAACACATTTCTTCAGTACACATTATCATTAAATCACTTAATTCATGCCATTCTCTCCTTTACTTCGTTTCATGTTCATTCTAATCTTTCTTTACTTTGATTCATACTCATTTCATGTTCATAAGATGATAAATGATGCAATTAACATGTTAAAATCAAGTCTGTAACTTCCCCAAAATTTTCTTGAAAAAGGCCGTCCCGCTCGAGCGCCACTTTGGCCGCTCGAGCGTACTGTAAAAAGTCCCAAAACTGCTGGGAGGCTGTTTTCACCGCTCGAGCGGGCTTCCCTCCGCTCGAGCGTACAGAGCAAAATCCGAATTTCTAGTTCTTCTTCCAAGCTTCATTCTCCTCTTTACAAAATCACTTTCCACATTTATGAAATCCAAGACCCAAAACACTTAAAACCCATCTTAAATCAACATCAAAACTTCAAATCAAAACCCATATGGAACAATAGAAGTTCAAATCTTGGAGTAAAATAGAAAATCATAAACTTGAGCATAAAAGCTTCATTCTTAAATCCATGGAGGTTCTTCCTCAAAATATGACAAATATAACCATAAATCATCTATTCATGCCATGCATGCTCAAATTAAACATATTTCCCCTTTCAATCCTCTTATTTAACACGAGATCATTGATGTATCAACCTTATTTCAGGAAATTAGAGAGGAATCCTTACCTTAATCACTTAATTGTAGAAGATTTAGCTTGACTCTCTCCTTCCTCCTCTTCTTCCCCTTTCTCACGAATTCTCTCTCTCTCTCATTTCCAGATTTTTTCTTCTCTTTTGTTTTTGAGTCAAAGAGTCAATAAAGGACCTTATACTTATCTATATATCATTTATAAACAATTGTGCCAAACTTTGAGCCAAACATGGCCTAACGAATCAGACGAAATTCAGTTCTCAATTTATTTTCCCAAATGGCTCTAAAAATTCCCGGTATCACATAGGCGTGCTCAATTTCGTTTTCTGAACCCATTACGGTCATCAATTTCAGTCCCGAAGTCGTAATCTCAACAGGTATTTTCTAAGTTCAACAAATAATCTTCAATTAAATCATACTAACACATAATTAATTACTGGTAATCATCGTATACGGTTCTGGGTCGTTACAGCGGGGGACAGTGCTCTGAACAGTTTGGAGGTCGGTGCCGCCATTTCCACCGTTGTTCTACTCCCAGCCGACATCAATAGAACAGCTGAGCTTTCGGAGTATGAAAATTATGCAATGATGATGCAACATTGTGTCTTGATAAGTCTCAATACTTGTAACTTTTTATCTAGCTTTAACTCTGGTTTTCATACTTAACGAATTTCCTTTGCACTCTTGCAGGCTATCTAGCAGGGTCACTCCTTTGTAGTTAAGATCGATGAATTCAAAAAAGAACTTACCTAAAAAACAAAGGAGGCTGCCAAACTCCTTTCCTCACTCAACAAGGTTGAGGCCCGCATTTGAGGTCTCTTAGATCAAGCCAAGGTTACTGAGCTGTCCTTGAAGAATGCCGAGGACCAAGCCGAGGCCCCAGAAAATCTTGCCAAGGTGGCTAAGGCCGAGGTAAAAGAAGCTAAAGAAAAGGAGGTCCAAGCCCAAACAGAGCTGTAGACGGCGCTTGCTACTAAGGCGTCTAAGATAAAGGAGACGGAAAAGAAGGCTTACACTGAAGGGGTAACCGACGTCTGTGATGAATACATAAGGCAAGTCAAACAGGCATGCAACAGGGGTTGCACCCTTGATTGGATTGCTGTCTTAAAGGAGTTGGTTGTCCTTGAAGACTCGCCCCTTAGGGACGAAAGTCGACTTGTTTTGCTATTTCCTCCCGCTCCAAGCCAGGTTGAGGACGAGGCCGAGGGGGACAAAGAAGTTGAGGCTGAGAAGACTGATGCTGCTGGGGCCAAATCCCCAACTCTAAATGAGCAAACCGTTGACTTGACTCAGGATAACGAGGACGAGGTTCCCAAGAACGCGCCTGAAGTCGAGGTCGAAAGTGCCGAGAAGAACCTTGACAAGACTCTCTTAGAGATTGACGCTGAGATCGAGGCCGAGAAGCTCTCCCAACTGTTTGCTGAGGCCGAAACACAGCCAACCACCAATGTAGAGCAGTCTGTTTAAAATCTCCTCTAAACTTTGTAATTTTTCTTTGTAATAGTTTTTTGCTTTTAGTTGGGCCGAAGTGCCACTTCTGTAATTGCACAAGTAATCTTTTTGTAGGCCGAAAGGCCTTTTTTTCCCATGGACAAGTTTCTCTTTTGAATGCAAGTCTGATTTCTTCTTTCAAGTGTTATGTGCCTTCTTTTCTTCTATGTATGTTTACTATTTCCATACTTAGAATAATTTTTCATTTCTTCAAAGTATACCTTAGTTGTATAATGACTCCAGGAATAATACCTCGGATATAAACCTTGAATGTTTTCCTTGGCCAACTATCAAAATACCTCGGCTAACACTTAAAAGTATCAAAATATTTTTACAAGTGTTTATTCAGTATCACTTTTTACCTTCATATGCTATCTTCTTAGACTTTACCCTTTCCAAGTTTGGACGACCTGGTTGGTTACCTCAGGTAAGATATATCTTGGATACTTTATTCGTAGTTATCTCGGCTAACTCCAATTTGTAAATTTTTGAGAAATTTCAACAAGTGTTAAGCAAATTCTAGCTTGTAAATTTTTCCAAAAAATTTCAACAAGTCCCAAGCTCTTGCTCTCAAGTTTATTTTATCACTCCTACCTTCTG
Organism: Camellia sinensis; assembly: GCF_055761805.1. NCBI lineage: Eukaryota > Viridiplantae > Streptophyta > Magnoliopsida > Ericales > Theaceae > Camellia > Camellia sinensis. Next base: position 6,968,273 of record NW_028128989.1, on the reverse strand, counting down.
CCCCCTAATGTGAACCTAAGTTTCACTAAAGTTCACATTAAGCACGCATAGTGTTTCGCCCAAGTCAGATTCAAATAAAGACTAGCCGAGGTTCTCTGTTAATCTAACTTAGTTCCATTCTAAGTTTAATTCTGCCGACATGGCGAGTCTAGTTTCAATTCAACTTCGTTCAACTTTATTATATACAAGTATAATTCAACTTTGCCATATAATAAGTCTAAGTTTCAATTAGAAATATCGCCAACTTAGTTCAACTCTATTATATGCAAGTATAATTCAACTCTGCCATATAATAAGTCTAAGTTATTCGTTATGTTTCAATCAGAAACATCACCAACTTAGTTCAACTGTATTATATGCAAGCATAATTCAACTCTGCTATAATAAGTCTAAGTTATTCTTCATGTTTCAATCAAAAACATCGCCAACTTAGTTCAACTCTATTATATGCAAGTATAATTCAACTCTACCATATAAAAAGTCTAAGTTATTCATCATGTTTCAATCAGAAACATTGCCAGAGGACTGGTAAGTCCTATTACACAAATTTCAAAATCAAGCTAAAATTTTATTATTACTTCGGCTAATGACATAAACTTCAAAAAAAACTGAAATCTAATGATAGAAAAACTTCAAGTTGCAAGTGTTCCAAGGTCTTGGTAACTCTTTGCCCTCATTGTCTTCAAGCCGATATGCCCCATTGCCGGCAACCGAGATAATTCTATAAAGCCCCTCCCAATTTGAGCCAAGTTTGCCTTCCCTAGAATCCTTCATGTTGCCGACCACTTTCCTCAGTAGAAGGTCCCCAACTTTGAACTCTCTTGGGTTGACCTTCTTGTTGTAAGCCCTAGCAAATTGTTGCTGGTATGTCCCTAGTCGAATTGTTGCTCTCTCTCTCTTTTCCTCTAGTAGGTCTAGATCTCATGCTAGAAATGCCTCATTAGTACTATTTTCCACTCCCTGGATTCTGATCCCTGGTATGCCGACTTCTAATGGAATAACTGTTTCAGTGCCATAAGCCATGGCAAATGGGGACTCCCCAGTTGATCTCCTCAGCGTAGTCTGATATGCCTAGAGTACATTAGGCAACTCTTCTATCCATTTTCCTTTTGCTGCTTCAAGCCTCTTTTTGATCCCATCCAAGATAGTTTTGTTGGATGCTTCTGCCTGACCATTACTCCGAGGGAAACTTAGAGTGGAGTAGTAATTCTTAATTTTATACTTTGCACAGAAACTTTTGATTAGCTTACTGTCAAACTGCGTACCATTGTCTGCTATTATTGCTCTTGGGATTCCAAACCTGGTGATGATGTTCTTCCATATGAAGTTCTTCACATTAATATCTCGAATCTTCGCAAAGGGTTCAGCTTCTACCCACTTTGTGAAATAATCAGTTGTTACCAGCAGAAACTTCCTTTGCCCAATTGCTTGGGACAATTGTCCAACAAGATCCATGCCCCACTGGGCAAATGGCCAAGGGCTGGATATTGGGTTCAAATTTGTTGCTGGTTGATGTATCAAGGTGCAAACTTTTGACACTTCTTACACTTTCTGATGTAGGCTTTAGCATCTTTCTGCATGTAGAGCCACCAGTACCCTTGAGTAATAGCCCTATGAGTAAGTGACCTGCCCTCAGCATGGCTGCCACATACCCCTTCATGTATTTTATATAAGAAGTCTTCAACTTGGAAGGGGTGCACACACCTCAAAAAGGGGCCAGTAAAAGACCTTCTGTAGAGATGTCCTTCTACTTTTAGGCTGAACCTTGCCGACTTCAGCCTGGTCCTGTGCGCTTCTTTGCGATCATCTGGCAACTTCCCATCTCTAAGGAACATTACTATTGTGTCCATCCAACTTGGGCCCATCTCCACACATATTGCTTTGTACTCTGTGATTAGTGGTTTCACACTTGGGCCTGGAAATAATCAACCATTATTATCCTTGCCTCCCATGATTTCATTGCACTAGCCAGGTTAGCCAAGGCATCGGCATGGTTGTTGTCATCTCGGCTAACCTGCTGTAGTCGGTAATCCTGAAACAAGGCTAACGGTCTGACAACCTCTTTGGCATAGGCTATCATTCTTTCATCTCGGGTTACATACTCACCTGTTACCTGGTTCACAATACGTTGGGAGTCTGTAGCTCGGCTTTTCGCGTTCCCTTTCGGAAGAATGAATAGCCCTTACAGCTCGGACTCCACTTGTGTGTTGGTTCTGATTCTGATGTCACAAATGCAATGTGAAACAGTAAAAACACAAAAAGAGTCCAAATTCGGCAATTTCTTTTGAAAAATCGATGTTTGAATCAAATGTCAAAAATGGACTGCTTTGCCAGATATCAGAGTCGCCACCTAAATATTTATTTTGGAAAATTTAGAAAACCCATGACTCGTGCCAAAGGCCATTAGTTCGTCGTTACCAAAGTGTCTTGGTTCGGGAACTTAGGTATGAGAAGGGAAGGTCAATAATTGAAAACCCCACTCACCTGATCAAAGATCGGCCTCTACTAATCATGATGTGATTTTTATGTACAGTATATGTTCTTGTTCTATATATAACATACAAATATAGACTAATTTCACGAAAAGTTGGAACGTTTGATTTCATGTTTGTTTTGACAAAAGTGTTTTGAATATGTATCACTTAAAATGGTGATCTCATCTATACAAGAATCAAGTATCTCAATTCAAGTGATTAGCCTTCATCCACAGGCATTCAAACAGGTATATCAAATAAGTAGTTAGACTCATGGTAGTATGTTTGATATGACAACATTCACACTTATGCAATATGCTAAAGCAAAAATGCTTACCTTAACGTCCGAAGGCGAGTCCAAAAAGAAAGCAAATAGTTAGGAAAAAAGTGCATGATCCTAATTTTAATGACTAATGCAACACATGCAATGTGCAATTAAGGTTCGGCTACTAGTATGGCATGTGAGTCAATTCAAGGCATGTAATAGCGCATGTATGCAAGTAAGGAGTTTGAATTTGACAGTTGAATAATATGATGAGCCGAACTTTTATGCATGTAAACGAATGGATGTAAATCATGGAAGTTGCTAATTAAACATGATGTCCCTAATCTAACCATCATAAGCAGTGAAATAAAAGGGAGAAAGAATGGGGGTTGGAAGACATACAACTTATTACATATTTGTCCTCATGAAGGAGGGTCTGAATGTCCAAATGTCCGAATAAATAATTATTACAAAACCGAATGAAGAATAAATAAAAGGGGCTGTCTAATTTATTACAATAAGCCCTGACTCAATAAATTCGGTATAACGTCCGACCGAATTCAATTAATCATATTGGTTCTTTATGTCGGTTATAATCCAATTTTAACCAATTTTATTAGCCTTTTTTATTACCTTTCCATTTCTTTATCTTTTCTCCTGTTTGTGCAAAAGTGATATTTACGTCCACTAAGTCCAAAACGCAATAAAGAGAAATAAGCATTAACTTAACCCGAGAAAATTTTCTTTGGGGAAAATTACAAAGGAAGAGTCAAACTTATTTACACGCAATAAGGGATTCCAAGTCAAACTCAAGATGCGCAACAAGGACTAGTCAAACTCAAAAGAGTGATAATGACATAGAAAAATCCAAACTTGAGTGATAATGACTTGAAATCCAAATGTGATAATAAGTGATAATGACACTTTCCTTGGTGATTTCCAAGGGTCAATTAGTCCCTTAAAAGTAAACACACTGATGAATAAAGAGAAATGAAAAAGAAAAGATTGTGCTTTAGTATAAGAACATGTATACATTTGGGGTAGTGAACCTCCAAAGAATTTAAACCGTTAAGTATAGAGCGTTTTATGGCTTTGGTAGTAAATCTCCTAAGAGATTAAATCAGTAAGCATAGAACGTTGTATACTTTTGGTAATGAACCTCTTAAGCATAAAATGTTTTATGCCTTTGGTAGTGAATCTCCAAAAAGATTAAACCATTAAGCATAGAGCGTTTTATACCTTTGGTAATGAACCTCCTAAGCATAAAACGTTTTATGCGTTTGATAGTGAATCTCCAAAGAGATTAAACTATTAAGCATAGAGCGTTTTATACCTTTGGTAATGAACCTCCTAAGCATAAAACATTTTATGCCTTTGGTAGTGAATCTCCATAGAGATTAAACCGTTAAACATAGAGCGTTTTATACCTTTGGTAATAAACCTCCGAAGAGATTAAACCATTAAGCATGGAAGAGTTCCTTTCTTATACTTGAACCACAATCTTAATTTTTCACAACTTTTTAATCGAAATAAGCAAAGAAGAGAGGGAGGTTACAGAGATGATTATGCGAAATTGATTAATTGGTTAGTACAAACAACCTTGATATTTAAAAATAAATTAAATAACCCCCTAAATAGCATACAATAGTACTGAAATTAAGCTATAGAAAACGAGCAAAATTAAATAGCTGGAGGTACTATTCACCGCCGGAGGTTACTATTCACCGCTGGAGGTACTATTCATCTGGTGGGGTAGATTATTTAAAGTAATAAATTACAACAGTTTATATACAATATTTAAATTACAGCAGATATGTGGTGGTGCAGCCATCTCATTAAAGCGATAAAAAAAACAATTATGAAAAGAAGTAAATGAAGTATTTAAACAAATTATATCACACTTTAAAATTAAATGAAAATTTGTGAAAACTCACCTTTTGGGAAATGATGAATTTTCTGAGTCACAAACTTTCTTTTGATTACTCTCAAGTCTGTAGAATGTGTTCTCAATTCTCAGTTCAAAATTTGGAATTACAGCTTTAGTGGTTGGTTTTTGAATGGTGTATTGATGAAATGGAAATAAAAATATCAAAGAAAATATTTTATTTTCCCTCTCTCTCTCTTAAAAAAAAATTAATCACTGTATTTGGTTTGAGTTTTCTGAATTAAGTTTTTTGAAAACTAACTTTTTTGGTTTTGTGTTTTTTTGTTTTTAGTGAATATTTTTTAAATTTTAAACATTTTTTTTACTTTTTTAGATGCACCTTACTTAGATGTATCTAAAAAGTAAAAAATTTGTAAAAAAATATTTTAAAAAATTAATAAATACATAAAAATATAAAAAATGTACTGAATTCTTGTATTTTTTTTTATATTTTTGGTATTTAGTGAATTTTTAAAAGATTTTTTTATAATTTTTTTACTTTTTAGGTGTATTTATGTTAGGTGTGTCTAAAAAGCAAAAAAATTACTTAAAATATTAAAAAAATTCAGTAAAAACAAAAAAACATGAAAAATAAGAGAGTAGAATTTTTTGAAAAGTGTTTTGGAAAACCCTAAACTAAGCAAGGTGAATTTTCTTTTTTTCTGATTCTTTTTTTCTTAAACTCTCGTACCGCTTCTTTTTTTCCTCTCTGATTCTCTAATCTAATTCTCAGACCCTTCTCTCCTTTTTCTCTTTTTTTTTTCTTTATGATTAGTCTCCCTTCTCTCCTTTTGATTCTCTCAAACTTTTCCTTTTTTCTTTTTGTTTTTCTTTTCCTTCCCTTTTTTTCCCCCTTCAGACTCCTCCCCTTCATCCTTATATAGGCAAAATATAATATAATAATAATATAATAAACATAATAATAATAATATAAATATATATATATATATAATCATATCAAACGAATAGTTATTATTATTTTATAATATATATAATATAATATATAAAATATATATAATATATAATTTATACCAAAATACTGAACATATAAAATACTAAACATATAATATAAAATATTAAACATATAATATAATAATATTAAAATATAATATAATAATATAACTTTTTTTATTATTTTCTTTTATATATATACAATACACCAAAAATATGAACAAACACATAAAATTATGAAAAATTACAAAAATACTAAACTAATGAAATATTCAGTATTTTTAAAATAATTTGGCCATAATGGTAAAGATTGGGATTAAAGTTCAAATTTCATCTCTCTTACTGAGGATTCTGTGAGAAACACATTCTAACTGTCATCATCGGGTAATCAAAAGAAAGCGCCCAAGTCTTAGAGCCGGTCAAAATGGGGTGTCTACAGAGTCACAGAAGACTACTGCTTCATCAACTTCCATTGTGCTGCTAACTTTAATCCTGCGATTAGCGTCTCATATTTTGCTTCATTGTTTGAGGCTTTGAACCGCAAACGAATAAACTGCTCTAACATTCACCCGTCTGGAGATACCAACACCACTCCTGCCTCCACTCCTTAACGGTTTGAACTCTGATCAACAAATAGGCAGAAGGAGTCGCCATTTTAAATATCACAGTACTTGAGTTTCTCTTTTTTCTTCTACTCTGCTGTGGGGTTCTTCATTCTCAACTGGGTCTATTCTTGTTCCCCTGGACATCCTAAGCTGTGGCTCACTGGAGCTCGACGTGGGATGGCACCAGGTGTGAACTCAGCCACGAAGTCGGCTAGAACCTGACCTTTGATTGCTGTTCTGGGACTAAATTCCAGGCCGTATTGCCCCAATACTACTGCTCATCTAGCTACCCTGTCTGTCAGATCTCCTTGTTGTAGCAGGGACTTTAAGGGATACTTAGTCAATACCACAATCTTGTGGGCTTGAAAGTAATGATTCAACTTCTTGGAAGCCATCATTAAGGCCAGTGTCAATTTCTCCAGGGGCAAATACCTGGTCTCTGTGCCTGCTAAGGTTTTACTTACATAGTATACTGCAATATGTTCTCCCTTCTCTTCTCTAATCACCACTACACTCACTGCATGTTCCAAAACCGCCAAGTATAAGAATAGCCCCTCTCCAGGCACTGGATTTGACAGAACTGGAGTTGTTGTCAGGTACTTCTTCAAGTCGGCCAAGGCGACTTCGCACTCCTCTATCCATAAAAAATCTGTGGCCTTCTTTAATAAACAAAAAAATGGTTTATATTTATCTGAACTTCTGCTTATAAACCTATTGAGGGCTGTGGCCCTTCTTGTTAACATTTGCACTTATTTTGCCGACGTTGGGCTTTTCAAGTCTAAAATAGCCTTGATTTGATTTGGGCTTGCCTTAATGCCCTTCTGTAACCAAGTATCCTAAGAACTTACCAGACCCAACTCCAAATGCACATTTTGAAGCATTGAGTCGGAGTTCTAAGGATGTCGAAACTTGCCTTTAAGTCGGTCAGATGATCCTCGGGTTCTTTGATCTTCACGTCCATGTCATCAATGTATACTTCTACTGTTTTGCCAATCAGATGTCTGAACATCTTGGTCACTAACCTCTGGTAGGTTGCTCCTGCATTTTTCAACTCGAAAGGCATTACTCTATAGTAATACAGCCCTTTTGGGGTGATAAATGCAGTCTTCTCCTCATTAGGGGAGTATATTACTATTTAATGGTACCCCCTGTAAGCGTAAGCTCATCATTCCATGCCCTGAAGTGGCGTCTACTAATTGATCGATCTTGAGGAGTGAGAAACTGTGTTTGACAACCAAGTTGGGTAGTTTACCTCTCGAATAGCTCTAGCCTCTAACAATTTGTCCACTTCCTCCTCTACTGCCTCCACATGAACCAATGTCGGCCTCCTAGCTCGCTAAATGACGAGTTTAGCCAACCTGTCTACATTCAATCTGCGGTATGTAACCTCGGGATCAATGCCAGGCATCTCGTAAGGCATTCAAGCAAACACCTCTATGTTTGCTCGCAAGAATGCTTCTAACTTCCTTTCCTCCTTCTCGACCAAGCCTGAGCTGAGTAGGAAGAAGTGCTCTTCATTCCCTTGCTGGACCAGAATTTTCTTCAAGGCTTCATAGTTTTTGTCGGCTGACTCTTTGTCGACGTGATCCAGGACCTCCATGTCCTCGTCCCCAATCTTTACTGTTTTTGCTTCTCGTACGTTGCAGATGGATTTCATTGTTGCCATGGAGCAATTCTTTGCCTGCACCTAATCCCCTCTGATCTTCTCAATTCTATACTCTGTTGGGAACCGTAATAGCTGGTGTAGTGTTGAAGGAACAGCCTTCATTGTGTATAACTATGGCCTTCCCAAGATGACATTGTAAGGGAATGGGGTGTCAATTACTGTGAACTCTGTGCTTATTTTCTTGGTACCTGCCTGTACCTCCAAATTTATTGCTCCCAGAGGCCAGGTTGGCATTCCATTGAACCCGACCATTGGACTGTTGGATTGCTCCAGATCATCTCAGTGAATGCCAAGCTCTTTGTAACATCTGACATACATGATGTCACAAGAGCTGCCTTGGTCAATCAGAATGCACTTTACCTGGCATTCTCCAGTCTTGAGGGATATCACCAGAGCATCATTGTGTGGATGCTGCACCATGTCCAGGTCGGCCTCAGTAAAGGACATCATTGGTCCCTGGTACTCGTCTGTCCTAGGCCTCTTTTGCTGGACCTGATACACATGTTGTAAATGTTTCACCCTCTGGGTCTCCCCACATACCTCATTCTCATTGACCTTCGAGTGAATCACATTGATCACTCGAGATCCGTCTACTTGCGGTTGCGGTGTTGGTAGAGGTGGTGCTGCCAGTGCCTGAGGCAGTCTTGCCTATTTTTTCCTCGTTCTGACCTCATCTACCAGGTCTCTCAAGTGGTCCTATCTGACTAGATCCTCTAAATGTGTCTTCAGGGCTCTGCCCCCTGAGTTAGGTGCCCATCCTCATTGTGGTAGGCACAGTGCTTCCCAAGGCTTCTTCACATAAATTTACCAGGAATCTTCTCTGGTGCTCTATAGTACGGCTGGTTCCTGATCCTTTCCAAGACTTTATAAAGCGGGATCCAGAACACTGTAGTGACTGCCTGTGCAGCCCTCAGTCCTGTTTCTTGTCTATTAAAATTTGTATTACCTCGGTCTCGCTTCGGCGAGCTATTCCTCTTCTCTTGCTTTGACGCCTTTGTTCCTGGTGTGTTTTATTCTGCTCTCGCATATTTCTCGATTCTGGCCATGAGTTCCTCTATACTTTTTGGTAGTATCTTTGCCAATGAATTTCAAAGCATGCATTCATCGTTCAGGCCGTTCTTAAAAGATACGACTGCCAACTCTTGATTGCACTCTGGTATTCGGTTAAACATCTCATAATACCTTTTGGCATAGGCCCTAAGACTTTCATCCTCGCCAATTCTCAGAGCTATCGGGGAGTCTACCCTCAACAGTTATAGTTTGTTTGTAACAAACCTGGCCACAAACATCTCGGCAAGGCCTTCTTAACTTTTCACAATTTCTTTCGACAACTTGTAAAACTAATATGATACGATTTCCCCAAAGGATAAGGGGAACACCTTGTAGAGCAACGGTTCGTTCCCAATATATAGTGTCATTGAGTTCAAATATAAGCCGACGTGAAAGTTAGGATCGGACTTACCGTCGTATATCTGAAATCTTGGCATGTGGAACCTTTTCGAGGCCTCAAACTTATCCAATTCTACTGAGAACGGCATTCTCAGCTTGACTAGAGATGTAACCTCGGCATCTTGTTGCTTCCTCTGGAGGTAATCCCTCAAATCCTCCTTAGTTTGTCCAAGAGCTCGGCTGCAACGGATTTTAGCCTTTTTGGTGCGCTGCTCCCAGTGTTGTTATAAGTCCTCTTGGACTTCCCTTCATTCATCGTGTCAAAACAAAGCTCCTTCCCTTGAACATGCCGATGTTCCTTGACATAAGTTTCCTTGGCACGAGGTGTCTTCTAAGACTCTTCTTTCATCCATTCTCCTCGCCTGACCTCCCGTGAAGGCCAATGCGAATGCTCCTTTGTCCTGTCATGCTGAGAGACTGCAGGGATTTCTTTCTGCCTCCCTCTCTAGGCATCATTCTCCATCACTAGAATCGGCGTGTCCTCCAATGGAAACGGTGGCTGCATGACGTTGTTTTGCATGATAAAGTTGACAACTGATTGTAGGTCTTCCAATTTGTTTGTCATTCCCTTCATCTCCTCATCCCTCCTTAGACATCTATCTTTCCATACCTGGAGGTCGCTTTTGTTGAAATACCCGCCTCGGCCTACCTTTTTTGGTTCGTCTCCCTCTTGGCCGACATCCTTTTCCCTGAGATTCTGCTCTCGGGGTTCTTTATTACAGTTCTCTTCCTCCACATTAGGATTCTTTCTGCGTGTTGTTGGCCATCTATTCTCCTCACGTTTCCACAGACAGCGCCAAATTGTAGGTGTTGATTTTTGACTACATAACGAAACAGGAAAACTCAGCAGTAGAGCACCGACAGAATAGATTAAGCCCAAACAACCTGTCATAGAAAGATAAGAATCTGATGGTGGTTCGTCGACCTGGGGCACTCCGACCATCAAGTCAGTAATTATCTCTCACTAGACAAAGCATAAAAAACATACCTTAGACCCACGAGGGTGTCTTACTTTTATAGTCAGCACTAACCTGATCCCTGTAGAAGCCTAGCTTCAATGAACTTTTGCTCCATGCTCATCTTGGACTCCCAGTTAAATAGTGATAAACTCCCTAAGAGTTTTATCTTTATCCAAACTGAGGTCCTCCCCTATTCTAGGACTCTTGTCCTTTATTCGCTTAACTCGGGTTCCGATATCTCTGTAGATAACCTCAACCTAGCCGAGATCACCTCGGCATCATGACTAAGCTACGTGGCACTCTGGCTGACACGTCGGCATCACCTCGGCTACGTGCTATTATTCACAAAATATGTCCCCACAAAGACCTTTGAGTTAAAAAAAAAAGGTCGGTAGTCAATGACTTTCATCATTAATTTTGTTAGTTCTATTGCTTGGTTACAGTTTTTCAAAAACACTTTTAGAAAATTCTATTTTCTTGTTTTTCGTGTTTTTTTGTTTTTATTGAATTTTTTTAATATTTTAAGCAATTTTTTTTTAACTTTTTAGACATACCTAACATAAATATACCTAAAAAGTAAAAAAAAAATTGTGAAAAAAACCTTTTAAAAATTCACTAAAAACCAAAAATACAAAAAAAAATACAAGAATTCAGTACATTTTTTGTATTTTTATATATTTATTATTTTTTTAAAATATTTTTTTACAAAGTTTTTACTTTTTAAATACATCTAAGTAAAGTGCATTTAAGAAAGTAAAAGAAATGTTTAAAATTTTAAAAATATTCACTAAAAATAAAAAAAATACGAAAATCAAAAAATTCAATTTTCAAAAAATTTAATCCAAAAAACTCAAACCAAACACACTGATTAGTTTTATAATAATATCACACTAAAAAAAAAATAGTTGAATTGATATTGTGTGGGTATCATAACATTTAAACTCATTTTATTTGTTGTAAACTATTTCATTAAAAATATTTTTTGCATTTTGTGATATTGACCACATAAAATGTTAATAAAATAATTTTATATTGGATCATATAAAATCATTTACAAAATTATATTTAATAAGTCATTTTATGATATACTACATTGTGTTTTGACTTATTTGAAAATATTTTCTAACAAATATTCTCATCTTATAATGTTTTCATCATGCTTAAACTTTTCTATGACATTTAAAATGTTCTTAATTAAAAATAAAAAAAAAATACAACGATTGCAATCAAGCAAAATAAATATATTTATATTAAAATGAATTTAATTTATAAAATTTATCTTAAAGTCACTATGATTTATTTCATAATTTTCATTTGAGATAATAGAAAAGGTGTTGATAAATTTTTTTACTTGACAGGTTTTTTTTTTTTCTTTTAAAACAAACAAAAAATTAAAAGTACATTTATACTTTGACTACATAACTATTTGGTATATATATTTAGATTTATTATTTAATAATATTTATATTTAATTATTAATTGTGCATTTTAAAGTTTTAAATAGAAATTTTGCATAGCACGGGATTTGAAACTAGTATATTTGTACAAAAGATGAAAAATATAATTATTTATTTATTTATTTGGCTAATAAATTATTAATAGAAAAGTGATTAAGTATTATATAAATTTTTTAAAAAAAAAGAAGAAAAAACTCAATTTAATTTAAAAGTTTAACCATGACTTCTTCCAATAAACTTGAAAAGAGTCAAAACTTTAAAGGTCACTTCCACCGATGTTACATAGTAAAATTATTGAACCGTGTGTAGTGTAAAGGGTGGTTTGACATCCCCAAATAATTTATTTTTTTATTTTATTTTTATTATATTATCTTTGTATTTTTTTTACATATTTTTATAAAAAAATAAAAAATATATTTATTTAGATTATTATAAACAACCTCTCACGGTTCAAATTTCTAGACACTATCTACAATGTGTTTATAGTTAAAAAGCTCGTGCAACTCACCTTGTATATACTTCTGCCAGTAAAGCTTCGTAGCTCGAAAAAAGAAGGGCTCGAATGGCCCGACCCCTCTTCCCTTCTCTCTCTCTCTCTCTCTCTCTCCTTTTTCTTCTCTATTCTCCTCCTTGCCTTGGTCTTCTTCTTCCTTCTCAACTGCAACAGTGGGCTCTTTCTCTCTGCGACGATTGGCTCTCTCTCTTCCATTTTCTCTCTTTCTTTCGCCTCTCTGTTACCGATTTCAGAGAGGAAAAAAAAGATTACCAAATGTTTGGTTTTGATTTTGATTTTGATTTTGATTTTGATTTTGGGTTTGGTTTTGATCTTGAGTTTTGATTTTTTTTTGATTTTGTGGGTTTTGAGTTTGATTTGATTTTGGAATACCCTCCTCTGTGTGTATACACACATAGATCTATTCTCCTCTCTCTACTCTCTGTTCTTTTCTTTGTTTGTTTGTTTGTTTTTTTTTTTTTGAATCTGTTCTTTCTCTTTGCTTTTCTTCTGAATCTGTTGGCCGACCGGAAGAGGAAGGAAAAAGAAAGGGGAAATGAAGAAGAGAAAGAAGAGAGGGGGAGGGAAAAAGAAAAAAACAACGATCTTGATTTTGATTTTAGTTTGGATTCAGAACAGAGGAAGAAGAGGACGGAAGAGAGGGAAAGGAAGAAGGAAAAAAAAAAAAAGAGGTTCCAAAACGACGTCGTTTTGGCACCTCGAGCCATTCGGGGGACTGTAAATTTGAGCTACCAAGCGGGACTCTACTTCTGCTTGGGCGTCTGGCATGAGGAGAGTCAACTCGAAACCTGTGATGTGACTTAACACTCTCAAGTTATTTCTCCGCAAACGTTGGTATTAATTGAATAAATAATGCTATATGTATCAATTAGTGTATTAATTAGTGTATCAATTGATGACGTGACATAATTTAGGATGTTTTTAATATTTGTAATTTGTATAATAAGTGAAATCAATAATAATATAATAATTAGTTTTGGTATACTAATTAATACACTAATTGATACATATAACACCACTGTTACAACTATATTAAATTTTGAGATTTCTTATTTATATTTTTAATTTAAGAAGAGAGGTAAGTTCAATTTGCCAAAAGAATGAAAAAAAATTATATGCACCTATGTTATGATTTTTGTAGTATGTGCCAATTGTCCAAAAAAAAATTATGGCCAATTATAGTGTTAGTTATAAGCGCAGTGATTGAGGGCCCGACGTTTCGGGGCTCGAATGCCCCGAAATTCCGTTTAAGGTAAAAAAAAAAAAAAAAAAAAAAGGAAAAAAGAAAGAAAAAAAAAAACAGTTTCCAAAATTAGAAATTAGGGGCATTAGGGGCAAATTTTTTAGGGCCACCAATCATTTTTGTAGTTATAATTTATAATAATATTGATTATAATATTTTTAAGAATTTTGTAATTATACTTTAAATGGTAGTTATTTATACTTAATTTTTTTTTTTAAATTATAACTCATAATATTAAGGCTAAGTTTAATAATAGTGTAATATATAAAAATTTTAAAAATTACTATAAAAATTAAAATAGTATCATTTTATTTTTCTGAGCATCTTTTATACTAATAAAAAATAACCTAAACAAACTAAGGGATTGTTTGGGATGACCTAAATAAGTGTATTTTTTATCTTTTTACAAAAAAATATACAAAAAAAATAGAAAAATAATGTAATAAAAAAATAAAAAATAAAAAGATAGATTATTTTAATGTTGCCAAACTTGACCTAATTTTGAAAACAACCAAAACACCCTCATATCATTAGCGACGAAAAATAGAAAGGGCGTGGGGAGGCGTTGGGATCCGCACGGACACGGTGCACCTTCCTGCCGCTTTCCTGAATACCGTACACGTTACCTACCTACCTTCTTCCTTCCACCCAATTCCAATTCCAATTCCAATTCCAATTCAATTCAATTCAATTCGGACTATCATATTATATTCTCTCCCTCTACCTTCCCAACCTCCCTCTCTCCACCTATATTTTCTCTCCCCATAAACCTTCCCTTCAACGAAACCCCGCCAATTCTTCAACACAACTAATATATATATATATATAGATAAAGATAAACCCACAAACACAATTAATATCTGTGTTGTTTTTAACTCTGTGTGTGTGTGTATATATATATTCAACCGTTTGCAAAAAGAGAAGGATGAGTTTTGAAGATCTTGAACTGGGCCGGACTTTCAGTTTTAATGGAAGCCAACACCAACACCAAGAGAAACAGAGACAAGAGCCTTCGCAGGGCGTCGCCGCCGGCGTGTTTCAGATCAACACGGCCCTTGCCTCCTTCCAACGCCTTCTTCATTCCCTCGGAACCCCCAAGGACACCCTTCTTCTCCGCCAAAAGCTGTCTGTCCTCTCTCTCTCTCTCTCTCTCTCTCTCTCTTTTCTCGCTTTTATTGTTTTTGTTTCTGTGCTTTCAATGCTCTGCTCTTCTCCTCTCATGTATTAATACTACTCTATACATTTGTAATTCAGATAAATAAGAATAAAAATAAATAATAAAAAAATTAATATAGGTTACCTAAAGTGTGTTATTAATGAAATCAAGGGATCATCTGTATTCACGCCTTTCAATAATAATTTTTTATTTTAGGCCATAGTCTTCACATACCACTAATAGTATAGAACATCATTAATTTACTAATTGATAATATAACATAATAATTTAAAATATTTTTAATATTTATAATTTGTATAATGAGTGGAATGATAACAATATTATAATAACTAGGTTAGTTTATATCACTCATTAGGCCATAGTTTTCATCCATTGCTTATATGTGTAATTTATTTCTCCTGATTCCTTGGTAGGTTAGTTTATGTATGTGAATTTGTACTATTCATTTCTTGCGCCATACTGTCGTATTTTTGTACTTTTTCTTTCTAACTGTGTAGTGTGTAATTTTTGTCTTCTCAATTAATTGTTATTTCTTTGGATTTATCAATTGAGGTAATATAATATAGATGGATTGGTTGCCACATCATCGGTCCTTAATTTGTGATTTGTACTTCTTACATTGGATTGAATTCATTGGCAGGCACAAGACTAGGTTACATATTGGACAACTGGTGAAAGAGACATCAACTAAGCTTAAGCAAGCTACTGAAACAGATCAGCGTACTGAAGTCAGTGTGAGTTCACATGTGATTGGCATTCTCAATTAGCCACTTTTATGCTACACATAGTTACCATCCTACTTTTTTTGCTTCCTCTATTTACACTCGCTAACACTTGCATTTTTTAAGCCTCATATTGTTTGTGAGAAAATTTCCTACCCTCTGTTGAATTTGTATTTGCGTGATTTGGAAAAACTTTTCTTCTAATACCTCGAAATCTTCTCGTTCTACTCCAGGCCAGCAAGAAGATTGCTGATGCTAAGCTGGCAAAAGATTTCCAGGCAGTTCTTAGAGAATTTCAGAAGGCTCAACGGCTTGCAGCCGAGAGGGAAACAACATATGCTCCTTTTGTTCCTAAGGAAGTTCTTCTGCCCAGGTGCGTTGGCTAGATTTGTGATAAGGGTCTTAGTTTCTTCACTAAATATTGAGATGAGTTGGCCAATATTATCAGTATTGGTTGAAATTTCACAAAGTCTTGACTCTGTTATTCATTTTGCCACTTGCTAAATTCTAAGGAGTAATTAGTTGATGTCTCACACATATTTGCCGCTGATTGACTTGGAATATTTCATCTAATGTCCTCGATCAAATTTTGTGCAGCAACAATGGCAATGAGCTGGAGATAGATTCAGCGAAGAGTCATGAACAGTTAGCTCTTCTTGTGCAATCTAAAAGGTGAACAACTGAACTTAGCTAGAAACTTTAGGCCTGACTATGTAGCAATTATATGGAGACTACTACAATGGTTTTTTTTTGTTGTAAATGATTCATTGTATCATGTGTGAATTGTTATTATTATATATATTAAGCTCCTCTGGAGCAATGTAATTTAGTGCAGACAGGAGGTGGCAATGTTGGAGAATGATATTGTTTTCAATGAAGCCATTATTGAAGAAAGAGAACAAGGGATCGAAGAAATTCAACAGGAGATTGGTGAGGTGAATGAGATTTTTAAGGATCTGGCTGTGCTAGTTCATGAGCAAGGAGTTATGATCGGTAAGATATTTTTTTTAAAAATTTCTTCTTCTTCTTCTGCTTAAATTTATTTTATAAAAAAATCTTCTTTTTGTACACACTGACGCTTTCTCTAATTTTACAAGATCTCCATTTTATCTTCTTTCAGATGACATTAGCTCGAACATTGAGAGCTCTCATGCTGGAACCGCACAAGCTACTTGCCAACTGGCAAAAGCATCGAAGATCCAAAGATCCAATTCATCTATGGTAAATATTTATTAATTTTGTAATTTCTTTATCGTTTAAATTTTATAGAAAATGTCATCTAGACGTAGTTGTCTAGAGAGATAAACAAGGATACTTCTCTTTTTGTTGTCTTGTACTCTGTTTTGTGTGCATAACACCAACATAACATGCTTGTCAATGTTTTTAGTTACTGTTAGTCTATTATTATACTTTAGCATTGTTTAGTCTATTATTATACTTTAGCATTGTTTAGTCTATTATTATACTTTAGCATTGTTTATTCTTTAGTTGTTATTACTTTGTATACTTTAGCATTAAGTTGTTATTATTATGTTTGTTTGCTTTATGCTTTCGGCTCCGTGCCTCGCGTCTCGCATGCCTCGCATAGGCTATAAGAAGCGAGCTAAGCTCCCCTTGTAATTACACAACAAATTCAATATACATATACCTCATTTATTTTCTCTTTCATGGTATCAGAGCACAGGTGTTTTGCCTAGTCTCTACATTTTTTTTTTCTTCTTCGCAGACTGCTGTGTCTCTCGTCTGCATCACATTTGGACAGATTGTTGCATCTCTCGACCTTCTCTGTTTTCCCTCTTCAACCACACCAGTCTCTTCGTCTCCTCACGACGAATCCACCGCCACCAAATTCATCACCAAAAGACGTTCCACGCGCCTTCACGCGCCGCCGGAACTTAAGGTCACACGCATTCTCGTTCTCTGACGCGCTCTACGCGCCTCTGCACTGTCCCGCGCTACTGTGCGCCGCGGCCTCCTCTGCTAACGTGAGCCGCGTGTTTCTGCGTCAGCCGACGTCAGCCCTCCTGCTTTCGTGCGCCGCCTGCTGTCCGCTGCTATTGTGCGCCGCGCACCTCTCTGCTAACGTGCGCCGCGCCTTTGACCAAATTTTGACCAGCCCATTTAGTGCCTTTCTGGTCCTATTTTTTGGTCAGTTCACTCTTTTTTCCCTAATTTCGACCTTCTGAATTCACTGGTACCCTCGGATTTTTTAAATTCCACCTCGAAAGTACGATTTTGCCCTCATGGATCGCCTTGACTCCTCTCACCACCCTATTTCCGTTGTTCTTGACGGGACTAACTATGTCTTATGGGCACAAGCTATGTCTGGGTTTCTCAAAGGAAAGAAACTTTGGCGCATCATCACTGGGGATGTGTGCAAACCTATCCCCGCACCCACTGTCACGACCCAAACCCGGCCCTATGGGTTTAGCACCGTAACCGGCCAGTAATCCGAGATTACCGAAGGCCTGCTGAACAGTAATACAGTGAAACAGAGTACAGGGCCTGGCGGAAGCCAATACAGTAAATAAATAGTGTCCATTGAGCTGTGACGGTCTGTATGCAAAAAGGCTTTTCATACATTATACAAAAACAGTACAGAACAGTATACACAATATTCACATCCATTTAACTAGGGACTCAACCCCACATAACAGTACAGAAAACATTCCGTCTGTACAACACAGTATACAAAATTAACAGTCACACAGTACAGGGACCTAATCCCTGTATAACAGTACAGTAAACAGTCAGTCTATACAAAACAGTGAAACAGTACAAAAAGGGGGAAATTCTAAAACACCCCTAAGCCTTAACAGTAGGCTCGGAACCTCGCAGTGAGGCACAAAGGCTGGCTTGACAAAACTGGAGTAACCCTGACGCCTCTAGCTGCGGTCTGGTGCCTGTACACCTACATATATATATGAGCAGTGAGCTAAAGCCCAGTGAATAACATAAAGCGTAAAGGGGTTTAGAATGAATGTCCTTACAGTAATGAAAACAGTTCATTTCAATCAGTAATTCAGTTGCTCAGTACAGTAAACAGTCATATGTGGTACATCCATTAGCATAACAGTAACAGTAGGTCTTAAAAGACCGAACAGTAATGATGGCCATCAGTCAGTAAACAGTAGTGGCTCCACGAGGGAACCGACAGAGATCTCTGTAACAGTAACAGTACAGTAAACCGTAGGTACTAAGGATGCCACAGTATAGTTCAGAAATAAAGGACATACATTCATTCAGTAATACCAGTTCAGTAAACAGTTCAGTTCAGTATTCAAAAGATAATCAGTTGAACATATCTTTACACAATTGTTACTCACAGAGTTCGGGCTACAGTATGCTAGAGCGTGTCTCCCCAGTCGCCAACCCTACACAGTTCACAAGTTGAACACACTAAGCTACACAGTTGGGAAATATAATAACTTAATCCCTAATGCCTCGGTGTGTTCTACGTCTATATCCTCAACAAGATGTCTTAAACTAGGCCTAAGAATGCCTAGAATGGGATGAGGATGCAAAGATGTACATTTAAAAGCATTTTCAGAAAAACAGAGTCCCGCTCGAGCTCAGGTTTACCCGCTCGAGCGGACATGCAACAAAGGTACACACTCGAGCGTAAACTTTCCCGCTCGAGCGTACTGTGAAAGTACTGGACGGGTGAAATCTCCGCTCGACGCCCGCTCGAGCTTGAGACATGACTTCGCTCGAGCGCCCAATCCTCCGCTCGAGCGGACTGTAAAACAGTGCAAGATGCTGGAAGCTCGATTTTCCCGCTCGAGCGGCACTTCCCCCGCTCGAGCGGACAACTGAAATCTGGAAGTCCCAGATTCGATCTCCAGGTCTAAAACCAAGCTCAAAAGCATCAAAACCAATCCTCTTGGGCCCATTTTCTGGAAAACACTTAAAAACACATAGGATATCATGTTTCAAAGCTCAATTTTTAAGAAATCAAAGCCCAAGGGTGTTTAATTCAAACCCAATTTCAAATCATTTTCAAGAACAATCTTCAAACATGACATGCATGATCTTAAATCGTTTTCAAAGCTTTAATGCTGTTTCAAAAGAGCTCAAACCTTCAAAGATAAGATGAACTCATGGAGTATGACCAAAAGATGGACATGCATGTGAGGTATGGTGAACTACCACCTCAAAACTTCAATATATGTACATGCATGCAACACTTAAGCTTCAATTGATGCTCTCAGGAGCCAATTCTTTTTCAAAACATGGTGAAATCATGGACTTAAACATGATTATGAACATGCATGTAACCTTTTGCCATGAAAACAACTCAAACATCTACAATACAAACATGCATGCAAAGATTGAGCTTCAATTCACCATTAATGGACCAATTCATGACTTAGCTCTACAACTAGACATGAACCATACAAGAACCAGTTCAAACACAAGAATGAGAAGATAAAATCCTTACCTAGAGCTTGTATTCAAGGTTTAGGAGTCCAATTAGGCAAATCTCCTATGATCTCTTCAAGCCTTTCAAGCCAATTCTCTAGAACAATTCTCTCTCTCTCTCTCTAACTCTCCTCTTGGGTCGGTTGAGTGCAAGAATGGGAGAAGAAAAGTTTGGTTTGATCACATACGTGGAGTGTAAAAGGCTCAAGTGTGTGTATATGAGATAGTGGTAAAATGGTAAATATGGCAAACTCTTTAATTGGCTTATTTTAATCTAATTTAATCATACCTAATCAGTTCTCAGATAAATATACCATAAAATCACATTAATTATGAGGGTCACGGAACATCAATCGATTTCTAATTCGGCCGCCGATAAGGCCGCCGATAAGGCCTTCAATTAGCAGTTTAAACATATAAGCATGAACAGATAATCATACGGTCAAACAGATAAAATGCAATTTAACTAACATATACTCAATCAATTCGGTTTCCAATTTCAATCAGTCAGTTCAGTACTTTAATCAGTCCAATTATCAGTCATAATCAATTCAGTTTAACGGTAATCGGTAATCAATCAGTCAGTAATCGGTAAACAGTATGAGGGTTGTTACAGTCTCCCCTCCTTATAAAGAGTTTAGTCCTCTAAACTCGAGTTACCTTCATTCTGGAAGAAAACAGGATTCAGTGGAAACAGTTCAGGATATCTTTTGGCCATGTCATCTTCCCTTTCCCAAGTGGCATACATGCCACCATGGTTTTGCCAGTCAACTTTCACTAACGGGATCTCTTTGTTCCTCAGTTTCTTGATCCGTCTGTTTACAATCTGTATAGGCCGTTCCTCGTATGTGTAGTCATCACTCAACACTACGTGGGTAGGCTCTATTACATGGAAGGGATCCCGAAGATAGTCTCTTAACATAGAAATGTGGAAAACATTATGCATGTGTTCCATTTCAGGAGGGAGCGCAACTTGATACGCCACCGGATTAATTTTCTCAATAATCTCATAAGGTCCGACGTATCTCGGTGCTAACTTGCCTTTGACTCCAAAACGAGTCTGGCCTTTCATTGGTGTCACTTTCACAAAAACGTGATCACCCACTTCATACTCTATGTCCCGTCTTCTGACATCTGCATAACTTTTCTGTCTACTCTGTGCAGTTTTCAATCTTTGCTGTATCAGTTTCACTTTTTCAGTTGTTTCATATACAATCTCGGGCCCAAGCAAAGGCCCATCTCCAACTTCTGCCCAGCAAATTGGAGATCTACATTTTCTGCCATACAATGCCTCAAAAGGCGCCATACCAATACTCGAATGGTAGCTGTTGTTGTAGGCGAATTCAGCTAAGGGCAAGTGACTTTCCCAGTTTCCCTGAAAATCAAGGACACACATTCTCAGTAGATCCTCCAGAGTTTGGATGGCCCTTTCAGATTGGCCATCTGTCTGAGGATGATAGGCACTACTCAGTCTCAGTTCAGTACCCAGTGCAGTTTGTAGGCTTTGCCAAAACCTCGATGTAAACTTCGAATCCCTGTCAGAAACAATAGACACAGGCACTCCATGCAGTCTAACAATTTCATCAATATAGATAACAGCCAATTTGTCCGCATTATAAATCGTCTTGACAGGTAAGAAGTGAGCAGATTTGGTTAGTCTATCAACAATAACCCAAATTGAATCCATACCTTTTCTGGAGCGAGGCAATCCGACGATAAAATCCATCGTGATATGCTCCCATTTCCACTCTGGTATAGGTAAGGGTTGCAATAATCCGGCAGGTCGTTGATGTTCAGCTTTGACCTGTTGACAATGAAGACATTTGGACACAAAGTCGGCAATTTCTTTCTTCATTCCCGGCCACCAGAAATTCTGTTTCAGATCTTGGTACATTTTCGTGTTCCCCGGATGGATAGACAATTTCGAATTGTGGCCTTCTTGCAGAACTCTTCTTTTCAGTTCAGTATCATTTGGTACACACAGTCTTTCTTGAAATTTCAGTACATTATTCTCAAATTTGAATCCCGGTCTCGGTTTAGATTCTCTTTCTTCGATGATCTTCTTCAAGAAGTCATCCAGTTGCTGTTTTTCTTTAATCTCTTCAATCAGTGCCGGTTGAGCAGAAATAGCAGCTAAGGTTCCACCTTGTTCTCTCAAAACAATTTCAATTTCAGATTTTTCAAGGTCACAAAGCAACTCTTTCTGTCCTGTGAGCAAACATGCTAAGTTCCCAATCGATTTCCGGCTCAATGCATCGGCAACGGTATTGGCCTTTCCCGGATGGTACAATATCTGTAGGTCATAATCCTTGATCAGTTCTAGCCATCTCCGCTGTCTCATGTTCAGTTCTTTCTGTGTGAAGAAATATTTCAAACTCTTGTGGTCGGTATATACTTCACATGTTACCCCGTATAGGTAGTGACGCCAGATTTTCAGTGCAAATACTACTGCAGCAAGTTCCAGATCATGGGTCGGGTAGTTCTTTTCATGTGGTCTCAGTTGTCGGGAAGCATAAGCAATAACTCTCCCATTCTGCATTAAAACACATCCCAAACCCTTATGAGAAGCATCACTAAATATAGTATAACCATCCGTACCTGAGGGTAAAGTCAAAACTGGTGCAGTCACAAGTCGAGTTTTCAACTCCTGGAAAGCAGATTCTCTTTGGTCGGTCCAGTCAAATGATGTCCCCTTTTGAGTTAACTGAGTCAATGGTAGAGCAATTTTGGAGAAATCTTTGACAAATCTTCTGTAATATCCAGCCAATCCCAAAAAGCTTCGGACTTCAGTCACATTTGTCGGTCTAGGCCAGTTCACTACAGCTTCAATTTTCTGCGGATCAACAGAAATTCCATCTTTGCTAACAACATGCCCCAAAAACATAACATGGTCAAGCCAAAATTCACATTTAGACAGTTTAGCATACAGTTTCTGTTCTCTTAAAGTTTGTAGGGCAAGTCTCAGATGATGTTCATGTTGTCCTATGCTTTTGGAGTAGATCAATATGTCATCGATAAATACAACAATAAAGTCATCAAGGTACGGTTTAAAAATTCTGTTCATGAGGTCCATAAAAGCAGCTGGTGCGTTCGTGACTCCAAAAGGCATAACTAAAAATTCGTAATGTCCATACCTCGTTCTAAAAGCAGTTTTATCAATGTCTTCCGGCTTAACCTTCAGTTGATGATATCCGGATCTAAGATCAATCTTGGAAAATACTTTAGCACCCTGTAACTGATCAAACAGGTCATCAATACGCGGTAACGGGTATTTATTCTTTACAGTTACCTTGTTCAATTCACGGTAGTCAATGCACAGTCTCAGTGAGCCATCTTTCTTCTTGACAAACAAAACAGGAGCACCCCATGGCGAAGTGCTAGGTCTGATGAACTTTTTATCTAACAGTTCTTGCAATTGCACTTTCAGTTCCTTCAGTTCAGTTGGAGCCATTCTGTAAGGAGCTTTAGAAACTGGCTGTGTTCCGGGAATCACGTCCACGGTGAATTCAATCTCCCTGTCAATCAAATCCCCTGGCAAATTGTCTGGAAGAACATCTGGGAATTCTCTGACTATAGGAATACAGTTCACATTAGCATTATCATCAGTAGATACAGTCAGTACAGAACACAAATATCCCTTACAGCCCTTTCTAATCAATTTTACAGCTTTCACAGATGAAATCAGATACGGGGGAGGTACTACTCCAACCCCATTAAACACGAATTCAGGCAGACCAGGTGGACGGAAAACAACTTGCTTGGTCACACAGTCAATAGTGGCATGATATTTTTGTAACCAATCCATTCCCAATATTATGTCAAAATGATCAATGTTCAATGGCAGTAAATCAATAGACAGATGCACATCCCCAACAATAATTTCACATGCGGGGTACATATAAGCACATGTCATGGATCCCCCTACGGGTGATGATACGGCTAGCAGATAGTTCATAGGTTCTAAGGGTCTATTCAATTTCCGTGAGAAAGCATGCGATACATAAGAATGCGTAGACCCCGAATCAATCAGTACATATGCATTTTGAGTACAGATAGAGAGAATACCTGACACAACGGTCTCGGTATTCTGCACATCTCCCGGTACTAGTGCGAACACTCGGCCTTGCCTCACAGGCTCTTTCCCGGTAGCTCTGGGGTTAGGCTTTGGTGCTACAGTTGATGCTGCTGCGCTTGGTGCAGCTTTACTACTGGCTTGTGGAGCAGAGGGGCAGTCTTTAATCATGTGGCCCACCTTGCCACACCTGTAGCAGGCTCCAGATATTCTGTAGCAAACCCCTTTGTGCTTCTTGCCACACTCAGAACAGGGTGGTATGAAACCACTCCCTTGGCTGGGGCTAGTTGTCGACCCCGTATTCTGTTTCTTGTTGGCTGGGTTGTGCTTGCCTTTCTTGAATTTGAAACCCTGCCTTTTACCATGCCATTCAGTTGTTGGCGTTTCAGATTGTTTCACTGCTGCAATGTTCGACTCGGCCATCAATGCCCGGTCGAGAACACCCACAAAAGTCGGTAGTTTCAAAACATTTATTCGATCCAGAATTGCAACATTAAGGCCACCTTCAAATTTCCTGGCCTTCTTATACTCAGTATCCACCATATGCGGTGCATAACGGGCAAGTTCAGTAAATTTTGTTTCATATTC
The DNA here is from genome assembly GCF_055761805.1 of Camellia sinensis. NCBI lineage: Eukaryota > Viridiplantae > Streptophyta > Magnoliopsida > Ericales > Theaceae > Camellia > Camellia sinensis. The sequence continues at coordinate 6,943,785 of NW_028128989.1, read as the reverse complement.
GGCAACCGACGTGGTGCCCTGTTTCAGTTGCTCAAATTCAGTCACTTTCCTATCCCTGACACACTGTGGGAAGTACTTTTCAAAAAAGGACTCCTTGAACTGAGCCCAAGTCATAACAGCATTTGTATCACGAATCAACATCCACCACCTTCTAGCTTCTTCTTGAAGGGTGTAGGTAGCTAACAATACCTTGTTCGCTTCCGAGCACGGAAACACTTCAAATAATTTCTCTGTTTCCAGAACCCAAGCTTCAGCTTTTAACGGTTCAAGGCCTCCCTGAAAGGATGGCGGTTTCATTTTGCTGAACTTCTGGGTCAAAGCAATTATGTCCCCATCATTCACATTCACATTAAGTTCCGGCTGTACCGGAGGAGGAGGAGGAGGCTGTTGGTTCTGTTGTTCAAGTCTAGCAGTTATCAGTTCTATCATTCTTTCCATTCTTTCCATTCTTGCCTCAGTAGATGAGGACTCAGGTTCATTTGCATTATCCATTTCACTATAAGCAGTTATAACAGTTTTAAACATAAGCGGTCATTTGTTTACCAGTTTAACACATTAGCAGATATTCAGTCATAACCTAACCACACACTTTTCAAGTTCATGAAATGCCCTAATCACTTTTCTAGGACACCCTATAGCTCATTTGGACACGTGTGTGCGGTATAACTCGTGGTTAAGTATCGCTCTGATACCACTCTGTCACGACCCAAACCCGGCCCTATGGGTTTAGCACCGTAACCGGCCAGTAATCCGAGATTACCGAAGGCCTGCTGAACAGTAATACAGTGAAACAGAGTACAGGGCCTGGCGGAAGCCAATACAGTAAATAAATAGTGTCCATTGAGCTGTGACGGTCTGTATGCAAAAAGGCTTTTCATACATTATACAAAAACAGTACAGAACAGTATACACAATATTCACATCCATTTAACTAGGGACTCAACCCCACATAACAGTACGGAAAACATTCCGTCTGTACAACACAGTATACAAAATTAACAGTCACACAGTACAGGGACCTAATCCCTGTATAACAGTACAGTAAACAGTCAGTCTATACAAAACAGTGAAACAGTACAAAAAGGGGGAAATTCTAAAACACCCCTAAGCCTTAACAGTAGGCTCGGAACCTCGCAGTGAGGCACAAAGGCTGGCTTGACAAAACTGGAGTAACCCTGACGCCTCTAGCTGCGGTCTGGTGCCTGTACACCTACATATATATATGAGCAGTGAGCTAAAGCCCAGTGAATAACATAAAGCGTAAAGGGGTTTAGAATGAATGTCCTTACAGTAATGAAAACAGTTCATTTCAATCAGTAATTCAGTTGCTCAGTACAGTAAACAGTCATATGTGGTACATCCATTAGCATAACAGTAACAGTAGGTCTTAAAAGACCGAACAGTAATGATGGCCATCAGTCAGTAAACAGTAGTGGCTCCACGAGGGAACCGACAGAGATCTCTGTAACAGTAACAGTACAGTAAACCGTAGGTACTAAGGATGCCACAGTATAGTTCAGAAATAAAGGACATACATTCATTCAGTAATACCAGTTCAGTAAACAGTTCAGTTCAGTATTCAAAAGATAATCAGTTGAACATATCTTTACACAATTGTTACTCACAGAGTTCGGGCTACAGTATGCTAGAGCGTGTCTCCCCAGTCGCCAACCCTACACAGTTCACAAGTTGAACACACTAAGCTACACAGTTGGGAAATATAATAACTTAATCCCTAATGCCTCGGTGTGTTCTACGTCTATATCCTCAACAAGATGTCTTAAACTAGGCCTAAGAATGCCTAGAATGGGATGAGGATGCAAAGATGTACATTTAAAAGCATTTTCAGAAAAACAGAGTCCCGCTCGAGCTCAGGTTTACCCGCTCGAGCGGACATGCAACAAAGGTACACGCTCGAGCGTAAACTTTCCCGCTCGAGCGTACTGTGAAAGTACTGGACGGGTGAAATCTCCGCTCGACGCCCGCTCGAGCTTGAGACATGACTTCGCTCGAGCGCCCAATCCTCCGCTCGAGCGGACTGTAAAACAGTGCAAGATGCTGGAAGCTCGATTTTCCCGCTCGAGCGGCACTTCCCCCGCTCGAGCGGACAACTGAAATCTGGAAGTCCCAGATTCGATCTCCAGGTCTAAAACCAAGCTCAAAAGCATCAAAACCAATCCTCTTGGGCCCATTTTCTGGAAAACACTTAAAAACACATAGGATATCATGTTTCAAAGCTCAATTTTTAAGAAATCAAAGCCCAAGGGTGTTTAATTCAAACCCAATTTCAAATCATTTTCAAGAACAATCTTCAAACATGACATGCATGATCTTAAATCGTTTTCAAAGCTTTAATGCTGTTTCAAAAGAGCTCAAACCTTCAAAGATAAGATGAACTCATGGAGTATGACCAAAAGATGGACATGCATGTGAGGTATGGTGAACTACCACCTCAAAACTTCAATATATGTACATGCATGCAACACTTAAGCTTCAATTGATGCTCTCAGGAGCCAATTCTTTTTCAAAACATGGTGAAATCATGGACTTAAACATGATTATGAACATGCATGTAACCTTTTGCCATGAAAACAACTCAAACATCTACAATACAAACATGCATGCAAAGATTGAGCTTCAATTCACCATTAATGGACCAATTCATGACTTAGCTCTACAACTAGACATGAACCATACAAGAACCAGTTCAAACACAAGAATGAGAAGATAAAATCCTTACCTAGAGCTTGTATTCAAGGTTTAGGAGTCCAATTAGGCAAATCTCCTATGATCTCTTCAAGCCTTTCAAGCCAATTCTCTAGAACAATTCTCTCTCTCTCTCTCTAACTCTCCTCTTGGGTCGGTTGAGTGCAAGAATGGGAGAAGAAAAGTTTGGTTTGATCACATACGTGGAGTGTAAAAGGCTCAAGTGTGTGTATATGAGATAGTGGTAAAATGGTAAATATGGCAAACTCTTTAATTGGCTTATTTTAATCTAATTTAATCATACCTAATCAGTTCTCAGATAAATATACCATAAAATCACATTAATTATGAGGGTCACGGAACATCAATCGATTTCTAATTCGGCCGCCGATAAGGCCGCCGATAAGGCCTTCAATTAGCAGTTTAAACATATAAGCATGAACAGATAATCATACGGTCAAACAGATAAAATGCAATTTAACTAACATATACTCAATCAATTCGGTTTCCAATTTCAATCAGTCAGTTCAGTACTTTAATCAGTCCAATTATCAGTCATAATCAATTCAGTTTAACGGTAATCGGTAATCAATCAGTCAGTAATCGGTAAACAGTATGAGGGTTGTTACACCCACGGACTCCGCTGCCACCACGGACTCCGCTGTCAAATATATCGATCATCTGGAGGATTGGGATAGTAAAAACTATCAGATCATTACCTGGTTTCTCAATACTTCTATTACATCTATCAGCCTTCAGTTTGGTCGGTTCCAACTTGACTCTGCTTCCTCTCCCGCCAAGGACATCTGGGATTTTTTACAAGAACGCTATCAGACTACTGGCCTTGCGCACCAATATCAGCTTCTGAGTCATCTTCACCGTATGCGCCAAGAAACAACTCAGACCATTAATGATTTCCTCTCCCAAATGTATTATGTTTGGGATCAGCTTGCTCTTTCTGAACCTCCATGGGATTGTACTAAGGATGCTGCCTTGTTTACTACTTACCGTGACCAACATCGCTTGGTTCAGTTTCTCATGGCTCTTACTTCCCGTTTTGAGCCCGTACGAGCATCTCTCCTCCATCGCACTCCTTTACCCACTCTTGAGCAAGCAATTTCTGAACTCCTGTCAGAGGAAACTCGGTTTGGTACTCTCCATCCGCACCCTGTGGACTCTGTTCTTGCTACTCCCCAGACTAAGAGTTCTCCTTCCCCACCTTCATCCCAGAAGTCAACCTTCTGCAACTACTGTCAAAATCGCAGTCTTCCGTCGACTCATCTTCTGGTTCATTGTCCTGTTCGCCTCTGTCGGTTTTGCAACAAGACTGGTCCTGGTCATCTTCAGCAAGATTGCTTCCGCAATCCCGCCCGTGCTTCTCGCAATGGTCCTTCCCCCGGGCATTTTTCCCGCAACACCTCACATCGTTCTGGGCCTCCGTTTAAATCACTCCCTGCTCAACGCACTGCTGCTGCTGCCTCAGAGGATTTACTTTCCCCTGTCCCTATAGATCCTTCCACTCCAGTCTTCTCTCACACAGATGTCGAAGCCATGTTTCAACATCTTTGGCAAAAATCCGGTACCCTTTCCTCTCCTGCCTTGTCTGTCACCGCAGGTAACACTTCTTGGTACTTTGACTCCGCTTGTTGTAATCACATGACCTTTGACTCTACTATTTTTACTCCTATCTCTTTTACTCCTCATGTTCCTTCTATCCATACTGCTAATGGGTCTCTTCTGTCTGTAAGTCATGTTGGTTCTGTTTCCACCTCTCACTTATCTTTATCTCATGTCTATCTTATGCCTGCTCTCACTTTAAATCTTATCTCCATTAGTCAATTATGTGAGCATGGTCTAACTGTTACCTTTTCTCCTACTGGTTGTTTGGTGCAGGACCCTCGGACGGGGCAAACCCTTGGGATAGGCCGTAAGCATGGACGCCTCTACGAACTTATCCATCTTCATGTTCCGGATTCCTCTCAGATCACAGCTCCTACCACTGCTACCACTGCTCCTCGTTTATCTCCTTTTCAGCTTTGGCACTGTCGTTTAGGCCATCTTTCTGCTGGTCGTTTAAAAACTTTAATTTCTAGTGGTCATTTAGGTCCTGTCAGCTCTGATGCTTTCGATTGTGTGTCCTGTCAACTTGCTAAACCACCTGCTTTGTCGTTTAATAAAAGTGACTCTGTTTCTCTTGCACCATTTGATCTCATCCATTCTGATATTTGGGGACCCTCTCCTACTCCCACTATGGGCGGAGCCCGCTACTTTGTTGTTTTTATTGATGATTTTTCCCGTTTTACATGGTTGTTCCTTATGAAAAGTCGCTCTGAGCTCAAACAACTTTATTACAATTTTGCTGCAATGGTTAACACACAATTTTCTAAAACTATTAAGATTTTTCGCTCCGACAATGCCATGGAATATAAAGATTTTGACTTTCTTTCCTTCCTTCAGAGTCATGGTACTCAACCTTATCGTTCCTGTCCCGGTACGTCTCAACAAAATGGACGTGCTGAACGGAAACATCGGCATATTCTCGACACTACTCGTGCTCTTCTTCTATCTTCCTCTTGTCCGGAACATTTTTGGGGAGAGGCAGCTCTCACTGCTGCTTACACTATCAATTGTATCCCTACACCTGTCATTCAGAATCACACCCCTTATGAGCGTCTGCACAGCACCCGTCCTCCTTACACCAACCTTCGGGTCTTTGGCTCTGCCTGTTTTGTTCTTCTCCAACCTCATGAACGTACCAAACTTGAACCTCGTTCCCGCCTTTGTTGCTTCTTGGGCTATGGTATTGAACATAAAGGGTATCGTTGTTGGGATCCTCTCTCCCAACGACTTCGTATCTCTCGTCATGTGGTCTTTTGGGAACACAAAATGTTTTCCTCTCTCTCTCTCTCTCTTCCGTTTGTCCGTTCCCTCACCCTCTCTGTTTTTTACTGATCCTTCCACTGATCTATTTTCTGATGATCTTCCTCCACCACCCACGCCAGCTTCTCTCGAGATCGCCTTGCCTGCTGGACTGTCCCATGCCCCTGCTCCCTCTGATGGTCCTGCTCTTGCTTCCTCGGACTCCTCCCCTCCTGCTGAGTCTCTTCCTCTGGCTCCTCCTCCGTCTGCTAGACCACGCCGGGTAACACAACCTTCTACTCGTCTTCGTGACTTTATTGTTGGCTCTACTGCTTTTTCTACTTATGAACCGACCTCCTATCGTGAGGCTCGCTCTAATCCTCTTTGGCAGCAAGCTATGACTACTGAATTGCAGGCATTAGCCAAAACCCATACTTGGGACATTGTTGATCTTCCTCCTGGCAAGTCTGCCATTGGCTGCAAATGGGTATACAAAATCAAGACTTGTTCTGATGGATCTATTGAGCGCTACAAAGCCCGCCTTGTTGCCAAAGGATTTAACCAAGAATATGGTATTGACTATGAAGAGACCTTTGCTCCTGTTGCTCGTCTCACCTCTGTTCGCAGCTTGATTGCTGTTGCTACCTCCCGCCGCTGGGATCTTTATCAAATGGACGTCACCAATGCTTTTCTTAATGGTGTTCTTCTCGAGGAGGTTTACATGCAACCTCCCCCCGGGTCTACTTATCCACCTCATAAAGTCTGCAAGCTTCGGCGTGCCTTATACGGTCTCAAACAAGCTCCACGCACTTGGTTTGCCAAGTTCAGCTCTACTATTCATGACTATGGTTTCACCTCCAGCTCTTATGATACTGCTCTTTTTATCCGAAAAGCAGCTCAAGGGACCACCCTGCTTTTACTTTATGTGGATGACATGATTATCACCGGTGATGATATCGATGGTATTCTTCGCCTTAAACAGTTTCTTAGCCACCATTTCGAGATGAAAGACCTTGGTCCTCTCAGCTATTTCTTGGGTCTTGAAATCTTCCATGATTCTACGGGTTCTTTTATCTCTCAAGCTAAGTATACCTCTGATCTTCTCACCCGTGCTGGTCTTACGGATTGCAAGACTGCTTCCACTCCCCTCGAGCCTCAGAGTCGTCTTACACCTCTTGATGGCACTCTTCTCTCTGATGCTACCCTATATCGTCAGCTGGTTGGCAGTCTTGTCTATCTCACTGTTACTCGTCCTGATATTGCCTATACAGTTCATATTGTCAGCCAGTTTATGTCGGCTCCTCGTACCCCTCATTATGCTGCCTTACTTCGTATCCTTCGGTATCTCAAAGGCACCATGTTTCATGGTCTTCATTATTCCGCCCGCTCCTCTCTCCGGCTTCGTGCTTTTTCCGATGCTGATTAGGCTGGAGATCCTACTGACCGCCGGTCTACTACTGGGTTCTGCTTTTTTCTGGGTGATTCTCTTATTTCTTGGCGCAGCAAGAAACAATCTCTTACTGCTCGTTCCAGTACTGAGGCCGAATACCGTGCTCTTGCTGATACTACTCAGGAACTTCTCTGGCTTCGTTGGCTTCTTGCTGATCTGGGTGTTCCCTCCTCTGGTGCTACTGACCTTTTTTGTGACAATCACAGTGCTCTTCAAATTGCTCACAATGATGTTTTTCATGATCGCACCAAACATATTGAGATTGATTGTCATTTCATTCGCCAGCATGTTACCTGTGGTACTGTCCACCTTCTCCCTATTGCTTCCATCGATCAACCCGCTGATATCTTCACTAAAGCTCATCCTCCTGGCCGCTTCACTGATCTTGTTTCCAAACTCAACTTGGTTGATGCTTTCCCTCCTTGAGTTTGCGGGGGGATGTTAGTCTATTATTATACTTTAGCATTGTTTAGTCTATTATTATACTTTAGCATTGTTTATTCTTTAGTTGTTATTACTTTGTATACTTTAGCATTAAGTTGTTATTATTATGTTTGTTTGCTTTATGCTTTCGGCTCCGTGCCTCGCGTCTCGCATGCCTCGCATAGGCTATAAGAAGCGAGCTAAGCTCCCCTTGTAATTACACAACAAATTCAATATACATATACCTCATTTATTTTCTCTTTCAGTTACATTGCTTCTGAAAATTTTCAATTTACAGTTGAGCTTGTTTTTGCATTGAAACCAAGTACCTTGTACCTATTCCATTGTATAGTTGAGCACCTACCAAACACAATCTATGGTTTTATGTATTAATTTTAGACCATCATAGTTACACTTTGAGTAACTCTAGCCCTTGGCAGTGTTGGCATTACATGGTGGAGTTTTTTGTTTCATTGGAAACTTATTAAAGCTGAGTTCATATAGCCATCCATCTTTAAACTATATAAAGTATCGAGTAGAATTGTTTTGGTAAATTCTAATTGAAAGTAACAGAGTTGGTTTCATGCAGCTAATTTGAGTGAGTCTGTTTATTTTAAGTTGTAGAAATGTGTGACATCTCGCATAACCTTTTACTTTTTTTCTTTTTTCTTTTGAGAAAAATATTTGAAATTTTTTCACCTTTTTATTTTTTGGTATGCAGACATGTCTAATGTTGGTAATCTTTGGGATCATTCTTCTTATTGTGGTTGTAGTTGTGGTAGCATGACCAGCAATGTTGGTCTTAAATTGCTGCCCTTTTCGTTGATTCTTTGGTGAAGCTGCTACCAAAATGCTGCCTGACTTGAGATGATCACATCTGGTCCGACCACAAAGCACATGATGTGATTCCTGGTTGATCGCCTATGTACAGGTTTGTTTCAAATGTGGGTGATACTGATCAACGAGAAGAAAGGAACACCTATTTTAGGCGCAAGAGAAGTCTTTAGAAGTCAAATACTAATTTAGGAGATTTATTTATTTCGTGTTTTCTATTTTTCTATTGATTTATGGAACATGTGTATTTGGATGGTGGATGGTGTAAGGAAGATTTTTACTTTTGAGTGAATTAATATTGATTGAAAATATTTTTCCAAAAACCCTAGTTGTGGTTCTTGTGCTGTTTTTCATCTTCTGGTTCTACACCAGTGGGGCAGGCCATCTGTTACCATGAGGCTGACTAATGCGAACTCTATGCTGTCAATAAATGTGAAATTTTGCAAGAATCATCATGCAAGGCTGATGACAGAGAGTTCGGGAGATAATTTCCAATTCCGGGGTTTAGTAGAAGACGCAAGAATCATCATGCAAGGCTGTGCATGCGAAATCAAACATATTCTGAGAGAAGGGAACACATGTGCGGATGCTCTCGCGAAATTTGGAGCGGAGCAACCGGAGGATTTACTTGTTGTAAATGAACCCCCGATGGAGATACGGGGCCTTTTGGTAGCCGATATATTAGGTGTTTCGAGGGAGAGGGCCTAGCCTCCTTTCCCTCTTTTATTTTCCGATGTACCTAAAAAAAAAATGTGAAATTTTGCAAAATTTTCATTTGATCGCAAGAAGCCGCCTTTGCTTAAACTTGGTCATCATAGCATTCACCTTCTTGTTGCCTGGGTAGACTGAGGCATGTGTACATGAATAGAGGGTGGACCTTCCCCGTTTTTGCAGCTAGAGATGAGTGTTGCAATTGATTCCTGCATCAAGCAGTCATGTTGTAGAGTTGTCCTTGAAACATTGAAATGCAGAATGTAGATTGACCTGAGAGGCTTGCATGAGGCACTCGAGACACCACCTTTGTTTTTTGGCTATCTTAGAACGGTTAATCATATTTTAACATTGCATTAGAGCAGTTATTAGAACAGCTTTGTAATTTGTATTTATTTATTTTTTTATATAAAAAAGATGTGTTCCTGATGCTTCCCACAACTCATATTGCCATCTATTGATTAATTCTAAAAGTGAGTTGCTTCCCACTGTTTGGTGCAGTTTTTATTTTATTTTTATTTATTTTGCGGGCAATCAACTTTCAGATAATGTGGGTCGGGGGTTTTACACCAGGTGTGTCAATTTAGGATGTCTCCAACCCACACTAAAATAGTATACTAATAAACAATTTATTATAAAATAAATAATTATTAAAAATAATTTCTTACAAAAAAATTTAAGAACAAAATAAACAATTTACAACTTTTTAATCAACTAAACCGTGTCCAACAAATACACTCCTCCATTTTCTAGTCAAGTCTTCTATTTCAAAAACTATTTTTTATTTTGTTTTGTTCATATAATCAAACTATCATTTTATTGAACTATTCACAAGCACGTCTAAAGCTGCAACAATGACAAGTTCTCTCTCTCTCTCTCTCTCTCTCTCTCTCTCTCTCTCCTCTTTAAGACTTCTGACTTTTCCTTATTAACGACATCAGCAATGATAGAGGGCCCGAATTTTTTAGGTTCGAATGGTTCAAATTGACCAAAACGACGTCGTTTTGGACACAAAACGACGTCGTTTTGGTCAATTCGAGCCATTTGAGCCGCGAATATTGTGGCCACCAAACATTTTTCTAACGACATTAGCATCAAAACACACTATCTCCAACGCTAATATACATTTTACCTATCTAAATATTATTATAAAATATATATTTTATTTTATCTATTAACCGTTTCATATTTCTATTCCAACTATATTCTTTATTTTACCTATTCATCAAAATATTATTAACTTTATAGAATGCCACGTCAGCAACAAAGATAGAGGAAAATAATCCTAATGATTAAATACATTTTGCCTAATCTTGAAGGCTAGTTACATGTAATTAGTGAATGTGAGTTTAGTCAAAATACATAATCATGCACCTAGTGCATTCGAGTTACATTAGGCATTTTGACTACTAGGCATAATATGCCTAGTGGGTTGATAAATAAGAAAAAAATTCAACGCAAGATAAATTTTAAAAAAAATTACATATACGTGACAAATTTTATGAGTACTAATAATTAAAGGTATGAATTTTTTTTTCATCAATCTATAATAATTTTTTAACAGTACCACTCATTAGTAATTTCCCCAATAAATAAAACACAACAATAGTGAGAATTGATACAACATTTGAAGATAACCTGGTGCTGCATTATTCAATTTAGTACGTCCTTTTAATGTTTTCCTTAATTATAATTTGACCCTAAAATATTCACTTTAAGAATATAATCAATTATTATAGAGATTGGTTATTCCAAAATTATTTAAGCTTTACTCATGTTTAACTCACTAAAAATTCATTTGAGATTGACTTATTATATAAATAATTCAAGATTAAACAAAATTTAAATTCATTCAAATTTTGGCTCAATCAAAATTTGTTTGGGATCGCCTCCCCAGATTAACAAATTAAGTTTGAATATATTTTGAAAGTCAAATAAGTTTTTCAGCAATGATTGGTGGCCACAAATTCTGTGGCTCAAATGGCTCGTTTTGACATTTTCGGGCCATTTGAGCCACAGAATTTGTGGCCACCAAACATTTTCCTAAGTTTTTAAATCAATCAAATTTAAAATGGTTACTACCTAACTCAATTCAGCTTATTTATAACTCTATGTGCGTGTCAATTAAGGACATGATGCATCTTCTATGATTTACAGGAAAATCTTCTCACTCTCTCGTAGGTATGGCAACGGGCCGGAGCGAGGCCGAAGACTACACTCCCCGTCCCCGATCCCTGAAGGCTCAACAATTCCTGTCCCCGCCCCCGATCCCCGGCGAGGGAACCCATCAACTCCCCGTCCACGTCCCCCTCTCCTAACGGGGATCGAGTTTCCCTGACCCCGAAAAATCCCCAAGCTTTTTTTTGAATTTTGTTCAACACAACAACAAATCAATGTGTACGCAGATCAGATCACACACAGATTTAAATTTTAAAAAAAAAAATAATCTGAAAAAAAAAAATCTGTTTTCAACAACAATCACTATGTTTGGTTTGAGTTTTCTGGATTAAGTTTTTTGAAAACTGAGTTTTTTGATTTTCGTGTTTTTTTGTTTTTAGTGAATATTTTTAAAATTTTAAACATTTTTTTTACTTTTTTAGATGCACCTTACTTAGATGTGTCTAAAAAGTAAAAAAATTGTGAAAAAATATTTTTAAAAATTAAGAAATACATAAAAATACAAAAAATGTACTAAATTCTTGTATTTTTTTTTTTGTATTTTTGGTATTTAGTGAATTTTTAAAAGATTTTTTTTACAATTTTTTTACTTTTTAGGTGTATTTATGTTAGGTGTGTCTAAAAAGTAAAAAAATTGGATAAAATATTTAAAAAATTCAGTAAAAATAAAAAAACACGGAAAATAAGAGTGTAGAATTTTCTGAAAACTGTTTTTAAAAAATGGGAACCAAGCAAAGTGAATATGTTTCATCATCATCAACAAATCAATATGTATACACAGATTTAAATTAAAAAAAAAATTAATCTGAAAAAAAGAAAATCTATTTTCAAAAACAGTACTACAAAGACAGATCTGAGTACACAGATCAGATCACATAGAGAGAGAGAGAGAGAGAGAGAGAGATAACAGATCTAACAGATCTGAGTTCAGATCTAACAGATTTGAGCGACGCCAATGACCAAGCGCGAGATCAACAGTGGCTAGCTATGGCGGTGGGTTCGGTGGTAGTGACAGAGAGACAAACCTTCTGCGGCGGTAGCGGTGGCAGTGGCGGTGGCGGTGATGGTGGCAGTGAAGAATAGAGAGAAACGAAGTGGAGAGAGAAAGAGAGAGAGAGAGAGAGAGAGAGAAACCAAGGTGAGAAGAAAAGAGAGAGAGGAGGTCGAGCCAACGGTAGTGGTGGTGTCGCCGTGTCGATGACTGTGAAAATGAAAGAGTTAACAGAGAGAAGAACGAGAATTGAGAGAGAGTGAGAGAGAGAAGAACGAAAGACAGAGAGTTGAGAGAGTGAAAGAGAGACGAACGAGAGAGTGAAAAAGTGAGATGAGAGTCAGAGTGAGAGATATATAAAAGTGAGAGATATAAAATTATAATACAACTAATAGGTAGTATTTACGCGAGGAAGCTTCGGACAAATTTCGGGGCGGGGTCAGGGCCGAGAAATTAATCCCCGTCCCCGGCCCGAAAATCATCGAGGATGTATTTTTCAATACTAGCCCCAGTCCTATGGGGAATAATTTTCGGGAAAAAAACTATTCATTGGGACGAGGTGGTCCGGGTCCCCGTCGGGCTGGGTTGATATTGCCATCCCTACTCTTCCACAAGTCCTAAACAGCGCCCTTTGCAGAGATTACCAAGGTGTCCTATTATCCATTTTAAGTAAGGGGACTATAACCTGGGAACTTGTCCGTCCTAAGTAGTGCCCCTTGCAGAAATTACCAAGGTGTCCTGTTGTCTGTTCCGAGTAAGGAGACTATAACCTGGGAACTTGCCCCAATTTCCCAAAATAAGTTTCGCTTAAGTCAAGACTCTCTCAGCGGGGGAGTATTATGCCTATACCAAGTACTATGGTAACAACAACTTGAGACTAACCTCCTAATCAATTGCGCTACGCTTAAGAAATTGGCCCAAGAAATGTCGAACTCAAGATTTGGAATCTTAACCCCCAAGCATTTACCAAGTTGCCAAACACCCTTAGATTAGTTAAAAGGAATTTGAATGGTCATATAAGTCCCTATCAAAATGAAGAATTATAATCAACATCAGTTGACAAGTTTATTTAATTACCGTTTGGAAACTACCTTTTTGTCTAAATAAGTATAAAAAAATAAAATAAACTAAATAAGTTAATTAGATAAAATATCACATTCAAATCATAATCATTTTACATTTTCTATCACAACTATCACATCCAAATAAAAAAAAATCAAAAATTCTTTCCAAATAGAACTGATTTATCTAGGCTAAGGGGTTGTTTGAAGTGTTCTAAATAAGTGCACTTTTTGTCTTTTTCGACTAAAAAGCTGAGGAAAAAAAATGGATGCTTGGGTTAACTTTTTGACTTTTTATGAAAAAATATGTATTAAAAAATTGTATAAAGAAGTGTATAGGAGAAGATTAGAAATGTGTGTTTACAGCCGTACAATTTGAGGGATTGAATTGATGGTAAGAAATTATTGGCTACTTTTCGAGCATTGCACTGAATGGTTTTGTCCGGCCCGTGGGAGCCATCAAGGGTCCCATTTTGATAATCTGAATCATTCAATGTGTAGAACTCGTTGAGTATTATATGCCTGTAAAAAATCACGTTGATCGGATATCGATAGCTATCTAATCAGATTTATTTTTTTTCAATCGTTAATTATAACACCATCCATTTTTTTTGTACAAACTTGATTTGATCATGTAGTTATCGATATCCGATCAATGTGTATTTTACAAACATATAGTACTCGACGAGTTCTACATATTGAACGGTTCAGATTATCCAAACGGGACCCATGATAGGCTCCCACGGGCCCAACAACAGTGTGTGAAAATTGCACCCAAACTGTGCTACTTTTCTTAACAAACGCTGCACAGCCGTACAATATACATGATTGCTGAGTTGTATGGCTGTGTGAAAAATTAATTTTTTAATATTTTTTTGGTGAATAGTGATAACTTTTTAACTTTTTGAATAATTTTTTGACTTTTTACCTTTTTGAAAAGATGCGAAACTTGGCCTAAATTAACTAAAAAATCAAAAAATTGGGTCAAATTGACTCAAACCAATTAAAACAAACATTTCTACCAAAATGTCAAAAATTATATTATTTTGAAGTTGAAAGCCAATTTTGAAAGCCAGAAGTGTCATTCACATTTTTTTATACTCTTTCCCTCCAATTTTTTTTTTTATTTTTATAATTATTATTCTAAATTTTTATTTTCCCCTTTGTCATTTCTTGTGTCAAGTCAACAATTATATAGCTTGTTTGTTGATCAACACTTCCCCTCAAATTATTTAGGGGTGAGTTAGTTAAAAATTAATTTTTTGATTTTTTTGTCTTTTTATGTGTGAAAATGTGAGAGTGATATGATTTAAAATAGATTAAAAGTAAAAGTTAATTTTTAGTTAGCTTTTCAAATTGCCCCTTTGTACTAAATGGTAATATATTTTTGTAACAAAAAAATTAAGGCCTTGTTTGGTTTGTTTTTCAGAAAAATTTTTGGGAAAAATTCTCTATAAACAAATTTTTAAGAGTAATCACACCAAACAAATTTTTTCAAAAAAAAATTCAAAATTTTGTTTAGTTACGTACTTTTCAAAATCACTCTCTCTCTCATACACATCAAATTAATCACTTTTTTTAAAACTCTCTCTCCAAAATAATTTTTCAAAACCATTTTTAAAAAAAGACAAATCAAAAATTTTTTGTACTTTTTATCTCAAAAACTGCTCTATAAACACAAACTAAACACACCCTAAATAACTTATGTGTTGTTCATTGATATAAGAGAGATGTTGATAAGGAGGACTTCGATTAGAAAGAACAAAATTTATTTGGTAGTCTCTTCACGTTAGTTTTGACATGAAATCATTAATGATTAGTCATGTATAGTGAGATCTCAATTTTCTTTTTAATATAGTCAATTACTGGGGGTAACCCTACTATGCATGAGACTTTATAAATTAACAAATAAAAATTATTATATTTATTTTGAAATAATTTAATATTTTATCTTGTGATATATATAAAATTTATAAGTTAATTTTTATGTTTATAACTCTTTAACTTATTAGTTTAAAAAAAATTAAAAATATATATATAAATATATTTAGTGCAATTTTGATAATTTGTATTAAAAAAAAGTTAAACCTGATTAAAAGAGTTATGACATACCTCTTCTTATTTTGGAAATATACAAATTTAAAAGTTATAATTAAGACAAATATACAATTTTATTATAATGTGAAGTAAAGTGATATTTAATAATAAATTAATATAATGTTTCTATTATTAATCTAATAATTTAAGTTACATTTATTTTTATTTCAATTTCATAAATTATAAGGATTTTTATTGATAAATAAGCGAATTACACCAACGGTCCTTATAGTTTGAGTCTTGTGTCACTTTGGTCCCAAACTTTTTAATTGTGATACATTTGACCCTAAATTTTAAATCTTATTTCAAATAAGGACAATTGAATATGCCATTTCTCAATTTCAAAGGAAAAATCGTCAAGTTGATTAAATATAAACTAATTTGACAAAAATAAATATCAAAAAATATTTTTAAATTTTTAAAAATTATTTCTACACATTAAAGATAAAATTATATAAAATTGATAAATCGTTTACACATTTATTTATTTTTTACCAAATTAATTTTTATTATGCGTTTGGATGATGATCATGTAATGGGTAGTTGCTAGGCTTTAAATGTATAATCGATATATTTAATATATGAAATGTTTTTAGTTTTGAATTTTTTTATTTAATGGAGTTTACACATTTATTTATTTTTTACCAAATTAATTTTTATTATGCGTTTGGATGATGATCATGTAATGGGTAGTTGCTAGGCTTTAAATGTATAATCGATATATTTAATATATGAAATGTTTTTAGTTTTGAATTTTTTTATTTAATGGATTGGTTAATAATGATATCAAAATTATCGTCATATTTGACTTTTAGAAAAATAGAAACTAATTTAAGGAAAATAAAAACAAGCACCCATTATATGATCATCATTCAAACGCATAATAAAAATTAATTTAGTAAAATAAATAAATAAATAAATATGTAAAAGATTTATTAATTTTACATAATTTTATCACTAGTGGGTAGAAATAATTTTTAAAATTTTTAAAATATTTTTTGACATTTATTTTTGTCAAATTAATTTATATTTTATCAAATTGACGAATTTGCCCTTGAAATTGAGCAATGGTGTATTCAATTGTCCTTATTTAAAGCAAGATTCAAAATTCAAAGTCAAATGTGTCACAATTGAAAAGCCAGGACCAAAGTGACACAAGCCTCAAACTATAGGAACATTTATTATAATTTGCCCTTGATAAATCTCATTTAAAAGTGTTCTAACCCACTTAATCCCATGCATTTATTTCATAAAGTCCATATTCTTGATTTACACTATTTTCTTAGACCCTTATCACCTTATATTTAATGTTGAGAGAGGAGAGGGAAGGGAAATGACCAAGACATAGGAAATTTTATACACAAATTAAATAACATTGATGTTATTATTTTATATTATTATATAATGTGAGTATATTTTTAATTGACAACATATTAAAAATAATGTGAATATTCTCTCTTATCTGATATGAACGTTCACAATACCTTTTTGAAAAATTCTTTTTCATCTAATGTAGTAATGTGAACGTTCACAACATGTGAACCTTCTTATTTTTAATTGACAACACATTAAAAATAACGTTCATTATATTTTTAATTAACAACACATTTTTGTTCACAACATGTAGTGATATGAATATTCACAACATGTGAACATTCTCTCTCATCTAATGTGATGATGTGAATGTTCACATTCATATGTTTTAGTATGAATATTTACATCATGTAATTGACAACACAATGACAAAAATTCATTTCAAATTAATGTAAATATAGTGATGTGATTATTCATTTCAGTTACATGATGTGAATATTCACATCATGTAATTGACAACATAATGACAAAAATTCATTTCAAATTAATACGAATATAATGACAGTCAACATCCTGGGAACTACCAAAACATAATGACAATCAACCTTAAATATCAACATTAATAGGGGGTATGAGAAATTGAGGGTGTTTTACTCTTCTTACCTTAAATAAGATCTAATGGAATAGTCAAAAAGAATATGAGTTGAATGAAATAAAACTTTTAGAAAGAGGATTTATCAAAAAAACTCTCATAAAAATACAATATGAATATAATACACATACGAATTTTTGGTCGTTAAGAATAAGAAGGTTTCAAAATGTTTTTAAACTTTCATCATTTTCTTTTAATTTTTATTATCTAATTTGATTTTAAATTTGAATAAAAATTTTGATTTGATATGAATTACTTTAACTTTTTCATTAAATTTTTATCAATTTTTAAAAGAACTTTCATTCTTATCGCAATTTTTTTCCTTTTCACCAATTTTGATGGAAAAAACAATAATTTTCAACATTTTCATTTTTTAAAAGTTTTTTCAAATTATAATTTGATAAAAAAATATTAAGGGTTGAAGATTCTCTTAATTGGAATTATAGTGAAATAACATCTTCAAATAATGAAAGTTTGAGTATGTGGTTGGTTAAAATGTATAATTTAATTAATTCTCTTCTCATATTTGTATAAAAGTTGACACTCATGATTACATCATTATAAGTTGGATTATGAAAAAAATTTTGAGGTATCAAACATTATTGTAAATATCTACATATTCAAAAAAGAAAAAAAAAGAAAAAGGAAAAAAATATGTAGCTTTTGGATATGTGTTTATTAGTTTTGTTTTATGAACATAAACAATTGATGTTTCAATTTTAAAAATTAAAAAGTAAAAAAAAAATAGATTGGGGGGTTTTTGGAGATGAAAGAAGTCATCTAAATCTTCTATATACTATTTAACATGGACTATTTTAATCACATAAAAAATAGAAATTATATTTAGATATTATCCCTATATATTATGCTATTCTATACAACTATAACTGTAGCAAATTAACTATAATATATATGAAAATTTATATTAAATTTTCATTTTCAATTAATTAAATTATAATTAACAAACTAACAAATAGCAGTAATGATATAATGAGATAGAAAGAGGGTAAAAATAAAAAACACAATGATATTTAAAAGTTTTAAAAATCTAATATTATAGTAAAATCTTGAATTCTCAATAAATTTTCACATTTTTTATAAAATAAAATGACAATAAAAAATAAAAAAATTTGATACCCATTTTGTTTACTTCAATTTTATGGTCTTCATTGAAAAAAACAAAATTCGATCAAAATTATTGGCACAGAACGGATATAGATGCTTCGATTGCAGCCATAATCACCAATAATTCTTTTCCACCATGTAAACCTGTAAACAAATACATAAATCTCCTTAAAACCGAAATCAAAACAAAAACCAAAACCAAACCAACAGCATAGAAAGAGAATCACACAGGAAAAAAAATAAAAAACAAATAAACTTATGGAGTAGGAGAATGTTAGCTCCAACAACTTAGACATCACTTAACTCAGTCCGTTAGCTCCTCTGCCAGTGCCCGCAAAGTCTAGGAGATTAGATGACTAATCAGATTATTCTTTAAATAAGACTTTTCATAATTCAAATTTAGATATTGTCATATTTTTTTGATATTCATATCTAAATTCTTATATTTTGTTTTTAGTTTTTGTGTGGTTTCTATTTGTTTTTTTTTTTTCTCTCAATTTATTTAAGATGGAATTGTGGTTTTTATATATATATATATATATATATATATATTTTAAATTTATGTGATAAACATGTGAGTTAATTATTATTTCTAAAATAATTAAAAAAATCAATAATTTTAGCAAATTGATTAATTTGCCGCATTAAGTGACTTAAACTTTGATAGATATACATCGAAAAAATAGATAATTATATTATTAAATCATAATTCAAATTCAGATATTGTTATATCTTTTTGAGATCCATATCCAAATTCTTATCTTCTTTATTTTTGTGTGGTTTCTATTTTTTTTTTTGTCTTCAATTTATTTAGATGGAGTTGTGGGTTTCTATTTTTTTAAATTTAATTTAGCTGTGGTTTCTATTTGTTTTTAATTATTATTATTTAGGTAAGTTATGATGCAAGTTAAATATGTAATAGATATGTAAGTTTTATTGATTTAAAGTATGATAATAGGAGATATTTTCAATGGCTCTTTTTTCATAAATCCTATTCCTAACAGTTTTATTCCATAAAACCCAAATCGTTTTTATTATTCCATTAGGTCTATTCATTGTATAGGACAAAATTACCCTCCCTTCACTTCTCCCACGTCTATTCCATTTTGAAAACAAACCATTCCTATTCCATTTATTCAATCCACAAAACACTGATTTCCCAAAGAAAATCTCATCGTTGACTCCAAAAAACTCTCAAACCGTAACCCTAGATTCACATTGCCTTACCACCGTCGTCGTCGTCCATCGTCCAATGTTGTTGGCCACTACTATTCCACTTCATCTCACCGATGCGAAAGTTTACATCGGAAGGAGGGTGGTTTGTTGTTCCGTGTTTCCCGTCGGTCGACCAAGTGTGGTCCATCGATTTTCGTACCCACCCACAATGAGGAACAAAAGTAAGCAATATCATTCCACCTTCTATTTTTCAGTCATAATGTGATCACCGATGTATATATTTACATTGCCGTATTACTATTGTTGTTTTTGGATTTGATTTTGTAAACATCAATAATGTGAATATTCACATAACTGTTGATTAATGGATAAACTCACAACAGTAGACACTGGTGTAAACATTGACATCAGTGTATAATAATGTGAATGTTCACATTACTGTCAATGTTGGTATTATTGATTATTGATGTCTATAGAAGCCCTAATCTTCACCCCAAAAATGTGATAGAATATGATGTAAATATTCACATTGTAACGTCAATGTCAGACTTGTTAGTGTTGTTGGATGTTGTTGGTTCCACTCTCTGTTTTTCAGCCAATGATAACATAATGTGATTACCGATGTATATATTTACATTGCCCTATTACTATTGTTGTTTTTGGATTTGATTTTGTAAACATCAATGATGTTAACATTCACATTACTGTTCATTAATGGATAAACTCACATTGGTAGACACTGGTGTAAACATTCACATCAGTGTATAATAATGTGAATGTCCACATTACTGTTAATTTCTCAATCAGCCATATTATGTTGTTGTTCACATCAATGTGTATTAATGTAAACATTAACACTAGTGTTTTGCTCATGTTAGCACCAAAACAAATGTGGAACACACATTACTAGGCAATGGTCTGAAAGTTGACATCAATTATGTGAACATTCACATTACTGTTCAGTAATGGATAAACACATATTAGTAGACACTGGTGTAAACATTCACATCAGTGTTTATTGATGTGAACATTCACATTACTGATGTTTGTTATTTATTTCAGTACTGGTTGTGTGAGCACACAACCATCTTACAACCCCGCAAACCTAATGTCATTACGCAGTGTGTGAAGTGGGACCTCACAGCCTTACATACCAACATGACGTCCATATCTTTGGCGAAGCTTGGTTTAAATGAGGTAAAAGTATAACCAAAAATATTATGCCCATTCACATAGTGAGACATGGAACTATGTAACTAACATAATGTTTCCAATTTCAGGTATATGACGGCGAGCTGATGGCATCCACAATTGAAGCAAAAATGTACCATCATACAAAATTGAATATGGAGTCCAAACATAAGGTTTTGTCAAGTGCACCAGCAAAACAAGATAAAAGCAATGACGATGAAAGCAAAGACAATCAAGGCAGTGACAACAGTGATGGAATTTCTGGCGATACAATGGACCTAAATGATGTTAAAGATGACATCAACACCAGCTTTAACAACCTCAATACCGAGAGAGGTATCATCATAGCACAACCAAGTGAACTGGACATTGTGGATGTACTTATAAAAGAAAACCAAAAAATTTGGGGTCTCGTACGACAATGGAAAGCAAAATACAAACAATTGGAAGAATCGTGGAAGTTGAGGGCAAGGGTGATCTTTGCCCTTGAAGCCAAATTATTCGACCAATCGGGGCCTATCCAATATGGACATAGACATCAAGAATTGCATCAAGTGGAAAGATACAAAAATTCAGCGGTTGAAAAAATTGGTCATCAACCTAGAATATGAAAAAACAATTCTTCAAGACCTTTACGATGATTAGTCCGTCTACATTATCACGTAAGTCGAAGCATAAAAGGCTCATGACAGTGTTAAGAAGCATCCCATTGCAGCACTGGAACACATTCTAAGCCCACCATCTAGGGTAAAGCGCATCAAGCAGAAGGTAAGGAAAGAGCACCGCTTGGATGAGTTTTAATATCCCGACTTGCCTGGTCAAAAAAAGAAAGAAAGAGGGAGCTGAAGAACAATCCTATGCAGTCCAAATTGTACAAGATTTAGACAAATATCCACAAAAAAAGCACCCAACAAATTACAAGAAGTTAACATTAACCAATAAACTGAAGCTTGGGCCAACATGAGCAAACTCAACAAGTAGAAGGCCCAAAATTTGCACAAGAACAACGATGATGAGTAAGTGATCATACATATTTAGATTGAATTTTGGCCCCGTTTGTTTTGGGGTGTAGAGGGTGGGATGAAATTAGGATAGAGGTGGGACCCATTTAGTGTTGTGTTTGTTTGTAGAGTTGGGGAAGAGATTATGATAGAGGAAGGGATTAAGATAGAGGTTGGAAGGGGGATTGGGTTGGAAGAGATAGAGGTGGTATTAGAAAAATAGTAAGCGGACTAGATTTTTTTTTTTTGAACATTAATGTTTAATTTTTTGTATTTTTTTATTTGTTTTATTATTTTATATAAAAGTAATTTAACAATTCCTACACCAACAACTATCATTAAAACAAACACAGTTTTACTTAATCCTCTTACTATTAATCCCCTCACTATGAATTCCCTCCTTATTTTTATAATGATGTTAAGCTTCACATATGTACTTAATAGCTTATATCATTTTATAATTGTGTAATGTTAACATTCACATTTTCTGTAATCACAATGCACAAGTTGCTTGCATTGTAAAGGGACTCAAAGATTAGAAACATGTATTTTGATGACATCATACACGTCATCAAGGAAGAATCAATGCATAGCAACTTATGGCAATTGTCAATGTGTACAAAACACACACGCGCGCACACACACACACACACACAGACTGTATAGACATTATAAATAATGTACTGCCACCCATCTGTTTGTGCAGGTGATAGATGCATATGGTGAAATTCTACTCGAACTACAAGGCTGGTCAACCCAACTTTGAAGGATTCATCATTCATCTTTACAAACACATGTTTGGTAACAACTGCACTTTTGGTTTGTTTATGTTTAATGTTGATGAGAATGTTCACATGAACAGTGTTTGATTTGCATGTTCAATAGGTGTGAATGTTCATCTCAACATTATATGCTTATATTGTTAACTTAAATGCTAGACAGATTTGAATGTTAACAACAACATAATATGACAGGTGTGAACATTCACATTGACAGATATAAACATTTGTGTATTGGGAAGTTTGAGAAATTAACAGGTGTGAACATTCACATCTGTAATACATTATAGGACTGTTTGGCAAATTAAAAGATGTGAACATTCACATCATTCACAGTGAATATTGATATAAATACTTGGTACATCTTTGTATGCCCATTTTGTGCAGAAAGTCATGCAAGAGTACCCCCCACAAGAGAAATAAACTAATTGATGTACATATCAATGACTATCAAGGCTAGAGATACTTTATCTTCCTAATACACCACAACTTCCACTGGACAATTGTTATATACGACGTCAAAGACAATCTATGGAGACATTATAAGTCACTACGACCAAGACCTAATATATATGACCCATATATTGACAAAGCACAAATAGTGGTAAGTGACTGATACATATAATACTTGTCATGATGTGTAATATTTGAACTTTGACGTATGCACTATGTTGCTTTATGCCTGATATGAAATTTCATTGTTCCCCTCATAGCAGAGAGACTACATCGAGGTTGTGGTGCGTAACATCGGACCATCATCACCACTATAGACCAAATTATCAGGCCAAAATCCATCGCAACCAATCATATCAGTAGACATCTGTCCTCAATTTGTACACATCTTCCAAAATTCGTAAGTCTGAAATCAATTTGTACATATCTTCCACAACCATTATACACACCTAAATTTCAAAATCTAACAACAACTTTGCATTTTCAGGGTGGATTGCAGGCCCGCAGTGTGTTACATCATGCGGGCGCATGTATACCGTGAGGAAATTGTTGACAGCCTAAATCGCTTTGAATTGTGTCAAATAAGAGACTCATTAGTGCACATTTTTCTAAATCACAGAAAGACAGTGCAATATTAAAACCTATAGGTGGGAGGTATCCACCTATCACAGTTACCTGAAATTGTTATCCACACAATTTAGTGTCAATAGATTTGACATATTGGAATAGACTAGCTTAATTGTAAATCAATTCTATTTCATTACTTGTACTGTTATTTTTCATTCAATATATGTATATGCATTTTAAGGCCTATTTTGTGTTGATGATGTACATTGAGATTGTATTTTTTTTTTGGACACACGACATGATGTGGATTTCCACATCACGGAAGGATCATACACGTTCTTATGTTTTAAAGCCCTATTGTATGGATGTGAATATTGCTTGAAGTGTTATTGTAAC
Source organism: Camellia sinensis (assembly GCF_055761805.1). Lineage (NCBI taxonomy): Eukaryota > Viridiplantae > Streptophyta > Magnoliopsida > Ericales > Theaceae > Camellia > Camellia sinensis. The sequence continues at coordinate 6,919,821 of NW_028128989.1, read as the reverse complement.
ACAATATGACAGGTGTGAATATGATATTTCTTAACATATAAATCAATATTCATAACTAATAATTTGATGATGTGAATGTTCACGTTGTAACTTTTGATGATGTGAATGAAAACAACGACGCAATATTCACACCACGCCCATGCATGCATCATAATATACACAAGGAGATTTTATTTTTACTAGCAACAAACACTCACAATTATATTTCGTAATACATATCTAAATATTCACATCTTCTGAGTTGATGATGTGAATGGTTATGTTGATGTAAATATTCATGCCATCTACTTTGATGCCGTCAACGATAACAAGAATGTGAATATTCACACTACAAATAATATTAAAAGTTTAACCCATATACAATTATTCACATAATATAATTATCTTACACAAATAAAAATATTCACATCATGTATTCATCCTTAAGCCACCAACAAAAATGTCAGTTCGCTACCTCCAAAAAAAAAAAAAAAAAAAAAAAAAAAAAAAAAAAAAAAAACTAACTTGAAACACGTTCCCAAACTCGGGATACAATAGAAGTCGTCGATAGAAACAAAAAGTCATAAGGAAAGATTGAGAGGCAAGAAAGAATAAGAAAGCGTTTGATTCCAATTCTTCCCAATTCACTCTCCATCCAATCCAACACAAACAAACCAACAATTCCCTGAAAATATTTACTAGGGTTATTAACGCATTTATTTTCTTTCTTACATCTTTCTGATTCTCTCTCTCTCAACTCACAACTTTGGTATAATTACGCCATCGGTCGAGGTAAGAGCTTTGTCTCAATTTCGATGTAGAGATCTTATCGAATTTAACGAATGAATTTTATTTATCCTTTTTTTTGATGGATTTTTTTAATTGATATCATTCATTCGTTTGATACATGAAATTAGTCCTGTGAAATTCTTTTATTAGTTGGCAATGGAATGGTTTTGATATTTGATTTGAAACGATCCTGTCGTATCCTTCCTGCTTGTTCAACATGGCTATTATCCTCTAATCGGGGCTGGATTTTTTTATTTTTTTATATTGAGATATGCAGTAAAGTAATTTGAACTTGTAATTAGTGTTTTTAGATATATTAATATGAAATATTAGCAATCGATCCAAGTTAATCAATGGCAGAAAAAGAATTTGAAATTGTAATTGATGTTTCTGATACTTGATTGATGATTTTTTTAGCAAGAAACTACAAGTTTAATCAGGATTTGAACTTGTTATGAAATTTTGTTTATTTTATGACTGTTTTTGGTGACTTCTCCGTAAAGATGACAACTCCAGATGATATAATAGGCTTAGGCATTGTCTCCTCAGGAAGCTGTCTTCTCTATCCATATGATATGATTGGGCAATTAACTGTGAAACTCAACCATTGGGATAGGGTTTGAGGATGGGTGCAGCCTAAGACAAATAGCCTTGTCAGGACACATTCAGTTGTTTGATACTTTGTTGTAGTGGATAGTTATATTTGAATTGTTTGATTCATCTTTGCCTTTGTTTTGTTTTTGTTTTTGTTTTTTTTAATCGGCAAATCTTTGTCTGTCTTTGTTCAAATCATCATTATTTTGTTTTCTAGATTGGGCTTGGGTGATGCAGATTTCATGCTTGATGGTTAGTGCTGTTGTCACCATGTCATATCTATCTTGAGGGATGCAGTTACTGTTATGATTATTGTTGTTATTCTCTCTCTCTCTCTCTCTCTCTTTTTCTTTCTTGGGAGGTTTACGGGGCTGTTATAGTGTTATTAAAGGCAATAGGCGCACCAAAGTGCCAAGGTCTCCTGGGCCTAGGCTCACGGCGCAAGGCGAGGCGCACCTTGTACGGAAAATTTTTTTTTTTTTTTAATATAAATAAATAATTTAGGGTTTAACATAAACAAAATGAAATGTTAAACATTTAGTATTTTTCGAAGATTAGGAATTAGGGCTAATTTTTCTTCTATCACTGATTTAGGATTGAATGCCCAATGTATTGGCATTTGTAATAAGAGTAAGGATCTTCTATAGCTATACCATATTAAATCAATGGTCAGATTTTAAACAAAACCAATTAAAGTAACAATAAAAAAAAGCCCTCAAGACGCAAGCTCTGGGCTAGTCAGGCGCCTTATCGAAGTCGCTTGGCCTAGAACACTACAAGGCGCAAACCTTGGGCCTAAATAGGACTTGGGCCTAGGCGTGCCTTATCGAAGTCGCCTAGCCTGGAATACTATAAGGCGCAAACCTTGGGCCTGGATGGGACTTGGGCCTAGGCGCGCCTTTAATAACACTGGGCTGTTAGATAACCCTTTTTTTGAAAATGACAGGGATGCCCTTTTGTGATAGCTTAGTTAGACTTTGAAACCAATCGGTCTCTTTACAACTATAATCCTGTATATTATTTCTTGTCATAACTAGCTAAGCTGGGAAACAAAAATTGATGTTTGTATGTCAAGAAGTGAACTAATGCACTGACTTTCTGCCTTAAATGTTTAAATTCATGCTAGTGGTTTTGAGAGTTGTTTTACAAGCATCATGCAGAATGTTTCACTTTGACAATTGCTTTCTTATGATTAATTTTCTATTTGATCAAAATGGGCTCAGCAAAGTCAATGGCGTTAGAGGTTGGTTTGTTGGTCAATATTGCTTTCTTATGATTAATTTCCAATTGCTTTCATTTTCATTTCGAGGAGTTTGTTGTCATCTAATTTTGTGATTTTCTGGATTTCTGTATGCTTTTCTTGGCAACACTTGTCGAATGTTTTTTTTATTTATAGTTAATCACTTGGTTCTTACTCCTAATTGCATTTTTCTAGCTGCAGTAACCAGTTTCTGTGCAGTTGCTTTTGCTGTTGCATTGTTTTTTCTAGCAGATCTAATTTACAATGAAATGATCTTGTCTATTCTAGCAGATCAAATTTACAATGAAGTGATATTTCTATTGATAAACTTTACCACTGGACGATAAGTGTTTCGTCTATAGATATACTTTACCATTGGGTAAACATAGTTGGTAAAAGTTTGATAACTCTCTTGGGTAGAATTCACCTTTGAAAATTGGATTGCGAGGGGAGTGTCCAAGAGCTTATATTCACATGGGCAAGGGGAGAGTGTCCAAGAGCTTATATTCACATGGACAAGCTCATTATTAACTGATATGGTACAACTTTAGGATCATAATATACCACCATACTCCGTAGCTGATGTCTACGGTGGCCTACTCTATCAGCATTAACCCGAAGGTAGCTCTTTCCCTTTTGGCGGCTTCATTCACCTATCAATATTCAACACGATAGTACTATGCTCACACAATATTAAGGTGTTTTAATCTGATAAATAGGTTGCCCCTCCACAGCTCGAATCACAAAGTCACGGCCCATCCGATCCCATATTCGCATAGGTTGCATCTGATCCCATACTCGATGCGGTGACCGAATTTGATAACAAATTATGCAAACCCTTATGTATAACTTACCTTTGAAAACCAGATTGCAAGGGGAGGGTGTCCAAGAATTGATATTCATGTGTGCAAGCTCATTTGTTAACTGATGTGGGCCAACTTTAGGATTGTAACATGGGTGTGTCTTCTTTCTTTTCTTGAGGAACTTAGGCTATTGGGAAATTGATAAATCTGGTTGACTCCTGCAGGCTGTGTGTCAACAACTGGCTTTAAGAGTCCAGTAAGACTGGTGCTAGTTTGGGAACTGATTGTCAAGGGACGAGTCAAGGTAATACTTATTATTTTTTTACTTTTATGAAGAGTTGTATCCTTTTTGTCGGTATACACTTCTGCATGTAAGCATGTAGCATTGAAAACAACTCTGTTCTACTAAACTCTCAGACATTGTTCATGTGTGATGCCAATAGCAGATGCCATCTAGAAAAAGGCAACTCTGGTCATGTCATTTATCTGACATATCAGGAGTAATAAATTACAATCTTACGAATCTGTGTTTGTCTTATTTTTGCATTGCAGTTGCAATTAAATGTGTAGTTTCTACTATGCTTGCTTAAGATGATAGAAGGATGTAGTGCTTTATTTATTTCACTGAAAGATTGAGGAAAATAATAGAGAACTTTGAATATTACTCGTTTGGGCTTCAATGCCATAGGTTTTCAAATATCTCCACAACCCATGGAGAAAAAGAGAAATCAACCACCAGTTACTTGTACTTATTTCTTACGCAGGAGCATTGGTCTAGTGTATTTTGCTAATGGAAACATAATGACATTCAATTTGTGAAACCACACATTGAATTTGTAAACATTTTGGAAGCTTGGCCAGAAATTTGAACCTTGAAGTAGAGAAGTAGGATGAAAAACTTTTTGGCAGTCTTGTGACAGTACGCTGCTAGAACTTTGATTGAGATATAGGGTTTATATGATTCATTAGGCCTGACATACACAAAGCTATCAAACCTGTTGTCTTTGAAAATAATCATGCCCACTCAATTTACTTTTAATTTGGGATGGCTAGTAGTAGTATGTGTGTGGCTCAGCTTCTTACCTTTAATCTCTGCATGGCGGGGTTTGCAATCACTTGGAATTGATGCAAAGGAAAATTACATTATTGGGTACCAGCTTCTACTGCATGGACCTCCTAGCTGATGTGGCATAAATGGAAGGAGTTCTTCAAGAACTATGCCAATTTTTTGCTGGGGATTAATGCAACCATTTTCAATGGTAGACTTGAAAGGTGTCCACCATCCAACCATATCTTATAGGCGTATACGACCCTCTGATTTAGTGTTGCTTGAGAAAATCCATTGTGATCTATTCCCTATTAGGTCAGCTGATCTCATCTTTGGCTCTCTAATTTGATGACCAACTTTAAGATTATGTGGTTGCTTTCTTTAGCAAGAAGCATATTTTGATTTTCACAGGTACGAGTCTGAGTTCTTCCATAATGTTGTTAACGGCCATGACATTGTATCTTGGGGAGCTGTTGACTGCAGTCGACCAAACGGTCAAAATGATGAACTCATTGGATTTGTTACTGCAAGAGTTGTTCAAGCAAAAGACAGTGAGGTGAGTCCTTAATGACCTGTTTATTTCTGACGTTCTGCATCACATATGAAATGCTTGAAGGGAACTGCTCCCTCATTTACCAATTTACTTATCTTTAAAGCATAACTGGCACTTATAGTTTATGTTTCATGAGGTTCTATTCGATTAACGTAAACATTAGCTTTGCAGATAGAAGATTTGCTCAGTTTTGACTCCTCAAAGTCAGATCAAACACTAGTTTACATTCTGACACTGGGAGTGGTAGAATCTTATAGAAACTTTGGTATAGGTAAGAGGTTTTTTACTTCTTCACATGTTTTTTGAACTTCTTGAATTCTTGCACCAATAGATTGTTTTTAAATTTTCAGCCACTTCACTTGTTAGAGAGGTTATCAACTATGCCTCAAGTATTCTGACGTGCCGAGCAGTTTACCTCCATGTGATTTCTTACAATATGCCAGCCATCCATTTCTACGAGAAAATGTCTTTCCAATGTGTACGAAAGTTGCATGGTTTTTATTTCATTAATGGCCAGCATTATGATTCGTTCTTGTTTATCTACTACCTCAATGGAGGTCGATCTCCTTGCTCACCACTGTAAGTATGATTTCCTTTTTCTTGAATTTACTTGTCAAAACATGAATCCCCTCTTGTAATGGTGCAAAATTGGCACCATAGTTGTTAAAGACCCAATTCAATGCACGCACACCAAGGCAACAAAGCCTCCTAGAGCTCAAGCGCAAGGCACAACATAAAGTGTGAGCTTGAGTCAAGTAAGGCGCCATGTGATAGGCATGTATGATTATATATTAACATACTTACAATTAAAAGTAATTTGAAATATGTATCGTTGATACGATAATGTGAAATTTTTGGCATATCAGTTGAGAGAATTAGATAAATCAAGTACCCTTCATAAATTTGCAATAATGAAAAAGCTAGTTGTAACCTTTTTATAATTTTGAACACCAAAAACAATCTATTTCAAGTAGTCAAGTACATGCTTATGAATCTAGAATACAAAATATGAAAGTTGATTATAATCATCTAGGAAAAATTACCAATTAGTCCTATTTTGTTCTCAAAAAAAAAAAAAAGAAAAAAAAAGAAGATTACTATGGAGTCCTAGCAAGTTTCAATATGGACAACTAAGTCATATTTGTCATAAAATATTTTCAAAAGGTTCATTCCTTCATAATGGTATATCTTATCCTAATTCTACCCTTTTCATTTAATATTTTTTTGACCTACCCCTTTTCATTTATATGAACAACAATTTTATAAATTTTTTTAACTTAATTAAAATTAAACATTTTAATTGTAAAATTGATTAATATTATATTAAAAAAATATTAATAACAATTGGATCGAAACGACTATAGTATAAAAAGCATCATTTTTTGTTATTTCAAATTATGAATTTTTTTAGTGTAAACAATCTAAAAGTCTAAATTTTATTAAAATTCCAAAAAGTTATGAAAATAATACTATGACAAATTTATATACTTCTCAATGCATGAAATAGGCGATAAATCTTATACTTATGCCAAAGAGTTATGAAAATAATACTATGACAGATTTATAACATATATTTCTCAATGCATGAAGTAGTCGATAAATCTTATACTTGTGCTTTTGTTTATGAAAACTTACTTAATTTCAACAATTAAAAATATTTCTCTTATAAAATTTGATATAAAATAAAATTTATATAAATTATCTTAATGAGAAAATAAAATATACTATTATGAATAATTGAACTTTTTTTTATTATTTATAATAATTTATAAAATAAAAAAGAAAATAGTACTTATTTATTAATATTGAAATTTGATATAACTCAATAGTAATTTTTAAAACAAAATAAAATTATTGTGATTTATGATTTCTTAATGAAGACACTGGATGGTGGTGTCATAACGTTGTAGAGGACACTGTATGGGGGTGTCATAACCATGTAGAGGACACTGTATGGTGGTGTCATAACGGTGTAGAAGACACTGGATGATTGTGTCAGACCAATGTAGAAGACAGTTTATGGGGTCATGTCGGACCGTTGTAGCAGACAATGTTGTGACAGTTGTTGTGACAGTTTACAGAGTCTTGCTGGACCCTTGTAGAAACTAACCGGAATCAATGTCGGGACAGTTTACAGAGTTTTGTCGGACCCTTGTAGAAACTAACCGGAATCTATGTCGGGACAGTTTAATGAGTCTTGTCGGACCCATAAAGGAGCTAACCGGAATTAATGTCGGGACAGTTTACAGAGTCTTGTCGGACCCATAAAGGAGCTAACCGGAATCAATGTCGGGACAGTTTACAGAGTCTTGTCGGACCCCTGAAGGAGCTAACCGGAATCAGTGTCGGGACAGTTTACAGAGTCTTGTCGGACCCTTAAAAAGTCGCACCCTCAAAAGGTGTGCCCAATCTTTCAAAAGGCGTGCCATCAAAAGGCGTGCCCAATCCATAAAAAAACGTGCCATCAAAAATGCGTGCCCAATCCATAAAAAGGCGTGCCATCAAAAGTTGCGCCCTCAAAAGGCGCGCCCACTTCATCAAAAGTCGTGCCCGACAGAAAGCGTCGAGCCATCAAAAGGTGAGCCGGAGACGCGGCGAGGCACGTGAGCGACAGAGCGGCGTGTCGGCCGCGTCGTCAGTGTCAATATAAACCAATGCGGAGGCGGAGGAAACCAAACCAGACTGAAACCTCTGAACTTGTCATTCTGAAACAATCTGTAAATACTCTGTATCCAACCCTTCTCGGAAACACTCAGCAACCCAAAAAACATGGCCTCTTCTTCCCGTTCAGCTACCCAGAACATGGCCTCATCTTCCCGTGGTCTGCTCACTCTCTTTCCCGACCTCAACGAGTCAACAGGAGAGATAACAGGTGCGGTGGCACTGGAACCTCAACCAAGCGCCCCGGAGTTTGCTCCGTTGAACTTTCCGATGCGGTCTGTGGAGCAAAGAATGGCAGTGCAAACGGATGTGGAGGCTAATCAGTATACTTTGAAGGCATGTGTGGAAAGCATGACGGCGGTCACAAACTTGTCGAACCGGCTGCAGAGTAGGACAAATGAGGTGCAGCATTTAAACTCCCAGCTGGCTCTGCTCCAACGCATGTATAAGGATGCGCGAGCAGAGATAAGCGTGCTAAGGGCAGAAAACAAGGAGCTGAAGCGGAAGGCCACCGTGATGTTCCGATTTGGAGGTCCTCCATATGCTGTAGTGGAGGAGCAGGGTGGAGTGATCGTGCCCAGTGGAGTGGGAAACACGGAGGCAACACCGTCAAGGGCCGCCCAGGACGGAGGCAAGAAGAAAAGACCGGCTTTTTTTTTTTTTTGGGTGTAAAATGGTGATCGGGGTGAGCCCCAACATGAATAAAATAAGGGAAGGTTTGGTGTGCAAATTTGTATTTTTTTTTTTTTTTTTTTTTTTTAAATATATATATATATATATATATTCTATATATTCTAGTGGGATGAATGATGAGTTGTATGAAACGATGGGAACAAGTCCATGTGGGTTAGGGAATGGCGATGATAATGTGTTGTGGGTGGTGGAAAAAGTAAAGTGAGAGAGAGACACACTGTAACATATTAACATAGTTTATCTTAGGTTTACCGGCACATTCCTTTTCTGAAGATATGCATTCCAGCTCAAACCACTTCAAATAATTCACAAATCTCATCATCACCTCACGTGATAAGAAGACAAATTTGCAGCTGTAACACTGCCCAACGTGGGTGAACAGTTGGTTGATAAAAGTCCTTTGGTGAAGTGATGGCGAATCATCCTCACTCTTGAGCCCCTCCATTACACCAACTTTGGTACCGTTTACCTTGGAAGGGGCTTGTGCATTGGCCTTAACCTGCAAACCCCCAGTGGCAGCAGATTTTGATTTAATCCCTCGTGCATCCACATTTGCTGGAGGTCCTCCAAGCTTGCTGGATGTCTTGGCACCAGAATCGGGTGGAGGAGATGCAACTGGAAAAAATGCAGAAGTAGCGGCGGTAGCAACCATTATGAAAAATCTATCACCAAGCTGAGAAGAATCTGGAAGAGCACGGTAGAAAACATCAAAAATTGGATGTTTTGGTGGCAGATTCGAAGCTGTCTGAGTGCGGAAAAGCAGTTGAGAATTGCGTGATTAGTGAAGGTCGTTTGGTGGAGAACGGTGAATCAGAGACGACGTCTGCGAAACAGTGTGCATCTCCGACTTCAAATGTGACAAACGAGCCTGAGGTGGCTCAGAAATGCCCTAAGTTAGGCATGACTTCTGTGCGTGGAAGGAGGAGAGATATGGAAGACGCTGTGGCCATTCACCCCTTGCTTTGCCGCCGGAGTAGTCAGAATCCGGCGGATTTGCACTTTTTCGGCGTTTACGACGGCCACGGTTGCTCACATGTGGCGATGAAGTGCAAAGATCGATTGCACGAGATAGTGAGAGACGAGCTCGAAAGCCACGAAGAAGATTCGTGGAAGAAAATGATGGAGCGAAGTTTCTCTTCTTGCAGAGTTACGGCTGTGGAGAGTGGAAGGTATGTGTAGAAAATTCCAGCGGGCAGCAAAGGCAAAGGTGTCGGCCGGCTGCCCGCCGGTGAGAAAGAAATACAGGCTTAAATCTTATCGCTCTGATACCATGTAAGAAATAATGTATAGAGAAAGAGAGAGAATAAATTGTATGTATTATTATTGCTTGATGTAATGTTATATAAATTACAATGATTCATGATTCCTATATATAGAAGAGGGTGAGTGTGTAGTAGGTAAGGAGTAGGTGAAGTGGAGGTGGTAGTGGTGTAGTGGGTTAGGTTTAGTGGAGTAGGTGAGGTGGTAGTGGTGTAGTGGGTTAGGTTTAGTGGAGTAGGTTTAAGTGGGTGAAGTAGGTGGAGAGTAGGTGGATTTTAACACTTAATATGATTTATGATTGATAATTAAAAATATAATTTTACTTAGATTAAAAATATTTATGAAATTGTTGTTCATATCAAATAAGGGGTAAAATTAGGATGAGATACATCATTATGGAGGAATGAACCTTTTGGGAATATTTTATGACTAATAGGACTTACCATATTGAAACTTGATAGAACTCAAAAGTAATCTTAAAAACAAAATAAGACTCTTATTGGTAATTTTTCCTATCATCTACACATGAGACTGTAGATACAAATATAAGACATATCAATTGGTGACTATTGAAAAATAAAATGATAAATATATGATCGAACTATTTTTAATAAAAGGGCACAGTTTTTTGACCTAGAGCTTGCTAAAAGGCCATGTGCCATGGGGGCTTTATGTGGGCTTGACTGAAGGCGCTTGGTGGCGCTTTCTTCGAGCCTTAATAAGTTTGGGGATTTTTTGTGGCCTAGTTGTGCCTTTAGTAAGTATGACTGGTACTTAGGAAGTTAACTGGTTTATCTAATTATTTGGAGGGAAATGTATAGTGTTTAGTAATCTTAAACAATAATTTTCTGTACCTTAAATTTTTTTTTGGCTACTCATTATCATCTTAAGGATTTTTCCATGCATCATGACTTTTGGGTAGGGGTGCAACTTGGGTGGGTTGAGAAGTTGTCCAGGCTCAACCCAAGTTAGGTCCAAATTGCCTGAGTTGCCTATAAATTTTAGTTTTTTTGGGGGGTAAATTATAGCACTGGCTCCTCTAGTTTTAGCAAAGTTTCACTTTGGTCGTCACAATTTCAATTTGAATCCTACACTTTTAATTTTGTTGCAATATGGTCTCTCCATCATACGTTTTTGAATGGAAAAAAATCACGTGCAAAACTAGAGGGACCAAGGTGGAATTCAAAAGAAAATATAGGGACCATTGGCGCAATTTATTCATTACACACCGGTAGTCTTTATAGTTTGTTTTGAATTCTACTTTGGTCCCTCTTATTTTGCATGTAGTCTTTTTCCATTTCAAATTCTAACTGTAAGTGACGGATGGATCATATTGCAACAAAATTGAAAGTGTAGGGTTCAAATTAAGACTACAAGGACTAAAGTGAGACTTTACTTAAACTACAGAGACTAATGTGTAATTTATTTATTTTTTAGTTAGGTTGATTACTTCGTTAAAATTAGACTCGTAGTGTTTTTTATTTTTTTTTTGGGTAAAACCATTAATAACATCAAAATAAATAATTTATGTGAGAGAAATGGAGAGGAGAGAGATGAGAATTAAGAAACCAATGCGACTCTGCAGTGGTCTTTGGAATTTGTGAGAGAAAAGAAAAGGGTAAGGTTTTGTGTTGTGTGACTTATGTATATAATATATGTAATATAGTGCATATGATTTAACAATCCATTTTAACATCATACAAAGGCTAATAATTTATATGTATATTTAATATTGATATACACTTCGGGCCTTGGGTTGTTGGTGTCTTTGCCCAAGCTTGGCCTGACTTTAATTTGGGTTTCTAAATTTCTGGTCAAGCTGGCACTGAATTCAAAAATATATTGCCCAAGCCTTAAAAAAATTTCGGGTAGCGCTTGGGTTGCTCAGGCTGAGCCTGCTCAACACCCTGACTTTGAGCAAAATATATTGCAACATGACTGCTTTCATGTGCTGCTAGCTTCATCTTTAGCTTCTCCTTTACAAAATTTGTTTATTGTCCCAAAAAAGCTGGGTGTTATTTGAATGTTATATTAACTGTTGTGTGGGAAGTGGTGTTGGTTGCATGGGGAGATAGTACACACAAGATGATGAGTGGGAGAATTGAAAACATGCTAGGGAGGGGACTGAGGAAGGTGAAAGAGGACAAGGGAGAATGAGGAGATGCTGTATACATGCAGGGGACCAATCTGTTCAATATCGCTTTTGGTGGATTGAGGAGATTTTTACAAACTCATGCCATTTTAAATTACATTTCCCAAACCTAAGTAGTTTTTAACTTTTTCCAGACTTATGTTTGTGAAAACATGACTTCAGAAAAAACAACCTGATTTTGGGAAGTAAACTAAAAACAAACTGCATCTGGGAAATAAGTTTTGTAGTAACTTGGGTTTGGTAAAAAACTCTGATTGAGATTTATCCTATGGCACGCGGGATCCTCTATCTCCATCCTCCTGTCACTATGTCCCAAACCAGCACTTGTTTACCACACAATTAGTCTATTTGACTTTGATGATGTGGTAGAGAGGTAATTTGAGACAGGAGAACTGAGGATTGAGGATCCGGTCTCAACATACAGGGTGTAGCTGGAGGCATCAGGTTATTAAGGCTTGGCTCAGATGATTAAGGCTCAAGTTACTTAGCCAGCTGGAAATTTGAGATTGTCTGCCTCAAGTTTGAAGAAAACTTGATTATTGCTAGAATTGTGGCAAGTATGATGTGTGGCTCAGAGGCCACGTCCTCTCTGGCTTGCTCTATAGTATGGCTAAGATGTGCCTCATTGCTATAACATCATTAACGTGAAATGTTTGCATTAGTGAGACTAAAGATGCAAGTGTCTAGCCTAGTTGTGGCCACCGTGCCACAAAATCCCAGTATTGTAGACAGGTTTAGGCATTGAGCTCATGGGCTCTGCCCTTGGCCCAAGCACATGGTAGTGTGTCGAGGTTCGAGCCCAAATGACTGCGCTAAATGAATATGACATAACATGACAAACTTGTTCTGTTTATCAAAAAGATTCCTTGTGACTGCAAGGATTGCTCAGAATGTCAGGATTGTGTGCTCAATACGTGGGTCAAATCTAATGTTTTGTTTTGCAGGGAGCTTCTGACGCGCATTGCAGCTTATGTGAGGAATGGGCTTAATCTGGTTGCTGCAAAGCTATGGAAAAATGATGGGAAGAAGGCCTCTAGATGGCCTAATAATAAAGAAACCTGTTGCCTTCTAACATCAACGCAAAATAAGAGATCAATCCTTATGACTCAAGGTACCGGGTTTCAATGTGTGTAGTCAATTTTATTTTGCTGATGTTGTTGAATATGGACTCATCATTGGTCATCATTTAATGTGTCTTATCTTTTCTTTTCTTTTCTTTTTTCTGGTCCTCCTTCCCCTTCCACTTCCCCTTCCCGTATCCCTTCTATTGTATCATGTCCATTCAAAGAAATAATTTCTAAGAACTCAAAATAGATTGCATTTTTATAAAGACCGATGAAACTCTTGTAAGTGTCTGATATTCGATGAGAACAACAGAAAAGGATTATTTCATAATTGTTATGCATAAGATGGATCGGAGGACAGACAAACAGGAATGTTGATACTTGAAGTTGATGATGATTGATCATTCGGTGGTCTTCGACTATTTTGTTGTTGTTGATCACCAGATGATTGGCAGCCGCTTCCATAATCATCACGAGTGGCTGAATGCTGACCACAGGAGGCATTAGTAGCGGCCTCTTCCTTGACATCGTACTCAATCATTGGTCTGGTGATGCAACAATCCTCCCCTTTCTCTATGATTTCAAAGCGAACCCAATGGACAATGAATCCTATGTCAAGATATCCTCCTTCAACAGCCTCTGCTTCTTTCACTCGCTTCTCATCATCAATCTTGGTAAACTTCTCCTTGTAAGAGGTAAACACAGATTTGCCTAGTCCAATCAGACAACAATACACAGTTATTTCAGTTGGTAGGTATATAACTGTATAACTATATATATATATATACATACCTGGTGGAAATATTAGGTGGAGTACAGTTCCAACGCCTCATCACCTTCCACAACGTCAATTTTTTCGATAAGAGTAGTGAGTTGTTGTTGGGTTAGATTGCCCAGTTGGCGGGTGCTATACAGTTCCCATGCTTGGCTTGCTGGCACTTCTACTTGTTTTTCTTGTGAAACTGTTCCGAACGTTTTTCTTCGATTGGTTTGGACTTTGGTGGTGTCGGAGATCGATGGTGGTTATATTATACAGCAAGCTAGATAGGACTTTGTGTTTTACACGGCTGAGCCGTGAAAGTTCACTTTACAGATGACCAATAGATTTGTGCCACATCACCAAAATTAAAAATACCCCTAGCTGGATTTAATAAGAGGACCATTTAACTCAACCATAGTTATCGTTTGGGTTCAAATTTTTCTCTTTACAAAGCCACACAGGCCCCTCTCTCTAATCTCTCTTTCGTTCTTCAGACTGATGACCCAGAGCTTCATACTCACACTTTCTCTCCGCTCTTACTCTCTACACCATTGTCCATAAACCCTAACTTACCCATGATCATCTTCTCTCTAGGACCATGTATATTTCTCTTCTCATTAATAAGTGGAGACAATATAAATGTATATATAGTAATAAGTGAATACATCGAAGGAGAGAGGTGATGGTGACTGTGTGTTGGAGATGAGCAAAATATATTGGCCAAAAATGGTGATATGGGTTTTATTGGGTGATGGATTGATTTGATTGGCCTCTCTGTTTTGAAACACCATGAGCTCTGGTTTAACTATCATTTTGGGGCTAAAAAAATATAAAATGACAAAATAGACTAAAATAGTTGTTTGGGATGTGTTATATTATTGTACTTTTTGATTTTTTAGTTAAAAAAATAGAGAAAAAAAAATATATGTTTGAAATAATTTTTTTAACTTTTTACGAAAAGATGTATAATAAAATATTGTAATAAAATCAAAATCATCATTTTACCCTTTTGACTTTTTAATTTTGATTTTTGAGTAGTTGAATTTAAGGGGCAAAATAATAATTTTGTCTTAGTGACTTTTCTCACAGGCTACCATTGAATAGTATAGATTTTTTAATTTTTTTAGTAATTTTGACTTTTTGGATTTTTTAGTTTATCTCGAATAAGGCCTAAATAAGTTAATAAGATAAAATATCACATTCAATTTATAATTATTATATTTTTTTTCTCATAAAAGTCAATATTGTCAAAAATTTAAACCAAATGAGGTTAATAAGGTCGGGTTAAAAAAGTTTCAACAAAAAAAAATTGACTATATTAATCAATGTCAAACGAAGCTTGAATTGATTTTGTTTATTGTTTTTGAAATTTTCCATTCTAAGAGTGGAGTGAGATTTTAGAGAGAGAAATTCCTTAGTTGACGAGGCGATGATTTGGTGATGTGCTTGTGGGAGAAAATAATTTTATGGGTATATACAGAAATGGATTTACAAATTATTTTTATTAATTGAAACAAATATAATATGGCTATGGCATTGGTGTAGAAGAGACGACAAATGACCAGTGAAAATGGTAGATGGTATCAATGGGGCTTGTAGGGCAAAAGAAGAGAGATGTGATTTGGGAACGGAGAAAAGGGAAATATGAGTTTAAGATTTAATTTGGGAATTTAATTAAAAGTTAAAAATTAATTTTTAATTTATTTTGAGTTATATTATCTCTTTATGTATTTATATATTTTTTAAAAAAATTTAAAAATTAAAAAGTAAATTTTTAACTCACTTTAAACTAGTATTAAACTTGTGGAACTTTTAAAATGAGTGTTCTATTTTATTTTAAATTTTGTAGCCACGTGCTAAAATATTATTTGCTGTCCGTAAAATTAAACCTTCACGGAACGACTGTGTGCAACTTAAACTCATATAGATAGATGAAATGATTGATGATTTAGAAAGTAAAAATATATAATAATTAGTGAGTGACCCACGTAGTAATACGTGATAATTCAAATAAATAAGATTAAAATTAAATAATAATAATAATAAAATTAAAATTATAATATGTATTTAGCTTTATGTAGTATGAGTCTTTTTATTTTAAATCTATGGTCATGGGTTTAAATCTTTTTTATTTTTTTTTAATAAAAATAAAAAACACACTTCAACTTGATATGAGATGAAGTAAGGATTTATTATATCAACCGAGACCTTCACTTAATATTAGTGTAGATCAAACTTGTTACCACGTGGTTCCTTGAGAGCTCTGTAAATAAAATTAGCAAATTATGGAAGTTAGGCGGTTATCTGCAAAGAGTAATACTGTAAATCTATCCTTATCAATCTAGAAATTATCTAGAATTTAGACACTATTTGGCATCTCTTACAAAAGTATATGTTTTTTTATTTTTTTAGGTCATATTACTTCTTTATTTTTTTGCACATCTTTTCGTAAAAAATTAAAATGTATATTTATTTAAATCATCTCAAACCCTCTTAATTTCCACCACACCTTACATAGACTTCACACTACACAAATTAATTTTCATCACATAATAATCTATCCAAAAAATTCTGGATGGACAATTCAGATCCCAAACTTTTCGATTTTGCAAATGAGGAAAACAAATGAGAGTGCAAATCTGGTAGTAGTTTAGTAGTTATTGGAAAATTTGAGTAACTACTAATGAAATATTGCATTTTGATACGAAATATCGCATTTTGATAATGAGAATTATATTATTAGGTTAATAATAGATAAATGATATATATTTAGGCTAAGTTTGGCATTCTTAAAAAAATCTAAAAAGTCAAAAAGTCACTATTCTATTTGAGTCACATCATCTTATTTAAGTCACATCACCTCTTTATCACATCACTTCAAACCCAACCCATATCCAACTCATATTTCATAAAAAATTAAAAAGTGCACTTATTTAGGACACCCTAAACAACCCCTTAATCTTAATTGTGTTTTCTTTTTTTTTTTGTGTGTGTCTTTTTGTCGTTTATGTTTACTATATATAATTGTGTTTTTATTAGTGAATGATGCCATAGAAAATGTTATCATCATTATTGTCAATATTTATTCAAATATTATCACTACTATGGTCAATATTTGTTTGAAATATTGTCAGCTCTTTGTTTGCTAGTATCTATATTTTTTATTTGCACACCAACTAAGGAGGATCCATTTCTTAATAGCAAAGTAAAATGGCCAAATTATATTTTCACTATGAAACTTTCATAAAAATTTTACTTTAATCCCTTATGTAATTATATTTCAGCGTTTGGTGTCAAATTTTTGGTGGGGGTACCGTTGGATTTCTTCTCTAAAAGTTGGCTATGCATTTTCATATCAAGTTTGCTAGGATTAAACATAAAATCAGACATAATTCTCACACAAGTTTTTTATTTTATTTTTTTAGGAAAGAGTAAAACCAGCAAATATATTAATAAGAAATAGAATAAGGATTACAAGCCAACACTATTTAATAGACAAGCAAGCAGACATAGGCCCTGTTTGGTAGAGCCGTGGGAAAGTGTTTATAGCTTATGTCTAAACAGTTTATAACTTATAACTATGAATATAAGCTGATTTCTGACTTATAAATTAAGCATCTCCTGCCCCACTCAAAGAATAAGCTGATTTCTGACTTTCAAAAAGCTATAAGTTATAAGCTATAAGCTAAACCAAACACATCAAAATAGTTTAAATTAAGCTGAAAGCTGAAATAAGCAGTTTTTAAGCTGTACCAAACAGACGCATAACAAACAAAAATAGAACCAAACAAAATAGGTAACCAACAAAGCCCAAAAACAAGCCCCATGCTCCTATTAGATTGCTCGGCGTCGAGGTGGTCTAAAAAGACTGGGCTCGTTGAAGCAGTCTTCAATTCTCAACTCTCTCTTACGTTTCCCAGCTATAGGGCCCAAACGCAATTCTCTTGAATGTGTGCTACAAGATCTAGGAGCCCGACTTGATCTGCCGAGTCTTGGAACCTTAACTTTTCCAATTCTAGAGAAATGGGCAGAGGTGGTTGCATCAGACTTCAAGCTACCCACTCTTGGAGTTCTAATTCGTTTAGAACCTCTTGCATGAAAAACCATAACGGAATCAGATAAAGGATCAGGAAGTAAAGGTGAGTCAAGATCTAGTGGTGGTAGCTGCTCTTCAGAGTCTTGAGAAAGAGGGAAAGACTGAATTGGTGGCGAAACTTCATCTGAAACGAGTGGTGGCATCTGAACTTCAGGAAATGAAGCCTCCTCGTCAAGTTGCATATCTGGGTTGGAATGCCCTTGTGGCTGGAGTTCAACAATTGACAAACTTGGTCGGTGCAGAAAGTGAAAAGAACCAACTGACTGTTGATTTTGCCGCAATGTACAATCGATGAGGAGAAAATTCTTACCAAGACCCACCTTGTGACGATGCTAAATCTCCCTTTTGAAAGTACCACCATACACCTTACCCCCTCGAAACTGACGTCCACCTGATTCGTTGATACAACCTACCTCAGGCTTGCTTCCATTACCTCCATCTGTCCCATTATCACAACAATCTGGCCTAGATGAATGCGAGGATGGACCACCCGTGCCAGAAACAGCACTAAAAACAAAGGAGTCAGACATGTCGTGACCCCTCATTGGGGGGATGTCTACTGGTCCAACTTCGTCATCCATACCCACGAAACCCTTCCAATGTAGCAAAGCTGAACCACAAACAAACTGAAAATCCTCATCATCCATAGTATCCTTAATGAGAGCAATCTCCAATGGATCCAAATGGGGGAATTTATCAAATGGGAAGTCATCAAATGACAGAGAGCTTTTCAACTCATCTTGCCTATCTTCCTTCTCCATAAGAATACCTTTACCCTTCTCCTTCCGAGAGAGGCGATTTTTGGAGGCCCTCTTGGGTTTGAGAAGAAACCCCTTCTTCAACATGAGGAGCAAAATATCACAGAAAACACCCAAAAACGTGATGGCAGAGGAGTGAGGAAACAAAACGAACTAGACGAACCCACCAGAAACTAGGAAAGAAAAAACCAAAGGATCACCAGAAAAACACCACCAACACCTCCTAATCTAATGCCTGAAGGCACTTTACCCCAACACCAGAAAAGAAAAAAGAAAAAAAAATACAACCCCACAGATCTGCAGATCAGCCAGAGAAAAACCGTAGAAAGGCGCCAGAAATCACCCCCAACGCTGAAAAATACCCTTTCAAGAAGCTCCTAACCTCATAGATCTGCCAAAAAACTCAAGAAATGGCAGAAACAGACCTAGATCGATAGAACAACCAGAGGAGATAATGAGTAAGTGAGTGAGGGGAGGGGAAAGCCAGTCAAAAATCACCAGAGTAAAACCAAGACCAAAACTGGTTAAAAGCACAGCCGACATAGAAATGACCTACAATAGGTCCCCCTCCCCTCAAAACAACAAGATCGGAGGATGAAAACAAGGAAAACCAAAAGATTGATCCTCACCGGAGAGAGGTGCGGGAAATCGTAGCACTTGTTTTGATTTGCTTTCACACAAGTTGATTCTCACTATTTGTATTAAATCCCACATCTATGTAAAAAGGTTGTGTCCAACTCTATAATTAATTTTTGAGCAAATAAAAAAACTAAAATTAAAAAGATAAAAATGCTGGCTAATACTATTATTATTATTATTATTATTATTATTATTATTATTATTTTTTTTTTTTTTGGAGATAAATATTACTCATGTGAGACATTTGATAAAACTCTTAGAAAAATGTTAAATCTTATTATCTCACACAATATCACTCTTACTTCACATTTTTCTGATGTGTCTGTGTCTCATGACCAAGGGTACTTCCTTCATGCCATTAGCCAAAATTTGTCTATTGGTGTTCCTTGGTTTGGATCCCTAACATTTTTTGATTGTCCACACAAAGCTGAACTTATCTTTAACAAATACATAAATAAATACCCAGCGTGTGTGTCTTTGTCCGTTTGTTTTTGAAATCAAATCAAACAACTTTGTTTGCTACTATGATTGACCCATCAATATTCAGTTGCTGATGGATCCCATCAATAATAATAATCATATTAAATCCTATTTGAAAGGAACGGCTGAAATGTAACAAGAACGGTAGGCGAATTTGTGACCGTTTACCTTGGGTTTTTGGTGTATGTATCTGGCATACATATATACATAGGGCAACCAAACATGGGATAAAGGTTGGAGTTGAGATTAGTAATGCAATCCTATGTTTTCATCCTTGTCAAACAATAGTAACCTAACCCAATGTCGTGTTTAATTATATAAAAAATTTAAAAAAAGAAAAGAGAAATGGAGAAAGAGGTGACACTCACCACCTTCAAGATTTACTACAAATGGCAGCAGTCCACTAATCATCACATGCACTATGCAGCGAAAAAAAAACAAAGAAAAGAAAAGAAAAGAGAAGAGAAGAGAAAAGCATTGAGCCCCCTCTGGTTTTGTTTAAGAATTTACCCTTGACCACCAAATGGAAGAATAGCTTGAGAATTTTCATTTCCCTTCTTTTATAGGATGAAGGAAAATTGGGATCTTGAAACTTCAAAAATGCCCCACATTCTAACTGCAATTTCTAACATATGCACCGCTCCTGCTGTACTAATGCTTGTGAAACTCTGGTTTAAACATTTCAATCATAAAGCAGATAAAATATAGAGAACTCCGAAACAAAAACACCAAATAGAAGGAGAAAAGACCAAGTGGAAATATATGAAAGAAAAAAATAAAGAACTGATGGCATGTCAAATAAAGTAACTCATATGGAGTCATTTTCCACCAGAATTTGTACAGCATGCACAATAAAACAAAATAAGTATTTAAGTGTAACATCATAAATGTTACCTCCTGAATCTTGCAATTAAATATATGATACAATATCTTCAGGCACTAAGAAACATGGAAATAATTGATGATAGCTTGAACTTGCGTACTTTAGTTGAATTCTGGGGCTGAAACAGCACCTCTGTACTTGATCTAACAGTTACTTCCTTCCACTCAGAAGGTGAAGCCCCGTCATTTCGGTAGTCTCGAGGAGAATACAGAACTTGGAGCTTAGAGTGGGCTGCATTTGGTGCACAACAGGCAGTTGAATAAAAATGGGAACGCATAAAGCAAATATGTGACAACAGTTGAGCCAATATAACTAAAAAAATTGGAGTGACTAATAATTCATTTGGACATAGTATATCCCCATATGGGAGACTATTGAATCCCAAGACGAAATTAATAGTATTTTGTCAATCCCTCTTCATAATCATGAGCCTACCCGACATGAGAGAATTCCTTCACACATCCCCCAGAACAGAAACAACATAGGTTACAGATATAAAACAGCATTTTCCTGCCCCGGGGTTCTCATTGTGTCAAATAATTTATAAATCCCCCCAGCTTATTTTAAGTTACTATTTCATGTTTCTCAATTTTATCACAGGCATGATTATATAATCTGAAAGGGCAGGCCACACATAAGCGGTGAGGGAAAGGAGGCTGGGGCAGGAATCTAATACATGGCTTGAGTTCCTCACGTGTCTCTTATTTTTCTGTTGTAGGATAACTTAGGAGGAGAACACTGATGGAGGGCTGTAAAACGATGTCATTTCCACATGCACAAAAAATTAACCAGCTGAACATCAGACTACCATATATGGCATGCTTTAAGGATTAAATAATCAAGAGTAAGCACCATGTTACCCTGGAATGTTTCTAATGATTCATGTTTTACAACAATCAGCCATGGCTATCACGTATTAGGAAGCACAAGAAGGTCGGGAAGTTACCTAAACCAAACATGCTCGTCTTTTGGATAGTCAGGCGACTAACTTTGGATCTCCTGATATTTCTCAAAGACTGGGTATCTTCATGCTTCCCCTTGAATTCCAGAAATTCTCCAAGGATGTATTTATTACCTTTAAGTTCCAACCTGCATGATGTGAGAAACCTCTTTATATTCTTCTCCAAGGAGCAAATTACAAAAGGAAAGATGAAGAATATTCATGAACAAATAAGAGAACAAACAGGATTCCAAGGTAAGCCCAGTGCACTGGGTAACCCTCGCTTTGCTTGTTTAATGCCCAGATCAGTATCATCTTCATAAAATTTCCATGGCAAGCCCAAAGACACACTTGGCTGGTAATCTATGATTTACTAATGAGACTGCTATTACAAAATGACCAGCCAGACAATCACTGAGACGTTTCACAGCTTCTTCTTCTTCTCCTCTTTTTTTTTTTTTTTTTTTTAAATTTTAAAATTTTTAAATTTTTTTAAAGCACCAGACACCTTGCTTACAACAGGGTCTGGCAAGTAGTAAAGTCTTGTAGCATAGTAGGCAGTGGCAAATTTCACCATCCTGCTGCACAGCAGTTGACATCATGGGAAGACTATTGACATCCTCCACCAAATATAGAACATTTTAGGCAAATGGAACAAGTTTAAACAACAGCCACTTTAAGGCACATACCTATCCCATGTTGGAGCAGTGCTGAGGATAAAATTAAGCTTCTGATGTATTGATTCCTGTATTTCTTTCTTTCCACCACGAAACGCACCCTTGATCCAATTAGAAAACATACCCTTCAGCTCCGGTTTCAGTTGTATCCACTGTTCATAGGTGACAACCTCAGATGGAAAATAGTCTGAATGAATGCAACTACAGGTGGAACCAAAAAATATATGAGTAAAAATGCAAACCAAAACTAAGGATGACAATTACCCCAAATATGCATAATGATACACCTGTGATTACTTGTATTTCTCATTAAATGGTAAATTCCACTGATCTCCTTCATGCCCTCTACCCATACCAAAACACAACTTCAATTTGAAGATTTCCTCAGCCAATATCTTCCTATTGCTCTTCATGAGTCCCATTATAGGTTACACAGTTGGTGCATAGAGTAAAATTGTCAACATTTTTTTGTTGTTTCTACAGTTTTTGACATGCAAGTTATAGTTATTGAAGTAAGATTGAAAAGCCAAGAAGCAATGTATGGACATTCATGTGTAAACACTGCATTAAAAGGCGAGAGTTCATTCTAGAGGGTTGTATATCTTCCTAGATAGTTTGCTCTTTTTTCACATGCCATTGTCTATTATTTTTAATGATGATATATCATTTAAAAATGGAGGATGCCTAATTACCCTTGTGTTTGTTTCTTTTACAATTCATGTCCAGTCGCAATATAGTAGATCCAGCTAATAAATGCAGTATTTGGAATGAAATATCAAGTATACTAGAAATAATTTCAATGTCAAACATACATGCAAAACTTCAATAGTGGCAATCATATCGTGTGATATAGGCCGTCTCTCCCACTGGATTGTGCCTTCTCCAGAAAGTTTCATAAATACTTATTCCAATGAACAGCAATTGCCATGTTATTAAAAACTATGACCAAATGAACTGTAATAGTTTCAATAACAGACATGGTTTAGTGTGTAAAGAGAATTGTAATTGCCCAAATACTTTTTGTCATTTCTGTAGTTTCTGCACATGTTACCATCCAATTGGTCACCTTAAACTGCAATGGGCATGTGTAGTTCTCACATGCTTATGCACGTGTCTATGTATGTAAGCATAGAAAAAATTACGCCCGCATCAACCACAGCCACAGCCACACCCACATAGTGCAGTCATCGGCTAGTTTCAATATACCAATGCCAATCCTAATTTGCCATCTTCTTTGGTCAATTTAGATGCTGACACCCTTGTTTAGTTCAGTGGTTTCAATACAGCACAAAATTTAGTCACTTATCACATTTTTGTGCTTGTATGACATGCTTAAATCATTTCCCATGAGATCTAAGAATCCAATATTTTCCCCATGTCCATAGCACTGATATGGGGACATCCAATGAGGGAAAGAAGCTAAAGGCACGGAAACGGGCACTTGGCACGACACGGACATGCGAGGGACACATGCAAAACATATACATTTTAAAATATTTACTATGTCATATATTTGAATATTATATATTTATTCTATGTCAAATAGTTAGTCTCATCAAATTCATGAACCTTGGATATGCTACTCTAGATGAAAACAATAAATAAATTAAAAAATTTTAAAATGAAAATTGCATGTCCCGAACTTGCCTGACTAGAAAAAAAAAAAAAGGGGCCACTTTCTCTAGCGTGTTTGACATATGTCTGGAAGGTGTTTGGTGCCGTGTGCCTGTGTCCGACATATGTCAAACACCAGGACACGATCTTTGGTGTCCTTGTATCATAGGGAGTCAACTAAATATAAAAAGGTACTCAGTTCAAAAGTCCAAATTTTAATTTTATTTGTTCAAAGGTCTAGGCATTGAAACACTTTGTCCAAAAGGATAAACTCAAGCAAAATGACCAACATACCCTTATATATATATATATATATCATATATACGGTCAAAAACAAACAAATCACAATCCACACATCTCTCTCTCTCTCTCTCTTCTCTCCTTCTCCGCGCCACCGCCACTGCCGCAACGCTAGAGTTGCCGTCCGCTTTGCGCAGCCACCTTCTCCCATCCTCGCCGTTCTCCTCCGTCGTTCGTTGTCGCCGCCGTCACCGTGGCCGCCGAAGCTGCCAAAGCCCACTTAGATCTACAAATCCGTCGCCTTCCATCCTCTAGTCTACCGCCTGCTAGCCAGATCTGTAGATCTTCCATCACCATGTACGACCAAATCTTCAATCACAAAGGTGAGACCTGGATCGAGGATGATAGAGGACCATGGCAGCATAGCCAAGAAGCATGAGGACGATGAAGTGGAGGTTAGAGGAGAAGCCTTGTTTCTTAGAAATTAATATAATTGCTATGTTTTGTTTGTGGTTAGAAATTGATTGGTAAAAGAACTTTATGCCCCTTCATTTGTCCATGGTTGGTAAACGACCCACCTTTATAGCTTGCAATTAATGACTTGAGGTTCAGTTTTTCCTTTCCTACCTTGTTGGGTTGGATATATTGTTTCTTGTTCCTCATTGTAGGAGATCTTGTTGATGTTTAATTCTAGAATGTGCTGCTAGTTTCTTGGCCATTTGAGTAATATCTTACAATCCACTCATTGTTGTTGAATTGTCAAAATGATTTTTTTGTTGCACATTTAACACGCTAATTTGTTATACCAATAATTTTCTGTTTAGTTATGATAAGCTTTGTGATTGTTTATAATATTCTTATTTGTACTAGATGTGCACCAAGCAATATGCAACAGTGCTATGGTTCAAAGGGAAGAATTCTTTGAATTTCAATTGTTCACTATGTGCCTTAAAATGTTGATCCATAAATTACTAAATTTTGTGCAAGTATGAATATATAAGCAGATATACATGTATGACTGTACTTAAATTGTTAGATCGGATCTGGTATATATGTTATATCTATTTTTGTCCAGGAATATAATTATGTTTTTCTACATCCTTATGGACGTTGAAGTTTTAGCATGTGCTTGGTTGGTTGAATGTACAAAGCTTATGTTTCTGATTTTTTTTTTTTTTTCCCCTTTCCTAATCATAGCTTGGCATGATGATGATGTATTGTTGTTGTTGTTGTTGTTGATGTTGATGATGAACTAGATTGCAGATCGATATGCTTGGTTTGGCAAATAGAGAGAGAGTAGGTTTAACAGATAGATATAGAAATTGAATAGACAAGTCAAAAAATTGAACAAATAAGGCTTGGTTTGACTTGGTATTGCAACAGATAGGGTTGGGTTGGCTCAACAAATAGAGTTTGGTTTTCCTTGTATTTCAATAGATAGAAAAAATAAATAAAAATTGAACAGATAATAAAATTTTGGACAGATATTCAAACAAATAAGAGAAAAAATTCAATAGATAGGCAAAAAATTGGATATATAGACAAATAATTGGATAGATAGAATTTTATTTGGACAAATATTTAAGTAGATAAGCAAAATTTGAATTGAAAGGTTAAAAAATTAAACAGATAGGCTAAAAAATTTGAATAGATAGGGTAAAAAATTTGAATAGATAGGGAAAAAATTTGAACAGATAGTCAATAAAGAGTCAAACTGATAAAAAAAGAAGTCAAAGGGTAAAATTGGAAACAAAATATCCTACAGGATTTCTCACAAAGTGTAGACCTAATGTCTTAAATCTAAATTGGATTTATCACCAATTTTATCAATATAAAAATGTCCTCAATCCCAAAAGCCACATCTTCATGGTGTTCTCTAAGCAAAACTTAGAAGAAAAAAAAAGCACTCTGGCGCTTTTTGATTAACAAGTAAATCAGAATTTAGTGTTACTGATACAATTTTAGGGCAATGAAATCATTAACTCTTAAAGAGAAGAATGCAGCAATAATGCACAAACTACAAGTTCAGGATGAGCAAGTATAAATCCATTAAGTAATCAAGAAAATTGAAGAAATCAGAACCCTATAATTTGAGTAGAATCAATAAACAATAGTTTTTGGTACAAACACATCCAAGGGAAGAGTTTGATGCACACCGGAAATTTGGGTTGGGACAGACAACTTTATAAGACATATATTCCGCTGGAAGAGCGGCTCCCCTTTGTTCAAGATAGGATTCAAGAATAGCAACTTGCCGCTTAACTTCTGCCACCTGAGATACATAAATTCCCAAATGTAGTGTGAGGTAAAAATGTTACAAGAGCAGACAAAATACATCATCCTACTTATGTGTGAATTTTTCAGCTATAAATCTTGAATCTATCACAAATGATTGGAACCATTGTTAACATTACAAGTTGATAGGTTCCTGGAAAAGGTGGTAAACGGAGTAGGGAACGTACTCAAGTATTCAATTTTTTCTCTCCTCAGTCCTCACTTGAGTTATTTCATTTGATCATAATTTACACTTCAGTAAGCATAGCAAGAGTTAATTGTCTACAAATAACATAAGTGATAGAGAATTATCATCTCAAGCATACTTCAAAGTTCAAAACAAGTGGCTTGATGCTTACTGAATAATGGTTAGAGTGTAGAAAATAACATTAAGGTGTAGGGATGGCAGTTCAAAATAACTGTTCAAATGATTAAAGTTAGAATCCTATCATACACGTCCTTTATCACATCAACATACCCCTTGTTACTTTTTTCTCCAACACCCACTATATTATGTGGGTGTTTGAGAAGTGGGTTTTTTTAGTTGTAGGATATTATTACAGAATTTTTTTTTGTGTTTGGGAAGATAGTTGGGTTTTTTTGTGATTGGATGTGATGTTTGTGAGAGAAAAAGTGAAATGATTATGGGGTTTGATGTGATATTTTGTTTGGATTTATTTTTTTTGGTTTTGTAACCAATTTGTCTTTTAGTGAAAAAAAAAAATAAAAAAATAAATCCAAAACCCAACTTCCCAAACAGCGCCTATATCTCTAGACACTCTATTTTAAGTTTATTCTAAATTTATAAAAACAAAAACTGCTAAAACCCTCTTAAATCTGAATGAATGCAATTCTGCAGGGGAAAAAAAAAATGTATCAGTATGATTTTGCGAAGTTGATTGGAGAAGAAACAATTCATAGCTATGATTTTCGTTGCCTCCACACAACATCTGTTAGACACGAAACTACACCATCACCACTGCTATGGCAGCAGTGCTGTAAATTAAAACCTTTGCTCAGCTACATAAATTCATCTCCTCCAATTAGTTCGATTAGAAGTCACATCCTTAGTTAAATTAAATCTAAGACAATCATGTCCTTTCTATGGACTCAGCCCATGTTTCTCCATAGCAATCCTCTATTTCTTTTATCACCCTTGACATCTATCAAATCATCCTCCTTAAATACACGTTAGTTACCTTATATTGCACAAGACTAAATCATTGCAAACGACTTTCCCTTATTTATCTTTAATTTTCCCACTTCTAACTTTTCCCTAATGCATTTTTTCTCTAATTCTATCTCTTATTTTAGCACAACTCATCCATCTCAAAATTTGTTTTTAGCTACACTCATTTTTTAAACATATTGTTATTAAATTTTTTATTTAATTGTCTAATAGTAGTACTATGAATCTTTCTTTTCAACTTAATAAGAATCCTATGTTCACACAAATTCATGATGCACTCCTCCACTTCATCATTCAGTCCTAATTTTGAGGGACAAATCCTTCCCAACCTCTCATTCTTTATGAATAGTTGACCTAATATATCAAAAATGGTAACTCTTTAGTAGATTATCTCTTCCCATCAAGTTTTATTCTACCTTCTTCCATATTTTTAATACTAATTAAATTACACCCCATTTTAGTCATATTTGACCTAAAATCCTTAAATCACCAAACCCAACCAAAGCAAACTAAGTTTCGTGTTCCATTCAAGCAGGGTCATATCTATAAATCATTTTTTGCCATTTTGTTCTACTAGGTCTTCCGCATTCCATATCAGTTTAATATTTATCCACAATTCTAACTTAAGTTCACTCTTGTTTCATCAACTAAAATTAAATCATCTGCAAACAACATCTACAAAGGGATACTTTATTTCCTAATAGATCCATCCATAATTAGTGCAAAAAGGTAATAAATTAATGCTGACCCTCGAAATAATTCTGTCTTGGTGGCGTCGTAGTCTTTTCCAAATGCAAACACTTACAACACGCTACTGAAGCAAAGAAGACACACTAATTGACCAAGTTAGGAAATTAAATATAAAACAACAATATGACACAGTGTGCCACTCTTCCCCCCAAAAAGTAAAGGACAAATGTGTTTAGTGCAGATAGAATACTGTGGCTAATAGGGATCTCCACCTTCCTCATGTGAAGTTTCTCATGTTGTGGAGAGGACTCCACACAAGAATTTTATAAAGGTGGTTTAATTTTATAATTTGTATCCCAAAATCATATATGATTGTCACATGTCGATTATTAGAAGAAGAATAAAAATCAGCAGTGATAGACACCTAAACATGCTAAAAGAAAGCCAAATTATATCACTGCAAAAGCAGAAATTTGAACTCAGACATACAGGATCTGGATGACGCTCAGTTTTGTTGTTTTTTCCACCTGTGGAAACCCAACTTCCATCGGTATCAATCGATACAAAACCTGAGAGATTCTGAACAGAAATCACCACTGCTTCTCTGTTAAAAGAAATGCAAGCATGCACCCAATTATGACAAAGGAAAATCTAGCGAAAACAATCAAAATAATAATGTTTTATGCCATTGAAATGCAAAGATCAACTCAACTCAACTCAAGGCAAGGCAAACTAGTTTAGTAAGCTAAAGAATCACATTGGTCTTTTTCAATAACTCCCCTCTTTCTCCAACATTTTATCCATAAGCAATCACATTTTTGGAATACATAGTTGAGACCTACCCCTTGGTGACGAGGACCATATCAATATTTTGTGGCGAACCAGTATCAGCGTCTGGAATTCGAAGCCCAACATAGACTTTTCCACCATAAAGCTTTTCGAGTCTACAGTTAGAATTAAATCGAATCAACAAATTATTGAAGTGCGAAGCGAAGAAAGAAGGAAAAGAACATAACAGTAAATTAAAAGAAATGGAATCTCATTACAAGTTGTTTCAAATAAAAACGCAACCTCTACTATTATTTGATTTGATTTGACCTCTACTGTTTGTTAATTATGACATGAAATATTTTCTGCAGAATTTTCTTAGCAACCAAACAGAAGATCAAAATTGCAAAAAAAGTAAAGAAGAAAAGGAAAAGAGGATTAATAACAAGGGAAGTAAAAGAAAGAAAGAAAGAAAGAATCGGAAGTAGACCTAGTGGCAACGGCGAAAAGGGCATTGGAATCGGTGGTTTCGACATCGAGAGTGTCGTCATCGTAGAAGAAACAACGGCACAATATGTAGATTACCAGACCACAAATGATCTCCAACCACATGCCTGTTTTGTTTTGTTTTCGCACAATTCAATTAATCCACCTCCAATCCAGTCCAACCCAACCCTACTATCTCTCTCTCTCTCTCTCTCTACTATGGATTCGATGGGCTTCGCAGTTGGCACCAAAACAAGGAGGATATGAAAGAGAGAGGACAATCCAAAGACAAAATACGAGTTAGACAAGATTTTCTCAGGTCAGGAGAGGAACGAGCAAAACGGGAGCTTCTATATACACACGCCTAACCCCTCAATACACACGCTTAATGATATTTAATTTTGTTACAATTTTATCCCTAAATGAAATTACTGTTTTAAACACCATTATTAATTAAAAATATCTCAATGCATACCTCAGAGTTCACATCTGTTGCATCGTGTGTGTAGCTTGTAGACGCTCATTCATAGCTTCTTCCAGGGAGCGTGTGTAATCATTCATAGTTTCTATCTGTTGCATCGTGTGTGTAACTAGTGACACCATTGGTTTCACTTCTTCTATCAATTTGTGAATGACGAAGGTTGTCCAAATTGGTTTCACTTCTTCTATCAATTTCTGTATATGATGTTCATTGAGCTAGAAGTGAAACCAAAGGGCTTTGGCATTTCCAAGTTCATCAACCTTCGTTATTCGTAGGGAAAACATCATTGTTATGAAGGATTTACCTTCTGAAAATCAGCAAATAAGTGTTCATGTGAAGCAGAGCGAAGGAAATGTGAGTTTAAAATTTTTTTTTCCCAGCGTCGTTCGGATAACCAGAGCCGAATTGTGTTATTTGATTCGGAAATCTACTGCCAAAATAATTATGTATTTTCGGAAGTTGATGTCCGAACAAAGTAATAAATTTCGGAAGTTGTTGTCCGAACAACGTATTTAAATTCGAAAGTTGTTGTCCGAACAAAGTTAACTTTTATAACATTCAACTTCCGAAATTTTAAAAAAAATTTGGACAACTACTTCTGAAAGAAGTAAATTTTTTTTTTCCATTTTATATTCCAAATTTGCAAACTGCATACCAAATTTACAGTTTCAAATTGCAAATTAATCTTTATAATGCCATTAAAAATTTGTAATGTTATACAAAACATGCAGGAATATGTGTCAACTCAAGGAAGTCAGGTTTGCGCGGATTTTGTGTTAGATTACACCACTCAATTCACAACTGAACAGGTTTAGTCTACGAAATTATAACGATTATGTTTCAAATTGCTCACCAAATGTAAATGTTTGATAATATTTATTTAACTTTGTAGGTATTCAAAAGTAAGGATGAATTGCTCAACTGGGTACGTGAAGTTGGAAAGAGAAATGGTTTGGTCATTGTAATCAAAACATCAGACTATGGTGGAGGGAAAAAAAGACCCAGGATGTATCTTGCTTGTGAGAGAAGTGGCCAATATAGAGCAACAAAGAAGTTAAAACATGATGGCAACAATACATCAAGAATAACCGGTACAAAGAAGTGTGGTTGTCCTTTTGATATGAGGGCTCACAGGTTTACCACACATGATGAATAGACATCGGCCGTAGTATGCGGATTGCATAATCATCCACCTGCGGAGCACCTTGAGGGACATTCATATGCGGGGAGGCTATCAAAGGATGAGAAAGCATTGTTAATGGATATGTCAAAGAGCATGGCTCGGTCAAAAGAAATCCTAGTAACCTTGAAACAGCGAGATGCCCTCAATGTAAGCACACTTAAAACCATTTACAATGTACGCCATCGAAACAGGGTGGTACAGAGAGCTGGAAGATCACAGATGCAACACTTATTGGGTGAATTGGCCAAGTATAATTACATTGAGCGCCATCGGTCTGAAGAGTCCACGATGACTGTGACAGACTTGTTTTGGGCACATCCTACCAGTTTGGACTTATTTCGGTCTTTCCCATGTATATTAATTATGGATTGCACATATAAAACCAACAGATATCGGCTTCCTCTTCTTGAAATTGTGGGAGTGACATCAACTGAAATGACATTCTCTGTAGCTTTTGCATACTTACAGTATGAGAGGGTCGATAACTATGCATGGGTGTTAGCTACATTGCGTGATGTCATGGATGGGTTTGTTGTGCCAACAGTTATTGTTACTGACAGAGAGCTAGCCTTGATGAATACCATACAGAAGATATTCCCGAGTGCCAGACATTTATTATGTCGTTGGCATATCAGTAAGAATGTGTTGACCAAATGCAAGAAAATGTTTGAGACACAGCAAAAATGGGAGAAGTTCAACCATGAGTGGAACTCTGTAGTGTATTAATCTTCTGAAATTCAATACGAGAAGCGTCTTAAATCATTACTTAAGGAATTCAGTAGTTATCCTGATGCAGTCAAATACGTCATGGATACTTGGTTGGTTCCTTACAAGGACAAATTTGTGGCGGCATGGACAGACACGTGTATGCATTGTGGCAATGTTACAATGAACCGGTAAGATTACTTTTCTTCAATGTGTTATTAATAAGTGCCATGTGCTTGATTTTAACTTGACTTACATTGAATTGAACAGGGCTGAGAGTGCACATGCAAAACTTAAAAGACAATTGGGTTCATGTCAAGTCTCATTTCAGGCATCATTTGAGAAAATACACAGTCTGCTTGAGTTGCAACACACTGATATCAAGGCTTCATTTGAGAAAAGTCTAACTGTTGTGCAACATCAATTTAAACCTTCTCAATTCAAGGAGCTACGGGGTAATGTGTCTATCTTTGCATTGGAGTATTTGTTTGTCGAGAGTAAGAGAGCCAATTCCATTGGTATTGATGTTGAAGCTTGTGGATGCGTCATTCGCCACACTCATGGTTTACCTTGCGCCCATGAGATTGCTGACTACATCAGACAAGATCGTCCTATACCACTTGCTACCATACACTCACAGTGGAGGCAACTTCATATCTCCATATGCAAGAAAGAAGAGAAAACAGAGGTGACTTGTCATGCAGAAGTAGAGTTGTTTGTGAACAAGTTTAATGAAAGTGATAGAACCATGCGGTTGGAGCTTTTGAAGAAGTTGAAAGAGATTGTATATCCAGGAAGCACTTTTCTTGTTGAGCTGGAGGTGAAGCCCAAAACACGTCCTCGGGATCATAAGAAGATCAATGTTTCTACCCGTCGTGACCCGTGTGCATTTGAGTTAGTGCAATCTGGACATGATTCCTTCTCACCTAGAGACACTCAAATCACTACATTAGCTTCTACTCTGCAAACCAAGAAGAAGCGACCTGTTAAGGGAAATGAGAAGGTGAATCCGAAAGGGAAGGCATACATTACTAGAACAATAAAACCTGGTGCATATGCTGATGCTTTCCCTGTTGGGTTGAAACCATACATTAAGTTTGTCAAGGATGTAGCTGCAGATGGGAATTGTGGTTTCAGGGCTATAGCTGCTTCAATTGGTCATACAGAAGATGATTGGGCTCAAGTTAGGCGTGACCTATTGGGTGAGCTGCACACACACAAAGAGGAATACATTACACTTTATGGGTCCTATGAAAGGTTTGAAGAATTGACAAGCATATTGTCATACTTTGAAGACAGTCCTGGATACTCACATTGGATGACTATGCCAGACATGGGGCATCTTGTTGCATCGTGCTACAATCTTGTGTTACACCACTTGTCTTTACAGCAATGTCTCACCTTTTTACCTCTTAGAACAGTGCCAGTACCTCAACTTGATAGACGTGAGATTGCCATTGGGTTTGTCAACGGAAATCATTTCATCCAGGTATAATAGAAACTTATCAATTGGGTTTGTGCATGTACAAGAAGTTATGAGGTATGACCACTAAGTCAATTGATATTTGATGCAGGTTTTGTTGCAGCCAGGCCATCCAGTTCCTCCTATTGCCACTAATTGGAGAAAATACCGTCACCCTTGCGCTGTCGACTGGGATGATGCATATGTGCGTCGCATTCAAGATTTCAAGGACATTATTCATGATAATGTAGCTACTCGAGAGACTTTTGATGTTGTTGTTGTCGCATGACACGTGTATGCATTTGACAATGTTAGAATTATGGAAGAAATTAATGGATGTGTTTTTTATGTTGATGTGTTATGTTTTGCAATGTGGATTGAATATTATCGACCATTGTTACCATTCCATTGTAATAAGAAAATATCATTTAGAAAATCAATGACCATTGTTACCATTCCATTCTAATAATAAAATATCATTACAATGTCATTACAATACCATTGTTGCCATTCCATTCTAATAAGAAAATATTAACCACTGTTACCATTACAACAATGTCATCTTACAAAAAACACCAAAAAATATTCATCAACTAACAAAATAACATGTAACAAAATAACATGTCATGAATCAACTGTATGCCTACGCCTAGGCCTACGACTGTATGTCAATGTCGAAGATGGAAAGCGACCTCCAGCAGAACTAGGTCCAGCAGAACTAGGTCCAGCTTCGTCAATGTGCTGACCTTCAAGAACATGTGTCATACTCTCGATAGCCTGGTAAAGTCGATAAGGATGGCGAATCCCCTCCTGATAACCAGCATCAATAATAGGATGTGAAATCTGCAGTGCATGTGCAATACGCTGCATTTGAAAAGAATATCACATTTTAGGGAACATATCAGAAAAAAAAGTAGGTTACATATGCATAAGAGAGGATAATAGATTACATCCGCATGTTCGCTGAAATCCTGATGGTTATGGACACGCGGTTCATCAGTGTGCTCGACATATAGGTGCGTGATATTCTTATACCAATCCATGTAACCCGGTACACATTGCCAAGGCTGACGAACTGGTGTGCTCCTCCGTTGCTCAGATAACACGTGGTTATCCCAAGCCTCCCAGATCCTATCCAAGTATCTGTACATGACTGTATATCGTGCAGATATGTTGCCTCGCGCAACACGACTGGGAGCTAGCGGTGCATCTGAGATGGTTTGAACCCTGCCAAACTGCCTCAAAACTCTATCTGGATGATAGGGTTCGACAACGTCTAAGCACTTTAAGAATCCATGGTAGAACGTAACCGGGTTACATGGATGTCGGTCTCTGCAGCTGTGGTATGGATCCCAAATAACCTGTAAACATAAAGTGTTTTTGCATTAAAGTACATAAAGGGTAAGATAAATGGAAGTGTTAAAATTATCCCAGGATGAGTAAACACACACAAAAAAAAAAAAAAAAACACTCATATACAAATGAATTTCAGTTTTACTGAGGAATGTTTACCTCCCCGTGCCAAATAGCTTCAGCCACATGACTATTGAAACTCCGCAGTATTGACGGATCAGTCGGTCCACTTGGAAAAGCATGAGTAAGGTACTCTTCCTGGACAGGAGGAGAATCAGGTAAAGAGGTATCCTCCACAGCAATGTCAGGCATATCATAACCTTCAACTCGTCTTTGGCTTTGGCCCCCACTTTGACTGGCACTGGGAATATCATATTCTACCGAAACTGGATCACGACCTCGACCACGACCTTGACCTCGTCCTCGCCCACGCCCTTGTCCCCGTTCATGGTCTACATCCAATTCACGACGTCGTCTATTTGAAGCAGTAGGTGGGACACGTTGTTGATATTCAGAATCCATATTATCTGCAAAAAATACTAAGTGTGTGTGTAAATAAACAGAGTGTGTGTAAATAAAGAGAATGTGTGTAAAATTAATGAGAGTGTTTTAAATTATAAGTGTGTGTGTAATGAGTGTGTGTGTAAAATTAATGAGAGTGTGTGTAATGAGTGTGTGTGTAAATAATAAGTGTTTTAAATTATAATGAGAGAGTGTGTGTAAAATTAATGAGAATGTGTGTAATGAGTGTGTGTGTAAATAATAAGTGTTTTAAATTATAATGAGAGTGTGTGTAAAATTAATGAGAGTGTGTGTAATGAGTGTGTGTGTGTAAATAATAAGTGTTTTAAATTATAATAAGTGTTATAATTAAGTGTTTTAATTAAGAAGGGGAAAAAAAAAAAAAAAAACTTGTTCGGAAGTTCACAACCGAAAATACCTATTTTGTTCGGAAGTTGTTGTCCGAAACATAAACATAATTTCGGAGGTTGACTGTTGTCCAAATTCAATTTTTTCGGAAGTTGACTATCGAATGAATGTAAAAATTTCGGAAATCTACTGATGAAAATATTGAATTTTTTCGGATTCCTACGTCCGAATACATTGTTATGTTTCGGATAACCAGTTCCGAAGAACGGTTCCAAATCACAAACTCTACATTCCAACTGAAAAACTCTACATTACAAATGAAAATGAGGATTGAATAGGAATGATGATTCAAAAGTAAATTCATCTAATGAGGATTGAAAATCTGATGGAATGCTTCAATGGGATGCAGCTTCGTGGATGAAATGCTTCAATATATTTGCACACCTGGGTTGCACACGGTAAGGAGATGGAATGCTTCAATGTGTTTGCAGATGTGCTTCAATGCTTCAATAGGTGCTTCAGCGGTGATGGAATGCTTCAAGGTTGAAGATGTGCTTCAGATTCAATAGGTGTGTGTATTTGGGGTCGGGTGTGTGTGTGTGTGTGTGTATGAGGGTACATTTGGAACTCACCGTGTGTGTAGTGAGGAAATTAATTAGGAATTAATTTTTTTGGTGTGTGTTTTGAGAAGGATGTGTAAAGAGGGGATTAGGTGTGTGTATATAGAAGCTCTCGAGCAAAACATTTTTTTGATATTTATTAATTGGGTTAAATTACATTTTTACCCCTAAAGTATTAGCGAATTCCCACTTTGTCTCTTACAAATTTATCTATTTTGTACTTTGATCCTTTTGAGTGTTTGTTCTTCTTTCCAATATAGCTCCAATCACCAACTGCTAATGGGAGTGTCAAGAAATTAAATCAGAGGGGCACATATTAATTATAATATTGAAAATTTTTACAAAATATTTCATATAAATTTTTACGATTGGTTTCAAGAAAAATATATATATATATATATATATTTGTAATTAGTATATCATGGACAATATATATAAAAAAAAGAGTCATGGATATAAGTTTAAAATAAATTATATAATGATAAAATAATTTTTTATACAAAATTTCAATAAAAATTCAATATAATAGTAATATCACGTCATCATTGACATATAATATCACCAACCAATAGTAAAGAAACACATAGAGGATAAACCCTACATGTCAAATGTACCTAACAATTAAATAAATTCTAAATTTTTATTGAGATTAATTATAATTGTATGTCAATAATGATAGGCATCACGATTGTATTGAAATTTTCATAGATAATAATATGACTTATCGTAATATCTTTATTTTCAATAAAAAAACAACCATTATTATTCTCATAATTAAAAAAATGTCATTAATATTTCACTCTAAATAATATTTTGTAATTTTTTTTTGTTTAAAATATTTTCTTTATATTTATACAAAAAAAAAATTTTATTCCAAAATTCAGGGGCACACGTGACCCCCCTCTAACTGTGGCCCCACCACTGCCAACGGCTGTCTAATTTTTACAAAAATTGCTACATCGTAACATTTTACGCAATCTAGACTCAAAAGCAATCCAAAAAAATAGTATAAAAATTACTCTTCTACATTGACTCCTTAATTATTATACACACATATATATATATATATATATATATATATATATATATATATTTTGACTTTGACACTTTAAATGTTAAAATTTTTTTATTTACCTTAAGAAATTAAGGGAAAAATTCCCACCATTTTGCCTTTCTTTTTTTTTTTTTGCCTACGTACATTTCTACTCTAGTAAGAACGAAAGGGAGGAATAGAAGAAGAAAAAGAGATGGCCAGGAAAAAAAAAAAATTGTGAAGAAAAAAATAAAAGAAAAGAACAAATTCTGATCCATACTTCACATCTAAGGATGATCTGGGGGGGGGGGAGGGGCGGCCTCACCCTCAAAAATTTGAAAAATATCATATATTATACTAGAAATTTTAAAATAATTTAAAATTATAGGAGTTCGCACCCCTAAATTTTTTTTAGATAATTTCAAAATTATATAGAGTAGCCCCCTCAATTTGTGGTTTGATAAACATGTTCAGTGCTACTTCTGCAGTCCTAAGAAACATAATTAATGATAGAAGCAAATCGAATCAACGAGCTGAGGCAGATGGAGTTTATGATTCCATTATATCTTTTGAGTTTGTCTTCATCTTATATCTTATGAGGGATATCATGGAGATTACTGATGATCTTTGCCAAGCTTTGTAAGTAAATCTCAAGATATATTAAATGCAATGCATTTGGTGTCTACAACGAAGATACTTATTTAAAAATTTAGAGAAGATGGATGGGTTCCATTGTTGGAGAAAATTAAATTATTTTCTAATGATCATGGTATATAGATTCTTGATATGAGTTGTCCTTATAAAGGAGACCGAGGTCGGTCTCATTCTGAAAGAGATCAACTCACCATGGAACATCATGTTCGAGTTGATATTTTTATGGTTACAGTTGATTCCCAGTTACAAGAATTAAACAATAGGTTTAAGAAAGATGTAATAGAATTGCTTGTTCTTAGTTCAGCTTTGGATCCTAAGGATGGTTATAGATCATTCAAAATTGAGGATATTTGCAAACTTGCAAATAAATTTTATCCCATGGATTTCTCCGAGCAAGAAATATTGCATTTGAAATATCAGTTGGAAAACTATAAGCTTGATATTTCCATACTTCCCGAGTTTCAGAAGCTGTCAACCATTTCTGAGTTATGTCAATTGTTGGCAAAAACAAAAAGTTGACAAGTTATCCTCTTATTGATAGATTGATCCACCTTGTGTTGACTTTACCTGTTTCAACTGCTACATCAGAACGTGCATTTTCAGCTATGAAACTCATTAAGTCTAAATTGCGCAATAGGATAGAAGATGGTTTTCTGGCTAGTTACTTGATTACGTACACTGAAAAAGACATTGATCGAGGGTTTGATGTAGATTCTATCATCCATGCTTTTGATATTATGAGAGAGCGTCGAGTTCAATTGAAGATGCCTAATTTTAGTATATAAATGCATGTAGAAATAATTACTACTTTTTGTAAGTGAAGATGGGCAAAAAAATATTCTCAATTGTATAATCATCTTTTGGTACTCAACTATGTTGACAAGGAATATATAGTTCAATATTTTATCGTAACATTATTGATTTTTTCCATGTTAGTAGAAATTGGTATTGAACTTCAAATTTTATTTGTTAGAGGTTAAACGTACTTTGGCCCCCCCAAAGTCATAATCCTGGATCCGTCCCTATTCACATCGGTCAGGAATCTCTTTCCAAGGTTTGTTCAAAATGTTTTCATTGAAGTTGCATTCACGGAATAGCAAAAATGTGAAGTTAGTTACTCCCTCTTTCCTTTATTTTCTTTTTCCTTTCGTTTGTCTTCTCTTCATTCTTATGC
Organism: Camellia sinensis; assembly: GCF_055761805.1. Taxonomy (NCBI): domain Eukaryota; kingdom Viridiplantae; phylum Streptophyta; class Magnoliopsida; order Ericales; family Theaceae; genus Camellia; species Camellia sinensis. The sequence goes on along the minus strand of NW_028128989.1, from coordinate 6,880,956 downwards.
CTCATTTGGGAATAGATTTTTTTAGTAATTTTTTGATTTTTTAGCTCAAATATGATGTAAAAAAAATTAATATGTTTGAGATGACAAGTAGAGAGAAAATAAAATTTTTGCCTTTTTGGTATTAGTTGTTGGCTTTTTAATTTTTTTAATGACTTTTTGACAAAAAAAAGTCACTTGCCAAACGATGCCTTACTCTAACAAGCATATATATATATATATATATATTTAGAAAAGGAGAGAAAAAAAATGGCAAGAACTTTTCTTTCCTTTATTGAGGTAATATATGTAAGGGCTGGGAAATGGATGAGTGGGGGTAGTGGGAGAGAGGAGAGGGTGTAGAGAAATCATAGAGAGGGAAAAAAGAAAAAAGAATGACATTCTTTTATTAATTAAAAAACATATCATGGATATTTTGTTGTGCTTGAAATAGGTCAGAGGCCGGAACTAAAGTCGGGAGACAGTTTAAAGGGGTTACCCCGGACCAATATAGGAGTTAACCGGAATCAATATCGGAACAGTTTACGGGGTCATGCTGAACAGTTGTAGAGACTAGATGTTGAACCAACAAGCGTGGCACATTCAATATAATACATATTATTTTTTTTCTCTCTCTACTATTCTAACAGTCTTTAAAATTAATATACGGAACGTATCTCTCACATGTCATTAATTTGGATGAAAAAATTGACTATACATTTGGTTCACAAATTATACGGGGATTATGTAGTTATTTTCAAATAACAATGGGATTATTTGCAAATGAATCAAACCATGAAGGGTAAAGTGAAATTTATCTATTTTTTCTTTTCTTTTTTTTTTATTATAAATGAATGAATGGTTTATCTGATGCCACCTAAAAAAAAAAAAAAAACTGCAAATACAAAAATCAATCAAAATACTAAAAGTAGAATTGACAAGATTTTACAAGTTTATCAGTGGATCAGCCTTTGAAAAATCTTATCTGTTCATGTACATTATTCTAAAAAATCTTGTCCGTCTTCCATATACATTCTTTTAAAAAATCTTATCTGTCCATATATATTGTGTCTACAACAGTTTGTGTGTTGGTAGACTAATTCAAACAAAAACAAAATGAAAGAAGCAAAGATCAAGTTGACACATAACACTAACATACTTATTACAGACACTAATTTCAGTAGTTGTTTGCCATAGATGAAGTTATAATATAACAATGAACAATACTTCACGTAAAACAGGCCAAAGCACAAAAAGATACAATTTCAAAAGTTACAACTCCTTTCCAAGAAAATAAGAAGAATAAAAAATGAAAGGAAAAAAAAAAAAAAATCTCCATCAAATACAAGATGCTCTCCCAAACTGGGGAATTACAATAAAAGAAATTCCTTTAAAAAAATCTACAGATGATACATGCCCTTTTATATCTTTCTTTTCCCTATATAGTCTGACAATCAGAAGCCAAAAAAACATTAAAGCAAACACAATCAGGTGCTAGATAGAATCCAATTGTACCTGCCAGCCACCAACAGCCCATTATTTGTGGTTGCTAGTACTCTTCTTCTTGAGTAGGCTACCAAACTTGCGCAGCAAAGGCTTCTTCTTCTTTTAATGTTGCTATTGCTTCGACGGTGAGCTTGTGCCAATATCAAGATTTTTTGCTGATGAGGGTAAACCATTTATCTGGTCATAGCTTACACCTGTTTCCACCTTTGCATCCACTTCCTCTTCAAAGGATTCCTGCTCTGGATCTCTCTCTCAAGAGAGAAGTCTCTCTCTCCAATCTTACAGCTCTCTCACATCTTAAATTCAACGTCCACCGAATGTTCTTTTTCTTTTTCTTTGCTTTCATTATTATTCAGGTTTCCATTCAAATTATCACATTTTGCAGCACCACTTCGAAGTTCCTCATCACACAAAACATTATTATCCATTGGAAAAAGTTCTTTTACGAGATGCTCGCATTCATGGACGGATCCAGGATTATGACTTTGGGGGGGCCAAAGTACGTTTAACCTCTAACAAATAAAATTTGAAGTCCAATACCAATTTCTACTAACATGGAAAAAATCAATAATGTTACGATAAAATATTGAACTATATATTCCTTATCAACATAGTTGAGTACCAAAAGATGATTATACAATTGAGAATATTTTTTTGCCAATATTCACTTACAAAAAGTAGTTATTATTTCTACATGCATTTATATACTAAAATTAGGCATCTTTAATTGAACTCGACGCTCTTTCATAATATCAAAAGCATGGATGATAGAATCTACATCAAACCCTCGATCAATGTCTTTTTCAATGTTCGTAATCAAGTAAATAGCCAGAAAACCATCTTCTATCCTATTGCGCAATTTAGACTTAATGAGTTTCATAGCTGAAAATGCACTTTCTGATGTAGCAGTTGAAACAGGTAAAGTCAACACAAGGTGGATCAATCTATCAATAAGAGGATAACTTGTCAACTTTTTTGTTTTTGCCAACAATTGACATAACTCAGAAATGGTTGACAGCTTCTGAAACTCGGGAAGTATGAAAATATTAAGCTTATAGTTTTCCAACTTATAGTTCAAATGCAATTTTTCTTGCTCGGAGAAATCCATGGGATAAAATTTATTTGCAAGTTTGCAAATATCCTCAATTTTGAATGATCTATAACCATCCCTAGGATCCAAAGCTGAACTAAGAACAAGCAATTCCATTACATCTTCCTTAAACCTATTGTTTAATTTTTGTAACTGAGAATTAACTGTAACCATAAAAATATCAACTCGAAAATGATGTTCCATGGTGAGTTGATCTCTTTCAGAATGAGACCGACCTCGGCCTTCTTTATAAGGACAGCTCATATCAGGAATCTGTATACCATGATCATTAGAAAATATTTTAATTTTCTCCAACAATGGAACCCATCCATCTTCACTAAATTTTTAAATAAGTATCTTCGTTGTAGACACCAAATGTATTACATTTAATATATCTTGAGATTTACTTACAAAGCTTGGCAAATATCATCAGTAATCTCCATGATATCCCTCATAAGATGTAAGATGAAGACAAACTCAAAAGATGTAATGGAATCATAAACTCCATCTGCCTCAGCTCGTTGATTCGATTTGCTTCTATCATTAATTACGTTTCTTAGGACTACACAAGTAGCATTGAACATGTTTATCAAACTACAAATTAGGGGGGCTACTCTATATAATTTTGAAATTATCTAAAAAAAATTTGGGGGTGCGAACTCCTATAATTTTAAATTATTTTAAAATTTCTAGTATAATATATGATATTTTTCAAATTTTTGGGGGTGAGGCCGCCCCCCTCCGCCCCCCTAGATCCATCCTTGCTCGTATTGTTGGACATGAATGTTGACTCTCAGCTTATCTTCTCTACCGTCTCCATTCTGCTAGGAGAATTCCACCACCTTCGGGAGCATGTCATGGTCTTTTTCACTATCCAAAAGCTCACCATTTCCCGCAGCTTGGTTTTTGACCATAGATTTGTTATACCCACAGTGGTGTGTGTGTAAATTAAATGTATAAATTAAATAAACAATAAAATAAATAATTCAGAAAAATAATTACATAAATTATTTCCTGAATTAAAAGCTTACATAAAATAATATTAACACTTGTGTTGGACACAATCTCCTTAAAGTAGGTTTCGCCCTCACTCCGGTGCTTCGAGTTTTAACCGGCGTCTACTTCCCAGGATTGTCACGACCCAAACCCACCTTTATAGGTTTAGTATCGCAACCGGCCAGTAATCATTGGATTACCAAAGGCCTCATGATAGATTAACATATAGATAGGGGTTGCGAAAGCAAATATACAAAATAGACAAAGTCCAACGAGCTGTGATAACATACATGGGACAGTAAAGCTTGAAACTTTTATAAAATGCAAGCGAAGTCAACACACATAATATATACACAACACACTTAGGTGTTTACGACAAAAATTTCGCCCACATCTTAACAAACAAACATAGTCTAATACAGATTACAAAAACAGCTACAAAATTGAACTTCATCAGGAGCCTCCTCGGGAGGTGCAAGAGTTGGCTGACAAAACTAAAACGTGGGCCGTCAACTCGAGCCCTGATCACGTACCGACTCACCTACATACATAATATAAACAGTGAGTGGAAGCCTAGTGAATAATAACGGAGTAAAGGGTTTTAATGAATGAAGTCCATACAGATTCAGAAATCATAAATCAAATTCAAGTTCATAATCATGTTCAGATCATATACATAAATCATAAGTCGTGCTTAATCATACGTAGTACATCCATTAGCACTAACAGAGCAGATGCAGAACATGTGGTGATTATGAATAACCAGTTCCATAAAGGAACCTCCGGATCCGGGTAACAGAGGATAAACATGCTGAGCTCCATGATGGAGCCTCCGATACCGGGTAACAGTTAACACGTATCACATGATACTAAGGATGCCACAAATATATGTCAGAAATTGGACAGTCATTCATTGTACAGAACAGAACATTTCAGAAAACATATCTTATTTCATCGTATGGAAAATAAATAAAATTGAACATAGCTTTACTAAGTTATTACTCACAGTTGGCTTCAGGTGCAGACAGGCGGAGCAGACTAATCAACGGTTTATGGCACGTGACCTACAAGAACATATAACAAACGCACACTTGAAACACACGCCCAAAACGTACATAACTTACTTTATCTGTTCTTAGTGTGTTTCTAGCCTTTAACCTCATTATGGAGTCTTAATCATGGCCTATGAATGCCTAGGATAGAATGAGGATGCAAAAATGCTCTTGAAAATATTTTCCAAATCTTGCTGAAAACAAGGTCTACGCTCGAGCATGGCTTTCCTCGCTTGAGCGGACATGCAAAAAGTGAAGGTTCGCTCGTGTGACAACCCTCACCACTGATTACTGCTAAACGGTGACTGAATATGATAAGTAACTGATTAGACTGAAATTCTGAACTGATTGATTGAGTGTATTAGTTTAAATGCAAATCTATCTGTTTGACTGCTAAATGATTTGTTCATGTTTTATGTTTTAAACTGTAAATTGAAGGCCTTATCAATGGCCGAATCCGAAACTGATTAGTGTTATGTGTTAATTAGAATTTATGTGATTTTATACTAGATTTAATTGAAATTTGATTTGGAATGATTAAATAAAGTTAAATTACATTAGTTGCAATATTTACACAAATGCCACCTAGTGGCTTGATTCAAGACCATTCTTTTCTACTTCCCTCATGTTTGATATGCCATCCATTCCATCTTTGAGACCAAACGTGTAAGAGAGAGAGAATTTGAAGGAAAGAATTGATTCAACAAAGTTTGGCTTGGAACTTAGGAGAAATTGAAGAGAGATTGTATAATTGAGCTTGCATATCTTGAATACAAGACCTAAGGTAGAGATTTCATCCTCTCATTTATGAATTTAAGTTGTTACTTGCATGGTCCATGGTAATTTGGTGATCTAAGTCAAGAATTAATTTGTAAGAGTTGAATTGGGGCTTAATTCATGCATGCATGCACATATTCTTGGATTTTGGAGTTGTTCTTCATGAATTTTCACATGCATGTCCACATTTTTGGTTATAGTCCATGATTTCACCATGATTTTTTGAGCTCAATCTTGCTTTGGTTATGTTTTGAAGCATTAGAGTTCATGGGAACTCATGCATGTATGATTTTGCATTGTTCTTCATACTTACATTTGAATTGGTGTTTAATTGAACTACCTTTGGGTTTTGATTTTGCAAATTGATCTTTGAAACATGTCATATTATGAGTTTTAAAGTGTTTTCCAGAAAATTAGCACAAAATAATCGAATTTGATGCTTTAAATGTTGAATTTGAGCTTGAAGGTTCAATCTGGAAATTCCAAATTTTGGACCCACGCTCGAGCATAGGACTTTACGCTCGAGCGTACACTCTAAATACATGCATCCCGCTCGAGCAGGGAAAGTAACACTCGAGCGTGAAATGCGTGTATCCAGTACTTTTGCATGTGTTTACAGTCCGCTCGAGCGAGAGAATTCACGCTCGAGCGAGGACCTGAGTCTCACGCTCGAGCGTGGATCGAGCGCCCATCGAGCGCGATTTTTGTGCATCCAGTACTTTTACTATAGTTTACAATCCGCTCAAGCGAAGGAAGTCACGCTCGAGCAGAGCTCCTTTATCAGCATGTCCGCTCGAGTGTAGAAAGCCACGCTCGAGCGAGACTCCTATTTTTTGAAAATTTCGAAAAGTGTTTTAAAGTGCATCTTTGCATCCTCATTCCATCCTAAGCATTCCTAGGCCTAGTTTAAGGCATCTTAATGAGGATAATGCTATAGAACCACACCGAGTCGAGTTAGGGACTAAGTTATTGTTTCCCAAACATGCAACTTAGTGTGTGTTCATCCTGTAAATGTGTAAGGTTAGCATCCGAGGACGCTCACAAGCCTATTTGTAGCCCAGAACTCTGTGAGTAACAATGTTGTAAAGATATATTTAATCATGAATATTTTCTTAATGACCAACTGTACTGCTTCCTGAAATGATATTTTTTACTGAATGAATGTTTGTCCTATTTGCGAACTGTATTCATGGCATCTTTAGCAATTTATCCTTACTGTACTGTTACTGCTACTGTTACAGAGATCTCTGTCGGTTCCCATATTTGAAACTACTACTGTTTACTGATATGATAGCCATCAACTGACTGTTCGGTCTGTTAAGACTTACTGTACTGTTTTGCTATGGGATGTACCACATATGACGGCTATGACTGAATGACTGATATACTATTATAACTGACTGTTTTAAATACTGAAAGGACATTCATTCTTAACCTCTTTACGCATATGTTATTTACTAGGCTTTAGCTCACTGTTTGTATTTATATGTAGGTGTTCAAGCACCGGAGCGGAGTTAGGAGCGTCGGGTTAGCTCCTTTTTTGTCAAGCCAACCACTGTGCCTCACTGAGAGGTTCCAAGTCCTTCAAGCTAGGGCTTTTTGGGGTGTTTTAGATTCATCCTTTCTATCTCTGTTTCTGTATAGACCAACTGTACCTGTACTGTACTGTACTAATAGGGATTAGGTCCCTGTCCTAGATGATTGTATTTTTATGTATATGTATGTAAATACTGTTTTGGTATCCAATGTGAATATGTTGAAAAGCCTTTTTGCATACAGACTGTCATAGCTCATTGGACATCTTTTATCACTGTTTTGGCTTCCGCCAGCCCCTGTACTCTGTATTATTGTTATTACTGTTAAGCAGGCCTTCAGTAATTACGGATTACTGGCCGATTACGGTACTAAACCCATAGGGGCGGGTTTGGGTCGTGACAGCTTGAGCATGAATTCCCTCGCTCAAGCGGAATGCAAATTTTAACAAAAGTACTGGATGCATAAATTTCACGCTCGACGGACACTCGACCTACGCTCGAGCGTGAGACTCAGTCCTTCGCTCGAGCGTGAAGTCCCTCGCTTGAGCGGACTGCAAAACATATGAACTTCTGGGTACATGTATTTTACGTTCGAGTGGAAGTGTACGTACTCAGAGTGCCCGCTGGAGCGTGGAGTCCCCCGCTGGAGCGTGGATCAAATTTTTGGAATTTTCAGATTTGATCTTCAAGCTCAAACTCAAATATTAAAGCATCAAACTTCATTTTTTTGAGCCAAAACTAGAGAAAACACTTAGAAACTGATAGAACAACATGTTTAAAGGATCATTTCAAGAAATCATGGCCCAATGACATGCCAATTGTACAAAATTCAACTTAAATCTCAAGAATAACCCAAGAACATGACATGCATGCAATTCTTTGAACCAAAGCTTCTCAAAACATGGTCAAGTGTTACCAAACAACATAAAATTCATTGTTTTTCCAAAATTAAAGTGAATACAAGACATGCATGAGGGAATTCTTGAAAATCAACTTCAAAATGCTATGAAACATGCATGCATGCATGATATGATCTATGTTCTCTCATTCTTTTTTTTTTTTTTTTTTTTGTTCATCATAAATTACTCAACTTAATCCTCATGAATCCATGTTTTAACATCACAATTACATAATCTAGGTGTTGAATTCATACCTCAACCTCTCAATGAAGCTCTAATTGGTGAATTATCTAAGGTTCCTATTCAATCTCCTTTCATTCCCTAGCAATTCTCCTTTCCTCTTGCTTTTGATTTCAATTTTCTTTCCCTCTCTCTCCCTCTCACGTTTTTGTAGAATAAGCTCAAAGGTGTATGTAAGTGGATGAGAAGAGGTGAATGGACTCATAAAAGAAATGGTGCCTAATTAGTTTAAGTCATAGGCAATTAAGTGGGATTAAATCAATCTTATTTAATCGTTCCGAAACGAATTTCAATTAAACCTACCATAAAATCCCATAAATTCTAATTAACACATAATTCAGATCAATTTTTGTATGGAATGCCGATAAGGCCTTTAATTCGCAAATCGAAACTAAGACACGAACAGATCTTCTTACGCAAAATAGATATAAACACAGATAATGCAACACACACATACAAATAGAATTCCTCCTTAATTACTGTTAGACATAATTAATCAGGGATTAATGTTAATCACGAGTCGGGGTTGTTACAAGGATGCAACGACTAACACTTGATTTTACAGCACTATAAAATCAAGTCTGGTTAACCAAAACTCTATTGCAACTCTCTCTTTTTCTTCATAAAAAAATAAATAAAGTAACACACAGAAGACCGAAAAAAGAATGACAAAATTATGATGGAAAAATCTAATCAAATGAATTGCTGGAAGCAATCTTTATATAGGCAGAAAGGTAGCTGTTCGAATATGTACCAAACAGATAGAAATCCATTTGAACATATATAAATTTGTTCATACAGATTGAACAGGTTCGGTTTTGAATTTCAATAGGTAGAAAACCTGTTCGAATGGAGGGCTCTATTTGGGTGAGAAAAAACAATCTGGATAGATTTAATTTGAATTTTGAAACCGAAATTCAAAATAAAATAAATAAAACGCAGATGTTTTGGCCCAAAAGGATAAGTATTGGGCCAAACAAGCCTAACCCAACCTCACACCACGCACCCATGCCCAGGCCAGCCTGTCCGACTGACCGGACGAAAGGCAGCAGCTGCGCGCATGATTTTTGTTTTGGGTCCAATGGGTTTAGTCCACTTCACCCATAATCTCACCCTCCCACAAACTTGGGTACCCCTTGGGGCCCATCTCAAGTATCCAAAACTAAGGTATATAAACCCACTCAAATCTATAAGCCTTTCCAACGTGGGACAAGCACATTTTATAAATGTGTAGGAAACCCACCTAAATCCATTTCCATGAACCCGAAAATGCGCGTTGAATTCTCATTCATCCGAAAATGGTTTTGAGTAACCAAATACACGGTTTTATTCACTACGCGACATTAAACATGAACCCAATGAAAAACGTTAAAAATAATGCTTGGGTTCCACCTTAATTAATGCTCAAAGTTAGCAAAAAATAAGGATTTTTCAAAACTTTTCATAGTCATTTTTCCAATAATCCCCCACATGAATGAAATTCACGATAACGGACATGCAACAAGATGTAGACAAAGATATAGTACATTAAGAAGATACGCCACATCGAGATAAGTAGCTTTTGGCTTTGAACCTCCTCTAGTGAAAGCCTATAGGACTTACTGGCTAACCAGCGGACGCGATGCCTTGAACTGTTCAGCTGTTTGTGTAAGCCAAGACAATATACTACACATAGTGTACCCGCAGACACAGTTTGGTTTTTACGGTTGTGTTCATTTTGGCCATGAACAACGCCTGGTACTAGAGAATTAAGTGTCATGACCTAAACCAGCCCCTGTGGATTAAGGTCATAACTGACCAATAATCATGAGATTATCTACGGCCTTAAATAATTTTAGAAATATTAAAGGGGCCAAAACGGAAGCAGATTTAAAAACTCTATCTAATGAGTTGTGCTTACATGGTATAGCATAATCATTCCAAAGGTATTTCATAATAACTCACACATAAATAGAGTTAACATCTTATATACATCCAGGAACTTTTAGATATGCGGTCAGCCCAACAAAAACTCATATACATTGGTGATCCAACGTGTCCACCAAAATAGTAAAAGAGTAACAAAAGAACAAAAGGGACAAAAACAAAGTCTCGTGCGTGAGACATTCAGGCTGACTCCTCAAAAACTTGACTTCCTCTCATAGTCTTTATCGAGGCTGGGTTTGTGATGCAGCGTGAAACGTGTAAAGAGTTTAAAACTCGAAATATATTAATTCTTAAAACTGAAGAGCCCTAAGGCTTACACCCATTATTTATAAGCAAAATATAGACCTAACTTAACTAGGAAACAACCAGAATTAGCAACTACCAAAATATAGACCTAACTTAATTAGAAAACAACAATAATTGACAACTACCATAATGCAATACGGAAATAAGGAAACTAAATAACTAAATAATTCCATAACAATATTAATTTTAAAACAATAAAATAAAAATACTTATTTTCTAAATTCAATCTGCATCAGTTTGGACGTCTCTTTGCTCACTTACATATACATGAGTGAGAATGAGTGAAAGTCTAGTGAATAATATCAAAAAATGAAGTTACATGAATGAAAATTTGTTAACAAACATATCAAACGGCCTTAGGCCCATTCATATTTCTATCTAATACATCAAACGGCCTTAGGCCCTAACGTATCAAACGGCCTTGGCCCCAATTCATTCTCATCAAATGGCCTTAGGTCCAATTCGCTCGTGTCAAACGGCCTTTGGCCCAATCATTCATGTCAAACAACCTTTGGCCAAATTATTCATGTCAAACGGCTTTTGGCTCAATCATTTCTAGCAAATGGCCTTTGGCCCAATCATTCATGTCAAACGGCCTTTGGCCTAATTATTCATGTCAAACGGCCTTTGGCCCAATCATTTCTAACAAATGTCCTTTGGCCTAATCATTTGTATAACGAATATCCAATTCAATTTAATAACTTTGTAGAACTCATACATAAGTGAGCATTTGGAAGTAGCATACTTCAATACATTCTTATTAAGATATTACTCACAGTGTTCTGCCAGTGGATTTGCCTTTGTGCTTGGCCCTACAGAATTTATAACATATCGGGTCACAAGCGATTCAATTCGTTCTCAAATTATTTATTTCTCTTAGGCTTCTTTCTTAACCCTTTAACTCATTTATAATGTTTAAGAGTGCTTAGAAGTGAAAGAGAACGGAAAACAGAACATAAAGCAACTTTTCAAATTTCTGAAATAGGGCTCTTCGCTCGAGCACAGGTTTGGTCGCTTGAGTGGACCCCTTTTGCCTGCAAAAATACTGGTTGCTTGCAATTTACGCTCGAGCAAGACTTTTGATGCTCGAGTGAGGAGTCATGTAAAGCAGGGTACGCTCGATTGTAGATTCGGCTGCTCAAGCCACCGTGCAATCTTTGCAAAACTTCTAGGAGCTACATTTTCACGCTCAAGCGACGCTTTCTCGCTTGAGTGGACATATCGAGTTTTGGGTTTTCCAGAATTCTTTTTGAAGCTCAAAACACATCTTCAAATGACCAATTCATGTATAACTCATCCAAACATGCAAGAATAGACCTAAAAACATAATTTTGAAGGGAACTTTCAACCATAATTCAAAATTCCATGGATCCAATGGTTTTAAAACATGAACTTTACATATATACACAATCTATGTTTTGTGTCTTGCATAAACAAGCTTCAAGGCTTGAAACTAACCCTCAATACATGAAATTTCTTACATGCATGTATTAAACAATCCTCAATGAAACATAACCAACATGTTTTACATTTAAATATGTAAAATCATGGTCGATTCTCACATGCATGCATCCTATGATCTCAAATTCACCAAACTTAGCTTAATTTATGCATTAAGCTTCACATATACTTGGAATTCACTTAGTTATGAACTTAAAATCATGAATTTGAGTTCAATTACTCACCTAAAAGCTTGAACCCTCACAATTTTAGCTAGTTCTAGAGCCTAGCCTTCCAAAACTTGAGTTTTCTTACAAAATCTTCAAGAATGGCTTATTTCTCTCTCTAAATTCGATTCATCCTTTCTCTCTAGAGTGTAGAATCTAATTTGAGCTCAAAAATATGAGCTTAAGCATACTTAGCTCATTTATATAGGCCTTCCCTAATCACACTTAATTAGAACTAATCAATGGTGCTCTAATTCAATCATATTGAATCTAATTATTTTGATCCGAATCAATTTTTAATTAAATTTCACCGTAGATTCTAAAAATCATGCTAAGCACAAAAATACAGTCAATTTCACTTTCTGATGCCTCTACGACCTTCAATTTAAATTCTATAGTAGAAAATCAAACAATTTTTCCTACGATGAGCAGATAGGAATTCAAACACACACATAATCATATAAGTAGCACTCAAAATCATATTAAGCACATAACCACAATCATAATTAAGATAACCATAATCATAATTAAATTTAATTAACATAACACGGGACAGGGTTATCACATTTAGCTTTCTCAATTCTCACAGAACCGGCCCAGTTCATACTCATATAAGTGATTTCTTATTAATAGTATCTTGCTGTACTCCACTTGGATATCCAAGCTATAAGAATCATTAAAAACAAAGCTTATCCTAATAACGTTGCGGGTATCACTTTTCTTATCATAGAAATGGGTAGGAGTAAACCTCCTTAGTGATACGTAAAGTCATCCATAATTCGATTGTCCCTTTGAACCTAGATCTTGGGATCTCCAGTCAACTAGGTTGGGTTGCCATTATGGCAACTTTTAAGTAATAGACTTTAATCCATTCTCCTCAATAAATAGTACACTTTCTCTCTGGCTAGCCTTTTAGTCAATGGATCCGCAATATTCTCCTTTGACTTTACATATTCTATGGAAATTATTCCATAAGAGAGCAAATGCCTAATGGTTTTATGTCTTCAACGAATGTGTTGAGACTTATCGTTATACATATAATTCTGTGTCCGTCCTATTATTGCTTCACTATCACAGTGTATGTATATACCTGGCATAGGTTTAAGCCACATTGGAATTCTTCTAAGAAATTACGAAGCCATTCTGTTTCTTCTCCTGTTTATCTAATGCGATAAATTCAGATTCCATTGTTGACGTTGCTATGCATGTTTGCTTGAAGAATTTCTAAGAGACTACAGCACCTCCCAGGGTAAAGACATATTCACTAGTGAATTTTGAGTCTTTAGCATCCGATATCCAATTTGCATCACTGTACCCCTCGAGTACTGCTGGATATTTGGTATAATGAAGGCCATAATTCTGGGTATGTCTTAGATACCTAAGTACGCTAATTATTGCTTTCCAATGATCGGACCCTGGATTACTTGTGTACCTACTCAATTTGCTTACAGCATAGGCTATATCTGGCCTAGTGCAATTCATTAAGTATATCAAACTTCCGATTATCCGAGAGTACTCTAATTGTGATATGCTTGCACCTATATTTTTTGACAAATGAAGACTAATGTCAACAAGTGTTTTAGCAGGATGGTCATCATGCTTTCCATATTTCTCTAAAATCTTCTCAACATAGTGAGACTGAGGTAAAGCATATCATTCAGATGTTCTAGTAATTTTTATTCTTAGAATTACATTTGCTACTCCTAAATCTTTTATGTCAAACTTTTTGTTCAACAGTTTCTTTGTAGAAATCATGTCATTATTACTTCCAATAATGAGCATGTCATCCACATAAAGACAAATTATGACATAACTTTTGTCTGTGTTTTTAACATAAACGCATTTGTTATATTTGTTTATCTTAAAACCATTCGATAGCATAGCGTGATCAAATTTTTCATGCCATTGTTTTGGAGCTTGTTTTAATCCATAAAGGGATTTGATAAGTTTACAAACCTTTTTCTCTTGGTCGGGAACTTGAAACCCTTCCGGTTGTTCCATATAGATTTCTTGATCTAACTCGCCATTCAAAAGCGCTGTTTTAACATCCATTTGATGTATTTCCATATTATACAAAGCTGCAATCGCAATCAACATGCGAATAGATGTTATTCTTGTCACTGGTGAATAGGTGTCAAAATAATTAAGGTCTTTTTTCTACCTGTATCCCTTAACAATAAGTCTAGCATTTTATTTATCTATTGAACCATCTGCTTTCGTTTTTCTCTTGAATATCCACTTATATCCAAGAGGTTTACACCCTGGTGGAAGATCCACCAGCTCTCAAGTATGATTTTGTAGTATTGATTCAATTTCACTCTCACAGCCTCTCTTCACAACGAAGCTTCAGGACTTGATATTGCTTCGTTGAAGTTTTGAGGCTCATTTTCTAACAGGTATGTCAGAAAATCTAGACCAAATGATTTAGAGATCCTAGCCCTCTTGCTATGTCTAGGTTTATCTGCTTCATTATCATTTTGGTTTTCACTGCTACCTGTAGACGTCCCCGAACGTCCCGGGAGGAAATCCTGTTTTGTTCATTTGGGGCTTACTACAGTTCAGGACTCAATGTCACGGTCCTATATCTAATCTCGCAGAGTGCAATGCAAGACCGATGAATCATCAAAGAGTCCAAATCCGACAAATCGTTTTTGAAGAACTGATTTTTAGAAAGAAGTGCCAAACATGGACTACTTTTCCAGATACAGAGTTGCCACCTAAATTTATTTTGGGAGAATTTAGGAAACCCTGACTCGTTGCCTAAGGCCACATGTCTGTCATCACCAAAGTTGCCTCGGCTCGGGAACTTGAGTACGATTGGGAAAGGTCAGCCATGAGCACCCCCGCTTGCCCGATCAAAGATCGGCCACTACTAAGCATGATATCAAGTTTTGAAAACATATGTGCTCTTATTCCGGTTATTAGCCTAGAATTACTATGTGATGCGCACAGCATACAAGTATAGACTGGGTCGCCTGAATTGGAACAAAACATCTCATGTTCGTTTTGAAAAACGGTTTGAAGGTGCTACTCGTAAGTAGGCTAAGACGTGGATTTTGTCACCGTCGAGTGGACTTAGAAAACATGATTTTGTCACTCTCAAGTGGGCTTAAAACTCTCATTCAATGCATTGTTCTAATTCAAATAACCCAACCTCCACCCACAGGCATTCAGGCAGTTATGTCACATAAGCAAATAGCCTCATGGTAAGCATGCTATCATGGCAGTCACTCACACGTATGCAAGGATGCTAAAGCATAAATACTCACCGAGTACTCCAAGCCAAAACAGAAACTAGTTAGTAATCAATGCATGATCCTAGTTCATGTTAAGATGGCTAATGCAACACATGCAAAATGCAACTAAGATAGGCTCGGCTATTTTAAACATGGCATATGAAATATAACAGATAACATGTATTCAACTTGGAATTGAAGTACAATGCAGTTAGTATGATGCGCCGAGCCCGGTGCATGCAAGATAGATAAATGGATGCAAACATGTGAGCATAAGGATGCTAATTGAAACGTGTCCTAAAACTAACCATCGAAAGTAAGTAAGTAAAAGGGAGAAAGACGTGGGGTTGGAAGACATACATCACACATACGCACACTTATTACAACATTGCCCTCCTCAGAGGGTCTGAATGAATAATACACAACCAACTAGCTAATCTAAGCTAATCAAGCTAATTATTACACAACATTAGCTAATTAACAAATTAACTAAATAGGCAAATGATCTAGCATGCAAACTACATATGATGGACCGCCTCAGCTCTACTTTGAATGATAAGGGATGTATGCATGCTCGAGTCGCCTCGTCGGGAAATCCATCGCGATGCCCCGATTTGCCTCTGTTTGCAACTGGTCCCAGAATACTGTACAAAGCTCCAAAAGACTAAAACTCTACCATGGAAACCTATAGGGATACTGCCGACCAGTTTTTGCTGCTGGTTTCTGGTTTGCTGCAACAGAGAGCAAGAAAGAGGCATGGCAAAGTATTTTCAACATATGTGTGCATGACCACTCTCCCCATCATTGCACAAGCTCCAGGGAGTATAGTCCTCGATCCTCGTGCCACCAATCATGCATCTCGATGAATGATGGCCGAGGAGTCAGATTGCACGACTCAATGTGAAATGGATGGGCAAATGAACATAATAAGGCTTAAACTCCATCATGGGTAATCAAGAGTGTCGGCGACCGGGAATCGAAGCACGTTTCGTCACTTTGAGTACGAAACGTCCCTCGTTTCCCATGTTTGGACTAGACCCTACTCCAAACACTATGCAACAACTAGAATGACATGGCATGCAAACACAATGCAACAACTTGCATGCAATCCTAAACGAAATGCAACTAAAACATGCAAACATGCAAGGAATGACATGCAAAGGTGCAACTAACATACGCAATGCTATGAACTACGAATGGCATACTCAATGCACATGGCGCTATATGGCATACACAACGCACATATGATGATGGACATACACAAAGGCATAATCAAGGCATACACAATGCGACGATCAGGTATGCGACAATATGGACATGGCATACACAATGCAAGATGGACTTAAACTAAAACGAATGGGCCTCAGCCACACTCAAATCAGTGGCCAAACATGATGAAATTAGGCAACAAAAACACATGCAAATATGCACAAATGCAAGGGACCAAACCTAAGGCATCAAATGCAACTCTACCAAAGCATGGCAAGGGATGAAATACGGCATACAATCACACATTTTCCAGCTCTGAAATGACATGCAAGATGGTCCCGAATCATGTAAACACCTCATACAATGCATGCTAGATGGCCCATATACTAAAACTAGTGAAGTGCATTATACTAAAGGTACACAAAGCAATGCTCAAATGACCCAACCAGCCCCAAACAGTCCCTATGTAGGTCCAAGACAGTGGGAAAATGGTCTAAAATGATGGCTCAAAATGCATAGAAATGAAGCTCATGCAATGGTCCAAAAATGAGGTATTCATGCACAACTCTCAAACACATTTAAGGAGTGGAAAACATGAGAATATGGCCGACATATAAGCTCTGAAATATGATTCACAATGATGCCAAAACATGAAAACACCTCAATATAAGCATGCAATAGGCTTCAAAACTCAAAGCTAGGCAAGGATATTGAACTACAACCATGCATAGAAAACATCATTCGACCATGAGGCATAAAAATAGAGCTAAGGCAGTCCAAAACATGCTCAAAATCAGTTTAAGGCATGACCAAAAAGTGCTAGAATCAAAGACCAAAGTAGTATGCAATACAAGCTAGTGAAGAGGGTTTACACTACAAGTATATGAAGCATTCAAGAGGTCACTAAACCAGCAAAAGTTAGAGGTATGACATGCCAAATAAAGCCCAAAAACTCATTGAAACATGGCCAATGCATGCAAGAATGACATGCTCCTTTGATAGGCTATGAAGAGGGTTATTCTACACATGCAAGATGGACACCCAATATGGAAAAACAAGCTCTGGAAAGAGCCTATGAAGGTCCTAAAACTCACCAAAAATGGCCTGAAACATGGCTTGGAAGCATGCAAATAAGGGCTTCTTTGTTAGGCCAAATATGCTAGAAATCAAAACAAGGAGAAAGAGGGTCACCCCTCTCTAATTTTGGCTCTCAAAAACACATAATAACCACCGAAAATCTGCTGGATTTCAGTGGTCAAAAGGGCAAACAAAGCTCAAAACAAAGGCCTTAATGCATGGCTCAAAACAAAGGCCTTAATGCATGGCTCAAAACAAGGTGAAATGACGCATGCAAGGGGGTAGATGACCCCCAACAGGAAAATAATCTTAAACAAACATGTTAAAGACCTCAAAATAAGACTTTTTTCAGTTTACACCAAAGCTAAAAAATGCTTGCAAGTATGGCTAATAGATGGAGCAAAATAAAGCTCAAAAGTGGGAATAGGGTGTTACCCTTGTAGCTTAGCAACTCCAGCGGCGTATGGACCAAAAATGCAGCTCCTTAGGACCTCTCAAGACCCTCCAAGAAGCTTATATTGGTGTTGGAGGTGTTAGGCTAAGAGGTGGTATGCAATAGGCCAAGAACAAGGGACTTTTTGAGGCTAAATAGAGAGATATAGAGAGAGAGGTGTATGTATGCCTTAACCAATTTTCTGAACCCTCTACAAGGAAGGGGAGCCCTTCCTTTATAGACAAGAGGGGCTAAAGCTTCTCCTAGAAGCTTAAAACCAAGGTGGAAGATCCTCCATACACGTGTATGGAGGATCCAGTCTGTGCCTCCCAGCTGGCACAACTAGAACCAACTCACTGAGACAAGACTAGGGGAGGTAGGCCGACCAGTTCAAGTGGTCGGCCGACCACCTACCCTGGTCGGCCGACCAGGGTCAAAAGGTTCAAGTGGTTGGCAGCTTCCTAGGGTGGTCTCCACAGTGAATGCAAGCTAGTGGTGTGGTGGGAGACCAACAATTGTGGCCCAAAAGGGAGGGAGACCACTTACCTGACAAGAAAACCGACCGACGGGGAAAAGTGGTCTCCAAGGAGAGAAGGTGGTCTCCAAGGAGAGAAGGTGGTCTCGTACCTTTGTACCACCTTCCAAATAATGAAAACAAGGTCCATGCCAAAAATGAACCAAGACGGATGCAAAACGAGGGTTCGGGGGCCAAAACGCACAGCCGGGTGCCCCGAAACTGATTGTTAAGCATCAAAAGTGGCGTGTGACCACGAAGGTGGTCTCCCGGGCCACTATGTCCCTCCAGAGAGAGGAAACAAGGTGTGTGCCAAAAACCGGAGCAAATGGAAAAAGTTAAGCGGTCCCGAACCGAGGCGCACGGCCGACGGCTCTAAAAATCGGAAACTAGTCTCCAAACAGGAACAGTGGTCTATGACCACGAAAAGTAGCCTACGGCCACTGAGAGATGGTCTACGAGACCTCTCTCTCCCTTCGAAAAGAGAAAACAAAACCTGGTTCGCAAACCGAGGCAAAGCACAAAAGAGTCCCGAAGTCCAGAGGCAAGGCTCTCAGCCGAAACTCCGAAACCTCAGAACGAGCGCAACATGCACTATCACCGAGCGCTCAATCGATGACGTCTGAGTCTTAAGGTCGGTCAAAAATGGGATGTCTACAGTTGCCCCTCTTTGACAGTACTCAGAAGTCAAGAAGTGACGGGAGTGAATGTCAAAGCCCAGAGACGACCCATTTTTGACAAGGCCGAAAACTTAGACAAGCAGGCGAGATAATCAAAGAGATGTTCCCGCAGGCAGGGGCAAGATGCAAAGGACATGCAAGATGCCGAATATAACTTATGATCATGCAAAGAAAGCTATAATGAAGCAAATATACACAATAAATGCAACAGTTTTAAGCAAGTGGAGAAAAACCAAACTACATTACATGCAGAAAGGATGTAAGAAAATTATGCAATCTTAGCGAGCATGTGCGATAAATACACAAAAGTGAACGAAGTGTGATGGATACACAGAGTGAGTAAGTATGTGCAATAGATACACTAAAGTGAACGTGTGATAGATACGCGAAACAAATGAAGTGTAATAGATACACAAAGTAAACGTGTGATGAATATACAATGTGAGTGTGTGATAGATACACAAAGGGTGAACACAAAGTGTGATAGATGCACTAAGTGAAAAAAAATGTAATGGATACACAAAAGGTGAACACAAAGTGCGATAGATGCATTTAGTGAACAAAGTATGATAGATACACAAAAGGTGAACACGAAGCGTGATAGATGCACTTAGTGAACAAGTGTGATGGATACACAAAAGGTGAACACAGAGTGTGATAGATGCACTTAGTGAACAAAGTATGATAGATACACAAAAGGTGAACACGAAGTGTGATAGATGCACTTAGTGAACAAGTGTGATGGATACACAAAAGGTGAACACAGGGTGTGATAGATGCACTATGTGAACAAGTGTGATGGATATACAAAAGGTGAACACGAAGTGTGATAGATGCACTAAGTGAACAAGTATGATAGATACACAAAAGGTGAACACGAAGTGTGATAAATGCACTAAGTGAACAAGTATGATAGATACACTAAAGGTGAACACGAAGTGTGATAGATGCACTAAGTGAACAAGTATGATAGAAACACAAAAGGTGGACATGAAGTGTGATAGATGCACTAAGTGAACAAAGTATGATAGATACACTAAAAATGAACACAAAGTGTGATAGATACACTATGTGGACAGATTATGATAGATACACTAAAAATGAACACAAAGTGTGATGGATGCACTATGTGAACAGAGTATGATAGATACACTAAAGATGAACACAAAGTGTGATAGATGCACTATGTGAACAAAGTATGATAGATACACTAAAAATGAACACAAAGTGTGATAGATGCACTATGTGAGCAGAGCAAATGAAGTGTGATGGATACAATAAGAATGAACACAAAGTGCGATAGATGCACTATGTGAACAGAGTATGATAGATACACTAAAAATGAACACAAAGTGTGATAGATGCACTATGTGAACAGAGCAAATGAAGTGTCATGGATACACTAAGAATGAACACAAAGTGTGATAGATGCACTATGTGAACAGAGTATGATAGATACACTAAAGATGAACACAAAGTGTGATAAATGCACTATATGAACAAAGAATGATAGATACACTAAAAATGAACACATAGTGTGATAGATGCACTATGTGAACAGAGCAAATGAAGTGTGATGGCTACACTAAGAATGATTTTAAACGCAACTTCTTTGAATGAATTGTACATCCAATATCGCCCGGCTGCGCCGACTTCAAATAAACCGTACATACAATATCGTGTATGTATAAGAAAGAAACTTGATAGGTACAATGTAATACAATGCATGATGTTTAAGGAATGCAATAAACAAACCTAGCGGCGCTTTAGAAAACACCTCATGGGGTAAGTGGCGATGAACCGCTCTACTCTGACGGGGATCTCCCCTCGTGCTCTTTGAACATTTACCTTTAATCTCACAGTACAAAGGCTCTGAAATACTGACAAGGGTTCTTCACACAGAACACTTTGGATGCTGCCTTTCTTCCTAATCATATTCACAACTTTCCCTATTCTTTAACGGGGTGACAGATTAGGTTGGTTCAGTATCCAGAATTGAGGTGCATACATGCTATCTCAACCTATGGGGCTTCCATACAGATTTCAAGCCGAGGACACGCCTTTGGGTATTTAAACCAGACTTTAGTCTCGGAAATTCCGAACCTTTGCCGTTCTAGGCAACAGCCATTCGAACTCTAGTTTCCACCGTCGTAGTTGGTCTCTTAGGAACTCATTGCGAACACAGCCAAGATGCCTTTGACAGGGAATGGTACTCAGGGAGAGCACTTTTGATCGCCATTCTGGCTTGAAACAGACTTGATCTTGAGCTTGAGGTAGGGGCATACTCATACTTCAGAGCATTTGGCAAGACCTGAAGAGGTACACACGGAATGTAATCTCGGAACTTACTGAAGTTGAAACAAACTCAGATACCCGACATTTTCCTCTTTTCTTTTGCTTTGCAGTGTGGAACCTATATAGCTTCAGATAGGTCCTGGTTTTACTGTTTGCGCATGACCTGGGTTGAAACCTGTGGTTTTATGAAAGAACGAAACTTGTTTTGCACAGATGTGGAGAACGACACGGCACATGGAGCGCAAAACGATTTTATTTTTGAAATTGAGAGATGAGTTCTTGACTGGGGTATTGAGCCTACGACTGAACGCAACGCACTACGACTCAACAATGGAAAACAAAAGGTAAACAACCTACACACATCGAGTAACATTCGAAACGACTCAAAACAAGAATCGAAATAAAACAAAAAGACACAACACTCAGACGTGCACAGGGAGCCTGTTTCTCTGGGTATTATTTCCCACCATTTCTCATTTGTGATTCTCACATCACTCGGCCCTCAAGCTCGATTTTTCTCTCAAAACCCTTTCCTCGCTTTTTCTCTCAGCGCACATTTCTTTATTCTTTAATCTCTCATTTTTCATCCCTCCCCAAGGTGGTCGATGGATAAACAGGAAGTTGCGGGCTCTTGCCTCTAGCATTCTGCTAGATTCTTCTTCTTGTTCACAACAGTGAGTTTCTCCCACAGAAGGGATGCACTACAACTGGGTGTGTAGCAAATTTGCAGCTGACATCGATTGACGATGCTCTGCTGGGGAGTTTGGACGTGATCAGATCTGTCCAGATGAGGGAGTGGAATATCTTGCCCCGTTCCAGTTCGTGCTTCGCACTTGGCTTGATACCTCATTGCTTGGAGGATGAGAGAACTTTCTGTCCTTTTGCGGTCAGCTTTAGTAGTCCCCTTTTCCGGTAGGTATGATGCCCTTTCTGGCAAGTGTGTTGATAAAGGGGAAAAGACAAAAAAAAACCTGACTCAACTGTGCCCCTAGTTCATCATTTTGACCATTTTTTGTTTTTGACGTTCTGCTAAAACAATTTTGACCAACATGAGAGTTAGATTAACATGCTTGTTTGATTTTCTGATTTAAAATCATGCAAGTTAGGCTATGAGCACTGAAAATTTTCTTTTTTGGGTTCAAGGAAATGGTCCAATTTTAGAAAAATGGAATAATTTTTGAGAGAATTAGTCAACCTCAGTAAAAATTCTCAAAAACTATTTTTGCAAATGGCCACTGCTTGACCAATGTGGAATTGATTGAGATGCGCAACCTCAGATCCAAAAACAATGGAAAATTGCCCCTTGTTTGAATTGCACCACAGCGTGCTGTTGTGAAACTCTTGAAAAATGTATTTTCTTTAAAAACCCTTATGTTTGAATTATTTTCTTAAAGCCCCTCGGTTACTTGATTATTTCAGATCTTGTCGGTTAGCATTTTATTTTATTTTCATCAAAACTAGAATTTTTCTAGCCAGATTAGGTTCCCAAACCTAATTTAATTTAATTCTACATAATTTACATGTATTTAACTCCAAGCCCTCACTCTTTATTTAAATTCTAAACTTACCCAAGAACTAGTACTTGTACCTTGTACCTTGAGTACCATCAATCTTGTAAGATACATATATACATATATATATATATATATATATATATATATACACCTAGAGGAGTGTGCCTAGAACCTAAAATGATTTAAATAATAACCCCATCACACTTCCCCAAGGAGGAGCCAATTTTCAAGAACTACCGTCATGATGTTCTAGGAAAACCAAGACCTAGTACCGTAGACCTAGGGTGATGTTTTCAAAACTAGTTTCCTTTCAACTAAGAATCAACCAATTGTTGCATAATCCTATGGTTCAACTCCAAAATCACCCCTATTCCATTAGATTCCAAGCAAAATCCTAACCTTTCCATCCATATCCAACTAAGGGGCTTTTAGGACTTTTTGCCTCAAAGGTTTGTCTATAAATACCAACACACTCCCTAGCTTGCAAACACACACAACACATTCACTCACAAACACATTTCGGTTGGAGAGAGGGAGGAGAGCAAGAGGGAGAAGTCTAGAGGAGAAGAAGGAGGAAGAAGAAAGCTTTCTTGTGCAGAGCTTAGTAGGTAAGCCACAACACAACCTTGTTTTTTATTTTCCTTTTTTTTCAATACATGTTTCTAAGGGTTCTAAATGATGGTTTTAGATCTGTTATTACTAAGTTCTTATGTTAAAAATGCTAAGGGTTGAGTATTGATTCCATCTCTCTTGTATTTTTCCCATTTTGGCACAAAACCATCTTCTTTTTGTACCAAACTCTCAACTTTTCAAGGGCTCTCTTTCAAACAAATTTTCTGAGTTAAACATGTGATAGTTAGCATATTTTCTTCACAAAAGAAATGAAACTTTCCCTTGGTGGAACCCCTTTTTTCATAAATCTTCATGTTTTGGACAAAGTACCCTAGAATCTATTTTTGCAGCCCATTTCCAGAAATTCTAGAAAAATGTACAAAATTATTCTGGACCTATATTTTATGTCAAAACCTTCCTTAAGATGTTAGATTTCAACTAAAATTGGTTTCATCGAAAAACATCAAGCGGTTTGCAAGAAAATCAAATTTTAGTAACGGTCGACGGATCTGGACAGATTCTGGATAGCGCTGGAATATTTTCTAAATAACTTAAAATCTAGAAAAGCAATCCCATTTCCAAAAAGTGTTCTAGAAATTAGATCAAATTCTCTACGAACCTTAGGGAGACCAAGTCCGGTGGAAGATCTAAAGTAGTCATTTTATTTCAATCTTCATGTGATATTAGATCTGGAAACTGTGTTATGTATGGATGTTTTATGCCCTTAAATTCATGAAATTGCCTACTTACATATGAGCATATCTTGGCATGTTATTATGTGTATTATGGTTATGTTATTTATCTTCCTCGCTTTATGGATGCATGCCTATGTGGATATTATTGTCTTGTAAGTTGGATTAACTTGATTTAAAACATTTAATTTAACGGGAAACCTAATTGGGAGGGTATTGGGTTTTCGAGCACTTGAGTAATGAAAAGATGAGAATATGTGATATATGGATTGTTGGGATGCGTTCCCTATTTGGAAGTTAAAGTCTTGCGCAAGTGGTTTTCGGGACCCTTGAATGGAGCGGTTGTATTCGGACCCTAGGTGGTTTGGTGTGAGGAGGGATTCGGGCAAGGCCCTATTTTACCGTCTCTTTTGAGGCCCTGCGGTTGGCGCTACACAGTACATAACCGTTGGTAGGCATCCGAGGTTAGGTTTGCAACAAAACAGCAAAAGAGGGGGCATACCGAATAATCCGCGTCCGATTCTTGTAGTTGGGAGGACGAAATCTCTTTGGGGGATTTCTAGTTTACTAACATCTAACTTGTAACCTTTTATTTATTCATTTGAGTATCATGTTTTATGTTATACCTGTGATTGTGTGTTGGATTGGGAAAAAAGGGGCAGGGTATGTGTGTGTTTACTAGGCATTCGAAGCTCATGGCATATCATGCCAAGTGCCAAAGAGGAGTTTATAGCTGGAGACGACGAGCCTGAAACCTTTGAAGACTTTGGGCTATCTTAGGAAAGTTAGATATTCTTTTGATATTTTGTAAGACTCATGTGAAGATTTAAACTTACTTTTGGGATGTAATGTAAATGAACAAGCTTTTTAAATTAAGTATTCGTAGTTGTTATGTACTTATATTCTATTATTTATATGTACACACCTTATCATTGCTTATGAGACCTTGTGTTAATACCGGTTATGATCTGTCAAAAAGGTCGTGCGCTGCCTAAGAAAGCCGGACATAGGAGGGAGGCTAATTTGACTCCTCCGGCGATCTGGGATCTTACTAGTTATTGACTATAGGACTCATTAGTGACTCTCCCTTGACTGCAACCTATAGTGTAGAATAAGGGCGTCACAGCTGTAACCAGTTCTCATGGTGAAGGTCACAACCGAACTCTTGGATACAAAAATGACAAAGATGACCAGAACCATTACGTGGACACAGTCGAATTTGGAGTGTTTTACGGATGGACTTCAGAATGATGTTGCCTACGTATCCCAAAAATGGGAATCAAGCCTTACGTAGTTTGGGGTAAGGTACACTCGGGTATTAACCTCTCCTTTTGCACTCTAACTTTTGCCAAGGCCGCCCTTTCTGGGTTTTCAACCTTGCGAGCTTTGTTCTTTTTTTCATTTCTTTTCTTCTTTTTTCTTTTTCATCTTTTTTTTTTTCTTTTTTTTTTCATTCTTTGCATTTTTTCTTTTCTTTTCTCTTTTCTTTTTTCCTTGCTCTAACTTTTGCCTGGGTTGCTCTTTCGTGTTTTCGGCCCAGCGAGCCTCTCAAGGGTAAAAGTGTAGCTTTGTCCATGTCAAATGGTTTTGAGATCCTGAAGTCATCTGAATCCAAGAGAATGGCTGTTGTTTGCTAATGATGTAGAAGTCCATCCAATGGAGGGTGAATTTGACCCTAGTGTTGTGGATAGGAACTCGGTTGTCCTTCAACAATGTCTTCTTCTTTCCTCCCTTCTGGGGTTTGGCATTCTTGCCGATCTTCATTGATTTGTGGAATAATCCATCTTCGGCTCTTCGAGCACAATCTGGCATCTTTTGTCCCTAGTTCGATGGGTGTTTCTGATCTAGCTTTGCAAGCTTCTTTTGATGACATCTGATCTTCTTGATCTGACTTCCCTGCCCCTAGTTCGAGGGCTGCTTCTGATCCGGCCACACAGGCCTTACATGGTGGTTGACCGTTGAACATTCTGAATCTAAGTTCAAGGTTTGAAAGCAAGGGATCGAGTCTCAAGGCTGAGAGTGATCCTAGGCTGCACAATCTTAAGAGCGATTCCACACAGGTCTTCGCAGGACCGCGCAAAATATTTTTTGAATTTTTTTAAGAAAGCGACAAATCACTCGCGCTGAAGACAGTGTAGAACCAATCTAGATCAAGCCAGGGTCCTTCTTAGTACTCACATTAACAAACATGATTTCATTCATTAAGGGCTTAGCATGCCTCTCTTTCTCTCAATTGATCAAATTTGGCAAAACCCAAGGAATTCCTCCCTCTTCATTTTCATCATAGTGTTTGAGAAGTTTTGAAAAACTTAGATCAATGTAATGAGTTTGAGGCACAGAAAAGTAGGCAAAAAGTACTACCGTTTCATTCAAACTTTCTGGCATAACTGGCACAAGGCAGAAGCAAACACAAGGGTGTGAAAATCACTGCTGTTCATTCAAATATGTTGGCATTACTGGCTCCAAGGCAGAAACAGACTAAAAAAGAAAGCAAAAATACAAATGCAAAACAAAATAGTGATGCCCGAGGTAACATCCTCGGAATCACCTGACTCCAACGCAACAGGACTGACTCAGCATAAAAAGACTGACTCTATACAAAACAACAAGATTGACCCAATACCCAAGTCAGGAAGCACAAAAGCTAGCATTCGCAAATGCTCAAAATAGTGCATGCCATACGCCACATCTGGAGTAAACTAAGCGCCGCCCGCAGATGGTTCATCCCCTGATCGCATATTCGTACTATCCCCCAAGTTCACTGATCCAGTGGCGATAGACTTTACTGAGCTGGTGCGGCGATGACCTTGTTGTCAAACAGATCTTGTACATCATGGTGAAGACGAAAGCAACTGTCAGTGTCATGACCGGTTTGTTGATGGTAGGCACAGTATTTAGTCTGGTCATGCTTTGGAGGGATAGGATCGGGTAGAGGCCGTTGTTCCAACAGTTTCAGATGTCCTTTCCGGAATAAGACCTCTAGAGCTTTTGACAAAGGCATATAAAGTGGAGTAAAAACCCTCTTGACTCGAGGTGGATATTTGGCTTTTTGTGAGCTACTTCCGGACGCACCGGTGAATGGAGTAGTTGTTTTTGATGTGGTGGTGGTGACCAGGCCCACTTCAGAAGATCTTGTAGCTGCATCACTGTAGACACCCCATTTTTGACCGCCCTTAAGACTTGGGCGTTACTGATGGTTTACTTGGTGGAGAAAGGTGTGCAGGGCAAAGGTTCAAATTCGTCAGCAATGAGAGAGTCAAATCCCAACTTCATACCACTTTTGGACCAAAACAATCTTGATCAAAAGATTTTAGATCTTAAAATCCTCTCTTTCAAAATGTTTTGAAAATAAAATTCCTACGATGTTCCGACGCTCACATTTCGGTAAATGTTACGCTTTTCGGTAAACTGAGCAAGGACAAGTTGGAGATGAATGAAAGAGAGATGAAATCTTTGAAAAATCTTTCAAAACAGTTTGTTTAGGGGTTTGGAGTTGAAGAAAAGAGGAAAGGAGAGGAGAAAACTAGTTTGGGAGAAGTTCGGCATGAATCCGGGGAAGAGAGAGTTGAGCAACCCTCGCTGAATCGGGCTTATTCATTTGAATACTTGAATTTTAGCTATGAGGCCACCACCGTTGGAAAGCTTACTTCTGGGGCTTCATTTTGCACTCAAGAATCTCCTAGAGCCAAGTCCAGGTGCGGGAGATATGATTGGTTGAAGTTGGGTATCATCCCGGTTGGATCGAATCTGCGCGGCTTCACCAAAATGGGCATAACTTTTTCCACAGGAGGAATTTTAATGCAAGGTTTACGCCATTGAAAAGCTAACTTCCGGGGCTTCAATCTAGACACCAACCGGCCACTTTTTGACCTTGGCAGCCACCTATCGGCCATCCATTTAGCCGACCGGCCAGAACAAATAGCAGGCCGGCCATTTTTTGTGCCGACTGGCCATTTATTTGGCCAATGACCTCCTTTCATGGCCGATATGACCCTTTTGCATCCCTCAAGCATGGTGTATGCCAGCTGTGCCAGCTGGGATGCACAAACCCGTCCCCCCATATATATAGGTGGTTGTTTTGAGCCCTTGACCCCTTTTTTTGCACCCTTTGCTCAAGGCTTCTTGAGGAAGTCTTGATCCTTTATCTTGGCTTCCTCAAGAAGCTTACCAGCTGTCCTAGCTTCCTCAAGAAGCCTTGACTCCTTTGCCCCTTTCACTTAGCTTCCTTGAGAAGCTTAGAGCCATTTCCATTGCCTATTTAAGGACCTCTCCTCCTCCATTGTTAAAGGTTGATGGGTTGAACAAAAAAACCAGACCTATACATATATATCTGATATATATCCCCCTCTCTCTCTATATCTCCCTCTCTCTCCTCATTTGGGTGTGTTAGAGGGCTCTAAAGTGTGAGCTTCTTGGCCCTTTACACTACACCTCCAAGCCTACTACCTCCACCATCCATTCAAACACCTTGAGGCTGATTTTCAGAGGCTAGGAGCTCATTTTCTGGACCAAAGAGCTGCTGTCACCTTTTGGCTACAACGGTAACACACTTTTCCCTCTTTGTTCCCCATTTTTGCACACACTTTTAGCCTATCTTGCTTTCTGTTTTGAGCTTAGTGTATAACTGAAAAAAGTCTTGTTTTTAGCTCCTTTTTAAGTTTGTTTAAGAACACTTTTGTGTTTGGGGTTGTCTACCCCCTCTTAGGCCTTGTTTGGCCTCATTTTTATGCATTTTTTGTGAGCTCCGGGACCACCTTGTCTTAAGGTCCTAAGAAGGAGAGGGCCATCCCCCCTCCTTATTGTCTTCATTACTTGCATTTTTGGCCTTACAAAGGGGCCTATGTTTGCACACATCTTGAGCTCGGTTCAGGCATTTTCAGTGGGTTTTAGGACCCTCAGAACTCATTTTCAGAGTTGGTTTGGTCTTGCTAAATGTCTATCTTGCATGTGCTTAATAACTCCTTGCATGGCCCTCTAAAGTAACTCATCATTTTTGCATGCCATGGTTGCATATCAGTGGTTATTTGGGCATTTTTTCACATGTTTTATTCACTGATTTTTGATGGTTTGGTGAGATTCCATGTGCATTATATACTTGCCATACAACCCATGTTTGCTAGTCAAAGTTGCATGCTATTTTAGTCCATCTTGCTAACATCTTTTGGCCATGCTTTGAACTGGAAATATGCATGTTTTGGGACTGCCTTGACTTTGTCTTCATGCTTCATGATCAAATAATGCACGCTTTGTATAGCTGTAAGCCATCATATGTGCCTAGTTTTGAGTTTCGGGGCTCATCTCATGCATCGGGTGCCATATTTCCATGATTCGGGACTATTTTGTATCATATTTTAGTGCTAAAATTTGCATGTTTACATACCATATTCCATGCCTTGCCATGCTTTGGTAGAGTGGCATTTGATGCCTTAGGTTCGGTCCTCGATTTGCGTGCATGCGTGCACGCATTTCGAGTGTCTCATTTTCATCTAATGGCCACTGATTTTGGCATGCTTGCAAGCTATCCATGTTAGTTTAAGTCCATCATCGCATGTTGTTGCATGCCATGTTTGCTTACATGTTTAGGTTGCACGCCTAGTATACATTGCTCATTTGCATGTTCATGTTGCATACTTAGCCTCCATGCCTAGGTTGCATTTCATTGAGCATGCATCCCTTGCCTCTTGATCAATCATGATAGGGGTTGGGGCCCTTTGATGTGTTTTGTGCTTGCATTTCATTTGATATCGAAGTTGCAAAACTTGGCCTCTTAGGCCATCATGCATAATTGATGGCCCGAGGGTCGAGGGTCATGCTCCCTTGAGTCCCTTGCATGATAGGGAGTGTGCCCGCGCATACATTTGCTTGAAATTCCATGCCATACACTGTCTGTCCTTGTTGCTGTCAAAAACCAATTTCTGCAGGGAGTTTTTGCCGACCGGCACTTTAGAGTGCCGACCGGCCATGGATTGGTGGCCGATAATATGAAACCCCAGCCGAGGGATAAGTCCCATGGCCGGCGGGTATTCTCTTCAGCCGATGGTGTCCTACAGGGTTCAGGGAACCTGTCCCAGGATTTTGGCAGTTTTCAGAGAAGCAGGGTAGTGTAAACAGAGGCAGCAGTGGTATGGTACGGGCTTTCGGGGGAAGATAAATCCGAGCATGCATCATTCACGCATCCCGAGGCGGGGGCTGCGGCCATCTTCTCTTTGCATTTAATTTGTTAATTAGATTAGAAATTTTGTAATAAGTAATTTAGTATTATTTATTCGGACTGTAATATTTATTCGGACCCTCCGAGCAAGGGCAATTGTGTAATAAGTGTGCGTGAGTGTGTGTATGTCTTCCAACCCCACGCCTTTCTTCCCTTTTATTTACCTGCTTATGATGGTAGACTAGGACATATTTAAATTAGCATACCTTATGCTATGCATGCGTGCATCCACACATTTGTCTTACATGTATCGGGCTCGGCGAATCACTCTAACTGCATTTGTATTTCAATAGGTGATTAGTTGTAGCATTTTACATGTCATTATAGATTAGCCAAGCCTATCTTAATCGCATTTTGCATGTGTTGCATTAGCCATCTTAACATGAACTAGGATCATGCATATGATTACTAACTAGTTTTTGTTTTGGCTCGGAGTACTAGGTAAGCATTTATGCTTTAGCATACCGCATGCGTGTGAATGTTGTCATAACAGCATGATTACCATGAGGCTAGCTGCTTATGTGATATAACTGCTTGAATGCCTGTGGATGGAGGTTGAATTATCTAAATTGGAATAATGCATTAAAACTGTGAGTTTTAAGCCCACTAGATAGTGGCAAAACCATATTTTCTAAAAGCCCACTTGAGGGTGGCAAAACCTGCATTTTAGCCTACTTGTGAGTAGCAAACCATTTTCAAAACAAATATGAAATGTTTTGTTCCAATTTAGGCGATTTGGTCTATACTTGTTTGCTGTGCACATAACATAGTAATTCTAGGCTAATAACTGGAATAAGAACACATAATGCTTTCAAAACAAGATATCACGGTTAGTAGAGGCCGATCTTTGATCGGGCGAGAGGGAGTGCTCATAGCTGACCTTCCCCAATCGTACCCAAGTTCCCGAGCCGAGGCAACTTTGGTGATGACGGACACGTGGCCTTTGGCACCGAGTCAAGGTTTTCTAAATTCCCCAAAATAAAATATTTAGGTGGCGACTCTGTATCTGGCAAAGCAGTCCATGTTTGGTGCTTCTTTCAAAAATCTGTTTTCTCAAAACGATTTGCCAGATTTGGACTCTTTGGTTCAGATTAAGAACCATGACACAAATCGAGTCCGAACTGTAGCGGGGTCCCTCGCGGACGTGTTACAATCACCACTAGTGGTCACATTTGAACTGCGGGAAAACGCCCTCCTGGGCCGCTCCTTCTCCTGGCCAATGAGGCCCTACTTCATAGCGTCCTCAATCTGTACTCCAATCTCATGGAGGTCTGCAAAGGTGGATAGGGGGAGGACGATCATTTTCTGCATGAGCTTAGGTTGGAGGTTGCTCACAACCATCCGTATTTGATCTTTGTCAGTCGGCCTAACGGTCATCATTGAAGCCTTGGCCCTCCAGCGAGTTACGAAATCGGAGAAACTCTCTTTCGCCTCCTGCCTAGTCATCTCAAGATCATGGGTTGTAATCTCGATCTGTGTATTGTAGGAGTATTGTGCTATGAAGGCCTCGGCCATCTCCTCCTAACTCCTCTTGACGGAATCTTCCAATTTCGCATACCAAATGGCCGCCACACCTGACAAGGTCCGGCCGAACAAAGAGAGCTTCTGTAACCTGGTGAGGCCCATCGGTCTTAGTATGTCCGAAAACAGCCACAAATGCACCATGGGATCCCCAGATCCGTTAAAGCGATCAATATGTGGCATCTTAAAGCGGTCTGGCAGCGTCACGGTCGCGTCGGTGTACCCATCTTCAATGTCTGGAATGGACTTGACACCCTGAGATTTCTTGAACAGCTTTTCAAGCTTGCTCACTTTCAATGTTGTGGGGTCCACCTCGAACTCAAAAGGAGAATCCGGCAGATTGGTGGGTGTTTTGGATAATTGGGGTAGGATTGGGGGCGGAGCCGGCCTGTCGGAATGTCCGCTTCTCCCTGAACATTTGGCGCATCCCCGGGTGCTGGAACTCCTGGTGGGGGAGGGGCTTGGTGCGAAGCAAATGCTCCGGTTTGCTGCTGTAACCTGGCGATCAACTCTGCTTGTTGAGCCATGATCTCGGCCTGTTGTTTGGCAAATTCATCTCGACGAACAGCGTCTTGCTGCATAACCCTCGTACTTTCTTGGAGTTGACGCATCATTTCCTCCATTCTTGCCATACTGCTTTGATCTAGCTGAATAACATGTGTATCTCCCTGAGGTAAAAGCAAGTATCCCAACCCGACTGCACACAGGTGAGATGGATAGTGACCGCTGGTTCGAGGACTGTTGAACTGATGATCTGTGCCTGACTGGCCTTTTTACTCTGCCTCTGGCGAAGGAACACTATTTCGCCCTTGAACTGAATCTCTGACCTAACAAAGTCTATCCGCACAAGTCTAATGTACTCGGGAGATATCGAAGCCTTCTGAAGCTATGGTTCCCAGACTACATTGTAAAAGAAGAAAACAGACAGCATCTCAGCCTGATTTCACCAAAACAGATATGAACATAGCTGAATAACTGCATTCAACCACTGATCACCGTTCCTCAAATTATTGCCCCAAAACTGAATCTGATACCCACAGATATAACCGATTCCCAAAACACTGGTGCCCGTAGGCCTGATACCCAGACTTGCAAACTGATACGTACATTCCTGTAGAGACGCACTCTAAAAGCACATAGCAAGCAAGTGAGAGCCAAAAACACCTCTATGGTGGGGTAGGGTTTCCCTGTCCTATTTTGTCAGGAGCTAGGGTTTCACTACGCACGCAGCGGTTTCAAACAACCTATAATCGGGTGAGCAACCTATCTTAGTTTGGGATAGTCACTATGGATTCCAATATGCACTAGGTTGAATGGTCAAAAAGGGTGCCCCGGTAAAAACCGGGGTTTGTCTTCCCATCGTGGCAAAGCCCATAACTGGTCAGCCTTATGGCACGCTTCTCAAAGCGAGCCTTCGGCAAACCGTTCAGGAATAACAGATGACAAACACTGTGTCCTAGGCGCACCAATGCACATGCAATGCAAAGAAACACATAAGTGTAATCAAAACAAGATATCATGAGTTCGAGTCAAGTTCTCTAAATCCCCAGCAGAGTCGCCAGAAACTGTAGATGTCCTCGAAACGTCTCGGGAGGAAATCTCGTTTTGTTCATTTGGGGCTTACTACAGTTCAGGACTCAATGTCACGGTCCTGTATCTAATCTCGCAGAGTGCAATGTCAGACCGATGAATCATCAAAGAGTCCAAATCCGGCAAATCATTTTTGAAGAACTGATTTTTAGAAAGAAGTGCCAAACATGGACTACTTTTCCAGATACAGAGTTGCCACCTAAATTTATTTTGGGAGAATTTAAGAAACCCTGACTCGTTGCCTAAGGCCACGTGTCCGTCATCACCAAAGTTGCCTCGGCTCGGGAACTTGGGTACGATTGGGGAAGGTCAGCTATGAGCACCCCCGCTTGCCCGATCAAAGATCGGCCACTACTAAGCATGATATCGAGTTTTGAAACATATGTGCTCTTATTCCGGTTATTAGCCTAGAATTACTATGTAATGCGCACAGCATACAAGTATAGACTGGGTCGCCTGAATTGGAACAAAACATCTCATGTTCGTTTTGAAAAACGGTTTGAAGGTACTACTCGTAAGTAGGCTAAGATGTGGATTTTGCCACCCTTGGGTGGGCTTAGAAAACGTGATTTTGCCACTCTCAAGTGGGCTTAAAACTCTCATTCAATGCATTGTTCTAATTCAAATAACCCAACCTCCACCCACAGGCATTCAGGCAGTTATATCACATAAGCAAATAGCCTCATGGTAAGCATGCTATCATGGCAGTCACTCACACGCATGCAAGGATGCTAAAGCATAAACACTCACCGAGTGCTCCAAGCCAAAACAAAAGCTAGTTAGTAATCAATGCATGATCCTAGTTCATGTTAAGATGGCTAATGCAACACATGCAAAATGCAACTAAGATAGGCTCGGCTATTCTAAACATGGCATATGAAATATAACAGATAACAT
Organism: Camellia sinensis; assembly: GCF_055761805.1. NCBI lineage: Eukaryota > Viridiplantae > Streptophyta > Magnoliopsida > Ericales > Theaceae > Camellia > Camellia sinensis. Next base: position 6,846,505 of record NW_028128989.1, on the reverse strand, counting down.
GTATTCAACTTGGAATTGAAGTATAATGCAGTTAGTATGATACACCGAGCCCGGTGCATGCAAGATAGATGAATGGATGTAAACATGCGAGCATAAGGACGCTAATTGAAACGTGCCCTAAAACTAACCATCGAAAGTAAGTAAGTAAAAGGGAGAAAGACGTGGGCTTAGAAGACATACATCACACACACACACACTTATTACAACATTGCCCTCCTCAGAGGGTCCGAATGAATAATACACAACCAACTAGCTAATCTAAGCTAATTATTACACAACATTAGCTAATTAACAAATTAACTAAATAGGCAAATGAACTAGCATGCAAACTACATATGATAGACCGCCTCCGCTCTACTTTGAATGATAAGGGATGCATGCATGCTCGAGTCGCCTCGTCGGTAAATCCATCGCGATGCCCCAATTTGCCTCTGTTTGCAACTGGTCATAGAATACTGTACAAAGCTCCAGAAGGCTGAAACTCCACCATGGAAACCTGTAGGGATACTATCGACTAGTTTTTGCTGCTGGTTTCTGGTTTGCTGCAACAGAGAGCAAGAAAGGGGCATGGCAAAGTATTTTCAACATATGTGTGCATGACCACTCTCCCCATCATTGCACAAGCTCCAGGGAGTGTAGTCCTCGATCCTCGTACCACTAATTATGCATCTTGATGCATGATGGCCGAGGAGTCAGATTGCACGACTCAATGTGAAATGGATGCACAAATGAACACAATAAGGCCTAAATTCCATCATGGGTAATCAAGAGTGTCGGCGACCGGGAATTGAAGTATGTTTCGTCACTTTGAGTATGAAACGTCCCTCGTTTCTCGTGTTTGGACTAGACCCTACTCCAAACACTATGCAACAACTAAAATAGCATGGCATGCAAACACAATGCAATAACTAGCATGCAATCGTAAACGAAATGCAACTAAGACATGCAAACATGCAAGGAATGACATGCAAAGGTGCAACTAGCATACGCAATGCTATGAACTACGAATGGCATACTCAATACACATGACGCTATATGGCATACACAACGCACATATGACGATGGATATATACAAAGGCATAATCAAGGCATAAACAATGCGACGATCAAGCATGCGACAATATGGACATGGCATACACAATGCAAGATGGACTTAAACTAAAAGGAATGGGCCTCAGCCACACTCAAATCAGTGGCCAAACATGATGAAATTAGGCAACAAAAACACATGCAAATATGCATAAATGCAAGGAACCAAACCTAAGGCACCAAATGCAACTCTACCAAAAGCATGGCAAGGGATGAAATATGGCATACAATCACACATTTTCCAGCTCTGAAATGACATGCAAAATGGTCCCGAATCATGTAAACACCTCACACAATGCATGCTAGATTGCTTGGATATCGAAACTAGTGAAGTGCATGTCACAACCCAAACCCGGCCCTATGGGTTTAGCACCGTAACCGGCCAGTAATCCGAGATTACCGAAGGCCTGCTTAACAGTAATACAGTAAAACAGAGTACAGGGCCTGGCGGAAGCCAATACAGTAAATAAATAGTGTCCATTGAGCTGTGACAGTCTGTATGCCAAAAGATTTTTCATGCATTCACATACAACAGTACAGTCTATACAAAATTTACAGTCACACAGTACGGGGACCTAATCCCCTAATAACAGTACGGTAAGCAGTCAGTCTATACAAAGCAGTGAAACAGTACAGAAGGGGGAATTGTAAAACACCCCTAAGCCCTAACACGTTAGGCTCGGAACCTCGCAGTGAGGCACAAAGGCTGGCTTGACAAAACTGGAGTTACCCTGACGCCTCTAGCCGCGGTCTGGTGCCTGTACACCTACATATATATATGAGCAGTGAGCTAAAGCCCAGTGAATAACATAAAGCGTAAAGGGGTTTAGAATGAATGTCCTTACAGTAATGAAAACAGTTCAATTCAATCAGTATTTCAGTTGTTCAGTACAGTAAACAGTCATATGTGGTACATCCATTAGCATAACAGTGACAGTAGGTCTTAAAAGACCGAACAGTAATGATGGCCATTAGTCAGTAAACAGTAGTGGTTCCACGAGGGAACCGACAGAGATCTCTGTAACAGTAACAGTAACAGTAAACAGTAGGTACTAAGGATGCCACAATACAGTTCAGAATATAGGACATACATTCCTTCAGTTAACAGTAATCAGTTCAGAAAGCCGTACAGTTCAGTTGTTCAGAAAATAATCATTTGTGAACATATCTTTACACAATCGTTACTCATAGAGTTCGGCCTACAGTATGCTAGAGCGTGTCTCCCCAGTCGCCAACCCTACACAGTTAACAGATTGAACACACTAAGCTACACAGTTGGGAAAGATAACAACTTAATCCCTAATGCCTCGGTGTGTTCTACATCTATATCCTCAACAAGATGCCTTAAACTAGGCCTAAAAATGCCTAGAAGGGGATGAGGATGCAAAAATGCACATTTAAAAGCATTTTCAGGATTTTCAGAAAAACAGAGTCCCGCTCGAGCGCAGGTTTCCCCGCTCGAGCGTACAGGCAAATGAAGGTACACGCTCGAGCGTAAACTTTCCCGCTCGAGCGTACTGTAAAAGTACTGGATGGGTGAAATCCCCGCTCGACGCCCGCTCGAGCTTGAGACATGACTCCGCTCGAGCGCCCAATCCTTCGCTCGAGCGGACTGTAAAACAGTGCAAGATGCTGGAAGCTCGATTTTCCCGCTCGAGCGGCACTTCCCCCGCTCGAGCGGACGACTGAAATCTGGAAATCCCAGATTCGAGCTCCAGGTTCAAAACCAAGCTCAAAAGCATCAAAACCAATCCTCTTGGGCCCATTTTCTGGAAAACATTTATAAACACATAGAATAACATGAATCAAGGCTCAATTTTGAGAAATCAAGGCCCAAGGGTGGTTAATTCAAACCCAATTTCAAACCATTTTCCAAGAACAATCCTCAATCATGACATGCATGATCTTAAATCATTTTCAAAGCTTCAATGCTGTTTCAAAAGAGCTCAAACCTTCAAAAACAAGATGAACTCATGGAGTATGACCAAAAGATGGACATGCATGTGAGGTATTATGAACTACAACCTCAAAACTTCAATATATGTACATGCATGCAACAATTAAGCTACAATTAGCAATTTGAGCCATAGGGTGGCTCTAGACTTCAACTTAGCTCTAAACCATGCAAGAATCAACTCAAAACATGAACAAGAAGACAATGGAGCTACCTTTAGTCTTGTATTTAGGATAGGGAAGCTCAAATGTACAAAAACTCCTTCAATTCTTCAAGATTCTCAAGCTAAATCAACAAGAACAATTCTCTCTCTCTCTAACTCTCTTCTTGGTCGGTTAGAGGCAACACAAGGACTGATGAAAATGTGTTATGTGAGTGTAATGAGAATCAAAGATGACTCAAGTAGTGGGCCACTTATGTGGCAAAATGGTAAATAAGTCCAACTCTTTTATTAGCTTATTTTAATCTAATTTAATCATACCTAATCAGTTTTCGGGTAAATATTCCATAAAATTACATTAATTATGACGATCATAAAACATCAATCGGTTACTAATTCGGCCGTCGATATGGCCTTCAATTAGCAGTTTAAACATATAAGCATGAACAGATAATCATACAGTCAAACAGATAAAATGCAATTTAACTAACATATACTCAATCAATTCGGTTTCCAATTTCAGTCAGTCAGTTCAGTACTTTAATCAGTTCAATTATCAGTCATAATCAATTCAGTTTAACGGTAATCGATGGTTATCGGTAATCTATCAGTCATAAGTCGGTAAACAGTATGAGGGTTGTTACAGTGCATTACACTAAAGGTACACAGAGCAATGCTCAATTGACCCAACCAGCCCCAAACAATCCCTATGCAGGTCCAAGACAGTGGGAAAATGGTCTAAAATGATGGCTCAAAATGCATAGAAATGAAGCTCATGCAATGGTCCAAAAATGAGGTATTCATGCACAACTCTCAAACACATTTAAAGAGTAGAAAACATGAGAATATGGCTGACATATAAGCTCTGAAATATGATTAACAATGATGCCAAAATATGGAAACACTTCAATATAAGCATGCAATAGGCTTTAAAACTCAAAGCTAGCCAAGGATATTGAATTAAAACCACGCATAGAAAACATCATTCGACCATGAGGCATAAAAATAGAGCTAAGGTAGTCCAAAATATGCACAAAATCAGTTTAAGGCATGGCCAAAAAATGCTAGAATCAAAGACCAAAGTAGTATGCAATACAAGCTAGTAAAGAGGGTTTACACTACAAGTATATGAAGCATTCAAGAGGTCACTAAACCAGCAAAAGGCATAGGTATGACATGCCAAATAAAGCCCAAAAACTCATTGAAACACGGTCAATGCATGCAAGAATGATATGCTCCTTTGATAGGCTATGAAGAGGGTTATTCTACACATGCAAGATGGACACCCAATATGGCAAAACAAGCTCTGGACAGAGCCTATGCAGGTCTTAAAACTCACCAAAAATGGCCTGAAACATGGCTTGGAAGCATGCAAATAAGGGCTCCTTTGTTAGGCCAAATATGCTAGAAATCAAAACAAGGAGAGAGAGGGTCACCCCTCTTTGATTTTTGCTCTCAAAAACACATAATAACCACTAAAAATCCGCTAGATTTCAGTGGTCAAAAGGGCAAACAAAGCTCAAAACAAAGGCCTTAATGCATGGCTCAAAACAAGGTGAAATGAAGCATGCAAGGGGGTAGATGACCCCCAATAGGAAAATGATCTTAAACAAACATGTTAAGGACCTCAAAATAAGAATTTTTTCAGTTTACACCAAAGCTAAAAAATGCTTGCAAGTATGGCTAAAAGATGGAGCAAAATAAAACTCAAAAGAGGGAATAGGGTGTTACCCTTATAGCTCAGCAACTCCAGCAGCGTATGGACAAAAAATGCAGCTCTTTAGGACCTCTCAAGACCCTCCAAGAAGCTTAGGTTGGTGTTGGAGGTGTTAGGCTAAGAGGTGGTATGCAATAGGCCAAGAACAAGGGACTTTTTGAGGCTAAATAGAGAGATATAGAGAGAGAGGTGTATGTATGCTTTAACCAATTTTCTAAACCCTCTACAAGGAAGGGGAGCCCTTCCTTTATAGACAAGAGGGGCTAAAGCTTCTCCTAGAAGCTTAAAACCAAGGTGGAAGATCCTCCATACACGTGTATGGAGGATCCAGTCTATGCCTCCCAACTGGCATAGCTGGAACCAACTCACTGAGACAAGATTGGGGGAGGTAGGCCAACCAGTTCAAGTGGTCAGCCGACCACCTATCCTGGACGGCCGACCAGGGTCAAAAGGTTCAAGTGGTGGGCAGCCTCCTAGGGTGGTCTCCACAGTGAATGCAAGCTAGTGGTGTGGTGGAAGACCAGCAATTGTGGCCCAAAAGTGAGGGAGACCATTTACCTGACAAGAAAACTGGCCGACCGGGGAAAAGTGGTCTCCAAGGAGAAAAGGTGGTCTCCTACCTTTGTACCACCTTCCAAATAATGAAAACAAGGTCCATGCCAAAAATGAACCAAGACGGATGCAAAACGAGGGTTCGGGGTCCAAAATGCACAGCCGGGTGCCCCGAAAACTGACTATTAAGCATTGAAAGTGGTGTGCGACCACGAAGGTGGTCTCCCGGGCCACTATGTCCCTCCAGAGAGAGGAAACAAGGTGCGTGCCAAAAATCGGAGCAAACAGAAAAAGTTAAGCGGTCCCGAACCGAGGCGCACGGCCGACGGCTCTGAAAATTAGAAATTAGTCTCCAAACGGGAACAGTGGTCTACGACCACGAAAAGTAGCCTACGGCCACTGAGAGATGGTCTACGAGCCCTTTTTCTCCCTTCGGGAAGAGAAAACAAAACCTGGTTCGCAAACCAAGGTAAAGTACAAAAGAGTCCCGAAGTCCGGAGGCAAGGCTTTTAGCCGAAACTCTGAAACCTCAGAACGAGCGCAACATGCACCATCACCGAGCGCTTAATCGATAACGTCTGAGTCTTAAGGTCGGTCAAAAATAGGGTGTCTACACTATCCATAGCAGTATCAAAAATTCTTTTATTTGAACTTGTCTCTTAAGTTTCCTTGCATGGAAAATTGTGTTAAAAAAATGATGCATTCCTTGACTTAATAATAGTGTTTAGATGCATATGAAGATTTTTAGATCTATGAACTAAAAATCTATATACACTACTATTGTTTGCATAACTAATGAACACACAATCAACAGTTTTGGGTCCTATCTTAGTCGTTTTGGAACTTGGGACTGTCGCCTTGGCCAAACACCCCTACACTTTGAGGTAATTATAGGTAGGTCGTCGACCTTTCCATAATTCATAAGGTGTTTGATCAAGTTTCTTGTGGGGTACCCTGTTAAGGATAAAGTTAGCAAACAAAATTGCCTCCCCCCACCATGGTTATTAGAATCCCGATCCGGATCTTACGATCCTACGATCTTACGATCCATTTGAGTATAATCGATTCGGATCGTGTAAAAAAATCCTTATAGGTAGAATCTTTCGATCCTGGTAATGGGATTTTATAGGATCGTGGAATCCCGATCTGAATCCGATCCTATTTACAAGCCTTGTTTTGTATTGTATGACATATTTTATTGTAAATTTTATGTTTATTGTCTAAATACCCATTTATGTGGTCAAAATAAATAATAAAAATTAAGTAGTATTGAATCAAATAGACAAAAAAAAAAAATAAACTAGGAAACAAACATTCAAATATTGCGGTAATTTAAGAAAATTAACTAGTCAGAAAAACAAACTTAGTTTTAGCAGAGTTTAAGGAGGGTAAGATGATTGCAACTTTATCCCAATTTTTGGAGAGATTATTTTTGTTATTCGAATCCGCTCTACCAGGGATGCTAACGATAAACCTTATCATTCGGTTAAGTTACTCATTTTAGTTCTTAATCTATTTTCATATCCAACTTTGTTAAATATTTTTCATCACTTTTTATGCATTATTGTAGATTGTAAAGTATTTTGTTATAGAATTCTTCTTCTTCACCTTCTTTTTTGATGAAATACAAAACTTTTACCATCGAGTTGTCTATTATATAATATTATATGTACATTTTACATGGAGTATTATATTTTTCACAATATCTTCACTTTTTTTTAATAGAATATATGCTCATTTTGTGTATACTTTTTAGGAAATATTTATTTAAATTAAATAATTATGTAATTTGACTTTTTCAGTAGGATCTTACGATCCTCGATCCGATTCTACGATCCGATTCTATAAACACCTCCAACGACCCAACATAGGATCCCGATTTTAACAACCTTGCCCCCCACAAGTTTTGTGGTAACCTTGAACTAATTAACATGGCATTCATTATCTCTTTAAGAGTTCGATTCTTTCTCTCAGCAATTCCATTTGACTAAGGAGAATAGGGTGCAGTGGTTTAGTGAATGATACCATGTTCAGAATAAAATTCTTCAAATGGTGCATTATACTCACCACCTCTGTCACTCCTCACTATCTTTATAGTTTTACCAAGTTGATTTTCAACCTCAAGTTTATATTGTCTAAAAGCTTCTACGGTTTCATCTTTACTTCTCAATAAGTAAACATATCAATATCAAGTGCAATCATTAATAAAAGTAATAAAGTATTTCTTACCTCCTCTAGTTTGAACAAATTTTAAACCATAGATATCTGTGTGAATTAAACTTGGAGGTTCAGTACTTCTTTCAACTTTATTAAATGATGCCTTGGTGAGTTTTGCCTTAACACAAATCTCACATTTATGATTAGGATCAAATTCTAAGTTTAGTAAACATTCTAAAGCAACAAGTCTATGTAAAGAATTAAAATTAACATGTCCTAATCTACCATGCCATAAAAAGAAGACTCAACAATATAAACAGAAGATGTGTTCTTATTATTAAAAGCCAAATTAGGTACAACAGTTATTATATTGAGTTTAAAAAGTCCATCACTTATATAACCTCTCCCCACATACATTCTACTCTTGGAGAGTACAACTTTATCAGATTCAACGACTAATTTAAACCCATTCTTGATTAACAATGACCTAGAAATCAAATTTTTGCTAATTTTTGGCACATAGAGTACATTGTTAAGAGCGAGTTCTTTTCTTGAGGTCATTTTTAGCACAATCTTTCCTTGTCCTTCTACAGTTGAAGTGGAGGATTTTCCTATGAAAAGTTGTTCCCCACTTTCCACCACTTTGTAGGTTGTAAACATCTTCTTATCTGCACAGATATGGCGGGTTGCTCCAGTATCCACCCACTATTCCTTGGGATTGCCTACCAAATTTGCTTTAGAGACTACTGCAACAAGATTGATGTTTACCACTCCATTGAAAAGATAAAAGTCCTCGGCTATGTTAGCTTGTGCTGGTTTTTTGCTCGAACTCTCTCCGTCCTTGTGAACGTGACAATCCTTAACGCGATGTCCATCTTTACCGCACACAAAACACTTGCCTTTGAATCTCTTGTTGAACCCGTTGTTGATCCCTTTGATCTTACTAGTGAATCCTTGTTTGAGACCATTGTCATCATGCTTTCGCTTCTTGTTATTGGACTTTGACCCATGTTCATGTTCCACAACATTTTCTTTAGCTTGCATGACATGGTTTCTTGACTTCTTATTGGAACCATGGCTGTCCTTCTCAATTCTGAGTTGAATAATCAGGTCCTCCAATTTCATCTCCTTGCGTTTATGCTTTAGATAATTCTTGAATTCTTTCCAAGATGGTGGCACTTTTTCAATGATTGCCGCAACCTGGAAAGATTCACTGAGAATCATCCCTTCTGCATGTCTGTCATGGAGAATTAATTAGAGATCTTGAACCTGACTAATAACTGTCTTGGAATCCATCATTTTAAAATCCAGAAAATGGCTAACAATAAATTTCTTTGTACTGACGTCCTCTGTCTTATACTTATGATCTAGAGATTCCAATAGTTCTTTAGCAGTGTTTTTGACACTATACACATTGTATAATATATTGTCTAACCCATTGAGGATATAATTCCAATACAGATGCATTAACCGCGACAACCACTTGTTAGTCAGTTTCTCTCTCGTTTAGTGCCGGTGCTTTTCCATGAGTGAAGCAAGCCAAATTTAATGTTGTAAAATAAAATATCATTTTTTGTTACCATCTTTTAAAATCATTTCTATCGAATTTTTCTGACTTCTTCCCATGATTTATCGGTATTACTGGAGTCATCACTGGCATAACAGGTGTGGGGGTTGTGTAATAACAGTCTCAGTACTGTTAGTTGTCATATTTCTGACGAAATAAAAAATGTACCAATCACAATTTTATACAAAAAAGAATTTACACACAAAATATACAAAATAATATTTTGTAACAAAATTCCAATGATAAACAGTATATTACTACTATGTTATCAAAGAAATCATTAAACAGTATATTACTACTATTTAAGAAATTAAACAGTATATAACTACTATTTAATTTACTGAAACAAAATATTTGTCTGTCTTACACAAATAAATTAAAAATAAAAATTTACTTTAAGATTGTTATACCCACAGTGGTATGTGTGTGTAAATTAAATGTATAAATTAAATAAATAATTTAGAAAAATAATTATATAAACTATTTCCCAAATTAAAAGCTTACAGAAAATAATGTCGAGGCTTGTGTTGGACACAATCTCCTTAAAGTAGGTTTCGCCCTCGTTCCGGTGCTTCGAGTTTTAACCGTCGTCTACTTCCCAGGATGCAACGACTAACACTTGATTTTACAGCACTATAAAATCAAGTCTGGTGAACTAAAACTCTGTCGTAACTCTCTTTTTCTTCCTAAAAAAATAAATGCAGTAACACAAAGAAGACCAGAGAAAGAAGGACGGAATTATGATGAAAAAATCTGATCAAATGAATTGCTGGAAGCGGCCTTTATATAGGCAGAAAGGTGGCTGTTCGAACAGGTACCAAACAGATATAAATTTGTTCGTACAGATTGAACAAGTTCGGTTTTGACTTTCAACAGGCAGAAAACCTGTTCGGATGAAGGGCTCTGTTTGGGTGAGAAAAAACAATCTAGACAGATTTAATTTGAATTTTGAAACCAAAATTCAAAATTAAATAAATAAAACGCAAATATTTTTTGCCCAAAAGGATAAGTATTGGGTTGGACAAGCCCAACCTAATCTCACATCACGTACTCGCGCCCAAGCCAACTCGCCCGACCGGGTGAACGGTGGCAGCCGCGCACGTGATTTTTGTTTTGGGTCCAATGGGTCTCGCCCACTTCATCCGTAACCTCACCCTTCCACAAACTTGGGTACCTCTTGGGGCCTATCCCAAATATCCCAAGTTAAGGTATATGAACCCACTCAAATCCATAAGCCTTTTCAATGTGGGACAAGCACATTTCACAAATGTGTAGGAAACCCACCTAAATCCATTTCTACGAATCCGAAAATGCGCGTTGAATTCTCATTCATCCGGAAATGATTTTAAGCAACTAAATACATGGTTTTATTCACTGCGTGGCATTAAACATGAACCCAATGAAAAATATTAAAAATAACGTTTGAGTACCACTTTAATTAATGCTCAAAGTTAGCAAAAAATAAGGATTTTTCAAAACTTTTCAAAGCCATTTTTCCAACAAGATTCTTCTAGCAATTTAGATAACTCCTCGATCTTCTTGAGAGAAACAACTTTTCTTGTTCAAAGCTCCTCATTCTCCTGAATAACACTCTGCAGTTCATTTTCTTTGTCCAGTATACTTTCCTTCAATCTCATGCTCTCAGCCTTTGCTTCCCCAAGAACTTCCTTCAAATATATCACCTCAGATTCAACTTCCTTCAAAGTTTTCTTTAGCTGAGCTCCTTCCTCCTTTGTTGCACTAGCTTCTCCCTCAGCATCTTTTAGCAAATTTACCTGCCTGCTTATTTCTTTTTCCATTGAAGAGTTCTTGCTTTCTGATTGCTTTATACAATTCATCAAATGAAGCTCTTTTTGCTCCCACCCAGCCTTGGAACTCTGGTATTCATTCTTGGATTGTTCAATTGAATTAATAAGAACATCAATCTCGTGCTTTGCATCATCAAGCATTGTTTTATACTTCTCTTTTTTTCGATTTCAAAACCAATTAACTTCAAATCTTCCATTTGGGCTACATAATTTTCATTCTCTGCTTGACTAGCTACTAGTTTTTCTTTGGATTCTCTCACTTCAGAGGAAACTTCATGCAATGCTGCAGCTAAACTTTCCATTGCCTTCTTACCCTCCTCATCTTCATCCCTGGAATTTTCCAACTCATTTATGAGCTTGTTTTTTTTCTTCCAACAGGTTTTGAACATTATCATCTACAAGCTTCTCATTGTTCAAGATCTCTCCAAGCTATTTGCTTTCTCAGCCTGAACCTCTAAATCCTCAACCTTCTCCTTCAACTCCTCCACTAGATTACGTGCATATGATTAAGTCATTTTTGCAGCCTCCAGCTCAACTTCAATGGAAGCCTCTTTTTCCACCAACTTGTCCTCATAACTTTTGAATTTCTCAAGTTCTCGTTTTAGAATCTCTATCTCTGAATTCAGCTCAGACACCAACACGTTGTTCTCTTTAGCCTCCATTTCAAGCTTGGAATCAAGCAAGGCCTTCAATTGGGCCAACTCAGCAGATAGAATCTCCACCTTCTCTGCATGAATCTCAGCAATCTTCGTTGCGTTATCAGCATGGCTGAGGATTTGGTTCTTTGCATCGCAATTATGGCCAATTCTTGCTTAATCCTTTGGAGCTCCTGAGTAGCAAACAGAAGAGCAGTCACATCAAGAGCATGTTGGTTCTTCACAGCTTCAAGCTCTTATTGCCACTCCTCTTCCTTCTTCTGAGCCACCTCAATTCTTGCATGTTCCATCTCAACAGCCCTGAACTTCTCAATCTCAGAATTCTCTTCGGCTCGCTTTTGAGCCACCAAAGCCTCCCTGAGCTTCTCATTTGCTTCCTCAGCCAATCTCTGGGCTTCTTTTAATTCTTTAATAGCTTGAACTTTTTCTTTCTCAACCAAAACCAACTTCTCCTTTGCATGCTCAAGATCTTCCTGAATAACACTCAATTGAGCCTGTAATTCCGATCCCTTCGAAACCGGTGTTGGTTGTTTCTGAAAATTCAAAACGAAGACACAGTGCGAATCAAATGTCACAATAGTTTCACAACTTACCCATGTTTGTCAGCAAACAAAAGGATTTGATTTAAAAACTCGCTTTTGGAGTTCACAGCTTTTCCTGTTTCTGTGGATTTGAAGTGCATCGAATTTAAATCCAAGCCCAAATTGGTGTATAAAGCGATTAAGCAGCAGAATAAGATTCGGAACCTGTAATTTCGATCCTTTCAAAAATCCATGTCGGTTGTTTCTGAAAAATCAAGATGAAGATGCAATGCAAATCAAATGTTACATTAGTTTCTCAAATTGGCCATGTTTGCTAGTGAGCAAAACGATTTGATCTAAAAATCCATTTTTGGAGTTTCGCTAACAATTCTTTCCTATTTCTGTGGATTCAAAGGAGCAAATTTATTGATGAATAAACAAAAAAAATACAAATATATATATATATATATATATATATATATATATATATATAAATTTAATACATTTTCATATTCTTGTATATTTATTGAATTTTAAAATATTTTTTCACAAATATTTTCCTTTTTAAATGCATCTAAGTTTGTGCATCTTAAAAGTAAAAAATTTACTAAAAACAAAAATAAAAAAAATAAAAAACTCAAATTTCATAAAATCAATCAAAATCAAATATGGTGATTAATACTTTTTGGTTGTAGCTAGGGTTCATCCGGTCCTCACTCCCACCGACACAGGCATTATTTTTTAGTTTTATAAAAGAGATATCACATTATTCAATCACATAGAAATTTATTAAATAACTGTATAATTCTTGACTAATTATTTTTATAAGTAAATGGAAAGGCCTCTGAAACACTCTCTATAAATCTTTCCTTGATTTGGATTAACATACACAAAATTTGTGCACAAAAATATATTAAAAAACAAAAAATTTGCGTTGTGTTGTGTAGTTCAAATTCATTCTAAAAGCAAATATCCTACATTATATGAGTTGAATTTAGATAATTTTTGAATATTTTTATGTGCACGAATTGAGCGCACATAATTTTCCATCTTGCGTGGGTCTCTTGCTATTGGAGTGTTGCCTATGTCTCTTCTTCCTGTTGCATAGAGCAAGGATCCTCTAGAGTATTTTTTTACTCTAGGAAACTTTAGGAAAAAAATACTCTAGAGGATCCTTGGTGTGTTGCATAAGGATCCTCTAGAGAATTATCCTGAAGTGTTTGGTAAAGTGGTTTACCTGTGGCGCGACAACTGTCCCACTAAAAGTATACAATCCTTGAATTTTTTTTAACTCTGAAATTTTGAATGTCACTCTCACCCCGCAATGACATTTTCGATTTCTAAATAGAATTTTACTAATATCACTCATAAATATATTTGATGTTGACATTCTTTTACCTGTACCAACAACAAATTATAAAGGTTGTAAACATCATAACATTTCAAAACATAATGGTGGCGTGTGATAACATTTACGTTTAAAAAAAAAAAAAAAATTATCAATTTAATTTAAAAAAGAACAATATGAACACACACATATCTTCTCTTTCATTTTTCTTTTGACAAAACTTCAAAAACTATTTATTTTTTGGAAAGTCAGTTTGAAGACGTTTAAACTTGCTGAAATCAAAGTTTTGAAATTCACATAAAACTAACCACATTCGATATAATCTTGACCAACCTGAACTTTTGATGTTGCTTCCCAATTCTCATTACACAAATCAAAAGACAAAGGTTGAAGAAAAAATCTTGCCAAGAATACAAACAAATCAGTGATATTTACAAATTCATAATTTTTTTTTTTTATAGTTTCCAATTAGTAGCTCGTCCTGTGCGGCGACTTCTAACAAGTACTCATTCATCCATATGAATCATGGATGACAACAATACCTTAATTTTTTGAGAATTTTCCCCTTGTTGGGTGCCAAATTCAGAATTAAAGTTGACTGCAATAATTATCATCCCAATGAAAATAATCCCAAAAGATATTGAAAATTGAAAATTATTTTGTATATATAGTTTCACCTGCTTTTGTATTCTAATTAACAGCATGGTAGAGCCTCTTTGTTTTGTTTTTTTTGGTCAATAATAATCATCTCTGAATCAACACAGAAAACATGAAAGAAATCAAAAAGCTAACAAAAACAATGTTAATTTGAAAGAAATCATGTAAAAAGCCCCTAATGAAAACCCTAATTTTTTTACCTAAGAATAGATTTGAAATAAATCATGTAAGAATCTCTCAATCAATACATTCAACAAACTTATATTACTATTACCATTTAAAAAAAATCCAAAATTTTGAAATTGTTTGAAGGATGAACCTGTTTTATTTCGAATCTGTTGAAGGTAGAGGATCCGAATAGCTTCGTTGTTGAATAACTGAAACAAAGAGGAAAAGTTTTTTTTTTTTTCCTTTGTTTTTTAATTTACTCACCAAAATAACGTTGTTGTGGTGAGGTTTTGATCTCAGCCCTTAATTTTTCTAGTGAGACAAGTGTCGCGCCACAAACCACTCCGCCAGATCACTTCAGGAAATACTCTGGAGACTGGAGGATCCGAATGCCTTGCTGTTGGCTTGTGCTAATGTTCAACATAATAAAAAATAAATAAATAAAAAAGATTAAAAACCTTTTCGATTTTTTTTTTTTTTTTTTTGTGTGACCATTTCACTCATTTTAGATTTTTTTAATTTTTTTTTTCCCTTGAAGTATACTTTATCTTTTATATTAACTAATGTATCATCCGTACTATACACAGATTGTGTTTACAATTATTTATATATATATATCAATTGCAATTTTTTAATGTCTTTTTTTTTTATACATAGAAAAAGAATATAACAAATGCAGCATAATTTTAATCAATTATTTTATGTTTGCTTTTATTCAAAACTTAAAAATAATGTAAGGACAAAATTTATAAAAATTAAGGAAAAATTTATTCCTAATGACATTTTGTTACTTCTATATAAATATTTGAAAAAATAAACTTAAAAAAAGTAGTCAATATAATATTATACATTAAGTAAAAAAAATGTGGTTAGCAATTATACTTACATAAATTTACTATAGTTTTAATTTCAAATTAAAAAAAAAAAACTATTTTAAAAGCATTTAGCCAGTACAAAACAGAATTTTCTTAGCAAAAATGAAAGTTCCAAAATTTTGTTGTAAATTTTTAAATGTCTATTGTTAAACATTATATTCTACTTGCCTGTTTGTTTGCTTGCTTGCTTTTGGAGTTTTGATATTTGATCTTTGATCTTTGATCTTTGATTTTTGCTCCGCATTCATTGTATTGTTTTATTTATTTATTTTTTCTTCTTGTTTGATTTTCGCATGATATTTTTTTCATAGTGTATCTCTAAGTGTATTAGTAAAAATATCACATATTTAAAATGCACAAAATTACAATATATAGAAAAAAAGTAAGTAATTGCCCAAAACTAAAACTACTTTAAGGAAAAATAAAAAATAAAAACAAAAATAAAATTGTTTGAAATAGAAAATGATTTATTTATTAATTTTTAAAAATAAAATTTTAAAGAAAACAAAGAAAACTATATAAAAAAAAGTACAGAAACCAAACATAAAATATAATACAAAAAATAAATGAATTATAGGATTTTCAAAAAGTCTTGCTTGATTTTCGCATGATACTTCTTTCATAGTGCATCTTCAAGTGTATTAGTGAAAATATCATACACTTAAAATGTACAAAATTACAATATATAGAAAAAGAAAAAAAAAGAAGTAAGTATACTTTAAGAAAAAATAAAATAATAAAAACGAAAATGAAAATGAAATTGTTTGAAATAAAAAATGATTTATTTATTAATTTTTAAAAATAAACTTTTAAAGAAAACAAAGAAAACTATATAAAAAAAAAAACCAAACATAAAATATAATACAAAAAATAAATTAATTACATTTCAAGAAGTGAGATTCACAAATAAATTTTGTAAAATCTTGTCTATTCATATACTTTTTGTGTATATTTTATGTACATCTAATCCGGAGAATGACATTGAAGTAGTCTGCACTTCTGGCATTTGGTCCATTTAATAGCTTTAGCAAACACAGATGTAATAAATTTTATAACAAAAAACACAAATAATTGTGAGACAAAGTATTTAAAAAAAATGAAAGTAACATTCAATGGTGATATAGAAGCACATCCGACGTTTTAATTGGAGGTACAACCAGATAAATTGCCATAGAAGGGAAATACAACCTTTATTTTTCATCACAATAATTGCATAACTCAATATATAATTTTAATGTCTCTCACTCTTTCGCACATTCAATTCTATATCAATATTAGAATGAATGCATGAACCAAAAAAATGAAACATTTAAGAACATAAAGAGATGTGGTATGAGACCTTTCAATTGTTGAATTCTATTAATTAGTAGTTATTAGACTTCAATGGTCAGGCTTTTAATATTTGTTAGCCATTAAAGCTGAGTTCTTTGATTTTATCTATATTCACTTGATAATTTGAGAATGGACTTGTGCCAAGCCTTTATACAAACACTTAGCACATTTTTTGAGCATTATTAATGAAATGCATAGTGTAATTTTTTTTTCTGCAATTGCAACATATTATTTTTTAATAAAAATTTATATTTGTTTTAGATATTATTTAAATACAAAGTATTTTTTAAAGTTTTTTATAAAAATAATTTAATAATCTCATCACTAACCATAATGTATGAGAGAAGTTGAAAAGGGTACGACAGTAAGTATGGGAGAAGTCAAAATGGCTTGTGGGTTGAGAGACGTCAATAAATAATGAGATTTTTTTTTTTAAATAAAAAACTAGAAAATTGATATTAAGATATTAGAACTCCCACAAGGCTTGTGGGTTAGAAACTCAATTTTTCTTATATAATACTAGCTTATCATTCGTGCTATGCACGGGATAATTATAAATATTTATATTTGTTTTAGATTTTTTTTAATATATAAATTATGTTTTTTAAGATTTTTTATAAAAATAATTTAACAATCTTATTGCTAACCATAGTGTATTGGAGAAGTTGAAAAGGGTACTACAGTAACTATATATGGATTGTATCTATAATTATTTATATAAGGGGATTTTAAATGCTGATCAAGAGATTTTGACTAAATCAATAAATGCAGGCATGTGGAAAGACATGTGAATTGAAAAAATTTAATAAATGCTGATCAGGGGATTTTGACCAAATCAACAAATGCTGAGTTTTTTTTTTAAATAAAAAATAAAAAATTTAAAAAATTCACATTGGGATATTGAAGCTCCCACATGCATTGAGGGTTAAAAATCTCATTTTACTTAATATATGGTATAGATATAGATAGATATAGATTAATATATTGAGCATTAAATGTTAGCAATAATGTTTGTTTTAGGAAATAGGTTAAAAGTGAATTTTTTTTTTATTGTTTTAAACTTTTTTTGAAAAAATATATAAAAAAATAGAGAGATAATGTGATTTAAAAAAAAGTTAAAAAGTAAAAAAATCTACTTTTAACCTCTTTGTCAAAAGAGGTCTTAGTGAAAAATGCATTGTATTGTGTGTGTGTGTGTGTTTGTTTTAACAACACTTGTTAACAAGGGTCTTATAAATATGAGGGAAATTATGCACCTTACTACAAAATGTGTAATTTAATTTCGTTACAATTTGGTGTAAAAAAAATATCATAACTAAATCACAAATTTTTATAGTATCAATCACAAAATTTTAAAAACTTTGTTACACCAATTTATGATGAAATTATATATTTTATTGTTAATATTACAAAATTTTATGATAAAATAATATATTTTTGTAATAGAGTGCATATAAAATTATCTAGATATGATAGACAATCAAAATTTAATTATCGTAGCAGCATAGTGTTTACCATAAAATGCTAGTGAATTCTTGCGTTTATCCCTTTTCCAGTTGATGGGTGAATTGCAAGCTCTGAGGGTGATTAGCGGATATTTTGATCCGCCTAAACTGATCGAAACAAATCGATCTGTCGCATTTTGGACAGATTCGTGATGACGAACGAATGGTTGCGGATTGATTTTTTCTCATCCGCCTAGTTTTGGACGAATGGCGGATTTGAGATTCTTTTGGCCGCACCGAACTGCCAAACCACGAACCCTCTTAGTAATTTGTAAGACATTGTATTTTCAATTTGTTTAGATATTCTGTTTGTGTTTTCAATTGAAAAAATGTTTAGATGTTTTGTTATGTTGTTCATTTGTTTTCAATTTGGAAATTCTTTTATCAAATGGCAAGTGTTAATATTTGATATTTTTGTATAAAAAATATAAAGCTTAATTTTGTCATTTTTTTTTAAGAAAATCAAATTAAATAGTTTTTTAATAAAAAAAATAATGAAATAGTTTTGATAATACATGGTTTTTTTGTACGTATTTATTATTGATATTTGACAATTTACTTGATAATCTTTTAATTCTGTTGAGTTAGATTGTTATCCAAAAAAAAGTTGACAATTTGTTGTATTATGTTTAAAATTTGTAAAAGTTTAAATCTCCAAACTGATTCGCATCCATCTGTCAGTCCGCTCAATCTGCATCCGCCAATCCGATGGACAGATGTAGATTATTTTTTTAATCCGCCAATTCAGGAGATGGATGGCAGATTGAAAGTTTCCCGATCGTAACCAAATCGTGAGCACCCTTAGCAAGCCCCATCTTATATTAATATAATTTTAATAACATGTTAACATCTTCCAGATAATAATAATAAACTTATCTTGTAATTCAATACTAATTTAATTCATTAAAAGGCTTTCTGTCTAGAAATTCAAAATCAATCTTTCTTCGTCCAAAGATCCAGGCCAAAAAAAGCTTTGTCCATAACGACATGTTAGTGTAAAATGTCCAAATTACTTCTATATATATATATATATATATATCATATACCTGGTTAGAATCTCACTTCTCTCCTACTCTCTCACACAGTCTCTCTCATCTAACCTTCCTCTTTTTCTCTCTCTCTCTCTCTCTCTCTCTCTCCTCATCTTCTTCCCGTCAGTCTTTCTCCCTCTCTTCATCATCGCTGATCTTCTATGGCAATGGAGCCAGAGTCAATCGCGACGACGTCGTCCTCACCAATTGAGTTCTCTCTCTTTCTTTCCTCCGTCGTCGTTAATAGCAACGTCTCCATTGTCGCTTTTTACCTCCATTTCATTACTATTATTATTCATTTCATTTATTTATTTATCTATTTTAGTTTGCTTGGACTCCAATCAAATGTTCTTTTCTTTTCCTCCAAGCAAATATTCTTTTCTTTCCCGCTAAGCAACCTTTATTTGCCTCAAAGACAATTATCTTTTTCTCCAAGTTTACTCGGAGGCTACTCTATCTTTCTTTCCCTCCAAGTTTACTTGGAGGCTACTCTTTATTTTGTCTATAAATTTGAACTCATCCTCTCAACTTTTTTTTTATGGTTCTTCTTCTTGGTCCATCCGTATCTCTCTGTCTTTCTTTATGATCAAAATGTAGAGTTTTAGATTAAGAGTAGTTAGCATTTTATTTAAGAGGAGAGTTGTAGATTTTGTTAAACTTTACATATCTTTTCGATCCACAACCTTTGGAGATTTATGGTGATATAGCAGATGATTAAAAGCATTGGTGTTGGAGGGATTTTACATCAAGTGGTCATGGAATTGTTTCGAGGTAATTTGGGTGGTATACAATATGCTTCCTCTAAATCTCTTTGCAAAGAGTTTTTATCTTAATTACTTCACATTTGTACTCTTCTTGATTATTATGGTCATATATTAATAATTCTGTGGAATCATTCTTATTGATACGTTTGATTATTCTAGTCATTTGATAAATTCTGTGAAGTTGTTTTATGTAGTTAATATTGATTTGTCTAGCTAAATGACATAGAAATACTCCGTACATAGATCGAGTCCTTGCCAATAGCTTGGACCAATAGCCCGGATAAACAGTTGTGCTTGGGTGAGGTAGGTGAGGCCGGTCACTTGTCACACTCCAAAATTTGAACAATTAAATATTAAATTAGGATTAAACCCTAATCAATATTCCATCATCCAAATCCTAGGGATGAAACAAATTTAAACGTTCACGTCTCCAAAGAGTTTAAGTAAATTTTCATCCTCAAAAGATTACAAGGAATTAAAAAAAACTAACAAAACGCCAACCAAACCATCCACTACAATTTCATAACTAATCGATACCTCAAACATTCAAGTAACAAAAAATAGTCAAAATAACTTAAAAAATGTAAAGTTACAAACCATGCCAAATTATCAAAATACTAAGGTCATAAAAAAAATAATAAATACATAACTAATATCAATTGTAAGCTCAAGAAAATAAAAGAAGTCCAAACAACATGTCTAACAACTATAGTTATTTCTCTTCGCCACCGTAGTTCCAACAAATCCTGCAAAAGAAGCTCGGCTGCGCTCAAATAGAACGCACATGAGTTGCTAAGAGACAAAACGGGTCAGTATACAAGTACACTGGTATGAGTACAAGATTTACCACCCACGTGTCCACCAGACACAAACAAAAATACATTTAATTCTTGTTATGGGACAAGACAAGTAGTTCCATTCGCACATGCCGCACAGATTTGTTCTTCCTAGTTGGTCACCCATCCCAGAATTACTCCAGCCTAAGCACACTTAATTGGGGAGTTCTGCTAGGGATTTCACCATCTGGAAAAAGACCTCGATACTATATAAGGTTCTAGATTTTTACTTTTATAGCCCCGGCAACTCTCCTTTCATTCCGGATATGGGACACCGGGACCTTACATCACTGGTCATGTATTGAGTAGGACTGGGTAATTGGTCCTAGATAAATTCCCATATGTCGAGTTGACTTGTCTGTGCAATTTGGTAAATTGCCTGGTATCTCAAATCGAATTGTTTGTGCCATATCATAAATTGTTGGATCCCTAATGATTTATTCTCTTTCCGAGCATTGTTATTCCTGTCATATTGTATACTCTTCGAATAAATTTATTTTTTAGGTGTGGTGTAAATCTAGTGGCGATTGAAGTTGAAGCATTTAAAGGATTATTGAGTTGGAGATTTTTAGACTCACCACTATATATTGTTTTTGGAGATTTATATAAATTATAAATTATCGACATTTGTGTAATTATTTTGGAGCCAATTTGCATTTTTGATGTTATTAATTAGTTAGTATTTTAAATTTGAGGTTAATTTGATTTATTAACGGTCCGGAAATTAGGGCGTTACACTGCATGATCTCAAATCTTAGATCTTCTCTCTTCAATCTCATATCTTCTCTCTCTGATCTGTGAAAACAAGTGATTTTATATATGTAATTTGATGAATTTGTGTAAATCTTAGATTTATTGTTTGCTTAATTGTTGTTTTAAAAATAAATTAATGGGATCAATTTGGATTCAATTATGTAAGTGATTGTTATTTGTTGAACTCATCTCTTTAGATTGAAAAGAGTGTCATTTTGACACTAATGTTGTGTGAAAGAGTCTTGAATAGAACTAGAACACAACAACATATATAGAGCACACATAAAAGGCTTAATAGTAATGGGTTTAATGCTTGATATTCATGGAAGAAGTGATGCTAGTATGGTTATGGATATGAATAATAAGTGTACGGGGAAGAAATAATTCTCCTCGTATAATCTTGTTGACTAAGTCCACGCTCCTCCGTACGAAGTCGCTTTGTCACCTGAAAACACAAACGTGAGCTAGCCGGCGGGTGTGTGCCGGAAACCTCTCCGATGCCTAAGTCAGAAAACTTGACAAATAGACAAAGCTCAATGTATTCAGAAAGCAAAATTATATGTTGTGTTATGTTACCTCCTTCCAAGGTGATGCTTGTGAGCTTTTATAGGTTTCGAGTGGCCCAATCCTAGTAGGACTTTTATTTCTCCATGCAGAGTCCTCCTAGGATTCATACTCCTAAAGGATAATGCTTATCTTTTTGCACCCCCCCCACTGCTTAAACCAAGTGGGATGGTCTTCACCATGGCCGAACTATCATCCGACCGAGATAAACCTGGCTATGCTGAGCCACAAAGTAAGCCGAACTATCCTTAGTTCGGCCCTTTCCGCTTATATTTTCTTATCTCGGTTCTCATTTGTTCAACTCATGGTGTGCTTGGACCGAACCAACGACTCTTCGACCGGTATAACTCCAAAACCGGTATACCTTTAAAGCCGGTATAAATTCAAGAACGATGTACCTTCAAGACCGATCTAACTTCAAGTTGCTCCCGGACTGAAGTAGCTTAACAATTCACGAGCCGAAGTAACTTCATCTCTTTTGGCCGGAGTAACTTTATCTCCCTTGGGCCTGAGTAACTTTTCGGCCCTTTTTACTCAGTCCGTCATACTTTGGGCCATAAAGTCCGTCTCATAGCTCGGCCCAATTTTCACTCAAAATTACCCTCTCAATAAGATAGTGCAAATTTTTGGTTTACGAGTCTGAGAATTGATTGGAAAGAAAATGTAGTGATTAATGAGTGGAGAACAAGCTGGTGTAACAATTTATCAAAATAAATAGTGGTGGTAGCCCATCCTTGGAGTGTAGTAGAATTTAGGAAAAAAATTGAACAGGCAGTTAAATTTTTTGAATAGATAGATAAAATATTTGAATAGATAGATAAAAAATTTGAACAGATAGATATAAATTTGAACTGATAATCAATAAAAATTCAAACAAATAAAAAAAAAGTCAAAAGATAAAATTGAAAACAAGATATCCTTAAAGACTTTTTATCAAATTATTTTACGAAATATGGATCTCTCATTAACAAAATATATATATATATATATATATATATCCACTGAATGTAATAACTTATAATTTTTTTAGATTGGATTTATCATTAATTTTTCCTTTATTAATCTCTTAGTCTCCTACATAATGCCATAAAAAATAAAAAAAGCCATCTTATCTTTTAGTGATTTGTCTTCATTTTATAATTGATCCCTATTGAGTGGGTATGTTTTCTCTGTCCTTATCTTATTGCCCAATTGGTTTTCCAACCGTCCCTAACGATGATTTGTTTTCTCTGTCGTATTTATGTTTGTAAGATAGCTCTATTTCTTTCTCTTTTGGATTTAGGGGTACGGATGTGATCATCGCACTCTTAAAATTTTAAAGATATTAACTACTATATTAAAAAATTTAAAATAATTTAAAATTATAAAAATTTATATTTTTAAATATACTTTTACGCAGCTTATTTAGAATAACTTATAAAAGTCAAAAAAATCAAAAATTTATTAAAAAAATTAAAAAATTCATACTATTTGAAAGAAACTTGTGGAAAAATCTAGAGGGCAAAATTATTATTTTGCTCTTTGAATTTAACTATCCAAAAGTTAAAAAGTTAATAAGGATAGAATGATCATTTTAATTTTATTATAATATTTTATTACACATTTTTTCATAAAGAGTCAAAAAAATTATCTCAAATATATATATATATATATATATTTGTTATTTTTTTAACTGAAAAATACATTTATATAGCATATCCAAAATAAATCTGTCCCTACTTATATGTATGTATGTACGTACGTTGGTTGTTAATTTAGATAGGTACAGCAAACTTCCACATGTAATATGCAGAACCACTCACCTACCTCAATAAAGATGCAATTCATTGGAGGGAGTTGAGTTGGGTGGAGAGATTAAACTTACCAGTTCAAGCCCAGTCCCATCGCAAGAAATTGAATTTGATCTAGTCCGAAACTGCTTCGAGGGATAATTAGACTTATTAATTTGTTAAAATTAGATTTTATTAAAAAAAATTTGATAAAATTATTAACAATATCAAAATAAATAAATTGTTTAATACTACATAGACACGGAGAAAAGAGGGATGAAAATCAACGAACAATTACGTCATTATAGGGATCTTTGTCATTTTTAAGTAAAAGAAAATAAAACGATAGAATTTTATATTATATTTGTTGGCTTTTTTGGCTTTCGAAAGTTATTTTTATAATTGTGAGCGTGTCAGTAAAGATCAATCAGTCCTTACAAAAATTTAATTGCCAACAAATTATCAGACGATTGTGTTTTAGTTCTTTCAGCCTCAATGAAGAGGATTTTTACTGGTGACTTTACTTAGGAGGAATAAACTGACAATGATTAAATGAAGAACAATTGCAGTATTTCATTAAGTAAAACGAAAGACTTACAATAATCTAATTCAGCCTCGTAGAGGTTTACAACAACAATTTACTTGAAACTACTCCTATGAACGAAGTGCAGTGCAGGAATTTTAAAGTGCAGAAATACAAAGAACATAAAATGTAAAACTGGAAAGGAAATAAAGTAGATAAAATTGGTTTTTTAGATCTGAGTTTGAGGGCTTTTTCTGGAGCCTTCTCTGCTATTTATATTTCTCAAAAATGACCATCGAACTGCACTTCTAACCGTCGAATCATTCCTCCATGATCGCTGATCATGTTGCCTTATAGTTAGCTCTACTATGCCATCACTTGCAGTTAGGCTTCCCTTCTAATTTTGAATTTGAATGTGAGTAACTGTTGAAACCACATCACTTTGCATCTCTTTTCTGATCCAGTATTACGCAGATCTTGTAAGAACCAATACTAACTGCCACGTGTGCGATCACGATCGAAAACTTGAATAATCTTCCCGTATTGCCCTTATTTTGCCACGCATTGAATTGTAATTGGCTTATACAAAATATATAGCCAACATTACCCCCCGCACTAATATACCCAGTACTTGGTGATATTAGTGGATCAAGGTCTTTTATCCACGTTTTAGAACGTGCATGGGCTTTGCATTTTTAGAAACACAACCGTCATTCATTGATGAACCTTTGTATTAACTCCTTTTTGATCCCTTAAACAAACCCACTATCTCAGTATTCGAAAAGTCCAATTCAATGGATAAACAGACCTTTTCTTATCTCGATCAAGCATATGAAGTGTTGTTTGATAATACCGTTCGTCGTCGAAAGAATCTTCATGCATTGATTAGCCACCTTTACCCACCTTTCTATATTCAAGTCATGGAAGCTTTTGCAAATTATCAACCTTTGGACTATAGACACACTGTCCACAATCCTTTGATTCAGAAATTTGTAAATATGGACATTAGAAGTTCTTCTTCTAATCCACAATCTTCTGCATGGGATGAGGCTATGGCTTCTTCTTCCTCTGGGGCTTCTAGTTAGAGAAGCTAGTCGGAACCTGAGGCATGTGAGTTAAGGGAGCAAGTTAATCATTACTTTGTCGAGTTCACTGATCCTCTAGAATTTCCTTTTGATGCTCGAAGTTTAGGGGTTTATCCTTATGTGCCCATCGACCGCCGACGCAGTTTAGAGGACAATCTGCTTGTAGCATGGTACACATCCTCGATGCTTACAAAGACAGTATAAGTTACCCGACACCCAGAAGAAGCACAAAGGTATAACCCATCGTTCTTAGCCAAGAAGGCGAGGCTTTACTTTCGACTGGCTTGATTGTGTTAATGCCCCTCAGTTTCCTCATTCTTTCGAAATGGAAGCCTCTATATGTCACGACCCAAACCCGCCCCTATGGATTTAGCATCGTAACCGGCCAGTAATTCGTAATTACCAAAGGCCTGCTTAACAGTAACGACAGTATTACAGAGTACAGGGGCTGACGGAAGCCAAAACAATAATAAAAGATGTCCAATGAGCTGTGACAGTCTGTATGTAAAAAGACTTTTTTGAACATATTCACATTCATAAGCAAGGCAGTATATACATACATTATAAACAAGCATTTAGGTTAGGGATCAAATCCCTACCATAACAGTATAGTACAAGTCTATACAGTATATACAAAACAGAAACAGGAAGGGAGAAGCTAAAACACCCCAAAGCAGCCTTAGCTTGGCAATACTTGGAACCTCGCAATGAGGCGTGTTGGTTAGCTTGACAAAAAGGGAGTTTAATCCAACGCTCCTAGCTCCGATCCGGTGCCTGGACATCTACATATATACATAAACAGTGAGCTAAAGCACAGTGAATAACATATGCGTAAAGGGGTTAGGAATGAATGTCCCTTCAGTATTTAAAACAGTCATTTGAACAGTAAATCAATTATTCGATCATAGCAGTCATAAGTGGTATGTCCAATAGCAAATAGTGCAGTAGGTCTTAACAGACCGAACAGTCGGTTGATGGCCATCATATCAGTAAACAGTAGTGGTTCCAAACATGGGAACCGGCAGAGATCTCTGTGACAATACAGTAACAGTAAATTGCTATGGACGCCACGAATACAGTTTGCAAATAGGACAAGCATTCATCCAGTAAGAAATATCATTTCAGAAAGCAGTACAGTTGATCATTCAAAAAATTAGAAAATATTGATGATTGAACATATCTTTACAACATTGTTACTCACAGAGCATTGGGCTATAAGCGGCTAATGAGCGTCTTCAAATGCCAACCCTACACAGTTACAGGATGAACACACACTAAGTTGCACGTTTGGGAAACAATAACTTAGTCCCTATCTTGACTCGGTGTGGTTCTACATCAATATCCTCATTAAGATGCCTTAAACATGCCCTAGGAGTGCCTAGGATGGAAAGAGGATACAAAGATACACTTTAAAACACTTTTCAAAATTTTCAGAAAACAGGGGTCTTCGCTCGAGCGTTACTTCCTTCGCTCGAGCGGACTGTAAACTACAGTAAAAGTACTAGATGCACAAAAACCATGCTCAATGGGCGCTCGACCCAAGGTCGAGCGTGAGACACAAGTCCTCGCTCAAGCGTGAACTCTCTCGCTCGAGCGGACTATAAATGTCACGCCCCACGTTTTATTACTCGAAATCATTACCAAATCCATTAATTCACTTCAAGTTCAGAGACAACATGCGGAAATAAACCCAAATATTTGACTAGTAGAATTAAATAGTAATTCTCTCATTCGAATGCAAATTATATACAATATGAGCATCTTAAATAAACTGCCCGTAGGTTTACAATCATTAAAGAATCAAAAGAAGGGTGTAACCCTTTTACAACAATGGCACTCCGCCAACACAAAAGAGGCCCCGTGGTTAACAAATAAGAAGATCCAAATCACGTAGCTCATCCTGACTATCACCTGAAAAAGATTCAACAACGTGGGATGAACGTATAGTCCAGTAGGGATCTCAACATGATTCTCAACAATAACAACTTACAGATAGCTATGATCATGAATGCTCAACATCATACTACAATAGTAATGTGATAGTTTATACAAAATATACATAAGTATGAACTTTTCTCAAAACAGCCATTTCATTCAACGCTATAAGCGATTCATCTTTCTTTTCTTTTCATTATCCCTGGTTCCCAAACTTTTATAACAATAACAACATCTTAGAAAACAATTTCACTAAGCCCACTACCTTTTTCCCTTTTTCCATACTTACAACAGATTTTTTCCTTTTTCAAAACATACTTTCAAATACCCAATTTTCCTTCACACTTTCCCAAAATCTCACAATGGCATTTTGATTTGTTCCCAATACATTCATATTTATACATACATGCCTTTAATAAAAAGGAGATAACAAATCATCAACATGTATATAATCAAGAAATGAGGCAACGCGGCCCTCCAAAACTATAACCATCGCAATCCATGATATACTCAGATACACTGAGACAAAAATAATAAGGCTCTGCTCTACCGGCTATATGCACAGTAAGCCAAGGATACAATTCTCACAATGGTATGCCATTTTACCAGGCGCTAGCTGGAAGGGTATGGTACCTTAGATTCTCAGCGCAGTCAGTTCTCCAGGCGCTAGCTGAAATGTAACAGTACCTCTGATTATAAGCGCGGTGTACAACACCAATAATCACAATACAACAAAACATAACCAACAAGTATAATACATACACATAAGCTATTCAAGATACATAAGCAATGTGTTAAAGTATATGAACACATAGGTGTGTGGAGTACATCCCCTATCTCCTCTCACACACTGGAGTACATCGTCTATCTCCTCCCTAACAATTATACATATATAATGTACCTTAGCATTTCATTACATACAATGTTCAATCGACACTGATGTAATGCATACACAACAATTCAATACAACAATGTCATCCTCCACTGATGACCAAGGACAAAACCTCTAGATGCATGTATTCAATACACCTATTAGAAGAGCCTCAACTCTCAAGCAATCTTAAACCCAACAACGACACTAGTACGATAGGTAAAGGTAAAACCCCCAAATGTGTGTATTCAATACTCATGATATAATAGTTCAATTCTCATATTCATTTTTCAAGACTCCTATAGAGTTAACATTTCGCTTTGCATTTTAAGATCAACTTTCCTAATTTTCCCAAACCAATATATTTGACAACTTATTCCAAACCACTTTTCCCATTTTACAAAAACAATTCCATTCCTTCCATTTTACAAAACCAATTCCATAGGTAATAAAGCCATGACTCATCTCAGTCCAATACATTCATTTCAAAATAACCCCAATGACATAGTTATTCTCTAAACCATTTACACTTTTACACCACCCACTTTAACAATGGTAATTTACAGACATTACTCAACCATATTCCATTTTAATTTACCAAACCAAAATATAAATTAGGGTTTTCTCTTCTTTCCACAATAACATGCTAATTTACATTCCAATTAGCCCAAAGAACTATTAATGATAAAATAATCATTCTCAAACAACCAACCCTAGGTTCCCTCACATGGTTTTCAAAGAAATTCAACATGATATGATTTTTATGCAATACAAAACTACCACATGTCTATCTATAGACGGAGTATTGAAAAAGAACAAGGAGAATCCCTACCTCAAATAGAGAACCCAAGGAGAAGAAGAGAGAAACTCGAAAGTACTCCAAACCCCAATTTTTTCGGATCAAAACGTAGGTCATGCCAAACTCCACCTTTCTTACAAAGGATCTAGGCTAGAAACTCACTAGAGCTAGATGGATTTTTAGAGAGAATGAGGGTTTAGAGAGAGGGGCTACCGATCTAGGGTTTTAAAAAAGAAAGAGGATCAAAAATGGGGAAAAAGACCCCTATTGCGAACTGATATATGCGTTCCTCGCTCGAGCGAAGACGTGGTCACTCGAGCGACCAGACACAAAAAAATCTCGCTCGAGCGCACAAAGGCCTCGCTCGAGCAAATAACATGAAGCTTCAGGTCTGCAACCCAGAAGCACGCTCGAGCGAAGAAGCCCAAAACATACAGCTTGCTCGCTCGAGCCAAGGCTGCATCTGAACAAAAACCTGAAGACACACAAACCTCGCTCGAACGTACAAACCCTCGCTCGAGCGAAGAAGCAACAACACAAGGCTCGCTCAAGGGACAAAGTCCTGGCTTGAGCGAAGAGGCTAAAAACTAGACAGCAACCATATGCTTCCAATCACAACCAACCTGAAACGAATCTGTCCAAAACATCCTATAACTCAAATACAAAGTATTGAAGGATGGAAACAAGCTAAATACAACAACCCACATCTACGGAACTAAGTCCGGAATACAATACTCAATGGAGGGAAAACCGGGATCGCTATAGTAAACGTATGAAAAGTACTGGATACACGCATTTCACGCTCGAGCGCTACTTCTCCCGTTCGAGCGGGATGCATGCACTCAGAGTGTATGCTCGAGCGTGAAGTCTTACGCTCGAGCGTGGGTCCAAAATCTAAAATTTCTAAATTGTCTGGAATTTCCAGATTAGACCTCCAAGCTCAAAATCAACTTTTAAAGTATCAAATTCGATCCTTTTGGGCTAATTTTCTGGAAAACACTTTAAAACTCATAATATGACATGTTTCAAAGATCAATTTACAAAACCAAAGCCCAAAGGTAGTTCAAATAAAACACAATTCCAAAAATGACTTCAAAAACATGATGAACATAATGTATATGTAACATACAAGTGTTCAATTGAAATCAAAGCTTCAAATACTTGATCAAAAGAGTCAATTCACTCAAAAACATGATGAATTCATGAGCTATAACCAAGGTATGGACATGCATGTAGCAATTTCCATGAAAACAAGCTCAAAATGCTAGAACATGTACATGCATGTATGATTTAAGCTTCAATTCAACATTTTGAACCAATTCTAGACTCTTAATCACCAAACTTTAATGAAACATGCAAGATACAACTTAAATACAAGTTCAAAAAGATGATTCTCCTACCTTAGGTCCTCAATTTCTAGAATGGAAGCTCATTGTGTGCAATTACTCTTCAATTCTTCTAATTTTCCAAGCGATTCTCTAGATGAAGCAATTCTCTCTCTTAAGTTTCTCTTTCTCTCTCGCTCGGTTTTGTCTCTAGGAAGATGAATGAATAGTGATGCCAAGCATAGATAAATCAAGACTAATAGATGGCCTAGTATTGTCCACTAATGGCAATATGGTAAATAACTCAAATTGATGTAATACAACTTTTTAATCTAATTTAACCACTCCAAATCAAATTTAAATTAAATCTACCATAAAATCACATAAATTCTAATTAGCATAAAACACTAATCAATTCCTGATTCAGCCGCCGATAAGGCCTTCAATTGGCAGTTTAAAACACAAAACATGAACAGATCATTTAGCAGTCAAACAGATAGATATGCATTTAAACTAATAGACCCAATCAATCAGTTTAGAATTTCGATCAATCAGTTACTTATCATATTCAGTCACAGTTTAGCAGTAATCAGTGGCAAGGGTTGTCACACTATACCTCCTCCTTCGCAAAATCCCTACTGGACAGAGAGACTGAGGCTTACCCTCTCTGCGGACAAGGTTTTTCCTCCTTATAAGCCTCTACCTTCTCGTACTCCAGCTCAGTAAATGCAAGCCCAACTTCTGCTTGCGGCCTTTTCTCACTTGCCTTTCAATGTTCTTGAAGACGATATCCCTCTCAAGAACCTTCGATGAGCTTGTGATATTATGACTCGGGATCACGTCCTCAACCCCATCGCCCAAGCAGAACTCGACCATCGAACTGCACTTCTAACTGTCGAATCATTCCTCCATGATCGTTGATCATGTTGCCATATAGTTAGCTCCACTATGCCATCACTTGCAGTTAGGCTTCTCTCCTGATTTTGAATTTAAATGTGAGTAACCGTTGAATCCACATCATTTTGCATCTCTTTGCTGATTCAGTGCTACGCAGATCTTGTAAGAACCAATACTAACTGCCACATGTATGATCATGATCGAAAACTTGAATAGTCTTCCCGTATTGCTTTTATTTTGCCACGCGTTGAATTGTAATTGGCTTATACAAAATATATAGCCAACAATATTATTTAGGTATAATATATAGTGGATATAGTCTTATGGATGTAAATAAATTTATCATTCAATTGTTAGTAATTTATATATATAATTTTTGGGTTGCTCAAATTGTCACGGTCTAAGCTCAAGCTAACTCGAATTTAATTTGAATTTTTAAATTTTTACCTAAATTTTCACTAAATTAAAAAATAATAAGTTACTTAAACTCAAAAAATATTTGAGTTGAGCACGAATTGAATCTACTCAAATTGCACCCCCACTCGTATGGTACCTTATAAATTTGGTCAAGATGTGGAGCCAGGAAATTCCCAAAGCAATCAATTTTTAAATAATAAAATTTTCTATATTTATATAACTACTTAATTAATTATAGGAAAATTGGTAAAAATCTTTTTTTATTTTTTATATGACATTAGATTCAAGGATTGCTTTATTTGGTGATAAGAATATAGATGAATTTGTTGGGCTAGAAGAACAAATTATTATTTTGAAAGAATTTTTTTTTTTTTTTAATTTTTACCCCAGTATTGCTAGACTGCCAAATCATTGCTGGCCAGTCATCAAAATATTAGTCAAACTTCAAAAAAGCCACCGGAGGAGGGTGGTGGCTGCTGGTGACAACTGGTGGTGATAGTGATATAGAGAGATAGATAAATTTTGTGGGTACATAGATGACATGTGAGCATATAGATGGATGATATATGAATATTTAAATGACACGTAAACAAATAAATGAATATATAGGTGATATAGACAAATAGATAAAGAGTAATATAGTCTTTCAAATTGTTGTTGTTAGTTTGACTCCAAAAGAGTAGAGCTTTGGGTTATTGCCCCAATTTTTTTGAAATTAGACTTATAGTCTGACTGCCCTTAATTATACGAGTAATGTTACACATTATGAAATAAATATCATGAAAAACTTTGAAACTAATTCAAGAGTAATTGCATAATATATAATAAAACATTACAAACTAATTCAAGGGTGGAGATTCTTCATGAAAGCTTTTTATGATATTTCTTTCATGATTTCTAACATTATTATAATTATATATGCATGTCTAATAAATTTTGAAGGAAAAGAATATCTCTAGTCTAAATTTGGAGACACTATTTTCTTGATATGTGAGTTTATCACAGGTCTTATTTTGATAATCCAGATTATTTATTTTGTAAGCCGTGAATGTATAATCATAACCAAATAATTTAATAATATTTATTTTTTTAAAAAAATGAATAATATAATTTTGAAATTAGACCATTTATTTTTTAAAAAGTAAAGTTAATGAAATCATATGATTACAATTATTTGATCAATTTATTTATTTATTCTTTCATAAGCTATACATGTAAATACAACAAAATGAAAGAACTAGATCATCAAAATGGAGAAAAGAAGGGCATCTCATAAATTTCCCTCAACTAATTAGCTAATCATATCAAGTGTGGATGTATATACGTGCTTAAAATTTGTATTGTGGGTTGAAATTGGCCAATATAGATTTAGGGGTAGTTGCCAAAACCGTGCTTCAATTCTTAACTACAAAAATATAATTTGAGAATAAAATTATGTGGTGCAAAAGGGTCACTACTAAGGCCTTGTTTAGGGTGTACTAATAAGTTTACGTTTTTTATCTTTTTATTTTTTTTCATCACATTACCTCTTTATTTTTCTACATATCTTTTCATAAAAAATCAAAAAATACACTTATTTAGATCATCATAAACCACCCTTAACTTAGGTCTTTACATATATAATAGAATATATATATATATATATAGTTGAATGGATATATAAGAGATATGCACCAACACTTTCAACTCACTGCAGCCACTGAAAGAAAAGCCACAATCCCACCCACCCAAGAATAAGCTTTTGGCAGAGCTGAGGTTGGAGGTAGGAGCGGAGGAGGGGCATATAACCATATTTCCCAATCAACCATATATTATGGCTACTAAGAGCACCTCAAATTCAAAGATCATTACATGCAAAGGTAGAGCATAATAAGGTTATATCTATGTAAATTAATTATGATGTTTATTTATTCATATATATATATATATATATAGATGATAAGCATATACAGAGATGTATTACAAAATTTATTTCTGTAGCTCTCCTTTTAATTCGCATATAAGTTGATGATGATTATCATAGATTGATTGATGGTATTAGTATGATTATAAAGAAGAATTTAATGTTGGGAATTGGTTTTGTATGTATGGATATTGGGAATTGGGAAATGGTTGGTGGGCAGGGGCAGTGGTGTGGGGAAAAGGGGAAGGAGTGAAGGTGGAGGAGATACAAGTAGATCCTCCAAAATCATCTGAAGTCAGGGTTAAGATGCTCTTCGCCAGCCTTTGCCACACGGATCTCCTTTGCTGCGACGGACATCCACTCGTCAGTAATTTTCTACTTTTCTTCTTCGCACGAATTATACTTACAAACCTATAGTTTGAAGTTGGTGTCATTCTAGTCTCTAAATTTTTAATTATAATATATTTAATTTTAAATTTTAAATCTTATTTTAAATAAAAATAATTAAAAATATTATTACTTAATTTTAACGGTAAAATCGTCAATTAAATAAAATATACATTAATTTGACAAAATAAATATCAAAAAAATATTTTAAAATTTTTAAAAATTATTTTTACTCGCCAAAGATAAAATTATATAAAATTGATAAATTTTTTAGATATATTTTTTTTTATCAAATTAATTTTTATTATATATTTGGATGATAATTATGTAATGGGTGGTTGTTTTTATTTTTATTAAATTAGTTTTTATTTTTTTAAAAGTCAAATATAGCGATAACTTTGATATTATTATTAAACCAATCCTTTAAATCAAAAAATCTAAAACTAAAAACATTTCATATCTTAAATATATCGATTATACCTTAAAATCTTAACAGTCACTCATTACATGATCATCATCCAAACACATAATAAAAATTAATTTGATAAAAAAAAATTCTAAAAAATTTATCAATTTTACATAATTTTATCTTTGGCAGATAGAAATAATTTTAAAAATTTTAAAATATTTTTTTGACATTTATTTTGTCAAATTATTGCATATTTTATCAAATTAACGACTTTGCTCTTGAAATTAAGTAATGGTATCTTCAATTGTCCTTCTTTGGAACAAGATTCAAAATTTAAGATTAAATGTAGAAAAGTAAAAAATGACACGATTCTCAAACTATAAAAACTGTTAGTCTAATTCGCCTTTCTTTTTCCTCTCCTCTTTTCCTCTCTCTTTTTTTTTATTTATTTTTTATTGTCACATAATTGCTATTAATTACCATGCTATCATATGTGTTCTGATTCTTATATACATAATATGACTTTTTTTTTCTTTTCAGCCTTTGTTTCCCCGAATTCCTGGACATGAAGGTGTTGGGTAATCTCTCTCTCTCAAATACAATATCATACCAACTTTATCAGACAAAATGTCTTTTTTTTTTTTAACTTGTCCCAACTACTAGTCGAAAGTAGCAAAACAACACTACTGGTCAAACCGTCCAATGTTACGTAGCCTTTTTTATAATTTTGTTAAATAAACAATATAAGAGGGCCCAACATTTTTTAATTACTTTGGGCCAGTCTTTTTAAGACCGTAGGAGTTAAATTAATTAAATAAGCATAAAAAAAATAAAATAAACTAAATAAATTAATAAAATAAAATTTCATATTCAAATTATAATTATTTTATTTTTTCTCTCACGATTAGAAGTCATCAAATGGCCCACAGACAAAAAATCTAATATTACCTAACTCGTTCAATCCATTCCATGGCTCTTCTCAACCTGATTGATTGCACAACCTATCTCATCCCATAGAGGATGATTTAGGACTTTGGACAGGGATTTGAAATCGAAGTCCAACTAACCCGACCCGACTCAAACTATCCCTTATGTTGTGTTTGGTTAGAGAGGGATTTGGAAAGAAAAATAGAAAAGATATGTGAAATGTGAATAAAACATGCCTATATTTCACCTAGTTTCACACACCTTTTTCCTTTCCCTTTCCAAATCCCTCCTCAAATCCCCCAACCAAACACAGCATTAAAGTATATATATATATATATATTATCTAAAAAAATAACATTGTTAAATTCAATTTTAATCCATTAAAATTTATACTGTTCCATTTATAAAAAAAAAATACATTTGACGGCCTATATTATTCTTGTAAATTGTACTTTAAAAAAAATACATGAAACACTATTTGTTAAAATAGAATTTGACAGTGACCAGTGATATCTTTCTAACTCTCAACTTTTTACATATAATACTGTCATAATTTGTTAATTTGATAAATTTATACTTTAATTTGATTGTTTTAATAGTATTAATTAATTAGATCATATAAATGATTAAAAACGAAAAAATAAATATGTAGAATTTAATAGTCTAAGTCTAATAATAAATGTGTAATCCGGTTTAGTTTGATTTTGATCCATACGATTTGGGTTTATGGGTGAGACGTGGTTTTAATTTTTTTAAATAAATTCGATTCGTACCAACTCGTTGATTGGCCAAAATCTGAAAAATCCATTAATATATGAGATATGGATATAATAGTTGCAAGTCGGGTAAGTCCGGCCCATCTCATTGATGACTCCTACTCACAACCATTACATCCAAACAAAAAAAAGTCAAAAATTTTGCTTAAACAAAACTAATTTAACTAAAAAACTAAAAAATCAAATTAAATTAATTCTTTTCAAACAAAAACTTAATATTTACATACTATATACTTGTGTAATCTTTTTAAGTGTTTGGGCCGCGATATATATGCGTTCGGACAGATACTCCTCTACCGTGCATATTCAAAAAGCTACCTAGCCCGGGTAGCCTTTTATAACATTTTTCAACATGAATGGTACATAAAATTTACACCACGCCATTTAAAACATAATTACAATGTAATTACAATGATTTGTAAAATTCATTTTAAGATTACAAGCCACAAATTTACCAATTCTAATTTTTACCCCAGAGAGGCATAATACTACAAACATTCTTAACTTAGAATAGTAACTTTCTTACAATTTTTATTTTTTATTTTTAAAGTGCATACCATAAATTTCTTCTATATGTGCATCAAATCAAACAAATGAGGTTGTGAATAATAATACAATTTTTTTATGTACACAAAATTTAATTATAGAGTCGAGCATGAAATTCACATATTTAACGAGTCTCTCATCATGATTCCAATTTTGTAAACTTGGAATACTCCATAATACACAAGTAGTAGTGGTAGTAGGGGTGATTATTCAGTACTCCCGGAGTATGAACACGTGGTGCTCCATAAAATTTTGATTGGTGGAAAGACATAAGGGCCCACGATTTATGTTTAGGATGGGGAAACAACATGGGGCTAACTAATTGGTGATTGGTTTGGAGTATGGACACGTGGTGCTCCGGAAGTATTGAATAATTTTCCGTAGTAGTAGTAGTAATTAATTTGGAGAATCCAAAAAAATAGGTGTAATTGTTGCGGATGGTAATGATATACAGGATAGTGGAGAGCGTTGGAGAAGGAGTGAGGGAGGTGAAAGAAGGAGATACAGTGATGCCGACGTACATAGGGGAGTGCGGTGAATGCGCGAATTGCAGCAGCTCCGTAACCAACTCCAACTTATGCCTCACCCACCCTTTACCCTTCGATGGCCTAATGCCCGATGGAACATCAAGGTTGTCCAAGGCCGCCACCACCACCACCACCACAGCGGCAGCAGCAGCAGCAGCAGGAGACCCAGACCAGAAGCAGATGACGAGGATCTACCACCACTTCACATGTTCCACGTGGTGCGAATACATAGTCATCGATGTTCATTACGTTGTAAAACTTGATCCCAGGATTCCTCTTCCACATGCGAGCTTCTTGTCCTGTGGCTATTCTACTGGTTTTGGGGCTACCTTTAAGCAAGTCGTCATTTGTAAGGGCTCCACCGTTGCTGTCTTGGGTCTCGGTGCTGTTGGACTTGGGGTATTACTCTTTTTACTCATTCTTGTTTGGAAACTTACTATTTTAGTAATTTTTTTATTTTTTATAAAAAGAAATGTAAAAAAATAGAGGAAGTGTAATAATAATTTTTTTTTGACTAAAATACTTAGTTCCCCAACCCCACAGCTATTGGATTAACAATTCAACGGGAATGGAGCACAACAAATACAATTTATCTTTACATCTCAAACTTCATACCACAACACTCCATCACTCAATCCGGTCAACTTAATCCGGCAATCAAACATGATTTTACATCTTCAGTTTGGGAGTATTATATACATACATATTTGATGTGTTGTTAACTAATGACGAAATACAGCAACGACAAAATCCAATAGTTTATTTATTTATTTATATTCCACCCAATCATTCACTCTGAAAATAAAAATGAAAAATGAAAAAACAAATTTGCTTTGCAGGTGGTAGAGGGAGCAAGAATGCAAGGGGCAGGGAGAATAATAGGGGTAGACATAAATGAAAGAAAGCGAGAAAAAGGGCTGGTGTTTGGAATCACCGACTTCATAAACCCCAGCACCACCACTACAGATTCAGATTCTTCTGAATCTAAATCTGAACCTGATGATCATGGAAAACATAATAGTAACAATAATAATAATAATCATAATAAAGCTAGTATTTCAGAAATGGTAAAAGAGTTGACAGGTGGTACGGGGGTGGACTACTGCTTCGAGTGTACCGGTGTCCCATCCTTGGTCAACCAGGCTCTTCTATCCACTAAACTGGTAAACCCTATTGCTGCTAAAACTACCTCCCTACTACTACTCAACTATTCTGTTATGTTCTGTTCTATTTTACAGATTTCTCTGCTCTCCAAAATGCTTTGTTTCTGGTACACCCCTTGTGTTTTACAATGTCTCAAGTTGGTTGTTTCCACTCTTCAAAATGGTTTGTTCAAAATAATAATATTCACATTCCGTTTTTATTAACCTCTCTCAGTCATACACTCTCACACCTGTAAATGTAAACTGATATGATCCCTAGCTACCTAATTGAGGAGATGAGGCTTCATATATACTTACTTGCTAGCTCGTACAGTATTAATTAGTAGTAATACTTTGTTTGGTTTTGATTTTGGTTTTGGTTTTGGTTTATGAATGAATGAATGATCAC
Organism: Camellia sinensis; assembly: GCF_055761805.1. Lineage (NCBI taxonomy): Eukaryota > Viridiplantae > Streptophyta > Magnoliopsida > Ericales > Theaceae > Camellia > Camellia sinensis. The sequence goes on along the minus strand of NW_028128989.1, from coordinate 6,807,844 downwards.
ATGCATGCAAATGCAATCACAGGGAATAGGGACAGCAGTAGCCATTGGTTCAGGAAATGAAAAAAGCGGGGAGATCGACTTAGTTCCCCTCTTGTGTGGTAGGACTCTCAAGGGTTCTATTTTTGGTGGCATTAAAGTCAAATCTGACCTTCCCTTCATTCTTCACAAATGCATAAATAAGGTACTATCTATATCTTCCTCTTCTTGTCTTCTTATATATATATATATATGTGTGTGTGTGTGTGTGCGCGCGCGCGCGCATGAATGAATTCTGCACTAGAAGAGTCGGAGCTCCTTGAATGATGCAAATGATTCGGGCAATCTAGGAATTGCAACTTGAGTGACAAAGACACCGTGAGTGCTGCATGGCTGGGGTTAATTTGGTCGGAAAAGGCCATCCAATGCTAAAGTGAAGAATCCAAGAAAAGAGTAATGCATAGGAATGTAGAGAACTAGTGTTTAGAGAGATTGAATTTTGTCTAAAGAAGATGTGGGGTATGAAACAATGGTGATTTGGGCTATGAAAGTAACCAAAAATAATAAATGGGAAATAAAAACAAGTACACATCAAAATACAAACAATTTACATGATTCGGCCTTATACCCAATACAAAGACAAGACGGTAAGTAATAATACTTTACTATGAAATAAACAAGTTTACAAATGGACTCAATTTGTCTCTTACACCCTTAAACCCAATACACCCACATATATATGGGAAGTGATTGAGACCCCCTCCAATCACCACCTCCACCACCCCCACACACAAGTGGCGGCTGGTGATTGGAGGAGAAGGAAAAAAAAAAAGAAAAAAAAAACTGGCCAATCAGAGAGAGAGGGGATCAAGGAGGTAGGGGGAAAAAGGGGGTCGGGATCATTTTTCCATATATATATACCTAAGTCATTGTATACCTAATTTTTATACAAGAAAAAACTCATTTTATATTTCTCTAGAACACTCACTCTATATTTTTCTCTAAGACTTCTCTCAGTTTCTGAGAGGAAAATTTGTGCCGAATATATGGGCCGACCTAAATTCCACGTGGACCTTTGACCGTGCCATCGAGTTAATATGAAATGGGCGTTGGGCCAAGCTGAATGAGCTTGGACTATGGGTCGAGATAAGTCCACAGATCTGACATAAACCGAGCGAAAGATCTCGACCAAGCTAAGTACGCACAGTGGAGAATGACCGAGCTAAGATGACGAGGGCGACTCTTGACCGAGCTGAAAATCTTAGTCAAGGCGAAAGGTCGCGCGGAGTTTGTTCGAGCAATGAGTAAACAACGCTTGACCGAGCAGAACGCAGCGGACCATACTAGTAGAATTCTTCAAGAGCCAACCAGCCAGAGCTACCTTGGACATAAAGCAGCCTGGGGGCTTAACTAGTTGAAATTAGCTCGATTGAAGGTAGCTCAGCAACTGTATACTGCGTGGCCCAATGAGAGTGTGAGGAGGAAAACCCACTAATAGTACGCATCAATACCGTTTGGTTGTTTTGTCGATACTGCTTGGCAATATTAACGCACACACGTGTAAGCCGAAGAGAGGATAGTACATCTCCATGTCCAAGAAAGGACGAGCAAGGTAGTGCGCGCACAAACTATATAAGTCGTCCGGCGCCTCCATGCAAAAGGTCTGCAATTTTCTCTTTACTCAGAGTTATCCTTGCTTAGTTTTTCTTCTCTCTTTAAGAGTGCTAATTTGACTGTTGGAGGGGTTTTTTCAGCAACACACCTACCGGGTAGCTCATCGTCATTGTGCTTACAGGCTGAATGACATCGTTTAGAGCGACACAGAGCTTGGACACAAGGAGTACGAAAGGCGATGAATATTTCATTCTCATACAATTGGCGTCGTCTGTGGAAATTTCGACATACGAAAACCTTGTCTTCCAAGCTTTTCTGATCACTTTCCATGGCGAACAACGATGACATTTCACTATTCGCCGTCGATGGCATCATGCCAAAGTCTTTTCGGAGGAGTGACAACTTACCCGGTGTTCAGACATGGCTGGACTGGAGACCTCCATCCGCGGGTTACACGAAGATGTGCGAGACAAGTGCACAAGGAGTTCAAGGCATTTCTAGAGCCTTGAAAGATGTCGATGACGACGAAAGTCGCATACTCAGCACTTGGAGAGCAAGCTGTGGGACCAAGACGTCATCATCAGAAAAATGGTGACAGAGGCCATAAAGCACCAACTGAAAGGAAAGGGCATTGCTAGGGTGAGAAACCACAATGAGCATGTCCAGTCCTATCGTTCTAGCAGTCAGAGTAGACAACTAACTTCTTCACTCTCCATCTCGAGGAGTTTTAGAGCCGATGACTCCAATGTACTAGTAGAGGTGTCTCGCATTCGAGACAACAACTATCGTCCCTTATGTCCATTGATGACATCGAGATACTTGTATTCCAATTGATCGAGAGATTTGATGGATTTATTACAGGAGCGAGTGTGCCAGCGGAAGGCTCAAATGGTACCGTCGCTATAGCAGTTGTCTCCCAGAGGTCATACTAGTGAAGATGTCATAATGTTGTCGCTATAGCACTTCCCGCTGGTTTCCACCAGCTAAAATTTACACTCTATGACAGAAAAACTGATCCGTATATGCACATGAGCCACTTCTGGCAAGTTATGGCTCAGACGGAACGATGCGTTGATGTGCCTTATTTTCCCATCGAGTTTAGGCAAATTGGGCCTAAAATAGTTCGAGAGGCTGTTGGAATTAGAAGACATTCAACGAGATACATGAATGCGCCACCAACTTGGCAATCATTCATTACAAGTGTAACGCCCCAATTTTTATACCCAAATGATAATACGATAATCATGGTTCTTTAAAGTAAAACTAAAAATAAATCTCCAAACTTGCATTACATGCTACAAATAGTCTTCAGACAATAATACATTCACTTCAAATCAAAATAACATAAACAAATAGATACCCCCAAAGGTTTACAAGTTTCCAAGGCTTAGGTTTGGTTACACAAAATGGTTATTCAAACCTACACAAATGTAGCCCTTGGCTTACAAACAGAGTTACAGCAAAATGAGAGCATTGTACTCTCAACACATATTTTCTCGCCTTTAGTTAGGCGGAATCACCACATCTTTTCCTACACAAAAATCCCGTAGGGTGAGCATAAAGCACAGTAGGAAATCCTTAACAAAGTATATACATTTTATACAAGTCTCAAGAGATGAATGCACATGTCATGCTATGTCTTTTTGCAAATAAATCATGTCTTTATCTTTTGAAAACCATCATGCTCAATGATACCATGAAATGTCCATTGTTCAAAACTTAACAATTTAATTCAAGGGGCGGTAAATACAACTTTGGTAATCCTTAGGTCGGTGTCTGCAAGTAGACTATACGAGTACTACCAAATTGTCATTTTTACCGGTATTAACCGGAAGGCTCGACACCTATCCGCGCAGGTTTTCGGTCTTTCACCCCGGACTCTCAGGCCAACTTATTCAATATCATCTACACCACCTATCAAGACTTACCAACATATTTACCCCAAAACCATTTCATGAAAACTTATTTCTTAACATTCTTTTCTCACTGTAAGTTTTCAAATCAACTTTCAAAGTTTAATGTAATCAAATGAATTGATATGCGAATTTCACAAGATGAATATAAATACTTTTATTCCAATTCATCATCCAAGGAATAACACAATTCCCTTTTCTCAAGTATCCTCAACAATTAGTTATTTTAAGACTATTTCAACGTTTTGAACAATAATTTCCAAAATGAACAACAATTCTCATATTCCCTGAAATTCATTATTTATATTAATATAAATTTTTTTTTTCCAAACATCCATTTATTTTGACACACAAAATAAATATAATAATATCATTCGTGAATTTTCAATCTCTTTTAAAAATTCCCAATTTCTAGGTTTTCTCACAAAAACTATACAACTCAAATCTTTTGAAAGAAAACTTTTCAAAATCATCTTTTCTTCAATCAACGAAGATCAAAACCCATAAGATCATTTTAAAAGAACAAGAGACAAACTCACTTTCAAAATCACTCAACTTCTTGAATCAACAATCAATTTTCAAAGCTACCGAAGGATGATTTCAAAAATCATCTAAATCTTGCAAAAATATGTATATACAACTCTAAGAACATCCCTACCTCAAGTATTGAAGAAGAATTTAGATGAAACCCCAAAATCAACGATGTCTAAACTCAATCTTCAACACACACAACGAAGCCCTCGAGATGATAACCAACTTTGGTGAAGAACTTAGGTCTAAATCCCAATAGATTTGGAGAAATCAAAGAGAGAAGATGACTTCTAGAGAGAGAAGCTCCCGATCTGGAATTCTGAAGAGTTTTAGAGAGAGAGGATTGAAAAGTGATTTGAAATATCAGATTCACGAACTGATATAACATGGTCCACTCGAGCGTGAAAAACCCTGCTTGAGCGTCAAATACACATTCCCAGTACTTTTGCAGACAGGTCAAACTTCTAGAACCAAACATTCTCCGCTCGAGCGCATAAATGGCCACTCGAGCGGACAAGCAACTTCGAATGCATTTTGCATTTTTACTTCGGGGGCGCTGCCCCTCGACCCCGCTAGGGCGCTACCCTCTGGACCCCCGCGAGCTAACCGGGCAGCTCGGTCCTCGGCATAGTCAACGAAGTGGCAAAACATGAAAAATACGCTATAACCCGATACAAACATTACCTGTTCCAAACACCGCTACAACCCGATAACCAAAATAAGGGAAATACAAGGAACTAAGACACGTAATACCGTTCAAAACCATACCAACCCGAGCTCGGAACACCACAAAGAGACGGGTCAAAACTAGGATCGCTACAACAAGTGCGATCTTCCAGTTGGATATAGACTGAGGGACTCGCTCACGATGAATTAGCCTGCAACTACGGAATCTCTCATGCAAAGGATCAATGAACACATCTAGGTTGAAGATAACACGGCCGTAGCCACTATGAAGACAAATCTGGTAGTGGTGGACAAAGAGAGTAGCTGGAAAAGTCCACTCGGTTGGACAAGAGGACAATCGTCCAAACAATTAAGGAAAAGATCAAAACCGCGGTGCAAATCGCAATAGCCAGAACAAGAGTTCTAACAATGACTGGGATAACAATCCATGTGACGTGGAGGATGATGCGAAGAGAAAGTTAAAAGCCCGGACTGACATCACTACGATCTTCAAGTTACCAATATATCTCATATTGAGTGAAATCCATGACGAGGAATATGTCCAGTAGCCGGCCAAGTTGGGGGATGCCCCTAAAGGGTTTAATCTGAGATACTGTTTCATTTTTCATGATGAGCACTTTTCATGATGAGAGAGGGCACCAAACAAAAGATTGCATGTCGTTCAAACTACACTTAGAAAAGTTGGTGGCTACAAGGCATTTGGATCGTTACGTTGATGAAGGGGTCGGGCGGCTTCTTAAGAACAGACCTTGCCAAATGGCTTGGCAATCAAAGATGTCCTTCCTCGAAGAGTCATCAATTGAAGAGAACTAGGGAGATCGGTTTTGGAAAACATCGGTAAGAAGGCCGAGGAAAAGAGGCACCAAACTCGCAGGATATAAATAGCCGATCTATTCCCAGAACGTGGAACACTGCCAATCTGAAGTTTTATTTTTGTAATCCTTTCCACTATTGATGTAATGAAACAAGTAGACCGTTTTATTAAAAATTACTGTATTTTTGCCCCGTCGAACAGATTTAGCGTGGTCCAAGGAGCAGATCATTTTGACGAAAAGATTAAAATTCCTTATCAAACAGATTTTGCTCAAAAAGAGGTTTATTGATGGTTTTGATCAACTTTGGAATTCCTCGCCTGGCTAATTTTGCTTGGCAAGATGAAAGTTGGTGTTTTGTTCAACTTTGAAATTCCTTGCAGGGCTGATTTTGCTCGATAAGATGAAAGTTGGTATTTTGTTCAACTTTGGAATTCCTTTATGAGTAGATTTTGCTCAGTAAAATGTTTGTTGATGGTTTTGATCAACTTTAGAATTCCTTGCCGGGCTAATTTTGCTCGGCAAGATAGAAGTTGGCGTTTTGTTCAACTTTAGAATTCTTTGTCAAGCTGATTTTGCTTTCCAAGAAGTCTTGCCGAGCTAATTTGCTGGCCTAGAAGAAGTTGTTGCGTTGATTTGGCTCGCCAACTTTAGAATTTCTTCACAACATGATTTTGCTCGCCAAGAAGTCTTACTGAGTTGATTTTGCTTGTCAAGAAGTCTTGTCGAGCTGACTTTGCTCTGCTAACTTTAGAATTTCTGGTTGAGATGATTTTGCTCTCCAAGAAGTCTTGCCGAGCTGAGTTTGCTCGCTAAGAAGTCTTACCGAGCTGACTTTGCTCGCCAATTTTAAAATTTCTTGCCGAGATGATTTTGCTCGCCAAGAAGTCTTGCCGAGCTGACTTTGCTTGCCTACTTTAGAATTCCTTGCCGAGATGATTTTTTTCGCTAAGAAATCTTGCCAAGCAGATTTTACTCGCCAACTTTAGAATTATTTGTTGAATTGATTTTGCTTGCCAACTTTAGAATTCCTTGCCGATATGATTTTGCTCACCAAAAAGCCTTGCCGAGCTGATTTTACTTGCCAATTTTAAAATTCTTGGCTGAGTATATTTTGCTCGCCAAGAAGTCTTATCGAGCTGACTTTGCTTGCCAACTTTGAAATTCCTTGTCAAGCTGATTTTGCTCATCAAGAAGCAAGTTGCCGAGCTGATTTTGCTCGCCAACTTTACAATTCCTTGTTGAGAAAATTTTGCTCACCAAGAAGTCTCGCTGATCTAATTTTGCTCACCAAGAAGTAAGTTGTCGAGCTGACTTTGCTCGCCAATGTTGAAATTCCTTGCCGAGCTGATTATACTCACCAAAAAGTAAGTTACCGAGCTAATTTTGCTTCGCAACCTTAGAATTCCTTACCGAGCAGATTTTGCTCGCCAAAAAGTAAATATCGAGCTGATTTTGCTTGCCAACTTTAGAATGTCTTGCCAAACTGATTTTGCTCACCAAGAAGCAAGTTGTCGAGCTGATTTTGCTCGCCAATTTTAGAATTCCTTGTCGAGTTGATTTTGCTCGCCAACTTTAGAATTCCTTGTCGAGCTGATTTTGCTTGTCAAGAAGCAAGTTGTCGAGCTGATTTTGCTCGCCAACTTTAGAATTCCTTATCGAGCTGATTTTGCTCGCCAAATAGTAAGTTGCCGAACTGATTTTGCTCGTTGAGAAGTAAATTGCCGAGCTAAGCTGATTTTGCTTGCCAAGAAGTTGCACTGATTTTTCTCGCCAAGGAAGTTATCGAGCTGATTTTGCTCGCCGAGAAGTAAATCACCCAACTAAGCTGATTTTGCTTACCAAGAAGTTGCGCTAATTTTGGTCGCCAAAGAAGTTGCTGAGCGACTTTGCTTGCCAAGAAATTGTTGAGCCGATTTTGCTCGCCAGCTTTCGGCGGAAAACTGATGATTTGTTCAGTCAAAGATAATTCTAACCGAGTAATGGACGCGGTCCAAGGGCAATCTATTTAACTTGGATCACTACTTTGCCTTTGTAAGTTTAAGGCAGGATTGTAGAGTTGATCTCAATAACTTGATATTTGTCTATACTGCGAGGTCAATATCATGCATCGCTTTTTTGGTTGACACTTGCATGTCTTTTACAAGGTCGACATTCGAGCTTCGTTTGCTCAGTAGACATCCAAGCACCATTTGCCCAGTCCAACTTGTTAAAACTCCATTTGCAAGGCCCATTTGCATGGTCCGTTTACAAGGTTACCAGAGTTAAGCCTAGCAAGGTCCGTTTACAAGGTTGCAAGAGTCAAGCCTAGCAAAGTCCGTTTGTAAGGTCCATATGCAAGGTCGCCAGAGTTAAGCCTAGTAAAGGCGAGCCCATGACATCAAGCGTCAAGCCAGAGTGGTTCATGACCAAGCAATAACTCATGACTGAGATTGCGATGAAGTAAATCAAATCAATGCCAACCGAGTTGAGAGATTGCTAATTGCACCAATTGAGCTAAAGAGTAAAAGAGTTGGAATAAGTTTTGTTTGCACAATTCTACCAACCAATCACTAAGATTAAGATACGTAGTCAACCATTTTATTCTCGGCCAAGAATAATTTATCCTCCAAGTCATGGGCCCAAACAAATACTTCAAATATTCCCTCAGAGAATTGAAGCCTAACATCCAGCTCGACCGAGCTAAGGATTAACGACGATAGTCAAATGGAGCTCATGGTAGACATGCAATGGTTTATGGGTTAGGCCGAGGTGGTGTGAACATCACCGAGTTAGTGCTCGGCCCATTCTCACGACTAGCCGAACAAAACGAATAAAAAATGACTCACGACATCAAAGATTAAACCAGGGACTGACCGGGCATGGTGCTGAAGAGATGAAACCAAGTAACAACCTTGAGCAACAAAAACTCTTGGTTCTTTCGACCGAGCTTGTGTACGTTAATGAACCAATTTGTAAACTAATCAAGACAGTATTGACCGAGCTAGTGAATCGGTGAATATGGGCAACTCATAAAATGAACTCCTACATCGCCGAACGTGAGTTGGGTCAAGTAAGAGATAATACATCAATCAAGTCGAGAATTTGGACGCACAAAGTACCCAACCAAGCCAAGAAGAACGCAAATCACACTCATGGGCGAAACAATCAACCAAGCTCAACCATGGGATAACTGAACCAGATTCGAGCTCAGCTTCGCAAGAACTTGGCCCAAGAAGTTCGACTAATCAGTTAAGGTGAGGTACTTCAGACCTCGCCCGAGCCACCAAGGGCATCAATCTTACTTCGGCCCAATAAAGTTGGCCTTCTGAGATGGCCAAACAACAAGGATTGTAGATCCATGAACACTCTTAGGCTGGGCAAAAGACCAAACCGAAGCACCACCAAGCTACTTAGCCAAACCAACAACCAAACCTAACTGAAGCACACCAAATTGAGCAACAACGTCAATTCGATGAACTAAGCAGAAAGGCAAAGAATCGCAGCCGAACTAAGCCCGCGCCTCAGAGATGAGCTGGGCTAAGCTAGAACGAGGATGTTTCTCTTAATCGGGCCATGAATTTAGCTCAGCACAATAAGGTAATCCGGATCATGCTAAAACAGACGTAATTGAGGGGCAATTGAGAGGAAAATTTGTGTCAAACAAATGGATCGACCTAAATTCCATGTGGACCTTTTACCATGCCACCGAGTTAACATGAAATGGGCTTCGGGCCAAACTGAATGAGCTTGGACTAGGGGCCGAGATAAGTCCACACATCGGACATAGACCGGGTAAAGGAACTCGACTGAGCTATGTATGCGCAGTGAAAAGTGACTGGACTAAGATGATGAGGGTGACTCTTGACCGAGCTAGAATCTTAGTCAAGGCAAAAGGCCGTGCAGAGTTTGTCCGAGCAATGAATAAACAACGCTTAACCAAATAGAACACAACAGATTGTGCTAGTAGAATTCTTAGCTTGGACATGAAGCAGCCTGGGGCTTAACCGGTTAAAATTAGCTCGGTTGAATGTAGCTCAGCCATATACTATGTGGCCCAATTGGAGTGTGATGAGGAAAACCCGCTAATAGTTCATGTCAATACCATTTGGCTGTTTTGTTGATACTGTTTGGCAATATTGACGCACACACGTGTAAGGCGAAGAGAGGATAGTACATCCCCACATCTAAGAAAGGATGAACAAGGTAGTGCGTGCACAAATTATATAAGCCGTGCGGCACCTCTGTGCAAAAGGTCTGCAATTTTCTCTTTACTAAAATCTATCATTGCTTAGTCTTTCTTCTCTTTTTAAGGGTGCTAACTTGACCATCGAAGGGATTTTCTGGCAACACACTCACTAGGTAGCTCACCGTCGTTGTGCTTGCTGGCTGAATGACATCGTTCGGAGCGACACAAAGCTTGGACAGAAGGAGTACGGAAGGCTACGAATATTTCCTTCCTGTACAATTTCTATTGTTCTTAAACTACGAAATCAATAGTTCCTATTTATAGTTGAGCTCCAGAGACTTAACTTGCAATTATAGAGAGTTGAGGACCTTATATATAAATACATGAAGTACCTAAATTCTAGTACAATTTTGGCTGAAGATGTAATACACACGGCATTTACAGTAGGTGCATGTCCTAACCATTTTTCTATCCCTCCCATGTGTGAAACAATCTCTATTGTAGGTTGGCTAGTTAGTGTAAATTACTATGTCACCTAAACAATATAACCCCTCATTTGTTGACAAAACAATTGTTGGAAATATTTTTTCGATAATAATTAATTTAACAGAATAATAAAACAGAAAATAATTAAATACAGAACTAGAGTTAACTTACATCTTTCTGTAGAATCAAACTTAGAACAAATTTGTGATTGAGGCCAGTGTTTGGACACTGTGTCTTTAAGACAAAAATTCGTCCTCTCCTAGGTGCTTGAGAATAACGGACGTCTTGCCTCCAGGATTCAACAATCACCCCAAACAGATGCAGCACCGCGTACAGTTTGTACAGCAAACCAAGCTGTGTTATCAATGTTTCAGTATATAGACACAAAATGCAAGATGAAGACTGTATGAAGCAGCAATTGGAGAAGACTGAAAAGGAAACGGAAAAACTATCTTTTGTTTTGGAATGGGGGTTTGATATATATAGGCAGAGAAGTGCCTTTTCTGGAACAGAAGACCGTTGTGAAGAACAGTCACCAGATCGGAGACGCGACTAGTCGGAGAATGAGAAGAGTTGCAACCGAAAAAATTTAAATTTCAGATTTTGAATTTTCCCGCAGAAAATTATTCAAAATAATTTTGGAGCAAAAAACAAGGACAGGTTTGACCCATACCCACACCCGTGCCTGCCCCGACCGGACGGCGGCGGCGCCGTGCGTGTGTGGTGATGGTTTTGGGTTTATCCATAACTCCTCCTCCTACAAAACTTGGGTACCCCTTGGGGCCCAACCCAAGGTCTCCAACTTAGAGCTTATATACTCATAGAAACTCTTCCATGTTTCCTATGTGGGACAAGGTTTTAGATACCAACTCATGGGAACCACGCCAAACATTTTTATGTTCATAAGGCTCACTTTGGTATCAATTTCTCATTCACTCGAAAATGGTTTTGACCACCCAAGTGTCTATTCTTGTTCACCACATGGCAAGGAACATGTTGCCACTCGGACCCACCAAAACCGAGGTGTGGGTCCTACATTAATGATAGCTCAAAACTACCAAAAATTAATGGTGATAAACCATTTTTCTCTAACAACAATACCTACCTTACTCTCCAAACTGCATATGGGATAACTACCTTATATGCTCCTTTGCTCAAGTTATCAACGAGCCTTAGAGTGAAAAATAATAATACTAATAATTAAGCTCAAAATATTTAAAATTTAATTATTTTTCCATTGAGAATTCTCAGCGAAACAAACTACTTGAATAACATTGACACAAGAATTTTATTACTAGTAATGAGATTCTCATTTCTTTCAATATTCCTGTCATTCAAGCATAGCCTAAAATAAAATTTATTGATGATTGGTACAAGCCACAAGGAAAGACCTAACAAAGTGTTGCAAATTTCTACAGGAACTCAAGCTGGATGAGCTTTTGACTCACCAAATTTCACTTGATGAAATAAACAAAGCATTTCACCTAATGAAGCAGCCAGACTGTGTAAAGGTTCTCATCAAGTTTTGAGCTCTCTCCCATAAATGTTACACCGTATGTGTATTAATAAGAATATGTTTATTAGGTTTTCTTTTCTTACTTTCTTTCTTTTATTTTTTTCCTTTTGTGTATTGTATTAATAATCAGACTATAACAAGCATGTTTGGGTCGGGTTTTTATTTATTTTTTTATTATTGTTCTTTTTTGTATCATAGAGAAAACATTTCTAGAATGATATATATTATATAATACGGCCTCGTTTGGGAACATACTATTTTAGTAACTTTTTAGCTTTTTGGCTAAAATATAAGTTTAAAAAACTATATGTTTAGGGTGATTTTTTGGCTTTTTACGAAAAGATGTGTAAAAAATAGAGAGAAAAGAGAATCTTTGATTTTTTGGTATAGATTATAAGCTTTTTGACTTTTTTAGTAGCTTTTTGCTAAAATGTTAACTTGCGAAATGAGTCCTTAAATAAATAAAAAAAACACTCATTAAAGAACTCATTAAAGTGAAGGTCCACATTATTGCTTTTTTTTATATATATATTTATATTTTTTTAAGTGAAGGTCTACATTAAGACACAAGATTCTATATTAAATTCTTTTATGAATTTTATATTTGTTTATCATTATTTTTTTTGAAATTATGAAAATAATAATGGGTGCTTATTTGGGGAAGCATTTTTGTGCTTGTATTTGTATTGTAAGAACTAGAAAGTAAAATTGTCCATTTTATTTGTCTAATTGGATAATTGAGATCCGTGCGTAGCTTGAATAAAAAACTAGATGGCTGAGATCCGTGTGTAGGGGTGTAATTTTGACCCGTGGCCTGCAGGCTGCCCGAAGCCCACCGGCGGCCTGAGGTGGGCCCGGCCCGTTTAGGCCCAAGCCCAGACCAAGGCCTTGGGCCAGGGCCTGGACCTGGACCATCGTTTTGAAGCCAAGCCAAGCCCGGCCGTTGGGTCTGCTCAAGGCTCGCCCAAAAACGCAACCCGAGGCCTGGCTCGCCCATCCCACCCGATGCCCAGTATTATTTTTAATGAAAAATAATAAAATTTTGGTGAAAAAAAAAAAAATTTGTTTAGGCCCGCCTAAGCCGCCCAAAGCTCGAGTCCAAGCCCAAGTCCAGAGGCCTGGCCCATTGGCCCGCTCAAAGCCCGAATACCCCTGGACATGGACTTGGGCCTAGTTTTCTAGCCCGTGAATCGGGCGGCCCGATCTGATTTTTTGGCAGGAGTCCGCATGGCCCGACATGGGTCGGGCCTAGCCCGAGCCCGACATGGGCCAAGTCGGGCCAAAATTACATCTTTATCCGTGTTTAGCTTGAATAAAAGTACAACATACTTTTTCATCATCTTGGTTATTTATACTAAAATTAATACATACCATATGTCGTCAATAATAATAATAATAAATTTTAATGATCAGGTGTTCGGGTCAGTTTATGCGCATCTTGATTAATTTCGAAACCCATGCAAAACAGAGTCCGCTAGCGTGGCCCTAAGGGGTTGATAACACCTAATGAGAGTTAAATCTAAGATATGGAGAAAGCACACCCTTAAACCTCAAACTACACCCACTAGGCCAACTCCTTAAGGTTGCCAACAATAATAATAATAAGGGAATGACTTGTTTCCAGTTGAAATTTCAACTGAATCAGACAATTGAGATCCCGTAAGAATCATTGAACGAAAGATTCTGACCAATAAAAGTGATTAAACGGAAGATTCTTACCGGTAAGTGTTTTTAAAAAAATTCAATTAGGCCATATTTTCATAGACACTTATTGATAAGAAACTTCAGTTTAATGACTCTTACCGATAAATTTTTTTAACTATTTAGATCAGTTAAAAATTTAACTGAAACAAGTCAAATCTTAATAATAATATGTGGATGCCGTGGTTTTGATTTCATTTTCATCGTCTTCTTGTTTATACCTAGGGGCATAAAAATGGCCTGTGGACGGCCTGAAGCCCGCTTGCGGCCCGGGGTGGACCTGGCCCATTTAGGCCCGGGCCCAAGCCTATCCCGAGGCCTTGGACCTAGACCTAGGCCATCGTTTTGAAGCCCAGCTTGGCCTATTTGGCCCAAGCCATGGCTCGGCTCATTGGCCTGCTCAAGACTCATTCAGAAGCCCGGCCCGCCCAAGGCCTAGTGTTATTTTTAAGGGAAAAAAATAAAATTTTGGTGGAAAAAATAAAAAAAAAATTAAAAATTTGTTGAGGCCCAAGCCCAGCGGCCCGCCCAAAGCCCGAATACCCCTGGGCTTGGGCCTAATTTTCTAGCCCATGGGCTAGCCCGATTTTTGGTAGGAGCCTGCAAGGCCCGACACGGACAGGACTAGGCCGGGCTGGGCGAAAATTACACCCCTCCTAGTCTACTCCCACCTTAATGGACATTATATACAAGGAATCTTCTATGATTCACACCTTTTCTTAGGAATTTATCATACATAAGTTATGATAATTTGTGATGTTAATATCATAAGTATCATAACTAAATTAAACACAAAATAGAGATTATAATCAAATATCATTTGAGGCATAATTAAAAAAAATTGCAATTATATAACTAAAATAATAATCATAATAAGTCATAATTAATACTATAATAAATTATTACCAAGTCATAACAAACAGTTAACTGACTATAACCAACGAACATAAAAGTCATAACAACAAATACGATACACTTTTTTTTTTTAAGTGTGTATTATAAAATTTTTCTATATATATAGGGTAAATTATACTGACACTCCCTGAGGTTTCTATTTAGGTTTATAATCTCATTACAAATTACCTCCTAAATTGCTGATATCATACTCTAAAATTTTCTAAATGATCATTTTGCTCTTTTTCCTACCATTTCTTCTTCTTATCATCATGACTACATTCTATAACTTTTCATCATTAAATTCTACCTAAACATATTCTTATTGAGTGATGATATACAAACATAAATTTTATATAAAATTTTCAAATACAATGATATAACTTAATGGTGACCTTTCACTTTAAAACAAAATATCCATAAACATAATTTATATTTATACTATCACAACATTTTTATGATATTTTTTGTATAAATTTTTATATATGAATAGAATTTTTTTTTTTTTATTTCCACCATCATTTTTCTTTCCCGTGTATTCACCCACATTTATTGCAATATTACCAAACACTGTCATTCACGTTTATTACAGTACTACTGATTTTTTATATTTTTGTATTTTTATATTTTTTTTGTATTTTGTAAATTTAAAAAAAAATTACAAAATATTATACTTCTTAAGTATACTTAGATCAGGTGTATCTAAAAAATAAAAATAAAAAAATTGCTTAAAATATTTTAAAAAAATGAAAAATTAAAAAAAATTAATTTTTTGTGTGAGTTAAACCAAAGAAAATAATTATTATTTCTTTTGAAATGACATAAATAAAATAGCAGTGTTATTTTATTATTTTATATATATAAAGGTTAAGAGCTAAATATGTCATTTTAATCTGACAGGAGAGTAAGTGTAATTTTTTAAATGTGAGAAAAAGATTTATATTAAATAGACCTCAGGGGATATTAGTGTAATTTACCTATATATATATATATATATGTTATACACACATGTTAGGTGCACATTGTACATCATGTACCTAATACAATATAGTGATTGTGGGCTACCATTTCCCTACTCTACTAATTAATTACAAGTTGCCCCTAGCTATTGCCAAGTTATTGTGTCAATTTTGCTCGTGTACAAAGGGAATTTGTCTAACTTATTGATGGGTAATTATTTAGTTGTTCAAAATAATTGTGACATTGTTTACATACGCCATGTTTGGTTTATATTTGTGAAATAATTTTAAAAAATAATTTTTTAGAAAGAGTTTATAAAATTAAAATTTTGTTTGATTGTATGTTTTGAAAATAATTTTAGAATTTGGGATGACTTATTTTTTATTTTTTTTTGTAGTTTAATAAATAAAAAATACTTCATATCACTAATTCAATACCACTAATGACATGCCATCATGTGAACCCCACTATTGATATAATAATTTGGCCTTTGTTTTTTTGTTTTTTTTCTTGCACTTGCCAGCTCATTAGTAGTGCTTTTAGAGCTACTGATTTAGTGCTCTAAATCAAAACTGTTAATAAATAGGTGTAAAAGAAAAAGTAATTGATTGATGAGTAAGATGTGAGAGAAGAACAAAGGAAAGGGAAAAAACAATTGATTGATATGTGTAGTAGAGAGAAAAGTGATTTAAAAAAAAAATTAAAAAAAATTTCAACCAAACAAATTTAAAAAAAAAAATTCTGAAAAATTGTCTCTCAAAGACAAACCAAACAAGATAGTGTTTCAAATTAATGACGCAATGAAAAATTTTACCGACTAAATAAATTGGCTCATCTTTGTTAATAGTTGAAAAACAAAATTATTTATGTTTGGTTCACTAGAATAGAGTAGAATGTAATGATTATTTGATCAAAATATTCATTCTCATGTTTGTTTGACTACAAAAAAATAAATTAGAAATGGAATCATTATTCACCATTGTAAGGTAATGATCATTTCATAGAGCAGTTTAAGAAATGATCATTCCGTTCCATTTTATCTCATTCCAGTGAACAAAATAAAACATTAGTTTGTATTGCAATTTTTCATTGTTAAGATTGTCATGCAGACAATGTTATATGGTACTTGAAAATATCTAATAATTTTATCATATAGAGTTATATAAATACAATAATATAAAGATTTTTTCATACCAAAAGGTATTTATCATTCATGGTAAGGGTGGGCGTCATATCCTATTGGGTCGTCTTCGTGCCATGTCATCTCGGGTTCGTGTCAGAATGACTTCAACACTAACCCAACCCATTTATCATTTCGTGCTATCGTACCGTATCATTTTTTATCCATGCCCGGTTCGTATCGTGTTAATGTGCCATGTCAAAAAATTTCACTATTAATGAAAAATATCAAATGTATTAAAAAAAATTAAATTTTTTTTCACAAGTTAAATTTAATAAAACTAATCTCTATTAAATGCAATTATTTATAAAAATATTTGATTTCAACTTAATTTTATTTTCTTAATTTATAAAAATTATATTTTATTATTATATTTTTTTACTAGATTTACTCAAATAATAGACAAAAAATACATTAAGTTCAATTAAAAGCAAAAAAACACATAAATTAAATTTAAAATCATATTTTACATATTTTTAATAAACTGGATATAATTATGTAAGAGATTAAAAAATGTCATGATACTCTTTAGTAAAAATAATATTAAATTATGTAACTAAGTTTTCATTATAGAGTTATCTATGTCAATTTCGTGTTATATAAATTTAACACTAATCTGACATGTTTAATATTCGTATTATCGGATCGTGTCATATATGTATTCCTGTCAAGAAATGATGAATTATAATCCACTAACTTCGTGTACTGTTCGAGTCGTATTATCATGTCGTGTTACAAATTCTATCCTTAATTCATGGTGAGATTCATTAAACTAATACAATTAAATTAATTATTACATTTCTTGTATGTCTAGTTTGATATAACTGTCACAATATTTATAAATTATATACTTATTTATTTTTTTACCTATTTGATGGACTATTATTGTCCGCGAGATTCTTGGGGAAATCTTGGTAGCGTATGCAAAATGATAAAATCATGATCCTTCTGTTTTTTTTTTTTAAATCATTTTATCATTTGTTTTTAAAAACTTACAGTACTCGCATGATTTTCTGCTTTGTTTCGTGTCATTTCAATACCTTTTTCCATACCAATAATTTTTTTTAAAATAATTTATATATAAACAATCCTTCAAGTTACCAAAGTACTTCCAATTATTCTGAAGACGTTCCAAGAAAAATAATAACATAAATTTTGTTTCATTTGGGTGAATAGAGCCTCTAGTTTTTGGATAAATATATAGACTTATTTTAAAATTTTGGTTAAAAATCATTTTTTAATCTATTTTGAGTCACATCACCTTTTTACTTTTTTAAACCTTTTTTTTTAATTTAAAAAAATCAAAAAATCAATTTTTAACTTACTTCTCAAAACAAGCCATAATTTACTAAAAATGTAGGCACACACAAACAAATCATGAGAAATAATTTCACAATTAGATCTAAAAGGGTTATTGTAACAATTAAAATAAAAAAAAATGTTTAAGACACCTAATTTATTATCTCTAAAAATCATTTCTAATGACGTGTCTAACAAGTGTCAAATTTTAATTTATCAAACATTTCATCATGTGAAATTTAGCTTCAATACCACGTCATTAGGCGTCATTTAGAAGTAATAAATTAGAGGGATATAGTATTGTTAATTAAAATAAGGATAATTAAATGAGTAATGTCGGAAAGAAAAAAAAAGTGTGTCATATACTTTATATAATAGTATAGATAGATATACAAAAAAATATTATGCTTACACAAAATTTATACCCAAAAAAAAAAAAAAAATCACAAGAATAATGTAACAATATTATTCTTGTAAATAAAAATGAAACAAATGTTTACATTCAACCACATTATTCTACATAAAAAAATAAAATAAAACAAGTCTAAATTTTAGGTTTATATCATTATATATATATATGCAATACATGCAGAGAACACATAGTTCTCCTCCAGAGCCGAACTCTGAAACCCACAGTGAGGGACAACGAGGACGACCTCCAAGTTTGTCGGTCCTTGACCATTTTCCATTGATGTCGAAAGCCAACTCACAAGAAGTCATAACTTGCAAAGGTAAGCAACCTCCTTCCTTCCTTCGTCTGTATGTCTTTTAACTTGGTTTCTCTCTCAACAACACACATACAAATATCTACCTACTAGCTAAAAGCCTAATTCATAACATTCAGGTTCAAGTCCACCACAATATCTGCGACCTCTCTCTCTCTCTCTCTCTCTCTCTCTCACAAACACAGATTTAATGGATTCTAATCCGTGAACATAATCTTGAAGTTCCATCGCCACAACTTCTCTCTGTATCCGACGGATCATATCTAGTATTTTTAGTATTATATATATATATATATATATGTATATATTATCATATAAATATCATGCAATCTACATATTAATACTTTTTTAACATTTTCTTTTGGTATTGTATATATATATGTGTGTGTGTGTGTGTGAGTGTGTGTGTGTGTGGGGCAGCGGTGGTGTGTTGGGCAGCGGGAGAGGCAGTGAAGGTGGAAGAGATACACGTGGATCCCCCTAAATCATATGAAGTTAGATTTAAAATGAATCCGGATCTTCGGTAGCATTTTCCAGTCGCCATTTCCTGTAGCCCCCCAAAACGACGTCGTTTTGGGGGGTTTTTTTATTTTTTTTTCTTTTCTTTTTCTTCTTTCTCTTCCATCTGTGTTTGGTAGAAACCAGAGGGGGTACAAACCAGAGGGGGAGGGGAGAGGAAGGGAGAAGAGAGAGAGGAAGGGAGAAGAGAGAGAGAGTGAAAGCAGACAGAGAGAGGGACAGAAATGGAAGCTCGAGGGGGAGAAGAGAGAGAGGAAGGGAGAAGAGAGAGAGACTGAAAGCAGAGAGAGAGAGTGACAGAAATGGCGAGAAGCTCCTCGCCGGCCTCGCTGGCCGTGACCCTCCTCTTCGCCGAGAAGCTTCTCGCCGGCCGTGACCCTCCTCATCGCCGAGAAGCTCCTCGCTGGCCGTGACCCCGAGAAGCTCCTTTCCTCTCTCTCTCTCTTCTTCCCCTCCCCTCCCCTCCACTCCCTTCTGGTTTTTACCGGCTGTGACCCCGAGAAGCTTTCCTCTCTCTCTCTCTTCTTCCCCTCCCCTCCCCTCCCCCTCTGGTTTCTACCAAACGCCATGAATGGCTGACGGAAGAGAAAGAAGAAAAAGAAAAGAAAAAAAAAGAAAAAAAACCCCCCAAAACGACGTCGTTTTGGGGGGCTACAGGAAATGGCGACGGGAAAATGCTACCGAGGATCCGGATTCATTTAAAATGCTATGTGCCAGTCTCTGCCACACCGATATCCTATGCTGCAATGGCTTTCCAGTCGTTAGTACACACTACCACTTCCTTCTAATTAATGCTCTGTAAATTTTCCACACATTTCCCCATTATCTTGGCTGATCATCCCATTTTCCCTTTCCTTTTCCAGCCTTTGTTCCCTCGAGTTCTCGGACATGAGGGTGTTGGGTAAACCCTCTCTCTCTCTCTCTCTAAAGAAATTACAACTATTGACATGTAGTAGTAGTAGTAGTGATGGTGGTATGTGAACTATTAAATTTGAATGCACGCATTATAGTAGAGAGCATTGGGGAAGGAGTGAGAGGTAAAAGGAGATATGGTGGTCCCCACATTCGTAGCGGAGTGTGGAAAATGCAAGAATTGTAGGTCGGGAAAGACAAACTTATGCCTGACCTACCCTCTATCAGCGTCTTTCACTGGACTGTTTCCTGATGGCAGCTCAAGGATGTCCACCAATGGAGGTCAACGACTCTACCACTTCCTGAGCTGCTCCACGTGGTCTGAGTACACTGTCATTAATATCCACTACATTGTCAAGATTGGTCCGAGGATAGCTCTGCCACACGCTAGCTTCATTTCCTGCAGCTTTTCAACTGGATTTGGAGCAGCATGGAAAGAAGCCAAGGTTGAAAAGGGTTCTACTGTCGCTGTTTTGGGTCTTGGCGCTGTTGGACTCGGAGTACGCTACCTACCTCTCAACTATATATATATATATATATCTAAATGAGTCTAATTTGGAAAACTGTGAGCCAGGTGATAGCAGGGGCTCAGACGCAAGGAGCGGGCAGAATAATTGGAGTGGACACAAACAAGAAAAAATGCGAAAAGGGAGTGGCCTTTGGAATGACTGATTTCATAAATCCCAGTGAGCATTCAAAAAAATCTATTTCAGAACTGGTTACAGAGTAGACAGGAGGATTGGGTGTGGACTACTGTTTCGAGTGCACTGGAGTTGGAGCCTTGGTCAATGAGACCATCAAATCCATAAAACCAGTATTATTATATAAAATCCCTACACATATTCATATTCGTAAACACAAACACATACTAATATCTATACATATATAACGCACAAATTATCTCAACAATTTTGAGCTTACTAGTTAATGATAAAAGTTTTCAACTGTTTTCAAGCCTTCCTTTCAATGATTGTTCAGCTTAATTCTTTTTTCTTTTTTTGTTTGATGGTGGTGGTGGCTGTGTACGAGATCAGGGGGTGGGGATAGCAATATTACTTGGGGCAGGAACTCATAAAAGTGCAGAAATCAACTTCATGCCCCTCCTTTCGGGCAGGGCAATGAAGTATTCTGTTTTTGGTGGGATAAAAGTTCAGTCCGATCTCCCTGTAATAGTTGACAAATGCATAAACAAGGTATGTACGTATGTAATACATTCCTGTTTAGTGTTTATGTTAAAACCTATCACCTACTTCACCCACTTAAACCTACTCCACTAAACCTAACCCACTACACCACTACCACCTCCACTTCACCTACTCCTTACCTACTACACACTCACCCTCTTCTATATATAGGAATCATGAATCATTGTAATAAATCAATAAACATCAATCAATAATACATAAATTATTATATGGTATCAGAGCAAGGTTAAGACCTTAGTATTTCTCGCTTCACCGGCGGGCGGCAACCTCGCCTTGGCCGCCCGCCGGACCTCAACCTATTCCGCTTATTTTCTACACATACCTTGACTTCTTCAACATTTTCTTACACCCCTCCTCCGCTATGTCGGCGGCGGCACCCGCATCATCGTCTAGCCTCTATCGCCGTTCACCTCGCCTCTCACATATCCGTGGTTGTACTCTTACTCGTCGTCGTCGTTGGCATTTCTGGCGCTGCTTTTCTGCTCGTCACTGCTGTTTTTTTTCCCGATTTGCTCTCTCTCTCTTAGCCATGGATTTGGGTGTGGGGTATAGAGCTGTGGCTCTGTTGTTGGTAGCCATGTTTGCTGGCTTGAAGGTTTCAATGGCAGCAGTGTGCAAGGTTGGGGACTCCGCTGGTTGAACCATCATTGGGAATATTGATTACAAGGCCTGGGCTGCTTCCAAGACGTTTCATGTTGGAGATGTCATCATTTTCGAATACAATTTTCAATGTCACGTGTTGCAAGTGCCCCACAAAGAATACCAAGCCTGCAGAAGTGTAAGACAGTAACATGCATCTTCACATACAGCTTGGGTAATGTGTAACTATCAAAAGCACAAGCTTCTTGGACATCCCTCTCTCTCTCTCTCCATGGACCCAACATCGTCATCATGCACCCACTCTATCTCCCTCTCTCTCATCTTTTCCCACTTTCAAACCCACTTTAATCATATCTCTCCTTTCTCTTAATTTATTTCATCCACGTTCTTTCACCCTTTTCTTTTATTTTAATATATATATATATATATATTTTATTATAATATATTTTCCCTATCCCTTGTTAGTAAGCATCACCCGTTTTCCATTCTCTTATTATTATTTATTTTATATTCCACCAAAAAAAAATAAAAAATCACACTGCTGTTTTTCTTATCACCCATCCACAAATATTTTTCTCTATTTTCTTTATCCATTATTTTATTTTATTTTATTTTTCTTATTAAACAAAACAACACCACAAAATAACACCAACAACATTCCACAACTTTGTCATTTTATTCATATCAGGGGATCAACCCCGATCACACTTTTACATCAACAAAAAAAAAAAAAAAAAAAAAACCCACACAAACAAAAACAAAACTACCACACCCACAGTGGGATTTTTCTTCTCTACTCAGCCGCCGGTCTTTTCTTCTTGCCTCCGTCCTGGGTGGTCCTTGACGGTGTTGCCTCCGTGCTTCCTAGACCACCAAGCAAGTTGCCTCCTCCCTGCTCCTCCACTACAGCATACGGTGGACCTCCAAATCGGAACATCACGGTGGCCTTCCGCTTCAGCTCCTTATTTTCCGCCTTTAGCACACTTAACTCTGCTCGCGCATCCTTATACATGCGTTGGAGCAGAGCCAGTTGGGCGTTTAACTGCTGCACCTCATTTGTCCTACTCTGCAGCCGGTTCGACAAATTTGTAACCGCAGTCATGGTTTCCACACATGACTTCAATGTATACTGATTGGCCTCCACATCCGACTGCACTGCCATTCTTTGCTCCACCGACCGCATCGGAAAGTTCAACGGAGCAAAACCAGAGGTGTTTGGTTGAGGTTCACGGGCCTCCGCACCAGTTATCTCTCTTGTTGACTCGTTGAGATCGGGAAAGAGAGTGAGTAGACCACGGGATGAAGAGGCCATATTCTGGGTAGCTGAACGGGAAGAAGAGGCCATGTTTTTTGGGTTGCTGAGTGTTTCAGCGAAATAGCAATTTCAGACTGATAATGTTCGGAAGGGGAGTGTTTCAAGATTTGCAGCTCTTAGAGGCAATCTCTCAGAAAAACGAATATTTCTCTCAGAAAATGAACAGTTTTTCAGAAGTTTTTTCCCAGGTTTTTTTGTCTTCGCTTCTGCCTCAAGCACAGCCTCCGCATTGGTTTATATCGACACTGACGACGCGGCCGACACGCCACTCTGTCGCTCACGTGCCTCGCCGCGTCTCCGGCTCACCTTTTGATGGCTCGACGTTTTCTGTCGGGCACGACTTTTGATGAAGTGGGCGCGCCTTTTGAGGGCGCAACTTTTGATGGCACGTCTTTTTATGGATTGGGCACGCATTTTGATGGCACGTCTTTTTATGGATTGGGCACGCCTTTTGATGACACGCCTTTTGAAAGATTGGGCACACCTTTTGAGGGTGCGACTTTTTAGGGGTCCGACAAGACTCTGTAAACTGTCCCGACATTGATTCCGGTTAGCTCCTTCATGGGTCCGACAAGACTCTGTAAACTGTCTCGACATTGATTCCGATTAGCTCCTTTATGGGTCCGACAAGACTCTGTAAACTGTCCCGACATTAATTCCGGTTAGCTCCTTTATGGGTCCGACAAGACTCTGTAAACTGTCCCGACATTGATTCCGGTTAGCTCCTTTATGGGTCCGACAAGACTCTGTAAACTGTCCCGACATTGATTCCGGTTAGTTTCTACAAGGGTCCAGCAAAACTCTGTAAACTGTCACAACAACTGTCACAACATTGTCTGCTACAACAGTCCGACATGACCCCATAAACTGTCTTCTACATCGGTCTGACACCACCATACAGTGTCCTCTACAACGTTATGACACCCCCATACAGTGTCCTCTACAACGTTATGACACCCCCATACCGTGTCCTCTACAACGTTATGACACCACCATCCAATGTCTTCACCAATGGTCTGACACGACCATACAGTGTCACATATCCTCTTTTATTTTTATGTATTTTCTTGTTTTGTAACTCTCTCCAAACTCAAGTTGGTTAGTTCCTATCCCCCTTGAGTTTGCGGGGGGCTGTTAAAACCTATCACCTACTTCACCCACTTAAACCTACTCCACTAAACCTAACCCACTACACCACTACCACCTCACCTACTCCACTAAACCTAACCCACTACACCACTACCACCTCCACTTCACCTACTCCTTACCTACTACACACTCACCCTCTTCTATATATAGGAATCATGAATCATTGTAATAAATCAATAAACATCAATCAATAATACATAAATTATTACAGTTTATTACCAGTGTTGTGTCACTTACATATTGAACAAGTCTTTAATTTGCCAAGTAACTCAAATTACTATAATTCACTGGTTGATCCAGATATACAGGTTTGTTGAATCTAACTGAATGCTAACTTTATCAGTTAATGAAAAAAATTGACACTTTGTTTAGATACACAAGAGGACGAGTAAAGGAAAATATAGTAGAATATGAGGGGAAGGAACAGAAGGAGAAGGGAAGAGAGTGAAGATGTCTCTCTTCTTGTTTGGTTAGACAACAACTAACCATGGAAAAGAAAGAGTGATCTTCACTTCCTCTTGATTATTAGAGAAAAAAGGTGCTCACATTGTGAGTCCACTTTCCTCTCACAACCCATATTCCCTTCTTGAAAACAATCCAAACATGCCAGGGTTCAAATTCTATAGCTATCAAAAATAATTTTTCAATGACCTATTGAGAAGAGAAAAAAAAAAACTGAATGTTTTTTCGTTTTGTTTTTTCCTTGCAGGAAATCGATAATATGGATGAGCTCTTGACTCATGAAGTTCAACTGGAAGATATAAGCAGCGTATTTGAGGTGTTGAAGAAACCAGACGGTGTTAAAGTTCTGATCAACTTTTAATTAATCTCAGCCAGAACTCCTAGTATGTGTGTCAGCTACAGTAATAAGCTTGACCACTATATATGTATGTAGTCAGCAGCACCTTTGGATTGACTACTTTTATGCAGCAGCTGCCTAAATTCGAATATGCTAAAGATTCCATATTAAATATATACTATATTGTTTTTTTTCCGCATCATTTATTACAAGTTTTCAAAATAATGGAATTTCAGCATCATGTGATCACTCAATTTTATTGTTCTTTCAACATGCAAAATTTCTAATATTTTCAAAGCACAAGCAATTCAATCTATCCTGTATCCAAAGCTCCAGTTCAACTTTAGTTTTTTCGTCAAGATAAAATAAAATATAATCACTTTAACTTTGCCCAGGTATTTCAATTGCATATTCATTAGATAGACTCACTCGTAGGTCTGTCATCAGGTACTCTCTCATACACAGATTCACTTGTAGGTTTTGTTGTCTTTATCGTTCTAAAAAAAGAGCTAAACAGCAATTTACCAAACAAAAAGCTTTGCTTCCCTCAAAAAGAAATCAGATTTAGTGAAAAACCATCCAAACTTTTTCAGAAGTACATAAAAAAGATAGCGCTGGTGAACAAATTGAAAGGAGAGACGATGATGACCATGACCATGATCATGATGATGGATGGAGGATAAAGATACGGACAATAACTCCCACCACATGACCATCTCGTAGGGAATAGGGATGCAGATACTTCCAAGTTCCAAAAGCGATCACAGAATCACACCATGACACCACCTTTAACGTGGGATTCTTTTCAAATGTCTGAATTTATGATCGCATGTGCATTTTAGAATCACTGGATTCCAAGAAGAAAAAAATCAAAATTTCCAATGCCCATGTTTGCTTGCCTATCAAATCTTGGAGAGAGAACATATTGGCATAAAAGCACTTGGAAGAGTACAAACCAAAACATGTGTCAAATGAAAAGCCAAATAATTCCAATTCAAGACAGGAATGGAGAGTAGAGTTGAGCCCAAGGATAATAATTGGAGTGTTGAGAAAAAAGAAAGGCAAAGATGTAGAGCAGGCTAGCTCTATTGAAGAGAGGAGTGTGATTTTCATCCACAACTTAGTTTAAGGTACTATTCTTGTGTGTGCCAAAGGAAGAAAATGTTTTAAAAGATGATTCAAATAGCAAGATAAGAACAACTTGTCTTCCCAAGAAAACCAAGTGGGAAAGGGGGTGTGTCCTCTTTTCCAAAGGAGCCAAATGAGGTGTGTCCTTTCAAATAAGAATGTGGCCATAGGGCAGTTGGGGAGCACGCCCTCCACTAGAAATTAAAACCAAAACAAGCTCAAGCCGCAACCACAAACTTCCTAGGACAAGGTGATGTGTAGTTTTCCTCTAGTCTAGTGTTGTTTGAGTGGTGGTATTATCTTTGGTTTTGTTGCCTTTAGTGTTTCCTCTTGGTGTGTGAGGATTTTTGTTCTCCTTTGGCCACCCTTAGTTGCACAAAACGGGAGTGAGAGCGAGAGCGAGGAAGCATGAGCCAATAGAAGTTTCTTAGGTTGGGAGCGCCTCGGGGAGCAGGAATATATATATATATATATATTTTAATACATATTAGAAGTTTTTTTATAAATATTTTTATTTTAATACACATTAATTGTTTTATTTATTTATTATATTTTTTAAATGATGTACTATTGTTTATTTTTTTTAATTTTATTTTACGTATGTGTTCGTGTTTTTTTTATTAATACGTATAATATATACTCATATATATATATATATATATATTACTTATATTATATAGATCGTGATAAGGCCAGAGAGAGAGAGAGAGAAGGCAAAGACGAAGGCAATCGCAAGCAGATCGAAGGCGAGAGCGAAGGTCAACGTCAATGTCGAAGGCAAAGGCGAAGGCGAAGGCGAAGGCTAAGGCTAAGGCTAGGGCTAGGGCTAGAGCAAAGGTCGACATCGAAGGCTAGGGCTAGGGCTAGGGCTAGAACGAAGGTCGAAGTCGATGGCGAGACCAGGTTTCTCTCTCTCTTGGACTGAATCACGTTTTCTCGCTCCACAGAAACGCGATTCTTACACGTTTCTTTCTAGGAAACGCGGAATCGCGATTGTAAAATTTGATGTATAGAGAAATAGAGAGAATGAATTATGTATTATTGATTGATGTAATGTTCTATTACAAATGGTTCCTTATATAGATGTAGGTGTAGTGGATGGTGGTAGTGGTGTAGTGGGTTAGGTTTAGTGGAGTAGGTGAGGTGGTAGTGGTGTAGTGGGTTAGGTTTAGTGGAGTAGGTGAGGTGGTAGTGGTGGTAGGTGATGGTAAATTCTAACAGCCCCCCGCAAACTCAAGGAGGATAGAAACTAACCAACTTGAGTTTGGAGAGAGGAACAAAACAAGAAAATACATAAAAATAAAAAAAGATAGGAGACACTGTATGGTCGTGTCAGACCATTGGTGAAGACACTGAAAGGTGGTGTCATAACGTTGTAGAGGACACTGTATGGGGGTGTCATAACGTTGTAGAGGACACTGTATGGTGGTGTCATAACGGTGTAGAAGACACTGGATGGCGGTGTCAGACCGATGTAGAAGACAGTTTATGGGGTCATGTCGGACCGTTGGAGCAGACACTGTTGTGACAGTTGTTGTGACAGTTTACGGAGTCTTGCTGGACCCTTGTAGAAACTAACCGGAATCAATGTCGGGACAGTTTACAGAGTCTTGTCGGACCCTTGTAGAAAACTAACCGGAATCAATGTCGGGACAGTTTACAGAGTCTTGTCGGACCCTTGTAGAAACTAACCGGAATCAATGTCGGGACAGTTTACAGAGTCTTGTCGGACCCTTAAAAAATACACTGTATGATGGTGTATATAGGCTGCCCAAATATATATATATATATATGGATATATATAGGGAGCCCTCAAAAGTCGCGCCCTCAAAAGGCGCGCCCACTTCATCAAAAGGCGTGCCTGACAGAAAGCGTCGAGTCATCAAAAGGTGAGCCGGAGACGCGGCGAGGCACGTGAGCGACAGAGTGGCGTGTCGGCCTCGGCTATTTAACCAAGGTTGAGGCGGAGGCTGTGCAAACCAGTCTGAAACCGCCGAAAATCCTTTGAAAAAACTCTTCCGTTTCTGAGAAAGAGATTCTGGAACACTCTGTTGTCATTCTGTAACAATCTGTAAATACTCTGTATCCAACCCTTCTCGGAAACACTCAGCAACCCAAAAAACATGGCCTCTTCTTCCCGTTCAGCTACCCAGAACATGGCCTCATCTTCCCGTGGTCTGCTCACTCTCTTTCCCGACCTCAACGAGTCAACAAGAGAGATAACTGGTGCGGTGGCACTGGAACCTCAACCAAGCGCCCCGGAGTTTGCTCCGTTAAACTTTCCTATGCGGTCGGTGGAGCAAAGAATGGCAGTGCAGTCGGATGTGGAGGCCAATCAGTATACATTGAAGTCATGTGTGGAAACCATGACTGCGGTTACAAATCTGTCTAACCGGCTGCAGAGTAGGACAAATGAGGTGCAGCAGTTAAACGCCCAACTGGCTCTGCTCCAACGCATGTATAAGGATGCGCGAGCAGAGATAAGTGTGCTAAAGGCGGAAAACAAAGAGCTGAAACGGAAGGCCACCGTGATGTTCCGATTTGGAGGGCCGCCATATGCTGCAGTGGAGGAGCAGGGAGTAGTGATCGTGCCCAGTGGAGTGGGAAACACGGAGGCAACACCGTCAAGGGCCGCCCAGGCCGGAGGCAAGAAGAAAAGACCGGCGGCAGAGTAGAGAAGAAAAATCCCACCTGTGAATGTGGTTTTTTTTTTTTTTTTTTTTTTTTTTGTATGTGGAAACATGGTGATCGGGGTGAGCCCTGACATGAATAAAATGAGTTTGGTGTGCAGATCTTCCTTTGTTTTTTTTTTTTTTTTTTTTTTTTTTTGAAAGTAAAAAAAAAATAAAAAAGAAATGGGAGATTTAAAGTTGTGGGCGGGTGTGTTGGTTGCTTTTCAAAAGATGGAGTAAAAAAGTTGAGTGGGGAACATGAGTGTGTGGAAAGAATGAAAAAAGAAAAAAGGATGGGTTGGATTTGTACAAAATAATAATAAAATAAATGAGTGGAGAAGGTGGGAAAAGGGAAGAGAAAAAGAAAGAAAGCTTGGCAACATCAATGGGAGTTTTTCCATCCATATTCTGAAGAGCGACAGCGGCACCATTTTCCAGTAGAAGTGCTACACACTCCTTCCTGCCATAACCAGCTGCATAGTGCAGGGCAGTGTTTTTATTCTTATCCAACGCATCCACCATTGCTCCAGCCTCAAGAAGGATTTGAGCACACTTCACCTCGCCATATCCACAAGCAAAATGCAATGCTGTCCTTCCCTCTGAATCTTCTTCATCTTTATCAGCACCAGAGGCCAGTGCATTCTTCAAGCCCTCCACATCACCAACACTAGCAGTGTGATGAACAATGGATTCATCCTCAATTCCTGGCTCTTCTATTTCATCTGGCCCAGCATTTTCAGCAGAGGTAGCAGGTTCCCCTGCAACAGCAAGACCCATTGCTTCACCTAGCTTCTGTAGAACATCTTTATCATTCCAGTACCTCATCATTGCAGCTGGACCTTCTGTCTCTATCTCTTCTAAAATAGGCTTCAAAGCAGGATCTTCTTTGATGAGCGCCATTCGTTCATCAAGCTGGTCTTTGTGTGAAGGATTAGCCAGGTTCTCAAACACGGTGGACATGGACGGATCCTGCATCAACGCATTACCAAGGCGCTCAGCCATTGTCATAAATTGGGGGTTTTGCATAACCTGTTGCATTGTGGAGTAGTACTGTTGCGAATCAAATTGAGGGATGCCATCTTCAGCTGGCGCACCATGAAAAGTCTTTTGGAGCTGCTCTGCCATCTGGTTAAATGAAGGGTCTTGTGCTATCTGTTCGGCTAATTCCTTAATGCTTGGGTCATTGAGTAGGCCCGTCATAGCTGAGAAATCGAAAGGACTTGCAGAAAATCCAGCTCCTGTAGGAGTTGGTCCTTGTCCTGATTGTGTGTCCATAGAGGATGATTCAGATTTTGGACTTTTGTTCTCTGCCGTACCAATCTTTTCATCTGCACTGCAAGATGCAGGAGGATCCTTCTGCAGGTCCTTTAACTCCTTATGAATCCTCTTTGAAGCCATAACAAACTCTTTTCACAAGGACAAGACTCTCACTATTGAAGGAAGAGGGTCGCGAGAGAAGGTGTTAAGGCTCCGAGCTATGCGATTCTCAGTATCTGCAAGTCTCGTCGCCGGAGGAGTAGCCGTAGGCGTATCACGCACTGCTGTAGCGCCACTGGAACGATTAAAAATTTTGCTTCAGGTACAAAACCCACATAACATAAAGTACAACAGTGGGGGTAGATGAAGGGACTGCAGCGACGGGTTAAGGTCAACAGTGGGGGTAGATGAAGACGACCGAGACGGTGGTGTATGGGAGGACAACAGTGAGAGGATGGGCAGTGGTGGTGGACTCGAATAAATTTCAAGGTATGTGTAGAAAATTCTAGCGGATTAGGTTGAGGTCCGGCGGACGGCTAAGGTGAGGTTGCCGCCCGCCGGTGAAGCGAAAAATACTAGGTGCTAAACCTGCTCTGATACCATGTAAAATTTGATGTATAGAGAAATAGAGAGAATGAATTATGTATTATTGATTGATGTAATGTTCTATTACAAATGGTTCCTTATATAGATGTAGGTGTAGTGGATGGTGGTAGTGGTGTAGTGGGTTAGGTTTAGTGGAGTAGGTGAGGTGGTAGTGGTGTAGTGGGTTAGGTTTAGTGGAGTAGGTGAGGTGGTAGTGGTGGTAGGTGATGGTAAATTCTAACAGCGATTCATACTCAAAATCGCCACCTGGCTGCACGATTCCTGCAACTAACGGCCTATCCTCTTGGGATTGTGGGTGCCTTTCTTTTTAGGCTCGGTCAATTTTAGTGTTGCCTCTTTGTGAGGTTGTGGCCTTTTGGCCATGTCCTTGTATGTCCTTTTCGGACTTAAGTCCTGAGTTTTGTTGTATATCGTCTCTCTTTTTTGGTAATAAAATGCTTACTCACCACAAAAAAAAAAAAAAAAAAAAAAAAAAAAAAAAGAACCTTCAATTAGCAATCAATGCCACATAGACTTTTAGCTGTACAGACAAATTTCTGGGATAAATAGAGAACTGTGGAGCCAGGGGAGCACAAAAGGTTGTGGTGTCAAGAATGTTGTGGGCAGACAGTTAGCATATAAGAGGATCTAAGGGAGGATGTTCCTATTATGCAATCCTAAATTGTTTGCAAATTCCAACTAAAATTTAATTCCATTTGGAACTCCACACTTCTCTCCATCGCAATCATCTTGACATGTTGCCTAATGTCTCCAATGCCTGTTAGGAAAAGGTTCCCTGCCATCTTCATTGGCCCCTCAACCCACTTTTGGACATGACTAAATGAAATAAGCCCCTTCAAAAAATGTCCATGAAGCAATTACATTTACAACTATGAAAAAGATCAATAAAGCCAATAAACACGGTTTCCAATCTGTGAAAAGCAGCAAGAAGATGCAAAGCTATTTCTCAAAGTTTCTGAAACTAGCCTCTAGAAGAAAATGGTAACCAATCTCCCACTTTGTATTATACCTTAAACAATACTTCGCAGCTTCAAATATGCAGAGTTTCAATATCTTAAAATTTAAGAAGAAACCAACACAACTTAAAGCAAACATATTGTTATTGACCTAGGTCATAAGAATCATACCCAGTGCACACAAGGTTCCTCTTAGAGCAGGGTCTGGGAGAGGTAGTAAGTAGGCAGCCTTGCCTTCATTTGTTTATGAAGAGGCTGATTCCTATGACTTGAACCAGCTCCTCACGTACATATATTTATGAAATTTTCAATGAATTTTGCCTCACCCAAGTACGTATTCAACTAGTTGAAATGAACCTTGGTTTTTTATTATCACGCAACAAACAAAAGCAGATCTTACATGGTAGCTTCTTCTGGGTCACTTGCAATTGGCACAGCAGGCATATTATTGCCACCTCTCAACCGTGAAGACACGTTGTCGATGGCAGAATTGAGTTGGCTAATCTTTGCATTCAAGGTCTGCCTGGTTTTCTGCATTTCAGGAAAAAATAAATTATAGCAATGTAATCCATATTTCAATCAGGAGAACTTTAGTGCACAGCCAATAGCAATTAATCACCTCTAAACCTTCATCATAATATATTGGTCGCCTGGCTCTCCGGAAACCATATTCATCTTCATTTAGCAATGATCTTCTGATCTAAAAATACAGTTTGGGGGGGTGGGGGGGTGTGTTGGAGCAAACCATAAGTCCAATTAAAGCATAAACCACAAATCACAATCCCAAATGAAAATAGAGCATAGACCTAAACACTTTAGATGCAGAACTAGAGAGAGAGATGAAGTTTCACATTTTAGTCCAATAATTATGAAAGGAACTTTAGACAGTATGTAATTCTTCTGTATATTCAACTGTATCGTAATACAAAGGATACATCTGATTATATAGTACTCCTCACCCTAAGATTAAAAAGGAAACGAAAATATTCACCCAATCTCTCACAATCTCTCAGAATATATACAGAATACACTACCACATATACACAATATTCTCACACCTCTGCTCAAACGCAAGGTGTTGTAGCAGAAAACAATGAGAGTTTGCTAAGAAGAAATTGAAACTATGCAGTGGTGTGAGTCTTAGTAAAGAAGTCAGCAAGTTGCAGAGCTAAAAAGAAGAAAGAAAGCGAGATAGACCTAGACTGCAGATGCTAACAGACAAAGTGACAATCAATCTCAATGCAATCTAAATAACACTGTGGTTGTCATAATAGAGGTCAGTCAGAGAAGACAGATGCCTAAGTCAGAAAGAAGACAACGAAGCCAAACAGCTTCAGCAGTAGCATGAGCCATAGCACAGTACTCAGCATCGGCAGTAGACCGAGCAATAGCAGTTTGTTTCTTACTTTTTCAAGAGATCAAGGAATCGCCATGAAACATACAAAAGTCAGAAGTGGACTTACGATCGGTAGCATCACCAGCCCAATTAGCATCAGCATAGGCCACTAACTCCAAGGGAGAAGTAGAAGATAACAGCATGCCTTGAAAGATAGTATCGCGAAGATAGTGAAGAATCCGAATCAAAGCAACCCAATGTGTAGAGCGAGGAGCATAGGCAAGATCAAGGCGTGTAACCATCAAATAGACTACGCAACCCACAATTTCGGGATATGAAGTAAAATCATCCAGAAGGAAGCCATTAGTAGTATTGAGCTTCACATTAAGCTCAATGGGAGAATCAGAAATCTTAGTGTCAGTAAGACCGGCACAATAAATAACCACATTGGCATACTTGGCTTGAGACAGAAAGTAACCCTTGGGAGAAGAAACCACCTCAATATCAAGAAAATACCGCAAGAGTCCTAGATCCTTCATTTCGAAAGTGCGGAAAATATGCTACTTGACCTTAGAGATAGCAGAAGAGTCAAAGTCAGTGATGATCATATAATCCACATACAGTAATAAAGTAACAAAACCAATAGAGGTATAGAGGAGAAACAAGGCAGAGTCGAACCCAAGCTCAATAACAGCTGTCTGAAAGCGATCATACCAAGTACGAGAAGATTGCTTCAAACCATACAAAGCACGCCAAAGACGACAAACCTGTCCAGAAGAATGATGAAGGCCCGGGAGAGGACGCATGTATACCTCCTCAGTGAGATGGCCATTAAGAAAAGCATTCTTAACATCCATCTGATAAAGAGGCCAATGACGAACAGCAGTAACAGAAATCAAAATACGGACAGTAGTCATATTGGCAATAGGTACAAAGGTCTCCTCATAATCAATACCATACTCCTGTGAAAAACCTTTGGCAACTAGGCAAGCTTCGTAGCACTCAAGGGAACCATCAGAATGAGTCTTGACTTTTAAGACCCATTTGCAACCAATCATATTCTTGCCAGCAGACAAAAAAACCAGTTCCCAAGTACTTGTCTTCTGCAAGGCAGACAACTCATCCTCCATAGTTTGAATCCAATTAAGATCCAAACAAGCCTTCTTGTAAGACTGTGGTTCTGAAAAAGAATAAATAATTGACAAAAATGTACAATATGAAGGAGGAAAACATGTGTTAGAAAAACCAAGTTTGACAAACTGTTTACGGATGCGAAGAGGATACTTACGGAGAGCAAGATCAGAGTCGTCAGAAACAGGAAGAGCAACAGTAAAAGGAGAAACAACTGGTAGAGAAAGAGCCTTGTGACAAGAATAGATTAACGGAAAAAAAGAAGGAGCAGACGGGAGAGAAGAGGGAGAGGAAGAAACAGACTCATAGGGTACATTGGAGAGGGACTCAGTACAGGGGTGTTAGGAGGAGAAGAAGGAACAAACTCATGGAAAACAGGAGAGATGTACTCATCAGGAGGGACCTCAGAAGGAAACGGATCAATGTGAACCAAATCCTCTTTAGAAATTGGAGCAGTGAGAGGCAGAAGCTAAAAGTAAGCGATACATTCCAGAAAGGCAACATGACGGGAGACATAAAGGCGACGGGAAACAAAATCGTAACAGCGATAACCTTTCTGAATAAGACTATAACCCAAAAAGACACACAGGACAAACTGGGCACTAAGTTTTGTCCTATCTTTGGGAGGAAGAAAGACAAAACGCGCAGACCCAAAAACACGAAGGAGAGAATAACTAAGAAGATGAGAAAACAAAGCCTCATAAGGAGAACGACTAAATAGTAGAGGGATAGTTATACCACTGAAAAGAAAAGTAGCTATAAGAACGGCCTAAAAAAGAGTTGGAACAGAGGCAGAAAGAAGGAGAGATATAGATGTCTTAAGAAGATGACGGTGTTTAAGCTTCGCACGACTATTTTGGACGGGTGTATCAGCACATGAGGTTTGGTGAATGGTACCCAAATTTGCTAGATACTCACAAAACTCAGTTTTAAAATATTCCCCTACCTAGGTCAAACCGTAATAATTTAATGGTAGACCCAAACTGTGTAGTGATCATAGACTGAAAGGTACAGTATATTTGGTAGAAGTCAGATTTATGAACTATAAGATAAACCCAAGTATAGCGGGTGCAATCATCCACAAAAGACACATAGTATGCAGATTCCTTTTTAGAGAGAATATGAGAGGGTCCCCAAACATCCATATACACGAGAAAAAGGAAAAACAGAAATAGAAATACTTTTATTAAATGGTAAAGTTGACATTTTGGCAAGTTTACACCCTCGACATTCATCAATGATACTAGGAGAAACTTTACAAAATAATCCTGACTGAGTCAAAGACCGTAAGCAGTCAACAGAAAAATGACCTAGGCGAGAATGCCATAAATAAAATTGACTTGACTGAGAATCTAACTGAAATGAGGAAAGTACAACTGGAGCGGTGGATAAAAGAAGATGCAAGCTTTCTGCCACATAGAGATTTCCAACTCTACGGTCGGTCCCAATCTGCTTCTTGGACAACCGATCCTACACATAACAAACAAAAGAGGAAAAGACAACATCAAAACCAGAAACATCAAGTTGGTTTATAGATAATAAGCTGACAGATAGCTAAGGAACATAAAAAACAGAGAGAATAATAACAGCAGACATGGTAGAAGGTAAGACAGACCCAATAAACACAGCAGACATACTAGACCCATTAGCAGTATTAATAATAATAGGAACAGGAGGAAGACTACAGTTTTGAAGTAAAGAAATGTGAGGAGTCATATGATAAGAGACACCAGAATCAAAAAGCCAAATGGAATAAGGGATATCGGAGGAAGACCCAAGCAAACCTGAATGAAGAGGGGTAAAAGCGGAGGCAAATGGTGATGGTTAAAAGGTGGACAGGATCTGCTGAAGTTAAGCAATCTAAGCACTCAAGAAAGCCAAGTCAGGATCGGGAGGAGCAGATGTTGTATAAGCAGTAAGAGGGTAGAAAGTACTCGGAGCAGGACGGCGAAACTTTGTCTGAGGTGGTTGATAAGACGAAGCAGGCTGACGTCCTTTCTTGGGACAATTATGCTTCCAATGGCCCCTCTAATGGCAGAAAGCACACTCATTTGAAACTAGGAGCCCTTTCTTGGGCTTTGCAGTGGCCTGAACCAGATAAGAAGGTGGGGTCGATAATAATGGAGGTTGAGCAAGAGCTAGGAAGATAGATGGAGACGGAGTCTGACTGGCCATCTTGAGACGGGTTTCCTCGGAGAGAAACTCACGAACAATGGCATCCACACAGGAAAGAGGAGACCGGTGAAGGATGCCACCATGGATAAACTCATGCTGGGAGAAGAGAGCCATTAAGAACTACACTAAACGACCCTACTCCCAAAACTCAATATAAGCATCTAGAATCTTGAGGCTGGAAAGTTCCATAAGAGTCAACTGATCCCAAAACCTGTCATCTCAATATAGAAATCCTGAATAGAAAGATCCCGCTATCCAACTTATACCGCTTGGCAAAGTTGGATAACTGATAAACACTCTGTAAGTAATCCCACACTTCTTTGGCAGTGCTGTATTTAGAGAACATCACCCCGATACGGTCATCAACGGAGTTATGGAACCAAGTCAAAATTTGGGCATTATTACAATCCCAAGTGTCACAGGAAGTCAGATATCCTTCTTGTTTTGGATCCGATGGACGAGGAAAAGAACCAGAAACATATCCCTATTTTTTCGATTGAGAAGAAAATTTTTCATAACACTAGACCAATAAGCATAGTTGTTACCTGTAAGTTTGCATTTAATAACCTGAATTTTATCTTCTGACATTGTAATGAACTAAAAAGAAAAGAGAAAGGAACTGATGGGCAAAGTGTAATAACCCAATAAATCTAAGGGGTCAAGCTATAATAACCCAAAGCTACCACAGATGGGTCAAATACTGGTGGACTGAGATCAGATACAACATGAAGAGAGAGAGTGCTTCGTGATCAGAGAATAGAGACAAAAGACGAAGGGATTCGATCGATACAGCTAGAAAGAGAACCAAAAGTCGAGCAAGGATCCAAAGCAAGGCAGAGGTCGCGAGAGAGACGAAAGACGAAGAGATTCGATCGACACAGCTAGAAAGAGAACCAAAAGTCGAGCAAGGATCCAAAGCAAGGCAGAGGTCGCGAGAGAGAGAGAGAGAGATCCCTCAAACCAAGACTAGAGTCCTGACTTCAGACCAGGCACTAGAAGTCTATCGTGACTTCAGAGAAGACCAAAGAAGTCTGTCGCAACTTCGGAGAAGAACAGAGAAGGCTGTCACGACTTCGGAGAAGCCCAGAGAGGCCTTCGTGACTTCAGACAAGGCTAGAGAAGACTTCAAACAACAAGCGTGAACGAAAGAAAAAAACTTCGAATGATCAAGGCCAGACCTAGGGTTTCGAACGTGGCTCTGATACCATGTAAGTTTTCTATATATTCAATTGTATCGTAATGCAAATGATACATCTGATTATATAGTACTCCTAACTATAAGACTAAAAAAGAAACAAAAATATTCACTCAATCTCTCACAATCTATTAGAATATATACACAATACACTACCACATATACATATATACACAATATTCTCACACAGCAATGATGAAAAATATTCAAAGAAAATAGTCATTTGGAAACTAGGGGATACAAATATTGTAAAATGGATTTTGAAGTACAATAGTCAAAATCAAAGAAGCACGGACATGGATGAGGAAACACGGACATGGGACACTGTAATTTCAAAAAAAAATGACACACAGTGGAGTCACGACAATAAAATATATGTTCATATATTGTTATTTGCTATGTAGATTAATATTACACATAAACAATCAAAATTAACAAAAACTAACACTAATTCAATATTTTAAAAAAATGACTTTTAAATTAACACTTATATCTTTTTAATGGATGATTTATGGATTATTTACACAGAGACCCCTAAACTATTGAGAAGTATCATTCTAACCACTAAACTATTGGCGCGTTTCACTTTGACCTCTTCTCTTCCATTGTTGCACCGTGAGTTAAACCAAACTTTTGATATTTTTAGATGCAAATACCCTTTAGCACTATATATATTTATAATTCCATTATTATTGTTTTTTAAATATAAGCATTCATCTATTATTATTGTTTTTTAAATATTCTTTGTAAACATATTTTTGTAGAAAGAATATTTTTTAAAAAAAAATAATAAAACAAAAAAAACTCATATTATATATACGTATTAGTTAGTTTAATGAATGCTTACTTTGAAGTTCATGCATCCCAAAAATCTCCTAAGAATATTCTCTATGAATATAGTTCTCAAAGGAGCTCTCATGCCACAGCAGCAGTACACATCACCAAAATTTTGTGGTTGTTGGCTATTGAATGTGATTTCCTTCTTGTTTGAGCTTGTGTTACTACTGGATGTCATTTTTATAGTGTTTGGTGAATTATGGAGAGGAAGAGGTTTAGGGAGAGGGACTAGAGTAAAATTAAGAGTAAGTGTTGTTAGGTGTGTTAACTGCGACAAGGTTGCTTAACAACTCCACCAATTCCAAGCCCGAGGTTGTTAGGTAGCCGACAGTCAACACGTAAAAAAGCCACTCGGATTCCTTATGAAAATGAATCCTACTTTGAATCGATTAAATGCTAGATCGTTCCCCTTAAGTGACGCATTGCACTTGCCTCCGAGTGTTTCGAAAAGTGAGCAAAGGGCGCCGCATCAACGCCTGAATGCAGTAAAAAATGGACAAAGATTTCTGCATTTTTCTGGACGAGCGAGGATAAAGAAACTAGTCAAAGACTATATATTTAAGATAGCCACATGGAATGTAGGAACTTTAACTGGAAAGGCTATGGAATTGGTAGATGTCGTGATTAATAGGAGAGTTAGTATAACTTGCATACAAGAAACTAAGTGGACGGGTGAGAAAACTAGGGAAATAGAAAATAACGGTTTTAAACTATATTATAATGGCAAGGATAGACACAGGAATGCGGTAGGAATAATAGTTGTCAAGGATCTTGTAGAATATGTAGTTGCGGTCATTAGAAAAGATGATAGGATTACGTTAGTTAAACTAGTTATTGGAGAGAATAGAGTGAACATAATTAGTGCATACGCCCCCCAAGTAGGATTAGATGATCAGACTAACAGTGATTTTTGGGACCAAATGGATGAGGCATTACAGGAGATACCCGTTTGAGAGAAGAGAACCTAGTTATAGGTGATGATTTCAACGACTATGTAGAAATAGATAAACTAGGTTATGAGAGATTGCATGGTGGGTATGGTTTTAGTGATAGAAATGAGACTGGAGAGAGTATTTTAGATTTTGCGTTGGCTTCTGACCTAGTGGCAGCCAATACTATGTATAAGAAGAAAGAAGAGTATTTGATAACCTTTAAGAGCGGGTCAATTAGAAGCCAAATAGATTACTTTTTAATAAGAAAAGTGAATCGTCTAAAATGCAGCGACTATAAGGTAATTCATGGAGAGAACCTGAGACTCAATATAGGATTTTGGTACTAGATTTAT
Source organism: Camellia sinensis (assembly GCF_055761805.1). NCBI lineage: Eukaryota > Viridiplantae > Streptophyta > Magnoliopsida > Ericales > Theaceae > Camellia > Camellia sinensis. The sequence continues at coordinate 6,768,305 of NW_028128989.1, read as the reverse complement.
GCTTTAAAGGGCAATACCAAGCTAAGAAGGATAGTGGACGTTCTAGGACGAGATGGTGTGACCTAAAAGGAGATAAACTAAAAATATTTAATAATAGAATGGATAAAGAAGATACTTGGGATTTGGAAGATGGTACTAACACTATGTGAAACTCGATGGCCAATTGTATAAGGAAAATCTCAAGGGAAGTTCTTGGAGAGTCGAAAAGAAATAGACCCAACACTTGAGAAATTTAGTGGTGGAGAGAGGAGGTCCAAGCGGTAGTAAAGATGAAAAAAACAATGCTTTAAAAAATAGCAGAATGATAAAACTGAGGAAAAAATTAAGACATATAGATTGGCTAATAAGGAGATCAAAAAGTAGTGAGAGACTAAATTGAAAGTCTATGATGACCTATACACTAGACTAGATAGTTAGCAGAGAAAGAAGGAGATATACAAACTCGCTAAGATAAGAGAGAGGAAAACAAGGGATTTTAATCAGGTTAAGTGCATCAAGAATGAAGACTCTAAAGTGTTAGTGAAGAATAAAGAGATTAAGGAAAGATGGAAGAACTATTTTGTGAAGTTGTTAAATGAGGAACATAGAGATAGGTCAAAAGGGGAGGAAGTAGGCAGTAATAAGAAAAAATCAGGACTACAGGTTCTATCATAGGATTAGGAACTTTGAAGTGGAGATTGCATTTAAGAAGATAAAATCAAATAAGACTTTAGGACCCAATGATATTCCCGTTAAAACTTGGAAATGTTTAGGTAACAAAGGGGTTGCTCAGTTGACTAGGCTATTTAGCAAGATTTTGTTGACTACGAAAATGCCAGAGGAGTGGAGGAAGAGTATTTTAGTGCCAATCGATAAGAATAAAGGAGATGTCTAGAATCGCAACAACTATAGAGGAATCAAGCTAATGCGTTATATAATAAAAGTGTGGGAGAGAGTGATAAAACGTCAATTGCGAGATATAACAGAGGTGTTAAGAGAATCAATTTGGGTTTATGCCTGATAGGTCAACAATGGAAGCGATCTATTTTTTAGGAGAGTAATAGAAAAGTATAGAGAAAAAAAAAAAAAAAAAGACATTCATATGATTTTTATCAATCTTAAGAAAACATATGATAGAGTGTCTTAAGAAAACATAGATATAATCTGATAGATGTTAAAAAAGAAAGAGGTGACAAAAGGTTACGTCGATATAATTAGGGATATGTATGAAGGTGTGGTGACCATTATTAGATCACCTACTGGAGGGACAGGTGAATTTTCAATTACTGTAGGGTTACACCAAGGATCAACCTTAAGTCCTTAACTTTTTTACTTTAGTTAAGGATGAATTGACAAGAAATATTCAAGATGATGTGCCATGGTATATGTTTCTTACAGATGATATTGTGTTAGTGAATGAGACTAGAGAAAACACTTGGAGAGAAGCATTTGAATCTAAAGAATTTAGGATAAGCAGAACTAAGACAGAGTACATGGAGTTAGTAACAGTAACAATGGAAGCAGAGAAGAAGTAAAAATTGAGAACCAAGAACTACCGAAGAGTGAACATTTCGTTATTTAGGATTGATTATCACAATGGCTAGAGAGATTGGAGTGGATGTGGTCCATAAAATTAAAGGAAGATGGCTTAAGTGGAGGAGTACGTCTGGGGTACTATGCGATAAACGAGTACCCACGAGACTAAAAAGGAAGTTCTATAGAACAGCAATTAGGCCAAGGATATTGTATGAGACGGAATGTTGGGCAACAAAGATAGGATGAGTGTTGCTGAGATGAAGATGTTAAAGTTGATGTGTAACAAGACTAGAAAAGACAAAATTAGGAATAAGTATATTCGAGAATGGGTAAGAGTAGTACCGGTAGAAGATAAGTTGACAAAGAATAGATTGAGATGGTTTGGTCATATACAACGGAGACTAACAGAGACAGTAGTGAAAAGATGCAATACAGTGACACTAGATGGAAATGTTAGAGGAAGGGACAGACCTAGATTGACGTGGCTAGTGTAGTTAATAGAGATATGAATCTCCTTAATTTGACTAACGAAATGGTCTTGGATAGAGTCGAGCCGACCCCATTTGATGGGACTTAAGACTTAGTTTGGTTTGATTTGGTTTTGTTGTTGGGTGTGTTATATAGAGTGTTAAAGGGTATTTTCATCTCAAAAATGTAAAAGCTTGGTTTAACTCACAGTACAGTAACAGAAAGGGTCAAAGTGAAACACGCCAATAGTTTAGAGAATCTATTTGTATGCTTTTATAGTTTAGGGGGTCAAAGTAATACTTCTCAATAGTTTAGAGGGTCCATTTGTACATTTTCATAGTTTAGGAAGTCAAAATGACATTTCTCAATAGTTTAAATGGTCTACGTGTAAGTAACCCATCATCTATTAAGTATTTAAATTTAAGCAAAAAGTAATAAACATTCAACATCCAACATCCATCAAAAACATCCATCAAAAGCACTAAAGAAAATTGGGGAAAAAATAGTTGGTGTGTCCCCAGAAAATAAATTAATTAAATAAAGGGACACGCCACGTGGCACATCCCATATGTGTCCCAGCATCCGATATCAATACAGCACTTGTTTTGAAGTGTTGTGCTTCATAGGTCAAAATGCTTCAAGGCGCAAATAAAAAATTAATCATCACCAACATGATTTCAAAGCAATTGAGTATTATATGTGAGAAGTGTTGGAAAATGGCTACCCAACAATCACTCAAACAATTTTGGAAGACAATTGGAGAAGGAAATTATAAAAATTGATGTATTATTGATTGATTGTTGATTGATATATTGATACATATTCTGTCTATTACAAATGGTTCCTTATATAGATGTAGGTGAAGTGGATGGTGTGTAGTGGATGGTGATAGTGGTGTAGTGGGTTAGGTTTAGTGGAGTAGGTGAGGTGGTAGTGGTGTAGTGGGTTAGGTTTAGTGGAGTAGGTGAGGTGATAGTGGTGGTAGGTGATGGTAAATTCTAACAGCCCCCCGCAAACTCAAGGAGGATAGAAACTAACCAACTTGAGTTTGAAAATACATAAAAATAAAAAAGGATAGGAGACACTGTATGGTCGTGTCAGACCGTTGGTGAAGACACTGAAAGGTGGTGTCATAACGTTGTAGAGGACACTGTATGGGGGTATCATAACTTTGTAGAGGACACTGTATGGGGGTGTCATAACGTTGTAGAGGACACTGTATGGTGGTGTCAGACCGATGTAGAAGACAGTTTATGGGGTCATGTCGGACCGGTGTAGAAGACAGTTTACGGGGTCATGTCGGACCGTTGTAGCAGACAGTTTACGGGGTCATGTCGGACCGTTGTAGCAGACACTATTGTGACAGTTGTGGTGACAGTTTACGGAGTCTTGCTGGACCCTTGTAGAAACTAACCGGAATCAATGTCGGGACAGTTTACAGAGTCTTGTCGAACCCATGAAGGAGCTAACCGGAATCAATGTCGGGACAGTTTACAGAGTCTTGTCGGACCCTTGTAGAAACTAACCGGAATCTATGTCGGGACAGTTTACAGAGTCTTGTCGGACCTTTGTAGAAACTAACCGGAATCTATGTCGGGACAGTTTATAGGGTCATGTCGGACCGTTGTAGCAGTTGCACCCTCAAAAGGTGTGCCCAATTTTTCAAAAGGCGTGCCATCAAAAGGCGTGCCCACTTTATCAAACGATGTGCCATGAAAAGGCGTGCCAGTTTGTCGGGCGTCAAGAGGCGCGCGATGCGCGTGGCTGCCTCGACTATAAGACAGAGGCTGAGGCTGAGGCAAAAACACCTGTGAGAGATATTCTGAGAGAGATTTCTGAGAGAGATTCTGTATAACACTCTGTTGCCCAAAAAATGGCTTCATCGTCTTCCCGCGGGCTGCTCACCCTCTTTCCCGACCTCAACGAGTCAACGAGAGAGAGAACTGGTGCGGTGGCACTGGAAACTCAACCAAGCGCCCCGGAGTTTGCTCCGTTGAACTTTCCGATGCGGTCGGTGGAGCAAAGAATGGCAGGGCAGTCGGATGTGGAGGCCAATCAGTATACTTTGAAGGCATGTGTGGAAAGCATGACGGCGGTCACAAACTTGTCGAACCGGCTGCAGAGTAGGACAAATGAGGTGCAGCATTTAAACTCCCAGCTGGCTCTGCTCCAACGCATGTATAAGGATGCGCGAGCAGAGATAAGCGTGCTAAGGGCAGAAAACAAGGAGCTGAAGCGGAAGGCCACCGTGATGTTCCGATTTGGAGGGCCGCCATATGCTGCAGTGGAGGAGTATGGGGGAGTGAATGTGCTCGGCGGTGTGGAAAACACGGAGGCAGCACCGTCAAGGGCCGCCCAGGACGGAGGCAAGAAGAAAAGACCGGCGGCAGAGTAGAGAAGGGATGTCGGTGTGTGGCCGTCTGCAGAAAAGAAAACAAAGCCGTTGATGTGTATTTTTATTTTTATTTGTTTGGGTTTTTTTTTTTTTTTTTTTTTTTTTTTTTGGTGTAAAATTGTGATCGGGGTGGATCCCTGAGATGAATAAAAATGGGTGGTTGTGCAAAGTGGTAAATTGTTTGTTTTTTTTTTTTGTTTTGTTTTTTTTTTTTTTTTTGTTTTGTGAAAAGAAGGGAATCGAAAAAAAAAATAATAAATAAATAAAGAAATAAATAAGGGGATGATGAATATATAATGATGAATAAAAATAAAAAAATGTGGGAGTGGGAACAGACTGTGAATGGGTTCTGAATCAGGGGGATGAAAAAGCAAAAAAAAAATATATATATATATATATAATAATAATAATAATAATAATAATAATAATAATAAAAAGAATAATTCACGTGGCTTGCTTGGTGTGGGGTTTTGGCGTGTTTTTACAAAAAAAGGAGATCATGTGGGTGATGATGGATACGGGTAGAGATGTAATATGAAAAGAAAGAAATATAGTAAAATAAAAGAAAGTGGAAAATAAAGAAAAGAAAAGAAAGGAGAGCATGTGGGTGATGACTAGTGTCTGTGGAGAGAGAAGGTCAGTGGGAAAGTAAAAGAATTAGGGAGATAATGAAAAGGGGTCTAGGGGATAGACCACGGAGTTGGATGGAGAAACTGTGTGTGAGTCTGTGAAACTGTGTGTGAGTATGGCAATGGGGTGTGTGTGTGGAGAACCAACCCGAGAGAGAGAAAAAGGTTTTGGAAGAAGACATTGAGGTACTGTTGCTGGGATTTGAAGAGGCTGAGGAGGTCGTTTGGGTCGAAGAGGGTTTCTGTGGAAGAGGGGAGTGAGCTCCCTCGGCTGTACGAGGTCGTCGGTCTCCGACACCGTCTTCAGCAGCGGCGGCGTGGGATTCAAGCGGCGGCGAAGGAGTCGCCGGGGTTCCAGGGCAGCCCAGGAAAACCCACTGGACCGCGGGAAGGTGAAGGAGTCTCCGGGGCTCCGGATCTGAATTTGCCGGAAATGGAGTTCATCAAATGGAGGTCTGTGGGTAGTGGTTGTCGCCGGATTTGGAGAGCTTCCATCAACATGGAGAGAGAGCAGGTTGAGAGAGCTAAACCTCCCACCACAAATGATCAAGGTATGTGTTTGTGATATGTGTTGAAAAACTCCCGCGGGCAGCGAAGGCAAGGTTGCCGGCCGGCTGCCCGCCGGAACGAAAGGAGGATAGGCCTAAATCTTATAACTCTGATACCATATAAAAATTGATGTATTATTGATTGATTGTTGATTGATATATTGATACATATTCTGTCTATTACAAATGGTTCCTTATATAGATGTAGGTGTAGTGGATGGTGTGTAGTGGATGGTGATAGTGGTGTAGTGGGTTAGGTTTAGTGGAGTAGGTGAGGTGGTAGTGGTGTAGTGGGTTAGGTTTAGTGGAGTAGGTGAGGTGGTAGTGGTGGTAGGTAATGGTAAATTCTAACAGAAATCTTTTAATTCATATTACACACATACTTCAAATAACTAGATTACAAATATATATATATATATATATGAAGTTCTAAAACAACTCTTTAGATTCTAACATTAACACTATTCAACACAATATTAAGAGTCATTTCCTCCACCAGACTATGTAACCACAAAAACATGAACATATCACAAAATACCACTAAAGTTTCTTGACACACAACTACATGCATGAACTTATATAGTAACTCCAAAATTACTAAAAACAAGTTTTTTTCCTACAAGAAGACATTGATCACTGGAAGAGATGCAAAGAATAGAGGAATGATCTAGATTCATTTATCTGATTTTCTTGACAAGGAAATTGAAGCCAGGATACAAATGTGAAAACTAATCACTCCTAAATCCTCATCCAATATGCAAAACCAGGCGAGTCTACTTTTAAGAGATCATAAAGTACAGAATTGCAACAATTATTCCCCTGATCTCTCAACAGATGTGTCTTGGAATAAAAACACAAAAACCCCTCATACTTTGATTTCTATATGCAAAAATCCTAGTACTACAGGGTGGGTCTGAGACAACAAAGAGAAAGGGGGGTTGTTCACTATCCAAAACTGAACCTAATACTCCCAAACATATAATAGTACATGTAGGTGTGTATACTGTCAACTCAAGTTACCTGTATTCAGAATAAAGGCATGTGGCAACTAATTCTCAACATGAACAATCTTTCACTTTCTTTTTTTTTTTTTCGGAATAAATAGAACATTCTTTCACATAATTGACAAGGGAAAAAACGGTGTCGTTCTTGTAGAGTCACAAATTGAACTCTCACACCTGTAGACTATTACTTTATTACATAGGAATAGCTGGGTGCTAATTGGTGGAGATAACAGATTAAAGCTTAATGGAAGCTAAGCTATATAATCACCTGGGGAGCAAAAATATATGCTAGAGTTCCAAACAATGCACTTCCCACAAGGAAACCTGCAACAAAGTCACCTCCTCCACCTCTACGATCACTGCATACAACAAAAGAAATGATAGCCAAAAAATAAAAATAAAAATAAAAAAAGTTGTACTTTGAGTAGACATAGAGCAGTATAATTATCACAAATAAAATTCTTAACGTGAGACGCTAATCAAGAAATAAGGAAACAGTAATATAAATTTGCAAAATGAAAACACCACCTTCTACCTAGAAGGCTAGAAGACAAGGCCCACCAGTATATATCTCATCTCATCTAAGCAGCAGGAATACAGACACAAGACATATACAAAAAGCAAATTAATCAAGCTATGCAAAAGAGAAGAGAGCAAAAGAAGTTGTTTCTATCATTCTAGATAAGAAGTTTTGAATGATTGCTTAATCATTGTTAAGATTGTTGAGCCACTCATGCAATTCTTGCATATTGTTGATGGAGATGAAAGCCTTCTATGAGATATGCTTATGAGGTCATGCGGGGCACACATAGCTATTAAGAATGTTTTCAAGAAGAAAAAAAGAGATTATATAAGCCTTATACAACTACCATTAAAGAGCATTGGGATAAGCAATTACACAGAAACATCCATGCTGCACGCAGCTTATTGGTTGAATCTGCCTTTTGAAATAATTAAAACTACATTAGTAAAGTGGAATTAGTGGATAAGCAACAACCGTAGTCAACATATAGAATCCCAAGGAATATCAATATTGCAACTCATATTTGACTACCAAATACAGCAAGCTGCAAATATGAGGGTCTCTATCTGCCCGTGGTTAGAATAAGGAAATTATATTCAAATATTTTATTCTGATTTGTTTTTATTCCTTGATTGATGTAATGGGCTGTCATGAGCTGGCCCGTAATTCATGCCTTATGGCACTCTTGTAATTATGTTTTATTCTCAATATAAAAGGGATGAGATCTCACTCATTCCCTATCTCTTTCTCTTCTCTAAACTTACACTTTCTTTTCTCTAAACTTACGTGGTATCAGAGCCACAATAGGAGGAACCTAACACCAATCACAGCCACTTTACTTCCACCGAAGGACTGCCTAGGCCACCCAAACCCTCGCATGGGACAGCCGACCCCTACCCAAGCCAACTGAAGAAAGCTCTTGGTCATTCAGCCCTAACCCAGTTAAGCCGAAGGTCAGTCGGCTCTCTACCATGGCAGCTGAAGCCTTCTCTGTCCTCCTCTAGGCCTGTTGGCAGCCCTAGCCTGTCCTTTATAGGTCTGTCGACAATCCTGGAGGCTCCGTAGACCACTTCCAATCAACTCCTAGTTCAGTCCATTGGCTTCTTTGTCTCCTGGTTGGTTGACTGGTGTCTAACAAATGGGTTACGCTCTTGTCGTGGCATATACATCTATAAAACCTTCTTCTCTCTTTTCTTTAAAAAAAAAAAAAAAAAAATTCTATGAGTTCTCAATTTGTTATGCTTTCATAGTGGTAGTTGTGTCTTTCCTTCCAGTATTATCTTCCAGGTTTGTGATTGCCACTGTGTTTGAGAGTTACATAGGAGAGTATCCATGGCAGATTTCCTTAGTGAGTCCACTACTTCTCAGCCACCTAAGAGCGAAAGTTCCAATATACCTCCTACTATGACTGATAACCTCAACCCTGGCCTAAAAATCACCACCTTTTTATTCGATGGTCAGAATTATCTAGCCTGGTCGCAGAGTTTGACTATTTTTTTGAAGAGCAAAGGAAAGATGGACTATGTTGATGGAAGGATACAGGCACCCAGTACCACGGATCCTAGTTATGATCAGTGAGAGATCACCAACTCTCTGATCATGGGATGGTTGATACATTCTATGGTACCACAGACTGGAGAGGGCTATTTGTCTATGGACACTGCTCAGGATATTTGGGAGGCTGCAGCTACTACTTACTCCAAGAAAGGAAACTTCTCACAGGTTTTCGAGTTACGTTGCTACATTAAAAAGTCGGTACAAGGTGAGATGACTATCCTCCAATATTTTACCTTCTTTAGCAATAAGTGAAAGCGACTTGATCACCTTCAGGATTACAAGCCTATCTGTCCCACTGATTCTGCCGGTTACCCGAAATTTGTGGCACAAGAGTGGATCTTCAAGTTCTTAGAAGGCTTCAATGTGGAGTATGATTCAGTTCGAAGCAGAGTACTTGACATGGACGTGCTTCTTTCTCTCCAGGAAGCCTATGTTTTTGTGCAGAATGAGGAGTCACTGCTATGCGATGCTTCCTTCTGCCACTACTGATCGCTCGGCCTTGGTTTTTGCACCCCCTCGTGATGGAGAGCGTGTGACTCGTGGCTCTCGACCTTTCTCTGAGACAGATAATCTTTTCTGTGACTACTACCGTAGACCTCGACACACATGAGAGACTTGTTAGAAGCTCCGTGGGACTCCTTTTGGTGGCTAAGGAGACCATCCTGGTACTCGAGGGGGTAGGTATGGTCAGTCTAGAGGCCGTGGGGCCAATGCTCGGGCACATCTTTCAAACACGGTTGAGCCACCATCTTCATCTCTAGTTGTCTCACCTACTGCTAATATTTCGGGGTTATCTGCCTCAGATTTTGAGATAGCTTGCTAGGCCGTCAAGCCTCCACTTCCACCACAGTTGTATCCTCTTCTTCCTTTACCAATTCAGGTAAGTTGGCTTCCTCATGTGCATTGCTATCTCATACGACTGTGCCATGGATTATTAATTTTGGTGCTTCCGACTATATGTCTAGTTCATCTCATTTGTTCTCAGAGTATAACCCCTCCTTAGGTTAGAAAAAAATGCATATTGCTGATGGTACCATTTCGTCTATGTCAAGAAAAGGTTTAATTCATGCCACCTCATCCCTTCTTTTATTCTCTGTCCTCCATGTTCCCAATTTTAGTGTTAATCTTTTATCTTTGAGTCGTATTACTCGTAATCCGAATTGTAGTGTAACGTTTTTTTCCTGATTATTGTCCTTTTTAGGACCTTATCACGAGGAAGAAGATTTGCAGTGGCAGAGCGAAACATGGTTTCTACATTCTGGATCAGACAAATAAGTTGGCTCATTCACCTATTCAGTTACCATCCACCAAGGAAGACCTTTAGCTGTGGCACCGTCGTTTAGGACATCCTTCCTTTTTACTACTTAAGCATTTATTTTCTTTTGTTTTTGAGAAAAATAATTTGCCTGGTTTTCAGTGCGACTCTTGTCAATTTGGAAAACAACACAGAGCTTCTTTTGCTCTTTCTATTAATAAAAGTTCAATTCCATTTGCTTTGATTCATTCTAATGTATAGGGTCCTTTACGTTTTGTGTCTTTAAAAGGTTAAAAATGGCTTGCTACTTTCATAGATGATTGTTCTAGAGCCACTTGGGTATATCTAATGAAAGATAAAAGTGAGATGTTTTCTACATTTCAAAACTTTCATAAAATGGTGCGCACTCAGTTTGGAGCGGTTGTCAAAATTTTGCATTCTGATAATGGAGGAAAATATATTGACTTTGGTCTTGCCAGTTATTTCACCACTCATGGTATTATTCATCAAACTTCATGCACTAATACCCCTCAATAAAATGGTGTTGCCGAACGAAAAAATCACCATCTTCTTGATGTGGCCCGTTATCTATCTTTTGAAATGCGTGTTCCTCGATCTTATTGGGGGGAAGCGGTCTCATTGCGGCTTATTTGATTAATCGTCTTCCTGTCCAAGTCCTTCAAATACAAACCCCTCTTCAAGTTTTGTTCTGGTCCACCTCTTCTGGGTTCTCCATTCCACCTAAGACCTTTGGCTGTGTTTGTTTTGCCCATAATCATTCACCCCACCGTGGTAAATTGGATCCTCAGTCTCTTAAGTGTGTTTTTCTGGATTATTCTGCCACTCAAAAGGGTTACAAGTGTTATTATCCTCCTACTCGCAAATGGTTCGTCTCCGTAGATGTCACCTTCTTTGAGTCTCAGTCTTACTTTCTAACCTCCCTAGTGTCACAATCATCCCTTTAAGGGGAGCTTTGGTGTGAAGAGATTCCTGTTTCACTACCGCCAGTGGTTGAATAGATAAAGGATGATGAGCCTGCAGTTGTTGTGGAAAAGGAAGCAAACTAAGTTTATGTCAAGGGCAAGAATAGAAAGAAAGTCACCTAGATGCAAGAGACTACTTCCTCACCCTTCTCTCCTAAGAGTCTAGGTAATTCTAATGCTTCTATTCCTGAGTTTTTAGATCTTGATATTCTCATTGCTAATAGGACGGGGGTTAGGTCATGTACTCAACATCCTATTACTAATCATGTCTCTTATTCTAATCTGTCTCCCTCATTTAAAGCCTTTCTATCAAAGATTTCTTCTGTTAGTCTGCCTAACAACTTGGCATGGAGGAGATGAGAGCTCTCAGTAAGAATGGCACTTGGAAGTTAGTGAAGTTACTTAAAGGAAAAAATCCAATTGGGTGTAAGTAGGTGCACACTGTAAAACACTAAGCAGACGGTTTCATAGAATGGTACAAAGCAAAACTGATTGCTAAGAGCTTCACTCTGACTTATGAGGTAGATTACCAAGAGACATTTGCACCGGTTGCTAAGATAAACTCTATGAGAATGCTACTCTCTCTTACAGCAAATTTGGATTGACCACTTCATCAGTTTGATGTGAAAAATGCCTTCCTTCATAGAGACCTAGAAGAAGAGGTATATATGGATATTCCTCCTGGTTTTGAGGATGCTAAGTCCAAAGGTAAAGTGTGCAAGCTCCGGAAATCACTTTATGGGCTAAAGCAATCTCTTAGGGCTTGGTTTTAAAGGTTTGCTCAAGCTATGCAGAGATATGGGTTCAAGCAAAGTCAAGCTGATCATATCTTATTTGTGAAACACTCCCCTTGTGGTAAGACCACAACTCTTATTGTTTATATTGATAATATTGTTCTGACATGGGATGATGTTGAAGAGATCCCTCAGTTGAAGGAATACTTAGCCAAGGAGTTTGAAATCAAAGATTTGGGTAATTTGAAGTATTTCTTGGGCATTGAAGTAACTCGGTCCAAGGTTGGCATCTTCATATGCCAAAGGAAGTATGTACTTAACTTGCTAAAAGAAACTGTGATGTTTGGAGGTAGACCATGTAATACACCTTTAGAACCGGGCCAAAAACTGAGGATCAAGAGGGAGAGCCAGTGGAGATACCAGAGGCTAGTGGGCAAACTCATATACTTATCTCACTTGCGTCTAGACATTGCCATTGTAGTAAGCATGGTTAGCCAGTTTATGCATGCTCCTAGAACTTCCAACTTAGAGACAGTTATGAGAATTCTGAGGTACCTAAAGACTTCTGCTGCAAAGGGTCTCTATTTCTCGAAACATGGATATCTCGGTATGAAGGCATTTACTAATGCGGATTGGACTGGATCAGTTACTGACAGACGATCAACCTCTGGATATTGCACATTTGTTGGAAGCAACCTCATCACATGGCAAAGTAAGAAACAGAATGTGGTTGCTAGATCTAGTGCTAAGGCAGAATTCAGAGCTATGACACAGGGTGTATGTGAGTTGCTATGGATTAGACTATTGTTGGAAGACTTAGCAATCCATCAGACTGATTCCATGAGATTGTACTGTGATAACAAAGTAGTGTAGACGTCCCCGAACGTCTCGGGAAAATCCCATTTTGTTCATTGGGCTCATTACAGTTCGGACTCGATGTCACGGTTATGAATCTAATCTCGCAAAATGCAACGCAAGATCGATAAATCACCAAAGAGTCCAAATCCGGCAAATCATTTTGAAAAACTGATTTTAGAAAGAAGTGCCAAACATGGACTACTTTGCCGGATACTGAGTCGCCACCTAAATATTTTATTTTGGGAATATTTAAAAAACTCTGACTCGTGCCTAAGGCCACATGTCCGTCATCACCAAAGTTGTCTCGGCTCGGGAACTTGGGTACGATTGGGGAAGGTCATTTTATGAGCACCCCCGCTCGCCCGATCAAAGATCGGCCACTACTAAGCATGATGTCTTGTTTTTGAAAACACATGTGCTCTTATTTCGGTTATTAACCTAGAATTACTATGTGATGCGCACAGCATACAAGTATAGACTAGATTGCCTAAGTTGAAACAAAGCATCGCATATCCGTTTGTTTTGAAAATGGATTAACTTAGAAAATATGAGGAAGAAGGAATATATTTCTGTTATATTCAAAACTTCTTATCTTACAAGACCAAATGACACTCCTTATATAGGAGATATTACAAACATCATCATAACCCATTATATGCCACTTACATATTATATATTACCACTATCTACCACTATCATATTATATACATGCCACTATCTACCACCAACACCACTATCATATTCTATACATTAACACAATTTCCAGCACTCCCCCTCAAGCTGGTTTGAAGATATCTTCCATAGCCAGCTTGCTAGTCAGCTTATCAAATTGCTTCTTGTGTAGTCCCTTCGTTAGCACATCAGCTAATTGTTCACCTGTTGGAAGGTAGGTCATACAGATTATGCCAGCAATGATTTTCTCTTTGATGAAATGTTTATCCACTTCTATATGTTTTGTGCGATCATGTAGAACTGGATTATGAGCTATAGATATAGCTGCTTTGTTGTCACAATAGACCTTCATAGGTGTCGGGTGAGAAAGCTTTAATTCTTCAAGAATTCTTTTAATCCACATTACTTCACAGATTCCATGGGCAACAGCTCTGAACTCTGCTTCTGCACTACTTCTAGCTACCACATTCTGTTTTTTACTCCGCCATGTAACTAGGTTCCCACCTACAAAGGAGCAGTATCCGGATGTTGATCTCCTGTCTGTAACACTTCCTGCCCAGTCTGCATCTGTGTATACTTCAACTTGAAGATGTCCATGTTTCTTGAACAGTAAGCCTCTCCCTGGAGTTCCTTTCAAATATCTTAAGATCTTATAAACGGCCTCAAAGTGCTCTGCCCCTGGTGAGTGCATGAACTGACTTACCATGCTGACTGCAAAGGCAATATCAGGCCGCGTATGAGACAAGTAAATCAATTTCCCTACAAGTCGCTGATATTGTTCCCTCTCTTTGACTTCTTCAGCCTTAGCAGCTTGTAACTTCAAGTTAGGCTCGATCGGAGTCTCCACCATCTTACAACCAAGCATACCTGTTTCTCCAAGGAGATCAAGAACATATTTTCTCTGATTAACGAATATACCTTCCTTGGATCTTGCAAATTCCATTCCGAGGAAATACTTGAGGGCTCCCAGATCCTTAATGTGAAATTCTTTTGCGAGTTTCTCTTTGAGGGCTGCTAACTCTGCTTCATCATTACCAGTTAAAATGATGTCATCAACATAAACAATCAAAATTGCAATTTTACTGTTTTTTGAATGTTTATAAAATATTGTGTGATCTGCTTGACTCTGCGAGAAACCACAACTGATAACTGCCTTCCCAAAGCGTTCAAACCACGCTCTTGGTGATTGTTTGAGTCCGTATATTGACTTGTTCAATCTGCATACTCTGTCGTTTCCAAGTCTCTGCTCAAATCCCGGTGGTAGGCTCATGAACACCTCCTCCTCAAGATCACCATTGAGAAATGCATTTTTAATGTCAAGTTGATGTAGAGGCCAATCTGAATTTACTGCAAGAGATAACAGTACTTTGATGGAATTTATTTTAGCAACAGGAGCAAACGTCTCCTGATAGTCGATTCCATAAGTTTGAGTGAAGCCTTTAGCCACCAGTCTCGCCTTGTATCTCTCAACGCTTCCATCTGCGTTACATTTTATCGTAAACACCCATTTACACCCAACTGTTTTCTTGTCTTTGGGTAGATCAACTATCTCCCAAGTACCACTTCTCCTTAAAGCATTCATCTCCTCCATGACTGCTAATTTCCAATTCGGATCATCCAATGCTTCCTGTATATTCCTTGGAACAAACAAGTGTGAAATCCTAGATGTGAAAGCTCTATGGTTTTTAGACAGTCTTTGATAGGAGAGGTAATTTGCAATAGGATGTTTAATGCAATTTCGGACACCTTTCCTAATTGCTATAGGAACATCAAGGTCGGAAATAGAAGGAATAGGATTACCTAAAATTTCGATGCCAGAACTCGGGTGGACATTCGGGTCATTAGGATGGACATTCGGGTCATTATTCCTCAGATGAAATCGTTTCCTAGTATAAACCTGAAGCTCAGGATTTAGATCATTTTGTAGTACTTCTCCCCCTAAACAAGAATCTTCTTGACTAGGCACCATAGAACTTGGTTCTCCTAAGTGATCATTATCAGACAGATGTGGTTTTTGTGTAGGATAAATGACATTGGGGAGCGGGATAGAAATATCCCAAAAACGGTCTTCTACTCCACTTGTCTCCCCCTGAAGAGAAGTGTTGGGGAAATAGGATTTTGTTTCCACAAATGACACATCCATACTCACATGAAATTTCTTGTTTTGAGGATCGAAACACTTATACCCCTTTTTGTTTGAGGAATAACCCAAAAAAACACATTTTATAGCACGGGGGTCAAGTTTTGAACGAAATTGACTGGGAACATGAACATAGGCAGTACATCCAAAAACTTTGGCGGGTAAATCAGAAAACAACCTCGTGTCAGGAAAAAAAGTTTTGAGACAATCAAAAGGTGTTTTGTATGTTAACACCTTTGTAGGCATCCTGTTTATCAAATAAGAGGCTGTTAAAATTGCTTCACCCCATAAATATTTAGGAACATGCATGTAAAACATTATAGCACGTGCTACTTCAAGTAGATGTTTATTTTTTCGTTCTGCAATGCCATTTTGTTGAGGGGTATCCCGACATGTAGATTGATGAAAAATTCCTTTTTTTTCCAAAAACTCACCCAACTGCTCATTGAAATATTCTGTTCCATTATCAGAATGTAAAATACCGATTTTGGTTTGAAATTGGTTTTCAATCATATTGTAAAAATTTGTGAATAAATTTTTCACGTCAGATTTTTTATTCATCAAATAAATCCAACATAAGCGGGTATGGTCATCAATAAATGTAACAAACCATCTTTTACCAGAAAGAGTAGTGATTTTAGAAGGGCCCCAAACATCTCTATGAATCAAATAAAAAGGTTTTGAAGCTTGGTAAGGTTTTGGCAAATAAGTAGAGCGATGAAATTTTGCAAAAATGCAACTTTCACAATGAAAAGAAGAACAATCAATCCCTTTAAATAATTCTGGAAATAAATGTTTCAGATAAAGAAAACTAGGATGTCCTAGCCTATAGTGCCATAGCATTATTTTTTCTCGAACAGAGATTGAACTAGTACTATTAAAGCTCTGAGCTTTTTTATTACTAACAGGTACTTCATCAAAGTAGTAAAGACCTTCAAGCATCCTAGCACGCCCAATCATCATCCCCGAGTTCTGGTCCTGAAATTCACAATGGGATTCAAAAAATGTAACACGACAATTAGAATCCTTAGATAGTTTACTGACAGACAAAAGGTTACAGGCTAAGTTGGGGACGTGAAGAACAGCATTGAGATTAATTTTCTCAGTTAGTTTAATAAATCCTTTTCCTGCAATAGGTGAAAAACTACCATCGGCTATTCTGATTTTGTCATGACCAGAACAAGGGAAATAGGTACTAAATAAATGGGAAAAACTAGTCATGTGATCGGAAGCACCGGAATCTATGATCCACGGAGAGAAGTTTAGGCAAGAGAAGGCTTTAGGATTTCTACCTGTTTGTGCCAACAAAACACTAGGAGTACCGGATGAGGAGTTGGATTTTATCAGCTTTAAGAGTTGATCAATCTGCTCTTTGTTGAAGGGACCTGAATCGGCTTCATTAGCGGTAGGAAAGCCACGATTCTTCTCTCCTTGTTTGCTGCTTTTCCAGTTGACAGGTTTGCCATGGATCTTCCAACACGTTTCGCGTGTATGGCGAGGCTTGTTGCAAAAATCACACCAGACCCGTGGCTTATCATCAAACCTGCGCTGGTAATTTGCAGCCTTGTTGGCCGCAACATCGCTAATTAAAGCAGAAATTTCAATTGATTCACCAGTACCTTTTTTCTTAAGCATGACGCTCCTTCGGCTCTCTTCCCTTCTGACTTCGGCAAATACTTCGCCAATGGATGGGAGAGGAGGTCTGCCAATAATTCTTCCTCGCACTTCATCGAACTCAATGTTGAGGCCGGCAAGAAACTTGTAAATACGGCTGTCTTCCACAGTTTTCTTGTGGTGGTTGCAGTCGTCAACCGATTTCCATTCGTATGTGTTGAAGATGTCAAGATCCTGCCACAACCTTTTCAACGAATTGAAATATTTGGTGACGGAATCATCTCCTTGACAAATCTCTCCCAACTTCAAAGTTAATTCGAAAACTTGAGATTGATTTCCTAGGTCAGAATACATCTGACTAACATTATCCCACAATTCTTGTGCAGTAGTATAGCACATGTAATTAGAGCTTATATCCTCCTCCATGGAATTGACCAACCATGTCATAACCATGGAGTTTTCAGCGTCCCAACTGTCGAACAGCGGATCATTAACAGCAGGAGCCTTCTTGTCACCAGTGATGTAACCGATCTTTCCTTGCCCACGGATATACATCCGGACAGATTGTGACCAGCGGAGAAAATTATCACCATTTAGGCGGATGGTGGTGATTTGGACAGAGTGAGAGTTGAACGTTTTCACCGGAATGGCAGCGGCAGGGGTTGAAGTGGTTTGGGACGTGACTTCCGACATGGCTATGACGGTTTTCGGGCTGCTGTGTTTTTTGTTGCTCTGATACCAACTTAGAAAATATGCGGAAGAAGGAATATATTTCTGTTATATTCAAAACTTCTTATCTTACAAGACCAAATGACACTCCTTATATAGGAGATATTACAAACATCATCATAACCCATTATATGCCACTTACATATTATATATTACCACTATCTACCACTATCATATTATATACATGCCACTATCTACCACCAACACCACTATCATATTCTATACATGCCACTATCTACCACCAACACCACTATCATATTCTATACATTAACACAATTTCCAGCAACTTTGCTACTCGCAAGTAGGCTAAAACACGAGTTTCGATGAATTATTCCAATTCAAGGAACCCAACCTTCACCCACAGGCATTCAGGCAGTTATATCACATAAGCACATAACCTCATGGTAAGCATACTATCATGGCAGTCACTCACACGCATGCAAGGATGCTAAAGCATAAACACTTACCGAGTACTTCAAGCCAAAGAAAGAAGCTAATTAGAAAACATGCGTGAATCCTAACTATGCTGAGATGCCTAATGCAACACATGCAAGAATGTAACTAAGATAGGCTCGGCTATTCTAAGATGGCATATGAGATGCTACAGGTAACATGTATTCAACTTGGAATGAAAATACGATGCAGTTAGTATGATGCGCCGAGCCCGGTGCATGCAAAACAGATGAATGGATGCAAACATACGAACATAAGGATGCTAATTGAAACGTGCCCTAAAACTAACCATCATAAGCTAGTAAATGAAAGGGAAAAAGACGTGGGGTTGGAAGACACATCACACACACGCACACTTATTACAACATTGCCCTCCTCGGAGGGTTCGAATGAATAATACACAACCAACACTAGCTAATCTGAGCTAATTAAACTAATTATTACACAACCCAAATGAATAACGAATTACAGCTAATTATTACACAATACTAGCTAATTAACAAATTTAACTAAGGAAGCAAATAAACTAGCATGCAAGCTACATGAAATGGATGGCCTCAGCTCTACCTTGAATGATAAAGGATGCATGCATGCCCGAGTCGCCTTGTCGAGAAATCCATCGCGATGCCTCGACTCGCCTTTGTTTGCAATTGATTTCAAAAAGTTGCACGAGGCTCCAGAGAGATGAAACTCCACCCAGGGAAGCTCTGGGAAGGCTGCCGACCAGCTATGGGCAAGGGAGACCACCTGCCGACCACCCTTGGTGGTGAAGACCAGAAAAGGTGGTCGGCCTGCCAGAAAACCTAGTCGGCCAACCAATTCATTCTCCTGGTTTTTGCTTTTTCTGCAACAAAGGCAAGAGAGAGAGAAGGCAAGGTATTTTCAACATGTGTGCCCGACCATTCTCCCCATCATTGCATAAGCTCTAGGGAGTGTAGTCCTCGATCCTCGGGCCACCAATCACGCATCCCGATGCATGATGGCCGAGGAGTTAAATTGCACGACTCAATGGGATATGAATGCACATATAAGCAATTAAAACCAACAACTCCATCATGGATGGTCAAGAGTGTCGGCGACCGGAAATCGAGGCACGTTTCATCGCTTAGAGTATGAAACGTTTCTCGTTTCCCGTGTTTGGACTAACTCCTATTCCAAACACAATGCAACAAGTAGAATGGCATGGCATATACAAATGCAACTCTAGTATGCAATCCTAAATGTAATGCGACTAAGTGATGCAAACATGCAAAGGATGACATGCAAGCATGCAACTAGCATACACAATGTTATGGACTAATCAAGGGCATGCTCAATGCACGTGGATTATATGGCATGCATACACAATGCGCTAACATACGCAATGTTATGAACGAGACATACGCAATGCAATGATCGAACATGCTATAACATGGACTATATGGCATACACAATGCAAGATGGACTTAAACCAAGATGGATGGACCTCAGCCGCACCCAAATCAATGGCCATACATGATGAAAATGAGGCAACAAAACACATGCAAACATGCAAGATGCAAGGGCCCAAAGCCTAGGGCACAAGATACAACTGTATGAAAGCATGGAAAGGATGAAATATGGCATACAACAACACATGTTCCAGCTCTGAAATGACATACAAAATGGTCTCGTATCACGCAAACAACTCACACAATGCATATTGGGAGGCCCAAATACCGAAACTAGTGAAACACATTACACTAGAGGTATGCAAAGCAATGCTCAAATGACTAAACCAACCCCAAACAGTCCCTATACAGGCCCAAAACAGTAGCAAAATGGACTAAGATGATGGTTTGAAAGGTACAAAAATGAAGCTCATGCAATGGTCCATAAATGAGGCATACAAGCACAACTCTCAAACGCATTTAAAGAGTGATAAACATGGGAATATGGCAACCTTATACGCTATGAAATAACATGCTCAATGATGCTAAGACATGGAAACACCTCAAGATAAGCAGGCAAGGGCCTCCAAAACTCAAGGCTAGACAAGGATATTACACTACAAGTATGCATGGCAAGCATCATTCGACCAAGAGGCCTCAAAACAGAGCTAAGGCAACCCAAAAGATGAACAAAATTAGTTTGAAGTATGGCCAAAATATGCTAGAATCGATGGCCAAAACAACATGCAATGTAAGCTAGTGAGCATGGTTTACACTACAAGCATGTAAAGCATTCAAGAGGCCAATAAACCAGCCAAAGACAGAGGTATGACATGCCAAATAATGACCAAAAACCCACTGAAACATGACCAATGCATGCAAGAATGACATGCTCCTTTGATAAGCTGTGAAGAGGGTTATTCCACAGATGCAAGAGGCGAACCCTAGAGGACAACACCAACTCTGGACAAAGCCTAGGCAGGCCCTAAAAGTCACCAAAAGGGGCCTGAACCAAGGCTTGGAAGTGTGAAAACAAAGGCTCCTTTGTAAGGCCAAAAATGCTAGTAGACAAAACAAGGAGAGAGAGGGTCACCCCTCTCTGATTTTGGCCCTCAAAACCACATACCAACCACTGAAAATCCGCTGGATTTCAATGGCTAAAGGGCCAAGCAAAGGTCAACACAAAGGCCCTAAGGCATGACTCAAAACAAGGCAAAATAGAGCATGCAAGGGGGGGTAGATGACCCCCAACAACAAAATGGCCTTAAACAAACATGAAAAACACTTAAAAATGAAGCTTTTCTCAGTTGACAACGAAGCCTAAATATGCATGCAAATAAGGCTAAGAGAATGATCAAAATAGAGCTTAAAAAGGAAGAAAATCAGTTACCCTTGAAGCTCAACAAAAACCAGCAACTTCTGGACCCAAAACACAGCTCCTTAACCTCTGAAAATGGCCTCCAAGAACCTTAGGTTGATGGTGGAAGTGTTAGGCTATGAGGTGGTGTGCAAAGGGCCAAGAATCACACACTTTGGAGCTCAAAATAGTGAGATATAGAGAGGGATATATTCTTGCCTTAAACAAATTTTTTTGGAACCTAGTATAAGAAGAGAGAGGCCCTCTCTTACAGAGAAGCAAAGGTTCAAGCTTCCTCAAGAAGCTAGAGCAAAGGTTCAAACTTTCTCAAGAAACTAGAACAAGTGTTCAAGCTTCCTCAAGAAGCTAAAGCAAGGGTGCAAATCCTCCATACACATGTATGGAGGATCCAATCTGTGCCTTCCAGCTGGCACCCACTCAAACAGACAAAATAGGAGGAAAGGGGCCGACCAGGGCAAGTGGTCTCCCACACAAAAACTGGTCGGTGGCTCCATTTGGTGGTCTCCACTTTGAAAGCAAGCTAGTGGTGTGGTGGGAAACCAGCAAATGTGGCCCTAAAACTAAGAAAACCAACTTCCCGACAAGAAAACCGGCTGGCGGGGAGAAAGTGGTCTCCAAGAAGAAAAGGTGGTCTCCCACCCTTGTACCACCTCCCAAACAAGAAAAATAAGGTTCATGCCAAAAATGAACCAACACGGATGCAAAACGAGAGTTCGAGGGGCAAAACGCGCGGCCGGGTGCCCCGAAAACTGGCTATTGAGCACCAAAAGTGGCATACGGCCACAGAAGTGGTCTCCCGGACCACAGTGTCCCTCTAGAGGGAGGAAACAAGGTGTGTCCCAAAAACCGTGCCAAACGAAGAATGTTAAGCGGTCTCGAGCAGAGGCGCACGGCCTCAAAAATCAAAAACTAATCTCCAAACGGGAACAGTAGCCTACGACCACGAAAAGTAGTCTACGACTACTAAGAGATGGTCTACAAGACCTCTCCCTCCCTTCGGGAAGAGAAAACAAGACCTGGTCCGCAAACCGAGTCAAAGCACAAAAAACAGTTTCGAGACCCGGAGGCAAGGCTCTTAGCCGAGAACTCTGAAACTTCAGAACGAACACAACATGCGCAATCACCAAGCGCTCAATCGATGACGTCTGAGTCTTACGGTCAGTCAAAAATGGGGTATTTACAAGTAGCGATCAACATAACTCATAACCCAACATGACAGAACCAAGCATGTGGAGGTTGATAGGCGCTTCATAAAGGAAAAACTCACTAGTGGCACCATATGTACTCTATTTGCGAAGACTGAAGATCAACTAGCAGATGTTCTTACCAAATGAATAGGGAGCAAACCATTTCATGACATTCTCAACAAGCTGGGCATGAGAGATGTCTTCGTACCAGCTTGAGAGGGAGTGTTAGAATAAGAAAATTATATTCACATATTTTATTCTGATTTGTTTTTATTCCTTGACTGATGTAATGGGCTATAATGAGCTGGCCAATAATTAGTGCCTTATAGCACTCCTGTAATTATGCTTTATTCTTAATATAAAAGGGAATGAGGTCTCACTCATTCCCTATCTCTTTCTCTTCTCTAAGCTTACACTTACTCTTCTCTAAACTTACAAGGCAGTCCAACTAAACCACTACTGGAATAGACAATTCAATAGGGCGGATAAACAAAGCAAGTAGGGTGTGGGGAGCACAAAGCATAACCTAATGAATGCTACAATGGCATATGATGTAAGTACCATGCCTCGCATAAGAAAATGTAACTAATAGTTAATTTAGCAATGTACAACACAGCTTCTTTTTTTTTTTTGCGTGTGTGTGTGTGTGTCTTTTTTGTGATGTGTAATATAATGCACACAATCCTTATAAGCACAATACTCATAAACATATTTCCATGAACATACCTACTCCCCATAAACTAATGAAAATTCCACAATAAAATGAGGGTACAACAATCTTACAACACTAAATACCAATGCATGACGAGATAAGTTTTTACATAATCTATAAGTCTCCATTAGAAAGGTAAACATCATCATCAAAATAGTCTTCCAACTCATACTAAAGTTAAAAGGACTTGCACATAAATTGAAGACAAAATTTCATACTTGTACTCCGCACGGACAGACAGGTTGTGGTTGGTTTGTAGTTGGTTGGATTTCCTTTTATATGTCAATCTTGATGTATTACCAAGTGAATTGCACTTTGTGGACCAAAGTTCATGTGATTTGAGATGGGATCCACCTACACCAGAATCAGAACAATTAACCATTATAAACACTCATCTACACCTCAAATGAAAGAAAACATAAAAAATGTCTCGTAAGAAAATTTTCTTAAAGTATCGAGAATAATCTAGTTCACAAGTAGACTACTTATGTATAAGTTTTGGGGCTTAGCATATGAGAGGTTTAACTTTCCTTTGCCCTAGAATTGTTCTCAATGTAGACAATGTTACTCTTCATTACTAGTGAAAGCTATTGGTATTCCTCGTACATGAACAAACCATCTCAGTCCATTTTCTTCTCATTCTATGCATATGCCGCTACCAATTTTTTTTTTTTTTTAAAAATGCTTGGACCCTTTTTTTGAGACCCACAATGTGTGGGATCCACTCATGTATGTGTAGGCCCACACCATCAATGATTGTGGGAGTCCCCAAAAAAAAGGTCTCAATCATTGTTGGTTTTTTTTTTTTAGTACAATACATATGCTACACTTGTACCATCTCACGAAATCATTCGCTCCTAATTTACTTTCTTCATTTTACCACGCATCCATCCTGCCATGTTGAATAATAAACAGCAATGCTACGGACCAAGAAATTTTGTTAGCGAAAATTATCTTGAAGCCTTTTCCAGTCGACCGACCGATCAATCCTACGCTTTTCTGGTCGTCCGGCGACAGCTTCGAGATATTTCGTGATACACTTATTTAGGGAATAACAAGAAAAGACAAAAACAAAAAATAGAGAGAATCAATGCAACGATTTTACATGTATGATCAACTCTCCACAGATGAAGAATAGAGAGTCTCCAAGGAATCGATCTCTAGAAATCGCTGTTTGAAACATAGAGAAAACACTAAAGCAATCACATAGGATGATTACTAGGTGTTATAAGTATGATATAATGCCTTCGTTAAAAGAGAAAAAAAGAAGAACATGGTTCATTTTGGAATTACTATTATTATTATTATTATTATTATTATTATTATTATACTAATAAATACATGAAGAACATAGAAATCAACAAAGACGCTGCAGCACTGTCGAAAAATTTCCCAATCAAGATTTGAAGAAATTACCTGGGATCGAAACAGAAGCGATGCTGATTGTCGCCATGGGTATGAGAAGCAAATCCAATACCAGCCTGGGAGAGAGGGAGAGAGGGAGAGAGGGAGTGGTAAATGAGATTTTTGGGTGATGGCAAATAATCATATCAGTCTATTGAAACTCTGTTTATATATTGTTTTATTTATTTATTTATTTGTTTTAAGAAATTACGTTAAATTGTTTTAATACAATCTGAATTTATAATTTTTAAGGTGCAAATAATTAAAATAAAAGTAATTATTTGAAAATTGAAAAAATAATATTTTAAAATTTTAATTTTAACTATTACTTTCTTTTTTAAAAAAAAAAAATAGAATACTTGGGTCAAAAGTCTAAAATTAAATTTTTTTTTTTTTCAAAGATCCATGCATTAAACAACAATGTTTATACGAATAAGCTCTGTAAATTGACCAAACTACCCCTCCATATCTTTTGTTCCTCCCACGCGTTGATTTTATCTCACTCTCATATCTCATATTTCTATCTCTATCTTTTTTCATCAAATCTCTCTCTCTTTCTCTCTCCTCTATTGCGTCTTCATCTTCGATGCCAAGCCACTGCTCATCTGCCGCATCCAGACCTTCATCCGCACTGGCGACCTCCGCCATACCTCCGTCGTCGCCCAGAATTCCATCTTTTTCAACATCCGCACCACTGTCTTTACTGTCTTCTTTAGATCGTCGTTCAAGTCGCCGTGTAACAACCACCTTCTTGATTAATTAAGCTAATTAATAATTGGTCTTGATTATGTGCTTATATGTTAAGTATATGCCATGTGTTATTTGAATTGTGTCATGATGAACAAATGTGTATAGAATTTGAATTTGAATCTGTCTAAATTAGTAAACCATAAGGTTAGACTTAAATATTTGGAATGAGTGATTAGAGCCTGATTCAATGTGGTATGATTAAATTTAGTCTAACTTAAGCTAGAGTATAAGATAAATTATGAGAATTGAGTTAATTAAGTGAAACTAAATTTACTTAAAGTCAATATAATTAATTAGGCTAAACTTACATCAAACTAGAATTTAGAAAGAATTAGTAAATTAATTACTCTTTGAACCTACTCAATAATTAAATCTAAAAAAAAAAAAAAAAAAGATTAAGTGGGTTTGTTGGAGATAGATACTTGTGAGAGAGAACAAGAGAGAGTTAGTGCTTTGTGTAGAGAATTCTAGAGCTTCAAAGAGGGAAATAAGAGAAGCTCAAGGGAAACATTGAAGTTAGGCTTGATCTTCACAAATTATTAACTTAAGGTAAGCTTTTCACTCAAATTTGTTGAAATTGAAACTTCTGCACTCATCATCTTCTAAGATCTAAGTTTACTTATGATGAATTCATGGTTAATTAGGAGCATTGGTGATGTATTGGAAAGTTTAGAACTTACATGTCTTGATATGGAAGACTCGAAGAAATTAACTCAAGATTGAGACTTGTGTGGCATTATTCATGTTCAAACACTTGTTTCTTGCTTGCTTTGTGGGACTTGAGGAGGAAACCTTCATGGATTTTGAGAAAAAGAACTCCAGTATGCATGAATGATGATTTTATATATCAATTCTTGAGTTTGATATTTTAAATGAAAAATTGGGTTTTGTTTTGAAGTCATGGTTTTAGTTTGAAGTTAGAAATTGTTCATTCAATATGAGTTTTGGGCTTTGAATTGCATAAAATTGAAGTTGAGAGTGCAAAGGTTGAGCTTCAAATTCAGATTTTCGGACTGTACTCAACCCAGACTGCACATGCAGTCTGAGGCCCCACACGTGCAGCCAGCCTTCCCTTGCCTCACTTTGCATTGTGCTTTGGCTCCGTACGAGCGACTAGATCCACCGTATGAGCGACCAGGGCTACAGCACGTGCAATCTATAGGGCAATCTCGATTTTGTTTTCTCTCCGTTTTATTTCTGACTTCCGAGCCTCCATTTGCATGGTTTTCATATGTATTTCAAGTTCATCTGCATATCATGAACATGAAAGAAATTAAAGAACGGATAGGAATAACTGAACAATTAGGTAACGAAAGAACTGATTGAATGAGTGAAATATGTTTAAAGACGTTGTGCTTGAATGTGGTGTGTAGGACATTTGCACGAGGAGTATCGTCCGACTAAGCACAGTGAGTAACGTCTTTTTAAAGATATTTTTGTAGAAATCATTTTGAAATGGCTATGCTATACGATGTTTTATGAAATCTATGTTTTGTTTACGAAATGTCCAATGTGATAAGTATTTTCTGCAACATTAAGTTATGCTATGGAATTTCGAAATAATTATGATATGATAGGTTTTTGAAAACTTCAGTTTGATAAGAATGAATGAGATCCTTTTTTGATCATCAAATGGGACATCCATTAATACATGCTTTGATTCACGGAACTCTCTGTTATGTTTAAGTTGATCCATTGTGGTCGTTATGTATACGTTGACCCGTTGTGGTTGTTATGTCTAAGTCGATCAATTACGGTCATTATGTCTTCGTCGATCCATTACGATCGTTATGTATACATCGATCCGTAGTGGTCGTTATGCTTATGTCCTCGGTCCTTTGTAGTCGTTTTGCTAATATTTTGTTTAGTATTATTGTACCCCAGAATGTAAGTAACTCAGAACGGTTGATGAACTTTATGAATTCTAAATGTGTATACATGATAAATGCTTCATTTCGACACAAATGTTCTGTATAGAATTTTGTCAAAGGTTTAATAAAGCTTTTGGAAATGTACCACTCTATGTCTTAAACTATGAAAGGGTTAAAGGTTTGAGGAACTTTATTTCTAATTACAAGTATCCAGAAAATACTTTGATCATGTTAAAAACATTGTTTTGATTTTATAAGTTATGGATCTCATTCATTTAATCGCTTTACACTGACATTATTCACTAGGCTCTACCTCATTGTTTCATGTATGTAGGTGATCAAGTGCAAGAGCGGACTTAGTGGCGTCAACCTAAACTCTGTTTTGTCAAGCCAAATACCGTGCCTCGCCGTGAGGTTCCAAACTGTCAAGTGTCAAGACTTTTTGGGTGGTTCAGAGTTCACCCTTTTGAAATTGTAATCAAGTGTAAAGTTTAGTCATAAGACTTTTGTTATGACTGGTTTTATTTTGTTAATGGGATTTGATCCTAAGCTTTACATGGACTTATGTATATATATTTATATACTGGTTTGTTTTATTCCATTTAAGTCTGCACAGCTTATTGGACCTTATATTTTATTAATTATTGGCTTCTGCAACCCTTATTATTGTATTCCTGTTAAACAGGTCTTTGGTAATCCCAAATTACTGATTGGTCATGATGCTAAATCTATAGGGGCGGGTTTGGGTCGTGACACGCCAGCTTTCGTCGTCCTCTCGATCTCAGATGCTTCAATCGACAATGAATCTTCTACCCTTCCATGAAGGCTCCATCTCCACCAATCTACCTCATCCACTTGCTTTAGCCCCCAGTGTTGTCCTCTCCTTCCTCTGCCACCGCTGCCACCTCTCTCTCTCTCTCCTCTTTTGTTTTTCACCACTTCTCTCTAAACCTCAGAGACCTTCACCGAAAAACCAATAAAATGACGGGGACGTACTCGAAGAGAGAGTAGGTTTTAGTAAGGGAATGGGATGGTGATGTATCTGTATGTTTGGTTCAAGAAAAAAGAGATGAGAGAGTTTTTTTTCTTTCTTTTTTTTCCTCAAATCCAAATAAAGAAGAAAGGGATGGAGAGAAAGCGATAAAGAGATATCGACCAAAGTAGAAAGCATAACCATTGAGGGACATGAGATGCTTGTTGGCCATGATGATTCCAACAAATTTCTCTCAACAGATTACTCTTTTTTTTTTCTTTCTTGTTGCTTGATCCAAATCTCCTCTCAACATATTACCTTTTGTTTTTTTTTGTGCTAGTTGTTGTTGTTGATGATGATGATGATGAAACAAATTGAAGATAGCACACATATGTTCAAAATTTGAACAAATAGAGGTTTAGTGTATTTCAATCACAAAGATTTAAATTTCAACAAATAAAAAAATATCAAATGACTTTTCACAGATAAAAAAATAAATAGATAGAAACAAATTAGCTTACGAAATTCAACAAATAAGGAAAAATAAGTTTGAATTTCAATAGATAAAAAAATTAGAACAAAATTTTAACAAATAGGAAAAGATAGGACAGGAATTTTACACATATAGAAATTTCAATGGATAGGAAAAAATAGGA
Organism: Camellia sinensis; assembly: GCF_055761805.1. Lineage (NCBI taxonomy): Eukaryota > Viridiplantae > Streptophyta > Magnoliopsida > Ericales > Theaceae > Camellia > Camellia sinensis. The sequence goes on along the minus strand of NW_028128989.1, from coordinate 6,739,888 downwards.
CAAGAATTTGAACAGATAGACAAAAAAAATTGAACAAATAGAAAAAATTTGAATGGATAATTTATTTATTTTTTTGAACATATAAATATAAATTTGAACAAATAGTCAACTAAAAGTCAATAAAAAAAATTAAGAGTTAAAATTGAAAACAAAATGTCCTCCAAAAGCAACGAAAGATTCTCACCAAACTATTCTCTCACCAACAAAACAATATTCACTGAATCTAATGTCTTATAGCTTCCTTAGATTAAATTTATTACCAATTTTCTCAAAAAAAATACACCAAACACTGCTAATAATGCTGCTCAAGTACAACTGTGAAGTTGGCCATCTCTCTCTCTCTCTCTCTCTCTCTCTCATTTGTTTTTGTTTTAGATGGCTTGGATGGTCCGTCTTACTCTGCCAACTGCCAAAGATTGGCTCCAATTCTCTTGGAAAAAGAAAAAAAAAATCATAACATGAACATCGACAATAAATAAACCACAATGCCGAATCTTTTTTAGGGGGGGCAAAATTTGTGGCTTTGGTTTTGTTGTTATTCTTATCCTTACAATTATTTGTTTTTAGACAATAATGGTGTCAGTGTTCTTATTCTTTTTCTGTTATTTATTTATTTATGCCCACAACAAAGATTTCCAATCTCAAACATTAAGGTCAATAGTGCAAAAAAGTATCACCTACATTACAAGATCAATAACATATGAGAAAATTAACCCTTTGAACTTTCAGTTACAATCATCCAAGTTGTCTAAAATTATATTCGACAAAACAATCAGACATTTGAATCTGATGATTAATAAGTACTTTATTACTTTGAACTTTCTATTAAGGGTTCTGTTTAAGTGTGCAACCCCCTTAAGGTTGCACACCATATGCAACCCAATTGTTAGCCGTTAGATTACAATAATTGATCAAGACCATTGAATTGTTTAATTGTGAAAAAGTTGAAACTGGGGCAACCGGTTAATGCTTGTATTTGCATGATTGCATCCCACTCACTCTCTGTATTTCGTCCCCATCTCTCTCTGTTCTCCTCTCTGTGTAAGGTTGGGTCAGTGTAACTGTTGATTTCCATTAACAGCGAGAAGCCCCTGCCGGGTTCGTTCCATTGACGAAGCTCTGTAGGGAACAGTATAACGGGCGATTTCCAACAACAACATAACTACAAGCCTGTGTTGGTTCCATTGCTGAAGTACAGCCCTTCTCTCCAACTAGATATGAGGTATGGAGTTGTTTCCCTCTCTCTATCTCCCTCTCTGTCTCTCTGGCCTCTTCACTTCAGCTATTTTCCGTCAACTAAACCCCCATCCTAACTTCAACCGCTCTACGCTTCGCTCAAACGGAAACCCCTCCATTGGCAACTAACCTTTCTCTTTCTCAAGCGAGTGTTTGTGTTTGCACAAACAACTAAGCCGTATGAAAATGTCATGTTTGTGTTTGTGTTAACATTTTTCGGTTATCAAGTAATTGTTTGTACTAATGTCATGTGCAGTATGGCCCGAGCGGAAGTTAAAAGGGAAGGTAATGATTATGACATTCCAAATGAAGCAGATAACATTCGTTTGATGAATGAAAGTCGGGTGGAACCTTATCATGGTTGCGAAGCTGGTCCGAGCAATGAAGAAGCAACCAATATGAACGTTGAAGATGGCGGAGCTGATGTGAAAAAAGAAATGGTCGACGATGCTCATGGCAATGACATGGTTGGTGATGTTAAACGTGTTATTCTGGAACAGAAATTTGATTCGGTCGAAGATGGAGAAACTTTCTACAATGCGTATGCTAAAGCCAAGGGATTTAGTATATGAAAATCCAGATTTAACACAAATAAAGAGGGAAAGGTCGTTAGTAGGCTGTAGTTGTGTTCAAGGGAAGGTCAGAGATTACCAATATACTTGGATCGTGTTGCTGAGAAGAGTAGAGCTCCCAAGGCACTAACAAGAGTAGGTTGCAAAGCCCAATTTCGCATACGGTACGATGCAAATGTTGGTGAAGAGGGAAAGTATGTTGTGACTCACTTCGTCGCAGACCACAACCATGAATTGGCGAAACAACACTGTGTGCTGTATCTGAGGTCACATCGCAGTTTAAACAGCGCTTACAAAGCTCAAGCAATGGCTATGCGCAATGTCGGTGTGAAGACTAGCCAAATCATGGACTGTATGGTAAATCAATCCGGGCCTTATGAGAATGTTGGTTTCGTCCGTACGGATCTGCACAACCATATTCAAGCCGAACGTAGAGCAGAAGTTGAGGATGGTGATGCACAGGGTGCGTTGGTTTACCTATGTGCAAAACTTGATGTTGATGCACGTTTTTTTTACAAGTATGATGTGTGTAACGATAACAAGTTACAAAATCTGTTCTGGGCAGATTCGAAATCGCGAGCCGACTACGCAAAGTTTGGTGATGTGTTGATATTTGACTCAACTTACAGAACCAATGCATACAAGAAGCCTTTTGTTATGTTGGCTGGTATGACTAGCCACTTTAGGACCACGATACTTGCATGTGTTTTGCTAGCTAATGAGACAATTGAGACATACACATGGGTTTTGGAAACATTTATGGAGGCAATGGGCAATAAAGCACTTGTGTCCGTACTGACAGATGGGGATAAGGCGATGCGAGAGGCAATCAGAAGAGTATTTCCAGACGCAAGACATCGATTATGTAATTGGCATCTTGGAAAAAATGCTGTTTCAAATGTTCACATAAGTGGCTTTGCACATGCTTTCAAGCAGTACATGGACATGGAAACAGATGAGACAAAGTTTGAGCATGGCTGGATGACAATGGTCGAAAAATTTGGACTTCAAACCAACAGTTGGGTGTTGGAGACATATGAGAAGCGTCATATGTGGGCTGAGGCATATATGCGTGGACATTTCTTTGCTGGGATGAAGAGCACTCAGCGCTCGGAGTGTATGAATACTTATTTCAATCCCTTCCTCCAACACAAATTAAAGCTATATGAATTTGTTAGGCACTATGATCGAGCTCTTGCAAGGATAAGGTATAACGAGGCTGGAGGTGATGCTGAAACAAATAACATTTTTCCGGTATTGATTACTCCATTGCGAGATATAGAGAGACATGGACCTGAGCTATTCACCCGAAATATATTTAGAATGTTTCGTGATGAAATCTTAGAAGATGGGAAGTTGAATGTCAAGGACGTGTTCCCTTTGCCGGATGGTCAGAAATGCTACTATATTCATAAGTACAAAGTGAAAGACAGATCATGGATAGTAACACACAGTCCAGTGGATGCTGCAATGAGATGTTCTTGCATGAAGTTTGAGTCGTTGGGGTACCTTGCTGTCACATGATATGTGTTATGAAAGCCGAAAATTTAACGCAAATTTCCCCAACTTGTGTGCTGCATAGATGGACAAGGGCTGCAAGCAAGGATGGCCAGCAATGGCCTCAACCCTCAATTGATAGCACTACAACACAGACGGCCCGGTATGGGATATTGAGTTCTTCCTACAACGAAATGTGTTTCTATGCCTCGCAATCAATGAAAGGTTTCAAAGAGGCTAGGGATGCATGTCTTCCGATGACGAGACGGATGAAGGAGTTATATGAGAGGAATCTGAACGATGGGAATGGAGACAAAGGGAAACATTCATTCCCTCGACAATTTGGAGTAGAAGATCTGATGTTGTGAAGACAAAAGGGAACCCGGGACGGGCCTCGTCCAACTGTCGAAGACCAAGAAAATGTGAGAATTGCAAATGCATTAGGCACACAAAGCGAACGTGTCCTAAGGTTCGGTTTAGCCAAACAGTGGGTACTAACTCAGATACAGATACACCCCACATAACTGACCGTGAGTACAATGCGGAGTCATTGCCCGTTCGCTGCAAAACTGGGTTGGTGGATCCAAGTACACCGCACATTAAGCAACGGCGACAATTTTTCGATGCTTCTCCTAATTCCAAGTAGCCTGCAAGCCAATACGGTAGTGTTGAAGCAGCAGTGTGCAAAAATGATTCGACCACAATTGATGAGGTGAATCAGGTAATTGTATAATTTGTATGATTTACTTATTCCCTTAATTTATTAGGTAGACAGTACTAGCTATTGAAAACACATGGAAATAATGTATGTAGTTTTCATTTTGCACGGATTGCTGTACGTAACGTGTAAATCATTGGTTACGTACAATGCCAGGAAATGGTACAACGTTACCTATGTACAAGGCCACGAGTTGTAAATTTCCCATATTATTTGGAGTGATGTTGTCATTTGTGTTTGCAGTGACTTGTCATTTTGAAAACTAATTGAATGTGAGATATATATGGGTTGTTTGTATTGTTTTGGGTGGGAAATTGGCTTATGTCTGTATTCCAAGATTCCTATTGCGGGTTGCTTATTTGTGTTCCATATTTGGTTGGATCTAACTGAAGGGTTTTTTGCGGTGTGGTTTATCAACTAACGATGTGTTTGGCTTCGTATTGATTTGGTATGATTTGTTTCGGTAACTTAGTATTATATTTCGAGAAAAATACGAATTTTGTCCATGTGGGTTTGCAAAATTACATACCAGCACATGCATTTTGTATATAATCCAAGTGGCAGTTAATTTTGGGTGTTACTTGGAGAAAGTAACCCAACGAACTCGTTACTTTATCTCCATGCCGATTGCTATATGAATTACGAGTTACGAACAAGAGTTGTGAAATTATTTCATGTTAACTATGAAAGTATGGGTTTATTGTTAGTAAAATTATGGTGGGCCTATATCGATAGCAACGATGTAGTAATTTAAAGTTGACAAGTTGAAGAAGAAAATCAAGCAATTGTGGTATTGGTTCGAATGCCTGAAAAGGATGAAGACTTCTTTCGATGAACTGATGGTAACAAAATAGAAAGTAACAAAGTAGAAAGTACAAAGTAAGTTGTTGTGTTGTTGTGTTGTTTGTAACAAAGTAGAAAGTAGGAAAAAACTACTCAGAAGTTGCAATGTAGAAAGTAAGTTGTGTTGTTGTTCATGTCCTCTCTCTCTGCAAACATTCTGCCCTTTATAGCTATTATTTCCCACGACCCCATGATCTGCCGATTCTGCAACTGCTTCTGTGCAACTTCTGTAACTGCATGGTCATTTCCGTGTCTTCAAACCACATAAAACCTTCACTTGTACCTATCGAAGTGCATATAATTGAAGTTACCACATGTGCCCAAGTCCTTTTAGCCTTTCCTCGACAGATACAAACTCCCAATTCGTTCATGTTTCCTCTTGGAGGCTGGCCACTAAATCCATGAGCACTGCCAGTAACTGCTCCAGCGTGTAAGTCAGGTGGCATGCAAGATTCAATGTTAGTTGAATGGAGCAGCTATTGGGAGGATGTGGGAAAAATAGGTGCAAAGAGGAATTTTTAATCTAATATCCAATAATAATTTAGCTAAAAATATGAGTGAAATTTTTTTTTTAAAAAAGTAGTTTCGGTTTTTTTGATTACAAACCCGAGATGTATATTTTGTTTTTTATGTAAATAAGTTGTGTATTTTCGTTACGTAAAATGTAGGACAACAATTGTGTTTAAGTCATTACAATACAGAAAAAGGTTATTTCAAACATAATTTCAAGTTTACCGACATTGAATATATTTTGATTAAATTACAGGGGAAATTAATATTTGGCAGAGTTTGATGATTCAAAGTCAGGGTAGTAACAGTGAGTGGCCAAGTGTTGTGGTTCAGTGGCCGAGTTTGCAAGGATTGTGGTTGTGTTTAGTGGATAATATTCTGTCGATTTTTGTCTCATAATGATGAGGGATATGCCCCACAATGGTGAAAAGGAAGGTCGACGGGAAAGAGTCAATATTTGGCAGAGAGGACTTGAAGATTTGAAGTCAGGGGCAGTTACAGTGGCAGTTATGGTGTAGACGTGTGGGATCATGCAATGATGGGCCACAAAAACAGTATACGAATATCGAAACCAACGATCTCTCTTCTAAGCTTTCCAAGTATACTAAACCTCCACTTCTATCTGTCGATCTTCCTTTTCTTGTGTTTATTTCATGGCCAGAAGCTGTTTTAAACTTCTGTCGATAGAGCAAGGCTCCTGCTTTGTCTCATGCTTCCTCCTGAAAGTGTGTCCACTAACTCCATGACTGGTGCTAAAAACTTCCCCCATCACTTCTAGGTGACCCACATGCAGAGAGCCCACTTTGAAGTGGTGGACATTCCTTCAGACTTGGCCACATGTCCTCGATTAAGTGGACCATCTGTCGATAGAGACTGGCAAAACTTGGTGCAAAGAATGGCCCCCTTGTTCAAGTTAAATATCATATGAATTAACCTTGCGGAAGTGATTGGGACCCCCTCCAATCACCACCTGTACCCCCCCTCCCCACACACATACACGTGGGGGCTGGTGATTGGAGGAGAAAGAAAAAAAAAAAAAAATTTTTTTTAAAAAATTGGTCAATCAAAGAGAGGGGGGTCATGGGGGTGCCCCCTTGTGGGGGTCCAAGTCATATGATATTTAACTTCAACAAGGGGGCCATTATTTGGGCCTAATAGCAAATTTATTAGTATGGGCCCCATCATAAGCTATAAAAGACCCACCCTTTCAACTTCAAACCACTTCATTTCCCTCTGATTTGAACTCCCCAGACTGTACTCCTTCTTCTCAAGCATTGCCGTTCAAAACCCGAGCACCACAAAACCCTAAGCCATGGCGCCGAAAAAATCTCAACCATCACCATCTGAGGAGAACAATGAAGACCTACTCTGCTTCCCAGACCCTATCAGAGCACGTATGGGTCCTCCAAAATTTGGTGCAACCCTATTGCCCAGCACAAGTTTTGTCGCTAAGGCTACTCTAGGCCCTACCTTCGCGTCTTATTTCCCAGACAAGCTAGCTCCATACTATCCCCTCGGTAATGGTGAGAACCTTCTTCTCAACCAACCTGGACTTAAGTGGACTAACTGGAATGTTAGCAAAAACCCACTAAGATCGTGGGGGTCACCAGACTCTGTTTGGCGAAGCTGGGCCAGGAGAATTGAAGGTCACGGCGGTGAAGTATGGAAGCACCAGGGCATTAGTGAAGCAATTAGACTGTCGACTAAAAATTATGACATGGACAAAGGGCTTATTGTTGCTGCTGCATGCTTTTGGTCGCAATCTTGTAACTCCCTACTCCTCAATTTTGGTATGATTTCCCCTACCATCTTAGATGTAGCTCACTTGACTGGTCTCCCAATCTTGGGCAATCCAATTCATGCTCTCCTTGAGCCTCCAAAAGTGAGCTTTACTTTAAACACTGACATGTGCTATACAGATTTCGTCCAAAAATACAAAGGCAAGCCTAGTTCCCCTGTCCACGACAAAGAAAGAACTGCTTTTTACTTACTTTGGCTTTGTGAGTTTCTTTTTTGTGTCCCTGGGTACAAGATCACGAAAGAGTACCTCCCCCTTGCCGTGTGTATGCAAGATGGCCAACTTATGGCTTTAGCCCCTTATCTTCTTGCCACCCTTTACAAGGCCCTATTTTCCTTTGTCCACAAGAAGATTTTTGGCAACTGTGGTGGCCCCTTCCGGCTCTTCCAGGCCTGGTTGTATGCCTATTACCCTGAGGCATGACCCCCACCAGCTAACACCTTGAAACTTGTTTTCTACTCCTATGCTGAGCAACTGCTCACTTATAACAGCCAACCCATCCTCACTTTCAGAAATCAGCTTACCATGTTTTACAACCTTCCTTCGAAGAGACCTTCCAACCTGTACATGCCATTTCAAAACTTTGAATTCTCCTCCAGCAGACTTCGCTTCCTCTTCGTAGGCCCTTCTGATTTACACAATGAGCAAGTCCAAGAACAAAATGAGACTTGGAGACACATTCTCACCTCTAGACATGTGTTGGTTGGTTGTTCCATATCCTCCGCCAAGATGTCCAACTGCAGTTTTGAGACATACTGTCCCAATCAATGGTCCAGGCAATTAAGTCTTTCCCAAGGTATCCCTTATCCTTATTTCCACCCAACCATCCATGAGGAGATTGGCTCCAGAATCTTCTTCAAAGATCCTACGCAAGCAGAATCCATTTTGACAGAGAACACCAAACTTTTCCAAGATTTTGGCCCCTTCTTCTTCAAACCTGCTGCGGACTGCTCGATTACTTTTGACCATTTGTAGGGACTTATGTCTGCCATTATTTTCTGCAAGCCACTTAAAACCTGCCTTCACGACACTTGTATTCATAATCAGGGCCCCATATCCTCGCCTTCCAAGCTTAAGGCTGCAGGTATTCTTCCTTTATATACTTCATATCCCTGATTGTGTCATGCAAATTTTGTTTTTTTTCTCTACAACACTAACTTGTTTAACCTTTGACAGCCAAAATTGGGCCTGCTGCTGAACCATTGGTTAGGGACCAACATAAAGGCAAGGCTCCAATGGATGTAACTACTCAGACAAACACCCCCCAGTTCCGAAATTAATGGCAGATTTTTTCGCAGCCGCGCAGACACAAGCACAGAGAGGAACTACCACCCGTACCCCTGCCGAGACAGAGGTCACGGCGAAGAAGAGAGAAGAGCCTTCCACTACTCCTGCTCTAAGTACAGACCTAAGTGATTGAGATATCCCTCTCAGCCAAATGGTTGGCCAAACAACATCAAATCCTTCAGGGCAGCTCTACCAAGTATGCCTTCACTTTACATATTTACATCATCTCAATTTCCATTCACGCCTGATTGATCACTTACTTTTGTGCAGAGAAAAAGAAAGAGATTACTCCTTACTGCTGCTGATGATGAGGATCCTTCCACTTCTCCTCAACACATTCATCCAATTCCCAGTCCCATCAGCAATATACCCAGAGAACCCACTGTACAACCAACTCCACCACCACCTGAAGCATCGCAACAAACTTCCTTATAACCTGCTTCACAGTCTTCGCCACAACAATCTACACAATCTGCATCACAACGTCCTTCCACTTCTCCTCAACACATTGTCCCTTCTGTCTTTAGCCCTCAACCATCACCATCCAACCCCTCAAATTCCCAAACTTCAAATGAAGAATCAGAGAGGATTGAATTTGACATTTCAATCAACAGCCAATCCTCTCCAATAGATGACAATACAAAATCCCCTGAACCAGAAGTTCACAACAACCAAGGTAAATAGAAATACAAATGTGACTGTTCGTTTCAAAAAACAAAAAATTCTCTTTAAGTAACTGGTATTGTTCTCCAATTACAGGGATGGACATAATACACGACTCATCTCCACATTCAATGTCTGAGACAGAACTTGAAGGTCCTCATCACTTTCCCTTGTTAGCAGAACCAGAAAAAGAGCTTGAAGGTGCTGATGCTGCCATTTCATCAATACCAGAAACAACCCCTCCTGTTGCCACAACCACAGCCGAACAAGGCCAACCATCTACGCGCACGTTATCAGGACATGTACTACCATTTCCAACCTCATCCTATTTACTCTTTATTACTTGCAAGCATATATTCTCACCAAACTATTTATGTTCACAGGCCATCGGTTCATGTCAGGATATTTAGGCCGAACTTTCTATTCTTCAACAACATCTAAACGAAATATCCTCATTGCCTCAAAGGCTACATCTCTTTCATGCTGAAACTCAACAAACCTTAACCACCTTCATGAACCTCATTAACACCCCTATTGAAAAAATCATTCTCCACAAACCTGATGAAACCTTGGCATGTCTTACTGCTGTTCTAAACCTCACCCCTAATCCTTTCAACCCCATTCAACTGAAGCAATTGGCCAAGATCATCACGGAATGGCCAACCCTTTCAGAGATGGTTCGGACTTGCTCGAAGGATATTCAAACCAAAAAAGATTTCCTAAACGAAGCCCACACCATATCTACTTCACTGAAACTCAACCAGCAAACCTCTGCAGCCATTATTGAGCAACACTCAGCACTTGAACTTGAGGAAACCAAACTCATGGCAGAACTTGCCTCTGTCCGGCAAAGAAAGGCTAATCTGCAGTAGCAACATGACCAGCTTAATCAAGAAACAAGGATGATGCTCTCCCAAATTACACATCGTTCTGCATCAATTTAGACAACTAAAGCTGAGTTGGACCAAGCCCAAGCCATGCTGGCAGATGCTCAATCAAAATGGGGTGTTCTAGCCATTCTGTTCCCCAAATCCTAGGCTACTTTATATATGTATTCTTTTGTATTGCACAGCTAGGAATGATTTGGAAAGCTAGGAATGATTGCCTTTTTAATGAGAAGATTGTTGATGGCCTTGAATTGGCTGAGATGGTGAAAGTGAGGGTTGCACTTTGGTGTGAGCAAAGTTATAGAGGCCTACAGTATTCAGTGGAGGACATTGTCAATAATCTGGATGGGATCAAAGTCTGATTGAGGGGGTGGTGTTTGGTGTTTTTTGCAAATAGGGTGCAAGATTTTGGTCAATCTGTGCTATGCTGATGGAAGCAAGGGGAAGTGGGTGTATGCCTGGTATTAGCAGATTTTCTTGGTGGCTAATTTTGCTCTGTTGTGCTTCAATTTTGCTATGCTTTGCCTTATTTTTGGGTTGTTTCTCTACCTTAGTTTATGGGGTCAAGCATGTTCATTTCTGGTTGCTACTCTGCTGTGCTTCAACTCTGCTCTTCTATATATGTACTCTGTTGCTGTTATATGGGATCAAGGAATAGGCTTAAGTCTGCTGTTGCATATTGGCCTTTTTGCAATTGTTAGAATGATGTTTTGGTGTGCTGTATTGGAAGTCTGCTGCTGGATTGGGGAAAGTTATTGGAGGTCTGCTACTTGCCTTCTTCTAATTGTTGGTCTGTTGCTATAGCTATTTTTTAGTTTTGGAGGTTGAAGGATCAGGCTCAAGTCTCAATGGTGGCTGCTGCTGTGAGGTTTGGATCAAGTCTAATGGATCAGGCTTGTAGCTAGTGTCTGCTATGATCTGTGTGAATTCAGACTGAAATGGGGTCATACTTGGTAGTGTGATGCAGCAGTATGTCTTTAGGTGATTTCTTGGTTTGGTTATATCCATTCAGCGCAGAAGTGCAGGATCTGGGTTGTGTAACTTGAGTTGTAGGGCTGCAATGCATGTCATGGTTCTTCTCTGCTGCAGCTCTGGTGTTGGTGGGCTACTGTCTGGAGGTCAAACAGCAGTTCACTGATCTGGAGCTGCTGTCAATGGTTCAAACTGCTGCTGTAAACTGCAGATTTGTGATGTTAACTGCAAATTTAAATCCAAACTGCTGTTGTATGTCTTTTGGTGGTTGCTGCTAAGTAGCATATTTGGTCTGTTGTTTCACCTCTGTGTGCTTGTTTCGGTTGTATGGCTGTTGGTATCTTGTTCATGGTCTGAAGTTGGCCATGGTGTTTGTGGCTGCATTGTGCTCTTCGTTTGAAGCCTGGCTGTATGGTCTCAAGTTTGTTCATGCTGCTTTGGAGTTTTATCTGGTTGTCCTGTTATGCGTTTTTGTGAGGATGGGCTTCGAGTTACATTCTTATTGTTTTCCTTCTGGTTTTGTTTCTCTTCGTTGGTCTCTCACCAACTAGGAGGTTGGAGCTTTTTTAGCTCCAAGCTCCTCTTTATTGATGTATCATTCACACCTTGTATGTGCTTTTTCATCAATAAAGGTTTTCCTTTTGCAGATAAAATAAAAAAATGAATGTCATTACTCTGTTTTTTAATGGTATGTTGTATGGTTTTTTTATTTTTTGTGCAATTTTTCTCCGTTTGTGCATTGTTATGAAGTAATCAACTCCCCTTCAAAGTTTCCCACATGGTTGGATAATTCTTCTTCACATATCTTCTATTTATATATCTCCTATGTGGTTGGTTGCCCTTCCAAGGATTCGTTTATGTAAAGGATGTCATACTTCTTCACACCAGTATATCTGTCATGTACAGATGTTTAGTAGTTTTTATTTAGTATCAAACTCTGCATGTTTAGTGTGTAAAGTCAGTCAGCCAAATATTTCTGAAAATATGTCATCTACAATACACAACTGTCATAAAACACTTATTTACCGACCGATACACTGGAAACAACCAGGCAGTATGCAACATGACATTGATTGCAGTTTAAAATTTGTGGCACGTTTGCTGTTTAACATTTGTACTTGCTTGTGCTTGTTCACACGTGGATCAACCACAACATGACATGTGTGAAAGTCAGCATCAGAGTCCATCAGTTACACATATGAAAGGGGTTTAGTTTAACTGCACGTGAGGGCCCACATGGTGCAGCAATTAGGAGGATATTGCATGGACTAACTGGGTGGATTGCAGAAACGGTCATTGGCAGACTACAGTGGTTGACCTGAAGACAGGTGGACCCCTGTGGACAGGTGGACCCCTGTTGGTGCATTATAGTCACTGCTATTTGTTTGTTCCGTGGGATTTTTTTTGCTTTGTTTTGGACAAAATCATGGCATTCAAAAAAATCGAGCAAACATAATTCATGTGGTAAAAGCGAACAAACATTAGTACTTTCAACTTGCATTGTTTGCTGGACAAATATCACATTGCATTGGACAAACATTACTATATTCATTTGGGCAAATATCACATTGCATTGTTTGTTCTGTACCCATAACATTGGAATTATGTGTATCACATTTCGTACAGGCTACGATAAAAGTAAACAAACATTACTACTTTCCCTCGTTTGTTCCAGTCCCAAACATTGGAATTATGTGTACAATCAATACGCGTGGGAAATTAGTATTATCACAGCTGCGACCTAAAAAGTTGTCACAACAAGCTGATGCAGTAATCCAGTTGTGGTTGGGCATCGAAATTACTCTCGTACTGGCAGGCCATGATAAAATCACTGCCATATTTGTTGTAATTGCAATCAATCACATGCACGAAGGATACTCGCCGATCTTTGTATTGTTCACATCCATAACGAAGTCAAGCACCAACTTCCGACGCACAGAAGGATGAAACTATGTACAGAAAGCGAATAATACAAATCAGGTATAGTTATAGCGGTAGGAAATAAACGGATTTATTTCGCAATTGGAAATTAAGCCGTAGAATGTACCTTGTGTGGACCGCTGGGTATATCAGGCCGCTGCATGTACTTGATCACAAACATCCCATAGTCGAAAGTGCTACAAATGAAATATAACATTTAGTTTCTCGTAAAATATTAGCAGGTTCATTAAATGAGTGATTCAGGAGTCAAGTCAATGTGACGCAGGGTTTGTGGATTACTCGTCTAGCTGTTGTAATGGCCTTTGTACTAACATGCGGACGTCAAAGGTACGCACGTGTACAGCATATTCATTTCCAAACTGTAGTTACAGTAAGTCATGCATTGTTTGAACCTGTTGCAGAATGAGACGGTTAGTTTATGTGCATGATATGACAGTGTGGAAGTAGATTTGTGAAATTCAGCACGACATACCAACATTTTTGCCGCGTTCAGCTTGTCGGTGTCCAGTGTGGCGGATGCCAATGAGTCAAATAGGTACGCCACACGGTCTACCATATCTATTTTTAGGCATAACCAATGTACTCCTCTATAATTGAAAGGCATGTAAATCTACACACAGACACAAGTGAAGATATTGTTTAGAGGGCATGCAAACATGTATGCACTTTCATATTTACATTGACATTCATGTAAATGGGATCGACATTCATGTTACTGACGTTCATATTAAATCTACTCGCTTCAATGGGATGGACATTCATATTACCTTCTGACATGCATCAAGCACCCCAGTATATCTGTCATGTCCAAAATATGATTTGACGATATTTTCATGGTTTAGAGGTTGAGTTTTTTTATTTAGTATCAAAGTCTGCATGTTTGGTGTGTAAAGTTTAGTCAGCCAAAGTTTTCTGAAAATATGTCTTCTACAATACACAATCAACCTAAAACACCTACTTATCGACAGATATACTGGAAAGAACCACGCAGTATGCCTCCCGTCTTTGTGTACTTGCCGTTGTCCGTTAGTCAATTGAACTGCGACCAAGTTGATTGGCTGGAACATTGTAACACAGAAGGCAACTTGCGAAATAAGGTTTGCAATTTGTTTAAATGTAATACGAAATAACAATGTCCGTACATGGAAATGTCCATCATGCAAATATAGTGAAAATAACATTGTCAGATGCCAAGACTTACCGTGTTGGATAGCCATGCCCCTGGTTCAAGCGTGCGCATGTCACATCGCGTAGCACATTCGCAAGGCATTTCATGAAGATTCATAGACACGACAATGTCCCTACATTAAACGTATACATGAACCAGTAAAAAGCAACCTACAGCCTAGTACAATTTAAACGTATCTAGCTTAACTCTACAACATAAGATTAGTTTTTTCTATTGTACAACTATGCCAGATATTCCTGATTGTACTAGGCTCCAATCCAATTAAGATTAGTTTTAAGTTTTGAAAAAACAAAAGTAAAAGGAAAAAGTTTTACATATTACAACTTATGACATGTCCAATAGTATTTGCTAAAATAATATGTGAAAATTGAAATGCTCATTTACAGGTGAGCAAGTTAAAAAAAAAAAATACATGTTTTTTACAAACTGGAGCCAACAATATCCCAAAATGATCAAAATAGAAAATGTAAGCAGACTAGAAGAAAATAGCTATGGAAAATTGCACTTCATTATAAGTTTTCAAAAAATTTTGCAAATCATTGGTAAACTTTATTAAGTTTCATAATTAAAATTATAAAGTTTTCCAAGAATTTGTAAATATTTTGTGAAAATATCAGTGATTTGCAATTTTCCCAATAGCTACATGTGTGCAGGATAAGACCAACAGAAGAAAACTTCAGACAGGAAATTTAGCCAGTGATCTTTCCCTAGGCCACTGCATTAAATTCAAAGAAAATCCTACATACGACATGGATAAACCCATCATAAACCTATTAAAATCATACAGAATGAAAAATTAAAGCACTGATAGCTACAAAAATCAAATAAACATAGCACGACAAATGAAAATTGTGGAATTCAAACTTATTTCACAAATACTACGGAACAGGTTAATTGCGAGTACTAAACTCATCCGTACCTTTTATTTTTTCCGTCGTCAAGTACAGAGTCAACAACTTTCTGTTCGGCCGCTGATAAAACCTCTCTGCTCTCCAGTGTCATCAAGTCTTTCTATCAATATAAACAATCAAGTAACATCAACCCCTCCTATTAATATAAACAGTTAACTAACTGAACACTGTTCAGAAAAGTAATTTACAACATACATAACACATCCTTATGCATCTAAAATTGGTGAAGCGATGTCTAACCTCTGAAGGGAACGCTTCTCCAACCTGTGTAGTTTGAACAGGACTTTGTCCGAAATCTGTAAGACAATTGTACAACATTTGTTACTGCAAACTTGCACTACAATGACAACTATTAAAATACAACACAAATAATGGTTCAATTATGATCAGTAATGATGTTGGCATCAATTGGTAATGAAACATACGAAAGGTGAAGTGATGTGGCGACTTGGGAATTTTTCTGCAGTAAGTCGAGTACTTATTTTGCTATCGTTGCATGAATGCATATCCTCTACGTCTGTCGCTCCAACACCTCTTCCTCGTCCTCTTCCTCTTCCCTTTCGTGTGCCTGTTACAATTTGTCCCGCTCCCAATGTTTGGGCAAGCTTACCGGCAGAAGGATGCACATTGTCTGCTTCTCCTCGCATTGGTGGCAGGGTTTGTAAATCATCAAAGGAAGATAAACTCTCTTTTACAACATTCTTCATAGCCAGAAACTGAACCGAAAGAGATTTTCTTTTTTCGCTTGCGTATGCTTCCTCCAAGGCAAGGCCACGGTTGTTGTGCGTGTCCCCAACTTCTTGGACGGTACACAACTGTCCAACGTGCATATCAATTATCTCATTGAACAACATTCCATTCACATTATTGCCCTCACAATCCACCCCCTGTAAATCTTGAACATTACCCTCATTTGGGCTACCATAGTAAGTTGGGAAGACCACGCCGCCATCATGCAACTCGACTCCCACGGTGGGGTCAACACCCTTTTCCTTTGCGCGAGGCAATTGTGTTGTTTCCGATAAACCTTCCAGCACTTGCTGTATCATTTGCTTCATTTCAGCAATATGTGTCTGTTCATTAAACGGTTGTTTCCCAGACAATATAGCTGCAACCAGTTCGTTCAGCATTCCTTTGAGTTCACCAATGCTGGAGGATATGTTAATGTTACAATTTCTTTGAGTCGACTCCACCTAATCACACAAACATATGCATTAACTTACTACGATATTTCATCTTCAAGTAACCTCTGTGAACTGTGTGAAGCATGTGTACTGATTGCTTTTGCTTACCTTTGCATTGTCAACAGCTTCATTCCCTCAGAAATTGACCAACATGTCCCTTATTTCCGCATTGCTGTAAAGCACTTGCTTCATGGTTTCCTTCAGTTCACCAATGTCGGACTCAACCTTGCTTAAACGAACTTCATCAATCCGTGGTTTCTGTTTGTTATTGACATGGTGTGTGTCGATTGCGTCATCAATGTCGTTGCTTTCCACTATTGTTGGGTGAAACTCCACCTAACATAGTTGTCAAATCGGGATTCAAATCATGAATGCAAATGGTAATGTACTGAATCGTTAATCAATCTCAACTGTGAATCGTAAAGTTTCGGTCTGCTTTCTTAAGTTGCACACAACGTATGTGTACACACCTTACATATTAAATATATCTAATAAAAATTAATCACTCCATTTGTCTGAAATGAACAAAAAATTTCTTGTAAATGATGCTCATCTGGTGTGGATAAAAACTTCACAATCGATCCCATGTTTACCACTTTACCTTTTCCCATTTACATAAACAAAGAGAAACTTTCAATTACAAACTAACTAACAATAACTGAACGACAATGTTTTGACATTTGTACAAGGTTAAAAAACCAAAATCTTCAAGCTTTTCCAAAAATCTGACTTCAGGACTTAACCAAAATTCATTTCGTAACGGAAGTAGTACATAAAATTGAATTTGTAAGGCTACAATATTGTCCATATGGAAACTTCATGTTTTCCCCCCAAAAGTTCGAGTATTTGAGAGTAAATAGGGAGGGACAAACTGAAAATATTACATACGCTAAGGAATGGGTCACTGTTTATCACTGCTTGTCACCTAGTCATAGGAGCACAAATTCAGTCTATCACTGTTTCCATAGCACAGGTGGGGCAATGCTGTCAAATATGCACGAATGGGTTGATTACCTCATGTTGCTCCAACATTTGCTTCCTTCCCATACGTCACCGCGTCTCCCGTATTTCGGCATCACCCCAATTATTTAGCCGAGAGATAGAGCGTGTAGTAGCCGACGTACTCTTACAGGGAGGGGCAAAACGATCCAAGTAAAATAGCTGCATTATAAGAGGGAAAAGATATTTAGTATACAGTTTCGAGCAAAATAATCCGTATTCGTTAACAATGCATACAACTTACATCACAATCATATCTATGTGTTTATGTGTCTCGATGGCAGAATCCCCATGTAGCTTTCTAGTTAAACAGATAAGCTTTTTGTGGTTACAGAAAATGTGGCCCGTACAAGTATATTTGTCATGCTGTTCAATAACAGGTAAGTTTGTACTTCGCAACGATTTCCATTTTATTGAACCATATGCACAGCAATGGATAAAATATGTAATCGGCATGGTACAAACAAACAACGGTCGATTACGTTACCATTAGAAGGAAAACACATCCAGTTGCCTCGCGCTGACCTTTCATCTTATACTTCCGAACACCTTTGACAAGGAATTGCAGTGTCAACTTTGC
Organism: Camellia sinensis; assembly: GCF_055761805.1. Taxonomy (NCBI): domain Eukaryota; kingdom Viridiplantae; phylum Streptophyta; class Magnoliopsida; order Ericales; family Theaceae; genus Camellia; species Camellia sinensis. Next base: position 6,722,101 of record NW_028128989.1, on the reverse strand, counting down.
CCAATTACATGCCCGCATATCGGTCACGTCCTTCACGGCATGAATGAACGACAGGCTCAAGGCGGTCATTGTGGTAGGACACAACATGGCCCCCAACACGTACAGCGCAAACTTCCGTCGAAACTCGTCATCCGCACCATCACTCTCAGTCAGATAAACTCTCAACTGGTTCAATGAAATGATTCCCTTAATAGCTCCACCCTCTTCGTAGATATTGGGATATGCGTCTATTGAACCAGTGAACTGCACATCATTGCCTTCTGATCATATACCCAATAAGACATGCACTTCCTCACAGGTGAGCCTCACATGACGGCCATGAACACTCAATGAACACGTGTCAGGATCGAAGTTCTGTACCAACCATTGGCACAAGTTGTGATCTATACGGGTACACTTTAACCCGAGGAGGCCACCGAACTTAATATCAATGACTGCCTGCTTCTGTGCTTCGTTATACCGGTTCACGATATCAACAATTGCTTTCAACAATATGCAGACTTGCATTTTACTTTGCAATGTTATTAACGTGAACATTAATACAAAAATTTAACCAGCATTGTGTCGATAGCAGGTCCTCCCTAAATGCAGTTACGAAAACATTAAGCACGTAAGTACCTTTGCAGCTTTTTTTGTAACTTCTTCGCCCAGTTCCTTGGCACTTGCTTTAGCCATGTCCTGAAACCTCTTCTTCTTATCACAGGGGAGTTCCTTCCATCTTTCCCCAATATCCTTTCGGCTCTGTAAGTGTTACACCAACGTGACGTACATACAGGACAAATAAGAACTGTAAGTCCAAAATAATTGTCACCACAAGTTGTATCACTCGCAATGTGTGCACATTTTGTGGTATTTACATATGATTGCACATACAAATTACTATTTCGCACACATTTGAAATAAAAATGGACATGGAATTTTACAAATAATCGGAGTTTATAAGAACATGCAATATGGCGTCTATGACTGCTGGAAATCGCTGAATGCGACACAATAGAAGCACATGACTGGTGTGCGCATGGAATAGAAGTTCATACTTTGCTATGACAGCAGTCACGTGTTTCCATCACTGTACTCTACTTACTACATGTCTATACACTAACCATATTCGGTCTGGGGTTGTCTGCTTCTCGTCTTTCCTTGAATTGTTGCTGGCTGCAACCATTGTCAATTTCGGCGTAAGTATATGTTAGATATGGATGGATATATATACATTTATGTACACAAATTGCAACCATTGACATTTACGGACCAATTTGTGACACAAACAGATTTGGTCCCAACTACATAGTAATGCATCTGTAATGTCCAATTTTCGTTGCTAAAAATATAATAACCACATGATTTCTATAACAACAATTATAAATGGTCCAAATTATTTTGGCCCTTACTTTTGGTCTCTAAAATCCTAATTTCTTGCGAGTACAAAGTGAAATTTGCACAGGGGCAAACTATGAGTTGAAGATATGTAATGCACAATTGTGCAAAAATACTGTCAGACGTTTATGACGAGAGTGTTCGTACTGTGAGCCGCTTTGAAGGACACGGATCGAACTTGTAAAAAATAAATGGTCCAACTGGCCGCTTTTGACGAGGGGGCTCGATAATGTCAACCATTTTGATTCGTGAACCTTTGCCACTTGGGTTCAATGTTTTCCTTTGCCTGTAACAAATATCAGCGTAAATGAAATTTTATTGAAGGCCAAATTACATCGGAGGTATGTACGTTTTGTGCATTTTATCATCTTCGTCGGTTAACTTTAAAGGCAGTCAATCTTGCCTTGTCATTTCCAAAGTTGTGCCATTTTCGTGAAATTGGTAATGTCGTTTTCCGTTGTCACCGAAAATTATTAACTGAAGTGGTTTAGTATTACTCAGTCAATTAGGGATTTCACAAATTCTCCCCCCAGAATATGCGACATGTGCCGTATGTGCACATATTTTGCTAAGAAATGGACAGTTTTAATCCATTACACGAAATTCATGGTGCAATTTGAGGCTATCGCAAATGTATGAAACACAAATCGCACAACCTCCTGATGACGAGACATACCGCCACAATATGTCATACACGAACAGACCGTGGAATTCAGTACGTACACCAAACATATCCTTGCAAAACTAACTATATCAAATAGTGAACGACATAAACTCACTGTTGCTTCGCATCGTCTGACATGTCGCCCATATCCAATTACGATAATTCCTGCAAAGAATTTCATGCAAGATTGATAAGGATACAGAAAGAACGTTACTCCCAAATTGTAACAAAACGAAATTGACTGTTAACAACTTGCAATGAACGGACCATTCAGTCGTACGTACATTGTACGAGTGGTACTTTTCGTTTATTGTTCAAGTACGATATGTTGTCGTTAATTTATGCACGTATGGCATGCCACTGTTTTACGAAAATTAATTGCCCATATTTTGTACTCGTTTTATAGTATTCACGACTTCAAGCCAGAATCAACAACCAATACGCACACTTCAAACAGGGTCACATCGGATATTTAACCCAGGAGCACACATACGCAACTTACAATCATGCAGAGAAAAAAAAAACGGCTACACTGCTCAACCAAGACCATTTGTCACTGTGGAACTCCTCAATGGCAATATCAGTTTGTCACCCGTGTACTTTGTATACCTAATCGTATGTATGGTTTCAATAACCTAAGGAGGAACAGTTTAATAGTTGAGAAATGGTAATGTCGTGCGAGGGGAACACAGTAGGTCATAATAATAATGTGCTTAATCAAGAAAAAATAGACAGACTCACACATGCCCGATAAAATTACCAGTGTTACCGTCGATGAGCTGGCACAGTCGAAATGGAGAGATAGAGAGAGAGTGTGTTACTGGAGGTGGACAACAAAACCGAAATAGAGAGAGAAAGAGGGACAACAAAGTTGCCGAAATTGTATGCGGGAAATAGAAATGAGTTGGTGAGATTAGAAAGGCTACGCCATGTGGGTCATCATGAAAAGTACTGCATCTGTGGGATTTCATGGGCGTTGTCTGTCGACTTTGGTTTTTGTTCCAAATTTGAGAGGGAAACGGAAATGTACGTGACACTACATATTAAGGCCAAGTTTGGCAAGCTGGAAAAAAATTAAAACGTCAAAAAGTTACTCAGAAACTTAAAAAGTTGTCACTATTCACCAAAAGTAAAAAATTACGGCTGCACAATTCTGAATTCTAATTTTCCCTTACACAAACTTTTTAATACAACTTTTTAGTACACATTTTCCATAAACAGTCAAAAAGTTAACTCAATCATCCATATATTTTTACTAAATTTTTTAGTTCAAAAAGAAAAAAATTGTACTTTTTTAGTCCAATTGTTTTTCCTCAATTTTTTAATATAAATAAATGTACTTTTTGACCTTTTGTGAAATATGGGTTCCGTTTGGGTTGTGAAATATGACTTTTTAATATATATATATATATATATATATGTATATATATACATATATATGTAATAAACAAATGTGTATAATTAATTTCAGTTTCAAAAAAATTAGAGGCGGCAAAAATTTGCAAACAAGTACAAAAAACCCCAACATTATAAAAACATAAAGTTCAGCGACTGGTACAGATATTGTCATAGTAGACGTTCGGTGTGACTCTCGGTCGGATGTCTGGGAGGGCTTTCTCCCAGCATTTCCCTGCCTCTCCTCCCACGGTAAAAATGGTAGCTACTGTTAACAGGCAATCTAACATTGTACAGTAATTATGGTCAGTAATGTTGCCCTTACTGCTACACAGAATCAACAAACAAGAAACTTTGTTGGGAAAAATTTAACAGCTGACAGTAACAAATAAAGTAACACATCCATTGTGGATGTAACTAGAATGTTAGCGATAGAATTATAACAAACTACTTATTCACAGTAATAAGTAGTGGATTACTAATAGTTAATTTTGTTTTCACAGATAGGAGTTACAATTAGGGTTGTTGCTGTTTGGTAGTGCTTGTTGGCTTCTAAAGGTAAAACTGTTACATGCAAAACGAGGCGTAAATTATTTTCGTTCAGGACTAGACATATCGAACGCATAAGTACAAACAAACTGAGACAGCAACTTAATTACTAAGACCATCTCCAACGCTTCACCAAACCTAGCATCAAATTTGAAATTTGGTGAAAAAAGCACTGTTTGGAGCTCCAACAGTTTCACCAAATTGATATCAAATCGAGAATTCAGCAAACGTTTCACCAAATCGAGGACAGGCTCCGCATTTAACCAAAACACTGTGCATGACCGTTGGGGGAGACCAACCGGTCGACCAGCCGGTTGACCAACCGGTCGACCACCAAATGGTTCAAACAGTTCCCAACAAAGGGTTCAAACAGTTAAAAAAAAATGTTTAACTTACCGGTCGACCAGCCGGTCAACCGACCGGTCGACCACTAAAAGGTTCAAACTGTTCAAAAAAAATGGTTCAAACAGTTCAAAAAAAATTCCTCTTACCGGTCGACGAGTCGGTCGACCAACCGGTTGTCCCCAGAGCAGATTTGATAAAAGGTGAAGCGTTGGAACCAGTGGTATCAAATTGAGGAAAACATCCTTTTTTCATCAGATTTGATGAAAAAAGAAATTCACCGTTGGAGATGCTCTAAGGAAACACAGTAAGTACATTACATAGGATAACAGGGGCCAAACCAGCAAATCTACGTATATATCGAGGGTATCATAATCCCAACGTATTCTGAATACACAAATATTTGGCATTGCATTGGATAGTGCTGTTCGGCCCGTGGGGGCCATCAGGGGACCCATTTTGATAATTTGAATCATTATATGTGTACAGTTCGTCGAGTACTACATGCCTATGGAAAATCACGTTGATCGAATATCGATAGGTATCTGATCGGAGTAGTTTTCTTTCAACTGTTAACGATAACACCATCCCTTGTTTTTATACAAAACTTATTTGATCATATAGTTAGCAATATCCGATGAGCATGATTTTTAATAGACATATAATACTGGATGAGTTGTATACATTGAACAGTTTAGATTGTGAAAACGGGACCTGTGATAAGCTCCCATGGACCGAACAACACTGTCCTGTGTAATTTTGTTGTGCACCCATGTGTAATTTGTACCGGGACAGACCAATCATTGTGTCTTCCATTATTACATTTAATTTGCATCAAGCAATTTATGTTTTTAAATTTTTTAGTTTGTGTGTAGCGGTAACTTTTTAGCTTGTTCAGTAAGTTTTTTTACTTTTTGTCTTCTTCAAGACATGCCAAACCAGCACTAAACCATGACAATATTACTTGTAGTCCCATCACTGTCAGTCCCATGACTACTAATTCCCTCAGTAACAATCCCACCCCTTATAGTTACCAGTACTATTATTGCCATCTCACAACTACATTTGTTGTCGGTTCAATGTTCTCTCGCTCCCTGCGTCATGACTAAAGTGGAGACTGGCCTCGTTTGGGAACAGCCTGATTCTTGCAATTTTTGGCTATTTGGGTAACATATGAGCTAGAAAAAACTAGTGGGTTGTTTGGTTTGTTTTTGGGAGAGTTCTTTTTGAAAAAAATTTTGGGGACAGAGTTTACAAATATTTTTGGTTAGTTTGGTTGTATATTTTGAGTGACAAATTTTTTTTGAGAGTTTGAGATGATTTGATATTTTGAGAGAATTGAGTAGATGCGTGTGAGAGGAAAAGTGATTGAGAAGGACAGAGGAGAGAGGAAAAGTGCTTGATTAATGTGTAACAGAGAAACTGATTTTCGAAATTTTTTGAGAAAAATGTCAAACCAAACTATTTGTGGATTTTTTTTCCCTAAAACTCATCTGTAAAATTCAAACCAAACATACCCAGTACGTTTGAGACGGATTTTTAGTTTTTTACAAAAAGAAGCGCAAAAAGTAGAGACAAAATAAAATTTTTTAATTTTTCGATGTGTTGTTGCCTTTTTCATTTTTTCAGTGAATTTTTTGGCTTTTTCACTAAAAGTTAAAATAAAGAAATAAAAATTTTCATTTTCCCGCTCTGTTATACAGGTTATACAGAGTATACACCTCAATCTCACTCTCACTCACCCTCACTCTCACACTCACTCCTCCTCCACCGAACCTAGCCTGACCGGCGACCACTCTCAACGGCGACCCACTCGTAAACCCAACCCACCGCTGTAGCCCTCATTTTCTCTGCTTCGCGAACCATAGCTCCACTGCGACCACCATCGGCTGTAGCGAAGGAATTTGTTGACAAGAACATGGGCTTTTAGGCCATAGATGAACCAGGTTCGTCCTCCAAACACTGAAATAAAAAAGTTAGGATTGTGCTTGACAAAGTAGATTTGAAATTTGGAAGTTAGGGCTTCCAAAATTAGGGCTTTCAAAATTAGGGCTTTCAAAATTACTGTTATGCAGATCGATAAATGGTATGATTGAAAAATGTGGCACATATTGTCCGGAACATATATGCATTTACCTTATAGAGTTAAAGTATAAATTTTGCAGAACGTAGTATGATTATGCAGAAAGTGATCGAACATAAAATGAAAGGATCACATCTTTGCAGAACATAGTATGATTATGCAGATTGATAATTAGTTGAACAAATGCATATAGTTGTGTAATTTTCAATGTGTGATTGACAATGTGGTTTTGGTGTATTTGTTGTCAATCACGCATGATTTGTTGTAATGAACTGCTATCAACTAATATGTTAGTTGTGTGAATTGAATTAACTATTATGAACATTGATAACTATTATCAAACTGAACTTAAATGTTCATAACTATTACTGATTTGTTCATAAGTATTTCAGTGTGCTTTCTTGAAATTCACATGTGTGATTTGTTGATAACTATTTCAGTTTGATAACTACTGAATCACACTCTCCAACAATCTGGCCATAATCATTTCACTTCAGTATGATTTGTTGATAATAGTTGTTTAACATGTGTGATTGATAATTGAATTGACATTGAACTCATATGTTTGTAAAACTGCCATGTTTGTTCAGATTGAAAATGCTATGTGTGTAACATGTGTGTAATTAATCACAAATGCTATGTTTGAAACTGCGATGTTTGAAACTGCTGTATTTGTTCAGTTTGAAAATGCTATGTGTGTACATTGAGCTGCGATGTTTGTTCAAATGCTATTAACAATTTAGTCTGTGTAACCTCTGTTCAAATGCTATTAAACACGGCAGTTTGAACAAATAGATGTTTTCAGTAAAGATACACTCTCTCCCTCAAATTCAAATAGAACTGCTATTAACCCCATCAAACAGAAGCATAGCAGGGCACTACAAATTTCTCATGTTTGTAGATTTAAAAAATGGCTTCTTTTTCTAACATTAGCAACATAAGATTACAAACGAGGCTGTGCAATTGTGGAAGAACCGCTGCCATACGTATTGTAAGAACCAATGAAAATGGAAATGAAGGGCGTTTGTTCTTTGTTTGCCCATCAAAATATGTAAGTATGTATTGCAAATTTTAATCCTTTAGTAGTCACATTAATATTTGTCATATTCAACTAACTGATTGTCATGCATTGTAGAATACCACTCCCACTCCCCATTGCAATTACTTCAAGTACGTGGATGACGATGATGAAGACGTTACGTCCAGAATCCCTTCCAACACTAGAGCTTGTGATGCTTTAACAATAGAACACTTGAACGATGTAAGGACGAGGCTTGATGACTTGGAAAATGTCCATGGTCGAAGGCTTGAAATGATAGAAAATATTATCAAAGCGATGGTGTATTTCATTATATTTTTTATCATTTTGTACTTGATCATGTAACTTGTGTACTTTATTGTATTTTGGAAAATTGAATGGAACAGTTTTGGTTGTATTGTACTTCGTGATGTAACTAATGTTTATGGAATGAATTTTATTATGATGTAACTTATGTAACTTACTTAATAGCTTTGTGGAATGAATTTTAGTACGGAATGAATGTACGGAATGAATTTTATAAGTTATTATGATGTAACTTGTAATTTTATTATGTAATGAATTTTGGGAAACGTTGGTGTCATTGTAAGAGCTTTATGGATGCTATTTGGCAGATCTGTGGATGAATTTTGTAAATGCTATGTCGATTTATTTTTGTGGGTGCTGTGTGGATGAATTTTGTGGATGCTTTGTGGATGACTGAATTTTGCGGGTGCTTTGTCACTTATCTGTGACCTGTTATCTGTTGCTAGTTCTGTTATCTGGGTGCATGAATTTTGGTTGTAATGAACAACTTCTGTTGTCTGTTGCAGGTTTGTTTGTAATGAACAGATTTGGCAGATCTGTTATCTGTCAACTAGTATCTGTTTGTCACTTATCTGTCGCCTCAACTATTATCTGTTAGCAAGTTGAAAGCAGATATAGAATGCGTAGTACATTTCTTCACCATCGTGTTAACTTCTTCATTAATGAATATCAATACTCTGTTTTTGAATGGTCTATTGTATATTTTGTTGTTTCAAGGGGAGTTGATTAGTTCATAACAATGCGCAATGGGAGACAAATTGCTAATGCACAGGTTGACCCCACGGCGTATGCTTCCACACAACTGTTGTGTTTGAAAAAACAAAACATTTGTGCCCATATTGATGTTAGAGTGTATGAGACCATTGGCCGGTTGTGCACAAATTTTTTTTTTTGCAATTACAGCTTGTGATTCCATTGAATGATTCTGACACTTAAACCTTATTGTCCATATTCAACGATTCACAAAATATGAAGTAATCAACAAAACATAGGTTAATGATAGTTTCTGATATCGGTCATTGACATTACAGAAAAATGACCTTGTCATCGTACTTTGATTCTAAATCATAAGACAGCTTTCAATCGATGACGGTGACCCAAAAAAATACCTTCAACAAAGTCGAAATGATGAAGACATTAACGCATGCACCGTTGAAATGGTTAGCAGAGTATGACAGTTTGTTAGTTTCTAAGTCGTATTTTTTCGCACCACGATGGCATCTTACAACACTACGCTTACTATGTCATACACATGTCCAGGTCTCCTAATCCTCGCTCAAATCAACAACCTCGGAGTCTGAGTAATCTAAAAGGTCAGGGTCCGACACCAGTGCAGGATCCTCTATTATAGCCTTGATCGTAGATGCCGGGTTCGATCCATATATCTGCGACTCTGCCTTTGCGTCCTCTATGCATGAGTGCCTAATGAGTTGACGAGTCATTTGATCAATCTCACTTTGCAAACGACGCCTAACTTGGGACTTGCTGACATAAGGGAATTGCCGCTGCATTTCAACCGATCGGGCTTTAGTAACCTTGACAAAAACACATCGACACTGGTGTTCACACTGAACTCGTTTGGCAAACAGTGAAACTGGAATTCCAAAATACTTCCCCAGGCTTGCATCTTGTATTGGGGTGCAATTGTAATCCCGTAGAGGTTGAAAACTCCACAGTGGGAACCCTATTTCAAAGAAACGTCGATCACCGAAGGAATCAATATACCCACCTACATAATCCAATTCTGGTGACATCGGTCAGGATCTGTCAGCCCTTGCAACTGATTGTCCACGACGGCAATTACCGTGGTGTGCATCCATAGGTGTGAAGGTTCTTGATTGAGCCCAACTTTGTTTTCGCAGGTTCACAAACAATATATGGACGCAAAAACAAACCCAAATGCAAAGGAAACAACACTGGTTGCAAACTTTTTTGTGGTTGGTTGTAAATGTTAAATTACCTTAAACCCGTAGTCATTAATACGTTGGTGGTAGGTTTAAAGATGTGAACACACTTATTGTTGTTTGGTGGCAACACCTACCCAAACTGAGTAAAAGCAAATTAATGACTACGGGTATTTCATTTAATAGGTTCGGTGCAGTTGGAAAGGCGTATGTATCTGATAAGAGGAATTTTGCTAAGCTTTATGGATGAGTAGACATGTAATTGGGTTGGGGCACAAATACAAATGACGGATGTAAATGTATGCTAAACTGTGGGTGTGGAAATCAATGACAGTGGGATAGTACTCATGGAAGGTACAGTACATGTGTGTTGGAAATGCCAAATAATGGACGATCAGGGGTACTTAATGGATGACTTGGTGCATGCAAGAAGGAACGAATTTTTGCAAGATGAATTCGGCCAGATTGAGATATTAATACAATGAATGTCACAATGCATAAGGTCTTCTGAAAACATACAAGTCATGTACCATATATTACAAATACTTACAGCATAGTGTTGTGTAATATTATGAATCTGTACATTCCTTTTAAAAAATAGTCAGTAAAATAAACCATACACATATTCCTACAAAATGTCTGGTTCGAACAAGATTGAAGCTATTGTTGAAGCTCATGTTGCTCCTGTATTGCAGTAATTGCAAGATATCTACGAAAGGCTGAATGAAGTGGACACACGGTTGTCAAGTTTGGAGCGGCAAGTCGGTGCTATGAAGCAAAACGTTGATTGGCTGACCGATGACAAATTGGCGGCGGACAAAGCGAAGTCTGATAAGACAATGGATGAGGACAGTCAATCAGACAGTACGAACAACTCCTCAGAAGACGCTGCTGATGATGCAGCAGATATGTAGATTTATTTTTTTTTTTTTAACCTTCCCTGTAAGCCATGGAAGTTTTGTTTTGGCTGGAGTCATATGTGCTAATGGGCTGATATATAACTTACCTACAAAGAGTATTGAGTTTTTATTCAAAATGTGGTTGGTTTCATTTCTGAAAATTAATTTTCCCTTTTTTGTAATTAAATTATAAATTCATTTCTGTAACAAACAAAAAATACAACTACGACAGCAGCCAGTAAAAACAATTTTATTATAAATTCATTTTGTAATTATATTAGTTTTTATTTATTTTTAAAAAGTTCAAATTATTTTTTTATTACAGTTGCAACATTGAAGTGATGCTGACAAATTGGGCAGCAAGTACATTCCAAATATGAGTAAAAAAAGCAGCCGTAAATTATATTTGTTTCAGTCGCATTCATCCGAACAAGAAACATGCGTAAACAAAATCCGAACAAAGACAGCAGCCACATCGACATGTTCGATCCATTATTTCATTTGACTTGCACTTTGCAGTTAGTCCATCTTTACATCGTCCATCAAAAACAATACTGGGGAGCCATAATTAACATCCATATTGAAATCAAAGAATAAAAAATTGGTGAAGTCCTGTTGGCACCCAAATTACTGGCGTACTGGCAGCCCATTCCCATCACTGGCCTAGCTTGTGGCATTGCTCATATGAAGGCACTCCCGGTACTCTGCAATCTTTACATTATTCCATAACGATGTCAACCAACAACTTATGACGCACAGAGGGAGCAAACTTTGTACAGAGAGATCATAAGACAAATCAGTTAAAATTGCAGGACATACAAGGAAGGATTTGTTTGACAAATGGAAATGAAACGGTAGAATGTACCTTGTGTGGACCGAGGCTTAAATCAGGTTGTAGCATGAATTTGATGACGAACATCCCACAGTCAAACGTGCTACAAAAATAATTTCACATTAAAGTTGTCGTCAATGTCAGTAGGTTCATTAAATCAGTCATGCAGCATGCACATTAATGTGAGGGAGGGATTGTGGATTACTCGTCCAGTTGTTGTACTGGCCTCTTATCTAACATGCAGAGGCGGAAGCTACGCACGTCTGTAACATAATCATTTCGAAAGTGTAGTTGCAGCAAGTTGTGCATAGTTTGAACCTGTTCCACAAGGTTGAAGTTGGTTTATGTAAAGGATGTTCAAGTTTGTTGTAGTGTTCAGAAATGCACCAGAAGGACATACGAAAATTTCAGCCGCATTTAGCTTCCTTTTGTTCGGTCGATTGGATGGGACCGAGTCAAATAGGTAGGCTACACGGTCCACTATATCAATTTTAACGCACAACCAATGCACTCCTCTGTAATTGAAAGGCATGTAAATCTACATGTAAACACAAGGGCAGACCTTGTTTAGAGGCCATGTAAACATGTAATGGCTTACATATTTTCGTTTTAATATAACGGGATAAACATTGATGTTACCCTCTGGCATGCATCAATCGTACCAGTGTATCTGTCATGTCCAAAAAATGATGTCACGGTATGTTCATGGTACAGAGGTTGTGTATCTTTATTTAGAATCAAAGTCTGCATGTGTAATGCATAAAGGTTATTGATGGGAACATTTGTCAAAATATGTCATACACAAAACACAACGTAGCTTTAAACACTTACTTACCGACAGATATACGGGAAAGAACCAATCAGTGTGCCTCCCGTCATTATGTAAATCCCTCTGTCGATTAGTTAATTGCACCACCACCAAGTTGATTGGCTGGAACATTGTATGTAAGACACAAGGCAAGTTGATTAGAAAGGTTTCTGAGTTCAGGGGTACTGAAAAACGCAGCTTCATATTTGCGTAGCCAACACTTACAGTGTCGGATAGCCACGACCCCGGTTTGAGCGTGCGCATGTCACGTCGGGTACCAACTTCACATGCCCGTCCATGAAGATTCATGGAAACAACAATGTCCCTACAAGCAAAAATGATCCTTAGAACGATAGTTATTTCACAGTGGACTGTCATTTAAAATTTGCAAGTAGTAAACGAAACAATACATTTCATTTTTGCTATCGTCAAATACATAGTCAAGAAGTTTTTGTTCCTCTGCCGATAACAACCCTTCACTGTCCAACATCCTGAACGAGTTCTACAAAAATAAACAGCCAACTAACACTACATTTCATTAAAAAAATTTAAGCTTACATTACAAGGTCGGTAGTCATAAAAAAGAATGTGAAATGATGTATAAACTGTGAGCCTCAGAGTTTTCCAAACTTGTGATGTTTGGTGCGGAGTTTGTTAGAAATGTGTACAAACATATGCCAACAGTCATAACTGCAAACATGCAATTGTTTGACGAGTAGTACAATACAACACAGATGATTGTAAAATTACTGATTCACATTATTGATGTGGGCATGAATTGGGTATTCAGAACTTGTGGGGCATTAAAGGCAGTATTTGTACCTTGTTCACCTTATCCACACCATTAGCATCCACAGGTGAACTGATGTCGTCAACTCCACTATTTGTTTTGCTATCGATGCACCGAACCATATCCCCGACCTCAGTGGCTTGAACTCCACTTCCGCGCATTTTCCCCTTTCCTTTTCTTTTTCCTCTTCCCTTTGCACTTCCTCTAACGATTCCAGTTGCTCCCAATGGTTTGCCAAGCTTAGTAGGAGAAGTATGCACATCGCACGGCACATTCTTCACGGCCACTGACTGAAGGTCAGGAGTGTATTTATCTTCAGTTTTGTATGTTTCCCCTGACTGAAAGCCTTCATTCTTCTGGTTGTCCCCACCTTCTTCAATGTTCAGCTTGTGCCCATCATGGAAATGACTTTTGTCCCTTGCCAAGGTTCCCTTCAAATTCTGTTGTTGGTGATCCACCTCTTGTACATCTGAAATATTACACTCCGTTGGGTTAACTTCGTCAAATGGTTTGACCACGCCATCGTCATGCGCCTCGACTCCAACAACAGGGTCCACACCCTGTTTGTCCACACCTGCCGGTTGTGGTGTAGAGAATATACCTTCGATGAGGTAGTGTAGCATTTGCTTCAGTTCACCTAAATTGGTTTGTTCAGTGAACGGTTCGTTGCAGCCCAAACTGAAACGTTGAAGCAGTTGCTTCAACATTTCCTTCAGTTCGGCAACATTGGAGGAGAGGTTAATGATACACACATCATTGCCTTCCACCTAATCATACATACACATTCGTGAACTTAGTCTTATAAATCATCGGTAAAATGATGTGGCTCAACTGTGCCAAAATTGCATAATGCTTGGATAAATTACCTTGTCATTGTCAACAACTTGCTTGCCTTGGAAATGTCGCAACATCTCCATTAAATCTGTTTGGTTGTGGATAACTTGCTTCATCATTTTCTTCAATTCGCAAATATCGGACTCCAAATTGCTCATACGGACTTCATTGTACTGTCCTTTTTGTTGGTTCTTGACATGGCATGCATCCATGTCAGCATCATCGGTGTCGCTTTCGTTGTTACTGTAATCCAACTCCACCTAATCATAGAAACGCATAAATGAAGTCTGACATTGTATGTTGAAGACAAGTGGGTCGATGGTGTGAAATGTGCACAGTGGTTAGAGTGCTTACCGCAATTGTTGGGAAATTTTGCTTCCTTCTGATACGTCGCAGCGTCTCCCGTATTTGGGTATCAACCCAATCATGTAGCCGAGGTGTGGACCGCGTCGTAGTCGAGCTCAGACAAACACAATCAAGGTACAATAGCTGTGGACATTAAGGGGCACACCATAATTAAGTTATTCTTCCCACAAAAATAAACTATATTCAGTAACAATGACATTCATTCTTCTCAATTTTGCAGCAGAACGTACATAGAATACCACTTTTGTTTAGGATGCTGTCAACTTTATAGTCACATATCATGCAATGTTTTTTGGGAAAAAAAATGTACAGCACACCAAGGACTTTATTGATGAAACCAAGAAAATTTGTTATGTACATGTTTGTATATATGAATGGCTACAACCCAAAAGACCTTTCCCAGAATCAATACATTTGGTTTGGTAATGGTCGTATCAAGGTTTCTTTTGTATATTATTCTTCAACTCTGCGTACAAATGTGTATAATATTTCTTGTGTCATGAATTCTGTGTCTGATTGATTATTCCAAACCGATGAAGATCAATCAATTATGTTCCCCTCTTTGCAACGTAGTTTTAATTGGTTCCTCCATTGAGGTTCGGCATACTTTTTGCCCTGTACTCTTTGTTCTTAAATTCATGGCGGTAGTCGCAGAAAATATATTTCTGCGACTACTATACTTAGTCAGGAAGAGTGTTGTTTGTTGTACTCACAAAGCAGGTAACATTGTATGTCCCAATCAAGGCCAATTTGTTGAACCATGACAGAACAATGCATAAAACATATGAACGGGGGAATGGAAACAAAAGATCGAGTTATTGGCATACCATTAGCAGGAAAACACATCCAGTTGCACCGCGATGACCTTTATACTTGCGTACACCGTTGTGAAGGAATTGCAGTGTCAACTTTGCCCAATTACAAGCTCGCATACGATTTACGTCCTTCATGGCATGAACGAACGATGGCTTCAAGCTGGTCATTGTGGTAGGACACAACATAGCCCCCAACACGTACAGCGCAAATTTCTTTCGAAACTCGTCCTCCGCACCATCAGTCTCGATCAGATAAAGTCTCAACTTGTTCAAAGGAATGACTCTGTTAACAACTCCAACCTCATTGTAGATATTGGGATATGCTTCTAATGACCTAGCCAACTGCACGTCATCGCCTTCACACCGTATTCCCAATAAAACATTAACTGCCTTACAGGTGAGCCTGACTTGACAACCATGAACATGCAATGAACTACTGTCAGGATCGAAGTTCTATACCAACCATGCACAGAAGTTGTGATCTATACGTGTACACTTCATCCCCAGGAGGCCAGCAAACCCAATGTCTATGACTACCTGCTTTTGTGCTTCGTTGAACTGGTTAACTAGTTCAACAATTGACTTCAATGATATGCGGAGTTGCCTTTTACCCTGCACATTTTTTACCCTTAAATTAATACAAAAAAACAACCAACAATGTCAGCAAAGCAGGACCTAGCCAAATACATTTACGAAAACATGAAGTACGTAATGACCTTTTCAGACTTGGGTGCACATGGTACTACTTTGGTGTGTTCCTCGGCGCTCGCCTTAGCCACTTCCGCAAACCTCTTTTTCTCATCAGAGGGTTGTGCCTTCCACATTTCCCCAATCTCATTTCTACTCTTTAACCAAGAAAGTGACAGACGTACAAGACAAGTAAGAAGTATGAGTCCAAAATAACTGTAACTACAACTTTATGCCAAACGCAATCCGCGTGCATTGTTGGTAATTAAATAAGATTGCAAATACAAATAACAGTTGCAGGAAAAAGTCAGCGACAAAACGTAGCTGGACTTTTACAACGAATTGAAATTTACAAAAACAATAGAAATGTGACATTATTACATGCTACAATCCTACAAACGTGAAACAATCACAAGTCCACTACGACCATTCAATACAACGTGTGGATAGCAATCCAGCGATGTGTTTCCATCATAGTGTATTATAGAGAATACAGATTTCGACACTCACCATTTTTCGTCGAGTGTTGTCTGGCTCTTGCATTTCCTTGAATTGTTGCTGGCTGCATGCAAGCATGGTGAAGCTTATCATCACTAAATCTTAAATATGAATACATATATATATATATATATATATATATATATGCAAGTTTTTATGTCAAGCTGGCCCTGAAATCGGCATAAGACACCTTTCGTACATCCGGGACTGAATCGATACCAATTTAAACATTTTCAGACATGCGGAACGAAACCAATTTCAAACATCACAAACTGAACTTCGACAAGGCGCATAATTTCAGTACGAAAAATGTAATTCCAGATTGTCAACATGAACAACTAGTACCTGTAACAAATGAACGGTGCAATTGGCCGCTTTCGACAAGAGCCAGCAATAGTGTCAGACATTTGGATATGTTGTTCGGCAATTGTCTTCAATCTTTTCCTTCCCCTTCATGAAAGAGCAAATCATACAAATTAGATTGAAGGGAAAATTACAAGGGTGGTGTACACATTTTGTTCGTTGTCTAATTTGGATTGATGCACTTTAAACTCCCTCAATTCTGACAGTCCATTTTAAATTTCCTGGACATTTTTGGTGAAATTGCTAATGCCGTTTGTGATTTTTAAAACAAATATTGTAATGTCAATTGATTGAGATTATGTAAGTTCAGTAAAGTTATAAGTTAACTACTACAAAAAGTACAGTTGCCACGTATATGCATATTGTCTGATACAAAACAGTTAAGAGTTGTAATCAAATGGACGAAATTGAAACAAAAGTTTACAATTGATGATGCAAAGTGAGGCCATTCAAAATTTGTGCAAAACAAATAACATAAACACAAAAGTACATGGACTGCTGTAAGAATTGATCCCGAAAAAAAATCAGCGTATTCCTTGGTGATGGACTTCGTTTGTTTACAAACATATGTACGGAACCAACTGGTAGCAAGTCTTGAAGGAGAAAACTAACATTGTTGGTACGGGGTGACCAATATCCATCAGATGCAATGATGACAATTCCTGCAAAGTATTCCAATCAATATTTACAAGAACACAAACAAACGGCTGCAAATGTGGCTGTTAACTGGAAAATTTTGCATAAACACAAACAACAACACGCACAATTTCCCAACACTTATACAGATTTTGAAACGGACAAAAGAAAGGACACACATCAAAATTTTGCATTTAGTTCACACAGCTTACAATTGAAATAATTATGTGTACAAGCGATAAATGCATAATTTTTCGAAATTGAAGATGAATGACTACATTTTGTTTTTCATTAAGTGCTGAAAGAGTACACCCACATACTTTTATGAAGGCCCGACTACAAAGAACAAAGAAGCAACTGAACTATTTCATGACGGGGTTAAACAATCTGGACACGATTCAGCTGTCAGTCAAATTGGTGCTCATCCCAGGCACAAAAACCAGATGAAACCCCATCAAGTTGAGGGCTTCAATTTCCTACTGAGCAACTTGGTTGCAGAGAATCGAGGTGGCTGCATCCTGGCCCATGCTCCATTACCTTCAAGTGCTCAGATAGTGGGCAGATCAGAGAAGAATACTTTTCCGGGCATACAAGCAAGTTTCTTCAATTGTATGTGACAATGAAACAAGCAAGACTGTCGCTGCCTGCCAACAAAGATTACTAACGTACCCATCCATTCTCATTCTGGATGAAGGTCATACTCCTACAAATGAAAGTACGCATTTCATGAACTCGCTTAATAAAGTCCAGACAGCCCGCAACTCATGAATAGCAGCTACCTTCCTCTTGAAATGTAACTACTATTCAACAGCAAGATGATAACTTCAAGAGAAAGGTTACCGCCATTCAAGAGTTGCGTGCAATGACAGGCAAGGCTGTCCATTTCTACGCATGAGATTTTCTTCGTGAATTGCGTGGGCTTGTTGACTTTTTTGAATTTCTTCACGTCAACCCTACGACAGTTCGTGAAGTTGAAGAACTGAACAACTTAGTTAAGAAGTTGAACATCACCTGGAATGGGAGCACACTCTATGTGCACGCACAGTTGAGATCCCTCCTAAAGAGTTCACCTACAGACACATCAACCACAGAAACAGAAGGCATTAACGATGCCCGGATGGATCACATCTTAGAAAAATTGGATATTAGAGAAGGACTGAAGGCAAACTTCTTCCTTAATCTGTTAGGCTTGTCCGAATCGGGTGGGGAAAAGGTATTGGTTTTCAACCATCGTGTCCACCCGCTTAAGTTGTTGGAAAGGCTAGCCATGAAAATGAAGGCTTCAACTCTGGATTCAGAATTGGGTGTGGGGAACGAATAGCTCGCTACAAAATTTGGAAATCGTCATCCTCGTTTCAGCTCTTTCAATTGGCTTTCCTATGTTTTAAGTTGAATACCGTCAACTATGCATGAACTTCAGTACCGAAACAAACAGTTGTTTCCTGTGTTGCACGGACTCGGGTACGGGTGTCGAGTGCGGGTATGTATGTACAAGTCTGACTCATTAAATCTTAACCCTACATTCAATGGTACGCAGTCTGGGGAAAAAATATCATATTTTTAATCTAATATGTGACATAAAATGGTACTATATGTAACTTACAGTGTGAAAATGACATTTATAGTAATTTGACAATAATTTGCACATATAATAATTGTGTTATATACAATTATATAAGAAGTGTCCATTTTTCAAGTATCCGACACATATCTCATACCCTCGTCCGACTCTCAAGTGTCCGACACGGGTATTTAATCTATTTTGAAGACTCTGTGTAACACAGATTGTTTCTAAACATAAGTTCCGGCAATATAAAAGCACCGAGTACTACAAAATTGAAAGCAGAATTCAACCGAGTGTGCTAGCCGTTGTGGGATCAAGATTAGTCATTGTTTGTTTATCGAATTTCTTATTTTTGTTTGCTTGGCTACTCTTAAAAAAAATTTGTTTTTCCCGTGCCAACATTACAAAAAAAAATTTTAAAGTCTCTTTCGTTATATATAACCTAACCTAACAAGTTCGCCATGTAAATGCAGAACACCTTTTATGCTTGTTGCTAACTACTATGATACCTATGTTCAACTTGCAGCACTGGTAGCAGAGGGAAGATTCCTATTTGAAAGGGAGAAAATACAAAAATTGAGTACAGAACAGTTCCTATTGGGTCGATTTCGGTTGGCAGAGGGAAAAGTTCCTATTCGAATAGCACAAAATACGGAAATGGAGTACACAACTGTTCCTATTGGGTCGATTTCGGGTTGGGTGTGAAGGTATATGCGAATGAAAAAAGACAAACAAGGAGACAGAGAATGTACCAGCACGAAATAAAGGAAATACCAATCGGCGCAGACAAACCGACGGTGGTGCTCGATTAACCCTTGCGGTTGTGCTCCACCGACAAAAATCAACTTCAAAAAAGAATTTATGCATCTACTTCCCTGGCTAGCCTTCCCAAGAACTTAAGCTTTGTTCTTTCAATATGATTTTTGCCCTCAAATATTTTTCTCTGTAAAACCCTACAACTACAGGGAAGTGGAACAACGGAGAGACGAGGAGAGAGAAAGACAAACAAAGAGAGAGGTCTGAGATGGAAGAGAGACGGACGGGCCGAGGGAACTTACACCTCTTCTGAACACTTTGGCATCTTTGAAAATTTTATACTTTATCTGACAACTTACACGTTTTTATGAAAAGTAACATCATTTATAAATTAATTTTCTTCATAAAAGTTACACCTTGGAACTTATATCTTTTTGTAAAAACGAAACATTCAGCTTGATTGGTCTTCTTTGGGAACTTATATCTTTTGTAAAAACGAAACATTCAGTTTTTGGTCTTGTTTGGGAAGTTATATCTTTTATAAAAACGAAACATTCAGCTTCGATGATTGGTCTTCTTTGGGAACTTATACATTTTGTAAAAACTCACAAAGTTTGCACCAATTCCTAATTTTACACCTTTTCAAAAAATTTACACCTTTTCTCGGAAATATTTACAACTTTTTTGAAAAATTACACATTTTGTGGAAAAACCTCTTTCATAAAATTTACACTTATTATCTGAAGTTACACCTTTAGTGAAAAACAAAACTTACATCTTTTGTAAGGTCATTTACACCTTTATTGGAAAAACATACACCATATTTGAAAATGTTATACCTTTTGTCAAATAATTTCTTTTAACAAACTTTATCAAAAGCATATTTTCCATAAAACGTGTAAATTTTCAAAAAAGGTCTAATTGACTTCACCAAAGATGTAACTCCTATTTACAAGGTGTAAATTTTTTTAAACATTTTGTTTCACAAAAGGAGTACCTTTTTAGAAGAGGTGTAAGTTTTTAAAATAATGAGTAAAGTTTTTAAAAAGGTGTAAGTTTTGCTGGCAGAAAAGGTGTAATATCACATAAAAAGTGTAAATTATATGGAAAAGGTTATTCACAAAAGCAGTAACCATTCGGAAACGGTATGAGTATTCCCACAAAAAAGTGTAATCATTCAGAAAAGGTTAATGTTTTTAACAAAATGGATAAATTTTATACAAATATTCCTTCCATGAAAGGTGTATATTTTCAAAAACATGTATGTGGTTTTCACAAAAGATGGAAGTTATGTCACAAATGGTGTAACTTCCCATTAAAGGTGTAAATTTTATGGAAAATATAATTCAGATTTCCATAAGAGGTGTAAACATGTTCCGAAAAGATGTAACTTATTTCACAAAAGGTGTAAGTTCTAATGAAAGGTGTATATTTTGTTCCTAAAAATGTTTCACAAACAGAGTAACTTCTCATAAAAGGTTTAATTATTTCCACCAAAATGTGTAAACTTTCAGAAAAAATTAAGCTTCTAACAAAAGGTTTTAACCTATATGAAAACATATTTTCCTTACGTATAAATTTTTTCACATAAGAAGTCCGTTTCAGAGAAGAAGAGTTTGGGAGGGCTTGGAATAGCGCTCCAAGTCCAAATCCAACCAAGTATGTCAATGTAAAAGAGAACCGTTTGTAATATAGAGCAACGGACAGAGAGAGAGAGAGAGAGAGAGAGAGAGATAGGCTGAGATCAACAGACACAGAGACCTAAATGGACAGTGATCGACAGAGACAGCCAGACCGAGATCGACAGAGAGGGACCGAAATCGACAGAGATCGACAGAGAAAAGACCCACATGGACACAGACAGACCAAGATTGCTGGAGACAGACCGAGATAGACAGAGAAAGACCGACATCAACGGAGAATAGGCCGACATCGATAGAGAGAGGCCAAGATCGATAGCCAGAGACAAAAAAAAACCTTTGATTTAAGGCGGCGGTGGCCGTGGAAGTGGCGATATCAGACGGCAGTGAGCACCGGAGGCCACCGACGCTTGGGTGGTCAGCGGGGGTCACGAACCCTTTGATTTGTTCAATGGTTGTCCCAATTTGTTTATGCACACTTTGAAGTGTTACTCCTTTTGTGTTTATGAACACTTTGAAATGTTACTCTTTTTCTGGTTATGAACACTTTGAAATGTTAATCCTTTTGTGGTTATGAACACTTTGAAATGTTACTCCTTTGGTGAAATAATTTTTTCTATACAATTTATACTTTTTGTTGAAATTTACACATTTTTTGAAAGCCCAACTTAAACCTTTTTCAAAAGTCACTTACATCTTTTGTGAAAAAAAAAATTCATCAAATTTATATCGTTTGCTAAAATTTACACCATTTCGTGGAAGTGCTTATATCTTTTCTAAAAAGTTACTCATTTTGTGAAACTATTTATCTCGTCAGATTTATACTTTTTTTTCGAACATACACCTTTTGTGAAAGACAAACTTAAGCCTTTTTCTGAAGTCAGTTATATCTTTTGTGAACAAAAAAATTCATCGAATTTACAGATTTTGCCTAAACTTACACTTTGTCATAAAAAAACTTACACCGTTGCTGAAAAGTTACTCCTTTTGTGAAAGAATTTTTGTTATAAGATTTATACCTTTTTGAAACTTACACCTTTTCTGAAAGCCCAACTTAAACATTTTTCTGAAGTCACTTATGTCTTTTGTGGAAAAAAAAATTGATGAAATTTACACATTTTGCCTCAACTTATAGCTTTTCGTGAAAAAACTTACACCGTTACTGAAAAGTTACTCCTTTTGTTAAAGAATTTTTGGAAGAAGATTTATACCTTTTATGAAACTTACACCTTTTCTGAAAGCCCAACTTAAACCTTTTTCTGAAGTCACTTACATCTTTTGTGAAAAAAAAAAGCATTCATATAATTTATATCTTTTGCTAAAATTTACAACTTTTCGTAAAAGTGCTTATATCTTTTCTGAAAAATTACTCATTTTGTGAAATAATTTTGAAATTATTGTAAGTTCAAAAGGCGTAAGTATTATGTGTAAGTTGTCAAAAAATTCAAAAGGCGTAAGTATTATGTGTAAGTTGTAAAAATTTTATGAAATAAAAATTTTCACATATGGTGTAACTTTCAGCAAAGTTATAACTTATTTTACAAAAGATGTAAGTATTATGTGTAAGTTGTCATTCACGTATGGTGTAACTTTCAGAAAAATATAATTTGTTTTACAAAAGATGTAAGTATTATGTGTAAGTGACAAAATTTTATGAAATAAAAATTTTCACATGTGGTGTAACTTTCAGAAAAAAGGTATAACTTGTTTTACAAAAGATATCAGTATCATGTGTAAGTTGTCATTCGCCTATGGTGTAACTTCCAGAAAAGGTATAACTTATTTTACAAAAGATGTAAATTTTATTACAACTTACACATAATACTTACGCCTTTTGAACTTACAATAATTTCAAAATCATTTCACAAAATGGGTAACTTTTCAGAAAAGATATAAGCACTTTCACAAAAAGGTGTAAATTTTAGCAAAAGATATAAATTTTACGAATTTTTTTTCCCACAAAAGATATAAGTTACTTCAGAAAAAGGTTTAAGTTTGGCTTTCAGAAAAGGTGTAAGTTTCATAAAAGGTATAAATCTTATTACAAAAATTCTTTCACAAAAGGATAACTTTTCAGTAACGGTGTAAGTTTTTTCACGAAAAACTGTAAGTTTAGGCAAAATGTGTAAATTTCATCAATTTTTTTTTCACAAAAGATACTTCTCACAGGAGGTTTAAGTATTTCAATGAAAAGGTGTAAATTTTAAAAAATAAATTATTTCACAAATGTTTAACCTTCCACAAATAGTGTAAGTGTTTTCATGGGAGATGTAAGTAACTTCGCAAAACCTGTAAGTTCCTAAATCCAATCAAACTATATTTGTCTTCTTCAAATAATGACAATGTAACAGAGAATGGCGTTTCGGAGGGCTTGGTCTTTCTCTCAGTAGAAGTCCGTTTCAGAGAAGACGAGTTTGGAAGGGCTTGGAATAGCGACTCCAAGTCCAAATCCAACGAAGAATGTCAATGTAAAAGAGAACCGTTTTAAATATAGAGCAACGGACAGACAGAGAGAGATAGACTGAGATTAACAGACAGAGACCTAGATGGACAGTGATCGACAGAGACAGCCAGACCGAGATTGACAGAGAGGGACCGAATCGACAGAGACAGCCAGACCGAGATCGACAGAGAGGGACCGAATCGATAGAGATCGACAGAGAAGAGACCACATGGACATAGACAGACCAAAATCGTTGGAGACAGACCGAGAGAGACCGACATCGACGGCTGACATCGACAGAGAGAGACCAAGATCGATAGCCAGAGAGAAAAAAACCTTTGATTTGCGGCGGCGGTGGCCGTGGAAGTGGCCGTGGCCGTAGAGGCGGCGGTGGCCGTGGAGGTGGCGACGGCAGTGAGCACCGGAGGCCACCGACGCTCGGGTGGTCAGCGGGGGTCACGAACCCTTTGATTTGTTCAGTGGTTGTCCCAATTTGTTTATAAACACTTTGAAGTGTTACTCCTTTTGTGGTTATGAATAGTTGGAAATGTTACTCCTTTTGTGAAATTACTTTTTCCATAAAATTTATACTTTTTATTTAAATTTACACCTTTTGTGAAAGCCAAACTTAAACATTTTTTTGAAGTCATTTATATATTTTGTGAAAAAAAAAATTCATCAAATTTACACATTTTGCTAAAATTTACACCTTTTTGTGAAAACACTTACACCGTTGCGGCAAAGTTACTCCTTTTGTGAAAGAATTTTTATCATAAGATTTATACATTTTCTTGAAACTTACACTTTTTGTGAAAGCCAAACTTAAACAATTTTCTGAAGTCACTTATATATTTTGTGGAAAAAAAAATCATCAAATTTATACATTTCGCTAAAACTTACACCTTTTTGTGAAAACACTTACACCGCTGCGTTAAAGTTACTCCTTTTGTGAAAGAATTTTTGTCATAAGATTTATACCTTTTCTTGAAACATACACCTTTTGTGCAAGCCAAACTTAAACATTTTTCTCAAGTCACTTATATATTTTGTGAAAAAAAAAAATATCAAATTTACACATTTTGCTAAAACTTACACATTTTCGTGAAAATGTTTACACCGTGCCGAAAAGTTACTCATTTTGTGAAAGAATTTTTGTCATAAGATTTATACCTTTTCTTGAAACATACACCTTTTGTGAAAGCCAAACTTAAACATTTTTCTCAAGTCACTTATATATTTTGTGAAAAAAAAAAAATCATCAAATCTACACATTTTCTAAACTTACACCTTTTCGTGAAAATAATTACACCGTGGCGGAAAAGTTACTCATTTTGTGAAAGAATTTTTGTTATAAGATTTATACCTTTTCTTGAAACATAAACCTTTTGTGAAAGCCCAACTTAAACTTTTTTCTGAAGTCACTTATATCTTTTGTGAAAAAAAAAAAATCGTAAAATTTATATCTTTTGCTAAAATTTATATGGTGTAACTTTCAGAAAAGGTATAACTTGTTTTACAAAAGATATAAGTATTATGTGTAAGTTGTCATTCACATATGGTGTAACTTTTAGAAAATGTATAACTTGTTTTAAAAAAGATGTAAGTATTATGTGTAAGTTGTCATTCACTTATGGTGTAACTTTTAGAAAAGGTATAACTTGTTTTACAAAAGATATAAGTATTATGTGTAAGTTGCCATTCACATATGGTGTAACTTTCAGAAAATGTATAATTTGTTTTTAAAAAGATGTAAGTATTATGTGTAAGTTGTCATTCATATATGGTGTAACTTTTAGAAAAATATAACTTGTTTTACAAAAGCCATAAGTATTATGTGTAAGTTGTCAAAATTTTTTGAAATAAAATTTTTCACATATGGTGTAACTTTCAGAAAATGTATAACTTTTTTTACAAAAGATATAAGTGTTAGGTGTAAGTTGTCATTCACATATGGTGTAACTTTCAGAAAATGTATAACTTGTTTTACAAAAAATGTAAGTATTATGTGTAAGTTATCAAAATTTTATGAAATAAAATGTTCCACATATGGTGTAACTTTGACAAAAGGTATAACTTGTTTTACAAAAGATATAAGTATTATGTGTAAGTTGTCAAAAGTTAAGCCTTTAGTTAGCAATTTTACAAAAGTTGAAAGTTGTCAGAAAAGTGTAAGAACTTTCACAAAAAAGTGTAAGTTCTCACAAAAGGTGTAAGTTTTCACAAAAACAGTAAGTTTTCACAAACGGTGTAAATTTTCAAAAATCCCTTACGCCTTTTTCTGAAATTACTTAGGCCTTTTGTTAAAATTTACGCATTCTGTGAAAATTTACACATTTTGTGAAATTATTTACACATTTTCTGACAAAATTATACTTTTAGTCGTATAATATATTCTTTTATTCATTTACCTATTGGCAACCTGCTAAAGCAGGCCACCAATGTGTTAGTTTTCAAATATTTAGGTATAACTCAATATCCAAAAAAATATAAAAATAACATAAAAAAATATAAATACCTTACATACCATAGGCAAGATATACTTAAAAAAAATCCTATTAAAAGTAAAATTACAAGCCTTAAAAAGTAAAACAACTTGTTAACCAAATTTTAGACTTGCTATGTTCTTTTCTTTTTTGATGCTCGTGTTGGTGCCTGACCCAAAGCAGATCCCACTAAAAAATGGCTTCACTACGATGATGCCCACTTCTTTAGCTGCTATTATATTATTATGCCCTATATATATCTATGCTATCTACATATATATATACTTCTATACTATTGTATGCAAAGACTTCAATTGGTGTCTTAAAATGTTTGCTTCTCCTTATACGAAGTTTCTCATTTCTCAATTAAAAAAAAACAAAAAACAACAACAAAAACAAAAGATTGAAAAGTAAAGGGAATTTGAAATAAGACCTTACATCGATTAACACACTCTTTACCACTTGAATAGTACACAAGGTGTAGTGAATTTTTTAATTATTTATTTAAATTACATACACATTGCGTTTGCTAACCACTAATTTTTTTATATATATATATAGCCAGGATAACACAGCCTCCTCACCGATCAAGGAAAAAGTCCTCCCCCCATCTTCAATGGCTACAAAATGCAAATGCAATGCGGCTTGGCTTCCACAATGTCAAATTATAAAAGAGAAATCCCCTTTTATTATCCTACACATACTACTAGTCACCAAACGCTCCAAATGAAAAAGTAATAGTAAGAACAAAAATAAAAACATAAAAAGGATTCTTTTTTTAAAAAAGGGAAGGTGAATGTGAAATCCTAATGACCACCACATTGGTCTGGAAATCCCTCATGGCATCTGCAATTGTTCCAGATTTTGATTCTCTTGTATATTATATATGTACAAACAGCTGTAACTACTACTATTATCACTACTAGTATGGAGCACAAAAACCAAAGGCAAGAAGATGATGAACAAAAGATGGAAAAATTACAAATCCTGTATGGCCTGGCCTCTATATAAACACATGGAGTCTTGGAATCTCTCCAACTAAAACCCATGGAAGATCATCATTACAACCACCCACAGCCATGGGAATCTCTCTATCATATACAGCGTTGGTAATGGCATCACAACCTTATTCATGTCTTACTTACTGTCTGGGAAGCTGTCAAAGAAGAGCAGAGAACTGTTGACATATCGCCTATCAGGCAGCAGCTGCTGCTGCTGCTGCTCCACTTTCAACACAGGTTTTGCAGTTTGCTCATTATCTGGGAAGGGAAACGAAAGAGATAGTGATAGACAAGCAGAGACATCCTCCTCCTCCCCCTCCTCTTCCTTGGTTGCTGCATTCTCACAAGGCTGGTCCTGGCTAGCGTTCAGGTCCACTTTCCTCATTAAAAAAGGCAGGATCCCCGGTTTCGACGGTTTCATTTCTGCACCTAAAGCAAGCTCGAGACTTGGAGTCACATCAGGAAGCCGAACATCATCTTCTGATGATAACACTTTCCAGGGGACCGAGTTTTCACCTGACCTCAAGTCTTTTACAGGAAGTTCATCTACAGGAAAGAAGTACCTTTCGGAAATTCCTTTGTTCTTAAGGATTTCTTTTTCATTGCAAGCTTTTTCACCTATCTCCTTCATTAAAGAACTGGTACCCCTATCATATGTCCCAGACACAGAACTCCCTCTTGAAGGACTTGTATTCCTAGAACTATTAGGCACATCCAATAATCCAGATAAACCAGTTTTCTGTTTTTTACTTGCACGTTGTCCATCAAGCAACACATTATTTGCATCACTCCAAGACTTTTGACTGATGCCAGCAGAAGCTTGTGAGACTGTCCACGTAGGATCTTCATGCAGATGTTTCCCACAATTGAACTGCCGATTGTTGAGCCCCTTCATGGTTTGATCTCTCATCACCATGTCTCTCCCCAGTACAGCTTTTGTGTCCAAAGATCCCTCTTCTTCCTTCAAAGTACTCTCAAACATCACCTGATCTTCACTACTGTCCACTCTAGCTGCTATCTCAAAAGAAGGAGTCGAAATCTGTTGTATGTCAAGGGAATTATCCGGATACATTGGCATCTTCTTGCTTTTCTTGGAATCACTTGTGTTTCTAGCAGTTTGAACAGATGGTTGAAGTTTTACATCCAGTTTGCATTCGGGGTCAACAATTGTTTCCTACAGGGAGAATATATGAACATTAAATATTATTTTTGAAAACCAGAAAATATAATGCCTCCCCATTCATTGAAATCATGATTGAAAAATAGTCAATATTTTAAGATTTAAATGCGACAAGAATGTCACCAAAATGGGAAAGGACTATAATTCAGACTTCTGCTAACACAAGAATATGTAACAACTTACCTACAAAAATAACATTGAGCCCATACTCAGTCTCACATGAAGTGTTAAAACTAAGACCCTAATAAACCAATGCATAATCATGCAAGACCGAGACCGCTCTACATGAATTTCTCAATTTGTTTCACATGCTTTACATGACTAAATTCAATTATTTCACATCAGCAAACTCAATATAAGCCCCGTCAAACATGGCTAGAACTCAACTCTATACTCAAATGTAATGCATTGTAAATAGCACAACAAAGAATATGGAGTAATTGAGAGGAAAAACCATAGGGCTGTTAAGTAGTCACAAACAAGTATGTCACACTGTACATTGTTCTAAAATGGAATCAAGCAATAGATAGTAGAAACATCCAGAGCGAGCAATAGAGAGAGGAAATGTTTGGTAATGACAAGCCATATGAGAGGAAAATTACATTACCAGTGGAGTACTAGTGCATCTTGTTTCTTGGAATAACAGTGAACTGGTTGTTTTTATCCTACAGTCTTGCCACCCCACATTTTCTTGAAGGCATTGACCCTTTGGATCAAGAGAAGATGCTTCGGTATCACAATTCCCATTTATTGTGTCAGAAGATAAACAGGGTGATTCCATCAAGGCAGGACACTTGGATGATAGAGCCACATTGCAAGCTTTGGAAAACATAGGTAAATTCCCATCTATAGGCCCAAGTAAACCTGTGTTCTCAGGAGGAGACACGATGGCAGTGGGCATATCTCTGTGAATAAAATACTTCTTTGGAGAACCAGACACATTTTGCAAGTAATTTACTTTCTTTCCTCTGAACACACCCCAAAGGAAGAACAACATATTCCAACCTGTCAATGGTGGATAACAAAACTTAGAACGTTCCAGAATTTTAAGTGAAATACCCCATATATCATCAAAATCGTACAGTTAAAAGCATGGCTTTAAAAGAAACATAGGGGCAAAGCCTTCCCATTTTTCCTTGGGGCAAGTTGCAACTGCAGAACAAGACGCACAAGTAAAATGATTTTTTGAAATTATTTCCATACATAAAATTCAGAAGCATAAGAAAGGCCAACAAATTTTCAAACAAGCCATCATGAAGAAAACTTTTCAATGAGTGTTTGTTTAGTCAACCTTCCAATACCATTGTAAATATGACGGCAATTTTGCTGCCATCAGCTTTTAGTAACTTCGAAGCTACACAGTCACCAGAAAAGAAAACTCATAAATAAATAGAAGATTTCTAGTCATCAAGTATCTAACACGCAGTAAGTAGTGGCTAAAATAAGATTACTGTCTTAGAAAGGACGTCGGAGCAAATGGATTCAGGTAGCTAGCCCCAGAGTGCTGAGGTATGGTTTTAGCAGTCCATTTCTTAGTTGTGTGTGCAAGGCACACCTAAAGAAATGGCAAGCCCTCAATGCATGAAGATGTTTCTTATTAGCTGTTGGCCTGTTACACTTTAAACTGCAATTCTTAAAAGAACAACCCTCACTGGTAGTCTTCCAGGAGACTCACCTTGACATGCCCTAGGAATGAGCCACTATGGCCTTAAATCCATTTCTAAAACATGTCTAAAGTTAGTGCATATATGAGAAGATTAATATCTTACGCTGGGATTTCTCAGGAAGATGGTTGGATGGGAATATCAAGAGTTCAACACCCTCAAAGTTTCCCTTAAGAGCAAGATCATTTTTCATCATTGTCTCCAGCAAACTCTTGTAGCTTTTCTCATAGCTGTGCCACACAAGCAACATAGAGAGATAGATTACAATAAATTAAAATAAAAAGGAGAAAAAAATACAAATTAGAGAGCACAATTTTAATTGACCAAAAGAGAGAACAAATGTTACCTCTCAAGATCCTTAGCAAAAAAATAGAGTGCGATGTTATCTTCTTTAACACCAGTCTCCTGAAACTGTACTGGCCACATACTAAAGCGAGGTACTTCATTCAAAAGAATTTTTGAAGGAAACTTGTTCAACACGTCAAATACTTTTGGTGATGCACAGGTTGATAAATGTGCTTGAATTCCATCATGTAACTCTGGCAGTTTCCCTCTTTTGTGGACCTCAAAACCCCCTCTGTGTACAAACAACATAAGCCCAAGAAAAGCCATTTTCAAGAAGCAGAATACTTTCACATACATGTCCAACGAAAAATAAATCCAAGGAAAAAAAGCAATGCTTTCAGTTTTTCAATTAAGAAAAGAAATCAAGTCAAAAAAACGAAGAAAAAAAAAGAGGAATTACTGCCAAATATATTCATGCTCTGGAACGGCTGACATCTTCAAAAGAACAGACACTGATGCCAAAGCATGACTAGGCAAGTCTCTTCTAAAAGGCTTTCCATTAGAAGGGACAACAGGACTAATGGCTCCAGTTTTCAAAATAGCAACTCCAGAAGGAAGAGCAGATAATTGATTCATGTTGTTCACAGTTGTCTGTCTACAAGAGTCGGCAGTAGAAATCCGCAGCACTGCTTGCCCATCATGTACCTCATTGGCAGAAAACATGTTACTTGTGTTAATTGAAGTTGAAAATTGACCTTGAGAACCTATTTGACAACCTAAGTTCGCGCTTGACATGGACAACCCATCAGATTGGTCAGGCATCTTATTCTTTCTATATATTCCAGGCTTTTTAAGCATAGCAGCCTCGATTGCAGCTTTCAATTTATTACCTTTATTCATCACCTCTCTTGAACTTGCAGCTGACGCATCAACAGCAAGTGACTGAGGACTGTCAACAGTGCAGAATTGGGCAGAATGCCCAATTTCTTTACATTTTTGACAGGGAACACTTTTTCCACCAGTTGTAATACTTGGCCTTGAGCGATTAACAGAACTCTCCCTAATTCTCTCGCCAAGATTTGTTGATTCCCGGGGCCGAGGTAATAGATCTGGAAGATCTTCGTTAACATTACAAGATGGTCTCTCTGCTGTAGAAGTACTTGATAAGGGATTATCCATAAGGCTGGTCTGGTTTGCCTTTTGTTCTGCAGAACTGCAAATCCCATTGATCAATGAAGCTTCAACTACACGGGGCAAGTGTGACTGCTGCTTAATTTCACCTGATCCAGATGGACAGCAGCAGAAACTTAACTATGCAAACAACATATAAGTTAAAAGAGCTCTAGAGACAAAAATATATAACAAGTGCAGTCCCACAAATATAGATAATATAATACCTAAAGAAACTGGCATTTCTGAACCTCTACGAGCTACATGACTGGTTGATTTTGATAACGTACTTAATTTACAGACAGATTGCACACCCTTCAGTTCACGGTTGTTGCTTAGCAAGCAACTTCCACCATAAGATGCTAGTTTTTGATCACCTTGCAACATAGAGACATTAGTGTTGCACATGGTTGAACTCACTAATGGGCGTTCTGATTTAAATGAATTCTTCCTTTCAAGTAAATTCCACTCTTTTGCTTGTTTTAATCCTTTTAGATCCTGGCCATGAGAAAATTTAGGGGATAACATCTTAACTTTTGATTCTGAAAGATTTAGACGGCCTGGGTTCACAGATTTAAACGACATTGATTTGCCTATCAATCTGACAGCACCTTCCTTCATATCAAGGGAAACAGGTTCTCTAGCTGATTTCTTCTTTTGAGAAAAAACTTCATCTACAAGTTCAACTTTTGGTTTTGCATTTGCAGAATGGAATGAATTAGACTTTAATAAAGAACCTGTAAAAGAAATATGGATTATTGCTTAAGAGAAAACCATCGATTGAGCATAAAATAGATATCACAGTAAGCTATGAAGCACGGATACTTCAAAAAGGGTGACGTATCCGTATCGGATACTTATCGGATACCGATACTCCTCGGATACTCGCGGATACGTATCGGATACTTCTTAAAAGTATCGGATACTTCTTAATTAATTTTTTATTAATTTTGAAGTATCGGATACTTAATTTTGAAGTATCGGATACTCGAAGTTACATATTACTTATAATATTTTGTTTAGTTCTTTGATAAGAGGAATATAGTGAGAGTTAAAGTAATAGAATTTGTCAAATTGATGTATCCTTGTTGTCTCTCTCACTTCTCTCTCGCTTTCTCACTCTCTCACGTTTCTTCTCTCTGCTCTCATTCTTTTTTTGGTGTTGGCATGTAAGGATGATGTTTAATTTGCATTTGCTTTTGCTTTTGCTTTTAGTTTTGGATGTTTTATGAATGTTTGAGCACTTTTAGGTTAATAGGAATCCCTCTTTTTATTTATTAATTTACTTTAAGTTTTATTTTCATGCATATTACATTATTAAAATTATAATTTTCTTTTTTTTACGAATGTATCCCCGCTGTACCTGTATCATACTTTTTCAAATTTTGACATATCACCATATCCACATCCCCATATCACCATATCCGTATCCGTGCTTCCTAGGTTATCATTGATGACTTAAAAAAGTATATTTGCTGAAATTTTTATTTAAGAATGGTTTTTTGGCTTTAGCTAAGGTCTGTGATATTCACTGATGAAGGGGAACAAGTTGAAGCTATTGACCTTGAAGACTCTTAGTTTTATAGGAATTTTTTTTCTTTATCAAGTTATCTTTTGCTTTAGGTTTTATTTTTATGCATACTGCATTACTAAAAATTGTTAAAATAATATTTTTTACGAACGTATCCCCGCCGTACCCGTATCTTAATTTTTCAAATTTTGTCATATCGCCGTATCCGTATCGTATCGTATCCGTATCCCGTATCCGTATCCGTATCCGTATCCGTATCCGTATCCGTGCTTCCTAGACAGTAAGCAACCTAAAGCATCCATCCAAGTATAGGAAAGGGCAACCTAGTGCACGAGGCTCCCGCTGAAACAAGGTCTAGGGAGAGCAAAATGTACACAGCCTTACCCCATTTCTAAATAGCCTATTTTAGTAACTCGAACCCATCGGGGACCCTATCCAAATATAGGGGGGGGGGGGGAAATAGTTAGTAAAAAAAAACTTTTAAGTTATGAAAAACATTACCTCGAGTTGTCTGCAGTCGCGGCCCAGTAGAAGAGAATGCAGCTTCAGAAGTATCCTTAATCGAGCAAGATCCAGAAGTTAAATGATGTGCTGGCTTCACTTTCCCCTTATTGAGGTTTCTGAATGATGAATCATGAGAAAGTGCTGCTACTCTGCTGGGACTGGATGTATTTGGTGATCCAACAGTTGGCTCAAGGGCCTGTTTTTTTGCTGCTGAAGCAACTTCAATGTTCTCTGCACATCTTTTACCAGAGGTTTTTGTACTCAGAATATCTTTATTCGTTTTATTGCCCTCAACATCTGAATCTTTTTTATCTGACTTCACACACAGATTGGTATCCAGGGCACTTGCTAGTCCAGAAGATTGATTTTTGTCATTCCCATCTACTGTAACAATTTTATCTTCCTTCAGGTTTTTGATTTCATCATCGAACTTGCATTCTTCACACATCCAATCACCTGCTGGAACTTTGTCCATCATTTCCTGCATGCAATAGCTGTGTGACAGCAATAAAAATGTTAAACTATCTAAAACACATAAATTTAAATTTAAATTTACATAAAATAGATAGCTTAAAAGACTGCCACAGAAAATATTAAAATAGACTTACGTGTGCTCTGCACCATCACTGCACCTACTACATATGGCAAGTAAATCCTCCCGACCTGCATCGCCACAAATATCGCAAACTTTTACCTGTTTCCATACAATAGCAAGAATTCAGCAAGCAATTATATCCTAAAATTGTAACTACAGAAACAAAACACTGATGTGGTGCCTGAAAAGTGCATGGAACATGAACCATTAGGAGATGGTCTTGGATTGTAAATAGCTAGTATGATTAGAGCAAAATAGATCAAAAAAATAATGACAAAGCCAGGTGGTCCCAAGTCATACAAGTTACCCGATTCTAGGAAACACAACATGCAATCTCTTGAATACCCAAATATACGCTTGCCATAGGAAGTTTTAAAAGGATAGGTCATCATCAACAACTAAAACGACTAAGCTTGAAATCCCAACTTGTAAAAGTGTAGTATACTTAATAGTTAATTGAAATGAACATATTTTATTAATTGAAAATAAATGTAATCATGCCCAAATATAAAAAATGTTCCATCAAGAACAAAAACAGTATAAACTTGAGGAGATCCAGGTCTCAAAGGCAAAATAACTGAAAACAAAATAGAAAGTTAAAATTAAAGAAAACCAATTGCATAAAGAAAACATAAGACATTCAACCAAGAAAAACAACAAAAGAGTGAATACTTACATCATGCTCCAAAATATCAAAATCATCACTATCATCCACAGAATGGGATTGCAAGGAAGTTTCCTGCACATCAGGTAATCCACAAGGTTCCTTCACCTTCTCAATTTCTTCAATTTTCTCTGAAGAATTCACAGCTTCATTAGGCAGCTTACTGCTACCAGTGTATATGTCTCTTTCTGCTTCCAAGTTCAGACAAACTTTGTCTGAAGCCACAGAATTGCCTCCAATGAGACTACCATCATCTGTTCCTCCACATGTATATGAAGCAGATCTCTGCCCACAAAACATATCAGATGCTGTCTCTTTTGTCAATGATGAATCCAAATGTTCCTTTGAGCATTCAGGCAGTTCTACAGGAAGATGAGAACCTAAATCCTGTTCCAAGTCATTCACATTCAGTTTGCACGAAATAGATTTGCCACTGAAAGGATGGGAGCAAGTACTAAGTAGCTTCGGTGAGCTAGCACCATCCCTTCTGTCTTTTGAGGAAGGAATCTCTACAAAGTCTTTCTTGTGGGAAGATAACTCAATTGAAGCAAAACCATGTGTTCCATTATTGTATTTGGTCAATTTGTTTGTGTCACTACTTCCGCTAACACAAGAAATGCTATCTTCATGGCTTTCTAGACCTTTTCGATCCTCAAACTTGTTTTTGTGGGCTCTCTGATCAGAAATGCATTGTGGTTTTAAAGGGAGCTGATCATCTGCAACAGTTCCACCAGATGACAAATTTAGATGTGCCTCAACATCTTCAGATGCCCCAGATACATCACAAGTCCTCAAGCTAGCTTTACTTTCTGCATTTTCAGAGAAACAATCGTCACCAAGTACATTACTTGTTTCACTGGCAGTATGCTGCCCACCGTCGCATGCAGTATTCTTCACAGGTACAACATCATTAACAGAATACTGACTGCCAGCATTTCCTTGACAAGTTTCGTCAGAAAATTCATGAGCCTTCAATCCCATGAGAGCTCGGTTAATATGTAAACAAGATGAGCAAGGAGCAGAACACACGTTGCATGTCCCAGACTCTGCTCTCATGAGAACTTTCCTACTGTTGGAGTGCCTACCCAATTCATTTTCATCATGAGAAAATACCTAATAGCAACAGCAAATATACAGTAAAGACAAGAAACAATGAAAAGAACAAGGTGTTACACAATCACGAATTCTTCATACCAAAGCACCAGCGAACCCTGATTTGTGACATTTTAATGACACAAAAGGAAAAACAATTATAAGAATTTAAAATACAAGAAAATAAGCAAGCTAAAAACAATAATTAATACAGTCACAGATGCTACTAAATGCATTCTTCAGATAAAGAAGTACATATACAGATTTCATTAAAGCTAAGGAAAACTGAATGTCACAGATTCAAATTAGGGCATAATTTTTGCCTTCAGATGTTTTCCTCCTGTTCCTTAGATGTCAAGATACTTTTTGAATGGAAAATTTAATGGTTAACTTTGTAAAAATTCCAAAAGGATTCATTATTTCAGTTTAAAAGGTGTTTTAATCTAGTTATCTTGATTGAGTTTACAAACAATTTATTGTATTTTGAGCTGATGTGTAAATTGAGTGTTACATTTTATATTCTTTATCAGCCTAAAACAAACAGGGTCAAAATGTCCAAATATATAGCTATCTAAAGCTTGCTAGCTCAAATTCAAAATTATAACCAAATTCCAAATATTCAAATACACTTCATCCGATATGAGACCCAGTACTGCTTTAATTGCTTGGCAAAGAAACTTTGGGGGATGATCCTAGGTATATTTGGGTTTTTCAGAGGAGTGTGCTGGGCCTATTTCTTTGTTGAAAGGAGGGAAGAGTGGGCAAGCAGAGGAAAAGGGTTTGGCTATTGGCACCTTGCTATGTTTGATGTGGCTTATGTGGGGTAAGTGTAATCGACAACCTTTGTTGGGGGGAACAACCTCTCTCTTCAATTAGAGAGTAAATTTTTGCCTCTTGTATAGCTGGTTTCGGGGAATTGTGGAGTCAATCAATTTATGAATTTTGCAGACACTTTGGAGGGAGGTGATATTAAATAGGAGATCTTTTTGTTGTTCTGCTCTATAGTGGTAAATGGGTAAACCTCCTTGGTGATTTGTTAAGAGACTTTACTTGTCCAAAAAAGAAAACAAAGAAAGGCCCACTACTGCTGCTAAATAGAACTAAAATTTTAGTAATGATAAAAAATCATTGTTAAATTATTACTGGAGTTTATATTAAGAATCTAAAGAAAATTTTGTGTAATTAAAACTACAACCCATTGCGTTTGTTCAATATATCTTCACCTTGAAATTCAGAAATGGATTTTCCATTTTTAGTGTTAGCCAATTATCAATTATCAACAGACTTGATAGAACATCAAGTACTATAGTCGAACAATCTTAACACTGTACAGATGGCTACAGTATAGAAAATTGATTCCTCACAATAGAGGTATTCGATGCTGATGCACAATTGGAACTATCTTTCTAATTAGAAAACAGGTGCAATCAACAGACTTGATAGAACATCAAGTACTATAGTCGAACAATCTTAACACTGTACAGATGGCTACAGTATAGAAAATTGATTCCTCACAATAGGGGTATTCGATGCTGATGCACAATTGGAACTATCTTTCTAATTGGAAAACAGGTGCAATCATTAAAAATGTCTAGTAGATTGTTACGCATCCCAATAACAAAAATACAATCAGTCCATGGGTTTTTACGTTCAGAAAAGGATAATCAAGATGAAACAATTTGGAACAAACTACCGAACACACAACTACACAGACACATTATTAGCACAAAACAAAACATGACAAACTTAATTGGTGTAACACACCCATTGAATAACAATCCACCAGAATCAGCACCCTAAAGATTAGAGGAAGAGATCATAATCTACAAAGCTAGAAAATCTACCATAGAATTCATTGATACCATCCTAATACTGGCACATAATTTACAGCAAAGCAAGGTGCCCACAATGAACCTTTACATATACAACAAAGGAAAGGATAAGAAAAACTACACGTAATTAATTATCCTATTGGCTCACCGTATTCAACTGAATGTCACAATCTGTCTCATCTACTGGCCCTTGCATCTGACAGCTCCCTCTCAAGACTGGGGTGATCTAAAAAGCACATAGAAACAACATTAATTACCATGCCCAGAAAACATAAGCCGAAAGCTAACATCATCCACTTCAAAAAAATAATTTAAATCATGCAACGTAAAGCATCGGATCATCTAAAGCAATGCAAGCATCACCAAGTGCAACAGAACCCAAAAAGGGGAAATCCTATTTCTCTCTCTATCCATCTAGCTTTCTCCTATCCAATTACTTATTCAGATATCTTAAGAGAACAAAAAAGGAGATAAACTGAGGGAAACCAAAAGCCCTTAAAAGCCACTTTTTTTAATCAGAGAGAGAGGGGGGGGGGGGGGGGGGGGGGTAGGTTAGCACATGTTTTCCCCTAATTTTCAAGACAAGTGGTTTCCATTTTACCCCTCTCAATCACATAACAAAACTTCTTTCCTTTTCTTCTTTTGTGTCCTCAATCTTTTGCAAACAAGAAGAAAGGACAACAACATCTTCCCTTCTTTTTCCTCCCTCCGTTAAACATAATTTTTGAGTGTCAATTTCTGCAGACAAAAAATGGTGATTTTTATGGATTATATTCTAAAGGGGGATACTATAGTATATGTATTATATTGACCATCAGGGTAGGTTACTGTGTCAGATGTTGCGGTTTGAGGACACACAATTTGTGCAACTATTGCTCTGAAGTTATAACATGTAAATTGCATTGAGCATGTACATTGGTATTATGTGATTACATATTTTTAATGGAAAACAAATTGGGCCTGCATGACCTAGGACCTTATGGGAAGCTGATGGGCACTAAGATGGTGGAAGAGCACTAGAGGTGGAGAAAGAGAGAGATGAGGCATACTTAGGAGGGAGGGTGTGGCAATGGAGAGACCTTATGAACCAGTCAGAGCAGATGGCTGGGTGACAACTGATTCAACATTTGTGTGGGAACCTCCTAATATAGGAGGAACAACTCACCAACCCCATGGAAAACCTTGTGGGTCACATCATGGGACTATAGTGGGGTAGGTATGCATCTATTACAACACTGCAAAGTTAAATATGTTAAAGCCTTTGTCACAACCACAACAAAGAGGTATAATACGATCTTCAAGACATCATATCCTGGTCAGAACCACTCTTTGACTAAGATTGGCCAACGTGAAGCCAGTGGAGGAGAACGACCTTAACAATCCCCACTCTAGCCCCAAACCAAAAGTCCTCAAGTGATCCCAGAAAGAGCTCCAAACCTACAGTAACCTTGACTGAGCTTTGGGCAAAAGGCAATGCATGCACTTGCCTTGGTTAGAGTGGGTCGCCCTATAAGGGGAGCTTGTTATAATATGCTATTGGACCACATGTCACCTCATGAGACTAACACATGGCACCATAGTTCTAGGGAAGATGCCCACATAGTGGTGATGTGGCAAGCCCAATTGGTGGATTTTGATGAACATACCTATAATTTACAAAGTGCTTATTAGAAGTTCAAAGAGCTAGGCTCAATTCCCACTCAAATAGCGCTCAAGAGGGGTCCTATAAATTTCCGTAGACTAGGAATCAAAAGGGAATAGCTTGAAAGTTGAAAGTCACCTTAATTTTATGTCACACCTTTTCTATACGAAACCATAGTTGTCAAATCGGGATTCGAACTGTGAATCAAAATGGTCTCGTACCAAATCGTGAATCAAATCGAATTGTGAATCATAAAGATTTGGTCACTTTTTCTAATTACTTAGAAAATTATATTTACACACTTGAATGTTAAATATATCTTGTGAATATGAAATATTTAGATTTAAATCAATGAAAATATTATTTTGAATAATGATCATATAGTTTAATAACAAAGGTTCTTATATAAGATCGTTATCTTACCTTTTCTTTTTTTTTAGATATTTCTTATCAACCATTCTTAATAAAGACAATAAACAAAAACAATCTCTCAATTTCCAAAGTAACAATAATTTGACAATAATATTGATATTTGGACAACAAGCATAGATACTTTTTCAAGTAACAATAACCAAATAATAGGAAAGCATTATTTAGAATTTTTTATTTTAAAATCTAAAATATTTTAAAATGTATAACTGATCTCACTCATGTAATATTAAATTATATTTAATTTAATAAAATAGCAATAGATAATTCGTGGTGCAAGTTACTTTAATCTTAAACATATTTAGAAGATA
This sequence comes from Camellia sinensis, assembly GCF_055761805.1. Taxonomy (NCBI): domain Eukaryota; kingdom Viridiplantae; phylum Streptophyta; class Magnoliopsida; order Ericales; family Theaceae; genus Camellia; species Camellia sinensis. The sequence goes on along the minus strand of NW_028128989.1, from coordinate 6,682,128 downwards.
TATTATGATTTTTTTTTTTTTTTTAAAATGAGAAGAAAGGTTAAAAACATGTTGGTTCTGACTAAATCTGATTGGATCCTATTAAAAACTCTACGATCACTAAAATAATAACAAATCATATATATATTGGTTATTTTGATATTAAATGCTATTAGAAGTTATATTATGTTATTTTCAATAAAAAGATAGAGAAAGAAATAGTCAAAAAAATATCAGACATGATAGTTTTAAGAATTGTATGAATTGTAAAAAGTGTGGCGAATCGTAAATTGATCATGAATCGTGTGATTCACTAGAAATTCATTTCTAAAATAGATTCACCCATAAATTTGTATTGATTTTATAAAAACTGTGAATTGAATCGTGAATGAAATAACGAATCGTAAGATTCTGATAACAGAGTACGAAATTATAGAAAGGCACTAGGTTAAGGCTAAAGTGGGTGGGTGAGCAGATGGACTAACACGTGGATAGGGAAGGTTGTGTCCCGCACTTGGTTTTGACTCTGAAGGAGAAAACCAACCATAGGTGTCCCGCACTTGAGTCCACCTGTTGATTTGAAGAACCCCAAGTTTGGAAGGATGGGCAACTCCTTAGAAACTATAAAAAGGCACAAGGTTTTTCCGTTTATTTTTACTGTAATCTGTGTGGGATGCCTTTGAGTTAATTGATAAATCTAGATTGCCATATTGAATTGAATTGGATCATCTATTTGCCAAATTTAAGTTTGAAATTGGATAGTGTATACCTATGGTTTGGCCTATTATTAAACCCCTCTAGGCAAACTAGTTTTCAACTTCAGTTGTCCAAGCAAGAAGGAAGGGTAGCAGACTGCTTTCTCGTCTTTTCTATTATTATTATTATTATTAGTATCCTCTCTTAATTCCCCAAATGGACTGACAGTGATTTATTCATGAACCAAAAACCCTAGCTTCCACAAAGCAATTAAACTATCAAGTTTGCCACAAGAATCAAACCAAGATTAAGAATTTTCCCACAGATTGATGTCAATCTAACAACAATTTCCAACAAAAATAAAAAGTGAATTTACAACTTGAAATCAGAAACACAATCAAAACCATTATAAAGAAAACACCAAACCAATTCCAAAAGGAACAAAGGAAAACATTTTTCTAAAAAAAAAAAAAAAAATCATAACTTTTTTATAAATATGAATTAGGGTAACATAATTTACATGCCTCCGGTTGGGTGAGAGTCTGAGTCAGAGTGTATAGGTCCTGGAGGAGGAATCGTTCCTTGCGGTTGGGGGGCGATGTCATCGTAGTCGCCGATAGCAACAACAACACGATCGAGATTGAACCATCAACTTGTCGATGTCAATTGCGTTGTTGTGTTATAATAATAATAATAATAATAATAATAATAAAAAGAGATGAGAGCACCAAGTATGGTAAAGTCTGAAATGCAAAGAGAAAGAGGATCTGTAGAATAAAACTTATTAGAGAAGAGAGGGAGGGGCTCTTATTTTAGAATCTTATCTATCTAAGACTATGGTGGTGGTGGTGGTGGTGATTAGGGTAACCAGCCCCGGGAGAGAGGGAGGGAGGGAGGGGACTTTTGCTTTTATAATCAGACCAGACTTTGGTTGGGGAGGTTCTTTGCTATTGCTGGGTGGGGTTGGCTGGCTCTGGGCTTTTATAGCTTTAAAATTTTCATCTCTCTCTCTCTCTCTCTCTCTGTCTCTCTCTCTCTCTCTCTCTCTCTATATATATATATATATATATATTTGAAAATGAAAAAGAAAACAGAAATTATATCGGAGGAGGAGGTTCGATTCATGCGAAGGAAGGAGGTGGGTTCTCTTATTATTTACGTAAAATTATAAAATAATATATTATTTAATAAAAATATGATAATTATATTTAATATTTTTTTTATATTTTAAAAAATAAAGATTAAATAAAAACTAATCAATCAGCATTTTTTTAATTATTTAAAATTAAGAAAATCAAAAAAATTATTATGAGATATTGATCATAAGTGCCATTTTGGAAACTTTCATAAAAAGTCACGTTTTTTTATCATTTTTCAAAAACGCAAATGGCCAAAAACGTAACAAAATTGGTTTGGGAATGGCCAAAAACGTAAGTGTGAAATTACAAATTATGGCCTATGGCAAAAAAATAAAAAAATAAATTTCTTATGTTGAATAAGGGTATTTTGGTTATTTTAATTTGATTTGACACCATAAGTAAATATTAAACTAAAAAGCAAAAATTCAGCTTTTTACCAACTTCTCAAATCACTTTTCAAAAAGCTAAAAAGTTTGGCAAAAAGTCAAAAGTCAACTTTTTACCAACTTCCCAAAACACCCCTAAGGTTTCTCACTAAAAATCTCATTTTGCTTATATAAATTGAAGCATAAGTTTCACTTTATGTAAGTGAAACAATTCACATTTTTTCTTTTTTTCTCAATGTGATATTATAAAATAAAAATTAAATGAAATCTAGTTAGTGGAGATTTTTTTAATTGTTTAAAAGTTAACAATTGTTTGAGAGATAAATTTATTTCAAATCAAACAATCTTAACCGTTTAATCTTTAACTAAGTCAATTTTTAATTTATTTCGAATCAAACAGATTTAGCCAACATATTTTGATAAAACCGCTAAAATCACAGTTAAACCAGCAAATCAGTCAAACCGAAAACGATTCACCCTATCAACTAGGTCAAAGGACCAACCAACTTATACAAAAATTAATTAATTAAAACTTTTAAATATTATTTTAATTTTAAAATTTAAACTATCTTTAACTGAAACATATATAACACTACAATATTAAATGGGAGTATAAGGTTTATATAGTGAAACAATTCATTTTTTCTTCTTTTTTTTCATTTGAGATTGTAAAATAAAACTTAACGGTTGTTTGGACGGAAAGTTCATTTCTAATCAAGCAATCTCAGTCGTTCAATTTTTAATAAGGTCAATCTTAGTTGATTTCAAATCAAACAAATCTAAGTAATATATTTTAATAAAACAGTTAAAATCATGATTATTAAACTAGTGAATCAGTCAAACCGAAAACTATTGAGCCTAATCAGCTAAGTTAAAAGACCAACCAATTTACAACAAAATTAATTAATTAAAAACTTTTAAATTTTATTTTAAAATTTAAACGATCTTGAACTAAAACATGCACAATACTATAATATTAAATGAGAGTATAAAATTCAGTGTATATAAGTGAAACGACTCACTTTTTATTTTTTTTGTGAAATTGTAAAATAAAAGTTAAATAGAAGCTAACCAATAGAGATTTTCATAATTATTTAAAATTAAAAAAATCAAAAAAAATTGTATTGATTAGTAGGATTCTTACTAAAAAATCTTTTTTTACTTACATAAGATTCACTTTATATAAGTGAAACAATTCACTTTTTCTTTCTTTTCTCAATATGAAATTGTAAAATAAAAGTTAAATGGAAGCTAACCAATGAGGATTTTCTTAATTTTTTAAAATTAAGAAATTTCAATAATTTACATAAATTGGAACATAAGATTCACTTTATGTAAATGAAGCAATTCATTTTTTTTCCCAATTTGGAATTGTAAAGTAAAATATAAATAAAAGCTAATCAATGAGAATTTTCTTAATTGTTTAAAATTAAGAAAATTTTATAATTTTATAATGAGGGTTTGAAACTTTTAGAATGCTTCTCCCTTAAAACTCTTGTTTATAAGATTTATTTTATATAAGTGAAACAACTCACTTTTTGTTTCTTTCTCGACGTGGGATTATAACACTTTATATAAGTCAAACAACTCACTTTTTCTTTCTTTTCTCGATATGAGATTGTAATTATTTTAAAATTAAATATTATGAGAGTTTCAAAATCTCATACAAAACTAAAACTCTGTAGGATTATAAAATAAAAGTTAAATAGAAGTTAACTAATGAGGATTTTCTTAATTGTTTAAAAATAAGAAAATAAAAAAAATTAGTATGAGATATTGATCATAAGGCTTCTTACTAAAAATCTCTTTTTACTTATATAAATAAGAGCATAAAGTTCACTTTATATAAGTGAAACAATTTTTTTTTTCCCGATATGGGATTATAAAATAAATGGTAAATAAAAGCTAGCCAAAGAAATTTTTTTTAATTGTTTAAAATTAAAAAAATTCAATAATTTTAGAATAAAGGTTTGGAGTTCCTAAAATGATTCTCCCTAAAAACTCCATTTTTCCTATATAATATATAAATAGATAGTAAAACAAACTTTACCTTTTCTTCTTCTCTCAACGTGGGATTATAAAATAAATAATAACCTAATTAGAGTTTTATTTTTATATAGTTAAATGGAAGTTAGCCAATGAAATTTTTTTTAATTGTTTAAAAATAATACAATCAATATAAGAAATCACGATTAAACTGGTGAGTTGGTCAAACCTAAAATGGTTCAGCTTAATCGATTAGGTCAAATAACTAATCAACTTATACAAAAATTAATTAATTAAAACTTTTAAATGTTATTTTAATTTTAAAATTTAAACGGTCTTGAATTGAAATATACACAATACTATACTATTAAGATTCACATTATATAAGTGAAACAACTCACATTTTTTTTTTCTTTTTCCGATATGAGATTATAAAATAAAAGTTAATAATTATTTGGATGGAGAGTTTATTTCTAATCAAGTAATCTTAGTCTTTCAATATTTAATCAAATCAATCTTTAATTTATTTTGAATTAAACAAATCTAATCAACCTATTTTAATAAAACCGCTAAAATCGTAGTTAAACCAATAAATCAATCAAATCAAAAATGATTTAGCTCAATTGGCTATCTCATAATTAATTAATTAAAATTTTTAAAATTTAAACTATATTAAATTGAAATCTGCATAACACTACAATATTAAATGAGATGAGAGTATAAGAATCACTTTATATGAGTAAAATAACTCATTTTTTTCCCTTCTTTTCCCGATATGGGATTATCAAATAAAAACTAACTAATGGAGATTTTTTTAATTGTTTAAAATTAAAAAAATTAGTATGTAAACTCTCACAAAACTCTTCACTAAATGGGATGAAAGTATAAAATTCTCTTTATATGAGTAAAACAACTCAATTTTTTTTCTTCTTTTCCTAATATGGGATTATCAAATAAAAACTGGTCAATAAAAATTTTCTTAATTATTTAAAATTAAAAAAATTAATATGAGATGTTGAAACTCTCATAAAACTTCCTACTAAAATGACCATTTTCCTTATATAATATATTATGATTTATCCCACTAATTTAGAAGCACTAATGGATCACTAATGAGGTGAAAATTCAAAAAAAAAAAAAACACAAGAACAAAACATCTCATCATGTGGAATCCACACCATTTTAGAGCTATTAGTGTTCCTCTTTTTAGTGGTTTCACTCATTTTTGATATATTATATAAAGTAAAGATGCGAAGGAAATCAACCAATCGCCAACGTGGCTCCTAGTCACACGCGTGTTTGTTTATCAAGCGTGTCTTCCGTCTGGTCCACGCCACGTCATACATTTCCTTGTTGCGCTCCCCTCCTACCAAAGATGCTAAAAATCACAAAAATTCTATCAAATGTCTCACATGTATGTAAGTCTCATATAAGACTCACATGATGTGAATCTTACATCCATATGAGATATTTGATAAATTTTTTAATAAAAGGATAAATTACAATTATACCCTTGAGATTTGATTAAAATAAGAATTGTCTCTTGTGATTTTGAAAATTACATTCCATTCTCTGAGATTTTTAATTTCATAACAAATTGCTCATTTTATTAACAAATTATCAAGTTAATTAACAGTTTTTAATGATGTTAAAAATATGTTTCAAATAATAATTTAAGTAATTTTATTATTGTATAGGAGAGCAATTATGAATTTTATTTTTTTAGTTAATTTTGTTAAATCAAAAATTTTTAATAAAGGGATATTTGTAATTTTTCAAACAACAGAAAACAATCTATATTTTAAGCAGACCTCAAAAGATATATTGATAATTTATCCTCAAACTTTTGACGTATCTACCTTACTACTCCTCCTCCTCCTCCCATTATGTTATGTCTCGCCACGTTTTATCTGATAATTATTAAGAAATAATGTACTCATAAATCCACCAATATCTATTTATCATTCTTAGCCTCTCAAATTTTATTTAAAAAATTTTCAAATATTATAAAGCATAAGTAATGTTTGGCTCATTATAATAAAAGTAAAGTAGAATGATCGTTTCTATTTATATGTTTGGTTCACTAAAAAAATAATAGAAAATATATTACATATAGAATCATTATTCACCATTATAAATGAATGCTTATTTCATGTAGAGACTAAAGAATGAGCATTTCATTCCATTTCACTTTCATTCTAGAGAATCAAACATAACATTATTGTATCAATAGTTTAGAAAAATGAAGTTTTATCAAAATAATTAAAGTGATGATTAATTTAAAAATAATGAATGACTGTTTGTCAAATGCATTGATTGTTTATATTAATATTGTTGATTTTTTTATGAAAAAATAAAATTTTTAAAGTTGAAATTAATCAAATCTTATATTCCCTCAACGATATCATAAGTAACATTGAATAAATTAGCTATCACAATAGAAATTGAATAAATTAATTATGTTATCTATTAAAAAATATGTGGTACATAAGTTAGATTATGCAAATTCAATTAGTAATTTTACATAAGTGACATTGTGATTTAATTTTTATTTCATATTACATTTTAAATTTGTCTTGAAGTTTGCTTTTCTTGAAAAATTGAAAACAATACAATTTTTTTTTTTCATAATCTTTTTGAGTTCTAAACCAAGAAAATCATTATATATATATATATGGAAGCAACTTTTTTGTGAATATTAAGAAATAAATAAATATGCATACATATCATTTTATTAATTAGTTATTTTAATAAGTATAGAGGTCCATTTCTAGAGTCCCTCTAAGGCCCAACAAAAGGCCCCGCAAAACTGAGAACTGGCCTGTCTATAATTAGATGATAATAAAGTTGGATCGTATATAATTTAATATTTGACAAATCAAAAATTGATATATACCTTATCATTCAAAAAGTGTTTTTATGAATTTCAAACATTTTCCAATAATATTGGAGACCCTTGTTTTTAGGAAGTGGAATGGAAGATAAAAAAAATCAAATTATATTTCCCTAGTAATTTTTATAAATATATTCCCACACATGAATGGAATGGAAAAAATTAGAGCACCATGGTCCATTTACAAGTACTACAAATAGGGCTGAGCAAGGAATTCGCATAGTCCGTAATCTGATCCGGTCCAGTTCAATCTAATAGGTTTGGATTGATTTTTTGAATCCATGGCTCGGTTCTACATTGAAAATTTAAAAATCTATAGGCCATAGATCGATTCCGGATTGAACCCCACGGTTCCGGATTGGAACCAATCCGGACTACATAGAAATAGTCTATATTTATGCTATATACCCTCTCACATAATATAATTTATTGTTTCATATAAAAGCTAAACTCTAACCCTAATCTACGCCACTCACTGTCTCCCACACTCTCATCTCTCTTTCGATACTCTCTCTTTCTTATCTCAAACTAAGTTCTCTCTCTCGGTACTGTCTCTCACACTTTCATCCATCTCAAATTAGATCGATAGCTGTAGCTGCTTGTCTCTCTCTCGGTGAGCTCTCTTTCTCTCTCCCTCTTTCTCAGTGACATTATTTTTGTTCCTTTGTTTTCAGATACAGTTAACTTAGATCATCTATCTCATCTCAGATCAGATTGGTAGTTGTAGCTACTTGTCTCTCTCTAGGTTTGCTCTCTCTCTCTCTCTCACACACACACACTTTGTTACTTTTTTGTGGATTTCATGCCAGATCGGTGGATTAATCTTAGATCAGAGATATTCAATGAACTTTACACTCCCAAATCAATTATTTATCTCATCTACAATGGAGTTTGTTGCTTTTGTTTATGGAGTTTGTTACATTTATACTTTTGTTTGTTTGTTGTTGTCCAAATCCAATTTGTCTCTATTTGTTTGCTTAGAATTTGTGGAAAGGAAAATGTTTACTAATGCTGAATTTGTTTGCTGTTGTCTACTACTGCTACTGTTTGTTTGCTTAGAATTTTGTTACATAAGATGACATTTTGGAGAATTGGTGATACTATTTTAATAGGTTTTTGTTATTTTATATGTTGCTATTTTTGTTGATCAATTCACACATGATGCTATTTGCTTTTGTTTGCTTTAAATGTTCTATATTTTTTTTGTTATTTAATTATGTGAATTCATGACCCTAAATCGATCAAATTCATGTTTAAACGGATTAGTTCAGATTGATTTCACAATTTATATGAATTGAATTAGTTCTAATTTTTCAAAAACCGTACATAATAAATTGGCCCTAATTTTGTCTCAATCTGGACCATGCTCACCCTTGACTACAAATGAAAGTTCATGTTGCACTTTAATTCATAAATCTCAAGAACTAAAGTGATTATTATCAATTGGTATGAAATTATATGCACATTCACACCGATAATTCAATCCTTTTGTTTCCAATCCTTCTAGTTCGTAACTAAGTTCAAAAAAAATTATATATACATATATTTTATATATAAAAAATTTAATAGAGTGGATAATTACAATCACATTACTTTTATAATTTTTTTATTTAAAAAAATTAGGCCATAAATATAATTTAAAAATAAATTATCTATTTTTTAAAAATAAATATAAATACAATAATGCAACTACAATTAATCTATCAATTTGATTTATTTTCATCTTTTTATAAATAATTTATATAGATTTACAAAACAAACAATTCAAACCATGAAAATAAAATTTGTAAACAACAACCTCACAAACCTAACTAGACTAGACGGCCCTTCGATCTATACAAGCTCTTGCTTCCTTATATTTCTCATTCTCATCGTACACTGAACACAAGTCAACTACACTTCTTTTTTTAACTCCTGAATCCTGATTATAGTAACTAAATCCAATCCAATCCAATCCTTGTATTCTAACTACTAGTAGCATATTAGGCTGTGTTTAATTCATAGATTTGAAAAAAAATTTAAAAAGAGAAAGAAAAAATAAGTAAAACATGAGTGAAATATAACTTCATTTTTTCTACATTTCACACATTTTCATTTTCATTTTTCCAATCCCTCTCCAAATCCATGAATTAAACATAGCCTTAGGCCTCATTTGGTAACAGGCTATTTTAGTAACTTTTTAACTTTTTGACTAAAATATGAGGAAAAAAAACCAATATGTTTGGAATGCCTTTTTAATTTTTTACGAAAAGATATTCAAAAAATAAAGAGAAGAGAATTTTTAATTTTTTGGTATAGGTTATAGGATTTTTGATTTTTTTAAGTAACTTTTTAACTTTTAAGTTAAAACTATAACATGCCAAACGAGGCCTTAGTGTTTCTTTTATAAGATCAAAAAAAATGATGATTATAGCAAGCACCAGTAAATATCATCCCATACCCACTGCGGCCCTCCAAGGAACCATAAACCATGCTACTCAAATCCAAATATACGTATAACAATCAATCTAAAGCAATTTCAGTTGAATCATACATCGTGTGGTTAGATCTATGGAACTGCTGGATGTCCAACTGTAGTGCAAATATGACAATTGACAAACCATGAACATAAAAAAATTCATTACAAAAAATTTCACCCCTATCTTCTTGAATACAGTCATCATGAATCCCATTGGCGTTTCCATACTTCTGATTGGAGGCGCAAACATTGCTTCGGAGGAGTCAGCTTAAATCTTCTTTGTTCAAACCCTGGGTTACTTGAGATAGACCTGCAACCTGTGGCAGTTTGATTCATTCCCTACAGTTCCCTCCTAAAAAAAAAAACCCAGCTGAATCAAATATAAAATGAAACTTTTTATTTATAAGTAATCAGAACTTACAGATTTAAGAGCAGAATGACTGATTCAAATGTCATACTTTTCCTCTGCATTTAGAATGATAGCTACAATTAAGTACGCTTCCTGTTCACAAATATATAGACGATATGAACAATCTGATGACAGAGCACTCTGTTGGCAAAAAGACAACTTCTTGTTAATAATTGAGATCGTCATACAAGCAGACCTCCATAAAATGTGTTTAATTAGATCCATTCAGGAATTTATAACACAGTTATCAACAAACATAGCACTTAACCCCCCCCCCCCCCAAAAAAAAAAAAAAAAAACATATGAATTTACTAATCAATTGGATGTTTGCCAGCTAGGCGAGATGTATAATGAGCAGAAAGCAAAAGCAGAGAAAGGAAAGCACTGGCTACGAATATTGCATCGAACCACCGGTGGTAAAAATCAAATTGAATGTCTCCACCCAATACATCTGTTATGATCATCCTGCAAGGGAATACCATTCAGACCACCACTTAATTAGGTAACTAGCAAGCTAACCAGATAAATGGACTACCAAGTATAATATGATGAGTCCAGCAAGCAGCAATCTTTCTAAATATAATCGACAAGATGCAAGAAGCAAACAATGGCATCAAAATCAGTTTATTCGATCAATTTTCAGATCTGAAAAACTATAACAAAATAGCATGTAGGCAACATTTATTAAATCTTGTTTCAGTCATGGTGTTTCACTTTTTGGTATGTTGGTACAATTGATTGGTCACCGATACGCTATGTTTGGGAACCAAACATTCTAGCCAAAAAGCCATCACAAAATGTCAAATCACTCTCTATTTTTTGCACATCTTTTCATAAAAAGTCAAATACGCTAAAAAAGTCAATTCCCAAATGAGCATTAATTATCTATGTAGGTACTTGGGCATGAGAATTAGGCACCCTACTGGGAAGAAGAAGAAAAAAAAAAAACTACCAAGTACATTCAGGTTCCATGCATCAAATTATATATATACATATATATTGTATAGTTTTAGCATAGCTACAGATGAAAATGAAATAAAATAATTTATTTATTGCAATGCACGTAATAGGCAATATCAACATTTCAAGTAACTTCTTTTTTTCTTCTGGTAGGTGAGGTAAGGAGACCCAATTTGAGTCTCTTTATTGGGGAAATGCAACCTAAGCTGATGTGGGGGAAAGTAAATATTTCACTTCTTGGAAAGCTATATCTTTCTGTTCCGCAGCAGCAGGAGGGATAAACTCCCAGAATCCATAAAGATTTACAAATTAGAACACTTTTTATGCCCTTTGCAGAGCAAGGCTTCCAAACAAGCGGCCACACCAAGAAATTTTATGTCCTCCATAGAAAGGAAAAAAACTAATAAAAAATAAATTCACATAATCAATAAAAATAGACAAACAATGGATGGGATGCTATATAGGAAACAAAACTTAAATAGGTGAAACATAATCCAAAATGGATTTGGCTTCTCTTATGTTGGGATCCAACTTGAGAGAGAATTTGGGCTTAGTGGGCCCATTGTAAGCCCAATCTCAGTGATCCAAACCGTTCACTTTTTAGAACTCACTGAAAAGAATATTCATGTAAAAAATCAAGATGATTGGACTTCAGTAGCTATGTGTTTAAATCACATTTGTCTTTTAAAAATAGACGGTTATTCTTGAAATTATACTTGCTGTCCATTTTTTTAAGATAAATGTGTTTCAAACACATTGCTATGGAAGTCCAATCATCTTGATTTTTTACATAAATATTCTTCTCAATGAGTACTAAAAAGTGAACAGTTTGGATCACCGAGATTGGACTCACAATGTGCCCACTAAGCCCAAATGCTCTATCATGTTAGATTGTGAACATGAGAGAAGCCAAACTCATCAAAATAATAGATAAATGATGGATGCTAAACAAAACAAACACACTAATCTTGCGTCAGTGATGACTGACCTGTATTCAGTTGCTAGGCTTTTTCTAATCAAAAGAATAGAAGATATGAAATACATCCCCATTATTTCAGAGAGAAAAAGAACAACGTTGCTTGAGGATCCACTCCCAACTCTAGAAACTGCAAAGAAGAACTGCAAAAAACCAACAGCTGCAGGTTAGTCAGAAAGATATCACAATATTAGGAGAAGCTGCTTTCTTTATAATATTCACTAGTATCCAGTGCAGTGCAGTGTGGTGAAGTATTACACTATAGCCAAACTTTCCATGGCGAACACCAAACAAGACTTGTTCTAAAAATATTATTTGGTTATTACAAGTACTAGAAATATGGGGAAACAAGCATGTAAATAAGGAAATAAGAAAATATTCTAAGACTCCCTCTCAAGTTGGTGCGAAGATATCTCGCATGCCCAGCTTGCCTAGAATGTCATGAAATATTTGCAAGTTGTTCGCCTGACTTCACAAAAGGAGTACATATCATGCCGCTGGTGCGTTTCTCCTTGATGAAGTGGCGATCAATCTCAGCATGCTTTGTCCTGTCATGTTGAGTAGGACAGAGGCATACTTATAAAAAAACACATGCAGCGAGCCATATCAAGAAGATGACGATTCTTGCGCTCTGCAATCCCATTTTGTTGAGGGTATTGGTGCAAGATGTCCGATGTATAATGCCATGAGTGGAAAAATAGCTCTCTAAGCCCGAATAGATGTATTCATCCCCATTATCAGAATACAAGATTTTGATAATTGCCCCAAACTGAGTACAAATCATTTTATGAAAATTTTGAAACACAAAGAAAACCTCACTTTTTTCTTTCATGAGATATACCCAAGTAGTATGAGAAAAATCATCAATAAAGATAACAAACCATCTATGGCCTTTTAAAGACAACATGAGATGGACCCCACACATCAGAATGTATTAAAGAAAAAGTAGTTAAACTTTTATTAAGACTTGGAGTAAAAGAAGCTCTATGTTGTTTGCCAAGTTGACAAGATTCACAAAGAAACGCAGACACATTATTGTTTGTAAAAACAGACGGAAATAAATGTCTAAATAAATGAAAAAAAAGATGCCCATGACGCCGATGCCACAGCTATAAATCCTCCTTAGTGATTGGGAACTTGATGGAATGATGAGCAAGCTTGTTCGGCTGATCCAAGAAATAAAGACCATTTTCTGCACTACCACTGCCAATCGTCCTCCTCGTGACAAGGTTCTAAAAAAGACAATGATCAAGAAAAAAATGTCACACTACAGTCCAAATCCTTAGTAATACGACAGATGTACGGTAGGAACAACATGAATTAAACATTTCCCAGAGATAGAAGAAACAATACCATCTGCAATCCTAACTTTGTCTTGACCTGAAGAGGATTTATATGCTGAGAAAAGGTTAGAAGACCCAGGCATATGATTTGAGGCACCAGAATTAATAATTCATGGCAAAGACTTACGGGAAAGAAAAACACTAAGAGAAGAGGCTAAGTTACCTGAGCGGACAAATGACGAGGAAGATGCACTAGGAGCAGTAAAAGACTGGTGGGCCAATAAATGACGCAGAACAGCCTCAAGCTCAGGAGAATTCATGCTAGATAAATTATCAGAAGTCGGACCAACTAAAGCGGAAGTAGAATCAAGGGTGTCAACAACATTAGACTGATGGGCCCGTGGATTAGAGCCACGTCCTCTAGACTGACCTGATCGACTGCCTCTAGCACCAGATCAATCACCCCGACTCCCTGATGGAGCCCCATGAAACTTCCAACAAGTCTCACGAGTATGCCGCGACTTGCGGCAGTAATCACAGAACACAACATCCTTCCCTGAAGGATGGGGAAGACGTAGTGACAAATCAGTTCCATCTCGAGAAGGAGCAGAAAGTAATGCTGAACGGTCTCCAGTAGCCGGTGGTAACTGATAGGTTAATCAAGAACTAGAGAGAGAGGAACTTAGAGGGAGAAATTCTCAATTCAATTCAAATTCAATTCAATTCAAATTCAAGAACTAGAGAGAGAGGAACTTAGAGGGAGAAATTCTCAATTCAATTCAAATTCAATTCAATTCAATTCAATTCAATTCAAATTCAATATATCCCAAGAAGATGACTTGGTCCACAGCAAAGGTGCACTTCTTAGTGTTGCCATAGAACTTGTCTCGCGTTAAAAGTTCAAAGACTTGCCGAAGGTGGCACAAATGCTCTTCCAAATTTCGACTATAGATTAAGATATCATCGAAGGAGACCACTACACACACTCCCAAAAGTGGTTGCAACATTTGTGTCATCGCTCTCATAAAAGTATTCGGAGCATTGGTAAGCCCAAATGGCATCACAAGCCACTCAAATAGGCCATGAGGTGTTTTAAAGGCCGTTTTCCACTCATCATCGGGCCTTGATGCGGATTTGATGATACCCGCTTCTAAGATCAATCTTAGAAAACACCTTTGATCTGGCAAGCAATCCAACATATCATCCAATCTTGGAATTGGAAAGCGGTGCTTGATTGTAATCTTGTTGATTGCGTGGCTATCCACACACATACGCCAAGAGCCATCCTTCTTAGATGTCAAAAGCGCTGGAACATCACAAGGGCTAAGGCTAGGCCGGATGTAGCCTTTAGCCAAAAGCTCTTCTACTTGCCGTTGCAACTCCTCTTTCTCCTTTGGAGACATGCAATAGGCTGGTTTGTTTGGAAGTGCCGACCCGGGTACCAAATCAATACGATGTTGAATGTCATGCATAGGAGGTAAATCAGGAGGAAGCTCTCGGGGAAAGACATCGGAATACTCTTCCAAAAGAGTAGCCACCTCAACCTTTTCTTTAGAAGCACCCGTGTGTACAACCGGAACCAACACCAATACAATCCCAAAATCTTGACTCTCTTCCACAAACTCCTTGGAAGCAAGCAATGCAGTGGCACTAGGAGATGACTTGGAAACATCCTTGGAAGTAACATTTTCCTTCATTGGAAGCAAGGTAAACCGGATATCATTCTTGGCAACGGTGTAGGTGTTTCGTTTGCCATCATGCAAAGATTGCCAGTCATATTGCCAAGGTCGTCTAAGTAGAATGTGACAAGCATCCATAAGCACTATATCACACCATGCCTCATCAAAGTATTTTTGCCAGATAGAAAATGAAACCAAGCACCGTTTGGTAACCTTGATCTCATTGCCTTTCTTAAACCAAGATAGAGAATAAGGATGCGGATGTTCTTCCACCAGAAGATTAAGTTTGTCCACCACTTCTTGAGAAACTATGTTCCCACAACTTCCACTATCAATGATCATGGTACAAATACGGCCACCAATGTTGCAAGTGGAATAAAAGATATTGGTACGTAACCAATCTTCTTGGCTCTCTAGTTTTGGTGAGAGAAGAGTCTTCTTCAACATAAGAGAAAGACCCTCTTCTTCATCACTATCTTCACCAATTGCCACATTACCCGAAGGATCAAAGATTGGAGTATCTTCAAAGTCATCATGCTCCTCAACTTCTTCAATGAGAAGTGCCTTGTTCCAGTTATTACCCATGTTCTTGCGGCAATCAGACGATCTATGCCCCAGTTCACCACACCTAAAGCATTTGAATGTTCCACCTTGTGGTGGATTTTGGTTTTCGAAAGCACCATTAGGACGAGGAGCTTGAGAGGAGGAAGCACCCTTGTCCACAAACTTGAAAGGAGGATTAGCTTTGGCAAACCTAGGAGTGGAAGGACGCGGCCTAAAACCACCTCAAAACCCTCCTTGGGAGTATTGTCCTATTTGGGAAGCACACCGGCTTCCTTGCTTCTCCACGGTTAAGGCCCGATTATAAGCTTCTGAAACACTATATAATGTGTGCAAGGCAAGAACATCTTGGGTGAAAGATTTCAAGCCGCTCATATAGCGGGCCACCCGTTGGTCCTCACTTTCACTTAAGTCAACCCGTGCAATGAGGTGATAAAAGGCTTCCGTGTATTCATTCACACTACCATTTTGCTTGAGAACATGAAGGCGTTGATAAACACTTTGGAGGTAGTTGAATGGTAGAAAATGGCCCTTCAACTTCTTTTTCATTGTCTCCCAATCATAGATTTTCTCCTTCCCACATCGGCGACGGTTGAGTTGAAGTTACTCTCACCAAGCGGAAGCTCTCCCCTTCAATTGAATAGCCACAAGCTTAACTTTCTTTTCAACGGAGACCTCTCCATAGTCAAAGATCCGCTCAATGGTGTTGAGCCAATTGATAAACTTAAACTCATCGGGATTGAGGCTTCCATGAAATTTGGGAAGTTCAATCTTGATATTGTTCTCTCATTTGTGTTCCATCCTACCTACACCCGTTTGACCCCATCGTGGAGCCCAAAAGATATTATCAAAAGAATGATGAGTACCACCTTCAGTATCATCGGAACCATCACTACCATCATCGGTAGAAGGAGGAAGGAGACGTTGCACCATCTCGGTTAGAATGGCAATTTGCCGTCTTATCTCAACCATCTCATCTCTTGGATACAGAATCCCATTACCCTCGGTACCATCACCCAAATCCGGGGCATAACCCCTACCATGACCACCCCTACGACCTCGACCCCGATTAGCCATAACAACAACTCAGTATGTTTCCAAAATAGTCCAGATATACAGATTTCAAATAGCACAATTCCAGACCCAATTCACAGATTAGGACAATTCAGTGTAACTACCAACTCACAGCAGTATGAAGTATCAAATATTCAAGAATCAACAACAAGACAACAATATCAAGAATTGGGAACCCAATCTGTATAATGGAGTTTGAACAGCTCAAGAAGTGAAAAAGTGATCGAATTGCCTCAATCAAATGCAGAACCAAAACAGTCCCCTTGCGACGAACCTCTGCTTCAGTCTTGCAAAGATGACTAGAAATCTCCTTCGACTAGACACAGTTGCGGCGATCAGACACAGACACAGTTATGACGATTCACGATGATCGAACACGTCACAAAATCGAAACAGGTGCAATGCTCGTTTTGCGAAATCAAATCGCAACTTCAAATCGTAATGGTCTTCGCAAACTCGGTTGTCGAACAGGAGTGTCGAAGATCGAAGGTCTTCGCTCACAAAATCAGGTCGCAATGTCGATTCCAACCCAAACCATGATCTTGACTGTGTATATCGAATTCGAACTCGATTTCTCCACTAGGGTTCTTGTAGATTCATTATCTGTGGATTGCAAGATCCAAACACTCCTTCAAGTTGCGAAATCAGCGGCTTCGAATCCGGTACGTAGGTCTCCTCGAGTAGAGTTAGATGATGAACTAACCAGAACTGATATCCAAACCTTTGCTCTGATACCAAAATATGACGGGTCAATCAAGAACAAAAGAGAGAGGAACGTAGAGAGAGATATTAGAGATAAATTCTTAATTCAATTCAAATTCAATATATCCAAGTTAGTTACAAGTGATGTGGTACTCATCTATTTATAGGATACACTATTTAACACATGCTATGCACGTGACACTACATCAGTACCATAGCAAAACGACGACTCTTCTCATTCTGTACATATGCAAAGGCCTTTTGAAAAGATAGAAGAACATCCATGCCACGAACACAACTCTGGACCGGATCAAATTCCACATTAAGGCCTTCCAGAAACTTGAAGACCCCCTCCTGTGCAAGAAACTTCTGGTAACCAGCTGAGTTAACTGTACAGACATGCTTGTAATCTAGGAGATGATCTAGGCATTTCCAACCATTAGTCAAAAAGGTGTAATACTAGAGAACTGTCTACTCCCCCTATACTGAGCGCTCAACAGACCGACGCAGCTCAAAAGACTGAGAAAAATTCATTTTTCGAGAATATGTAGTAACGATTGCTTCCCAAATATCTTGGACAGTATCTATAGATAAGTAGCCTTCGCCAATCTCAGAAACCATGGAATGAATGAGCCACCCCATGATTAAAGAGTTGGTAATCTCCCATTGATCATTGCCAGGATCCGTAATACCCGGTGTTTGAACTCTCCCATTAACATATCCCATCTTCTCCCTACTCTTCAGAAAAAGTGTCAGACACTGAGACCTTGAAAGGTAATTCTGACCATTAAACAGAGCGGTGGTGATTTTGAGGCTAGGGTTCAGGTTCTCAGATGTAGTAATCATAACTGGACTGGAGCTCTCTCCTTTAGATGGGTGAGAAGTAGTGGTGGATTCACTAACTAGGTCAGCCATAAGAACTCTACAATTTCAATCCAAAAAAACCTTACACGAATCACAAGAATGGAAAGAGGAATGGAATGGGCTAGAACAAGCAAAATCACATGCAAACCACTATGGGAGCATAACAATCAAATTAATGTGTCATCTATGGACCCAAAAATAAATCAAATACGGGAAAACAAATCTCCAATCAAAACAAGTGTTGAATTGTGTTCAAGAAAGTAGAGAGAAAGAAACTTGGGGCAATAGAAGATGGGTAGCTCTCAAACACTCATCCACAAGAGCCAAAATACATAGAGAGGCTAGGACAGTCCTCACAAGGGTCGACTAGGCCAAAAGGGCCTTTAGCTAAAGCCGAAACAGCTTTGTGGGACCTTGGTTGGTTCTGACAGAGACTTAGGGACTAGCGGTGGAGGATGGGTGTTGATAGATGATGGCTGGTTGGTGGCAGCGACGGTGTGGATGACAGTTTTTAGGGTTGCGGCTTTGATACCCATTAATTTAAGAGAGTATAAAGCTTGGGTGATGATTATGATATCATCACCTTTTATATTAATTAATTAACTATTACAAAAGGAAGCTCTAAGGCACTGATTAAGGAATTACCTTTTATATTCATTGATTGATTAAAAAATCACAATCAATCAATCAATCACAATCTAATCTAAATAAGGAAATAAGAAAATATTCTAACAAAAACAACAGGATATTCCATGTCACCACCACACACTAGCATAATAAAAAGTATGGAGAGGTGCTCATCTCATGGCAACCTGGTGCAGGACTTTCTAAATATTCAACATTACATTGAGGTAGCAGTAGATTTAGCCATAAATAGTTTGTGGCCAACTATGGATTGAGGTTATTTGATTTGATTAGGGTCTATCAAGGTTTTTGGATGATACAGGACAACCTAGGACCTAGTTCTTTTTATATTCTAGGGCTACACCACAAGGGAAAGTAGTGAGTCAAAACATTTAAACAAGTAGTGAGCCTAGGGCTTGTAAAAACAATGGAAAGTCTTCGGTTCAGATTTGAAGACTAAAGTGCTACAAAGAGACTAAAAATAAATTCAACAAATACAAGAAGTAAATGGATTGAAATAAGGACCCTCCTCTAAGAGGGCTGATTGAAATCCACACACAAACTTTCAGAAGAATTCCTGATGCCATATGGTAGACACGATTGTAACAAGCAAAGGAAAATGACAAAATAAAATAAACAATAGCAATTCTCTCAATAACTCTCGTTTGGGAACAGGCTTTTTTAGTAATTTTTTGGCTTTTTGGCTAAAATATGATGTAAAAAAAACTAATATATTTGGGATGACTTTTTAGTTTTTTACGAAAAGATGTGCAAAAAGTAGAGAGAAAAGGAAATCTTTGACTTTTTTGTATAAGTTGTTGGCTTTTTAGTTTTTTTATTGACTTTTTGACTTTTAGGCTAAAAAATAATATTGCCAAACGAGTTCAAGTCTACACTCAAGCCTTATAAATTCCAATTAAAGTAATAATTCCTAATTATATTAAAATACCTAAATCCTTCAACTTATCTTCATGCAATACCTTCACAAGCCCCATCAGTTTTGCAATCACTTTAAATAAGGAAAAACTTTCATTCCACTCAAAAGTAGTGTCGAGCAAGGGGCCCTTCATATAGACACTAGAAAACCTTGAAGACATGAAGCAGCTTTCTGAAATTGCACCAGAAACCACATATGACACAAATTCAAGTAAATAATTTATAAACAAATAATAAGTTGGATTGCAACCCAACAAACATCTGTTGACCAACTTAAGGTAAAACTTCTAAAATTGAAAACTCTAACCAAATTGGAAACTAATGAACATAAAAATTATTAAAAAATTAAGAATTTCCAGCAAACATGTCTCTCCAAACATTAGGACTCAAGTAATCCTAATCAAGCATAACAAACAAAGGACCCACAACAGAACAAGTAGGCTTATCTGGTAAAATTGCTAAACTACCCCCTACTAGAAGTTAATGCCTTATAAACATAGTTTTTCTCCTTGTTCTTGCACCATTCTTGCAGGGTGGGACAAAGTCCGACATCGAACTTGAACTGAAGCTTGAGAAAAACTAGTTACATGGAGCTTTTTCTAATCTTGTGCCGATATAGTGTTCGTCCAAGCAACATTACTACTATAAATGATGAATATGAAGGGCAGCTCAACTCTTTGAGCACAATGCAATGGTGAAATAGGAACATGCCTAACATCAAAGAAGTTGAAACTGTTAACTTGGGCACAGTTGAAGATCCCAAGTCTGTTATTCTCCACCTGCAACTGTTAGAATTTATCTCCACCTACCACCTCCACTATCACACACTCCACCTACCACCTCCACTACCACCTTCACTCCCACTCCACCTACACCTACCACTACCACCTTCACCTACTCCCAAAACTTCTCCTATATAATACATCCTTGTAATATACAAAATGTACAACAATCAATAACAATCAATATTACATAAATTTCAACATGGTATCAGAGCAAGGTTAAGCACTTACTATTTTTCGCTTCACCGGCGGGCGGCAACCTCGCCTTGGTCGCCCGCCGGACCTCAATCTATTTCGCCGGACCTCTACACATACCGCTGCCACATTTACCAGTGAGTAGCCCGCAGCTTTCTTTCCCTCTCCTCATGGACCGCCTCTCTCTCTCTCTCTCTCTCTAAAACTTGTTCACACCGAGAGGAAAGAAGAACCAGGCGAGGGTTTCTCTCTGCTGAATCAAGGGCTTGTTCCTCTAAATTTAGAGGTTGTTATTGCATTGTCCGAACACGCCATGGCAGAGAATCTCCAGCCGGAGCCGCCGCCAGATCTCACCGCTCCGGACGGTCGCCGGAGTGAGTTGACTCGGACCAACTTGGAGTCTTCCTCTGTAACCGTCGATCATTCCAAGGATTTCATTCACCGGAATACAAATGTGGCACCGTGCACGGCATGGACGGATGAGAAGCACAATTCATATCTTGATGCTTTGGAAGCATCATTCATTAAGCAGTTACACCAATCCCTGGGTTTGCCATTCTGGCGTTCAGAACAGATCACAATTGATTCTAATCCATCCCAACAACTGCCTGTCAATGCTGGTTATTCTTCTGACCAGTTCACATTTCTACGTGATGGCCCTTGGAAGAAGATCAAATTTGAGAGGAACCAGCCTTTACTACATGGCAGACCTATGCACATGGGCATTTTATCTCTCTCTCTCTCTGCAGCCACTTTCTTTTATTTTAATATATGCTTATTATACTATATTAACTACAGCACCCACAGACTCCACCCACCAAAGCCATCATGCTGTTCAATGCGCCATATTATTCTTCTTCTTATTATTATTATTTTTTTATTAAAAAAAAAAAAAAAAACAAAAAAAAAAAAACAAAAAAAAAACAAAAAAAAAAAACAAAAAACACACCGACGGGAATTGCCTCTTCCCCATTACTACATTTTTCTTATTATTATTCTTTCCAAAAAAAAAATAAATAAATAAAAAAAAAATAAAAACAAACAATTTACAAATTTGCCCAACACTCATATTTTTTTCATATCAGGGGCTCACCCCGATCACCATTTTACATCAAAAAAAAAAAAAAAAAAAAAAAACAAACAAACAACAACCACAACAAACAAAACAATTTGTTTTCTTTTCTGCAGCCGGCCACCAACCGACCTCACTTCTTCGCCTATTCCGCCGGCCTTTTCTTCTTGCCTCCGTCCTGGGCGGCCCTTGCCGGTGTTGCCTCCGTGTTTCCCACTCCACTGGGCATGATCACTCCCCCATACTCCTCCACTGCAGCATATGGAGGACCTCCAAATCGGAACATCACGGTGGCCTTCCGCTTCAGCTCCTTGTTTTCTGCCCTTAGCACGCTTATCTCTGCTCGCGCATCCTTATACATGCGTTGGAGCAGAGCCAGCTGGGAGTTTAAATGCTGCACCTCATTTGTCCTACTCTGCAGCCGGTTCGACAAATTTGTGACCGCCGTCATGCTTTCCACACATGCCTTCAGAGTATACTGATTGGCCTCCACATCCGACTGCACTGCCATTCTTTGCTCCACCGACCGCATCGGAAAGTTCAACGGAGCAAACTCCGGGGTGCTTGGTTGAGTTTCCAGTGCCACCGCACCAGTTCTCTCTCTCGTTGACTCGTTGAGGTCGGGAAAGAGGGTGAGCAGTCCACGGGAAGACGATGAAGTCATTTTCTGGGCAACAGAGTGTTACAGAATATCTCTCGCAACAGAGTGTTACAGACTCTCTCTCTCAGCACAACGAAGAGTTTTTCAGACTCTCTCTCTCAGCACAACGAAGTTTTTTTTCAGAGGTTTTTCGCAGCTTTTCTCTGCCTCAGTCTCAGCCTCCGTCTTATAGCCGAGGCAGCCACGCGCATCGCGCGCCTCTTGCCACCAGCCGACAAACGGGCACGCAAGCCAAGACGCCCACGTGCCTCGCTATCATGTTCGGCACACCTTTTGATGAATTGGGCACGCCTTTTGATGGCACGCCTTTTGACAACATTGGGCACACCTTTTGAGGGTGCAACCTTTTACAACGGTCCGACAAGACTGTAAACTGTCCCGACATTGATTCCGGTTAGCTCCTTTAAGGGTCCGACAAGACTCTGTAAACTGTCCCGACATTGATTCCGGTTAGCTCCTTTATGGGTCCGACAAGACTCTGTAAACTGTCCCGACATTAATTCCGGTTAGCTCCTTTTAAGGGTCCGACAAGACTCTGTAAACTGTCCCGACATTGATTCCGGTTAGCTCCTTCATGGGTCCGACAAGACTCTGTAAACTGTCCCGACATTGATTCCGGTTAGCTCCTTTATGGGTCCGACAAGACTCTGTAAACTGTCCCGACATTGATTCCGGTTAGTTTCTACAAGGGTCCAGCAAGACTCCGTAAACTGTCACAACAACTGTCCCAACATTGTCTGCTACAACAGTCCGACATGACCCCATAAACTGTCTTTTACAACGGTCCGACATGACCCCATAAACTGTCTTCTACATCGGTATGACACCACCATACAGTGTCCTCTACATGGTTATGACACCCCCATACAGTGTCCTCTACAACGTTATGACACCACCATCCAGTGTCTTCACCAATGGTCTGACACGACCATACAGTGTCTCTTATCCTCTTTTATTTTTATGTATTTTCTTGTTTTGTAACTCTCTCCAAACTCAAGTTGGTTAGTTTCTATCCTCCTTGAGTTTGCGGGGGGCTGTTAGAATTTATCTCCACCTACCACCTCCACTATCACACACTCCACCTACCACCTCCACTACCACCTTCACTCCCACTCCACCTACACCTACCACTACCACCTTCACCTACTCCCAAAACTTCTCCTATATAATACATCCTTGTAATATACAAAATGTACAACAATCAATAACAATCAATATTACATAAATTAACCCAAGAAGTTGGCTTTCCAACACAACATTAGGGAGTCCCCTTCATTCTGTGTTGACCCTAGCCTGGGCTGGAGGATCATATTTGTGGCTACTGTCATTTTATCAGTCTAAAACTAAGCCCTAGGTTCAAGGTTCTGAAAAGCGGTTGCGGTTGCCGTAACGGTGGCGGTGGAGCGGTTGCGGAGTGTAAAGGCCGTAGCGTAACGGTTGCGGTAACCGGAACCGTGAATTTTTTTATTTTTCGCATAATTTGAAATTTTTTTACCAATACGCATTTTTTTTTCCATAATCATTTTTATTGGGTTTTAAAATAAATATTGATCAATTTTTGTAAATTTTTAAGTATGATCTAATATATTTCGTATTTTTAAATCACTATAAGCTGAGTTTTTTTACATTTTATTTTAATAATTAATGATTTTATATGTCATAAATCCATATTACGCTTGTGGCAAAAAAAATAATTATTGGACTTAGATGTATAAATTTTTTTTTTTAATTATTATACTTGTGAAAGCATATAGTTTAAAAAAAATAAATTATGCATGCTAATGTAATCATATAAAAATTAAAAAAATAAATTATAGAGAATTTTTTTTTTTTTTGGTTTGGATCACTTGAATATTCATTCTCTTTTTGGATAACCTGTAAATAAAAATAAAATAAACTATTCAAAAAAAATTAACATATATAAAATATGTATTAATATATAATATGGGGAAGTGATTTTTGGAAATACTCTTCCGATCCTGGGGGGACGCTTGTGATCCACCGATAGGCACCTGAAAGGAGGTAAACACTCCGGTCGGGGGTGCCGGAATTAGCACTCCGACGGACAAGTCAGTTTCTCGTTCTAGATTACTTGTATTCTAAGTTAAACACCACAATTATCACATACATTTCTCAGTTTGCTATTCCTTTATTTATACTCGTTCTCTAGGCCTTCGGGCCAGGTCCACTTTTTGCTCATTATGTTCATATTTACCCGGCTCCACAACTCAGTACCTATTCGACATATTTTGTAATAAACCGATCTTCACTCGGCTCCTTGCTTAATCGACTATCTAGCCGAATAAGGTTGGGTCCGAGTTTCCGTGGCAATGGCCGAATGTTTAGAATCATGATTCTTCAATGTTCGACTCTTCGGAATCTCTACAACTTCCAATATTCGGCTCCTACAATTACCCCCCAAGCACTCCTCCAGCGGCAGTTGGCTGGAGTGTTTGGCTTTGAACTCGAAGAGTCAGAGCCGAAATTCGGCGGTTGATCGTATTCCAACGCGAATGTCTGTCCACACACTTCTCGATTATCATTTCAACTGGTTAGTTTCTACAAGGGTCCAGCAAGACTCCGTAAACTGTCACAACAACTGTCACAACTTTGTCTGCTACAACGGTCCGACATGACCCCATAAACTGTCTTCTACATCGGTCTGACACCGCCATCCAGTGTCCTCTACACCGTTATGACAACACCATACAGTGTCCTCTACATGGTTATGACACCCCCATACAGTGTCCTCTACAACGTTATGACACCACCATCCAGTGTCTTCACCAATGGTCTGACACGACCATACAGTGTCTCTTATCCTCTTTTATTTTTATGTATTTTCTTGTTTTGTTCCTCTCTCCAAACTCAAGTTGGTTAGTTTCTATCCTCCTTGAGTTTGCGGGGGGCTGTTAAAATTTATCAATAAACCTACCACCACTACCACCTCACCTACTCCACTAAACCTAACCCACTACACCACTACCACCTCACCTACTCCACTAAACCTAACCCACTACACCTACATCTATATAAGGAACCATTTGTAATAGACAGAAAATATCTATCAATCAATCAATAATATATTAATCTTTTACATGGTATCAGAGCTATAGGTTAGCCCTTGGTGATCTTCACCTTCCGGCGGGCGGCAACCTTACCTTCACCGCCCGCCGGACCCCAACCGTGCCAATTGAAACCTCCAACACATACCTCCTCTCCTTTCACCTTGGTCTCTGCAACCTCACTCTGTAAAATCACCACTTTCCCTCTCGAGTGCGCTCACCGACACCAGCAAACACAGAGAAACCACCGTGAGCTTTGGCAACATCGTTAATAAGTTCCATAATAAGAACCGTCAGGATCGGCGGCAACCCCTCGTTATATCTCACATCGACGACGGCTCCGATGACCTGGCAGACCTTCCCGATGGAGCCAGCACCAGTGAACTCGTCGGTGATCTTTCCGCTGGGGCCGCGGGCATGACCTTCTTCCTGAGATCTGGCTTCCCCTTCTTCACGGTGGCCATCACCCTGTCTCCAACGCAGGCCGAAGGCAACCGATTCAGCCTCTCCTTGATACACTTCACTGATATGATGTACAGATTCTTCGCCCCAGTGTTGTCTGCACAGTTCACCGTCGCCGCCACCGGAAGACCCAACGACATCCTGAATTTGTTCCCCGCCGAACCACCGCGACCTCGCTTCGACATCTTGTGCTCTCTCTCTCTCTCCCTCTCGATGGACCGACGATCGGAGGAGAGAGGATAGCAACCTCCTTGATAACATGGTGGGGAACCAACCTTTCTCTTTCTCTTTCTGATGGCGGACAGGGACGCTCTCTTGGCCCTACTCCCCCTCTCGCTCTCTCTGTAAAGGGAAACCCACCTTTCTCTTTCTCTTGACTAGCACATACACACCCACATCATTGATACAGTGGGAACCAACCTCTCTTATCTTTCCACTTTCTTTTCCTTTTTTTATTATCACTTTCTTTTTTCTAATCACGCTCTCTTGATTCGTCCTGTTCCCCACTCCCACCTTTCTTATTTTTTATTTATCATTATCTATTCATCATCACCATGCTCAAAAAAAAAAAAAAAAAAAAAAAAAAAAAAAAAAAACACAACACAACACAAACATTTCAAATTTGCACAACAACCCATATTTTATTCATCTCAGGGATCACCCCGATCACAATTTTACACAAAAAAAACAACAACAAAAAACCAAAACAGTGGCATTTTTTCTTCTCTACTCTGCCGCCGGTCTTTTCTTCTTGCCTCCGTCCTGGGCGGCCCTTGCCGGTGTTGCCTCCGTGTTTCCCACTCCACTGGGCACGATCACTACTCCCTGCTCCTCCACTGCAGCATATGGCGGCCCTCCAAATCGGAACATCACGGTGGCCTTCCGCTTCAGCTCCTTGTTTTCTGCCCTTAGCACGCTTATCTCTGCTCGCGCATCCTTATACATGCGTTGGAGCAGAGCCAGTTGGGAGTTTAATTGCTGCACCTCATTTGTCCTACTCTGCAGCCGGTGCGACAAGTTTGTGACCGCCGTCATGGACTCCACACATGCCTTCAAAGTATACTGATTAGCCTCCACATCCGTTTGCACTGCCATTTTTTGCTCCACCGACTGCATCGGAAAGTTCAACGGAGCAAACCCAGTGGTGTTTGGTTGAGGTTCACGGGACACCGCACCAGTTATCTCTCTTGTGGACTCGTTGAGGTCGGGAAAGAGAGTAAGCAGAGGGCGGGACGAAGAGGCCATTTTCTGGGCAACAGAGTGTTACAGAATATCTCTCGCAACAGAGTGTTACAGACTATCTCTCTCAGCACAACGAAGAGTTTTTCAGAGGATTTCGCAAGTTTTTTGCCTCTGCCTCTGCCTCGGCCTCAGGCTTCGTCTTGGTTAAATAGCCGAGGCAGCCACGCGCATCGCGCGCCTCTTTACGCCAGACAAACGGGCATGCCAGCCAAGGCACTCACGTGCCTCGCCATCATATCTGGCACGCCTTTTGATGCATCGGGCACGCCTTTTGATGGCACGCCTTTTGACAGATTGGGCACACCTTTTGAGGGCACGACTTTTGAGGGCTCGATATCTACATCCATGTATATTTTTTGGGCAGCCTGTATACACACTCATACAGTGTCTTCTCCACCGGTTAGCTCCTTTATGGGTCCGACAAGACTCTGTAACTCTGTAAACTGTCCCGACATTGATTCCGGTTAGCTCCTTTATGGGTCCGACAAGACTCTGTAAACTGTCCCGACATTAATTCCGGTTAGCTCCTTCATGGGTCCGACAAGACTCTGTAAACTGTCTCGACATTGATTCCGGTTAGCTCCTTTATGGGTCCGACAAGACTCTGTAACTCTGTAAACTGTCCCGACATTGATTCCGGTTAGCTCTTTCATGGGTCCGACAAGACTCTGTAAACTGTCCCGACATTAATTCCGGTTAGTTTCTACAAGGGTCCAACAAGACTCCGTAAACTGTCACAACAACTGTCACAACTTTGTCTGCTACAACGGTCCGACATGACCCCATAAACTGTCTTCTACATCGGTCTGACACCGCCATCCAGTGTCCTCTACACCGTTATGACAACACCATACAGTGTCCTCTACATGGTTATGACACCCCCATACAGTGTCCTCTACAACGTTATGACACCACCATCCAGTGTCTTCACCAATGGTCTGACACGACCATACAGTGTCTCTTATCCTCTTTTATTTTTATGTATTTTCTTGTTTTGTTCCTCTCTCCAAACTCAAGTTGGTTAGTTTCTATCCTCCTTGAGTTTGCGGGGGGCTGTTAAAATTTATCAATAAACCTACCACCACTACCACCTCACCTACTCCACTAAACCTAACCCACTACACCACTACCACCTCACCTACTCCACTAAACCTAACCCACTACACCTACATCTATATAAGGAACCATTTGTAATAGACAGAAAATATCTATCAATCAATCAATAATATATTAATCTTTTACACTCTCATTTATTTTGATTTAAAATTTCGACGTCTTTTCAAATAGATACACGCTTTTAGACGCCCGTCGTTGGATTGCCTTTCG
The DNA here is from genome assembly GCF_055761805.1 of Camellia sinensis. Classification (NCBI taxonomy): domain Eukaryota; kingdom Viridiplantae; phylum Streptophyta; class Magnoliopsida; order Ericales; family Theaceae; genus Camellia; species Camellia sinensis. The sequence goes on along the minus strand of NW_028128989.1, from coordinate 6,653,718 downwards.
AACTTCCTCTGCGACCTCCTACTCTTCTCTACCTCTTTCGCCACTTGTAAGTTCTCTCCTTCTTTGCTTTGTTTTTTGGCTTAGCATAATCATATTGGCTGGGGAGAATGGCGAAACATTTAAAAGATCTCTCATTGGATCGAATTTCTGGCTTCCGACACCATTTTTCCATCCCCGATGACGTCCGTCTGTCTTTTGTGGTAGACCGCACCCTTGATATGGAGAGGGTTGATGAAAACACCATCGTCATCCCTCTTCTATCAATCGCAGAGGGCGGGGTCCGTTTCCCCCTTCACCCACTCCTTAGGGCTGTGCTTTGCCATTGGGAGTTAATCCTTTCGCAGCCCAACGTCAATTTCTTTAAGGTTGTGATGGGGATTGTCGCACTAAACCATCGCCTTGGGCTTAACCTTGGCATTCCCGCTATTCGGCATTGCAACGCCTTGGCCAAATCTTCTAGTCGGCACAGGCATTATTTCCTTAGAGCCAAAGACACCGACCATCAACTAGTGACTATGCTTTCCAACTCTGGGAAGCTAGTCGATGATGTTATGGTCGTTGTCCAAGGAAACTGGAAATTCGGTGAAGGCGAGGTTTGCCTCGATCGTATTCCTAGACGGAGGGGCGAACCGGGTGGCATCTTTTATTCATTTGTTAAATTTATAAAAGCTTCGTTTTTGGAGCCTTATGATTTTGCTTTTGCAGGGAATGATTTGAAGAAAATCTTGACCTCAACTGACGACGCTGTTCTTTCAGAAATCAAGACTACGCTCATGTACTTTGGCCGACGGAGTCTTCAGAAGCAAGGGAGGGCGGCCCACGTTCTGCTCCGCTACGAGCCGACTTATATGACCTTTTCGGCGGCGGAAAATATCCCAATTCCGATCGGTGAGGAGTTTCTTGTCGCCCGTATCTTGACTGACTTCAAAAATTTGAGGCAAGTCGGCTGCGAGGAATCAGATTCGGAGCGACCGGAAGTAGTTGAGGCTGCCGAATCAGATGAAGCCGAAACAGAGGTTGACGAGGCTTTGAAATTAGCATTTGAGGAAGCCAGCCTCAATTCGGCTGATAATCCGTCCACTTCGGGTCGAGAGGACCGTCCACTTGACAATATTTTTTAGGGTTTGGAGGATCTTCTCGGCGCGTACCCAGAAGATATGGCTGGGCTGAGCCTCACTAAGCTTGCCAAGAAAGCGAACGCGGAAAGACTAGCTGCGCGGCGGAGGGCGGAGGAGATTCGGGCTGCCGAATCTCAGTCTCAGTCTCAATCCTCCCTGCCCGTTATTGAGGAAGTGACGGCAAAAGGAGGAAGCACCGAAACGGAACCCTTGGTGCAGGCCAGTATAGAAGCTGAGCAAAGGGTGGAGAAGCGCCCTGCCGATGTTGAGGCCGGCTCAGAAGAAGATCGCGCCGATAAACGGCCTCGTTTGGAGGAATCGGATGTGATTGTACCTTTTGTTATTCAGCCGAAGATGAAAAATACGCCGATCTTCTCCGATGCTTCAGTAATCAAAGATCCAGCGGTTGCACTTAGTTTGGCGACGTCCGTTTCACTGCATGCTGATAAGGCGCCTTTTCGGGCAGAGCCGGATCTGGTTGCAATTGCGTTGGCCGCGCAATCGGCTCTTTTGGTACATATCTTGACTCTGTCTTTTCTCCTTACACATTATTTTGGTTTTAACTTCTTGTTTTGCAGACCGTCGGAAGGATAGTCGATATGGGCCGTCGCTATCATGATGCCGTGGAGCAAATTGGCCGTTTACAAGTAGAGGTTGAGGGCCAAAGGAGTAGGGCGCAGATCGAGGGCGCTCGTGCCGAGGCCGAGTTGGAGAAAGCCCATAATGCTGAGGATTTGAGATCGGTCGCCGAGGAGAGGGCGAATGCGAGCGATGCCGCTCTTAAATTGGCCCAGGAGGCGAATTCTAAATTGAAGGCTGAGTTAGAAGAGATTAAGGCGGCGAAGGAAACAGCTGACCTGAAGGCTTCCAGCGCATTTGATTTTGGGAAAAAATCTGCTTATGATGAATACGTAGACGAAGTCCCCAAGTTTGAGAATCGGGGCTTTAAACACAGCTGGCTCAAAGCCCTTGTTGCCGCTAATGTGTCTTTGGCTGCGCCAATTCCATATGAGCAAGTGGATGTTGAGCCACTGGAGTCTGATTTCAAAGGCGCTTGTTTTTTGTTTTAGGATTTGCGTGTATTTTTTAGCTTTTTACAGTTTTTTGCTTAGTAATTTTCATATGTAAAATGGTTACAATTTGTGTTCAATTTACTTAATGAAAATTCATTTTGTACCTCGCTGTTACTGATGAATGGAATTGCTTTGGGTCAAATGTTGTATAATTGCCGACTAAATGATTAGGACGTTTTAAAAGCCAAAAATTGGTGAATGAACTGACTGCGGCACATATCGATCGGCATGAGGTCAGGGTACGCGGCCGGCTAAATTAATAAATCTGCCATTGCCCCAGCCAGTGCATGAACTTCGAAGGCATTGATCAAAAATTGTCGTTTAGATAGTTAGGCCGTTGTAAAAGCCAAAAATTAAATGAACTGGCTGCGGCACATATCGATCGGCATGAGGCTAGGGTACACGGCCGGCTAGATTAATAAATCTGCCCTTGCCCCAGCCAGTGCATGAACTTCAAAGGCATTGATCAAAAATTGCCGTTTAGATGGTTAGGCTGTTTTAAAAGCCAAAAATTGTGTTAGAATTTACCATCACCTACCACACACTTACCATCACCTACCACACACTCACCTACTACACTCACCTACTCCTCACCTACCACCACCTAACCTACATCTATATAATCAATCAATTGTAACATAATCAAATACAAGAATCAATAATACAATCATTTTTCTTTATACATTAAATTTCTACATGGTATCAGAGCAGGTTTAGAACCTGATATTTTCGCTTCCCCGGCGGGCGGCAACCTCACCTTAGCTACCCGCCGGACCTCAATCTAGTCCACTAAAATTTTCTACACATACCTTCACTCTTCTCGGTTTCTTCTTCTCTTCATCGTTTCACTTGTTGCTTCCAATCGGCGTCCCCTCTCTCTGTCGACCCTGTATCGTAATGGAGGCGGCTGTTGTAACTCAAACGAATGTTGGTGCTGCTGCTAATCAGGACAAGGATCAATCTCATTCCGATGTCAAACTCTTCAACAGATGGGTCTTTGACGACATTCAGATCAGTGACATGTCTGTAACAGATTACATTGCTGTGAATCCTGTAAAGCACGCAACTTATGTGCCTCACACAGCTGGAAGGTACTCAGTCAAGCGGTTTAGGAAAGCCCAGTGCCCAATTGTGGAGAGGCTGACCAACTCTTTGATGATGCATGGGCGAAACAATGGTAAGAAGCTTATGGCGGTCCGCATTGTTAAGCATGCAATGGAAATTATCCATCTGCTGACTGATCTAAATCCCATTCAAATCATTGTTGATGCTGTTATCAACAGTGGACCAAGGGAAGATGCAACCAAAATTGGTTCTGCTGGTGTTGTGAGGCGTCAAGCTGTTGATATATCTCCACTGCGCCGTGTTAATCAGGCAATTTATCTTCTGACAACTGGTGCTCGTGAAAGTGCTTTCAGGAACATAAAGACAATAGCTGAATGCCTAGCTGATGAATTAATCAATGCTGCCAAAGGGTCTTCCAACAGTTATGCTATCAAGAAGAAGGATGAAATTGAAAGGGTTACAAAAGCCAATTCAAGAGCCAAACAGACCTTTTACACAACTGAATACCCAGCTCACTCTTCACTTTATCTATTTCTTTTACTTTTTTTATTTTTTATTTATTCTCTTTATCTGTCTAACCCATGTGCGTCTCCCTCTATTCCCACTCGGTTGCTGAACAATTTCCATTCACCTCACGTGGTGAACAATTTTCCAAAACAGCCCTCCACAACCTCTCCACGGGTTCAGAAAACCCCACTCTTCTCCTCAATAAATTATTCTTCTTTGCCACAAATCCCACCTTTAGTAAACCCAACACACCATTCACACACACACCGTTTAGAGAGAGAGAGCCCACTTAACTTTCTTTTTCTTTTTTTTTTTTTCAAAGGATTTTCAGAGGCTTCAGACTGGTTTGATTTCCACATGTTCTCTCAGCCTCCGCATTGATTTATATAGAACATGACGAAGAGGCCGACACGCGCATTGTCGATCACGTGCATCGCCGCGTGTCTGGCGCGCCTTTTGATGGCTCGTCTTTTGATGAATTGGGCACGCCTTTTGATGGCACGCCTTTTTATGGATTGGGCACGCCTTTTGATGGCACGCCTTTTGAAAGATTGGGCACCCCTTTTGAGGGTGCGACTTTTCAGGGGTCCGACAAGACTCTGTAAACTGTCCCGACATTGATTTCGGTTAGCTCCTTTAAGGGTCCGACAAGACTCTGTAAACTGTCCCGACATTGATTCCGGTTAGCTCCTTTAAGGGTCCGACAAGACTCTGTAAACTGTCCCGACATTGATTCCGGTTAGTTTCTACAAGGGTCCAGCAAGACTCCGTAAACTGTCACAACAACTGTCACAACAGTGTCCTCTACCATGTTATGACACCCCCATACAGTGTCATCTACCACGTTATGACACCACCATACAGTGTCCTCTACAACGTTATGACACCACCATCCAGTGTCCTCTACCACGTTATGGCACCACCTTTCAGTGTCTTCACCAACGGTCTGACACGACCATACAGTGTCTCCTATCTTTATTTTATTTTTTATGTATTTTCTTGTTTTGTTCCTCTCTCCAAACTCAAGTTGGTTAGTTTCTATCCTCCTTGAGTTTGCGGGGGGCTGTTAGAATTTACCATCACCTACCACACACTTACCATCACCTACCACACACTCACCTACTACACTCACCTACTCCTCACCTACCACCACCTAACCTACATCTATATAATCAATCAATTGTAACATAATCAAATACAAGAATCAATAATACAATCATTTTTCTTTATACATTAAATTTCTACAAATTGAATGAACTGGCTGCGGCACATATCAATCGACATGAGGTCAGGGTACGCGGACGACTAGATTAATAAATCTGCCATTGCCCCAGCCAGTGCATGAACTTCAAAGGCATTGATCAAAAATTGCCGTTTAGATGGTTAGGCTATTGTAAAAGCCAAAAATTGAATGAACTGGCTGCAGCACAGATCGATCGGCATGAGGCCAGGGTACGCGGCCGGCTAGGTTAATAAATCTGCCCTTGCCCCAGCCAATGTATGAACTTCGAAGGCATTGATCAAAAATTGCCGTTTAAATAGGCCGTTTTAAAAGCCAAAAATTGAATAAACTGGCTGCGGCACATATCGATAGGCATGAGGCCAGGGTACGCGGCCGGCTAGATTAATAAATCTGCCCTTGTCCCAGCCAGTGCATGAACGTCAAAGGCATTGATCAAAAATTGCCGTTTAGATGGTTAGGCCGTTTTAAAAGCCAAAAATTGAATGAATGAACTGGCTACGGCACATATCGATCGGCATGAGGCCAGGGTACGTGGCCGGCTAGATTACTAAATCTGCCTTTGCTCCAGCTAGTGCATGAACTTCAAAGGCATTGATCAAAAATTGCCATTTAGACGGTTAGGCCGTTTTAAAAGCCAAAAATTGAATGAACTGGCTGCGACACATATCGATCGGCATGAGACCAGGGTACGCGGCCGGCTAGATTAATAAATCTGTCATTGCCCAAGCTAGTGCATGAACTTCAAAGGCATTGATAAAAAATTGCTGTTTAGATGGTTAGGCCGTTTTAAAAGCCAAAAATTGAATGAATGAACTAGCTGCGGCACATATCGATCGACATGAGGCCAGGGTACGCGGCCTGCTAGATTAATAAATCTGCCCTTGCCCCCGCCAGTGCATGAACTTCAAAGGCATTGATCAAAAATTGCCGTTTAGATAGTTTGGAGAGTAGCGTTAATGAAACTGCCTCGGGGGCGCTGCAAGTATTAGAAATAAATGGGGGGTAGCTGTTTGTGCCAATAACTTCGCTTACTGTGTTTTCAAGGTAACTTATCGCGAATGGCAAATAGAGTTTTCTTCAACAGCAGAGGCGAAGGTCGAACTTTGGCTAAGCTTGATACTGCGATGAATCGCGGCAGAGAAACCACCCTTGCGGGAAGTAGGGTGTCCAAAGAACGGGAAAAACCTCAGCCTCCAAGTCGTCGAAGCAGATCACCCCGAAAGGAGAAACAGCAACGGGGAAGCTCTCTGCGACCGCGACCATTGAGTTTCACAGTTTTCGTGGGGAACAGACCGATGACGGAGGCGGACTCCATTATCAGGGACCCAGTGGTGGCGGTCGAATTTGCTCGACAGATTTTTCCACTTGAGGTGCAGCAATTGATGGTTGGCCGACAAGATTTCGACGTCTTTGGAGAGGGAATCCACGGGGCGGTGAAGGGACTGTACACCGCTTACGAAGTCGTCATGCGCCTGCGGGCCGCGCGGCGAGAGATAGAGAAGATGGACGAAATGGTCCGCAGTTCGGAGGTTTGGGTGGAGAAAGCCGAGCGCGAACTTAATGAGCTTAGGATGGCTAAAGCCGCCGAGCTGCACGTGGCGGGTCGATCTAATCCAATCGTGGACGAAAGGGTGACCCAACAGCTATTGAGTCATACCATTGCCCATCGAGACACGGCTAGCATGTTTGTCGTAGAAAATGCCAGATCCAAAGGTTATGAGCAAGGCATTCATGCGGGCCGGAATGTTGGGATCGACAAAATGAAGGAGAAGCTTGCAGAGGAGGTCTGCCGATGTAAGAATCGGGGATTTAAGCACAGTTGGGTCGCGGCACTTCAGGCCGCAGAGGCTCTTCAAGCAAAGGGTGTCAATTCGGCGTTGCCGCGGTACCGACGCAATCATTTTCCCTTTTCCGCCTTTGAGGTCGAAAAGAGCGACGATGAGGGAGAGGCCGCATAAAAATACTTGTTGTAATGTTCAAGCGCGGATTGCGCCGAAAATTATGTAATTACTTGTCAGATGAATAAGATGCTATGTTGTTAATATTCCTATTGCCTTATAATCACTTGTCAAATTGCGTAATTATGCAATTCTTTGGCATATATATGTTTGCATGTTTTGTGCTTTGTTGGACAGAGATTGTTCGAACGGTTTTAGCCGGCTCGTCCTAATGGAGCACGTCACTAAATATTTATTCAATATGCTCGTTACATTGCCCAAAAACGGTGTTGATAAGACTCCGAATCCGGCATTTTCTTAGGTATTTATTCAGCTCCAGGCTCAGGCTTGGAGGGCGTCATGCGCCGAAGGGGCTCCGAATCCGAAAACTTTGATTGGCCGATCGTGATATCCACGAAGGGTGCTCCGAATCCAGAGGCTTTTATTTGCCGATCATGATATCCACGAAGGGCGCTCCGAATCCGGAGGCTTTTCCAGCCCAACGGCGTCATGCGTCGAAAGGGGCTCCGAATCCGAAGACTTTGAGTGGCCAATCGTGATATCAACGAAGGGCGCTTTGAATCCGAAGGCTTTTATTGGCCCAATGACATCATGCGCCGAAGGGGCTCCTAATCCAAAGACTTTGAGTGGCCGATCATGATATCCATAAAGGGCGCTCCGAATCCGGAGACTTTGATTGGCCGATCATGATATCCACAAAGGGCGCGCTCCGAATTCGGAGGCTTTTATTGGCCGATCGTGATATCCATGAAGGGCGCTCCGAATCTGGAGGCTTTTCCGACCCAATGGCGTCATGCGCCGAAGGAGCTCTGAATCCGGAGACTTTGAGTGGCCGATCGTGATATTCACAAAGGGCGCTCCGAATCTGAAGACTTTGATTGGCCGATCGTGATATCTATGAAGGGCGCTCCGAATCTAGAGGCTTTTATTGGCCGATCGTGATATCCACGAAGGGCGCTTCGAATCCGGAGGCTTTTCCGGCCCAACGGCGTCATGCGCCGAAGGGGCTCCGAATCTGGAAACTTTGAGTGGCCGATTATGATATCCACGAAGGGTGCTCCGAATCCGGAGGCTTTTATTGGCCGATCGTGAAATCCACGAAGGGCGCTATGAATCCGGAGGCTTTTTTGGCCCAACAACGTCATGCGTCGAAGGTGCTCCGAATCCGGAGACTTTGAGTGGCCGATCGTGATATTCACGAAGGGCGCTTCGAATTCGGAGGCTTTTTCGGCCCAACGGCGTCATGTGCCGAAGGGGCTCCGAATTCGGAGACTTTGAGTGGCCGATCGTGATATCCACCAAGAGCGCTTCGAATCCGGAGACTTTTATTAGCTGATCGTGATATCCACGAAGGGCGCTCCAAATCCGGAGGCTTTTGCGGAACACTTTTAGAACAATTTTCGACTAGAATCCTCGTATTACAAAAGTGGAATTTGTACATGGCGAATCGTTTAACACAAATCATTCCCCACAGGTCGGGTTTAATGATAAAACTTTCACAAGTGGGTCGAGTTCCAAGGCCTTGGGAGACTCCTTCCTGTCATATCTTTCAGCCGATATGCCTCTATTCCTGCGATGGAATCTATTTGATAGGGGCCGTCCTAGTTTGGACCAAGTTTTCCATTAACCGGCTTCCTGTCGGTTGGAAGCACCTTCTTCAGGACCAATTCTCCTGGTGTGTAGCGGCGCAGCTGAACTCGTTGATTGTATGATTCCGCCAACTGCTACTGGTACCGTGCCATGGACGCAAGAGCGCGGTCTCTTCGTTCCTCGATTAGAATCAAATCCAAAGCCAGCATCATGTCGTTTCGGCCTGTATTAAAAACTTGCGACTTGAGGGTCGGGAGGCCGATCTCCAAGGGTAAGATCGCCTGGTTGCCAAAGCATAGGGCAAACGGAGTTTCTCCAGTTGATCTCCTCGGCGTTGTTCGATGAGCCCACAATACACTTGGCAATTCTTCGACCCATTTGCCTTTGGCTTTCTCCAGCCTTTTTTTGATGCCGTCCAGGATGGATTTGTTCGAAGCTTCGGCCTAACCATTGCTTTGGGGATAAGCCAGAGTAGAAAAATACGGCCGAATACCATATTTGTCGCACAGTTCTCGGTAAACACCACAATCAAATTGAGTGCCGTTGTCTGAAATAAGGGCTTTTGGAATGTCGAATTGTGTTATGATGTTCCTCCACACAAAGCGTTTAACATCAACGTCTCGAATGTGTGTTAATGCCTCCGCTTCGACCCATTTTGTGAAGTAATCTGTTGCGACGATCAAGTATCGCTTATTCCCTGGGGCCCTCGGCAATGGTCCTACGATATCGAGCCCCCACTGGGCGAACGGCTAGGGACTGGTAATAGAGTTCAGCTCTTCTGCGGGCAAATAGGTTAGTGGGGAGAACTTCTGGCACTGTTCACACTTTTTCGCATAACACTCGGCGTTAGCTCTCATTGTCGGCCAATAATACCCCTGCGTTATAGCTCAATGGGCCAAAGAACGCCCACCAGAATGGGCACCATAACTGCCCTCATGTATCTCAGTCAGAAGCTCTTCGACTTTGTCTGGGTGCACGCATTCCAAATATGGACCAGAGAGGGATTTTTTATAGAGCCCTCCTTGCGGATCTAAGTAGTATCTCATGGCTTTGTTTCACAACTTGTGCGCTTCTTTCTTCTCCTCTGGGAGTTGGTCAGAAGACAAGAAAGCAGCAATGGGATCCATCCAACTTGGGACAGATTCTATAACGTTAATCTGGACTTTCTCTGAAGGGCCAATGCTTGGCTTCGGGATGAAACCTACTTCGATAGTCCGTTTAATCTCTGAGTTGATAGCGGAGGCTAGGCAAGCCAAGGCGTCTGCATAGGTGTTCTGATCACATGTTATCTGGTTCAACTCATGATGGTCGAATTTTGCCAACAAGGAATTGGCCATTTTCATGTAGGCCGCCATGCGGTCGTTCCTTGTTCGTACTCCCTCTTTAGCTGGTTGATCACCAGTTTTGAATCACAAAACACAAGCAACCGCCGAGCGCCAAGAATGTGCACGTTCCGTAAATTGGCTAGGAGGGCTTCGTATTTGGCTTCGTTATTTGATGCTTCGAAGCCAAGCTTGACGGTCTGCTCAATTATTGCGCCGTCAGGAGACATGATGACAACTCCGGCTCCACTGCCCTGCTGATTGGACGACCCATCGCAATATAACTGCCAAATATCCCCAACATAAATCCTCCAGTTCGGCTTCGGTCGAATTTCATCAAGCTTGATGTTGGTCAGGACACCAGTGAATTCGGCGACAAAATCGGTAAGCACCTATCCTTTGATTGAGGTTCTGGGTAAAAATTGAATATCGTATTGGCCGAGTTCCAGAGCCCACTTTGAAACACGTCCGGAAGCTTTTGCACTGCGTAGTACAGACCGGAGGGGATAGTCTGTTAGCACCCCAATGCTATGACCCTGGAAGTAATGCATTAGTTTCCTTGCTGCCATGACTAGGGCTAGGATGAGCTTTTCCAGCGGAAGGTAGCGTGTTTCGGCATCAACCATTGCCTTGCTCATATAATACACCGGCCGTTGTTCTCCCAGTTCTTCCTTTATCAGCACGACGCTGACGGCCCCGTCGGAAACTGCCAGATGCATAATGAGCGGGTCACCAAGAGAGGGCGTTGCCAAGAGTAGTATTGAGCGGAGGTATGTCTTAAGGCCGTTGAAAGCGGCTTCGCATTCGGAGGACCATTCAAAAGCCTTGCCCTGCCGTAGTGTATGAAAGAATTGTTGGCAGCAATCTGTGGAACGACTGATAAACCTGTTGAGCACGGCGGCCATCCCCATTAACTTTTGCACCTCTTTTACTGATCAGGGGGAGCTGAGCTCCAGGATTGCTGAGATCTGCCTTGGGTTAGTTTCGATTCCTCGGTGATTGACGATATATCCCAAGAATTTACCAGAGCCGATTCCAAAGGCACATTTGGAAGTGTTCAGTTTCACTCCATATTTGCGTAGGATGCCGAATGTTTCTTCAAGATCGGCTATATGATTCTGCTTTACCTTTGACTTGACCACCATATCGTCAATGTACACTTCCATTGTGCGACCGAGTTTCTTTTTGAACATGGTGGTGACTAGTCTCTAGTAAGTTGCCCCGGCGTTCTTCAGTCCAAAAGGCATAACCTTATAGCAGTAGGTTCCTCTTGGGGTGAGGAATGCAGTTTTCTCCTGGTCCTCCGGATGCATGGCAGTTTGATGATAGCCTCTGTAAGCATCGAGGAAACTCATGCGCTAATGGCGTGCTGTAGCATCTACCAGTTGGTCTATCCTTGGGAGAGGAAAACAGTCTTTGGGGCAGGCTTTGTTTAGGTCCGTGAAATCAACGCAGACTTGCCATGTACCGTTCTTTTTCATAAGTACAGTATTAGAGAGCCATGTGGGGTAGGTAACTTCCCTGATTGCCCCTGCATCAAGCAGTCGGTCAACCTCTTCAATCACGGCGGTAGTGTGCTCTGCGGCAGATCGCCGGCTTTTCTGAACGATCGGTTTGCACCTAGGGTCAACATTCAAACGATGCTCGGAAACAGTTAGGTCGACGCCCAACATTTCATATGGAGTCCATGCAAATACATCAAGATTATCGAGTAGGAAGGATACTAGCTGCTGCCTGTCGGCTTGATTTAGGGAGGCGTCGACCATGAAGAATCTCTCTGGATTGCCGTCAATCTCCATTCGGTCTAAGTCTTTCGTGGCTTTCTCATTCGGGAGTTGCCCAACATCGTCGAGGCTTTCACGATCCGACACCTCGATGGAGTTAACTTGCAAATCCTTTGGCGTTTTTCCGGAGAGGAGATAGCATACTTGTGCCGATTGTTGGGAACCACGGATCTGCTCGATGCCGTATTCTATCGGGAAGCGCAGAAGCTGATGATAGGTGCTCGGGACCGCCCGCATAGTATACAACCAAATTCGCCCCATGATGAGATTGTACGGCAAAGGCAGCCTGACGACCAAGAATTCCACATCCACTGTTCGGGAGCCTACTCGGACAGGTAGTATGATTTTCCCTAACGGATATTCTGGATTTGCGTTGAAGCTGAATAATGGATAAGGAGCCGGAGACAAGTCTGATTCGTTTAAGCCAAGTTTGATGAAGGTCTTGTAATACATAACCTCAGAAGTACTTCCCTGATCTATGAGAACGCGCTCGATAGTAAATCGGTTGACACGTAGTTCAATGACCAGTGGATCAATGTGGGGGATTGTTATGCCGATAAGATCAGAATCGTCAAAGGTGATACTCGGAGCTTCATGCGGCCGTTTCGCTGGCGTGAGTTGCTTCTGGGATGCAGGGAGTGTTTGAATTGTATGTATGGCTGAGGGCGTTGGCAAGCTGTATATCATATGGATGACTACAAGCGGAGGTGATTCTCGCCGAAGTACAATTGGTCTGGTTGCGCACGTTTGGGCATGGTGCTGGGGCTGAACATCTCGGACCAACTCCTGAAGGTCTTTCATGACACAGCTACTGTCACGATCGTGATCTTTGCGATATTCACACCGCCTATCCCTTCTTGTCGAGTCGGGAGGTGCCACCGCTTCTGATGGCTTGGTGTAGAACGAGGGGGCCCACTTTATATGCGGACTTTCTTCAGAGGAACTGGAAACTTCAGATCGTCCATTCTTCTTGGGACTCGGGGATAATAAGTCGGAGCTGCTATCGATGTCTTGAAGCCGGGCTCGAGGTCGTCGATCACCTGCTTTCAAAGGTCGCTCGGGATTTTGGGGCACGGCTTGTTTGGATTTCGCTACCTCCAAAGCCAAATCCTGACGGAGGCGCTCGTTCTCATCGATCAAGTTTTCCAACCTCTGCTCATTTTGCTTTGCCTGCTTCATGATCGCTTGCATTGCCTCATGTTCTGGAGTCGAAGGTGAGGCGAAGTTCAAAACGCGTCTTGCTGGGAGAAGCTCCGGTCCGTGCGTGTTTGTTGGAGTGAAAACATCTACCTGCGTGTTTTCATAAGTGACTATTAGAGGATCCTCCGTCACGTCCGCCATGGATATGCTTGAGTATTCCCACAGACGGCGCCAGTTGTGGGGAAGTGGTTTTTGGAAATACTCTTCCGATCCTGGGGGACGCTCGTGATTCACTGATAGGCACCTGAAAGGAAGTACACACTCCGGTCGGGGGTGCCAGAATTAGCACTCTGACGGACAAGTCAGTCTCTCGTTCTAGATTACCTATATTCTAAGTTAAACACCACAATTATCACATACATTTCTCAGTCTGCTATTCCTTTATTTATACTCGTTCTCTGGGCCTTCGGGCCAGGTCCACTTTTCGCTCATTATGTTCATATTTACCCGGCTCCACAGCTCAGTACCTATTCGGCATATTTTGTAATAAACCGATATTCACTCGGCCCCTTGCTTAATCGACTATCTAGCCGAATAAGGTTGGGTCCGAGTTTCCGTGGCAATGGCCGAATGTTTAGAATCTTTATTCTTCAATGTTCGACTCTCCGGAATCTCTACGACTTCCAATATTCGGCCCCCACATATAATTATACAACTGTTATGTTTTCTAGATATTTTACAAAAAAAACCAATCACTAACTATTATATATAAGATAAACAATAATAAAAGGAAGAGAATAAATAAGAAAATAAATAAATAAATATATATATATATATATATATATATATATATATTTTTAATCAAGCCAAATACATAATGACCACACCTATTATTATGATTGTTATTATTTTCAAACAATATATAGATAGACACACAAATAAAATGGTTGAGTGATAGCAGCTAAATAGAATAGCATAAGTTTTATAGCTTCAACAAATCAATAACATGTTCTTTATCTTCCCTCTTCTCTCCATCTCTCTCTCTTGCTTCTCCATCTTCCTTCTTCATCATCCCTTTTCCCCCATTTTCATTTTTTTTTTGGTTGGGGGGGGGGTTTGAAAGAAGCAGTTCGAAACTGTTACGTAACGGTGAGTAATAGGCCGTCACCGTTACGGCCGTTATAGCGCCGTTATGACCGCTACGGCCAACACACTTGTGAATCTCAATCATACCGCAAAAGCGGCCGTAACGGGTGGCGGTAACCACCACAGCCGTTACGTAACGGCGTTACGTAACGGTTGCGGCTGCTTTTTAAAACCTTGATTACGCTAGACAAATATCGGAAAGTGTTTAATGACACATTTGTAATAGCAGACTGCTCGAGTTCTTGAGACCGGGGGGGATGGCACCCCGTGTAGGGTCAATTTCAAATTCAGTGTCAGTTGGAGACCTGGATCAAAATGCTTATCTTGAAAAAGAGCCACCACCTCGCCCAACATCCCTTCCCTTTCAATAGTCAATTCAAGAGCCAAAAACAAAAGCTAGATGTAATTGGTCCACTGATGCAGGTTCGTGTCTGCTCGTGATTGAATTCCACTGCTTTAGATTCAGTCAAGTTGTGGGGCTATGACTATTTGCAATCCCTGAATAATAATCAACTTCTTGTGGGTCCCACATCTTGACTACATCAATCTCCTGTTGTTGGAGAAAAATCGACCTTGAGTTTAGTAATCTTCAACATTGGAAAGATTCTTGATTGAAGGACCTTTCCTCTGGTACCAAACTGATAAAGCACTAACAGCCTGTATCCAGCAGACAACAAACATCGCAGTTGCCGGGTTGTAGCAAATTAGAAAAGCAGCAGTGGTAGATAAGAGAAGTACAACTAGAACAGGAGAAACGAAGAAAAGCAGTAGAAGCAAGGGAGAAAAGAGAGAATGTCAGCAGCAGTAGCAAAGGAGGAAAGAAGAAACAGTAGTAGCAAGGAAAAGGTAAGGCAGCAACAAAGGAAAGAAGTAGAAGAAGGGATTGCAAGATGTAAAGAAGATGTCGAGAGAAGATGACAGAAGCAGAGAGAGAGAGAGAGAGAGAAGGGGGGGGGGGGGGAGAGAGTGAAGCTCTTCCAAATGTTCAATTTTTATTCATCCTCAAAGCGTAATTTCATTTTATATCAGTAAGGCCTATTTAGAGGCTTAATGAGACAGCCAAAACGTGTAGATATCCTCTAAAACTAAGCCTATGTAACTAACTACTAAAAAATGTAGATATCCTCTAAAACTAACCTTATCAAACATAGTAACTTGATATTATAAAAATTATATGACTCCCGTTTGGGAACTTACTTTTTTAGCCAATTAGTCAAAAAGTTACTAAATTAGCCAAAAAGCCAACAACTCATACAAAAAAGTCAAAGATTCTCTTTTCTCTCTACTTTTTGCACATCTTTTCGTAATTAGCCAAAAAGTCATCCCAAACATACAAGTTTTTTTTACCTATCTTTTTAGCCAAATAGTCAAAAAGTTACTAAATTAGCCTGTTCCCAAACGAGGCCTTTTAAGCCCCTAAAAATCTTAATACAATCAAAATCCAACTAGATTAAATCAAGAATCCTTAAAGGCGAATCTCTTAATACTAGTAGACTTCTTATCCCTTAATATTAATAAACTTCTTGTCAAGGTTGTCAAAATCGGGATCCTAAGTAGGATTGGTGAGAGGGTCTGGTAGATCAGATCGTAAGATTGGATCGAGGATCGTAAGATCCTACTTTCTATTAAAAAAAAAGTTCAAAATTAAAATTAAAATGATACATATTAAAAATAAGGTGAAAAATCATAAAATCTGCGATCCTACTTGCGATCCTACCTACGATCCTACACGATCCCATGCGATCCTACACGATCCTACTTGCGATCCTGTTATAACATCGATCCTACAACGATCTGGATCGTTTTGGCAAAGTAGGATCGTAGGATCGTACGATCCGGATCGCGATTAACAACCATGCTTCTTGTAGGTCCCACATCTTCCTGACTGCATCACTTAAAGTTCGTAAAAACCAACAGATGTCAAGTCTTTGGTTAAGATTTTGAGGATTAAAGTGCTGCAGAGATAATTCTTTTTTATTTAGAAAAAAAAAAGAAAAAGAAATTCAACAAATAATAGACACAAATAGAAAGAAATAAGAACCCTACTCCACGAGGGCTGTTTGATATCCACACCCAAACTTTTAGAAGAGTTGCACCAATTCTTAACTTAGGAAAAACTTTCATTCCACTCAAAATTTGTGTCACAACAAAGGGCACTTTGTATTGGTACTAGAAATCCCTAAAGATGTAAAGAATTGTTCTAAAAATTGCCCCACTCAATATAGAAATCAATATATTACTCAAATTCCAACAAAATAGGTAGTTTTTACACAAATAATAGTCTAGATTGCAACCCAAGAATGTACTCTTGACCAACCAACTTAACTTAAACTCCCAAAATAAGAAATTCCAACCAAAATGGAAGCTATTGAACATAAAAATGCCAGCAAACATGATTTTATAAACTTTCATAATGACTTAATTAATCTTAATCAAGGATAAGAAACAAACGATCCACAAACCAAACATGTAGTCCTTTACTAAAACTAATGCCTGTGAGCATGCTTTTCCTCCTTGATCATTCATCACTAGGGGCAGAAAATGTTTGGATTTGGTGAAACAAAGAAGTTCTTCCCCTTCAATTTTGATGGACAAGTAGTTGCAAAGCATCAGCATTCAAGTAAAGTGTTAAGTAGTTATAACTAAATGTGAGATTTCTAGCATGTCCACTTTTCAGTCAAACAGACCTGAAATCTGTCAATCTTCTATATCATCTTTGTAAATCTTGATTAATGTCTGTTAACCCAATGGTATAGAAAAGGCAATGGTGAACCAGTAATGAGGTTTGGCAATGTTAAATTTTCCCTTTAAGTGAGCCCACCCTCATTTATCTGTCCCATCACAAAGTGCAGAATAATATCAAAATAATATCTACACAATGTCTCCAGAATATCTACAGGATATACATAATATCTAGAGAATATCTCACAGGTGGACCAACAATGATATTCTAAAAATCAAATGGAACATGAAATTGAACCCATAAATTACCAAAAGAAAGAATTACCTTCATTAGATTCGTTAGAAATCCCCGTACAGATATAACAATCAACATTCCAATGAATAAGAGGGATATGTACTGCACGAGAGAGAGAGAGAGAGAGAGAGAGAGATGTCAGACAAAAGCAGAAGATGCCAGCCCATTTAGCCGGTAAAGCATGTTGGTGACAATATGCAAATACTAAACTCGTTGAAAGTTTCAGCACATTTATGGCCCCATTTGGTAGAGCTTTCACAAGTAATATTGCACATAAGTATATATAAAAATCTTCATTTGGGTTACTCAGCAGTACCTCTAATGTTTCTCAAGACAATATAAGGTGAAGGTTTCTTAAGAAAATATTTGGAGAAAAGGTTCTACATTTTCAACTAAGTTCTAAGAATTTTGTTTGCCTTGAAACCAATGAACTATGTAACTGTATAATTGCAGATGAGCATAATATAACACAAGTCCAAACTTTTGTTCTTCTACAGCATTTGTCAATATATCCCTTAAGATTCCATGAAACATCAAATGTAGAATTTTGGTTGGAAAAAAAAAAAAAAAAAAACACAAAATCTGTACAAACACTATAACAACTTAACACATGTAATAATAGTAGTAAAATCACATGTTGATCCTGAACAACAGTTCCTTACATATCTGGGCTCATGTCTGCAACATGCCCCAAGATTAATTGCTTCTTATCATAAAAAAAAGAACACATCAATATTCATGTAGTTATCAGATCACATGACATGTGAGTTTTGATTCTGTCCAACCCAACACATGAACTAGGACTTGTTAACTAAAAGCACCACATTGTTAGCAATTTGCCCAACTAGCAAGGTGTGTGAAGATATCGTTACTAAGATGGCAAATAATAACCACATCTGCCACAGGCAGGTGACCGTGACAGACACTGCAGTATCATCCAATAATTCAGGAAAATAAACAATAACTAACCTGTGATAATAATGCGACATTGATACCAATATCAAAGAACTGCAAGAATATGCTAATTGTCCTAGTCACAGGATCAACTGAACCAGCCTGTCAAAGAAAAGCAGAGTATTTATAGTGTACTACATTTGAAAAGATTGTGCTAAGTGTTGCAAGGAGATTTTTAATTCGGATGACACAATACATTAACATGAAACTTAATACCTCCTTGAAGACAACACTCTGCAGAGACTGCATAAATTAATTAGATCAGTTAGTATCTCACATTTTACGTATCAGACCAAGGAAATAAAAAGAACAATAAAAGACAATAGGAAACCCTGCTCGTGTTGAGAAGAAGAGAATTGTGTCTTAGTCATGATAAGCTATTTTAGCAGCATCCCGGGTTTATGTTATCAAATGAAGAAGCAAAGATGTCAGGTGAACAATCTAACTTCACAATAATCAAGAATTAACATCTACCATGTGGTTGGAATGAATGACGCAACACA
Organism: Camellia sinensis; assembly: GCF_055761805.1. NCBI lineage: Eukaryota > Viridiplantae > Streptophyta > Magnoliopsida > Ericales > Theaceae > Camellia > Camellia sinensis. Next base: position 6,635,338 of record NW_028128989.1, on the reverse strand, counting down.
TGCATGTGCACACATGGACCAAAAAACAAACAAGGCAAGTGCAACTACAAAAACAAATACTCGACCTCCCCAACTTTTCAAGACTTGTCATACCTTTATCATTTTATAAACACAATAGACAGAACATGCATAGCCCAGTAGATTCTGCATGTGACCCCTCCAGGTCCGAGAATAAGCAGCAGCTTCCTGAAAATGACAAACTAAACTGAATACTGGTTTCTCCACCAGAGAGAGAGAGAGAGAGAGAGAGAGAGAGAGATCAATAACCAATTAAACCAACAACAAAAGATGGTGGAACCAGCCAAGAGGAATGTATATTAGCTTGATGTGACTGTAGTATGTGGATAAGAAAGCCCAATATTCCACCTTCCTCATATGTTATATGAAGGTCCTCTCAACTAGCATACTAAAATATTTTGTATGTGTCACAATGCCATTGAGGTAACAAATTCTGCGTCTTTCAGGAAAAAAGAAAACTGTCCGAAAATTCATTACATTGTGTTTTCCTTTGTACTTAGATGAGAAATAAAAAATTTCTTACACTTTAAATATCCAAAAGGGGGAAGGACAAAAGGCCGTTATAGATACAGACAGGGACATGAAAGAAGAGTGGAAAGAAAACAAACAAAGAGAGCAAACAACATCAACGAGCATGGGTTGACAACCCTCTTATGGAAGCCCCTTATGGAAAGGCTACATGTTTGATGTTACATTTATTAGGAAGCATCTAAAAATCAAAGGAAATTAAGATACGTAACTAATTATTTTAAAACTACAACTAAGAGGCTGAGGATGATAATGTAATATTAATATGTTGATAAATGTAACATTAGGATTTCGAAATATTGCATGATTTACAAAGGAAAAAGATACATGAATTGGTGTGGTTCCCTAAGTTTTGACACATGTTACTGAATTCTGCTTTCTCTTCAATCTCAAGTATATATATATATCATGTTTATAGGAACTTCTAATTTCTTTTCTTTTGAAAGGAATAAGAAAAGGTCTTATTTGTCATAGCCATTCCTAATACCTATTCTTGGTGGAGTTTGAGTAAGATAGGCAAGCAACTCAAAATTCTTAACCAAATCTGGGTGAATTTTGTTATTTAAAAATGGTAACATCTTATTGGAAGGCAGTCAAGAATGGGTATCTTAGGTGGAAAGTTAACAACCCCCTAGGTATAGCAAAAGGATTTCACTAATCAGCTCTGATAGATTAGTACATCGCAGGGCAAGTAGATCTGTGAGGCTGTAATTAGCGAACAATTTGCTTCTAGAAGAGCAATATGATGCATGGTGCTATATTGGCAAGGACAATTGAGTTTGATATTTCCCAATGCATTCCAAATAATAACTTAAAGGGATCTATACTGTGAGGCAAGTACAAGGGATCCAATTTTTTGAGACAAATTACATGTTGCCATGCCATCTTTATCAATTTGTAATTACGCCTAAATTTGACTCAGTTTCATTCAAGATATTCTGAATGCAAAATCACAATAAAGCAGTACGAATACCCAAAAAAAAAAGTAGCTTAACAGCAAACTATGTATGATGTAGCCCATTACAATTTTTAAACCGATGAAGTATCTATTCTTACAGTATATGGATATGGGACCAAAAATATTTAAATTAGTAGCTGCAAAAATAAGACTACATCATTAAAAGTAAACCTTAGCTTGGCGAAGCTCATAGATTTCCAAAAATAACTGCTTTGAAAGCTCTTCCAAAGCTTGTACTTCTGCTTCCATGATTTTAATATCTAAAGAGAGCAAGAAGAAAATGGAGGTCCAAGGAAGTCAGAAGTTACACAAATATGTAGGAAACAAAGACATGGAAATATTAATTAGAAAGGTCTAAAGAAACACAACATGCTGTTTAATCTGAAAAAGCAATAGAATGACTGCAGTAATCTGTGAGTGGAAGAAATTTAATCATCAGCATTTCCCATGTGCACTTCTCAAATATACATCAAAATAGACAACTCACAGCACTCGAAAGCAACTTAAATACAACCCTAATATCTCACTAAGAGCAATGAGTATTCAAACAAAGAAGGATGAATCCTTAGTTGCATATGGAAAGTAAGACTTCTAGCATATGGAAAACTTTATACAAAGTACCTCCGTCAGAATATTTAGACAACCAAGACTCAAAAGAATTAGCACCTGGCAGATATAGAGCATAACCCCATTAGCCTTCCCAAACCCACAATTGTTGAAATTACACCTGTTTCGAGCGGACAATAAAAAGCAATGGAGGTGTCTAGAATGCCTAAAAAAACAGCCCAACCCAATTCAACAAGCCTTCATCATAGTTACCAGGATCAACTACATAGATTCGTCTCTCTAATTGGCTTTATGCAAAGCCATAGTTTCAGTCAGCATCCAAGTAATCTTCACTTTTCTCATGACCTCAACCCATGTCTTTTTTGATCTACCTCTTATCCTTTTAACACTTTCAACTTGGATTGAAACACCTCACTATGATTAAGGATGGAATATTTTCCAGACCTGAATTGCTTGCAGCAATATTTTCTCAGGATCTCAGATGTGGCACTCTAGGTTTTCACCAATCTAATGTGAGAAACTTTTCTTTTCTCACAACCTCAACACACATATCTTTCGGCCTAACTCTCGTCATTTTCTGACTTTCAGACCAGATCAAATCACTCAACACTAGTGAAGAGGTTAGAATATTTTCCAAACCTGACTACAGGACAACAATATTATCCTAGGATCTTGAATGTGTCTTTCTAGTTTTTCCAGCATACAACTAATAGGATAAAAATCATTAAAATAATTCCAAAACTTCACAAACTTCTGAAGCGTAGCCAACACATACTCCGTAGACTCCACAACATTCTAACCATAGTTAATGTCCCACATGGCAAAGAAGTGTCACCCCATACCTCTAAAGTGACTTCCATGAAAGAATGAATATACTTATTTTTGAAGAAAAAATATGTTAGCAAACAAAACAAAACAAAAAGTTAAGGGAACTTGACCCATAATCATTTGTAGCATCACATTGCTACAATACAACACCTATAGATGACAATTAATTTTTGAAAGCTACAAAAATTCACAAGGCTCTGCCTTTGGTCAGAGCAATGCAGTATGATTCAAAGCATAGATGATTGTAATTGATCTAGCAAAAGCCAGAGTTTCCCTAGGCTCCTATTAGTGCTACCCAATTTATAAACCTGAAAGATATATATATATATAGGGCTGCAAATGGATCGAGCTGTTTATGAACAAGCTCGGCTCGGCTCGTTAAGGGCTCGGTTCGGCTCGGCTCGTTTAGTAAATGAGCCGAGCTCGAGCTCGAATATTAGGCTCGGCTCGTTTATCTTTATTTAAATTATATAATAAATATATTATTTATATATTAAATAATATATAAATATATATAAATAAATTATTTATATATTAAAAATATATAAATATATATAAAAATAATAATATAAATACATTTTGCATATATTAAATAATATAAATAATATTTTTTATTTAAATATTTATATTTAAATAATATAAATAATATTAAAAAAAAATTATCGAGCCGAGCCGAGCCGAGCTCGAGTTTCATTAAAATTAACGAGCCGAGCCGAGCTCGAGCCCAGTTCCTTATCGAGCCGAGCTCGAGCCCAATTAAAGAGCTCGATAAGTAAACGGGCAGAGCTCGAGCTCAGCAAAGCTCGGCTCGGCTCGGTTCGTTTGCAGCCCTATTTATATACACCAAGAAAGAAAGCCAAGAAAATGAAGAATAAAAAGAAAAAAGAGAGAAAAAACCCCATACAAATTGAAATCCACTGTGAAGATGAAAAGATATCAACTGACAAACATAGATTCCTAAATAGATTACCTATAAAAAAAAAAAATGTACAAAACATGATTACAAATAAAAAAGTTGCTGACCTTGCTCCTTTTGATCCTCTTGCACAGACCGCACAATTGTCCCAACAATTTGCTTTAGGAAAGACCTATCCTTTAACTTCTGCAACATATAACTCTTAATGAGGAACAACTAAAGATCAAATTCAAACTACTCATGGAGTTAAAATGTCAGACATTAGAGATTAAGTTATTCACAGTTGATTTTTAAAACATCGATTTTATGGGCAACAAATATTTTTTACACACAAGCTATTCACAGAGAGAGGAAGGAACATGTCAGTACATTCCCATATAACCTCCCGTGCCCAAACCCATCCAAACCATTACGCATAACTCGGTCATGGAATCAAGGGATAGGAGGTTACAGAGGCAATATGTGTAGTTGGGCTGCGATGGTGATGCTCTGCCAAGGTTATGTGGGTTTAGTGTGGGTGAGTTTTTTCCGACACCAACGTCCATTCCCTTCTCCGATGTTGGTGTTCTGTTTCCCCTCCCCATCAGAAATTCCTCACTGCAAAAACTCATACCCACACCAAACCCACTCAGCTTTGGCTGAGCACCATCAGTGCCAAGAATCAAACAAGATCCAATTGAACAAATTAGAACGATTAAAAAAAAAGGCTGAGAATTGAACAACATCCAATTGAACTAGGTGATGATGCCTCGAAGCTCAAGTGAAAAAGAATCAGAATCATAAGAATAGAAGCCATGGAACTAGGGCCTTTGGCCTAGTGGTTGAGTAGCATCGCTTTGTGGAGTGAGGTTTCAGGTTCAAATCCTACGGATAAGAGTTTGATACCTTTTGTGGTTCCCCAACCCCTACTAACTAACTTCTAACCCTTATTGATGTATACCTTGTGAAAAAAAAACAAAAAAAAGAATAGAAGACATGGAACAAGGTTGATAACAGGGAGATTGAGTAGTGGTGATGTTTGGGAAGTTCGGTCAGAGGTTTGAAAAATGGGCGGAGATTTGGTTGATAGAAAGGGAGGTTGGGAAGGAGGTGGTGGTTGGTGGTCGATGGTGAAGGTTAAGGGAGAAAGGGAAGGTGATGGAGGGAGTGGTGGTCGGTGGCAGCTGGCAAAGATAGTAAGGCGAAGTGTATGAAGTATAGGATAGAATTTTGGAAGGACCACATTTTGCTGATGTCATTCTCTTATTGGTTGTCTGATAAACTCATCGTTTGACGTGTGAAACTAAATCTCTAGACATTAAAAATATCATATTTATGAGCACTATGATTCCCATTTAGGGTCTGTTTGCTGCAACTTATTCTACGGTGGAAGTTGATAATCTATTAACAAAATCCAAGAACAGCCCTCCCCTAGCTTGAGGGTAATTGAAGCTATTTTTACCATGTAAGTTGTAAGCAAAAGGTTTGGAGATGATCTAAATAAGTACACTTATTTAGGTCACATCACCTCTCTACTTTCTGCATGTCTTTTCGTAAAAAGTCAAAAAGTACACTAAATAAGCAAACCCCACACAACCTGTAAACAGTCTGGCATAGAATCCAAAAATAAAAAAGCCATATGCAACTTACTTATGCTGCAGCAAAAAGGCCCTTATTAACCTATAGTGTTGTACAAACCAGCATAAGCAGAAGCAAAAGTGCCTATCATTATGAACAACATAATTTAAAGCATGTTTTATTTCAAAATGTAGCTAGTAGTTAAATTTCTCCCAACATGTCAATATATTCATCAATATGTTTCACATTTTTGGGCAACAGAAATGTCATATTTTTAATCAAATTATCCATCATTGGATATTGTTAGAATATAATATGTAAAATGTTGCTTTAATAATTAGGTTAGTATAATAATTAGTATGCTTTAATAATGTACCTTTAATAATGTTGTTTGGTTTGTGCTTCTACTTTTGGTTTGTAATTGTTCTCCCTCTCCTCTATAAAGGAGAGAGCTCAACACACCATAACATACATCAATCAATAATACAATCCATATATATACAATTCTCTATTTCTCTTTATACATTGATTTCTTACATGGTATCAGAGCAAGGTTAACAACCTAGTCATTCTGCTTCACCGGCGGGCGGCAGTCTCGCCTTGGCCGCCCGCCGGACCTCTACACATACCTTCACTCCGCTGCCACCAATTATTCTTCTTGATCTTGATCTTCTTGTTGTTGCTGATTCAAATGTTTGGTTTTCATCATATGAGGAACATTCTCAGATGACATAATCACTACTGGTATATTTCTCAGAGATGAAGATTCCTTAATTTTCTTGAGCAAATCATAGCCTGTCATTCCAGGCATACAGTAATCTGTAATAATCAGATTCACTTCCACTCCCTGATGATTGTTTGGAGAAACAGAGGGTTGCTCTGGGTTGCTCTGCTCATCTTCATTCAAACTCAACTCTAAATCCAAGTCAAAGCACTCAAATTCAAGTCAAAGCACTCAAGTTCAGTGGCCCTTGTCAACCAAGGTTTCGGCCCTTCCTCATTTCATGTCCTTTAAGGTTGCTCAAGATGAAATGAAGCCAAAGCACTTTGCAGGTGCAACTATGAAGCAACAATTACTTGGTGGGGTCCCTGTTACGGCACCACATCCAATGCTTTCTTCTCTTGGTTCTGTTGCAGGAACCACTGAACCGTGGTTCAATTCCAATTCCTCTGAATCTCCTCCTGAGGACGTTGCTTCCGGTGCCGCCGCCATTGAAGTCAGCGGAGCCACCAGCGGAGTCATTGGTTGCATCAAAAGATCTTCAAAGTACTCTTTGCAGATTTCTTCTCCAGAGTCATCAATGTCGGCGGTTGCTACTTCCTTCTCTGCCTCAGTGGCTGCTGCCGGTGGTTCTGCATCTTCGTCATCCAAAAACCCTAAAGCCAGTTTCCAAAACCCTACCTCTCAATCTTGGGTTTCTCTCGTCTTCGTCTTCGAAGATAGCTTTGAAATCTCTCAAAGCATCAAGATTTTTGCCTGGAAATAAGGTTGGTTCGGGCTCAACTCTCGGAGCTCGCATGGTCTTTACGCCCGCGATGAAGCCCTTGACTTCGCTTGATTTCGACAGTTCAGTTTTCAACACGGAGAAAATTACTCTCGCTGGTCACGACGAGTATATTGTGAGAGGAGGGAGGGATCTGTTTCCTCTGCTACCTGATGCCTTCAAGGGCATTAAGCAAATTGGTGGTATTGGTTGGGGTTCACAGGGCCCTGCTCAAGCTCAGAATCTGAGGGATTCTCTTGCAGAAGCAAAATCAGACATTGTGGTCAAGATTGGCCTCAGGAAGGGTTCTCACCGACTCCCCCAAAAACAAAATAGACTCATCATCTAACCTCCACCAAAGACATAATCATCATGCTGACCATACACCATCCTCTAAAATAATAATTCTCCACGCACTCACAATTTGACCCATTCTTTTTATTATTATTATCATTATTATATATATATATATATTTTTTTTCTCTTTTTCATCCCACCGTTTCAGAACCCATTAAGAGTCTGTTCCCCACTCCCACCTTTATTATTTTTATTCCTCATTATATATTCATCATCCCCATGCTCATCATTTCATCACCATCCCCATATTTGTTTATTTATTTATTTTCGATTCCCTTCTTTTCACAAAAAAAAAAAAAAAAAAAAAACAATTTACAAATTTGCACAACAACCCATATTTTATTCATCTCAGGGATCCATCCCGATCCCAATTTTACACCAAAAAAAAAAAAAAAAAAAACCACAAACCCAAACACAACACCAAACGCTTTGTTTTCTTTTCTGCAGACGGCCACCCACCGACCTCACTTCTTCGCCTATTCCGCCGGTCTTTTCTTCTTGCCTCCGTCCTGGGCGGCCCTTGACGGTGTTGCCTCCGTGTTTCTCACTCCACTGGGCACGATCACTCCACCCTGCTCCTCCACTGCAGCATATGGCGGCCCTCCAAATCGGAACATCACGGTGGCTTTCCGCTTCAGCTCCTTATTTTCCGCCTTTAGCACACTTATCTCTGCTCGCGCATCCTTATACATGCGCTGGAGCAGAGCCAGTTGGGCGTTTAACTGCTGCACCTCATTTGTCTTACTCTGCAGCCGGTGCGACAGGTTTGTGACCGCCGTCATGGTCTCCACACATGACTTCAAAGTATACTGATTGGCCTCAATATCAGTTTGCACCGCCATTTTTTGCTCCACCGACCGCATCGGAAAGTTCAACGGAGCAAAACCAGAGGCGCTTGGTTGAGGTTCACTGGCCACCGCACCAGTTATCTCTCTTGTTGACTCGTTGAGGTCGGGAAAGAGAGTGAGCAGACCACGGGACGAAGAGGCCATATTCTGGGTAGCTGAACGGGAAGACGAGGCCATGTTATGGGTTGCTGAGTGTTTCAGAGAAGGGTTGGTTATAGAGTGTTACAGAGTATCTCTCTCAAGACAACGAAGAGTTTCTCAGAGGTTTTTAGCCAATTTTTTGTCTTAGCCTCTGCCTCAGCTTCAACATCCGTCTTGGTTAAATAGCCAAGGCAGACACGCGCATCGCGCGCCACTTGACGCCAGACGACAAAACGGGCGCGCAAGCCAATGTGGTGACGCGCCTCGCCATCATGTCTGGCACATCTTTTTATGACTTGGGCTCGCCTTTTGATGGCACGCCTTTTTATGGATTGGGCACGCCTTTTGATGGAACGCCTTTTGATAGATTGGGCACACCTTTTGAGGGTGCGACTTTTTAAGGGTCCGACAAGACTCTGTAAACTGTCCCGACATTGATTCCGGTTAGCTCCTTCATGGGTCCGACAAGACTCAGTAAACTGTCCCGACATTGATTCCGGTTAGCTCCTTCATGGGTTCGACAAGACTCTGTAAACTGTCCCAACATTGATTCCGGTTAGTTTCTACAAGGGTCCAGCAAGACTCCGTAAACTGTCACAACAACTGTCACAACATTGTCTGCTACAACGGTCCGACATGACCCCATAAACTGTCTTCTACATCGGTCCAACACGAGCCAGTGTCTTCTACATCGGTCTGCCATAACCATACAGTCTTCTACAACGGTCTGACACGACCATACAGTGTCTCCTATCCGTTTTTTATTTTTCAGATTTTTTCTGTTTTGTTACTCTCTCCAAACTCAAGTTGGTTGGTTCCTATCCTCCTTGAGTTTGAGGGGAGCTGTTAGAATATAATATGTAAAATGTTGCTTTAATAATTAGGTTAGTATAATAATTAGTATGCTTTAATAATGTACCTTTAATAATGTTGTTTGGTTTGTGCTTCTACTTTCGGTTTGTAATTGTTCTCCCTCTCCTCTATAAAGGAGAGAGCTCAACACACCATAACATACATCAATCAATAATACAATCCATATATATACAATTCTCTATTTCTCTTTATACATTGATTTTTTACAGATATAGATGTCCGATATTTTTCAAGTGACAGTTGAAAAAAAAATTGTTCACCCACATATCGGGAGCATCAACTACAGTTTTTCATTTTGTAATTCAGTTACTATGCAACACACTATGTTCCTATTGCTCTAATGAGTCACTTGAAATTCTTCCCATAACTAACATTGATGGGCAATCAATCTATATTATTAGCCCTCACTTTCTTATGCATGTTAGTTGCTTGCCATGGTTAGACACTTAAAAGAGTGACTTTGTCGGTGCAAAGAGCAAGCAGATCTCACATTACTAAGCTATATAAATAGGGTTATAGTTCACTGTAGTACACTGTTTTGATAAGTCTAGTACACTCTTATAAATCAATAATTACAACAATCAAACAGCAGTCACTATATGACATGCTTATTAATAGGCTACCACAAAGATCCATTTATTTACTGATTATGGGTAAGAGAGGTTAGAGGCGATTGGTCGTTGACCTCTGGGAAGATGGCGGACACTTCAATGGCCTGAGATCACTGGAGGTGGAAGAGGAAAAGACCAAAGCAGACTTAGAGAGGCAAGGGGTGGCAATGAGAGGCATTGAACACTTTGTATATGTTGTATGATTCTTGTTGTTCTTGTTATGATTGTGGCTGCACTTATGATGCTGTTATATAGATTCCAGGAGTATTGGAGCCTAAGCAACCTCAAGACCGGTGGCGAGTTCTCCTCGACTCAACAAGAGGGTGATGTCAACACCCTACTAGCTATGTCCTATGATTTAGGTCCTCGGGAAGGTTGCATCATAGGAGTTGCAACTATAGGTATGATCTTGAGAGGCTTATCATATATGCAAAGTGTAAGGTCAACGTCCCTTTCTCTAAGCTAGGTCAAGGGGGAGCTGTCACTGCAAGCCTGCAAGGAAACAGCTACATGACCTTGACAATCCTGAGGTCTTAGCCTCCAATCCACAATCCTCCAATGTTCCCAAGCAGTAGTGCCTAGGTCCTGCTCCCAACCTAAGCAGCCAAGGGGGTTAGTGCATGGGTAAGCCAAGGGCACATCCTGAGCAGCTAAGTAAACATAGGTGAGCCAAGAGTCCAACTATGTTGTTATGGAGCTGGGGTGAGTGGGTAGAGAATATATTTCTTGAGTTATGAAGGGCCATGGAGAGCTCTAGGTGAGCCAGCTCTATCAAGGTGAGTTGTGGTCCTGTTTTCACACTTGGTGGTGTGCATGCTCCCGCTTAGGCTAGGCATGTGATGGTGATGATGTGATGCCCGCAGGGCTCACCACGTGCCAAGCACATATAGATACCCACACTGATCATACCTTGGACCAAGTCCATTAGTTGAATCAAGAATATATTGCATAAAGGAGCACCAAATAAAATGACAATAGAGAATTACCGAGTCCTTGCTACCCAAATGCTAACACCTAAACGATGTTTAGTTGAGACAAGCAGGAAAAGCAGTTTGACTAAAAAGCAAGAGAACTATGAGGCAATCCTAAATGATTATTGAATATCATTGTAGATCAGTATATGAGCACCATCTTTATAAAAGAAGCACAACACCACCAAAAATCAAATGCCAAATTAGCAGACAAAGGTAGAAAATATAAAGCAAGCCACCAAAGTTACTAATATTATGCGATTTTCAAAATCAGAAATTTCACCAAAAACATCCAAACATTAAACCAAAAAAAGAAAGAACAATAAACATAAACCAAATAAAATGTTGCCAACTTATTCACATAGTGAGATAAGTGCACCTCTTCAGACCCTTGGATTCGCTCCATCTCCATTTGACAAAGAATGATTTTCTTTTTCTTCACGATGCATGTTTCAATTGACTGCAATAGTTGCCTTTCCAGAACCTTAATCTCTGTTTCTTCAATTTCTCTTCCATATTATAAAGATAAAAATGTTGGTGTAAGAATCACATAATAATGAAAAGAAAGAAAATGAACAATTTATTATTATACATCTTTTTCATGCTTTTATGCTTATCATAAAAGAAATCTTCTTTTGTTATTTAGCCATTGGTTCCAAAAAAGCATAGCCATTATACTATAGTCAAGTTGATATGGAACTAACAAGAAGAAACTGTTAATTGACAAATTTAACTTGTCCAATGATTATTATGAGTCTTTTAAATGACCCTACTTCCGTTTTTTATATTTAGGTCCGTTAGAGAAGTGTGATAAAACTTGTAGCATTCTGAGGTTCCTATGTTAGGTATTAATATTTTACAGGATATTTATAAGTTTTTAGGATTTTATTATGCCTATAGCCTATATACAAAGCTTATGGGTGCAAAACGAATTTTAGCTTCATAAGATGAATAAAAGTATTAATAAATATTTAGAAGAGCTCAATCTCTCACTCACCTCTCGTCTTGTTTCTTTACTCTATTTCTCCTATCTCGTCTGTTATTCTTGCGTACCCTTCTTTATAGGGACTTCCCCTCAGGTTTCTGAAATTGCACTGCACTTCCTTCAGGTTTATTAATAGATAACAATTTTCCCCTTTCATGCAATCATTGTCATTAATGGTGACAGACATGTTAAAGTGACCAATTTGACTTCATAAAAATACTAATTTTAACCTTCTTGAATTCACAGAACACTCAAATGCTTTATTTGCCCTTGTGCAAGTAAAGCGTCACATTTTCATAGAATTTAAAAAATTGAACAAGTCTATGTAAACTTTGCATCTACAAACATTGTATAATTGCATAAGACTAACCATTTTAGTTCAAAGGCTAAATTTTATTTATTTATTTATTTATTTGATTGGCACTGGGATGTCCAGATCAAAACCCGACTAATTCCCAGGGTGCAAAAGTCCTTTTTTTGGATAAATAAGGTTTACTATTTTAAAACATTACTATTATATATTATGAATCCATTGTCATTATACATTACTTTTTAAAACTGGGCACTTTAGTTTAATCAAACAAGTGCTTGTGCTTGCGTTTGCATTTTGGACTTTGCACCTAAGCTCTAGGAGACCTTTGTCCTTAAGTGCGCCTAACGCTTTCACCAACACTGATCATAAGCAGTAAAGCAGAAAAATGAAACGCCACGGAGCAAAGCACTGCTTTAACTACTTTGCATGGACAACCTGTGTCTCATTCTTACCTAATGAAGAGAGAGAGATAACTGTATGGCAAATTTACAGCTCCAAAACCAGATAGGACAGCCATTACAGTCACGCCAATAACCCCAATTCTGCTGACCAATTGAGGCATGGTGAAAAAACCTGAGAATTTAAATGATGAGAAAGGAAACAACTTGAGACTAGAAAAGTATAAAGTCATTTTTTGTAAACCAATTACTCAAAACAACTGTGTGATTAAAAACTGAATAAACAGATTGATATATAGCAAAACATGTGTAAAATAACAAATTTGACAAGCCAATATAATATGAATGGTACACAGGCAGGCATGCATACCATGTAGAGAGGCATTGAAGCAACTGTCTAGGTCAACTAGAAGATTATTTCATAATTGAATTCCTTAAAGAATGGAGCCTCTGGAGTAGTACAAATGCAAGGAGTAGGAGACCAAAGGGACACTTCTTTGTATGTGTGGAAAGAGAGATAACCAAGAAAAAATAAATAAATTCAAACCTTTATCCAGTGAAGGCATAGGAAAGTGAATGCCCATGCGCCAAAAAGCGTAGAGAAATGCCAACAAGAATAAGATGGCGCTAAGTGTAGCCCGCTCCTTCCTCACACCTGCGACGAAAGTTCAAGACTTAGAGAATAATATTTCCATTACTTACAAATTACGAGCTTGGTATAACATAATCTATCTACAAGCAAAATGGCAGAAGTTCCCCTGAATGAAACTAAATCTTGAAAATACAAACAAAAGAAACAGAAAAGAAATTTTTTTTTTTTGAGAATTAGAATAAGCATGCAACTTACCATTGTTGCAAAGCATCAAGTAACAGTGATAATAAGGCAACATGAAAACCAGTAACATTATCAAGCAGAACAAATCCAGCTTCCAGTTCATCCATCTTGCCCTACAGTCAACAAGGAATACAGTGCCCTCAGATCAATTACATGCTGTATAAAGTGGCCAATGAATCCATATACCTTGACTACAAAATTAGAATTGCAGTAACCACACCAACCACTTTTATGGTTATCCAGTCCCCAATAATTCACTAAGCCTTAACCGTGCAAGTGAAGACATTGAAGTTGCATATATTACTCTAATTAACCTAAGATGAATAATTGTAGGTTTGGGTGTCTAGACCACCCTTGCTACGTGGCGACTCGGTGAGCACCATGGATGCCACGTCACCACCACTTAGCATTATCAATTCCATGTGGCAGTCCCTCCAAGGCACCACAATATCCCCAAGCAGACTAGTTGGGATATATGCCTAGCGCTCAGTGCCCTAGCCACAAGTCTAAGCACCAAGAGAATGAATCTACGTATGAAAAGCTTCGAGGCATGGCCCACAAAATACTCCGCTAAGCCAAACTACCCTGCCCAGCCATAGCCCATTCATCAGAGCCGTGGCTCATTTAAATGATCTCTCGCCTGACCATGGCCCCTCATACCTCATTCCCATAGGATATGTCAAGTTGTAGTAACTAGGAGCACCATTTGACCTTGTATCTATCTACCCTATGCACTCACCCCCTTACTTGGGACTACTATCATTATTACTATAATTGTCACATTCCATCCTTAGACTGGGAGCAAAGGCCCGCCAAGGTTGCTTGGATCACTCCCCCTTAAAAGAGTAGTCCCTCCTTGACTAGTATTAGAAAGAAAAGGGATATTAAGCCAACATTTGACACCTAAAAAGAAGTATCATACCTAGCACCTACATCATGTTGTACACAGCCCACTTTGACCGATCTTACGGCTTTGGCACCCCCAGGTGTTTTCCAATGATAAAAGTGTTACATACCCAGTGTGATGGTGCTCATGAACTTCGAATAAACCTTCTAGATTAGCCTCTCAAAATAAACCCGAATTTCCAAAAATTTTTTTGCCCTAACTAAAACAATGTTTTCAAAAAGGAAAGTGAGGTGATTGCTCATGCATTCGACCAATTTTTAATTGTTGTTTTCAATAAAAGATGTCCAAAATTAAGTATTTTTCAATAAAAGGGCAGTTAGAAGTCAATTTAGTGCATAAGTAAACAAAATCACTTAAACACAAGCGTTGCAACCAAATTGAAATGGGGCGTACATGCCAAAAACATGAGGTCACACATTTTTGGACAAACCGCAATCGGGTTCGTGATTGCCCAAAAAAGGTGGGCCCACAGGTCCCAAGTTGTGGCCGCAAGTTTTTACCTATACACATGCAAACCAAGTTTTGCGAGATTTTGTTTCTCATTCCAGTTATGGCGATGCGATATACAGACTTTGGTGTGTAGATACAAGGTGTGGCTTGCACACCAAGTGTGTAATACTTGCCCCCTAAGCAACCCTTGCAAATATATATCCCCCCTACCCCTCAAACAAAAGGAGAGAAGACACAACCCTGAATTTTGCTTCACCAAACACTCCCCCCTACACTTAGCTTCGAAATTTACCCTAAACCTCAAGGTTAGAAACTATTCCTGAGCCATCAAAGCACATTCATTGGAAAGTGGAGGCAGTAGGGTTCAAATACTAGAGGTGAACACCTGTGGGCTCTCACTTTTCAACTCGTTTGCACGTTTTCTTCGATTTTCCTTACAAACTAGAGGTTAGTCCTCTTTTACCAACGGTTTCTTTCACTATGATTTTCATCTTTGATATTGGTTAGATAGGATTCATCGCATGACTCATATTTTTAGTGTAGTTTTTCGACACTTTTCTTGCGTATCCCTGTTATACTTTTGCCTCGCATCTTTATATTAGGAATAATAACATGGTTTCAATGCATTTAGGCCCAAATTAGCCAATGTATATACATGTTTAAATCTGTCCTTGAGTCATTTCTTTGATTTATACATGCTGTAGACATCAAAATTTTGAGATGGTTCAATTACCGTCCAATTGTTTATGACAAGTCAACTTTTTTTGATTGGTCATAATCAAAATGGTCAAAATCTTCAAAGCAATGTAAATCCCACCAAAATCTTAGAATTTAGCCCATTTAAATTATGGGTTTATACCTAGAGCAAATGGCCAACCCGTTTTGATAGTTGGATCAAGTGATTACGTTGACCCTTAGTTGCACAAAACGGGAGTGGGAGCAGGAGAGCGTGGCCACTTAGAAGAGTCGTAGGTTAGGAGCGCTTATGTGTTATTTTTATTGATAATATTTTAAATTTATCTATATAACTTTTTTATTTTTAATTGACATATATAATATATTTTTTTGGGGCTTTATTCAAATATATTAAAGTTCTTTATTTTATTTATTTTTATATTTTTTATATAATATATTTGTTTTTTAATGGGCTTTGATTGTAATATAATTAGTATTCAATATATTTGGGGAACTTACTAACAAGTCTCATCCACAAAATTCAAAATCCATGTAGTCCCAAAACAAAATACTTGCACCAAATAGTCCTATATATTTATTGTTAAAAAAAAATCTTTTTTTAAACGCTCCTACATCTCGTTAGACGGTCATCGGAGACTCACCGGAATATTCAACATCACCGAGAAGTCGTTGGAACATCATCAGAAATTCGCTAGAGTATCACCGGAATGTTTTGAACGTCACCAGAAGTCGTCGGAATGTCTAGAATATTCGCTAGACGTCAAAAATATCGCCGGAGACTTACCGCAATGTCTAGAATATTGCCGAAAAAAGAAGAATAAGCTGAGAAACTAGAGTGAACAAATATGTTATGAAACTACAAAATTTTACAGTTCTAAAGAAAGTTATGAAACTGCAAAATTTTATAATTCTAAAGAATGATTCAATTCAGCACCAAAAAAATTGAATTGTAAAATTTTACAGTTTTCACTGCATGTAATTAAAACTCGAAAACAACTTATTCAGAATTTGAAAATTTTCTCCATTATAACAAAAAAATAGAAGTATATAGTACAAAAAAAGTATTAAAACTGAGAAATCAAAGGAAAGAGACAAATATAAAGAGATGCTTGTACTCCAATAACTATTTTTTGGTTTAGAACTAGTCGGATCTAACGTAGATCTACTCAGATCTAATCTACATCAGATTTGAGTAGATCTGATCTACATTAGATCTGAGTATATCTACTCATCTTCTTCGTCAGAAACTCATCTCTTTCTCCGTTGGTGAGCACAAAGTAAGGAGTTTGTGCTATGTAGTTGCCCGTGAACCCCAATCAATGGTGGTCGCCGATCGCTGGTGACTGTAGATTAGAAAGAGAAAGGAAAAAAAAAGAAAGGCGTGGTCGTGATCGGGGTCATGGTCGTGGTCATCACCAATATCAGAGAGAGAGATACAGAGAAGAAGTAAGGTGCAAGGAAATAGGAGAAGATAAATGGATATAGGGCTGTTAGGTCTATCTTGGGATTAAATAGAATACACACTTTTCAAAAAGAACTTGTGCGTAATTTGCCCAATATTTTTTGAAGCTGTAAGCTGACCAATTATAGGCCCAATGAAGCCCATTGAACTTCTTAACTGAAGCTTATGATCATATGCTAGGTTAAAATAAAATATATATATAAAAAGAAAGAAAGATAGATACAGCAAATAAGTGGGGCAGTTGTGCCGTCTTCTCTGTCTTTGAAGACTGGGCTGATTTGTTTCTTCGACTTCTCTCTCGGTCTGTTTTGCTTCATCTTTTTTTGAAAGGTGTGCCATCATTCTTCTCCTTCTCCTTCTAGCCCATATATGATTTTGAACATATTCTTTTCTCTTTTTTTTCCTTCTATCAGATCCATATCTTTAGATCTATGCCCAAAAATGCTTTAGATTTTTTTTATTGCTTCGGGAGTTGTTTGATTTTCATCACCAATCCCATCTTGGATAGAATCGCGTTTCTCTCCCAAAAGAAACGTGACGTGATCTGGATGCACGATTCTTGCAACTAAGGGTTGACCCAAGGATGCGGGTACAATAGGGAAACTTGTCAAAATCCTCTAAAAAATGAGAAATGGGAGAATTCGAATGCAAATTAATCTCCATTATAATGAGAGACAAATTTTCTATTATTTTGGAAATTAAAATCAATAAAATATTAATTGAAGGGGGTTTCCAAAATTAACACCCCATCCTTCGAGCCTATAAATAGAGGCTCTCATTCATTGAAAAAAGGGAGGACCTTTGGCTAAAAACTCTTTAGAAACTCTTAAACACTTTTCACAAGCCTTCAAGCATTCAAGCATCTTTGCAAGAAGCATAGAAGATCACTAAGCACATCGACAACGTGCCACATCTCCTACATGTTCAAGCATCAAGCCCGCCAAGAGATTGATTCGTTGTTTGTTCAAGATCAAGTCGTTCAAGCCCTCAATCAAGATTCTCTGCATAAAGACTTGAAGAAATTCGTCAACTCATTCGGTTCAACAACAAGCTTCTATAACTGTTGGATTGCAACAATACTAGGAGACTAAATCAGAGGATTACCATTGTAACTGGTGTAACCCACAGAGAATTGTATCCATTTTATTTAAATTAATAAAATCAATTATTTGTGCATTTATTTCTTATCTTCATTACATGATACGAAACTTGTGTATACACATGAAAAGTTGAATTTTTATTTACAAACAGGGCCTCTAGGATTGTATAGCATGTATTTGCACTCATAGTAGCATCTAGGATCATGCATATCATGTAGTAACTCTTTTTTGTGGCATTTGGTGCTATGAAATTCAAGTAGCTTACTGTCTTTATCACATTATTTGAGTGTGCATAGTTTTCATCAACATGCACCCGTGATTTACTTGCCATAGGTTCTTATTTGTGATGTTTTCAGGGTTGGAAATTTATATTACCTTAGTTGAGGTGCTTCTATTCTGTTTGTTTTTTGGAAAAATTTCATTTTTCAAAACCTTTTAATTTTGGAAAGTTTCCATTTTGGAAAACGTCCCATTTTTGGAAAGTTTCCTACTATGGATTCAAAAGAGAGAAATTTTGTAAACATGGAAGCATCTCAAAGGAGGTAATAGAACTTTTACCCTACAATTCACACAGATGATAGGTTAGTTTAAAGGAAATATGTGAATTGAATGTGTGGAATTGAATAAGAAAAAAATTTCTAAAAAGAAACTAGCATTGTTGTCAAAATCGTACAATACATAATATGTATCCTATAGTATGTGAAAAGATACATATTGTGGACTCGTATCATTGGTAACTTGAATCGTGAGATATGTTTCCGTATCGTATCGCGATTCAACTCATATCGCACGATTAATTAATTTTTACATTCTTCTTCACCTTTGGCCTCATTAGCTACTTTTCTCGCTATTAATCACCACAGCTGACACTTATTGAATAGTCATGAACTTATCTCTACTACTTTAAAAAGGCAGAAGCGCCTAATATGTTTTCTACCCTTTTAATTCCATTAGCATTTTGTAAAATTTTAGATGAAACCTATTCAATTACAACCATCACACCCCTTGGAATTCTTGTAACCGTCCACTAAAAAATATAGATATAGAGACGCTTTCTTGCTTTTAAATTTACCAGGCTGCTAATACAAATAGAAAGCACCCATAGGTTAAAAAATCTTGTCTCTTTATCATCTGCCACTTCGTAATTGTATTCAAGCACTTCCAACGCAGTGCCTTTCCAGGTATGTCATTTTCTTTATGCCAAATAGTAAAGACATGCATAGAATTGGTGCATAAAAAATACTCAAAAAAATAATATATTGTTCATATTCAACTTATGTAATGATAATTTACACTTGGAATGAATCTTAATAACACAATGAATTTTCTTATAATTGAGGATTTACATTTAGAATGAATCTCAACCACGCACTAAATTTTTTTGATATATATTTATGTGTAAAAGTTGTGTGTTTGTAGGTTTGCTATATGCCAAATACTTACCTTCTACATGTGTTTCTTGATTCCTTCACGAATGTCATAGGTTTATTATTCAATGCATCATCATTTACCCAAGTTTATCAACCATGCCTTGCAAGAGGTGAGAGAGAGAGAGGGTTTTCTAATAATAGACATTCACATTCAGAGAGAGGAAACTTTTAAGAGCAATAGACCAAAGGTGTTTGATTATAAATAGTTTTCCATGTTACGTGTACACCAACAGGGTAGGATCCGTTTGATTAGAAAGAAATAAATGACAGAAAATAAAAATGGTAGAGACTGAAATGAAAGAAAAGAAAAGGAAAAACTATATATTTTCGTAAATGAATTTGATTCGGATGAAAATTTTACAAGAAAACAAGAATTCTATTTACAAGTAACTACTTTATAACAAATTTAAATTTTCTTGTATTTTTTGCAAGAAACTAGAAGCTTTGTTACCATCCTATCATGAGTTTTAGAAGAAAATTAAATTTCTTGCAACTTCCATCCAAGAATAAAGTTAAGAGTGGCCATGACCCCCTCCTAAACTTTTTGAAATTATCAATTATAATCCCATATCTTATAAATAATTTTTATATTATATATAAAATGATCACTAATTTTTTGAAAAATTATTCTATTAGTTCTTTATATTGCATAAGTATTTTTATAATGAGTATTAGATGATTCCAAATTATTTAATATAATAGATATAATCCTATTGATTTCATTATTAGTATATGTTACAATTTTCCTTTTGCTATACTTATTTTGGCCCCTCCTAAAATAATTTCTGGCTTTGTCCCTGCTTCCATCCCTTCAAACTTTTTATAGTAAACAAACTCAGAAAATAATTATTATTTTTTATTTTTCCCACTTTCTATCATTTTTATTCTAACTAAACTTAGCCTTTAAAAATTGAAGATAAATTATTTACAGCACGTGCCCTATAGTATTATAAAAAAATCTCATATAAAGAATATCCAAAATTCAAAGAAACTACTATCATGAGTCTAATTTGATTGAATTTATATATATCTAATTGACCAATTTGGTCATTGGTTATTTGATTTAGTAATTTATTTTTGTAATATATTTATAAATTACATGAAAATACTTATTTCTTATATATATTTATATATGCTAACAGTGTTTTAAAAAGCTCTAGGCGCATCGGGGCGCCAAGGTCACCTAGAGCCTAAGCGCCGAGGCGCGAGGCGAGGCGCGCGCCTCACCAAAGTGAGGCGCAAGTTATAGAAGTTAAGCAAAATATCAATATAATATATAGCACAATTTTCAACATAAGCAAAAATTTATAGAATTCCAAAACGAACAAAACAATATTCAACATTCCAAAAATCATGAAAGTAACATCAAACAACAAACATAAGAACTTAATAATCCACAAAGTTGAAAACAACTAAACATCTAGTGACTAGTCCCATGGATGCATTGTCTAAGAACTTAATAATAAGCGTCATCTCCATCATCTCCTTCGTCATCATTGGATTTATATCCCTCCACATCCTCCTCTTCTTCCTCATCTGAATCTACATCTTCCCATTCCTCTTCCTCATCTACAAGTCGACGTGAGCTTGAACCAATTGGAGTTGTCCTAGTTGTGGTTGATCTAGTTCTTTGGCTACTTTCCTCAACTCCAGCAGCTACAGCAACATCATCCCACCCCAAAGAATCATCATCATCATCATCAAACACAAGCTCATTCTCCATTCTCCCAATCAGCCATTCATTGCTTTCATCAATATCTTTCAAAGAGATAGGATCAAATTTGCCACGTGAAATGTATCGACGTTTCAATGCTCTATTATACTTGACAAACACCAAATCATTGAGACGTTTTTGAGCTAGCCTATTTCTTTTTTTGCTGTGAAGCTGCAACAATAAATAAAAAAATATTTAAATTCATATGTAACTAAAAAAATTTGGAAGAAAATTTTAGAGTCCTCCAAATTTGACAACGGATACTCACATGTTCAAACACGCTCCAATTCCGCTCACAACCAGATGAACTACAAGTAAGACTAAGAACTTTGATGGCAAATTGTTGCAACTCAGGAGCATCATGACCATAAGAACTCCACCAATAAGCTGTAAATGATTATTGGTTAACACTTCACAAATAATTAAACTTTAAGGAATTGACTACTAACTTAATTTTGTGGATGAACATAGATCACCTGGTACCCTTGTAGTTCTTTGTCTAATTGCCACAGGTATTCCAAAAAGTCCTTCAGCATTTTCATATTTTTTCAAGTCTGTAGTAACTTTATCTTGGACCTCTAATGTTGGGATCAACCTTGATATACATTGATATAGGCCTGATACGATTTCTTTGTCCTTTGCAGCCCTTGGATCTTTGTAAAAAAATTCTGGATTTAAATAAAACCCAGCTGCATGTAAAGGGCGATGCAATTGAACATTCCACCTTTGGTCAATGATTTGAAACACATCTTTGTACTTCTCTTCATTTCCATTGAAGCTATTTACAATAGCTTTCTTAGCCCTATCCATAGCCTCGTAAATGTAACCCATTGGAGGCTTTTCTTCACCATCAACCTTTCTTAGTACATGAACAAGAGGACATGAAAATTGGAGGGCAAGGTGACAATGGTTCCAAAATGAAGGGATTAGTAGTATTTGAGCTGTCTTCTTACCCTGTGGCTCCTTCGCCCATTTGCTTTTGGTCCACTCCTTTGAAGTGAACATCTTTCTCAAATTGTTCCTTTGTTGATAAACCCTTTGTAAAGTTAAGAAGGCCATTGCAAACCTAGTTTTGGCAGGCTTAACTAACTCCTTCAATTGAGTAAAATGCCTCATCATATTCAACAAAGATGGTCGGTTATAAATGTAACCATGTATCCCAATTGCCCTTTCAAATGTCTTTTTAAAATTGGGTAATTTGAAGATATCTTCCAACATCAAATCCAAACAATGGGCTGCACAAGGCGTCCAATACAAGTGGGGTCTCTTTGCCTCCAAAAACTTCCCTATTAGAAGTAACAACCAAAACACAAAATTAATGATATGAAACAAAATGATTTATGTTGCAAACTATTAACATAATAAGTTTTTCTAAAGATTTTTACCTGCCAACACATTTGCTGCCGCACTATCCATGACGACTTGGATCACATTAGCTTCTCCAATTTTCTCCACAAACTTATCAAGCAAATTAAACATCTTATTTCCATCCTTTGAGTAACTAGATGCATCAATGGATTCAATAAACATGGTGCCTCTTGGACAATTCACTAAGAAATTAAGCAAAGTCCTATTTCTCTTATCTGTCCAACCATCGCACATTATAGAACATCCATACTTTGGCTAATCGTCTCTATGTTCCTTCATCAATTTGTTAACATGATCCACTCCTTTTTTGAGGTAAGGAACTCGTATCATGTGGTAAGTTGGTGGTTTCAGACCAGGACCAAATTGCCCGATAGCTTCAATCATTGGCCCAAAACTGTCATAATTCACTGCATTGAAAGGAATCCCTGAGTCATACATCCATCTTGCAATTCTAACATACGCCCGTTGCATTAACTCTTTCCTATAGGGATCATTTTCATCAATTTTACTTTGCTTCCCCTTGCCTTTTTGTTTTTGTGCCACCACATCTGGATCAGGTGTGAAAAAACAATCCATAGGCCCTATCTTCCTAGGCCTTTTAAGTTTGGATTGAACAGAACCAAAGCTGGTTCTTTGAGTAGAACCTTGAGTAGGAATGGACTTTTTACCATGCCGAGGGAGTTCTACAAGATCATCCTCATCATCAAAATCTTCTTCATCAACCATATCATCAAAATCAGGCATCAAGTTGATTTGCTCCTTAACTTGCTTTTTTTTAGCCATAAACTCAGAAATCTCATCTCTAACCTCAGTTGGGCATCTAACACATTTAGTCACATTCCTATACCCTCCAACAAGATGTTGCTTAACTCGACAGACACCCCCATTCATCTCTTTTCCATAAAAATTGCATTTGAACTTACTTAAGTTTCCGAGATTTACCACCGTTGAATACTTCCATGCTGGATCTTTCCTTCCACTTTCAGCACTCGACATTTGACTCATCAAGTTACTGGGTTTTTTTTTTTTTTACAGGACAAGAAAAGGCAAGAAAAAAACAGAGACCAGAGAAGAGAAGAATGAAAAAATGAAGAAGAAAGAATAAAAAAAAAAAAATTTGAATCAGATACCAGTGAAAAGGAGAAGACAGATGAAAGAAGAGGAGAAGAAAAAATGAAAAACAGAGAAGAAGAAGAAGAAGAAGAAGAAGAAGAAGAAACGAAAAACAGAGAGAAGAGATGAGAGAAGAAGAACGAAAAACAGAGACGAAGAAGAAGAAGAAACGAAAGAGATGAACTTGAAGCTCACGTCGATGTCGAAACAAAATTTTGGTCACAACCTGAAGCTGAAGCTCACGTCGATGTCGAACCTGAGTCGATGTCGAACCTGAAGCTCACGTCTTCGTCGATTCGAAATTTTGGTCGTAACAAGTTTAGGGCTTTGTCGATCGAAGAGGCTCACCAACAGATTTGTATAAGAATTTTAATCTTATGTGGCTAGTACACAAACAGCTCAGTCCTAGCCGAAGCGCATGAAGTGTGCGCTTTGAGCCTCAGAGAAAGGCGCGCGCCTCAGCACTTTACGTGCACTTCTCGCAATGTGCCTCGCTTCGTCTGCTTCGAGCCCTAGCCCTGCGCCGCGCCTCGCCTCGCCTAGCACCTAGGCGAGCTTTTTAAAACACTGTATGTTAATGTATCTTATGGTATACGATACATGATACATCAAAGTAATATAACGATACACTATACGTATCACAATTTGACAACACTGGGAACTAGTAGAGGCCAATTGTTTGAATTGGGCAAGAATGAATGACCTTCTCTTCTCATATGTAAACTTTGAGCCAAATTTTCTGATGATAATGGATCAATGGCCAAAAGTGAACGGGGTTCATTTTTCCATAAAATTAGGTGGCGACTCCTCTTTTTGTGAATCGATCTATATTTGGCAAACCGTGGGCTATTTGGATTTGGTCATTTGGATTTCCATAATCCCTCGATAAAAATAAAATGGAGTCCAATGATTTGTGGGAAAAATGATTTCTTGCCAATTTAGATCTCGATGATTCACAATCAACATGAAAAGTAGGTCAAACCTGACATGTGGGCACACCCAAAAAAGGTGTGGTGCCCACACATGTCATGATATGATACACAACATCCATTATCATCTATTACCTTAAAGAGTGTCCATGCACGTAGAACATACATAAAATCCATTATCATCTTTCTGTACTCCGGTAACAAGGATTTTTATCAATGTCACCTCTCTCTCTCTAAGTCAACCTTGGTTCTCTCATTTGCTTCTGGCAACTCCCAACCATTGAAGTATCCATCATCTTCCTAGCGGTTCATTACCTATGAAGTATGGATATTTCGACAAACATGTCGTACTCGTATTGAGTACTTGCCGAAGTAAGGTACTTTGTATAGAACTTTTGCATATATACCTGATACACGAAATACATACTCAAATTTTTTCTTCTTATTTTAATGTACCCAAATGTACCTAGTATATACCCAAACCATACTATACCTCAATCGAAACAATATTTTCTTCTATTACAGAGATAAAACTTCTTTTACTAAATTTATTTTTTATTTTTAGTTTTTTGCTAAGCATGATTTAAAATTAAGTTATGGTTTGTAAGTTATTTAATATAATGACGTTTAATTTTGGTTTATACCTCTACTTTTGGCACTAATATTAATTGTAGGTTGGATGTTAAAAATTAAACAAATTAATCAATTTTTTCATTACTCCAAATCAGTGTTTTTTAAGGCGAAAAGCGAACCGAGGCGACAAGGTCACCTAACGCCTAAGCGCGAGGCGAGGCGAGGGCTTCATCGAAGCGAGGCGACCAGAAATGATATTTTTTTAAAATAAATGGTATAGACAAAAATATAAATATTTTCAAGAACCATCATACAGTTATCATTCCAAATACTAAATATCCATAAACAAAAGAAAATATCTAACAAAGACAAATACAATCCACCAATCCAAAAGTTCTAAAAATCATCTTCAACATCAAGTAAATGAACTTCTTCTTCATTATCATTGGCTTCAGCATATCCCTCTACATCTTCTTCCTCTCCCCCATCTGAAATTGACTCTTCCTCATCAATAAGTTGCAATCTAGGTCTAGCTGCTGATTTTGAAGTTGAACAACCCCTTTCTATTGCCCTTGTTGATCTAGTTCTTTGACTACTTTCCTCAACTCCAGCAGCTCTAGCAACATCATCCCATGTCAAAGTATCATCCTCAAAGACAAGTTCCTCCTCCATCCTCCCAACCAACCACTCGTTACTTTCATCAATATCCGTCAAAGCAATGGGATCAATAGTGTCACGGGAATTGTATCGACGTCTCAATGCTCTATTATACTTAACAAATACCAAATCATTCAGACGTTTTTGAGCTAACCTATTTCTCTTTTTGGTGTGAATCTGCAAAAATTCAAACCAAATAAAAATATTCAAATTTTTATCTAGGTATTAATAAATTTAATGGTATTCATATTCACTATAGTTAAAAATAGGTACTCACATGTTCAAACACACTCCAATTCCGTTCACATCCAGATGAGCTACAAGTTAGACTAAGAATTTTGATGGCGAATGTTTGCAAATTTGGCGTTTCAGAACCATATGCACTCCACCAATCAGCTGTTGATTATAACTAATTAATTAAAAAGAATATTTAAAATATAAAAAACTAACTAAAATTACGTAAGTATAAAATATAGATCACCTGGTGCCCTTGTAGTTCTTTGTCTAATGGCCAAAGCCATCCCAAAGAGACCATCAGCTTTCTTATAGGTAGTCAACTCTGCGCAAACTTTATCTTGTGTCTCGTTGCTTGGGACCAACCTTTGTATGCATTTATACAGGCCTGACATGACTTCCTTATCTTTCTCAATATTCGGATTTGCGTAAAAATACTCTGGGTTTAAATAATACCCAGCTGCATGCAAAGGCCTATGCAATTGAACATTCCATCTATTGTCAATTATTTCAAAAAACTCCTTGTACTTCTCTTCATTTCCATTAAATGATTTTGCAATGGCTTCTTTAGCCCTATCCATTGCCTCATAAATATATCCCATGGGAGGCTTTCTCTCACCATCAACCAATCACAGTACACGAACAAGAGGACTTGATATTTTGAGAGCATAAAGAACATTGTTCCAAAAAGAAGGCATTAATATGACTTGTGCGGTCTTTTTACCTTGTGGTTCCTTCGCCCATTTGCTTGTGGTCCATTCCTCTGAAGTGAACATCTTCTTTAAGTTGGTTTGTTGTTGATGAATCCTTGATAAAGTTAGAAAAGCAGTTGCAAATCGAGTTTTTGCTGGCTTGATCAAATCCTTGCACTGGGTAAATTGCCTCATCATATTCAACAAACTAGAGCGGTTCACAATAAAACCATGCACCGCAATTGCCTTTTCAAATGTCTTGTTGAAGTTGGGAATTTTGAAAATGTCCTCCAACATTAAGTCCAAGCAATGAGCTGCACATGGTGTCCAATACAAATGTGGCCGCTTTGCCTCCCAAAACTTCCCTATTACAAGTTTTTTTTTTTTATTAAAAAAGAATAATATGAGAATTGCATATTCATATTGTAAGTAAGTACTAAGTAAATGTATACTACTAAGTTACTAACCGGCCAACACATTTGCTGAGGCACTATCTGTAACAACTTGAACCACGTTGGCTTCACCAATACGCTCCACAAAGTTGTCAAGCAATTCAAACATCTTATTTGCATCCTTAGATAAGCTAGAAGCAACAACAGATTCAATAAACATTGATCCTCTTGGGCAATTAACCAAAAAATTAATTAATGCTCTGTTTCTTTTGTCCTTCCACCCATTGGCCATTAAAGAGCATCCATATGTTACCCAATCTTTTTTATGATCCTCCATGATCTTATTAGTGTGGTCTACCTCTTTCTGCAAATAAGGAACCCGCACCTCATGGTAGCTTGGTGGTTTCATGCCAGGACCATATTGCCCAAAAACTTCAACCATTGCCCCAAAACTATTGTAGTTCACAACATTGAAAGGTATACCCGTATCATACATCCACCTCGAAAACCAAACAAGAGCCCGATCTCTCAACACCTTCTTGCTAGGATCATTATCATCAATTCTTGTTTGCTTTCCCTTGGCTTTACGATTTTGCACCGCAACTTCCGGATCAGGGGTGAAATACACATCCATGGGTCTCTTTTGCTTTGGTTGTTTGGAACCAACAGATTTGGAGGAGTTACTTCCTTGTTCTCGACGGGTAGAACCTTGAGTAGAAACAGGCCTTTTACCATGTTGATTTATCTCAAGAATTTCATCATCATCATCGTCATCATTATCCATCTCGTCAAAATCAGGAACCATCCTCAATTGCACCTTTGATTGACTTTTTTGAGACATATAGTCTTTAATTTCATCTTTGACATGAGATGGACATTTTTTACAAGCAACAACATTTTTATAACCACCAGCAAGATGTTGCTTGACTCGGTAAACACCGCCATTCATTTCTTTGTCGCAAAAGTTACAAATAAACTTTGAAAGGTTTTGGGGATTTACCATCCGTGCATATTGCCATGCCGGATCTTTTTTACTGTCACTAGACTTCGACATTAATTCTATCCAACAAGCAATTCAATGTTTCAGCATAAAGAAATTAAAGAACATATTTTAACAACATTAAAGAACATAAAGAAATTAAAATAGTTGAAATTAATTGAATTAAAATAATTAATTGAATAACCAGGAAATTAAAATAATCAGGAAATTAATTGAATTAAAATAATTAATTGAATTAAAATAATTAATTGAATAACCAAGAAATTAATTGAATTAAAATAATTAATTGAATAACCAGGAAATTAAAATAACCAGGAAATTAATTGAATTAAATTAATTGAATTAAAATAAACAAATTCATTGAATTAATTGAATTAAACAAATTAATTGAATTAAAATAATTAATTGAATAACCAGGAAATTAAAATAATCAGGAAATTAATTGAATTAAAATAAACAAATTAATTGAATTAATTGAATTAAAATAATTAATTGAATAACCAAGAAATTAAAATAACCAGGAAATTAATTGAATTAAATTAATTGAATTAAAATAAACAAATTCATTGAATTAAACAAATTAATTGAATTAAAATAATTAATTGAATAACCAGGAAATTAAAATAATCAGGAAATTAATTGAATTAAAATAAACAAATTAATTGAATTAATTGAATTAAAATAATTAATTGAATAACCAGGAAATTAAAATAATCAGAAAATTAATTGAATTAATTGAACACAAAAGAAAAAAAATAATTGAATTAATTGTGTTAAAATCTACCATCACCTACTCCACCTACTACACCTACCACCACCTACTACCACCTACTACACACCTACCACCTACTACCACCTACTCCACTACATCTCCTATATAAGGAGCCCCTCACCATTTGTAATAAATAACATCAATCAATCAATAATACAATTCTCTATTTCTCTTTATACATTAAATTTTCTACATGGTATCAGAGCTATAAGATTTAAACCTGTATTTTTTTCTCACCGGCGGGCAGCCGGCCGGCAACTTTGCCTCTGCTGCCCGCTGGAATTTTCTTCTCTCTCAACAATGGCAGATTTCATCCATACCCTTTCTGTACCTCCTCTTTCTCGAGCTTTAGCAAGAAGCATTCTTGCCCTCTCAGGTTCATGGTTCTCAAATTCAAGTTTGACTGCAGCAAGCCAGAGTTCAGGGTTCTGAGCATTCTTCTTCCTGGCCATGGTGAGAACTGCTCGAGCTTTACTCAATCCATTCATCTTCTCCTCAAGGTTAGCAAGCGAAAGCCAAAGGGGAATACAACTGGAGCAGTGCTTCAAACCTGACTCATAGGCTTCCTTAGCCTGTTCCAAGTTACCAAGCCGTTCCTCCAGCTGCCCAAGCATCAACCATAATTTGAAAAATGACGGGAAGAGTTTCAGCCCTTCGTCAAGTAACCTCCTCTCCTCGGTGGTGTGCATGAGGGGAGGCTGGCTCTCTTTTGGCACATCTACTCTCTCTCTCAATTTCTTTTACTCTCTCGACATCAACCTCTCTCTCTATCTCTCACAGAGCATTGCAGAAGTTGGAACTTGCAAACACACACTGCCACCTCACTCTCTCTCTCTCGGGTTAGGGAGGGAGAGGGCCATACACACACCCATTTTAAGAGACATCCATCCACACCACACCACCCAACTTTCTTTTTATTATTTTATCACACAAGGGAGACAGCCCCATGTGAACCATTCACACGGTTTCACACATTCACTTCCCCAAACCACCCAACTTTCTTTTTATTATTTTATCACACAAGGGAGACAGCCCCATGTGAACCATTCACACGGTTTCACACATTCACTTCCCCAAACAAAAACAAACAAAAAAAAATAAAAATAAAAATAAAATAAAACAACAAAACACACAAAATAAATAAATAAATAAAAATAAATACCAATAAATATATATATATATATATATATATATATTCTGAATCTCACCTTTTCTTGTATAGATATTTGAATCTCACCTTTTCTTTTTTTATTTATTTTTTCTTACTTTAACTTTCCCGACCTTTTTATTTTTTATTATAAAACTTAATTGGTGCTCTCCTCCGTTTGATTTCCAACTCCATTATTTTTATTTATTTTCTCCAAACCACTTTCCTTATTTCCCCCATCTTTCATTTTTGATTTCAAATATATTTTTATTATTTTTTCTTTATTTTTCTTTCACATTATTTTTAATCTTTTTCTAATTCATTTCATACCATATAGCTTTGCACACCAAACCATATTTTATTCATCTCAGGGATCCACCCCGATCACAATTTTACACAAAAAAAAAAAAAAAAAAAAAACACCAACAGCTTTGTTTTCTTTTCTGCAGCCGTCGACCTCACTTCTTCGCCTATTCTGCCGGTCTTTTCTTCTTGCCTCCGTCCTGGGCGGCCCTTGACGGTGTTGCCTCGTGTTTCCCACTCCACTGGGCACGATCACTCCACCCTGCTCCTCCACTGCAGCATATGGCGGACCTCCAAATCGAAACATCACGGTGGCTTTCCGCTTCAGCTCCTTGTTTTCTGCCTTTAGCACACTTATCTCTGCTCGCGCATCCTTATACATGCGTTGGAGCAGAGCCAGTTGGGCGTTTAACTGTTGCACCTCATTTGTCCTACTCTGCAGCCGGTGCGACAAGTTTGTGACCGCAGTCATGGTTTCCACACATGACTTCAATGTATACTGATTGGCTTCAATATCTGTTTGTACTGCCATTTTTTGCTCCAACCGCATCGGAAAGTTCAACGGAGCAAAACCAGAGGTGTTTGGTTGAGGTTCACGGGCCGCCACACCAGTTGTCTCTCTTGTTGACTCGTTGAGGTCTGGAAAGAGAGTGAGCAGACCACGGGAAGAAGAGGCCATTTTCTGGGCAACAGTTGTTACAGAGTATTACAGAGTTTCTCTCTTAGACAACGAAGAATTTTTTTCAGAGTTTTTTAGCAGGTTTTCTGCCTCAGCCTCAGCCTCCGCTTCGGTTTATAAAGACCATGACGAAGAGGCAGACACGCGCATCATGCGCCACTTGACGCCAGACGACAAAACGGGCGCGCAAGCCAATGTGGTGACGCGCCTCGCCATCATGTCCGGCACATCTTTTTATGACTTGGGCTCGCCTTTTGATGGCACGCCTTTTGAAAGATTGGGCACACCTTTTGAGGGTGCGACTTTTTAAGGGTCCGACAAGACTCTGTAAACTGTCCCGACATTGATTCCGGTTAGCTCCTTCATGGGTCTGACAAGACTCTGTAAACTGTCCCGACATTGATTCCGGTTAGTTTCTACAAGGGTCCAGCAAGACTCCGTAAACTGTCACAACTGTCACAACATTGTCTGCTACAACGGTCCGACATGACCCCATAAACTGTCTTCTACGTCGGTCCGACACGAGCCAGTGTCTTCTACATCGGTCTGCCATAACCATACAGTCTTCTACAACGGTCTGACACGACCATACAGTGTCTCCTATCCATTTTTTATTTTTTAGATTATTTTCTTGCTTTGTTACTCTCTCCAAACTCAAGTTGGTTAGTTCCTATCCCCCTTGAGTTTGCGGGGGCTGTTAAAATCTACCATCACCTACTCCACCTACCACCACCTACTACACACCTACCACCTACTACCACCTACTCCACTACATCTCCTATATAAGGAGCCCCTCACCATTTGTAATAAATAACATCAATCAATCAATAATACAATTCTCTATTTCTCTTTATACATTAAATTTTAAAAAAATTAATTTTAAAATAATTGAATTAATTTTAAAAATTAATTTTTGTGAATTAAAAATTAATTTTTGAGAATTAAAAATTAATTTTTAAAAAAAATTGATTTGAACAAAGAAGAAAATTAACCACGAAAAATTGAATTAATTAAAAAATTTAATTGGTTCGACAGTGTTCTTCAACTCGAAGTCGAACAAAGAAGAAGAACAGGTGGTGAAGTCGACCAAGATGAACAGGGTGAAGTCGAACAGGAAAGACAAACAAAGAAAGGAAGAACCAGATGAAGAAGCAACTCACCTCGATTCGATTCGATTTCGGCAGACGATCGATGAACCAGATGAAGAAGAAAGGAAGAAGATCAGAAGAAGAGATTCGACTTCGGCAGATGATCGACGAACCAAGTCGATCTAGGGTTTGGCTTCTTATTTACTAATTAACTTTGTCGATCAAGGGCCCAGATGATTCGAACGAAGTCGAATCAAGGGCCCAGATCACTCGAACTTAAATCAGGCAAAATACAATGAAGCTTCGCTTCTTTCCGCCTCACGCTTCATCGCCTAAGCCTCGCTTCAGGCGCTTCTACATCGCCTCGCCATTTCGCCTCGCCTCAGTACACATGAGGCGCTGAAGCCTCGCCTCGCCTAGCGCTTAGGCTCGCCTCTGATAACACTGCTCCAAATTATAAAAAAATATACACTCGGTTTGTTTACAGTTTTCAAAATTTACTTTTCAGAAAATTTTACTTTTTCGTTTTCCGTAATTTTTTTTTGTTTTCACTGAATTTTTTAATATTTTCAGTAATTTTTTTAAATTTTTAGACACACCTAACATAAATACACTTAGAAAGTATAACATTTGTGAAAAAAATCTTTTAAAAATTCACTAAATATCAAAAATACAAAAAAAAACGAAAATTCAGTATATTTTTCATATTTTTGTATATTTATTAATTTTTTAAAATATTTTTCATAAATAATTTACTATTTAGATACATCTAAGTAAAGTACATTTAAAAAAGTAAAAAAATTACTTTAAACTTTAAAAATATTCACTAAAAAAAAATACAAAAAATAAAAAACTCAACTTTTAAAAAACTGAATTCAAGACACTGAAGCCAAACACACTGATATATTTTTTTATAATTGTACCAAGCCACATTCGTCCCCCTTTTTTTTTAATTACCTTATGGATATAGGAGTATCGTACCAATACTCATAACCCCCGTACATGTTCTTCATAGTCCATTACTGACTCCGTCACTACCAACTACCTACAGTAAGGTTATCCTAGCATGCAGTCCTCTATAATTCCACTCAGAACATAAACTACAATCTATACCAAAATGGATAGATTCATTGAACAGTGTGTCTCAAACTAATAATAATGACCGAAAGAAAGTTATTGTAGGGACACAGCGGCGAGATGAGTATGATTACAAGAAAATGTATACCACCAAAAGTTTAGCCAACTGCTTGAGTGTAAAGAGATCATAAGGAAAATACGATATACTCTATGGCAGAGCATCTAATTGGTAAATCCTATCTTTAATTTGCAGAAGAAAGAGAGCAAGAGATGGAAACACTCCCAAAGAAAAAAAAAAAAGCGAATTGAATAAAACCCTAGATGATTGCAAGTTAAAATTGGGCCAGCATTTTGAATTGAGAGAAAAATAAAACATGAAGAGCAAATTGTGGATCGAGTTCAACAACGTATACATGGTAGGTTGGCATTGCAAATAAATTAATAAATTGAAAAAAAAAAAAAAAAAGCATCATCGATAGAATAGCATAGGATTTGTGTGTACTCTTTGGAGAGAATGGAAGTGATCTCAAATAAGACGAGCTGGAGAAGGTTGCAGGAGAAGGCGAAGACGACGCTGAAGATGATCTGAACGAGTGCCCTCTTCTCTTCGTACTCTTTGTACAGTCTTCTATTCAAGAACCACAACCCCGCCCATCCCAGCAACATCAACGACCCCACCACCACCACTCCCTCGTAGATCACCCGCCCCCAACCCAAACCCAAAACCAAACCCATCTCTCTCTCCCTCTCTCCCCCCCTCCCCTTTCCTCGTCCTCCGACGATGATTAATAACTCTTTTGGTTGTTTTATGGCTAATTTACATACACAACCCATAGTTTAAACAAAATTCAATTTTCTCCTTTGAATTGGCAAAATTAACAAATAACCCTTATCATTGTTTGTCTTTTAACCTAATTACAACAAATAAAAAGGTAAATCATTATCTTTTCACTACCCTAAATATATCTACATTCCCTCTAAATGCACTTAAAATGGTTAGTTGGACACACCACACTTTTATTTTTTATTTTATTTTTTCTTTAATGCCATTGTACCAATCTTATGACCATTTACTATCGAAAAATGCTATAAATCTCAAATAATCTATCAATTTTTTTTACCAAATCTCTCACATGAGTGTGGGACCCATACAAATCTACATGTGTGTAGGTCTTACACCCATGTGAGAGATTTGGTAAAAAATTTGGTAGATAATTTGAGATCTAGCATAACTCTTTACTACCTTGCCCAGTTAGTGTCACTAGAAACTTAGACAGTCACTCCAGTCTTTTCTCATCATTCTCCAACTCTCCACTAACCCTCAGCTCTAGTGATCCATCGTCTCATTTCCATCATGCATCCATTTCTCTTTTCTACTAATTTCATCAATTATCATTGTTGCCACCTGCATAGTTATCCCAAAGCCCTTTTTCGTATCGCCTCATGTTTTATTTTTCCTTGATTTGAAAATATAATGCCTAATTTAGAACCAATGTTGAACAAATAGTGGTGGTTTAGATGTAAACCATCGAACAATAGTGGTAGTTCAGACATAAACCATCAAAAAAATAGTGTTAATTCAAAAGTAGATCGTCGAACCAGATCAAAAGAGATCACAAAGTGTGGTGATGGTTGTGATGGCCAGCAGAAAGAGAAATCACGATTGTGATGTGTTAGCAAAATTCGGTTTAGGCCCCAATTAACAGTGATTGATCGACATGCTTACACAAATCTTAATAAACATAAAAGATTAGACTTTGTGATTGAGTTTTATGCATTAAACAGATTAAGGGCTTCCTTGGAGGTAATTAAATAAAGAAGGATTTGAACAAAAAAGAATAGGTATTTACTCAATTAAATTGTTACTTTTTATCAGTTACAAGAAGTCAAACAAGAACAAAGAAATGAAAAATACAGCAATTGACAGAAAGAAAAGAAGTGGGGGTTGGGAAAAGCTATTAGTAATCTACTCCTAATAATTGTTAAATTAAACTACTCCTAGATAAATATCACGTATTGTGAATGGTGGTTGAGATGATTGATTGATCGATTCCATCTTCCTTTTATAGTTGACTCCTAGCCTAGCCCTGATTATGATTTCCCTTGATTCTGTCTCTTTTCATGTTTATCTCCCTATTTTAGGAACTATTCCCTGATTACTCTCTAGATTCTATGTTATCATATTCTTCAGCCTTATTTCTTCAGTCTCACTTTATGCTATGTTAGCTATTTTAGCCATCCTTGCCACATTATCGCTATGACCTGTCGATGGAAGATTCCTAAATTTTAGCACCAACAATGCCCCCTTCATTCATGGTAAAAAGAAAATCTTTTGCCTTGAATGATATTGGTCTTGAATTTTGCTTCTGGGCCTAATGTTTTTAAATTTCTTTGGGCCGCTTAACAGTTCACAGGCCCATCAGTATCCTTTCACTTTTTCTGTTTTTATTTCTTATTTTGGACCTCTCGCGACGGTACTTAAAGTTTTTGAAATTCTCCATTTTCGCTACTTTTTTCTTCTAGCAAACTTTTTCTAACTCTTTCTCTTCCTCTGAAACCAAGAAACCTTAACTTCTTCAGCCATGTCTTCCGACTCAAATTCTGACCTAGTTCGTCGATTCTCACAAGAGATCATCCAACTCATCGAAAGCAGCAAGTTCAATTCCCAAATCACGGCCAACCTTACTATCGATGCTTAGAAACTTGGTCCTTGTGTTTTGAACACTTTTCCAAACAGTCTGACTTCGTACTACCCCATTGCTGATGGTGAGACCCTTCTCCTAGACCAGTCTTCCCTCTTATGGCTGAACTAGTCGACGGGTCCCAGATTATGTGTCACACCCCAAACCCGCCCCTAAAAGTTTGGGCATGACCTCTTTAGAGACGGACATGTAACCTGGTAATATAACATACGGGGCCTTATCGGAAGCACAAAAATAAATAGATAAATAATAATGAACAATTAAACTCCATTGAGCTACTCCTACATGCCAGGATCTCATTCATCACATGCATTATACCGGATAAATAAAGTTCCAAACTATATCCCAGAGTATGTACATACACATTTACAGTTCCAGCCCTAAAGTTGGGCGTATACAAAAACAAACATGAAAGGTATATACAACAACCTTAGATGGACACTCATAAGCAAACCAACATCTTGACAACTTAAGAAATTAAATGACTTAAACAGTGCCTGAACATATGAAGGTTGACAAAAGGAAGTGGCGTCTTGGCTAGGACTGACCGCCTGATTAGTGACCTACAGAAACAGACATAACAGAGGTTGAGCCGGGCTCAGTGAATAGTAATACATAAATAAACCAATGCTTAACTTGAAACATAATTCATATCAATGAATAAAAAGGTGCAGAGTTCACATAGTTAGTCTGAATCTGTGCAAAGCACATAACGGCCTTAGGCCCAATCCTGCAACATAAACATAATGGCTATAAAGCCTTTGAAACATGGTGGCACGAGGCCCTTGAAACGTGTGGCACGAGGCCCTTGTAACTTGTGGCATAAAGCCCTTGTAACATATGGCACTAAGGCCCTTGAAAATGGCATGAAGCCCTTGCAAACATATTGGCATTAAAGCCCTTGAAAATGGCATGAAGCCCTTGTAAACATATTGGCATTAAAGCCCTTGTAAATGGCATGAAGCCCTTGAAACATGCGTGTATGAACCCAAGAGGTGTCTCACACGGATTCTAGAGGTGACTCACATTGTAGCACTTAGTTCCGTGTAGCACTTTGTTTCATTTCATAACAACTTATATAGATGGCCATAAGCCTCATAACTTTCATGGAATGGCTTTCAGCCTCATAATTTTCACATATGTATGGACTCAAGAGGTCGCTCATACAGATTCTAGAGGTAACTCGCACTGCAGCACTTAGTTCCGTATAGCACTTTGCTCCATACCAGAAATTAATAGGTTTTCTAGACCAAACCGTACATATCATGTCATATTATAAACGAAATCAAATCATACATATTTTTTTATACTTAAATCATAAGCAGAAATCAAAAGTCATATTCGTAACATACTTGAATTTGTAACATACATGAACTTGTACCATGTGTAAACTTATAACATACTTGAACTTGTACCATACTTAAACTTAGAACATACGTAAACTTGTAACATACCTATACTTGTAACATGCTTAAATCTGTAACATACTTAAACTTGTAATGTACATAAACTTGTAACTTAATTACCTAAATTTATAACAGCCGTGAACTTGTAACATGCTTATACTTGTAATATACTTGAACTTGTAACGTACATACAATTGTAACTTAATTATTTAAACCACGGTATTATTACCCCCGGGTAAGGGCCATGTGATAAGGATATTATGAATTCATTAATTCAAACGTAACAGATCATAACTAGAGCATTTCTTGATTATTTAGACTTGTTGGCCTTTAGCTCTTACATATATTGGCATTAAACTTGTTGGCATTTAGCCCAAACATTATCATAGCAAACTTATTTCAGAGTCTTACAAAATTCCAGAATCATAGAAGGGTTGTTTCATTCTTTCTCTTACTTATGTACTTTCCTTGAATCATTTACACAAACACATAACATTTATCTTCCTTGAATCATTTATATACATATTACATTTATCTTCCTTGAATCATTTACATACATATAACATTTATCTTCCTTGAATCATTTACATACATAAGTAACGGAATTAACAGAATACTAATGGCAAGCATTAGCGGTGGTAAAGCGTACTACTACTCACAGTGTTCAGGTGCGTGGTCCGTCCTTGTAGCTAATCCTACACAAGTCACGTAATTCAAACATAATTCATCATAGTACAACATCATTTAGTTCATTAACACCATTTGCAATTCAACATAATACAAAATAAACCCTTGAATCTCATTTTAACATTCCAAAACCGAGTTCATGTCATCCATATCCTTACTAAATTATTCCCCTAATTTTTCCTTTCCATGATAGCATGAATTCCAACATTTATAACAAAGTTCATTCGCAAATTTTAAACATAATTTCCAAATATTTCCAAATTCCAATTAAACTTGAACACATCTAATTCAACACCTCAATTTCATTATTCTACTTTCAATTTGGGCCAAAACATTGGGTATCATCATTAATCAACCTAGGGTTTCAAGAAAAATGAGGATTTTTAACAAAAATTCACACTTATTAAATCGCCACTTTTAATTCCAATTTTCCCAATGATTCTACATCTAGGATTCACAATTCATCATTTTAACCCACCAATTTAACTTCCAACATCTCAAACTCTAAATCCCCAAATCTCATAATATGCCCTAGATGATAAAAATGAAGATTTTTGCATTAATATAATGAAGTTACCATAAATCTATCCATAGATGTAAGTATTGAGGAGATCTAGAACCCCTACCTCGAAGAACAAACAAAGGAGTGAGTTTGGATGAGATTCCACCTCAATTTTGAAATTCAATCGGTTGGAAATGTTGACCCTTTCTTGTTCTCCATCCTTGATACAAGATCCATGGAGGATTTGTTAATAAAAGTGGAGGAAATCAAGGTTTTGGAAGCTAGGGTTTCGGACATGGAAGAGGGGAGAAGAAGAGAGGAAAAAAAATTGCAAGAAATGGTCCAAAAATCCAGTTTTTAGAGTTGCTGTCCCGCACAGACCGCACGTGCGGCGCTATTCCCTGCACGTGCGGCTCTGCTTCCAGCACAGATGTGAAAACTTCAAACGGGTATAACTCTCTCATCGGGACTCCGTTCTAGGTCGTTCTTGTGTCCAAATCGAAGCCCCGGAAATAAGCTTTCCAATGGTTCTAACCTCACATTAAAATTCAAAGTGTGGAAAAAGAAAAGGACAAATGAATGACGGCTGATCGTAGGTTAATTATTCGAATTAAATTCGTTAGTCCAATCTTACTTTACCATCATACCACCACCTCAAACAATACCCCAAAATAAGGTAAGAACATTCCAAATACACTATTAAGAATGTCAAAAATGAGCCCATGCTCGAGCGGAGGGTAAAAAAATTCCAAGCCGATACAATAAAGGTCGCCATAACTCAGCAGATAAGTCTTTAATTTCGATAGATATAGTTGAATTAAAACACATTAACCCCTAATTAAATAAGGATGACTTTCTATACGCATTTTGGGGTCATTACATTATGGCCCAAACCTACTAATGCTTTGATAGCTTAGGTAAAGAGGATGACTGCTTTCAAAGGGGATATGTGGCATAATTTGAGCATTTACCACGCCATTCAACTATCTAATATCTCATTTGAGGTAGACCTTTGGCTGATTGGTGCAACACATGTCACGATCCAAACTTGCCCCTAAAAGTTTGGTCCATGACCGGCCTGTACTTAGGCCTCAAAACAAAATTTCAAAAATAGTTATTCAAATATGGGGCCTTACGCGGAAGCAATACCAAAATAAGAAAGTCCATTGAGCCTATGTCTACATGCCAGGATCATGAAACAGCATATTCAAAAGGTTCATATACACAATTCATATATACAAGTATAGATCATGTACACTAGCAAGACAAAAATTACATGTCCATTAGTTCTAAATAACAAGCTCCAAAAGACTTAACAAATGTGGAGACGCTTCTCAAAAGACAAAAGGTTACACTTTAGAGGCTTGAGAAAACCAGTCCCTCAAAAGTTTCCCTGAAGCTAACCTAGGACTGCCTTCCAAGCTGATCACCTACATATACATATAAAAACGGAGTGAGTAAGGCTCAGTGAAGAATAATAATGTAGGGAGGTTCGGGTGAATAAGCATGTGTCTGGAGAATATTTATCTAGCGCACACATAACCTCATAATCATACTTCCAAATGGCCTCGGGCCCACATAAGACGGAACGACCTAGGGCCCAACATAACACAAAACGACCTTGGGCCCAACGTAATACAAAACAACTTTGGGTCCAATATAATACAGAATGGCCTCGGGCTCAATATAATACAGAACAACCTCGGGCCCCAATATAATACAGAACGGTCTCGGGCCCAATGTAATACAACATGGCCTCGAGCCCAACATATCAACAATTGTTCTCGACTTTATAAGGTAGATGGAACATTGGTATGTCTTCATCTCCCTTGACAGTAAAGCCATTAATCATAACCGTTCTTATCATAACAGGGTAGGTAGAACATTGACATGTCTCCACCTTCCTCGGCCTAAAGGCCAACATTAATGAAGATGGAACAACCCTGGGTCCATGTCATATGCCATTGCTCCTGCTTGACCCATAACTCAATCATTTGCATTCACTTACAATTCGTTTAACGTATGCCACTCATAAGTAAAAATATAGAATTAGAGCACCACTCATCCCAAATATACAATTCACAACCATCATATATATACCATAGCACGATGATCTCAACATGTCAAGCACAACCAAGGTATAATAAGTCATAAGCAAAGATACATGAATAAATATATCAATACACTATTATTACTCACAATGCTTTGGTTGCGTAGGAGTCTCCTTTGCCAAGTGACCTGCACAAGGCACACACACACAACTTATAATTTATTCACTTTTCTTTAGCTATTCCTCACGTCCGATTCATAAATTCTCATTTAGTTTTAAATAGTTTAAAAGGATCAAATATACATATTAACAGTTTCAGAGGGTCAAGCAGGGGAAAGGAAGCTAACAGAATACCTCCCTCTTAGCCGCATGTGCGGGAGTTCCCTACCGTACGTGCGGGAAGGTGTGCCGCATGTGTTTTTATTGCAGTAAGCCTCAGTCTATCTCTCCTATTTTCCGTACGTGCAGCTGTGGGCCCTGTACGTGCGATTGTGCTCCCCGCACATGCGGCCATGAGCCCCACACGTGCGGTCCTGGCCCTGCTTGAGGAGTCCGAAAATCTAACAATTTCCAGCTTTCAAAAGACATCTATAAGGCCCAAATCAAGCAAATTCACTTTAAAACATAACATTTGAGCATAATAAACATGAAATTCAGATCCAATTAGATCATAACTTATTTTAAATGTACATATTCATAACCCAAATTGCCATATTTCTTTTATCTCTTCATTTTATCATGATCTATCAAAACATATATAAACATATACCAACATATATACATATATGAGATCAAAGCATGTAAAACTAAAGATTAGAAGGTAGGACCTCTCAATCTCACTGAAGACAATTTAAAACCCAAAGATCAACCTTTAATTTAACTAACTCCAAAGATTACATGTTCAATTTCTTGGAATAAATTCAACCATGATAATAACTCATAAACCCTAACTTCTTTGGGTGGACAAGCTTCATTCTAAGGTTTGATTCTAACCAATGGAGGGAAGATTTGGGGTATTTGAGTTGATTTACACTTATCTTAAGCCAATCTTTGAATTATTCTTCAATTTCCTCCAATTCCCAATCTTAAAGTTGAACTCTCTTCTTCTCTCCACATTTTTAACTCTTAAAGGTTAAGGATGAGCTTAACAAAACATTATATATATATATATAACAAGTCATATATAGTTACATAGGCCAACCAAACATGCCTTAACGAATCAAACGAAATCAATTTTTAATTAAACTGTCTGAATGACTCTAAAAATTCCCATTAGCATATTTATGTACTCAACTTCGGCTCCTAAACTCATTAAAGTCGTTAATTTCAGCTTCAAAGTGTCAACATTAGGAATTTAGCCAAATAAAGCTAATTAATTCATTACGAATCAAATTTTTACAAAACTTCATATAATGTCCTAAAAATCATGCTAATCATAACTGTAAAGTCAATTTCAATTTATCACGCCTCTAAAGCATTCAATTTTCAGTCCAAAGGTCGCAATTTCAACAGGTTTTCTCATAACCGACAGATACAAATTTACAACATGTAATTCATACATTCAAACATGGAATTTCACATCAAAGCTATAATCACATATATAATAACACAGATCATGAGGATATTAGAGCATAGACAGTATATGAGGGAGTTGGGTTATTACAGCACATGTTTCTGGTCCACTTCTTGCAATTCTCTGATGCTTAAATCTGGAATGGCCTCCCCTATCATCCTTGATATTATGCACCTCACTGGCCTTCCTGCTTATGGCCAAGACATCCATGCCATTTTGCTAACCCTTGAAGTTAAACATCATGTCAAAGTAGACAATTATAGTAAATTCATTTCGGACCACTCAAAGAAAATTAGCATTCCTTCAGTTACTAAAAAAATTGCTTTTTATTTGTGTTGGTGTAGACACCCCATTTTTTACCGCCCTTAAGACTTGGGCGCTACTGATTGTTTACTTGGTGGTAAAAAATGTGCAGAGCAAAAGTTCGATTTCTTCGGCAAGAGGAGAGTCAAATCCCAACCTCACACCCCATTTTGGACCAAAGCTATTTTGAATGGTTTTTAGACCTTAAAACTCTCTCTTTCAAAATATTTTTGAAAAGAAGTTTCTACGATGTTCCGAGGCTCGCATTTTGTCAAATGTTGCGCTTTTCAGTAAATCGAGCAAGGACAAAGTGCAAATGAATGAAAGAGAGATGAAATCTTTGGAAAATCTTCAAAAACATCTTGTTTAGGGGTTTGAAGTTGAAGAAAAGAAGAGGAGAGGGAAGAAACCCAGTTAGAGAAGAAGATGGGCATGAATCGTTAAGAGAGAGTCGAGCAACCCTCGCTAAATCAGGCCTATCCTTTTGAACACTTGTATTTAAGCTATAAGGCCACCACCGTTGGAAATCTTACTTCCGGGGCTTCATTTTTCACTTAAGAATCTCCTAAAGCCGAGTCCGGATGGGGGCGATATGATTGGCTGAAGTTGGGCATCATTCTGGTTGGACCAAAACTGAGCAGTTTTCACTAAAAGAGGGATGTCTCCTAGCATACATGGAATTTTGATTTGAGGCTTGGATAATTGGAAAGAAGACTTCTGGGGCTATAGTTTAGGCTCAAGAATGACCTGAAAAGGAGTCCAGATGAAGGAATTAGGCTTTCTTCAAGTCAGGGACCATGTTTGATTTTTGCCATCGGCCTCTATGGAAGTGCATCGGCCACAATTTGACCTCAGCAGCTATAGGCCGGCCAAAAGTGAACCTTATCGGCCAAAAATGATGGCCGGTCGGCACCAAAGGTGGTCGGTCAGCTAGAAGTGTCCAGAAAGCCTAGAATTGACAGATATTTTCTTTTCCAGCTGTTGTGCACTGCATCAGATATTTCCAAATGAGATATTTCGACCAAATGCTCATATATTGCTATATATTGAGCCATATCTCATAGATTGAGGGGTTGGCAATTGTGGGACTCTCTCTCTCTAAAAATTCCTCTCTTTCTACAAGATTTTGTGAGCAAAATCTGAGCCTTTATACTTAGAAGCTCCTTCTCTTCGTGTTTTGAGCCTTAAGCTTAGAATCCTCTACACTTTTGCAAAGAGACCCTTAACCAAACTTAATCACC
This sequence comes from Camellia sinensis, assembly GCF_055761805.1. Taxonomy (NCBI): domain Eukaryota; kingdom Viridiplantae; phylum Streptophyta; class Magnoliopsida; order Ericales; family Theaceae; genus Camellia; species Camellia sinensis. Next base: position 6,591,903 of record NW_028128989.1, on the reverse strand, counting down.
ATTGGGCTGAGGTTCTTTGAGGATCATTTGGAGCTCCAAAAGGCTGATTTTGGCTGGTTTTGTTGTTGTCCTTCAAGGTGCTTCAAGGGTAAGCTCTTGTTCCTTTAAACTTTTGCTTTGCATGCTTGTTTTACCAACTTTGTAAACTATTTTTGGCTTGGTTTTGAACTGAGAAAATCTCTGTTTTTCAGTCCTAAAAGTGATGGTTTAGGCTTATTTTGTGTTAGGGGTTTGTCTCTCCCTTTTGTTCCTTAGCTTGTATAGCTTTTGAGCCATCTTCTAAGGCCTTTCAAAACAACTTTTCATGGCCTTTTAACCACTGAAATCCAGAGGATTTTTAGTGGTAAAAACCCTATTTTGAGGGCCCAAATAGGAGAGGGTGGTCGCCTCTCCTCTTGTCTTACTTGCTAGTGTTGATGGCCAACCAAATGAGCATGTGTTTTTACTTCTTTGTGGCTTTGTTTAGGCTCATTTTTGTGACTTATCAGACCTGCCATAACTCTATTGTTTGGCTGTCTTGGTCACCTCTTGCATGCTTAGTGCACTTGTAGTGTAAATCCTCTTTGTTAATCTTGTTAGCCTTACAAAGTAGCATGCTCTTGTGGTTTGAATTAGCTTAGTTTGAGCATGTTTTTGGTATTATCTTGGCATGTTATAACTCTGATTTTGATTGGTGGACTCACTTCTTGCATGCTTTATACACTTGTAGTGTAATCCACGCTTACTAGACTAACATGCTTGATGTTTTGGCCAATCATGCTAGCTTATTTTGGCTATACTCCATACATGTTTTATCATTATTTTGGTATGTTTTAGGACTGCTTTAGGCTTCCTTGGTCATATGACTCATGTTTTGTATAGCTATAGTGCAAATGCCTTGGCTAGTCTTGAGTTTTGAGGCCACTACCATGCTATTCTTGTGATGATTGTATGCTTCGGCATCATTTGGAATGTAATTTCAGAGCTTTTGTCTTTGCTAAACTCTCATGTTTATCACTCTTTAATTGTGTTTAAGAGTTGAGCAGTATGCCTTGTGTGTGAGCCAATACATGAGCTTATTTTTCTTGCCATCTATGCTATGAGTCTAGCATGTTTTTGATACTATTTTGACCTGCCTTAGACCTGTTTTGAATGGTTAGGATCATTTGAGCATTGCTTAACATGGTTGTAGTGTAAAGGGGCTTGACCAGTTTTGAGTTTCGGGGCCTTTGACATGTAATTTCAATGCATGTAGTGTAGTTACACTCTCACATACTTCACTTCTTCGTTGCTTTTGAGGGTTGTGTATTAGGCCTAGTTTATGGACCAATATGTGTGCATGCATGTTTTGCCTTTTGGCGCCTTAGTTTTGGTGTTTTGGCCACTGATTTGGGCATGACTGAGGTCTGTCCATTTTGGTTTAAGTCCATTTTTGCATGTTGTTGCATGCTTGTTGCATGCTTGTCCATCTTTGCATGTTGTTGCATACTTGTTGCATGCCATGATTGTTTACATGTTTAGATTGCATTGCATCATGTGTGCATGCTTGAGTTACATTGCATTTGGCATGCTTATGTTGCATTGCATAGCATCTCCATGTTACATGCATTGCATTGTGTTTGGTTTGGGGTGTTAAGCCAAACACGAGAAACGAGGGACGTTTTATACTTGAAGTGATGAAACGTGCCTTAATCCTCGGCCTCTTAATCAAACATGATAGAGTTTAAGGAAATTATGTGTTTTTGTGCATTTCATTCACATTGAATTGTGCAACTCGGCCTCTTTGTCCATCATGCATCGAAATGCGTGATTGATGGCTCGAGAGTCGAACACCACACTCCTTTGAGTTTCAAACATGATAAGGGGTGTAGTTGCAAAACATTTTCTTGCAAATGTATTGCCATTGCTCTGTTTGTACTCTGCTGCAGCAAAAGGAGCAGTCTGTAGGAAGAGATAGCCGATCGGCTATCTGGTGTGCTGATCGGCTAACAATGTTTGGCTGATAGCCTCATAAGTGGTCGATGACCCTTATGCTTTGGCCGATAACCATATACCATTTAGCCGATGGCCTCTCAGAGTGCCCATGAGGTGGTTCAGAAGCATCACAGAAATTTTCACAGTTTTCAGAAGTCAAAAACAGTGCAAACAGAGGCAACATGAGGCATGGCAACAGATTTACGAGCGAAGCCGACCGAGCATGCATCTCTTCATCGCCTGCGAGGCCATTTCAGTATTCATGATTAGTTTGTATAATTTAATCATTTAATTGGTTTTGTAATATTCATTCAGCTTAGTGTAGCTATTTGTTTCAATTTGGATTGTAATAATTAATTAGCTTGTTAGTTAATTAGTTTTGGTGTTGTAATAATTAGTCTAATTAGATTATGAGATTAGTTAGAATAGCTTAGCGTAGCTAGCTTGTATTATTTATTCGGACCCTCTGTCGAGAGGGCGTATTGTTGTAATAAGTGTGCGTGCATGTGTGAATGTCTTCCAACCCCACGTCTTTTTCCCTTTTACTTAACCGCTTACGATGGTTAGTTCTAGGTCATGTTTTGATTAGCATACTTGTGATAGTATGTTTGCATTCATTCATTTTTCTTGCATGCACCGGGCTCGGCGTATCATATTAACTGCATTGTATTTCAATTCCTACTTGAATTCAGGATTATCAAGTTGCATTTCATATGTCATCTTAGACTAGTCGAGCCTATCTTAGTTGCATTTTGCATGTGTTGCATTAGGCATCTTAATATAGCTAGGATCATACATTGATTACTAACTAGCTATTGTTTTGGCTTAGAGTACATTGTAAGTGTTTATGCATTAGCATCCTTGCATGTGTGTTATTGATTGCCATGACAGCATGCTTGCCATGAGGCTAACTTCTTAAATGATATAACTGCCTGAATGCCTGTGAGTGAAGGTTGGATTGCTTGAATTGGAACAATTCATCAAATGTGAGTTTTTTTAAGCCCACTAGACAGTGGCAAAATCATGTTTTCTAAGCCCACTTGAGGGTGGCAAATCCACGTCTTAGCCTACTTGCGAGTAGCACCTTCAAACCATTTTCAAACAAACAAACATAAAATGTTTTGTTCCAACTTAGGCGATCTAGTCTATACTTGTATGCTGTGCGCATCACGTAGTAAGCTAGCTAATAAACCGAAATAAGAACACATATGTTTTCAAAACAAAATATCATGCTTAGTAAAGGCCGATCCTTTGATCGGGCGAGCGGGAGTGCTCATTGTATGACCTTCCCCTCTCGTACCCAAGTTCCCGAGCCAAGGCAACTTTGGTGATGACGGACACGTGGCCTTAGGCACGAGTCAGGGTTTCCTAAATTTCCCCAAAATAAAATATTTAGGTGGCGACTCTGTATTTAGCAAAGCAGTCTATGTTTGGCACTTCTTTATAAAAATCAGTTTTCCAAAACGATTTGTTAGATTTGGACTCTTTGGTGATTTATCGGTCTTGCATTGCACTTTGCAAGATTAGATTCAGAACCGTGACACTGAGTCCAAACTGTAGTAGCTAAAGAATAAAACTATAATAACCTGACCCTCGTACATGTTCTCTGATATATTTTCAGTCCTTTATTCTGCGCATTTAAATGCATATTATGAAATTCCATGTGGAATTAAGTGTAATTAAGTGAACCTTATGATTATAGATTCATATCTGTTTAATAAGAAATCATATCTGTCATAATTAAAATGTTTGGATAAGGAATTGGAAGCCTTAGGAGTTTAATAATCTGAAATTGACCTTATATTTGGAATCAGCATAATTTTTAAGTAATACTAAGCATTTTTCAGAAATTTGGTTTGGAACGATTAAATTGATTAATTTTTGTCCTATTCAACTTTTTCTTTATATTATATATATGTGCCTCTTTGAGTAAGGAACTTGCAGCCTTACAAAATATCTCCTGGAAGGAAAATTAGAGAGGAAAAGGGTTTGAAGAAAAGAAGTGAAAGTCCTCAAGATCTAAGAGTGGGGAGTTAAGAGGAATTCAAGAGTATTAAGCTTAAGGTAAGTCTAACCCATCTAATTCCACTTTCTTTCCTTGCTTTAACGTAGGAATTTCTTGGTGTGGTGTGGTTTGGAGTTGTAATGGAATTCATGTATTTGAACAAATGGTTGCATGTGTGTGTGTGTGTGTGTGTGAGGAAGTTGGGAATATTATGTAATTGAATTTTGTTATAAGCTTTAGGAATTGAAGATTTGAATCATAGTTAGATTATGGTGTGTTTGTGAATCTTGTACATGATTTTTGAACCATATTCTAACAATTAAAGAACCTATTTTGAGCCTTGATAAAGTGTACCAAAAATTGGGTTTTACTGGATTTTCGAATTGCAAACTGCCTAGAATCGCCGCACGTGCGGCGATCACTGCCGCATGTGCGGGAAGCCTTAACGCACGTACGGGGCTCACAGCCGCACGTGCAGCCCAAGCTGCAAAATTTTGTTCGCTCCGTTTTGCGTGCTTAACCCTCCGGTATTTTTGAAATATGTGTTTGATGTCCCTAAGATGTGTATAAATTCGTTTGAAGTAAAATGAAGTAGGAAATGAATTAAGAAAGAAAAAAAGGAACTAATGAATAAGTTGTGCATGTGTGTAGGTCATAAGTCGGGAGGGGCAAGCACTTTGCTAAAGCACTGTAAGTAATAGTACTGTAATCGCACATTTGATTACCGTTAATAATTCTTTTTATTAACGCTCTGCTTTTCACAAGTGGTTATGTTAACCTTATGTTGATTGGGAATCGGTGTGAACATTGAAAGATTTTGGCGTACATCGGTACGACGCTAAACCTACTCTGTATTCCGGGTAAGGTTAATGATTATCGTTAATGTACCAACCTATAAATTACTTATGATTCCGTATAAGAATTGCATACAAACTATTAACACTGTGAAGTTGGTTAGTAGAAAGGAAATATCAATAACATTGTTACGTGACTCATGTTATGGTGCGAATTGTTCTGACTTATTAATGTAATGGTACCTTTACCTTCGGATTATCGTTAATATTAACGTTCTGCTAATTGCAAGACAAGGATGTCGATTTACAATGAACCACGAGGAAATCTAAGCGCATTATTGAGTCATACGTTGTTTACTGTTGATAGTTAATGTTAACATTCTGTTATCTGCGAGTTAGCAGTATTGATTCATGACAAGCAAATGGAATGTATGTGCATTATGGAATTATGGTATTTATGTATCTTTGAAATTGTTCCATTTGTTAATAATTATCATTAACACTCTGTTAAACGCAAACTAGCTATGTTAACTCATGTGAATGATTGGAAGAATCTGTGTGCCTCTGTATAACTTTGAGACTAATAATATATGTGTCTTATGTTAATGAATATTGTTAATGTTCTCATGTTAACTTACAATAAACCATGAGGTTATTCCGTTCTGTTTATTCGTTCCATTCATACTGTGACATGATATGAATTGTTCGGTCTTGAATACCTAATATTTTCTGGTATGGAACAAAGTGCTGTACGGAACTAAGTGCTGCTATGCGAGTCACCTCTAGAATCCGTACGAGCCACCTCTTAAGTCCATACATATGTGAACTGAGGCCTATGGCCGTTCTGTGAAAGTTATGAGGCCTATGGTCGTTCTGTGAACGTTATGAGGCTTATGGCCATTCTGTGACATATGTGAGGCCTATGGCCAATCTGTGACATCTGGGCCTATGGCCATTCTGTATGATCCGCTAGTATGAAACAAAGTGCTGCACGTAACTAAGTGCTGCCATGCGAGTCATCTCTAGAATCCGTGCGAGCCACCTCTTGAGTTCATACATGTATGAAAAGGGCTTAATGCCATTCTGTTTAAGGGCTTAATGCCATTTTGTTTAAGGGCTTAATGCCATACTCTGTTCACGGGCTTGAAGCCATTCTGTTAAAGTTTAGGCCTAAGGCCATTATGGAAATACTTACAAGATAAAGTTAATTGTATGTTCTCTGCACTTATATATGTACATTGTAATTCAAGTTAACCATTAAATTGTTTACGTACTACTATGCACTGAGCTTGACTCACTTTGTGTTATGTCTGTTTCTGTAGGCACTCCACCTGGAGGTCAGTTTTAACCCATGGTATTCGTTCCTCTTTTGTCAACCTCAGAGTGTCCAGGCACTTAAGTGAAGGCAGCTCATTTTATGGGATTTTGCTAAGCTTTTGGTTTTGCACCCTGATTGTCTGTCTAGGGTTGAAGTGTATATAATCCCTTTACTTTTCCATGTTTTGTTACGCCCAATCTTGAGGGCTGGGTCTGTATATATATATATATACATAGCTAAATTCTCTGATGCACGTCACTGTATGTTTATCTGTCTTATGTTCTGTTTGTGATCTTGGCATGATAGTGGTCGCTCAATGGATGTAGTTCTTTTATTTATATTAAATTATGTTGTTAAATGCTTTCGTTCAAGCCCCATATATTTTGTATATTAGGTTAAGTGTCCGATTCTGAATAGGTCATGCCCAAACTTTTAGGGGCGAGTTTGGGGTGTGACAAAAACGGATTTCGCGCCATTCGCGGCGCGGAGCCGGGACGTTCGGGCATGTCTATAGTTGGTTGTGCCAATTTCCTTTTTGTGTAGGTGGCCTTAGAATTACTAAAGAATACCTCACTCTTGCCCTCCTAATCCAAAAGGATAGACAACTAGCTTTTGCCCGTTTTCTCCTGGCCACCATGTATAAAGGCATTTTTTTTTCTTTCCATGACAAAAGAATAAGTCATAGTGTAGGGGGCCTTTTTGGCTTTTTCAAGCCTGGTTTCTTGCTTATTTTTCCAGAGATTAGGTCAAATAGGAGAATAGATTACACACCCAAGTGTGAAACTTATGATGAATACTTTATTTCCTATCGTCATTCTCCTACTATTACTTTTGCTTAGTACTTCTCTACTTTTCTAAACTTTACCATCGACAAAATTCTTTCCCTTCCTTTTCAATCCTTCCTTTTCTTTTCTAACTCTTTATCTTACATGTATGTTGATCCTACCACTCTGAATGATAACCTTAGGCAAGCTGAAAAGATATTCTGGAGCATTTGTCTGTCTCCTTGGTACATCTTGGTTGGAGGTTTCCTTTCTAGCAGCAGACACTCTACCTATGGTTTTGAGAGTTACAACTCTAACCAATGGGCCAGACAATTTGGCCTTATCCAAAGCATTCCTTTTCCTTATGTTCATCCTATTATTTATGAGTATGTGCATGCCAGGGTCCAAATCACTGAGCGGCCTTCTACTTATGCTATTTTGACAGAAAACCAAAAACTTCTGCACAAGCCTAGTTTTTTTGCCTTTGTCGTCAATGCCAGTACTAGCAACAGGTTTAAGGACTGGTGGACTATTCTTGGTGAAGTTATATTCCACGAGTCACTAGAGGAGTGCTTATTCTGTCTTTCTCTTTCCCATCGATAGAGTTAGATTTGTAAGTTACTCACTTTCTCTCTCTTTTTTCTTTTTTGTTCATCGGCTCTTTTTATTTAGGCTTACAGTTTTTATTTTTTTATTTTATTATTTCTTAATCAACTGATACTCTAGGAGAGCTTGGTGCTGCTAATATTCCTTATCCATTGCCTTCTTTGCTAGCTCAAAACTCTAGTAAAGCCAAGGACAAGACTCCTACGGTCTATGCCAAGAAGCCTAAAAGAATGAGGAATCCCTTGGATGACTCATTCATGGCTTTCTCTTTCAAAGCTTATGATGCAGACTCTGAGAGGAGGAAAACCGAGCAAAAACCCTCTCATTCCAAGGCACCAACCACTTCAAAAAAGGCTAGCAAAACTGGCTCAGGCACAAAGACTGGCCAAGGTCCTGATATGGATGACCTTACCCTTGAAGAACAAAGATTTGTTCTTGAGAACCTGTCCTTGCCAGAGCAAGCATTGGTCTATGAGGCTGCTTCTTTCTCAACAGCTCCTGTGGATGCCTCTAAGAAAACTCCTTCTTCTGATAAGGACAATGTTCCCATCATTTCCCTTCTTGCAAAGTCTGGCAAGAAGGCCAAAACTCCTTAGGTTTATTTTATTATTATTATTATTTTTAGTTCACCACTTAAACTCTTTCCTCTCTTTTCTTTTAGCTGAAGAGAAGAAAGTTACTGGTGGCTGAGGATACTAGTAGTCCCTCTAGAGACTCTACTCCTTCATCCTTTAACCCGAACCCCTAACAAGAGGATGTATTCATTCCTTCCATAGCAGAGATAGTTGCTAAACTGCCACATTATGTTGCAACTATGGTGCTTGTCCCTCATTTACAATCTGTTTCTCTTGAGAATGATGAGGTCAGAGCTTATCACTACTCTAGCTCTGAGTTTTCAAGTAGTGACAGTGCAGCCCTTCAACTTAATCGATAGAGGTTTCATTGACAAGATGGTGCTTCATCTTCAATGGCTAGGGCTGGGGCTAAAGTTGAAATATAGAGCCTAGAAAGGCAAATACCCATGGCTGACGAGGTTTATCATGCCTTTTTTGAAATAGAGGAACAAAAATAAGAATAAACTTCCCATATCAACCTTAAGACTGAAAATCCTCCTTTTGAGGCTATGCCTGAAGATCTCTCTGTCGATCTTCCAAGGCAGGTCTTTAATGTAACACCAGCCATTACTCTTCAGGAGCTTATGGCAGATTCTACTGGGCTAACTCTTAAGCTAGCTTAAGCTTCTCAGATATCTGCCATTCCATTTTCTCTAGAGCATGTCTTGACATACTCAGGTATGTTTCTTATTATTTTCTTATCTCTTGTTTTTCCATTCATTTTTTCCTTACTTTTCCTTTTTTATATTGTGATGTGTGTAGTTGCTGATTCTGAACCCATTCTTGAGCCTATTTCTAGGGATCCTACTGCACAATCCATGCCAAAACAATGCGATCATCCCAATCCTAACCACGCTTCTGAAGGTATTTTCTAGCTTATCTATGTTCTTGATACCATATGTTTCTTTCCTTTTTCTATTGACCACTCAATTCTCAACTTATTTTCTAGTCTTGTCCTTTCAGGCTTGCTATTGATGGCCATTCCCCTGAGGTGGAACAACCTCCATCTCCTCATCTTGCCACCAGTGCTTCACCTACTGAAGTGAGGGTAGCCCTTACCCCTAATGTGGAGGTTCATACTCCCCAGGCTACCCCTCTTCGAGCCTTGTCTTTTTCTCTTGTGAAGGTATCATTATTCTTCTTTTTCTTATATTTTTCCTTTCACTCTAAATGTCCTAACCTCTTGTTTATATATATATCTATATATGTAGGTTGACTTTGTCTTATAGCATTAACTCTTGACTTGCTTCAGCAAGCTGGTGCCTTTCAACTATCAGTTGCTAGTGCCACCTATGAGGAAAGGTTTAGGCAACTCTTCTCCTTTGAGCAACATGAAGTTGACCAATTCTTTCTACTACTGAGCCTCCCTTTTGAAGATCTTTCCCTCACCAGGGCTGAAGAACTTCTTAGTGAATTTCAGAGCTTTGTGTCTTTAGCAGAAAGGCTCTTAGATCTTGATCAATTTTATATCTTTCAAGACTTTATGGGCCAACTTCCTCAATACATTTCCTCCATGGCACAATTCAAAGCTGAGACTGAGGCCGCTAATGCTAGGTTGACCTCTATGAGGCAGGTCTCCTATACTCTTGCTAGTGCCTCTGCTAGAACCCAAGCCATTTCTAGGGCCAGTGCCTCCATTGATGAGAGGAAGACTGCTATTTTGGCTCAAATTCAACAGCTCCAGGCAGAGTTGGCTGCATCTGAGGTTCAACAGACTGCTCTGATGGAAGAACAAAGCCATATCAATCAACAGATGAACTAGCTCTTGGCTCAGGATGGCCCAGCTGCCCTCAGGGATGCTCAGGGGAACCTTTTCCTGGTTAAGGCAAAAAGAAGAGCCATCTTGTCTTCCTGGGCCAGCTTTGTAATTGCCCTGCAGAGGGATTAAGATCCTTTTTGTTTCGTTTTGTTTTGTTTTAGACTAGATGGCGATATGTACATGAACCCCACTTCAGTATTATTAATAAAATCATTCTTTATTTTTCCCATATGGTTGGATAATATTTCCTTAAATACTTTCCATTTATGATTCTTTTGTGTGGGACTCCTTCTATAAATGCCAGATGATAGGCTCATTTCTTGAGGACCTTGTAAATCTTGAATGGCCCTTCCTAATTTGGAGACCACTTTCCAAAATTTGGATCTTCGATTCCCAAGGGTAGTATGGTTTTCCATATTAAATCTCCTTCTGAAAATACTTTGGCCCTTACTCTTTTATTATAAGCTATCTCAACTTTTCTTTTCTGAGCTAAGAGATGGTTATAGGCCATAACTTTTATTTCTTCCAGATCTTGTAACTCCATCATCATGGCCTCAGCATACTCATCGACAGGGATGCTATAGTGCAAGGCCACTCTACTGGACTAGACTGTTACCTTTAAGGGTAATATTGCATCATGGCCACACACTAATTCATAAGGGGTAGTCCTAATACTATTTTCTTGGAGTTCCTATAAGCCCATAATATATTGGATAATAAATTATGTCAATCTTAAGGGTTCTCTTTAACCATCTTTTCCAACATATTTTTTATTATTTTGTTGGTGGACTTAGCTTGCCCATTGGCTTGAGCATAATAAGATAATGAATTGAGGACTTGAATGCCATATTCTTTGGCAAACTCCTTGATCTCATCCCCATTAAACATGGTAGCATGATCCATTGTGATCAATTGTGGTAACCCAAATCTATATATTATGAATTTTTTTTCATAAAATCAATCATACGGCTTTACACCACCATTCTCAATGGCACTGCTTCTATCCACTTGGTGAAGTAATCCATAGCTACTGAGAGGTAAGAATACTACTTCGAGGAAGGGGAAAAATTTGCCCAATCAAGTCCATTGCCCATCCTCTGAAAGGCCAAGGTTTTACTACAGAATGTAACACACCCTCTGGCACCCTCTGCAAACTACCATGTTTTTGGCATGCTTGAGATCCCCTGGCATAAGCTATGCAGTCTTTTCTCACTGTTGGCTAGAAATACACATACCTACTGACCATCCATCTCATCTTTTCTCTGGCTTGATGATCACCACATATGCCCTCATGCACTTCGGCTATTACCTTCATCTGCTCATCTTGGCCTAGGCATAGTAATGTCATACCATCATAGGCCCTTCTAAACAAATCATTTCCCATGATGACATAATTCAAGGCCTGATACTTAACTTGTCTACCACCCTTTTCTCCAGGATTCCTTAAATATCTGATCAAAGGGTATCTCCATCCTCCTCCTCTGCCACTTCTAAGTGCATTATTGGCAAAAATTTCCCTATCGATCCTTTAATCTAGAAAAACTTCTCCTTTGAATCCTGATTATTCTTTCTTGGTTTCCCTTTGGAATTCTCAGTCCTGAGGCTACCTGGGCCATTTCGTTGGCCTACATATTTTCTATTCGAAACATATGCTGAAAAGTAATATGGCTGAAAAAACTTAACAGCCACTTGACCTCAGCTAGATATTCTTCTAGGGTTTTGTTAGCACACCTATACTCCCCCTTAATTTTCTTAATGACCAGTTGTGAATCCCCAAATACTTGTAGGCTAGTAATTCTGAGTTCTATGGCCAGTTCTAGACCTATGATCAAGGCTTCATATTGTGGACTCGCCTTTTTTCCGCGCCTCGTCTTTTGGAAAGGTTTGAAAAGAAGGCCTCACAGTTCGGACTTCCGTGGTTCTAAATCTAGTCTCACAAGTGCAATGCGAAACTGATAAACACCAAAGAGTCCAAATCCGACAAACCTTTTTGAAAAATCGATTTTAAATCAAATAATGCCAAAATTGGACTGCTTTGCTAGATAAAGAGTAGCCACCTAATTATTTTATTTTTGGGGAAATTTAGGAAACCTTAACTCATGCTGAAGGCCATGTGTCCGTCATTACCAAAGTTGCCTTGGCTTGGGAACTTAGGTACGAGAGAGGAAGGTCATGAATTGAGCACTCCCGCTCGCCCGATCAAAGATCAGCCTCTACTAATCATGATATATTTTTTATAAACATTATGTGCTATTGTTTTGGTTATTAGCTAACATTACTATGTGACGCATACACGCAAGTATAGACTAGTTGCAAGACTTGGAACAATTCAACTCATGTTTGTTTTCGAAAATGGTTTGAATTTGCCACCCTTAAGTGGGCTTAAAGATGCGGATTTGCCACCAAACATAGTGGGCTTAAAGCATGATTTGCAATTCAACAAAGTGGGCTTAAAATGCACATATGCCGAATCGTTCCAATTCACACAACAAGCCTTCATCCACAAGCACTCATGCAGTTTAGCATTTAAGCACATAGCCTGATGGCAAGTATGCGAATCATGGCAATATGGCAATCACACTCATGCAAGTATGCTAAAGCATAAAATTCACTGAGTACTCCAAGCCAAAACAAAAAAAACTAGTTAGAAAAATGCATGATCCTAACTATGTTAAGTGTCTAATGCAACACATGCAAAGAACGCAATTTAATAGGCTCGGCTACTAATATGGCACAAGAATCGATTTGAACACATGCGTTTTAAACATGTTTTCAAAGAAGATATTGAAATTGCAATACAGTTTGAATGATGCGCCGAGCCTCGGAGTGAAACTCTTAGCTCTCAAACCACCAATCAAGCAATTTCCATGCATGATGGCCAAAGAACCAAGTTTGTACAAGTTTAATGAGTGCAAAAAAAGACTAAAAAAGACCACCACCCTATCATGCATAATCAAGGGTGATGGTGACCAAGGAAAGTGGCACATTTCATCACTTTTGAGTATGAAATGTCCCATTTTCCTTATGTTCAAATTAACGTCCGATTCGAACACATGCAATGCAACACGAAAGATGCTTATCTTGCTTCTTTTACTTGTCCAATTTTGGTTTACCCATTTTAATTACCAAACCATTCTTTAATTGATTTGTCCATTAGTGAGTGTCCTCTAATGGAAAGATGGCTCAAACAACAAGTTGCTTTGGGCATGAAAGAGGCATTACACTCTTGGTAATGAACGCCCTAAGGGATTAAACCATTAGGTGCAACACCTCCATTTCACACTTAGGCAAACAAGAGGTTTAAAATCACTTTCAAAGCAAACAAAAGAGTGAATAATGGAGGGAGATTGCAGAGATTTTAAGTGCTGAAATGAAGTGTAAAACAACACTAAAACATGTTATTAACTCAAAACAATGATGATCAAAGCATTAAAACATCAAGCTAATGAAGGGAATAACACTACAACTATGCAATACAAGCCTCAACTGAATTAACCAGCCCCAAATAAAGCCAAAACAGTTTATTTTAGAGGCAAAAACATGCTGGACTTAAGTCACAAAAAGCTAAAATAATAAGCTAACATGTGAGGCTAACTAGGCATGCAAACAAGACACAAGGAGGGGAGGCTAACCCTTCCAATTTTGGACTTCAAAACAAGGATTTTACCACTGAAAAATCTCTGAAATTCAGTGGTTAAAAGGCCCAAAAAAGTTGATTTGCAAGTGATGAAAAATGGTACAAAAGCTTAACAAGCAAAGGAGCAAGAAGGGTGGACCACCCCCTAACTCAAAGAGACCTCAAATTAACACTTTTAATTCACAAAAACAGAGTTTTTGACAGTTCAAAATCAGCCCAAAGATAGTTGGAAAAGATGGCAAAACAAAGATACAAAATAAGCTTAAACAAGGTAAGTACTATACCTTTGAAGCAAAGCACAAAATAGCCAACATTCCAAGCTCAAATCACCTTTTAGAGCTCAAAGAAGACTCCAAGTAATCTCAGCCCAAAGGTGAGAGTATTTGGTTAAGGGTTAATATGCAAAGGCTAAGGACTTATGAGCAAATGTGTGCAAAATATCGAGAGAGAGAGAGAGAGAGAGAGAGAGAGAGAATTCTAGAGAGAGATATTTTAGCTCTAATTTTTCTAACCCTCCAAAATGGGGGAGGAACCCCCCTATATATAGAAAAACCATCCTTTGAGCTTAGAAACATCTCACCATACACGTGTATGGAGATGCAGCTTAGTGTGCAACAACTGACACAACTGTCAATAAATATCTGGAAAAAGGCACTGGTGGTCGGCGGCCACCACTGGTGGCCGACCGGCCACACCTATGGCCGACAGCCTTGGGTGGTGGCCGACAGGTCACCAAGAGGTCCAAACACCAAGTTTTGATCCAAAACAAGGCATAGAAACAACAAGGTTCAAAGGCTCAAAGACAGAGCCTTCCGCTAAGAACTTCGGGCGCTCAAAACGAACACAAACACACAATCATCGAGTGCACGAGCGATGACGTCTAAGTCTTGAGGATGGTCAAAAATAGGGTGTCTACAGTTGCCCCTCTTTGACAAAACTCGAGAGTCATGAAATGACGGGAGTGAATGTCAAAGCCTAGAGACGACCCATTTTTGACAAGGTCGAAGACTTGGACAAGCAAACAAACAAGACAAAACAAATGGTTGTGCCCGCAGGCTGCCTACGTATCCCTTTGCAAGGAATCAAACCAGCGTAGTTCTGGGGCAAGATGCAAGAACATAACTTATGATCATGCAATGAGGCTATAATGAAACATCTAGATGCAAATGTCATGCAAAGAAATGCTACATTCATACAAACCGAAACATGGTATAGCAACCTCACATACAAAAGTAAGTAAGTAAACACGAATCAAACCACATTTCATGCAGAAAGGATGTAAGAAAATTATGCAAGCTTAACTACGCGATGCGCGGGAAAGACAAAAGCGACTGTTGGGTGCACCCGAGGTCTCAACCAAGATCCTAACGTGTTGCACACGCGAGGAGAAAAGGATGGTGTGAACACCAGGACGCACCCGAATGTTTAAAATCGAAGCGTTCTATCGCGCCACACGCGAGAGGAGAAAGTGATATTGAGAACACTGAGATGCCCCTAGATGTCTCTAATCTAAGCGTCCTAACGCGCTGCACGTGAAAGGAGAAAGAGGGTGAACACCGGGACGCACCCGCGTGTTCGAAACCAAAGCGTCCTAACGCGAGAGGAGAAAGAGGGTGAACACCGAGACGCACCCGCGTGTTCGAAACCAAAGCGTCCTAATGCACCGCACGCAAAAGGAGAAAGAGGGTGAACACCGGGACGCACCCGCGTGTTCAAAACCAAAGGGTCCCAACGCGCCGTACGCGAGAAGAGAAAAGGGTGACAAGAACACTGGGACGCACCCAAATGTCTCTAACCGAAGCGTCCTAACGCGCCACAAGCGAAAGGAGAAAGAGGGTGGTGTAAACACCGGGCATACTCGAACGTTTCTAACCGAAGCGAGTAATTCGAAAGACAGGAATGATTTCACCTGGAACTCCTCTGAATGGACCGTATATACAATATCATGCCTGCATAAGAAAGAGACTTAACAAGTACAATGTAGTAAGTGCGCATGTTCTATGCACAATAAACAAAGCATGTTAGCAAATGTAGTAACAACATGTTCTATGCTATAATGGAGAAGTGCATGTTCTATGTAGCAAATGACGAAAGATATGTTCTATGCATATTCTATACAACAATGGAGAAATGTATATTCTATGCAACAATGAATAAATGCATATTCTATGCAACAATGGATTGAATAACAACTTCCGATTTACCTCTCGGAAGAGTTGCAACAAGTTAAAAAGGATACACCTCAGTCGTATTGATTAGTGATGAATCATCATGCACCGAAGACACAGTTTGGAGCTTCCGCAGAGAAATTTGAGCTTAAAAAGTGAACTTTCCTTGCACTTCTCAAGCACTGAGGACACAAAACAGCGTCAAAACACAAAGGAGGAGCACTGGAAGCTTGATGGGCACCAGGGAGGGGTGTCGGCTGCCTGTCAGTCAGCCCTAAGCATTGTTGACTACCAATGGTGGCTGTCGGCCACCAGTGGTGGCCGACCGGCCATCGATGGCAGATTGGCCCTTTTTGGTCTTTTCACATTCGGGTCTTTACGTATAGGTCATGGGGGTTATTTCCTTCATACCCCATGACTGAAATTCTTCCCTCTCTCTCTAGACCTTCATTCTCTCTAGATATGAGCTTTATACGCGTTTTCCAATGCCCCACGTGAAGTTGATTCGCTAAAACCTCTTGATTTCCTTCGTTTTGAACCGATTGAAAACTAATTTCGGTACTTTTTCTTCATTTTCACCACTTGAGGCTTGTCCCCCTTGAGTTTCTGTTAGGTTTGGCGCCTTTTCCTGGGCTTTGACTTTTTCTTCCACTTTCTCTCTCCTAGGGTTTGACTTGAGTTGACTTTTGATATTTTCCACCCATTTTTCTCATTTTCTTCACTTTTCATCGACACTTCATCTATATTCTAGATGGCAGACGACTTTCCACATGATGGGGCTCCTCTAGAGGCGGAGTTCGAAGCAAAGTTCAATTCTGATGTAGAGCCGAAGCCTTTACCACTGGGAGTGAGGCCTTTTGACGCGACAATGTATCATCCCCAGACGCACATTCTACCTGCTAGTGGCGTTAGGCACTTCACTAATTTCGCTGGTGCACCTGCGGATCTCTTACTGAGGAAGCCAAACTCCCATCTTTCAACCGTTGCCGTTGAGGTACGAACTCTATGCACTTGCACATATGATGTTCTTTACTTGTATTTCTTGCACTGTATTTTCACCAATGTAATTGCATTTATTTTACACTTCCTTTTCATCGAACTGTATTTACACTAATTCACCTGTGTTCCATCACAAGGTGATGCCCGCGTATACAGGGGCTATGGGGCCATGATGGCCAGAGATTGGTACGATGAGCTCTCTACCAGAGTACGAGCTATTGTTGACGAGACAGGCTTCGGCCTATTCTGCTCTGGACTAACATGAGTCATAGCGAGCCGTCTACTTCTGGGAGCACTAGTGGAGAGATGGTGGGACACCACAAACTCTCTCCACCTTGCCACTACTGGAGAGATGACGATGACCCCTTACGACTTCACCATGATCACAGGCCTAGGTGTAGGGGGTGATTTGATTCCCCTTGATCTTGATATGGGGGAGTGGGAGGCTACTTGGATTGAGCTTTTGGGGGCGTGCCCGCCTTTGTTCCGGACAGCCCAGGTCAGATATAGCTAGTTCGAGGAGCGGTTTTGGGGGATCGTGCCAGAGGCAGTAGAGGAGATAGAGCACTACGCTCAGGGTTTTCTGATGTTCCTCTTCGGTACCACCCTGTTCACGAACAAGGCGAACACCGTAGGACTATACTTGCCGAGTGCACTAGTGGTTCTTCCTCGAGTGAGTTTCTATGATTGGGGTGGGGCTGGCCTCGCCACGCTATATGGCTATATGAGCTCGACCTCTCGCGGGATTGGATACTTGATCGGAGGCTACTGGCGAGCCTGGGAGGTACACATCTCAGTTCCCTCTTTACACTTTTCATTTTTTGTTCAGCATTTCTTGTTTTACATCTGTTCAATGCATGTGCATTTCTTGCTTTACATCTGTTCAATGCATATACTTTTGCCTTGTACTTTCTATATTTGTTCATACACTGTATGCTTTCTGCTTTGCATTTTCTGTATCTGTTCAAATTGTATTGATCATATATCCCTGCGCTTTCTCCACAACTATGGGTGTATGCATACTTCCCGACTTTTGCCCCGGAGCCAGAGGTGGAGGTTCCATTGACGATCCCCTATTCACGGGTGTATGATGGTCAGCTTCACTGCAGGACTCGTGAGCCTTTTTCTTTCTTCAGGCGTTACTTTGACACTGTAGTTGCTCACGAGGTAACCTAAAACACGGTCATCATTTGCTTTCACCCTGTTTTGATTCACCTTTTAGCCATTGACAGCAATTGACAATCTATACAACTTCCATTTATAGATCTCATGGCAGCCATGGGCCACGATACTAAGAGGAGTTAGAGGCCGGTATAATGTGGCCTAGGGCATTTCTCGTTATTGCATCCTACTTGAGGGTCCGATCTACCGGGCCTGGTATTTAGGCGACAGAGTCATACGCCAGTCTTTAGGTATGCTTGCTCCATTCATACCGATGACGCCGCCAGAGTCCATGAGATCAGCAGACAGCTTATCTGTTGACAAAGTTATCCAGTTCATGGTGGGCTTGGAGGCGGAGTACTTTCGAGTTGAGGGTGATTATGCAGTCTTCATTCAGACACATCTTATGCCACCTTTGACCGGTGTTCGCGGAGGCGAGGGAGCGAGAGCTCCTATTGTGAGGATGGGGCCTAGAGCGACCAGGGCAGCTAGAGCCTATGGCAGAGGGGCTCCTCAGGAGAGGCAGAGGACCGGCTGGCCGGAGCTGCCTACTGCACTCACTTGTTGGCGGTATACTGGGAAGGCATATTAGATCCCTATTGAGCCTGCAGTAGCTGGGCATAGATACGTTAGAGCCCATGACGCACCCCCGGTATGTACCATATTTTTTCATTTTCTCATCTCTTTCTGATATCTGTTCCCTCTGGACATTGATCATTTCCAAATGCATTCGCAGGCACCCCCAGGATACACCGAGGATCTGCTGGAGCTATTAGCCTCATTCGAGGGCATGATATTGAGGAGGGAGGCACTGCTCGACTTTCACGACATTAAGGTAATTTCTTCAATTTTCTTACATTCTGGTTATCAAATTTCTACTGACATGTTGAAACTGACATTTCAATTGAACACTTCTTCACACTACACTGACACACTGCATCTGACCCACACTACACTGATATACTGCATCTGAAATACTGCACTTCCATACTATACTCATACATTGTATTTAACTCCTGCATATACTCATTCTGCACATCATACTTGCATCTGATACGCATACTGTGGCTGACATATGATTACCGCCTTTTCAGGTCCCACCCATATCGACAGCACTAGCGGTGGCTACAAC
Organism: Camellia sinensis; assembly: GCF_055761805.1. Lineage (NCBI taxonomy): Eukaryota > Viridiplantae > Streptophyta > Magnoliopsida > Ericales > Theaceae > Camellia > Camellia sinensis. The sequence continues at coordinate 6,572,993 of NW_028128989.1, read as the reverse complement.
AGGACCATCAATCCCCTCTCTGGCGGCAGGGAGGAGAGAGAGACGGGCTCCAGCACGCAGCCGAAGCAGAGCCAGGGACACCGGAGATGAGAGTGGCCTTTCCGAGCCCATTCTGAGTGATGACGAGGCTGAGACCAGCGAGGTCAAGGAGGTAGCGAGTCAGCACGCTGAGTCATCCAAGAGAGGAGACGATGACGTTGGCTTGGGTTCTGCTAGTGGAAATGATGCTGAGTCAGGCTTTGAGGCAGAGGGCAGTGACGATTCTGGTTCTGGTTTAGAGAGAGGTGCTGATAGCGGCGCTGACGGAGATAGCTCTGAGTCCTTGCCCAGGAAGAGGACGAAGAGGGCCTCTCGAGACTGAGATAGTTGGCGCTGATTTTCTGTATTCTTGCTTAGTTTCTTTTTGCTAGTAGTGTTAACACTTTATACAGTTTTAGATAGGTTTTATTTGCTTTAAAAACTTGTACTCTTTTGTAAAAAGGTAACCATGATCGGAATGAAAAACCAGTCTTTTGTACGAAAAAGTGTTATATTTTGCATTCTGAGCACCGTACGGGCATCGCATTGCATAAAAATGAGATTGAACTTGATTGATGGAATTTGAACATTGTATTGGCACAACCTTCTTAATCAGGTAATGAACCGACTACCAACAAAACAAGAAAAACAATGTATAACTCGATAAATAATCAAGTAATATACAGCTTGATAAACAACACACGACATACAACAACAAATACACCTTGATAAACAAAACAAGACACATACAACTTGATAAACAAATTGAAACAAAACGGCTCAACAAAACTAACTAAAACAGGACAACACAATGCGCAAAGAGCAGAACAAAACACAGATTCTCATCACTCTCAACACATAGGAAGACCACAGGACAAACAAGAATGTTGCCGGCCATGAACAAAGGCTGTCGGCCACCAGTGGTGGCCAGTCGGCTACAAAAGGTGGCTATCGGCCATCATCACTAGCCGGTCGGCCATCAGTGTGAGGGACCGCTAGATTCTTGCCACCTATCTTCCATTCAGTGCCTTATCTTCTACAAAAGTTGGAACTTCGTAGTTTCTTCATTCCAGCTCTGTTTTTGCCACAAATAGAGCCATTCTTTACCAAAAAACTCTCAAATTGGATTGCAACTTTAGATGGCTCAGAAAAAGTAAACTTTTGGGATTTCGGGATAAATGCACTATTCCCGCTAAGCCGTTTTCCGCTTTGTTTTTTGTTCCTACATGCTGTAGCTAGATGTTGGAACCTAGTTACGCACGTGTTCAGCTTTGGGGGGCAAGAGATATGCCCTACAATTGAAGAATTCCAAGTTTTGATGGAATCCCGGCATGACGAGAAAATCTTGCCCCAGTCCCATTTTGGTCATATTCAAGCTTTAGAAAGGATGTGTGGGCTCACTTTACATGAGGCTCGATCCTTGGTTCACAACGGAGAGTTGGATATTCCCAGCCTTATTCATCGATTTTCTGACGTCGGTGACTGCGACGACCGTCTTTGGCAGAGTTTTCGACAACATGCTGTGGACGCACCCTCGAGGCTTATGCTACCACAGTTCAGACTCATTTGTCAAGGTTTTTAATCTAACCTTGCAAAGTGCAATGCACGACTGATAAATCACTAAAGAGTCCAAATCTGGCAAATCGTTTTTGAAAAATAGATTTTTAAGAAATAAGTGTCAAACATGGATTGCTTTTCCAGATACAGAGTTGCCACCTAAATATTTATTTTGGGGGAAATTTAGGAAACCCTGACTCGTTGCCTAAGGTCACGTGTCCGTCATCACCAAAGTTGTCTCGGCTCGGGAACTTGGGTACGATTAGGGAAGGTCATCTATGAGCACCCCCGCTCGCCCGATCCGAAGATCGGCCTGTACTACGCATGATATCGGGTTTTTGAAAACACATGCGTTCTTATTCCGGTTAATTGGCTAATCTTTACTACGTGATGCGCACAGCAAAACAAGTGTAGACTAGATCACCTAATTTGTAACAAAGCATCGCATATCCATTTGTTTGGAAATGGTTTTGAATTTTGCTACTCGTAAGTAGGCTAAAACGCGGATTTCAATGAATTGTTCTAATTCAAGCAATCCAACCTTCACCCACAGGCATTCAGACAGTTATATCATATAAACAATTAGCCTCATGGTAAGTATGCTATCATGACAACACTTACACTTATGCAAGATGCTAAAGCATAAACACTCACAGTGTACTCCAAGCCAAAACAAAGAACTAGTTAGTAATCAATGCATGATCCTAATTCATGTTAAGATGGCTAATGCAACACATGCAAAATGCAGCTAGAATAGGCTCGGCTAATCTAAGATGGCATGTGAGATGCAATTTAGTACATGTATTCAAGTCGGAATTGAAATACGATGCAGTTAGCATGATGCGCTGAGCCCGGTGCATGCAATGCAGATGAATGGATGCAAATATGCATAGCATAAGGATGCTAAAATGAAATATGTCCTAAAACTAACCATTGAAAACAGGTAAGTGAAAGGGAGAAGGACGTGGGGTTGGAAGACATTCACACATTCACGCACACTTATTACAAAATTAGCCCTCTCGACGGAGGGTCCGAAAGAATAATACAAATTAACTATGTGGGAGCCAAATAATTGGCAATGCTGGGAAGAGCGTACTCTGCAGAACATACACTATTTGGCGTTATTCGGCGCGCTCAGGAGGCCGAATACAATAGATAGGCCGGATAAGCATAAATCCATGGAGCTGAATATGAGAGAGGACAATGAGTAACGAGTAGGCCCTGGCCCCGAGGCCCAGGAAACGAGTATAAATACAGGAACTACAGATAAAGAGAAGGTGAGAAAAAAGAAGGGTAAAAATCTCCTTGTTTAACTTAGAATACAAATAACCTAGAGCTTGAGACTGACTTGTCCGTCGGAGTGCTAATTCTGACACCCACGTCGGAGTGTTTATTTCCTTTCAGGTGACTATCTGAGGACTCTTAGCGTCTCCCAGAATCCGAAGGGTATTTCCAAACCACTTCCACACAATTGGCGCCGTCTGTGGAAATACTCGAATACATCCATGGAAGGCATAACTGAAGATCCTCTGGTAGCCACTGACGAGATTACATAGAGGGATGACCTTACTCCAGCAAATATGCTCGGAAAGGAAACCATCGCTGCAAGACGCGCTTTGAACTTCGACTCACCAACGACTTCAGTGCAAGAGACAATGCAAGCAATTATGAAACAAACAAAGCAGAATGAACAGAGGCTGGAGAATATGATCGCTGAAAATGAACGTCTCCGTCAAGATTTGGCCCTGGAAGTAGCGAAATCCAGAGGAGCCGCGCGCCAAGGTCCCGAATGACCTCCAAGGGCAGGTGAACAACGACCTCGAGCCCAACCAAGGGACACCGATAGTGACTCCAACTCATTATCCACGGAGCCCGACAGGAAGGGACGATCCGAAACCTCCAGCTCCTCTAAAAAAAGTCTATGAACAAGGAATAAGCGCAGGAGAAACAGTTCGGATGAAGAAGATCAGCGCGATTCCTTTGTCCGACGGATTGTAAGGGCAATTCTGTCCAAGAAGTTCAAAGCTATGTCATTTACCCTCTACGATGGAAAACCAGACCCCACCGATCACATCCGTCACTACAAGCAAGCCATGACATTGCATGCAGACAACGAGGCCCTCATTTGCCGAATATTCCCCAGCAGCTTGGGACCTCTGGCAGTTAGGTGGTATTACAAATTGGAGCCGGCTTTGGTCAAAAGCTTCCATCAATTACAGAAGTCCTTCAGGGCCAGATTTATCACCAACGAGGTCCAGCCGAAACCAGCAGACTCTCTCTGGGCGATGCAAATTCAACCTGAAAAAACACTGAGAGCGTATTCGGCGTGTTATTGGGAATGCTTTAATCTTGTTAACGATGCTTGCAACGACTCCATGGCCATCACCGCCTTCAAAATGGGATTGTAACCAGACAGTGCCCTTCGTAGTTCTTTGACCAGAAGACCCCCAAAAACGGTCTGGGGGTTGATGAAGAAAGTTGAAGAATACTGCAAGGTAGAGGACGATGCCTTGCGGGTTAAAGCCGGACGCGTATCCAATAAAATGGCCTCCCCTGAAATTGCTCAGCCAATAAGTTCCGTACCGCCTCAAAGCCCAAAACCACGGTAGTGGGGTAAATGAGATAAAAGGTGGGATTCTCGCCGATCGAACGATCAGTGCTCTCACCGAACGAATGAACAACTGCAAGTCGACCGCAGGCGCACGAGACGTACTGACAAAAAATATACGGAACTGATAGAGCTGATCAATGCGATTATGTCCAAAATCCAACATCTCCCGTTCTTCAAATGGCCGTCAAAGATGGTAGGCCCTCCTGACACACGAAGGCGGGATAAGCGCTGCGAGTATCACAAAGATTATGGCCACGAAACTGAAAGTTGCTATGCGTTAAAAGATCACCTGGAGGAATTGGTGCAAGATGGCCGGCTGCAACAGTACGTAAGAAAAGGCAACCCAACCAAGGCACTAGCCTTAAGACAAGATTCACCTCCACTTGGCGTGATCCATATGATATACAGCCTGCCAGCACCTCTAACCGTGCACACAAATCAATCGCATCCAGTCCCCCGAGAGCAACATACTCCAACCAAACGGCCCAAAAAAGCTTCGAGTATTGCTTTCAACAATTCTGATCTTGTCGGCATGACAATCTCCCACATTGATCCGTTGATTATCAGATTACGCGTAAACCAGTTTATCATCGAACGCATTCTCGTAGATCCAGGGAGTACGTCAGAGGTTATGTATTATGAGACCCCCATCAAACTCGGCTTCAACGAGTCAGATCTGTCTTCGGCGCCTTATCCGTTATTCGGCTTCAACACGAATCCAGAGTACCCGTTGGGGAAGATCACGCTACCCGTTCGAGCGGGCTCCAGAATAGTCAAGGTTGAATTCTTGGTCGTAAAGCTTCCTTCGCCGTATAATGTCATCATGGGGCGAACCTGGTTGCATATCATGCAGGCCGTGCCAAGCACCTATCATTAGCTTATGCGCTTCCCGACAGCCCGTGGCGTTGAAGAGATCCGTGGCTGCCAGCAGTTAGCATGAACAGTTTTATGAAAGTTCTATCACTGACCCGACTTGTGGGCTTTGATACTTGTATTTAGCTGACTTCTACAAATGAAAAGTCTCATCTTTTTCCATTGTGCAATTCACTTCCTATTATAGTGTCAAATAAGCCTCCAGATTCGGAGCCCCCCTTCGGTGCAAAACATGTTGGGGCCAATTAAGTCTCCGGATTCGGAGCGCCCATTGTGGATATCACGATTGGCTCAAATAAGCCTCCAGATTCGGCGCGCCCTTCGGTGCATGACACCTTAGGGCCGATTAAGCCTCCGGATTTGGTGCAAAACACGTTGGGGCCAATTAAGTCTCCGGATTCAGAGCGCCCTTCGTGGATATCACGATTGGCTTAAATAAGTCTCTGGATTCGGAGCGCCCTTCGTGGATATCATGATTGGCTAAAATAAGCCTTCGGATTCGGAGCGCCCTTAGGTGCATGACACCGTAGGGCCGATTAAGCCTCCAGATTCAGAGCCCTCTTCGGTGCAAAACACGTTGGGGCCGATTAAGTCTCCGGATTCGGAGCGCCCTTTGTGGATATCACGATTGGCTCAAATAAGTCTCCGAATTCGGAGTGCCCTTCGGTGCATGACACCTTAGGGCCGATTAAGCCTCCGGATTCGGAGCCCCCTTTGGTGCAAAACACGTTGAGGTCGATTAAGTCTCCGGATTCGGAGCGCCCTTCGTGGATATCACGATTGGCTCAAATAAGTCTCCGAATTCGGAGCGCCCTTCATGGATATCACGATGGGCTCAAATAAGTCTCCGGATTCAGAGCGCCCTTCGTGAATATCACGATTGGCTCACATAAGCCTCCGGATTCGGAGCGCCCTTCGGTGCATGACACCTTAGGACCGATTAAGCCTTCGGATTTGGAGCCCCCTTCGGTGCAAAACACGTTGGGGCCGATTAAGTCTCCGGATTCGGAGCCTCCCTTCGGTGCAAAACACGTTGGGGCTGATTAAGTCTCCGGATTCGGAGTGGCCTTCGTGGATATCACGATTGGCTCAAATAAGCCTCCAGATTCGGAGCCCCCTTCGGTGCATGACACCTTAGGGCCGATTAAGCCTCCGGATTCGGAGCCCCCTTTGGTGCAAAACACGTTGGGGCCGATTAAGTCTTCGGATTCGGAACGCCCTTCGTGGATATCACGATTGGCTCAAATAAGCCTCAAGATTCGGAGCCCCCTTCGGTGCATGACACGTTGGGGCCGATTAAGCCTCCGGATTCGGAGCGCCCTTCGTGGATATCACGATTGGCTCAAATAAGCCTCCGGATTCGGAGTCCCTTCTGCAAATCATATCCCCATTCGGCTCCTAAAGCTCGCATGCACAGGCTGATTCATTACGTCGGTCGACCAAGTACCTAAGCTGAGCTGAATCAGATTATAATTGAACGCAATGCCATTCGTCAACTTAGCGAATTGGGCACATCTTATGGACCCCTTGTTACATACGAAAATTATTACACAAACTACAAGCCCGCATGAACGAAACAAAATATGCCAATATGCGAAATGAGGTGCCTAATTGAATATATAAAAACGCCCAGAATAAGGCGCAAACGTTCGAAATGAAACATTTTTTATTTGGTTAAAACAGTAGTTACATAAACGCAACCCGCATTTGAACATTACAATATCCATTTTCAACCTCAAAAGCGAAAAAGGGGAAAAAGACGCGTTGGTAAAGCGGCAGCGCCAAATCAACGCCCATCGCCCAGAAGTCCTCCACGGCTTGCAATGCCTTGAGCCAACTGTGCCCAAGCCCATGACTTGCACATTGCCAAACTTCCCCTGATACATTGACAATGTCAAGACAAAGATCCAGGACAAGGAAGGATAAACTCAACGGTCGTTGTCTCTCCTTTCGGGGCGATCTGCTTCGACGACTTGAAGACTCATGCCATCTTCTGGACGCCCTACCTCCCATACGGGTGGGTTCTCTGTTGCGATCCATTGCAACACCAAGCTCGGCCGAAGTTCGAGCTTCTCTAACTAACACCCCCACTTATCTCACCCCATATAACAAGTGATAAGGAATCAAGCGTGTTTATTTGCGCGAGGCGCCCACTCCTTTTATTTTCAATACTGGTAGCGATCTCGAGGCCCTAGTCTTGAGGCGATTTCATTAACGCTAAACTCCATGAGACGAACGTCGGTCGACATTCACCAGTGCCTAGTTATCCAAACGGCTTTTTGAAGCACATGCACTGGCTGGGCAAGGACAGAATTATCAATCCAACCGGCCAAACATCCAGGCTCCGAGCCGAGACAAATTTGTCGTAGCCACTCCACTCACTGGTTTTCAGCTTTCTCAAGCCACAATGACCTAGTTATCTAGACGACGATCACAGATAAATGGCCTAGTTACAAATGGCCCAATTACAATGGCCTCATTCAAAACTAAACGGCTATCACGTATGGGTCGACCTTGCCTATAAACCGGCGTATCACTGGACATTTAACAGATACTCGGGCCGATCAATGCTTATACATTCATTCAAACATTTATGCAATAAAATGGAACACGTATATGCCGAATACGAACTGCAACGAAATATTTATAAATAGAACGTTTTTATTCAATCAAACAATAAATTACATAGTTTTGAATGTAATCTGCGTTTCAACCTTACAATGAGATCCTTATACAGCGTCACCCTCATCCTCACTCTTCTTGACTTCAAAAGTAGAAAACGGAAAATGTTTACTCTAGTAGAGTGGCGATGCTGAATCAATGCCTGACGCTCGAAGAACTTCCGCGGCCTGAGATGCCTTGATCCAACCGTGCCTAAATCCATGATTTTCACATCGGCAAACCTTTTCGGCAAGCTTCTCCTTGGTCTTTTCAATTCCAACTTTTCGGTCTTCATGAAAACCTTTTTCATAGACCCTCCCCTTCGCAGACTCCATTGCGAACATACTCGCCGTCTCACGATCGGCGAGCGCGGTACTGATGTGCCGCTGGGTAACCCTCTCTTCCACGATTGGGTTTCCCTGCTCGGCGGGTTGTGCCCGAGCTGCCCTGGCCTTCCTTAACTCACGCTCAGCTGCCTCTGCGCGAGCTTCTAAACTTCGAATATGTTTCTCCCTCCTCTCCATTTCTCGGCGGGCAGCGCGCAGCCGCATGCCAATTTGATAGGCAGTGTAAAGCCCCTTCACCGACCTGTGAATGCCTTCACGAAATACTTCGTAGTCCTGTTGACCTACTATTGACTGCTGAACCTCAGGAGGAAAAATTTGTCGAGCAAACTCGACCGCTACATTTGGGTCTCGAACGATCGAGTCCGCCTCTGTCATGGGTTTATTCCCCACAAATACCGTAAAGCTTAATGGGCACGAATTTGCGTTAGATCCCATTTCGACTCGGGGTTGCGAAGATCTGCCCTGCGACTGCTTGTCCCACCTGGGCGACCTGCTTCGACGTCGAGGAGACTGACGCCTCTCTCGATCCCTAGAACTCCTACTTCCTATGCGCGAAGGTTCACCACCTCGATTCATATCTCCGCCCAGCTCAGCTAGCGTCCTCGCTTCCCCTCTGCTGTTAAAGAAGAGTCTGTTCGACATTCACACGATGAAACTTCCTCCAAGAGCTGGAGTCAGTTGTTCACTAAGCTCATAAAAGTTGTACCTTTGTTCCTTTATCCTTTACGGAGGCAGCACCCTCGAGGCAATCTCATTAATTGTGAAAACCTCAATCGCTCGGCACCGACTGAGTCGACCCTCGTGGGGCAAGGACGGAATCCATGTGCCCATCTGGCGTATCATGTCCATGAGCCACTTACGGCAGAGGCAGATTTATTAATCTAATCGGCTTAAGGGCAGATTCATCAATATATTCGGCTTATGCGCCCCAGCCGGCCCATGAATCAATTCTTCAGAACTCTTAAGTTCGTCCCTTCCGGCGCCCGAATGATCATGAACCACCTGGGGCAAGGGCAGATTCATTGAACTATTCGACATATGAATGATAAGTCAATATGGCCATTCATCAAACTATTCGGCTTAAGTGCCCTAGCCAGCCCATGAATCGATTCACCAGTATAATACCCACAAACTATTCGGCATATGAATGATAAGTCAATATTGCCAAGATATTCAATCTTAGAAAGCTCAACAGAATAATCATTTTATCTAAAGTAGTGAAAGGAAAAAATCCTTCACCAGCACAACATCACAAACTGCACATAAGTAGTAGTGAAATGACAAGGTAATTTTCATTAATAAATTGAGCGCAGATAGTAACCAATTTATACATGAAAACTACTCGGAACCAACAAAAGTCCTTAAAACAAAAACATACATCAAAAGTGAAAGCATTTCATAAAATTCGAATGCCTCTCAGATCAATCCTCGGGGTCAGACTCAAGTGGCTCAACGTCCACCTGCTCATATGGAATTGGCAAGTCCAATGTAACCCCAGCGGCATGAAGGGCCTTGAGCCACCCATGTTTGAATCCCCGATTCTCAAACTTGGGGACTTCATCTACGTATTCCTTGAAGGCGGCGCCTTTTCCTGCTTCAAATGCGGTAGAAGCCTCAGGTTCGGCTTTTTCCTTGGCCGCCTTCAACTCTGCTAACTCAGTCTCCACCTTGTTAAGTGCCTCCTTGGCTAGCCTAAGCGATTCTTCGCTCGCGTTCGCCCTATCTTTGGCATTAGAACGGATCCGATCGGCAGATCGAGCCCTTTCTAATTCGGCTTCGGCTTGCGCAGTCTCCATTGCGGTTCTCATAACCTCAAACTCGGCCCTGCTCTTTTGACCGTCCACTTCTAACTGCAAACGGTCAATCCTCTCAAGGGCATCATGTAGGCGGCGGCCCAAGTCAGTGATCCTGCCGACCGTCTGCAAAACGAGTTGGGATCGTCAGATACCATAGGCAAGCAAAATCAAAACAAGTTAAGGTCACCTACCAAAAGGGCCGACTGCGCAGATAGGGCTACGACCACCAAATCCGGCACGGCATGAGAGGATGCCTTATCAGCCGGTAGGGAGACTGAAGCCGCCAAGCTCAACGCTACCACTGGGTCCGTAATGATGGATGCGTCAGAGGAAATCGGCGTGTCTCTCATCTTTGGCTGAACAATGAAAGGAACAACCACGTCCGAATTTTCTAAGCGAGGCCTTTTGCCAGCAGGACTATCTTCTGAACCGACCTCTCCCTCGGCGCTACGCTTCTTGCCCCACTCTTCCGGAATCAACCGTTCTTCAATGATCGGTTGTTCAACCTCTTTCGCCATTTCGGCCGCAACAATCTGAACCGGCTCTTCAATAACGAGTTTGAAAGATTCAATCAAGCCGGGTTCAGAATGGGCGGCCTCGGCCTTTTTCCGGGCGGCCATTCGCTCGACATTTTTCTTTCGAGCCATCTGCGTGAGGTTTTCCCCAGCCATACTTTCAAAAAAATAGCCGGGTAGGTATCCCAAACTTGCAAAAATATCTCAAGAAGAAAACTCCGCCCGACCCAAAGTGGACGGTGAGGCAGGCTGATTAAGTTTGGCTACATCAAACACCGAGTTTAGGTCCTCGTCGACCTCTTCAGCCTCCTCAGCGAACTCTCTGGCTGGTTCGGCGACTACCTCTACCACCGGCGCCACGTCTTGCCCCAAATCAGAAGCTTCGAGACCAACTTGCCTAAGGCTCTTGAAGCTAGGGAAGATAAGAGCCACAAGGTGTTGATCGCCGGTTGGAATTGAAATGTTGTCCGCGGCCGAAAAAGTAGTATAAGTAGGCTCGTATCGAAGAAGTATGTGGGCCGCTCTCCCTTGCTTCTGTACGTTTGGACGGCTGAAGTACCCGAGTGCAGTCGCAATTTGCGCAGGGACTGCGTCGTCAGTAGAAGTCAGAATCTTCTTCAATTTACTGCCTGCAAAGACAAAGGGTTAGACTTGGAGATAAGGCCAAGTAAAAGAAAAGTTCAATAAATGCAAGGAGATACACGGCCACCTGGTTCACCCTTCCGTTTGGGAATAGGGTCTAGGCGGTCCTCGCCTTCGCCAAATTCCCAGTTCCCTCGGACATTGACCATTATGTCATCCACTCACTTGCCAGAACTGGTAAGCATGGATACCAAATGATGGTCAGTATCCTTGGCCCTAAGAAAGTACCGCCTGAGCCGACCGGAAGATTTGGCTAAAGCATAGCAGTGCCAAATAGCTGGAATGCCAAGATCGATCCTGAGGCACTAGTTCAACTCTACGATCCCCATTGCGATTCAAAAAAAATTCACATTGGGCTAAGAAGGAACCAGACCCCAATGGCGGAGGACGGCCCTAAGGAATGGATGTAGGGGAAAACGGACTCCGCCCTCCGTAATGGATAGGAGAGGCAAGACGATTGTGTTGCGATCCTTTCTCTCCATATCCAGAGTATTGTTCGTCACTAGAGATAGATGAACATCATCTGGAATAGAAAAATGTCGTCAAAATCCCGAGATACGACCTTCGGAAAGGAGGTCTTTCAGGTGCTTAGCCATTTTAGCAAAGATCCGAGGGTATACCAAAGCTAAAATAAGCACGGAAAATAGAATTGCAAAGAAAGAAAGAAAACTTACGAGAGGTGAAGAAGATGAGGATAGACGGACGGAAGTTACAGAGAAAAGCGTCAGAAAAGCAATACCGGTTGGGAATCCAGAAGGCCCAAGTATTCGAGAAAAGCATGCATTCGAAAGGACTGAAGTTTCAAATCGTATTAAATGCAAAAGGTACACGAATGAGGCGGGAAAGCATAATGATGACCAAAAAGACTTGCGCGCTCTGACACATTGGGATAGGTAGAGCCGCCTAACTTATGTCTTGGCTTTTCAGAATCAAAACCAAACACGCCAGTTAACTACTGTCAATGGCGAGTTTGGGGAGCAATTGTGGGAGCCAAATAATTGGCAATGCCGGGAAGAGCGTACTCTGCAGAACAGACACTATTCGGCATTATCCGGCGCGCTCAGGAGGCCGGATACAATAGATAGACTGGATAAGCGTAAATCCATGGAGCCGAGTATGAGAGAGGACAATGAGTAACGAGTAGGCCCTGGCCCCGAGGCCCAGGAAACGAGTATAAATACAGGAACTACAGATAAAGAGAAAGTGAGAAAAAAGAAGGGTAAGAATCTCCTTGTTTAACTTAGAATACAAATAACCTAGAGCTTGAGACTGACTTGTCCGTCGGAGTGCTAATTCCGGCACCTACGTCGGAGTGTTTATTTCCTTTCAGGTGACTATCTGAGGACTCCTAGCGTCTCCCAGGGTATTTCCAAACCACTTCCACACAAACTAATTAATTATTACAAAACACTTAACTAATTAACCAAATTAATTAAGCTACAAAAGCAGTAAAGAGGCCTCGAGAAGAGGGATGCATGCATGCTCGGATGGCTTTGCTCGGAAATCCATCGCCATGCTCATGCTACCTCTATTTACACTGCTTTGCACCTCTGAAAACTGCACAAGTCTCAAAGATGCTCCTGAACCACTCCCTGAGCACTGTGGGAGGTCATCGACCAAGAGATGAGGCCATCGGCCAAGGGAATGGTTCCATTGACCAACGACAAGGCTCTCGGCCAAATATTTGTTGCCGACCGGCATTGAAGATGGTCGGTCGACCATCTCTTCCTGCAGAATGCTGTGTTGCTGCAGCAGAGGACAAATAGAGCATGGCAATACATTTGCAAGACAATGTTTGCACGATCACCCTCCCTATCATGTCATGAGCTCAAGGGAGTATGGTTCTCGACCCTCGGGCCACCAATCACGCATTCCAATGCATGATGCCCAAAGGAGCCAAGTGTGCAATTTATATCAAATGAAATGCACACAACATATAAGGGGCCCCAACCTCTATCATGCTTAATCAAGAGGCAAGGGATGCATGCTTAATGCTATGCAACCTAGGCATGCAAGCAAGCTAATGCAACATGAGTATGATGCAAATCCAATGCAACATAAGCATGCTAATGACAATGCCATACAAGGTTAATGGTGACAAACATGCCAAATGCAATGTAACCTAAACAAGTATGCAAGATGCAACATGAACATTCAAGCATGCAAGGCATGCAAAGGTGGACAAGTATGCAACAACATACAAAATGAGACAAGCATGTGACAACATGATAAAAGGGATAAGCATGCAACATACTAGCATGCAACAACATGCAAGGTACTAAATATGCAACAAACATACGACAACATGCAAGGCAAGCATGCAACAACATGCAAAGGATGAACTTAAACCAAAATGGACAGCTCTCAAATAGGCCCAAATCAGTGGCCAAAAATGCTATGGAAATGAGGACAGGAAGGCATACAAACATGCATGCCAATTGGCCTAACACTTAAGCATAGTGAAACAACTCTTAAGCACACTTAAAAGAAGATAAACAATGGACATGTGACATACATTGTGAGCTCTGAAATCATGTTAGAAAAGGTGCCAAACCAACTAAACAAAGCAAGTAAAGCATGTAACAAAGCCCAAAATTTGAAATTAGCAAGGAGACTCAAACCAAGGCTACATGAGGCAAGCCCCAAAAGGGGACCTAAAACAGTCCCAAGGCAGGTCTAAACAAGACCAAAAACACACTTAGACGGCGCCTAAATGGCCTAAGCATAGGGGCGTACGCAATGGCATATTCATGAGGCATAAAACACAAACCCTTTAAAGCATTAAAGGAGCGATAAGTGCAAGTATTCAAGCATACTATAGGGACTGAAATAACATTACAAGTGATGCCAAACCACTAAAATGATCCAAGTAGAGCATGCTAGAGGATCCAACACTCAAAGCCTACAAGCTAGATTACATGGTAGCTATACAAAGCAAGTCATGGATGACCAAGACAACCAAAATCAGACCTCAAGCATACCAAAACATGGATAAAAGTTTCTTGAAGTCGAGCCAAAATCATGCTAGAAAGACATGTTACAACATGGTGCATGTTAGGCTATTTCATGAAATTACAAGACAAGTATACAAAGCATGCATGGCATTTCTAAACCAAGTCAAAACAGTGCTATATCTTGGCAAGACAACCACAAATACTAGCTAAGACATGGCCAACATGAACTTAACAAAGGTGCTCACATATGAGGCAAATATGACAAGTATTGAAGACAACAAGGAGAGGGGATGACCCTCTCCTTCTTAGGACCTTAAAACAAGGCCTAAGAGGGGGTAAACAACCCCAAACACCAAAGTAATCTTAAACAACTATTTCAAGCACTTAAAAACAGAACTTTTATCAGTTATAAGTTAAGCTTAAAAACAGATGCAAGATAGGCTAAGAGCTTAAGCAAGAAAGGGGTATCTAAAGGTAAGAAGCTCACTGTAGACACCCCATTTTTGACCGTCCTCAAGACTTGGACGTCACCATTGGAACACTTGGTGATTACCCTTGTTTGTGTTCGTCTTGAGTTCCTGAAGGTCTCGGTTGCGCGCCTTGCCTCAGGATCTCTCGGCTCGACCGTGTCGTGTCTGGTTTTGAACCAAACACTTGTGTTTTTCCTTGGAGGGGCAGGGAATGCCTTGTGAGGCATCCCCACACATCACTGGCCATGGCTTGAGGCCACCGGCCAGTGATTTTGTTCCATCGGCAATGTATATTGCCGGTCGGCACTCTTTGTTGCCGGTCGGCCATTTATTTTGCCAAAATGACAATTTTGAATGGCCGATCACTGTTCATCTACTTTTGGTAGATATTTTGTGCCAGCTGTGATAGCTGGCACCCACTCTGCTCCCCTCCATACACGTGTATGGAGGGATTTCTCTCTTGACAAGCTTATTTGACAAGCTTTACAAGAGAGAGCTCTATAAGGGAGAGTCTCCTTTCTTGGCATGAGGGTGAGACAACATTTCAGAGGGAGTTTTGGATTAGGGTTAGGGCTTATACATATATTCTATCTCTATACCTCTCTCTCTTGAGTGTTCTAGGTGTGTTTGTTCATAGTATTGTACACAAACACACACTACCACACCTTTCCTTGGAGCTGAGGCCTTTGAGAGTTGTTTTTAGGGTTTTGAAGCTGGTTTCAACCTAAAGAAGCTGCTGGAGCTCCATTGTTGAAGAAGGTCTTCAAGGGTAAGAAGCTTGCTCCTTTTTACCCCTTTCTTGCATTGTATTTTTGCCTACCTTTCAATTGTTTTTGTGTTTAGTATATAACATAAAAAAGTTCTATTTTTAGGCCCTCTAAATAGTTTGTTTAGAGTGTTTTGTGATTTGAGGTTGTTTGACCCCTCTTAAGCCTTGTAAGGCTCCATTTTGTGCCATTTTGTGTAAGCTCTGAGACCTTGGTGTTTGGGCCTCCTCACCACTAAAATCTTGAGGGATTTCAGAGGTGAGGATGGTGCCTTGAGGTCCCAAGAAGGAGAGGGTCACCCCCTCTCCTTGTTGTCCTTGAAAAGGACCATTTTTGGCCTCTTGAGGGAGCACCTAGCTTAGGCTCTTGTCATCCATGTCTTAGCTAATTTTTGTGCTTATTATGTCATAATATGCCTCTGTTTTTAGTTGGTTTTGGTACACCATGCTTGCTTAGCATACATGCCTTGTAATGCCACTTTGTTGCCTTAACATGCCTTAGGTTGTAAACCAATGTTCTAGCATGTTTTAGGCTTGGCTTTGTGAAGCTTTTGTGCTTATTTTGCTATGTTTGAGGTCTATCCTTAGTTGTTTGGGTCGACTTTGGCATGCTTAGTATAGCCCCTTTACATTTTTGGTTTGTTGGCCTTAAGTGTGTGAATGTATAGCACGCATCCTTGCCTTAATTTAGTGGGTTGGGACCATTTGCCATGTTATTTCAGTCCCTTTAACATGCTTGTATGCTTGCCTTGGATGCCTCTTTGAAGCTTTGAAAGCTTGTCTTGCATGCTCCATGTTTTGGTCAATGTGCATGCTTTTGAATTTGAGCCACTTAGATGCCATCTAGGTGTCCCTTGGGTGTTGTTTAGGTTCGCATTAAACCTATTTTAAGTCCTATTAGCCTTGTGAGGCTTGGTTGACTTAGTCTTGGTTTAAGCCTCTTGGCTTGTCTTGGGTTTTTGGCTTTGTTTGCATGCCTTGTTTATCTTGTTTAATTGGCTTAGCACCTTTTGTAACATGATTTTCAATGCTTACCTTGCATGCCATTAGTCCATGTTATGCCTCTTTCAAGCGTGCTTGAGAGTTGCCCTTTTGTGCTTGAGTGTTAGCCCTTTAACATGTGCATGTGTGTATGTGTGTTTAGTCCTCATTTCATAGCACTTATGGCCACTGTTTTAGGCCTAATTAGAGCTGGCTAAATCATGCTTAAGTCCATCCTTTACTTGCTTGCATGCTTACCTTGCATGTTTGTTTGCATGCTTGCATGTACATCTTGCATTCCCATGTTGCATCCTTAGCTTGCATGCCTAGGTTGCATTGCATCTAGCATGCATGTCTTGTTCCTTGATCTAGTGATAGGAATTGGGCTTTGGTTTGTTGGTTTGCATTGCATTTGACATCAAAGTGTGCACACTTGGTCCCTTGGGCCATCACGCATGGAAATGCGCGATTGATGGTCTGAGAACCAAGGAGTATGTCCCTTTGACTCACTCACATGATAAAGGACATGATTGGTGCATATATGGCTTGAATTGCATTGCCATGCAAAGTTCTGTCCTCTGCTGTTGTCAAACAGGTTCTGCAGGAACTTCTTGCCAATCGACTGCATAGAGTGCCGACCGGCAATAAATCGGTGGCCGATGGATTCATTGTGTGCCGGTGGACACCAAATCACAGCCGGTGATGATTCCCTCCAGCCGGTGGCACTCCTCAACATCCAGTAAGCACATCCTGAGACTTTGGCAGTCTTCAGAGGAGTATAGCAGGGAAAACAGGGGCAGCTTGCGCATGGCAGTGTACTTTCGAGCAAGACCGAGCATGCATTGCATTGGGCTCTCTTCCCGAGGCGGTTTATCTGTTTTCCCTAGATTAGTTAATTTGCTTAGCTAATTAGATGGCCTGTAATATTTATTTGGTCCCTCCGGGCGAGGGCAAATCTGTAATAAGTGTGGGTGCGTGTGTGTGCATGTCTTCCAATCCCCACTTCTTTCTTTCCTTTTATTTATCTGCTTATGAAGGTAGATTAGGGCATGTTTAAATTAGCATACCTTATGCTATGCATGCGTGCATCCATACATTTGTCTTGCATGCACCGGGCTCGGTATATCATGCTAACTGCATTTGTACTTCAATTCCAAATTGAATACGTGCATCAATTGATTGCATTTCACATGCCATGTTTAGGTTAGCCGAGCCTACTCTAATTGCATCCTGTATGTGTTGCATTAGTCAATTTGACATGAACTAGAACCATGCATGTTGGCTAACTAGTTTATTGTTTTGGCACGGAGTACGATGTAAGTATTTTCATGCTTTAGCATATCGCATGCGTGTGAATGCTATCATGACAGCATGCTTACCATGTGGCTAGATGCTTATGTGATAAACTGTTTGAATGCCTGTGGGTGAAGGTTGGATTGTCTGAGTTGGAAAAACTCGTTGAAATCCGTATTTTAGTCTACTTGCGAGTAGCAAATTCCAAAGTGTTTTTCAAAATAAACGGATATGCAACGCTTATTCCCAAATTAGGCAATCTAGTCTATACTTTTGTACTGTGCGCATAACATAGTAATTCTAGGCTAATAACCGGAATAAGAACACGTAACGTTTTCAAAATCGGATATCATGGTTAGTAGAGGTCGATCTTCGGATCGGGCGAGAGGGGGTGCTCATAGCTGACCTTCCCCAATCGTACCCAAGTTCCCGAGCTGAGGCAACTTTGGTGATGACGGACATGTGGCCTTTGGCACCGAGTCAGGGTTTCCTAAATTCTCTCATTTTAAAATATTTAGGTGGCGACTCTGTATCTGGCAAAGCAGTCCATGTTTGGCACTTCTTTCAAAAAAATCTGTTTCTCAAAATGATTTGCCGGATTTGGACTCTTTGATTCAGATTAAGGACCGTGACAATTTGAGAGTCCTGAATTGTAGCGAGCCCAATAACGAACAGAACGGGACTCGTCCTCCCGGGGCGTTCGGGGACGTCTACACTCACCATTGTAGAACCTCTTTGAGAACAAAGCTCCAGCAGGTTTTCTGAGTTTAAACCAACCCAAGAACACTGAAATCAACCTCCCAATACCTCAGCAACCAAGGATGGTGTTCTAGTGTGTGTTTGTGTACAATAGTAAGACAATTTTACACTTTTTGGACACAAAACAAAGCTAAAACAAGAAGAATACATACAACACTATATCTATCCTCTCAAGAACCAATTTTTTGAACCCTGGAGGAGGGAGGAGGGGCTCCCTCTTTATAGAGGCTCAAATTCTAAAGCTTCCAAGAGAAGCTAAACAAGAGGCAAATCCCTCCATACACGTGTATGGAGGGGGGTAATTGTGGGTGCCAGTTGGCACAAAATATCTGCATAAAGCAGATGAACAGGGTTCGGCCAGCAAAAAAGGCCGATCGACCAACACAATGGCTGACCGACTAAATAAAGTGCCGATCGGCCAATGCACTTGGCCGATAGAAAGAAAGAGGGGTCGATGGCCTCAAGTCTCGGCCGGTGGGGTGTAGGGATGGCCAAAAAGCCACCCTCTTCCCTCAGAAGCAAAAACACAAGTGTTTGGTTCATAACCTAGCACAAAACAGGCAAGTTGAGAGATCCTGAGGCAAGACGCGCGATCGAGGCCTCCGGGAACTCAAAACGAACACGAGCATAGATGATCATCGAGTATTCAAACGATGACGTCCAAGTCTTGAGGAAGGTCAAAAATGGGGTGTCTACACATGCCCTTTGTTTGTGCATGTTGGCTCATTTTCTTCTTGCCCCGGGTTTCGGAGGGTCTAGCATTCACCTGATCGGAGTGGCCCAAGGCTTGAAAAAGGGCAATAGCTGCATTAGCTTAGCATTGGCCGAGACTTTGATGGGCTTAGATGCCTTCCATCGGCGAGAGACAAATAAATTTGCGGGAAGTCCACTACTTTTGTAGGTAATTTTCCCACCCTATCTCATATGTGTTTCTCACATGACTCAACACTCAGGCTCCATTTTTCTCTCAAAACCCTTTTCTCACTTTTTCTCTCAACATAAACCTCTTTATTTTTTAGTCTCTCTTTTCTTTCATCCCTCCCCAGATATAGCTCATGGACAGGTTGAAGGTTGTGGACTCTTGCCCTGTATAGTCAGCACGAGGCTATTTCTTCCGCCAACAGCTAGTTGATTGCCTGAACGAAGGGTCGTGGTGCCACTAGATGTGTAACAGGTCTACTGTTGACATTGCTTAGCATTGCCCCTGGTTTGATCTGCCCGAGATGAGTTATATCATGACTCGACAACCCGACATGCAACTGATTAGCCTGACACACTGTGTATTCTACTTTCCATTCCGGTTCAGGCGCCAGTTCGAACACAACCAGACTTGTCTAGAAGAAGGGGTAGAGTACTCAGCTTCATTTCCAATCCGAGGTTCACAGTTGGCTCGATACCCCAATGCTTGGAGGACAAGAGAACTTCTGGCTCCTGCTCTCAATTTCAGTTGCGCCCTTTCTGGTGAGTGCTTGACTTGGCTTGAAGATGAGGCGCAAGTTGGGCCTACTTTAGCATTCGCAGCTTCCATGAGCTCAGGGAGGGGATGCAGGAACACCTGACTTATCTATGTCCCAAGTTTATTGCTTTGATCTAATTTTTCAAGTTTTCCTTTTGAATGTAATAAAAGCAACTTTGATTTGTATCAAGAGTTAGAGAACCTTGTAGTGAAATCAATGAAATTGAAGTTGTGGGTATTGAAAATTTTCCTTTTGGTTGAAAAATGGTCTAAGTTGTAAAAAGATTAATTTGAACAAAATCAACTTTTCAAAACCATTTTCGATAAGGATCACAACTGGACACACCTGGAATCTATCCTCGAGATGTACATTCCCGAATTCAGAAATGGAAAATTGCCCCTAGACTAAATAGCATTGCTCAACACTGTAATCAGCTCTTCTTTCAGGGTAAGGATCACAACCGATCTTTCAGATAATGAGTGGACAAAGATGCCTTGATCAAACACATGGACACAGTTGATTTGGAGGTGTTTACAGCCGGACTTTGGAATGAAGTTGCCTACGTATCGCGAAGATGGGAATCAGGCCTTACGTAGTTTGGTTCGGGTTCGATCGGGTTTTAATGCTCTCCTTTTGCGCTCAAACTTTTGCTAAGGCCGCCCTTTCTGGGTTTCCAACCTTGCGAGCTCAGTTTTACTTTTTTCTAATTTTTTGTGCTCTAACTTTTGCCTAGGTCGCCCTTTCGGATTTTCGGCCTAGCGAGCCTCTTAGGGGTAGTATTTCTTTAACTTGTCCATGTTGATTGGTTGGGAAAATTCTAGGCCATCCAGGTCCATATGAATAACAGCTCCATCTGACCAAATGGTCTTGATAATGTAAGGACCAGTCCAATTGGGTTTGAACTTGCCCCTAGGGTCATGGATGGGAGCTCGGTTGTCCTTCAGCACCAAATTCCCTTCCTTAAGATTTCGAGGCTTAACTTTCTTGTTAAAGGCCCTGGCAATCCTTCGTTGATATCCTTGAACATGGTACAGTGCTTTCAGCCTCCTTTCATCAAACAACATTAGTTCCTCGAACCTGCTCTACTGCCAATCCGCTTCTGCTATCTGGCACTCAGCCATAACTCGTAACAACGGAACCTCTATTTCAATCGGCAGAACAACTTCCATCCCATTAACTAGAGAATACGGGGTTGCCCCAGCAGATGTCCGAATCGAAGTCCTGTAGCCCCAGAGAGCAAATGGCAATTTGTTTAGCCAGTCCCTGTAAGTCTCAACCATTTTCTACAAAATGTGCTTGATGTTCTTGTTGGCGGCCTCAACAACTCTGTTGGTTTGCAGCCGATATATGGATGACTTATGAAAAGCCACGTTGTATTTCTCCAACAAGTCGATCACTTCTTTCTTAAAATGGGAGCCATTGTCTAAAATGATCTTATTCGGGACTCCATAATGGCAAATAATGTTGTCGCGGATGAACTTAGCTACATGCACTGCTTTCAACACTGTATAAGATTGGGCTTCCACCCACTTCGTGAAATAATCAATTGCCACCAGAATGTATTCATGCCCATTTGACCTTTTCGGTGTAACTGCCCCAATGACGTCAATTCTCTAGATTGAGAAAGGCCATGGTGAAGTCATGTTGTACAGCTTCGACAGCGGGATATTCATGCGATTTGCATGGATTTGGCATTCGTGGCATCGCCGAACAAAATTGATACAATCCTCCTCCATGGTAGACTAGTAGTAGCCTTGCTTGAGTATCTTCCGGGCCAGCATTACTCCGCTCATGTGCGCTCCACACTCTTCTCCATGGATAGCCTCCATTAGGCGCTTTGACACTTCTGCATCAACACACAACTTGTGCATTCCTAGATGACCACTCTTATACAACTTATCCCTGCAGATGATAAATTGAACGGCCATCCGCCGTATTGCCCTCTTATCTTTGGCATTTGCCCTTAGTGGAAAAACCTCTTTTTCCAAGAAGTTTCAGATATCATAATACCAGGGGTTTTGATCTTGTACGTCATCTATTGTAATGGTCTCGTAGGTCGGCGTATATGTCAGTTCAATGATGATAGGATGCATTCGGACTCCCAACAGGATGTTGTAGACACCCCATTTTTGACCGACCTTAAGACTCAGACGTCACCGATTGAGCGCTTGGTGATGTTGCATAATGTGCTTGTTCAGAAGTTTCAGAGTCGCGGCCGTGAGCCCTGCCTCCGGACTTCCGAACCCTCTTCTGTGCCTTGTCTCGATTTGCGAACCAGACTCGATTTTCTCTGTTTCTTTTCCTGAGGGGAGAGAGAGGTCCCGTAGATCATCTCTCAGTGGCCGTAGGCTACATTTGGTGGCCGTAGGCCATTTTTCCCATTTTGGAGTCCGGTTCCCGGTTTTCGGAGCCGTCAGGCCGTGTGCCTCGGTTCGGGACCGCTTAACCATCTCCTATTGCTCTAATTTTTGGCATACATCTTATTTTCTCCCTTTTGAGGGACACTGGGGTCTGAGAAACCCACTTCGTGGCCGAACGCCACTTTCGGTGCTTAACAGCCCATTTTCGGGACCCCGAACTGCGTGTTTTGGCCCCCGAACATTCATTTTGCAACGGTTTTCGTTCATTTTTGGCAGGTACCTCTGTTTTATCACCGGGGAGGTCACTGAAGGGTGGGAGACCAGCAATTGTTGCAGCAACCAGTTATACATCCTCCGACGCCCTCCGACGCCCGTTTTTCGCACTTCCGGGCTAATGTTGAACACCTTGGGCCCATTTTCTTGAACTTTGAACCACATATTTGTGATGTACACACATGAGAGGACCCTAAAAGTTCATGGCCGGCCAGTAATTCAACTTGACCCTTTTGACCCCCTCCTTCTGGGCTAATGTTGAACACCTTGGACCCTTTTTCTAGAACTTTGAACCACATATTTGTGATGTACACACATGAGAGGACCCTAAAAGTTCATGACCGGCCGTTAATTCAACTTGACCCTTTTGACCCCCTCCTTCCGGGCTAATGTTGAACCCCTTGGACCCACTTTCTCGGACTTTTAACCACAGGGTTGTGTTGTACACAGATAGGAGGACCCCACCAGTTGGTGGCCGGCCAGAAAATCTGATTGACCTTTTTGACCCCTAGCCGGCCGGCCGGCCACCTGCAACAAAAGTACCAGGCCGGCCGTATTCCTTGCACTGTGCACTTTACAGCTGTGAGGCTTTATCCCCCAGAAAAGATCTTTATCCGGGGGATATTTCTTGGGGGAAATTTACTCTCCTTTTCCCCCACCTTTACACCCCCTTGTTGGCCTTTATAACAAGCAAGCTAGATCATATTTTGGGGTTAGAAAACTTCACCTTCAAGCCTCCATACACAACTCCATCTCCATACCTCTCATTTCTTTAAAAAACCCTAAGTCCCTAACCATCATTTCTTCTACACCACCAAGCTCTACCACCACCACCTCATTTCCAGCAATAAGGAAGGTTTCTCAAAGGCCAAAGAAGCTGCAAATTGATCCAAGAAGCAACAAAAGTTTGAGTCTTCAAGGGTGAGTAACCTTTTCTTCACTTTGACCCTTTTTCTTGATCTATTTGTAAGCCCCACTTGCTTTTTGTTTCAAGCTCCGGCCCTAACTGAAAAGGGCCCTCTTTTGAGCTCATCTTCACTTTTCATTAAGGGCTCAACCCTGTTTGAGCCCTCCATGATACACTTGCTTCATTGATCCTCTTATATGTAACAATCTTGCATGCTATTTTTGGCCCATGAGCAATTTATTTTGGAGCATGTTGTAAACTGATATTAGGCTTATTTTGAGCCCCTCTTCAACATTGAAGAAGGGCTCAACACCATTTGGGACTTCCATGTTATACCTACCTTTATACTCCTCTTTTCTTCCCCATTCTTGCATGCAATGGCAGCCTATCATACTTTTGTTTTTGGCCATTTTACAGTTCTGAAAAGGTGCTTATTTTGGTCCATTCTTCATGTTTCATTTAGGTCCTTTCATGGTTTGGGGCCTCCATAGGTCACTTCATGTTATATCCCTCTTTTATTCCCCATTCTTGCATGTTTAGTTAGCCTACCATGATTTTGTTTTTGGCCATTTTACAGTTCTGGAAAAGTGCTTATTTTGGTCCATTCTACATTTTTTATTAAGGGTCTTTGGCTTTTTGGTGATTATTTTGTATACTTCATGTTATAGCACCTTTTGAGCCCCAATCTTGTGCTCATTTTTTTAGCATGTTTGTATACTGATTTCGAGGCTGCCATATACTGTAAATATTCATATTTGTGGTCCCTATTCAATGTTGTAGAAGGAAATTTTTCAGTTTGGGTTTTTCTTGTATCGCTTGCTTCATTACCCCTCTTTTGGCCCCTATTCTTGCATGCCATTTTTACCATACCTATGCTTGCTGTTTGGCCATGTCTATAACTGTGAAAGTGCATTTTTTGGGACTGTCTAGCTTCTGTCTTTGCATTACATGTCCATATTGTGCATGTTTGGCATAGCTATAGGTCATTTCGGGTGCCTAAATTCACATTTCGGGACAATTCCATGCATTTCATGTCATTTCGCCTCATTTCGGGACTGTTTTCCCCCATATTTTAGTGCTGAAATCCCATATCATGTTTCCATATCATTACATCGCATTCCGCCATTGCCTCGGTTTGCGTGCCCGTGTGCACGCATTTCGAGACACCTCTTTTTTATCCGCCGACATCCTATATGAGTGTGGCTGAGGCTCACTCATGTTGGTATAAGCCCATATCATGTTTTCATGACATTACATCGCATTCCGCCATTGCCTCGGTTTGCGTGCCCGTGTGCACGCATTTCGAGGCACCTCTTTTTTATCCGCCGGCATCCTATGTGAGTGTGGCTGAGGCTCACTCATGTTGGTATAAACCCATATCATGTTTTCATGACATTACATCGCATTCTGCCATTGCCTCGGTTTGCGTGACCGTGTGCACGCATTTCGAGGCACCTCTTTTTTATCCGCCGGCATCCTATGTGAGTGTGGCTGAGGCTCACTCATGTTGGTATAAGCCCATATCATGTTTTCATGACATTACATCGCATTCCGCCATTGCCTCGGTTTGCGTGCCCGTGTGCACGCATTTGGAGGCACCTCTTTTTTATCCGCCGGCATCCTATGTGAGTGTGGCTGAGGCTCACTCATGTTGGTATAAGCCCATATCATGTTTTCATGACATTACATCGCATTCCGCCATTGCCTCGGTTTGCGTGCCCGTGTGCACGCATTTCGAGGCACCTCTTTTTATCCGCCGGCATCCTATGTGAGTGTGGCTGAGGCTTACTCATGTTGGTATAAGCCCATATCATGTTTTCATCTCATTTTCATAGCATTCCGCCATTGCCTCGGTTTGCGTGCCCGTGTGCACGCATTTCAAGGCGTCTCATTACATTCTGCCATCGCCTCGGTTTGCGTGCCAGTGTGCACGCATTTTAAGGCGTCTCATTGCATTCCGCCATTGCCTCGGTTTGCGTGCCTGTGTGCACGCATTTCAAGGCGTCTCATTGCATTCCGCCATCGCCTCGGTTTGCGTGCTCGTGTGCACGCATTTCAAGGCATCTCATTTTCATTGCATTCTGCCATCGCCTCGGTTTGCGTGCCCGTGTGCACGTATTTCAAGGCATCTCATTTTCATTGCATTCTTGCATTTTCTCGATTTGCGTGCCCGTGTGCACGCATTTCGAGGCATCTCATTTTCAGAGCATTGTGCATACTAGGTTGTATCTTAGATTGCATTCTGTCATTTTCTCGGTTTGCGTGCCCGTGTGCACGCATTTCGAGGCATTTCATTTCCATAGCATTGTATATGTTAGGGTTGTATCTTAGTTGCATTTCATGCATATCATGCATATTGCGTCATGTCCGGAATAAGAGTTAGCCCGGGCACGGGAAACGAGGTACATTTCGTACTCCGAGTGACGGAATGTGTCTCAATTCTCCAGTCACCGACACTCCGGATTATCCATGATGGAGTTAGGTTTTAGCTGTAGTTTCATGTGCATTCATTCTATATTGAGTTGTGCATTTCGACTCCTCGGCCATCATGCCTCGGTATGCGTGATTGGTGGCACGAGGATCGAGACATGCATATATCTGTGCAAATACATTGATATGCCCCTTTCCTGCTCTCTATTGCAGCAAAACGAAGAATCAGCAACTTTTTGGGGCTTGGCACGCATTTCACGAACAGGTGTAAACAGAGGCTAATTGGGGCATTCCGGTGGATTTTCGCGCAAGACAACCCGGACATGCATCATCCATCAGAAGCAAGGCAGTCCCTGGCTTGCACGCCAGTTTTATTTGCTTTCTTAGTTAATTCATTAATTAATTAGGATTTTCTGTAATATTTCGGACTATAATATTCTTTTATTCGAGACTGTAATATTTGGACTGTATTATTTATTCGGACCCTCTCTGCGAGGGCATAATTGTAATAAGTGTGCGTGAGTGTGATGTATGTCTTCCAACCCCATGTCTTTCTTCCCTTTTATTTATCCGCTTATGATGGTTAGATTAGTGCATATTTCAATTAGCATACAGTATGACAACATGTTTGCATTCATTCATCTGTATTGCATGCACCGGGCTCGGCGCATCATACTAACTGCATTGTACTTTCAATTTCAAAGTTGAATACATGATAGTTGTAACATTTCATATGCCATCTTAGAATAGCCGAGCCTGCTATAATTGCATTTTGCATGTGTTGCATTAGGCATTTCTGTATAATTAGGATCATGCATGATTTCTAATGAAGTTTCTATTTTGGCTTGGAGTACTCGGTAAGCTTTATGCTTTAGCATCCTTGCATGCGTGTGAGTGACTGCCATGAATAGCATGCTTACCATGAGGCAATGTGCTTATCTGATATAACTGCCTGAATGCCTGTGGGTGAAGGTTGGGTTACTTAAATTGGAATAAATCATCAAATGTTTTAAAGCCTACCTGCGGGTAGCAAAACATTTTCAAAAGCGAACATGAAATGTTTTGTTCCAATTCGGGCGACTCAGTCTATACTTGTATGCTGTGCGCATCACATAGTAACCTAGGCTAATAACCGGAATAAGAACTCACAATGTTTTCAAAAATTGATATCATGGTTAGTAGAGGCCGGTCTATGACCGGGCGAGCGGGGGTGCTCACGAAGTGACCTTCCCTAATCGTACCCAAGTTCCCGAGCCGAGGCAACTTTGGTGATGACGGACACGTGGCTTTTTGGCACCGAGTCAGGGTTTCCTAAATTTCCCAAAATAAAATATTTAGGTGGCGACTCTGTATCTGGCAAAGCAGTCCATATTTGGCACTACTTTTTCAAAAAATCAGTTTCTCAAAACGATTTGCCGGATTTGGACTCTTTGGTTCAGATTAGGAACCGTGACATTTAAGAGTCCGAGCTGTAGTGACCCCAAATGAACAGAACGGGACTTAACCCTCCCGGGGCGTTCGGGGACGTCTATAGTTTCTGGCGACTCTGCTGGGGATTTAGAGAGCTTGACTCGAACTCATGATATCTGTTTTTGACTACACTTGTATGTTTCTTTGCATTGCATTTGCATTGGTGTGCCTAGGACACCGTGTTTGCCATCTGCTATTCCTGAACGGTTTGCCGGAGGCTTGTCTTGTCAAGGCATGACCATAAGGCTGACCGGTTGTGGGCTCTGCCAGTATGGGAACACAAACCCCGGTTTTACTGGGGCACCCTCTTTGACCATTCGACCTAGTGCATATTCGGATCCATAGTGACCATTCCAAATTAGGACAGGTTGCTTACCCGTTTATAGGTTGTTTGAAACCGCTGTGTGCGTAGTGGAACCCTAGTTCCTGACAAAATAGGACAGGGAAACCCTACCCCAACATAGGGGTGTTTTGGCTCTCACTTATCTGTTATGTGCTTTAGAGTGCGTCTCTACAGGAATGCATGTATCAGTATATGAGTTTGGGTATCAAGCCTGCGGGCTTCAGTTCAGTATTATCAGTATCAAGCCTGCGGGCATCAGTTCAGTATTGACAGTATCAAGCCTGCGGGCATCAGATCAGTATATGAGTTTGAATATCAAGCCTGCGGGCATCAGTTCGGTATTGTCAGCATCAGGCCTGCGGGCATCAGTTCAGTATTATGGGTATCAGGCCTGCGGGCATCAGCTAGAATTTGAGGATTAGTTATCTGTGGATATCAGATTCTATTTTAGGGAACAGTGATACAGGGATAATAATCAGTGTTTGAGGACAGTGTGTTATTCAGCTTATTGACTGTGTGTTGATTATGCCCGGCTGTGTGTCATGCATTTTATTTTAAGCTGTTATGCTGCCCGTTTATCTGTTTATTTATTTCCTTTTCGCTTTATTTATCTTTTGCTAGGGTCAGTTTTAGCACGATTGCTTCCAACCCAGCAGGCATTCCCCAAGCACTTTGGACACGAGGTCGTCGACTCCATCGATCTGAGGATCTAATCGACGGACAGCCAGTGTTCCATTCTCTACCCCCCGTTACCAGAAGGAAGCCGAAAAGGCGCAGTGTGTCAGAACAGAGGTTGTCAGAGCAGTGGGTTACTTCATCAGAGGACTATAGGACTGAGGTCTCAATTACTGCTGTAGAAAGAGACATACCAGTTAGACAGATGGATCAACAAAATACGTCAGGGATGGAGGCTCTAATGCGCCAGATGCAGGAGAGCATGAGACAGATGCATGATGATGCCGCCCGTCAAACGGAGTTCTCCAAACAGCAAGCCGCGATCATGGCCCAACAGGCCGAATTAATCACTAGACTGCAACAACAGAATACAGCGTCTGCTTCGCAACAAATTCCTCCTCCGGCAGGGGCTCCGTTACCTGAGCAGGCACCTACTGTTCAGAACGCCCCACCAAATGCCCAGAATACCCTACCAAATGTCCAAAACTTACAAGAGGACACGAGTCTTCCAACGGGGCCAGCTCCGCCCCCGCTTCCACCACAACTGTCCAAGGTCCATACATCCAATCACCCGGACTCTCCATTCGAGGTCGAGGTTGATCATACAGCTCTGAAATTGAGCAAATTGGAGAAGCTCTTTAAGAAATCCCAAGGGGTCAAGGCTATGCCGGATATCGAAGATGGATATACCGAGGAGGCCGTAACACTCCCCGATAGGTTCAAAATGCCACAAATCGACAGCTTTGACGGGACCGGCGACCCCATGGTCCATATCCGACTGTTTGCAGATGTCTTGCGGCCAATGGGCCTAACACGACCACAGAAGCTCTCACTATTCGGCCGAACCCTGTCGGGTGTGGCCTCCCATTGGTACGCAAGATTACAAGATGAAGTGAAAAAGAATTGGGACGAAATGGCTGAGGCCTTTGTCGCGCAATATTCGTACAACACTCAGATCGAGATCACAACCCGTGATCTTGAAACGACAAGGCAAGAGCCCAAGGAATCTTTCTCGGACTTTGTGATCCGATGGAGGGCAAAGGCGTCAACAATGACTTTAAGGCCCACTGACAAAGATCAAATCCGGATGATTGTGCGCAATCTCCACCCGAAGTTGATGCAGAGAATGATTGTAGTCCCCTTCCCTACTTTCGCAGATTTACATGATATGGGGGTGCAAATCGAAGACGCAATGAAACAAGGGCTGTTTGACCACGACAGAGAACAACCGAGGAGGACGTTCAACCGTAACAACAATGCGGGCCCGAGTGGCGCTGCAAATACAAGAGCCTCGGAAGTTAGTATGGTCACCACCGCTCCCCCTCCCCCTCCAAGGCCCATGACCGCCACACCCTTCTCCGGCGCGTCCGGAAGCAACACACAAAACAACCGATTCCAACCGCGAGGCCAAAGAACCTTTACCCCACTATATATGCCTCTGACCAAGGTTCTGGGAATACTGATCAGAAAAAATCATTTAAAACCCCTGGAGCCAAAGCCATTACCAAATCCACTCCCCCCCTCTTACGACCCGTCAAAGTATTGCGCATATCACCAACAACACGGTCATGACACCGACCGTTGTTACAGATTGCGTCATGAGATCCAAGATCTTATTGACAAACAAGTGATCGCGCCTCCTGATAAACCCAATGTCACAACCAACCCTCTCCCACCACATAACCAACCTCCCCCTCCCAACAGAATTAATTTTATCCAGACTGGGGTTGCATCTTATGATCCTAGCATCTATATCACTCCCACCCACCTACCCAAGCCGGAGGTGCTCCTTCCCGATTGCACTGACTTCTTGTGCATGGTGGACGTCTCCAAAACCCAACCAGAACCGATGGTGGTGACCGTCGAAGACGGGGCATGGCAGATTTTGGGAGAGAATGAGATTGTTGAATCTGGGACTGGGCAGAATTTTGCTGGGGGAGCCTATGATCCAAGCAAGCACATTCTATCAACGAGTCGAATTGGGCTAAGCGTAGAATTGCCAGAGACAGGAGAGCTATGCATGATCCGGGGGGATGGATCTGGGCTATGGGCAGATGATTTGACAGCCGCAGGGGAGGACTTTGCCAACCTGCAATTTCTTGACGACCAGGAACTGGGGGATGCGTCGATTAACTGGTACGATTATGAGAGATCAGAGGAGGCCACTGGATGGCTCGAAGATCAACCGGATGTAGTGGGGGAAGCCCAACCAAAACAGAGCCCGGCAGGGGCAGAAGTACCATTTGTGGCCGGAATGGCCGAAAGGCAAGTTGTATCGCCGGAGAGCGCCGGTGTTAAGAATTCCGCTCGGGACATGGGCATTTTGGAGATAGGAACTGTTGAACAAACAGCTGTACTGACGCAGCTGGAACAAGAAAAGTTTGAGGCTACTGAGAGAGCCAGGAAGGCAAAGGGCCCTGAGGGGACTGAAAGTGCTGTGTGCACGAAGACAGACAATGCCGCGAGCATTGGGACAGAGAATACTGCGAGTACAACTAAACCGGAGCCAGACAGGTGTCTGTTGGCTGCCAGCGGAATGTGGTGGGAAGATGACGACTTGTGTCTTGCCCACACCGATGAAGACTGGGGAAGTGGCCAGCCGGATGATACTTGGTATCTTGATGAAGTGGATCACATGACAAGAAGTGGGCGGTACTTCAAGCCCCCACACCTGGACCAACCCGAGGCATCCGGGAAGGATAGAGAAGCGGAGAGACAGAAGGAGAAGCAGATTGAAGATGAAGCTGTGCTGAAACAGTTAAAGAAAATACAAGCAGACATCTCCATCTGGGGACTGCTAATGGCATCACGAGTACACAGAGAAGCTGTCCTATCTGCTATGGACAAGTCCAAACTCTCCATAGACACCACGCCTGAACAGCTGGTTGGGCTGGTTTTTCCGGGAGGAGGTTCCCCGGCATTAACCTTTTCAGACAAGGAGCTACCGCCTGAGGGCACAAGTCATAACAAACCTCTCTATATTTCTGTGGAATGTAGAGATAAGTGGATACCGGTGGTACTTGTTGATACCGGGTCTGCGATTAATGTCTGCCCGACCAGAACGGCATATGCAATCGGGTTGAAACCCGTGGACTTCGTCCCAACTACCCAAGTGATCAGAGCATACGACAATACCAGCAGAGAAGTGATGGGGACTGTTAAAATTCAAACTAAGGTTGGTCCAGGGCAACACAACATCGAATTTCATATCTTGGACGTTCCCGCAACCTTTAACCTACTTTTGGGGCGACCGTGGTTGCACCAGGTCAAAGCAGTCTCTTCCACTCTACATCAGATGCTAAAGTACCCCCACGGGAAAGGGGTAGCGATCGTTTTCGGAAATTCATCAATCCATCCGCCGCCGGAAGTGTCCACACCCGTCTTGGAGATCGAGCACGGCACGGAGGATGTGTTTTTGTCGGGGTTCACTTTGGCCGAGGCTCAAGTGGTTCAGAATGTCATGGCTGTGAATGAGGGCATGTATGTTAGTGCACAATCTATCTACCTCATGAACAAGCTAAAACATACCCCCGGGATGGGATTAGGGAGAAGCGGCCGGAAGGGCGTCTCAGTATTGGCCGAAGTGCCACACAACCCTCACGCCTTTGGACTGGGTTATCTGCCCACCAAGGAGGATTGGGTGAGGAAAGGAAAAGAAATGGCCGGAAGGGCCAGAGTAAAGAAGGCCGGGAAGCCATTTGAGTTAATGCACAGGCCCATCTGGGGTACCCTAAACGGACGCTTCGTCCGGGAGGGGGAAGATTTTCCATTCTGCGGCTTCCCGGAGCCATGGCTAAACGCGGAGGGGACGCGCGTGCCTGGTTTTGAAATCTTCTTCGACATACAATTATCTGGGGATGACGTTACCGAAGCGCAGACAGACCCACCAACTGAGGTTGAGCAATGTGAAGCAGTGGATCCTGAGAGCACAGAGCTTGAAATGGGGGTAGCACTGGCGAGTCTACTATCAGATCCTCCGATCGGCCAAGAGTGCTTGGGGGATAACTCTTCGGTTTCTGTGATTGGAGATGAAATAGCTGCGGGCTTTCCAGCGCCGATCTTGGATGCATCTATCGCACCTTCTCTCATCTGGCAATATGAAGAAGGCTTTTTATCTAGCAGTTCCGGGTCAGGTAGTGAGCCGGAATCTGATTCCACCGAATCTTGTGCGTCGGAATCAGATTCCAGCTCGACTGAGTCTGAGTCCGGTATTCCTGGGGGCGATAACCCGGATGCCACAGTCCTGTCTAGGTCATCTTTTTCATTTTCTTTTGAGTCTGTTGTAACAGAGGAATCTGACGGCTTGGAAATATTTAATGAGAATGATGTGGATGTGGTTTCCGAGTATTTTTCTGTGCCTTTGATTTATTGCTTAAATCAGGATTTTCAAAATTTTGATGAAAACAACGAGGGAGAAATTCCCCCAGTTTTGCAACGATTAATTGATCAAGAGCAGGAAAGATTTTTTAAACCTTTAATGGATGAAATCACTACTGTGAATGTTGGTACTGAGAAGGACCCGCGGCTGGTCCAGATCGGGTCCACGTTGTCTTCAGAGGAGCGCGAGCGCTTAGTCGCTTTATTAAAAGATTTCAAAAATGTTTTCGCGTGGTCCTATGAAGACATGCCTGGAATCGATCCTGAGATCGTACAGCACCGGATCCCTCTTGATCCCGAGGCCCGCCCTGTCAAACAGAAACTCAGAAGGATTCGCCCGGACTGGGCCCTCAAAATTAAGGAAGAGGTCACCAAGCAAATTGACGCAGGGTTCCTGCTGGTATCTAAATATCCAACTTGGTTGGCCAACATTGTTCCGGTGCCAAAGAAGGACGGCAGAATTCGGGTCTGTGTAGACTTCAGAGATTTGAACAGGGCCAGTCCGAAGGATGACTTTCCCTTGCCACACATTGACGAATTGGTGGACTTCACGGCAGGACACGCTTTGCTTTCGTTTATGGATGGTTTCTCAGGCTATAATCAGATAGTAATGGCACCCGAAGACCGGGAGAAGACTGCGTTCACTACCCCGTGGGGTACATATTGTTATAGAGTGATGCCATTCGGGTTGAAAAATGCTGGAGCTACGTATCAACGGGCAGCAACTACAATATTGCATGATATGATCCATAAAGAGGTCGAGGTGTACGTGGACGATATGATTGTCAAGTCCAAAGATAGAGAGGGCCACTACACCGCCTTACAAAAATTCTTTCAAAGGATCAAAGAGTTTCGGCTGCGACAGAATCCCCAGAAATGCACGTTTGGTGTTACAGCAGGGAAGATGCTAGGGTTTCTGATCACACAAAGGGGCATCGAGGTCGACCCTTCCAAAATCAAGGCCATCTTAGAAATGCCACCACCAAGGACTGAAAAGGAGGTGCGAGGCTTTCTGGGTAAAGTGCAATTCATAAGACGGTTTATTTCTAAATTAACCTTGACTTGTGAACCACTTTTTGGTCTCCTGAAGAAAGGAAAGAAATTCCAATGGGACGGCCGATGTCAAGCAGCTTTTGAGCAGATCAAAGAGTATCTACAGAACCCACCTGTGTTGTCACCGCCAGAGCCGGGGAGACCGTTGATACTGTACCTTTCAGTAACTGAGACTACCATGGGCTGCATGCTCGCGCAGGAGTCAGAAGACAAAGTGGAAAGGGCCATATACTATCTGAGCAAAAAGATGCTGGATTACGAGACCCGCTATACACCGCTGGAGAAGGCTTGTTTGGCCTTGGTATGGGCAACCAGGAAGCTGCGGCACTACCTGTTAGCCCACTCTGTAATATTGGTTTCGCGTTTGGATCCCATCAAATATCTTTTCGAGAAACCAGTACTTACGGGTAGGCTAGCTCGATGGCTGCTGTTGCTCTCCGAATTTGATTTGAAGTATGTAACGCGCAAGTCAGTAAAAGGCAGAGCGGTAGCGGAGTTCCTTGCCGACCACCCGGTTGAGGGGGATGAAGCGTTTGAGTATCTATTCCCAGATGAAGCCATTCTGCACGTCAAAGATGAAACCTGGACGATGTACTTTGACGGAGCGTCAAACCAGTATGGGTATGGGATAGGGGTGTTGCTGATAGCGCCTGACGATTCCCGTATTCCTTTAGCATTCAAGCTCCGGTTCAAAGTTTCCAACAACGAAGCAGAGTATGAGGCATGTTTTGCTGGCCTGGAAGCAGCCCTAGAACTAGGGGCAAGACGGTTGGACGTCATTGGGGACTCGAACCTTGTTGTGTCTCAAGCAAAAGGAGATTGGAAAGTCAAGGAGGAAAGGATGATAATTTACCACCAAACCTTGGATTTGTTAATTCCTCGATTCGAGAAGCTAAATTTCACCCACCTCGTAAGAGAGAACAACAGGTTTGCAGATTCACTAGCAACTCTATCTTCTATGATAGACATCCTGTCCGGAGTCCGGATGCGTCCAGTCATTATTGATCAGAAGTTCACGCCAGCATACGAGTCGATTTCCGCCATAGATGAGGTTCAAGACGGCAACCCCTGGTATTACGACATCTGGAACTTCTTGGAAAAGGAGACATATCCACTAGGGGCAAATGCCAAGGATAAGAGGGCTGTCAGGAGAATGGCTGCTCAGTTCATTATTTGCGGGGGTAAGCTGTACAAAAGGGGTCATCTAGGAATGCATAAGCTCTGTGTAGAAGCTGAAGAGTCGAAACGCCTGATGGAAGCCATCCATGGGGGAGAGTGCGGTGCACACATGAATGGAGTAATGCTGGCCAGAAAGATCCTCAGACAGGGCTACTACTGGTCGACCATGGAGGAGGATTGTATTAGTTTTGTTCGGCGATGCCACAAGTGTCAAATTCATGCAAATCGCATGAACATCCCGCCGACAAAGCTGTACAACATGACTTCGCCATGGCCTTTTCAGTCTGGGGAATTGATGTAATCGGAGCTGTTACCCCGAAGGGGTCAAACGGGCATGAGTTTATCCTGGTAGCGATAGATTATTTCACAAAGTGGGTCGAGGCCCAATCATACGCGGTGTTGAAGGCGTCGCATGTCGCAAAGTTCATCAGGAACAACATCATCTGTCGCTACGGAGTGCCAAACGAAATAATTTCAGATAATGGTTCCCACTTCAAGAAAGAAGTGATAGACTTGTTGGAGAAATACAATGTGGCTTTCCATAAGTCATCTACGTACCGGCCACAGACCAACGGAGCGGTTGAAGCCGCCAACAAGAATATCAAGCATATACTGCAGAAGATGGTGGGAACCTATCGAGATTGGCCAGACAAGCTGCCATTTGCTCTGTGGGACTACAGGACTTCAATCAGAACTTCTACTGGAGCAACTCCATATTCATTGGTCTATGGAATGGAGGCTGTTCTACCCATTGAGATTGAGGTTCCGTCGTTACGAGTATTGACTGAATGCCAGATAGCTGAAGCAGATTGGCAGCAAAGCAGATTCGAAGAACTCATGCTCTTTGATGAAAGAAGACTGAAAGCACTGTACCACATCCAAGGCTATCAACGAAGAATTGCCCGGGCTTTCAACAAGAAGGTTAAGTCCAGGAATCTGAAAGAGGGAGATTTGGTGCTCAAAGACAACCGAGCTCCCATCCACGACCCAAGGGGCAAGTTCAAACCTAATTGGACTGGTTCTTACATCATCAAAGCTATCTGGTCAGGTGGAGCTGTGGTTCTGATGGATCTAGATGGCTTGGAGTTCTCACAACCGATCAATATGGACAAGTTGAAGAAATACTATCCTTGAGAGGCTCGCTAGGCCGAAAACCCGAAAGGGCGACCTAGGCAAAAGTCAGAGCACAAAAAAATTAGAAAATATAAAAACTGAGCTCGCAAGGTTGAAAACCCGCAAAGGGCGGCCTTGGCAAAAGTTAGAGCGCAAAAGGAGAGTGAAAATACTCGAGCGAACCTGAGCCTGAACTACGTAAGGCTTGATTCCCATCTTTGGGATACGTAGGCAACTTCACATCGAAGTTCAGCCATAAACTTTTCCCCGATCAACTCTGTCCATTTTGATCATCTCAGTCATCTTTATCCATCAGCATTTATCGTGATCTCCGGTACAGTGCTGTTCAAACTAGGGGCAACTTTCCGTTGCCGCGACAGTGCAAAGTTACTCAGACTAGGGGCAACTTTCCGTTGCTTTGAAGTGCCGCATTGTTCTTCAGACTAGGGGCAACTTTCTAGTTGCAGGGATCTGGGGTTGTGCATCTCAGTGACAGATCTTCGGCGTGTCCAGTTCTGATCCGCATCGAAAATAGTTTTGAAAAGTTTTAATAAAAGTTGACTTTGTTCAAATTAATCTTTTTACGACTAAGACCATTTTTGGACCAAAAGCGGAAAATTTTCAGTACCACAACTTTCAATTTCATTGATTTCAAAACTGAGTTCTCCTGCTCTTGCATTACAATCGAGGTTGCTTTTTAGTACATTCATAAAGAAAACTTGAAAATGCTAAATAAGCAATAAATTTGGGGCATAGTTGAATCAAGTATCTCTGTGTCCCCTCCCAGAGCTGGACGAAGCATCTGATGCCAAGCTAGGCCCAACCTGTGCCTCCTCATTGAGCCAATCCAAGCACTCATCGGACAAAGTGCAACTGAAAGTTGAAGCAGGGGCCAGGAGCTCTCTAGTCCTCCATGCTGTGGCATATCGGGCAAGCTGTACACCCCGGATAGGGAAAGCGGCTGGGTACTCAATCCCCTCCGGCGGACAGGTCTGATCATGACCAAACTGACGCAGGAACCGGAACGGAAAATAGAATACGCAGTGGGATAGACCAATCAATTGGATCCCAATCAGCCGAGACATACTATAGCTCATTGCCGGGAGGTTGAGCCAAGGGCAACGCCAAGCAATGCCGTCTGCGGACAAATTGCACATCCAATCGAACCACCACCTTTCGTTAAGAGCATTGACTAGGCGCTGCCGAAAGAAGTAGCCTCGAGTTGAATAGGCCGAGCAAGAATCCACAACCTGCAACTTGTCCATTAACCATACCTAGGGGAGGGATGGAAAATGAGAGAATAAA
Organism: Camellia sinensis; assembly: GCF_055761805.1. Taxonomy (NCBI): domain Eukaryota; kingdom Viridiplantae; phylum Streptophyta; class Magnoliopsida; order Ericales; family Theaceae; genus Camellia; species Camellia sinensis. The sequence goes on along the minus strand of NW_028128989.1, from coordinate 6,535,808 downwards.
GAACAGAGAGATGTACGATGAGAGAAAAAGTGAGGAAAAGTGTTTTGTGAGAAAAACCGAGCCTGAGGGTCGAGTGATGTGAGCAAATATATATGTGAGGTTGGGTGGGAAACATTACCTGTAGCAGTAGTGGACTCCCAGCGAACCTAGTCGCCTCCCGGCGGTAGACAAAATCTAAGCCCATCAGTGTCTCGGCCAAGGTCATGGCAATACAACTCTTTCCTTCTCTCAAACCTTGGGCGACTTCAATCAGGCGAATACTAGCTCCGCCGAAGCCCGAGGAAAGCAGAAAGTGAGACAACATACACAAGCAGAGGGCGTGTTGCCGGAAACCCTGCCAGTAATGGTTGCTGCGGTCACCGGCGTCGGAAAAACGGTGGATCAAGCCGAGGATGTCTAGTTCCCCACTGCAGATCAGAGATCGAGCGTCATGCGCCGTGAGCCCACACATCCGCCCTAAAGCCTGAGCATGGCCAAAACGGAGTTGGGGCAAGATCACCTCAGAGCATTCAGACTCCATCAAAACCTGAAAATCTTCGAAAGTGGGATACATCTCCTGGCCGCCAAAGCTAAAAACGTGCGTCACTGGATTCCAGAACCTTGCTGCGGCATGGAGAAAAGGGAGCTGTAGTGGAGTACGGCTCAGCGTGAATAGTGCATTCAAGCTGAAACCCTAGAAATTCAGCTTTTCCGAGCCATCTAAAGAAGAGATCCAAGATATGAGATTTTCTGCGAGAAACGCCTCCATCTTTGTCTAAAACTAAGATGAAATGAATGTTCCCGAAGTTGAAGCTTTTATAGAAGGAAAAACACTATTCACAGGGACACGTGTCAAAAATCTGGAGGCTGCAGGACTGAGTGGCCGGCCGGCCACCTTTTCTGGCTGGCCAGCCATTTACTTTTTGCAGAAATGGCCGGCCAGCTGTCTCTCTCCACAAAAATGGCCGGCCGGCTCCCAGGGATGGCCAGCAATGCTCCAGTGTATCCCCTTGGCCCTGTTTTACTCTTCGAGGGAAAGTTCCAAGCATTTCCATGCAACGGGAAAGTCAAAGGCCTTTGTTTCCCTCCGTTTCGGATGCGTTCCGATGCCCAGATCGTCAGAAGTACACTTTGTTGTTATTGAGTTTTGTTTATCGAGTTGTTGTTTTGCTTATCGAGTTGTTTATCGAGCGGACGTGTTTTGTGTTTTTGAGTCATTGCTCTCTGTTTAAGCAATCTTTGTTTAAGTCTTGTTTATTTGCGTTGTTGCATTTTGCTTATCGAGTTGTAAACTTCCTAAGGTTCTGTTATATCTTAGTAAGTTGAGTTGCTTAGTTTGTTGCGTCGGTTCACTACCTGACTTGGTGATTACACAACGCGCATTTCCATTCAATTCCATTTTTGTGCAAAATAAATTGATGCGATACGATGCTAAAAGTTTAAAATACAAACACCTTTTTCAAAAGCTATTTCATTTCATCATGCTTTACAACAAAGGTACAAGTTTTACAAAAAAATAAAACTGCCTAACAATGTGCAAAGTGCTACAAACTACTAGCAAAAGAAAAATAAAGCAGGAAATAGCAGCATCAAAGTCCTCGGGAGCGGGAACGAGAAGCACTCCTCATCCTCTTCTGCGGGACAATCTCCGCACCATCATCATCATCTGAGTCGGAGCTGTCATCCTCGGGATCCCCCTCAGCCTCGCCTCTATTCCCCGAGCCAAAACCGGAGCCCCCCTCCTCAGCAGATGTCTCTGACTGACGGTCGGTAGCCTCCTTCTCCTCCTCAGCATCCTCCTCCTCCTCATCAGGCTCCACCTCTACAACGTGAGCCCTGCGTCTGCGGACAGGCCCTCCTCGAGCTCCTCGAAAAGGCCTAGATGGCCCGGCTCCTCGGGAAGGCCGAGATGGCCCCGCCCCCTGAAAAGGCCCAGATGGCCCAGCTCCCCAAGGAGGCCCAGGTGGCCTGGTCTGCGGCTGACCGGACCATGAAGGCATCTGAAAACAAAGAGTTCAATTCAAATACATCAGTCCAAATATATACATCAGATGCAGATACAAGCAAAGGCTACATGAAGTGGGTGCATGTAAATACAGTGTACAAGTAGGGTGTGTGTCAGATGTGCTCTACACAAGTGGTCTATCGATGCAGTAGAAATCAGCATGTCATCAGAAGTATGATAAATGCCAGAAAACTGAAGGGTACCTGAATGCCCGCGACAGACAACTGTGCCTCCCTACGCAGGACCATGCCCTCGAGTGTGGCCACCAGTCCAACCACCTCCTCCATGTACCCTCGCGATGGCTGCAAAAATGAGCTCATAATCATCAGTGAACAGAAGAGTGTCTAAACATCTGAATGATGAATGAAAAAAGTAGAGCATACCGGCGGTGAGTCCGGATCAATGGCGTATCGATCACTGGGCATCGGAGGCTCTAGCGGGATCGGAGTCGGAGAGATAGCCCCATACTGCCACGCCATCAACTCAGTCGGCATATCTGGCCATCCGGGATGAGGATGAGTCGACGGAACCGGAGGAACCGGTCTACTCCCACCTCTAGATGTACCAGCCCTGCTAGTAGAAGGGGCGTCTGCAGCCCGAGCCCGAGCCTGGCCCGAGGATGACATACCGGCAGGCCTCATCATCGGGATATGAGCTCCCGTCAATGGAGGCATCAAATATATGTGACGGTAAGTGGCGTAGTCCCCCTCCTCAACATATAGTAAAGCATCACTGCCCAGCATGGCGCCGACTACCTCCGAATAAGACAGCCTGTCAGCAGTCCGCATACTGGCTGGAGGTACGGCGGGAGGATCCTGAGAAAGATACCCCCATACCTGGCGCAGAAAGCGTTCCCCCAGGAACCATGCCCTGCCAATCGGCCCTTCAAGCAGGACCCTATACTGGGAGATGTCTGACGCTCCGGTATACTGAAGTCGGAGACCATCACCCAGGGACACCCAGGGCTGCCATGTGATCTGCGGATGATAAATGCATAAACCAATCAAAAATCAAGAATATACAGAGCAAATCAAATATGAAAATGAAAGGAACTGAAAGTTCTGGGGTACCTTTGAATGTCGCACAGTGTCGAAGTACTGTCGCAGGTTAAGGAGGGTCTCTCGAGGTCTCGGCCGGTGCGGGCCCTCGAACACCAATGAATATGGGGTCATGAGAATCCCCGCCACCTCCAACTCTGGGGCTAATGATGGGAAGTATACATAGACCCATAGCTGAGAAAAGCAGTGCAGAATGTAAGTACGAAATGCTGAGAGCAAAATACAGACTGTAAAAGTGCGCTGTGTGTGCAATGTACAAGTAATGAAGAGCAGAAATATAAATCAAGGGGACAGAAAAGTACCTTCCAGGCTCTCCAGTAGCCGCCAAGTAAATCACCCTGCCCGCGGGAGGTCGCGCTCATATAAAAGTAAAGGGTAGCCAGGCCGGCGCCGCCCCAGTCATATCGATGGACCTGTGATAGGTCAACCAGAGCGCTCAGCAGGTATAGCCCAACTGTGTTCCCTCTGTCGGCGAACAGGGTAGTCCCGAAGAGGAACATAAGGAAACCACGGGCATACTGCTCTGTCTCCTCGGGAGTCTCAGGCACCATCTCCGCCCGCCGAAAATGGGAAGAGAACCAAGTGTATCGGACTCTCCCAGAGACCCTGTCAACAGGTGGGTGAGCCCCCAATAAATACATCCAAGCGGCCTCCCACTCGCCCATATCCTCATCGTAGGGGATGGACCAACCTCCAACGTCAAGGCCGGTCAATACAGCGAAGTCAAAAGGGGTCATGGTCATGTCCCCGGTAGCAGAGAAATGAAAGGAGTTGGTGGTGTCCCACCATCTCTCTACCAAGGCTGCCATCAGTGTCCTTCTGGCAGGACAACGCGACAACCCGACGCAGAAAGGCCCGAATCCTGCCAAATCTACCAAATCTCGGACGGCCTCCGGGAGCTCGGCGTACCAGTCCCGTGCGATGGTGGAACCATACCCCCGCACACTGCGGGAACCAACCTGCATTCAGAATGAATACATTTGTCAATAATGAAATGAATGGGCTGTGTGCCAATGAAATGAATGGGCTGTGTGCCAATGAAATGAAGTGGGCTGTGTGCCAATGAGATGAAATGGGCTGTATGCCGATAAAGTGAAATAAGCTACATGCAAATCTATTTGGGCTGCGCGTTCAGAAAATTTGAAGTTTGGGCTGCGTGTTCAACTTTCAGTTAAATTGTGGGCTGCGTGTTCACTATCTATCTGGGCTGCGTGTTCAGAAAATTTGAAGTTTGGGCTGCGTGTTCAACTTTCAGTTAAATTGTGGGCTGCGTGTTCACTATTAATCTGGGCTGCGTGTTCAGAAAATTTGAAGTTTGGGCTGCGTGTTCAACTTTCAGTTAAATTGTGGGCTGCGTGTTCACTATTAATCTGGGCTGCGTGTTCAGAAAATTTGAAGTTTGGGCTGCGTGTTCAACTTTCAGTTAAATTGTGGGCTGCGTGTTCACTATCTATCTGGGCTGCGTGTTCAGAAAATTTGAAGTTTGGGCTGCGTGTTCAACTTTCGGTTAAATTGTGGGCTGCGTGTTCACTATCTATCTGGGCTGCGTGTTCAGAAAATTTGAAGTTTGGGCTGCGTGTTCAACTTTCGGTTAAATTGTGGGCTGCGTGTTCACTATCCATCTGGGCTGCGTGTTCAGAAAATTTGAAGTTTGGGCTGCGTGTTCAACTTTCGGTTAAATTGTGGGCTGCGTGTTCACTATCTATCTGGGCTGCGTGTTCAGAAAATTTGAAGTTTGGGCTGCGTGTTCAACTTTCAGTTAAATTGTGGGCTGCGTGTTCACTATCCATCTGGGCTGCGTGTTCAGAAAATTTGAAGTTTGGGCTGCGTGTTCAACTTTCAGTTAAATTGTGGGCTGCGTGTTCACTATCAATCTGGGCTGCGTGTTCAGAAAATTTGAAGTTTGGGCTGCGTGTTCAACTTTCAGTTAAATTGTGGGCTGCGTGTTCACTATCTATCTGGGCTGCGTGTTCAGAAAATTTGAAGTTTGGGCTGCGTGTTCAACTTTCAGTTAAATTGTGGGCTGCGTGTTCACTATCTATCTGGGCTGCGTGTTCAGAAAATTTGAAGTTTGGGCTGCGTGTTCAACTTTCAGTTAAATTGTGGGCTGCGTGTTCACTATTAATCTGGGCTGCGTGTTCAGAAGATTTGAAGTTTGGGCTGCGTGTTCAACTTTCAGTTAAATTGTGGGCTGTGTGTTCACTATCTATCTGGGCTGCGTGTTCAGAAAATTTAAAGTGTGGGCTGTGTGTTCACTTTCGAATTCGGGCTGTGTGTTCGACAAATCAGTGTTTGAGCCGTGTGTTCTAATGTGGGCTGTGCGTTCGCAATTAATTAATGAGCCGAGTGTTCAGAAATTTGAGTGTTGAAACTACATGTTCAGGATGCAAGCAAAGTACTATGTCATAAGCTAAACTGCGTGTTCAAGCATGGCAAAGGTGCGAAATCTAGGAAAAATACAGAAAATGAAGTAAATACCTCTCGGGCCTCATGAGAGAGGTGATGCTCCGGCTCTCGGAGAAGCAGATCCACGGGTGCTCGCTCGTCAAAGCTAGTAAAGTGACAGCACGAGGGAGGACATGTGCTGGCGGACGGTACCTCCCGGGAATGAAAGGTCGGGTCCTCGGGGGTAGAGTCATGGGATCGAAACCATCTCCGGCACCTGGAAAACCTCCGCCGTGGGGAGAATTACCCGCCATTTTCAAAAGAATCTGCGAAAGGGAGCAAAATGAGCAAAATGAGCCAAAATTGGAAAAAGTCAACAAAAGTCAACTCTCGGGAAATAAAAGTCAACAAAAGTCAACTCCCGAGAAAATCTTTCAAATATTAAGGCAAACTTACCTCAAGTGGCGAAAATGCGAAAAGAAGCTCCGAAGCCGGAATTTAATCGCTCCAAAGTGCTTGAAACTGAATGTTTTTGTGAAAACAATTTACACGGGGCGTTAGAAAACGCGCATAAAACTCAGATCTGGAGAGGAAAGTGGAATAGGAGGCAAGAAAGGGGAAAGTCTCGGCTGCCTTTTATAGGCCTCAAGTCTTGGTTGAAGAAGCATGAAGGAAGGGGGTGAAAAAGACCAAAATGCCCTCGGATCTGGCATATGGCCGGCCGGCCCCTTTTTCTAGCCGGCCAGCTATCTGCTTTTTGGATAACTGGCCGGCCAGCTATCTGCTTTATGGGAAACCGGTTGGCCACCTCCCCTTGGGAAGATAAACGGCCGGCCATGTTCCCCACATGCCCACCTAGCTCTCTGCAAATTTTGAGGAAGATCGGAGTTCCCAAGACCTGAAAAAGTTCAAGAAAAGTACACTTCCGGTCGCGAAATTGCTCCGTCGGGACTTCGGCTTCGAGATCTGACATGTATCTCATCATCACTCATCAAAATCAAAGTGTATCCTTTTTGAATGAGTTATAACCTTTCAGGAAAGCGGATCGGAGGCCGTTATCGAGTTACCTTCGCCGGAACACGCGTTTCCGCACTCGTTGTTTCATGACAAATGAACACCCTGATTTATGCTCGTTTTGTACTATCATGCACATAACTTGCATTCTCATGAGCATACCTGCATTAACACGTACATTTCTTGATATTGGCATACCTCCATGTTTGAGCATGCGTTGTCACGCATGTTCCACTCTTGCATTGCGATGCATTCACTCACCGGAACTGCGTGTGTCGAACTTTCGGAATCACATTAAATACATGTTGTTAGCATATTGTGCTCGTTGAGTTTCTCTCTTTTGCAGGCACGATATTGTATGTACGGTTCAATTGAGGCTGGTGCGACCAGACGAATCGCGCAGGTATCGTATCTTCTCCGTGTGAGACGTGGCGGGGATTGAATAATCCTCCGCATTCTTAACTGCATGAAATGTAGTTGTTGCTTTGCATTCTTGCTTAAAACTGTTGCATCTATTTGCGAATACTTGCTTCATTACAGCTTGCTGCATTTGCATGATCATTGAGTTACGTTCGGCTTCTTGCATATCATTTGCATTTTGCCCCCTGCCTGCGGGCATGCCTGCGGGCGCATCTCTGTTTATCCTGTCTGTTTGTCCAAGTCTTCGGCCTTGTCAAAAATGGGTCGTCTCTGGGCTTTGACATTCACTCCCGTCACTTATGACTTCCGAGTTCTGTCAAAGAGGGGCAACTGTAGACACCCCATTTTTGACCGACCTTAAGACTCAGACGTCACCGATTGAGCGCTTGGTGATGTTGCATAATGTGCTTGTTCAGAAGTTTCAGAGTCGCGGCCGTGAGCCCTGCCTTCGGACTTCCGAACCCTCTTCTGTGCCTTGTCTCGGTTTGCGAACCAGACTCGGTTTTCTCTGTTTCTTTTCCTGAGGGGAGAGAGAGGTCCCGTAGACCATCTCTCAGTGGCCGTAGGCTACATTTGGTGGCCGTAGGCCATTTTTCCCATTTCGGAGTCCGGTTCCCGATTTTCGGAGCCGTCAGGCCGTGTGCCTCAGTTCGGGACCGCTTAACCATCTCCTATTGCTCTAATTTTTGGCATACATCTTATTTTCTCCCTTTTGAGGGACACTGGGGTCTGAGAAACCCACTTCGTGGCCGAACGCCACTTTCGGTGCTTAACAGCCCATTTTCGGGACCCCGAACTGCGTGTTTTGGCCCCCGAACATTCATTTTGCAACGGTTTTCGTTCATTTTTGGCAGGTACCTCTGTTTTATCACCGGGGAGGTCACTGAAGGGTGGGAGACCAGAAATTGTTGCAGCAACCAGTTATACATCCTCCGACGCCCTCCGGCGCCCGTTTTTCGCACTTCCGGGCTAATGTTGAACACCTTGGGCCCATTTTCTTGAACTTTGAACCACATATTTGTGATGTACACACATGAGAGGACCCTAAAAGTTCATGGCCGGCCAGTAATTCAACTTGACCCTTTTGACCCCCTCCTTCCGGGCTAATGTTGAACACCTTGGACCCTTTTTCTTGAACTTTGAACCACATATTTGTGATGTACACACATGAGAGGACCCTAAAAGTTCATGACCGGCCATTAATTCAACTTGACCCTTTTGACCTCCTCCTTCCGGGCTAATGTTGAACCCCTTGGACCCACTTTTTCGGACTTTTAACCACAGGGTTGTGTTGTACACAGATAGGAGGACCCCACCAGTTGGTGGCCGGCCAGAAAATCTGATTGACCTTTTTGACCCCTAGCCGGCCGGCCGGCCACCTGCAACAAAAGTACCAGGCCGGCCGTATTCCTTGCACTGTGCACTTTACAGCTGTGAGGCTTTATCCCCCAGAAAAGATCTTTATCCGGGGGATATTTCTTGGGGGAAATTTACTCTCCTTTTCCCCCACCTTTACACCCCCTTGTTGGCCTTTATAACAAGCAAGCTAGATCATATTTTGGGGTTAGAAAACTTCACCTTCAAGCCTCCATACACAACTCCATCTCCATACCTCTTATTTCTTTAAAAAACCCTAAGTCCCTAACCATCATTTCTTCTACACCACCAAGCTCTACCACCACCACCTTATTTCCAGCAACAAGGAAGGTTTCTCAAAGGCCAAAGAAGCTGCAAATTGATCCAAGAAGCAACAAAAGTTTGAGTCTTCAAGGGTGAGTAACCTTTTCTTCACTTTGACCCTTTTTCTTGATCTATTTGTAAGCCCCACTTGCTTTTTGTTTCAAGCTCCGGACCTAACTGAAAAGGGCCCTCTTTTGAGCTCATCTTCACTTTTCATTAAGGGCTCAACCCTGTTTGAGCCCTCCATGATATACTTGCTTCATTGATCCTCTTATATGTAACAATCTTGCATGCTATTTTTGGCCCATGAGCAATTTATTTTGGAGCATGTTGTAAACTGATATTAGGCTTATTTTGAGCCCCTCTTCAACATTGAAGAAGGGCTCAACACCATTTGGGACTTCCATGTTATACCTACCTTTATACTCCTCTTTTCTTCCCCATTCTTGCATGCAATGGCAGCCTATCATACTTTTGTTTTTGGCCATTTTACAGTTCTGAAAAGGTGCTTATTTTGGTCCATTCTTCATGTTTCATTTAGGTCCTTTCATGGTTTGGGGCCTCCATAGGTCACTTCATGTTATATCCCTCTTTTATTCCCCATTCTTGCATGTTTAGTTAACCTACCATGCTTTTGTTTTTGGCCATTTTACAGTTCTGGAAAAGTGCTTATTTTGGTCCATTCTACATTTTTTATTAAGGGTCTTTGGCTTTTTGGTGATTATTTTGTATACTTCATGTTATAGCACCTTTTGAGCCCCAATCTTGTGCTCATTTTTTTAGCATGTTTGTATACTGATTTCGAGGCTGCCATATACTGTAAATATTCATATTTTTGGTCCCTCTTCAATGTTGTAGAAGGAAATTTTTCAGTTTGGGTTTTTCTTGTATCGCTTGCTTCATTACCCCTCTTTTGGCCCCTATTCTTGCATGCCATTTTTACCATACCTATGCTTGCTGTTTGGCCATGTTTATAACTGTGAAAGTGAATTTTTTGGGACTGTCTAGCTTCTGTCTTTGCATTACATGTCCATATTGTGCATGTTTGGCATAGCTATAGGTCATTTCGGGTGCCTAAATTCACATTTCGGGACAATTCCATGCATTTCATGTCATTTCGCCTCATTTCGGGACTGTTTTCCCCCATATTTTAGTGCTGAAATCCCATATCATGTTTCCATATCATTACATCGCATTCTGCCATTGCCTCGGTTTGCGTGCCCGTGTGCACGCATTTCGAGACACCTCTTTTTTATCCGCCGGCATCCTATATGAGTGTGGCTGAGGCTCACTCATGTTGGTATAAGCCCATATCATGTTTTCATGACATTACATCGCATTCCGCCATTGCCTCGGTTTGCGTGCCCGTGTGCACGCATTTCGAGGCACCTCTTTTTTATCCGCCGGCATCCTATGTGAGTGTGGTTGAGGCTCACTCATGTTGGTATAAGCCCATATCATGTTTTCATGACATTACATCGCATTCCACCATTGCCTCGGTTTGCGTGCCCGTGTGCAAGCATTTCGAGGCACCTCTTTTTTATCCGCCGGCATCCTATGTGAGTGTGGCTGAGGCTCACTCATGTTGGTATAAGCCCATATCATGTTTTCATGACATTACATCGCATTCCACCAATGCCTCGGTTTGCGTGCCCGTGTGCACGCATTTCGAGGCACCCCTTTTTTATCCGCCGGCATCCTATGTAAGTGTGGCTGAGGCTCACTCATGTTGGTATAAGCCCATATCATGTTTTCATGACATTACATCGCATTCCGCCATTACCTCGGTTTCCGTGCCCGTGTGCACGCATTTCGAGGCACCTCTTTTTTATCCGCCGGCATCCTATATGAGTGTGGCTGAGGCTCACTCATGTTGGTATAAGCCCATATCATGTTTTCATGACATTACATCGCATTCCGCCATTGCCTCGGTTTGCGTGCCCGTGTGCACGCATTTCGAGGCACCTCTTTTTTATTCGCCGGCATCCTATGTGAGTGTGGCTGAGGCTCACTCATGTTGGTATAAGCCCATATCATGTTTTCATGACATTACATCGCATTCCACCATTACCTCGGTTTGCGTGCCCGTGTGCACGCATTTCGAGGCACCTCTTTTTATCGGCCGGCATCCTATGTGAGTGTGGCTGAGGCTCACTCATGTTGGTATAAGCCCATATCATGTTTTCATCTCATTTTCATAGCATTCCGCCATTGCCTCAGTTTGCGTGCCCGTGTGCATGCATTTCAAGGTGTCTCATTACATTTCGCCATCGCCTCGGTTTGCGTGCCAGTGTGCACGCATTTCAAGGTGTCTCATTGCATTCCGCCATTGCCTCGGTTTGAGTGCCCGTGTGCACGCATTTCAAGGCGTCTCATTGCATTCCGTCATCGCCTCGGTTTGCGTGCCCGTGTGCACGCATTTCAAGGCATCTCATTTTCATTGCATTCCGCCATCGCCTCGGTTTGCGTGCCAGTGTGCACGTATTTCAAGGCATCTCATTTTCATTGCATTCTTGCATTTTCTTGATTTGCGTGCCCGTGTGCACGCATTTCGAGGCATCTCATTTTCAGAGCATTGTGCATACTAGGTTGTATCTTAGATTGCATTCTGTCATTTTCTCGGTTTGCGTGCCCGTGTGCACGTATTTCGAGGCATTTCATTTCCATAGCATTGTATATGTTAGGGTTGTATCTTAGTTGCATTTCATGCATATCATGCATATTGCGTCATGTCCGGAATAAGAGTTAGCCCGGGCACGGGAAACTAGGTACATTTCGTACTCCGAGTGACGGAATGTGTCTCAATTCCCCAGTCACCGACACTCCGGATTATCCATGATGGAGTTAGGTTTTAGCTGTAGTTTCATGTGCATTCATTCTATATTGAGTTGTGCATTTCGACTCCTCGGCCATCATGCCTGGGTATGCGTGATTGGTGGCACGAGGATCGAGACATGCATATATCTGTGCAAATACATTGCTATGCCCCTTTCCTGCTCTCTGTTGCAGCAAAACGAAGAATCAGCAACTTTTTGGGGCTTGGCACGCATTTCACGAACAGGTGTAAACAGAGGCTAATTGGGGCATTCCGGTGGATTTCCGCGCAAGACAACCCGGACATGCATCATCCATCAGAAGCAAGGCAGTCCCTGGCTTGCACGCCAGTTTTATTTGCTTTCTTAGTTAATTCATTAATTAATTAGGATTTTCTGTAATATTTCGGACTGTAATATTCTTTTATTCGGGACTGTAATATTTGGACTGTATTATTTATTCGGACCCTCTCTGCGAGGGCATAATTGTAATAAGTGTGCGTGAGTGTGATGTATGTCTTGCAACCCCACGTCTTTCTTCCCTTTTATTTATCCGCTTATGATGGTTAGATTAGGGCATATTTCAATTAGCATACAGTATGACAGCATGTTTGCATTCATTCATCTGTATTGCATGCACCGGGCTCGGCGCATCATACTAACTGCATTGTACTTTCAATTTCAAAGTTGAATACATGATAGTTGTAACATTTCATATGCCATCTTAGAATAGCCGAGCCTGCTATAATTGCATTTTACATGTGTTGCATTAGGCATTTCTGTATAATTAGGATCATGCATGATTTCTAATGAAGTTTCTATTTTGGCTTGGAGTACTCGGTAAGCTTTATGCTTTAGCATCCTTGCATGCGTGTGAGTGACTGCCATGAATAGCATGCTTACCATGAGGCAATGTGCTTATCTGATATAACTGCCTGAATGCCTGTGGGTGAAGGTTGGGTTACTTAAATTGGAATAAATCATCAAATGTTTTAAAGCCTACCTGCGGGTAGCAAAACATTTTCAAAAGCGAACATGAAATGTTTTGTTCCAATTCGGGCGACTCAGTCTATACTTGTATGCTGTGCGCATCACATAGTAACCTAGGCTAATAACCGGAATAAGAACTCACAATGTTTTCAAAAATTGATATCATGGTTAGTAGAGGCCGGTCTATGACCGGGCGAGCGGGGGTGCTCACGAAGTGACCTTCCCTAATCGTACCCAAGTTCCCGAGCCGAGGCAACTTTGGTGATGACGGACACGTGGCCTTTTGGCACCGAGTCAGGGTTTCCTAAATTTCCCAAAATAAAATATTTAGGTGGCGACTCTGTATCTGGCAAAGCAGTCCATATTTGGCACTACTTTTTCAAAAAATCAGTTTCTCAAAACGATTTGCCGGATTTGGACTCTTTGGTTCAGATTAGGAACCGTGACATTTAAGAGTCCGAGCTGTAGTGACCCCAAATGAACAGAACGGGACTTAACCCTCCCGGGGCGTTCGGGGACGTCTACAGATGTCTATCATGGAAGATAGAGTTGATAAAGCGTCAGCGAACCTATTGTTCTCTCTTAGTAAATGCGTGAAGGTTAGCTTCTCAAACCTAGGAATCAGAACATCCAGGGTTTGGTGATAGATTTTCATCCTTTCTTCTTTAACCTTCTAGTCTCCTTTTGCTTGAGACACAACCAGGTTTGAGTCCCCAATGACGTTCAACCTTTTTGCCCCTAGTTCTAGGGCGGCTTCCAATCCAGCGATACACACTTCGTATTCTACGTCGTTGTTGGATACTTTGAATCGAAGTTTGAAGGCCAAGGGTATATGGGAATTGTCGGGTGCTATTAGTAACACCCCTATCCCATAACCGTGCTGGTTAGATGCTCCGTCAAAGTACATTGTCCAGGTTTCTTCTTCAACTTACAACATAGCCTCATCTGGAAATAGGTATTCTACTGCTTCGTCCCCTTCCACTAGGTGATCTGCCAGAAACTCTGCTATTGCTCTCCCCTTGACAAACTTTCGAGTCACATACTTCAAATCAAATACGAAGAGGAGAAGCAACCAACGGGCTAGCCTACCCGTAAGTGCTGGTTTCTTGAAGAGATATTTGATGGGATCTAACCTCGAAACCAGAATTACAGAGTGAGCTAACAGGTAGTGCCTCAATTTCCTAGTAGCCCATACCAAGGCTAAGCAAGCCTTCTCCAACGGGGTGTAACGGGTCTCATAATCCAGCATCTTCTTACTTAGGTAATAGATGGCTTTCTCCACTCTATCTTCAGATTCCTGAGCAAGCATGCATCCCATCGTTGTGTCTGTTATTGACAGATACAGAATCAACAGCTTCCCCGGCTCTGGTAGCGACAACACGTGCGAGTTTTGAACATACTGCTTGATCTGCTCAAAAGCAAACTGATATCGATCATCCCATTAGAATTTCTTTCCTTTCTTCAAGAGACCAAATAGTGGTTTACAAGTCAAGAATAATTTTGCAATAAATCGTCTTATGAATTGCACTTTACCCAGAAAGCCTCGCACTTCCTTTTCAGTCCTTGGTGGTGGCATTTCTAGGATGGCCTTAATTTTGGAAGGATCAACCTTGATGCCCCTCTGTGTGATCAAGAAACCTAGCATTTTCCCTGTTGTTACGCCAAAAGTGCACTTCTGTGGATTCAGCCTCAACCAATATTCTCTGATCCATTGAAAGAATTTTTTCAAGGCGGTGTAGTGGCCCTCTCTTTCCTTGGACTTGACAATCATGTCGTCCACATACACCTCGACCTCTTTGTGGATCACATCATGTAGAATTGTGGTTGTAGCCCGTTGATAGGTGGCCCCAACATTTTTTAACCTAAACGGCATCACCCTATAGCAGTAGGTTCCCCATGGCGTGGTGATGGCAGTCTTCTCTCTATCCTCGGGTGCCATCAGAATCTGGTTATATCTGAAAAATCCGTCCATGAATGAGAGTAACGTATGGCCTGCGGTGAAGTCCACTAATTCATCGATGTGCGGTAGAAGAAAGTTGTCCTTCGGACTAGCTTTATTCAGATCCTTGAAATCCACACACACTCGAATTTTGCCATCTTTCTTCGGCACCGAAATAATGTTGGCAAACTAAGTTGGATACTCAGCTACTAGCAAAAACCCTGCATCTATCTACTTGGTGACCTCTTCCTTAATCTTCAAAGCCCAATCTGGTGTATTCTCCACAGCTTTTGTTTGATGGGTCAGGCCTCGGGGTCAAGAGGGATCTGATGCTGTACAATCTAAGGATCAATTCCAGGCATGCCTTTGTAGGACCTTGCGAAAACATCTTTGAAATCTTTTAATAAAGCGACTAAGCGCTCGCGTTCCTCTGAAGACAACGTGGACCCGATCTGGACCAGACGTGGATCCTTCTCAGTACCTACATTAATTGGAATGATTTCATCAACAAGGGATTTTACAAACCTCTCCTCCTCTCGATTAATCAAATGTTTCAAAACCAAGGGAATTCATTCCTCATCATTTTTATTAAAATTTTGAAAGTCATGATCAATGCAATACACAAGTGGCATAGAGAAGTACTCAGAAACTGCAGTGGTATTCACATTCAAAAGATCTAGCTGATCCAATTCCTCGGTTACAACTGACTCAAAAGAAAAGGAAAAAGACGACTTGTACAAAACTACGACATCCAGGTTATCAACCCCCAGAATACCGGACTCCGACTCAGAAGAATTGGAATATGATTCCGACTCTACAAACTTTGTGGAATTAGATTCCGGCTCACTACCTGATTTAGAACTACTGGATAGAAAACCCTCCTCTAGTTGCCAAGTGAGGGATGGTATGTTGGATGCATCCAGAATACCACCGGAAGGGTCTAGACCTGATTGGTCTCCGATCATTGAAACGGTTAGGTCATCCCCCAAGCTCTTCAGGTTGATCTGAGGATCCGAAAGGAGACATGCCAGCGCTGCTCCTACCTCAAGCTCACTGCTGTTGGACTCACTTTCTGTGCTCTGTTCAGCCTTAGCAGTTAATTCAGTTTGTTCCTTTGTGGCTTCACCCTCTTGCAACTGTAAGTCAAAGAAAATCTCAAAGCCGGGTTGACGCCGTTTCTCAGAGTTCAACCATGGCTCAAGAAAGCCGCAAAATGGGAAGTCTTCCCCCTCCCAGACAAAGCGGCCGTTCAGAGTTCCCTGAATTGGCTTATGCACAAGCTCATAGTGCTTCCTACTTTGCTTTGCTCTAGCTCTTCCGGCCATTTCTTTCCCTTTCCTCACACAGTCTTCTTTGGTGGGCGTATAGCCCAAGCCAAAGGCATGAGGGTTATGTGGCACTTCGGCCAGTGCGGTAACGCCCTTCCGACCGCTTTTTCCTAATCCCATCCTAGGCACATGTTGTAGCTTGTTCATGAGGTATACAGATTGTGCACTGACGTACAAGCCCTCATCAATAGCTAGGATATTCTGCACCACCCGGGCCTCAGCCAAGGTAAAACCAGACAAGAAAACATCCTCGTCACCATGTACAATCTCCAATACGGGTGTAGTAACCTCTGACGGAGGATGTATAGACAAATTCCCGAACACAATGGCTACCCCATTTCCAAGAGGGTACTTTAGCATTTGATGCAAGGTGGGAGAAACATGTTTTACTTGGTGCAGCCAGGGTTGCCCAAGTAACAAGTTGAAAGTAGCCAGAACATCTAGGACGTGAAACTCAATATCCTGTTGGGCCAACCTGACTTGTGTTCTGATTTGAACTGTTCCCATCACCTCTCTGTTTGTGTTGTCGTAAGCCCGGATCACCTAGGTCGTTGGTACAAAATCTGCTGGCTTAAAACCATTGGCATAGGCTGTGCGAGACGGAAAAAAATTGATTGCAGACCCAATGTCAACAAATACAACCGGCACCCACTTCTCTCTACACCCAACTGAGATGTACAACGGTTTGTTATGTGCAGAGCCTTCAGGCGACAATTCCTTATCTGAGAGGTCAAAGTAGACGAAGCACCTCCCAGGAAGACAAGTCCCACTAGTTGCTCTGGAGTTGTGTCGATAGACAGTTTGGCCTTATCCATTGCTGACAATACAGCTTGCTGGTGCACGCGTGAAGCCATAAGAAACCCCCAGATAGATACGTTTGCTTGGATCTTCTTTAACTGTTTCAGCACAGCCTCTTCCTCTAACAGTTTTGCCCTCTATTTTTTAGCTTCCTTATCCTTTCCGGATGCTTCGGGTTGGTCTAAGTGTTGGGGCTTGAAGTACCGCCTGTTTCTAGTCATATGATCCACCTCCTCAGAGTACCAAGTGTCGTCTGGTAGGTCTTGGCCCTAATCCTCGTCGGCGTGGGCAAGATGCACATCATCATTTTCCCACCATACTCCTTTGGCAACTGACAGGCAATTGTCCGGTTCCGTTGTAATTACTCTTACATCACAGTCATCCCCCGCAGAGTGTTTGGCTTTTCTAGCTTTCTGACTATTCTCATCCCTTTCCTGTTCAAACCACTTCAGTGCGGCCTCTTGTTCCGTATCAGCAGTACTAACAATGCCCGATTCCTGAGCTGAATTCTTAATACCGGTGCCCTCAGACAATTTTCCCTTGTCCTCGGCCCTTCCGACCTTCGTAGAAGTTCCTACTTCTGGCTCTTCCAGCTTTGGTTAAAATCCCTTATCCACATTAGGTTTATCACTAAGCCACCTAGAGTTGTCTGTCGACCTGTTCAGATCGAACCAGTTAATGTGCACATCTCCCAAATCTTGCTCATCGAAGAACTGTAGATTGTTGATGTCTTCCTCCAGGTCAGCTAAGTCATCTAATTCCTGGCTTGGGCCATCTTCCTGAACTACACTAACCTCCATTCCTATTGGCAACTCCACCTCTAGTTTGGCTTGATTGGTCGGTACAATATAACGTCATAGGTTATATATCTCCTCAAAAAAATCCACGGGACCCTTAGGCACCGGACTGGTATTCTCCACCAAAGCTGATCTCCCTCTATCTTCTACTATCACCACCACGGGTTCCGATTGGATTATTGACGTGTTCATCATGCACAAGTCTGTGCTCTCAAGGATGAACAACGCCAGCTTAGGTAGGTGGGAGGGGGTGATGTATATACTGAGGTCGTAAGGAACGACCAGTGTATGGATGAGGTTTATTTATCGGGGTAGAGGGGGTTGGTTATATGGTGGGAGAGGATTTGTAGTGACATTAGGCTTTCAGGAGGTGCTATCACCTTATTGTCAATGAGATCTTGAATCTCATGACGCAATCTAAAGCACTGATCAGTATCATGACCATGCTGTTGGTGGAAAGCACAATATTTGGCCGAGTTGTGTTTAGAAGGGAGAGGATCGGGCAGTGGGCATTGTTCTAACGACTTCAGATGCCTTTTTTTGATTAGGACCCTCAGGGCCGCACATAAGGACATATAGAGTGGGGTGAAGACCCCCTAGTGGCTTGAGGTTTAGGAAGTTATATTGGATGTGCTGGTAAAGGGGTTGGCGGTCTTGGGTGTGGTTGTGACAGTATTTACATTTGAAGGCCTTGCGGCTGCACTACTGCTAGTAGTTGCATTGGAACTGCGTGTGAAAGCCCTTTTGGGTTGCTCCTTCTCGTGGTCTATCAGACCTTGCTTCATTGCATCCACAATTTGTACCTCTATTTCGTGGATTTCAACAAAAGTAGACAAAGGCAAGACTATCATTTTCTGTAATAATCGTCCTTGTAGATTACGGACCACCATCCTGATCTGGTCATTTTCAGATGGTCGGACAGTCATCATAGAGGCCTTGGCCCTTCACCGGGTCACAAAATCCGAGAAGCCCTCCTTCGGCTCTAGGCAAGTTGCTTCGAGATCACGAATAGTGACCTCGATCTGGGTGTTGTAGGAGTTCTGCGCTATGAAGGCGTCAGCAATTTCCTCATAATTTCTCTTTACAGAGTCTTCAAGCTTGGCATACCAGATGGCCGCTATACCCGGCAGGTTTCGGCCAAAGAGCGACAGCTTCTGTAGTCTGGTGAGACCCATGGGTCGTAGGATGTCAGAGAATAGCCGTAGATGGACCATAGGATCCCCAAAACCATCAAACCGGTCTATATGCAGCATCTTGAATCTATCTAGCAACGTCACTACCGAATCAGTATAGCCATCCTCTATGTCAGGGATCGAATTCATGCCCTGTGCCTGTTTAAAGAGCTTTTCCAGCTTGCTCACTTTCAATGTGGTAGGGTCGACCTCGAATTCAAACGGCGCCTCTGTCGGATAAACCGGTGCCTTGGAGGTCTGAGGTAGGATATGATCCGCTTGAATGCCCGCATTTTCCTGGATATTAATTGTGACCCCGGGTGTCGGAATTCTCGCTGGGGGTGCACGGGATGCTGAGGTTACTACAGGTTGTGGCTGCTATTGTTGAAGCCTTTCTATTACCTCTGCTTGGCGAGCTACAACCTCGGGCTGGCAAGCTGTGGTCTCAGCTTGCCAGGCAGCATCTAGCTGCATGTTCTTAATAGTCTGTTGGAGTTGACGAAGCATGTCTTCCATGTTGACTGGAGGACTTTGAACTATCAGGACTGGCGAATACTCTCTGTCTAGAGTGGAAGTAGATGATTAGGCCTGACTAGGCACAGACAAGGTAAACGGTGATTGCTGAATTAGCAAATTTTGCCGAATCCTCCATCGTCTAGTAACCGGTGGGAGTGAAACAAACACTGGCTGTCCCCTGACTAGATCCCTAGATCTACAAATCCTTTTAACTCGGGTCCAGAGTGCTTGGGGGGTAACAGAATCGTCTGAAGTAATGATGAAAGACTACCTTGCAAAAAGAAAATAAAGCAAAAAAGAAACAAAAATCAGAAACCGCACAGCACCTCGGCTCAGACAGAAACAACACCCAATTGTAATCATAAGCTGGAGAACTGTACTCAAACACTGATTTCTGCCCCAAATATCTGCCTCAAAACTGATACCCAGACTTTCAGCTGATACATACATTCCTGTAGAGTTTCACTCTAAAAGCACGTATCAAGCAAGTGAGAGCCAAAACACCCCTATGATGGGGTAGGGTTACCTTGTCCTAATTTCGTCAGGAGCTAGGGATTCACTACGCAAAACAAGTGGTTTCACACAATCCCTGCATTCGGGTGAGCAACCTGTCCTAGTTTGGAACAATCTCTATGGTTTTCAATATGCAACTAGGCCGATTGGTCAAAAAGGGTACCTCAGCAAGACTACCTAATATACCTCTCACACCTAACACCGAGAAGTGAAAGGAGGATCAAACAGTACTGCAGTAGTCCAGATCCAAGGGTTGTGTTTCCATCATGGCAGAGCCCGTAACCAGTCAGCCTTTTGGCAAGCTTTTCTAAGCAAGTCTCCAGCAAACCGCTTAGGAATAGCAAATGGCAAACACTGTGACTTAGGTGCACTGATGCAAATGCAAAGAAACACATAAGCGTAAATAAAACAACATATCATGAGTTCGAGTCAAGTTCTCTAAGTCTCCAGCAGAGTCGCCAGAAACTGTGGACTCCCTTTTTTCTGCGCCCCGCCTTTCGGAAAGGGTTGAAAAGAAGGCCTCACTGTTTGGACCCTCGCGGTTCTAAATCTAGTCTCGTAAGTGCAATGTGAAACTGATAAACACCAAAGAGTCCAAATCTGGTAAACCTTTTTGGAAAATTGATTTTAAATCAAATAATGCCAAAATTGGATTGCTTTGCCAGATACAAAGTCGCAACCTAAATATTTTATTTTTGGAGAAATTTAGGAAACCCTAACTCGTGCTGAAGGTCACGTGTCCGTCATCACCAAAGTTGCCTCGGCTTGGGAACTTAGGTACGAGGGAGGAAGGTCATGAATTGAGCACCCCCGCTCGCTCGATCAAGTATCGGCCTCTACTAATCATGATATATTTTTTATAAACATTATGTGTTCTTGTTCTGGTTATTAGCTAACATTACTATATGACGCACACATGCAAGTATAGACTAGTGGCAAGACTTGGAACAATTTAACTAATGTTTCTTTTCGAAAATGGTTTGAATTTGCCATCCTCAAGTGGGCTTAAAGATGCAGATTTGCCACCAAACATAGTGGGCTTAAGACATGATTTGCCATTCAACAAAGTGGGCTTAAAACGCACATTTGTCGAATCGTTCCAATTCAAACAACAAGCCTTCATCCATATGCACTCATGCAGTTTAGCATTTAAGCACATAGCCTCATGGCAAGCATGCGAATCATGACAATATGGCAATCACACTCATGCAAGTATGCTAAAGCATAAAATTCACTGAGTACTCCAAGCCAAAACAAAAAAACTAGTTAGAAAAATGCATGATCCTAACTATGTTAAGTGTCTAATCCAACACATGCAATTTAATAGGCTTGGCTACTAATATGGTATATGAATCGATTTGAACACATGCATTTTAAACACGTTTTCAAAGAAGATATTAAAATTGCAATGCAGTTTGAATGATGCGCCGAGCCTTGGTGCATGCAAGACAAATGAATGGATGCAATCATGCAAGCATAAGGTATGCTAATTGAAAATATCCCTAATCTAACCATCAAAAGTGATTAAATAAAAGGGAGAAAGACGTAGAGTTGGAAGACATACACACGCACACTTATTACAACATTATGCCCTCGCGAAGGAGGGTTCGAATGAATAAACTAACTAACTAGCTACGCTAATTAAGCTAACTATTACAACACAATATTTAACTAACTACTCTAAGCTAATTAAATATTACAATAGTTAACTAATTAATTACAAAGCAATTAAGTTAATTAATTACAACACGAATTAAACAACTAACTAACTAGACAAGTTAACTAAACGGCCTCGGGAAACGAGGAATGCATGCATGCTCGGTCTCTCGACCCGAAAAGCCACCATTTTGCTGCTGCGAGCCTCTGTTTGCACATTTGAACACCAAAAATTTTGCCAACTTCCAGAATACCTCTGTTCCACCTCAGGAACACACTGTGCAAATTTCATTGGTGGTCGACAGGGGGCCTGTTGGCAACCAATGGTGGCCGGTCGGCCATTAATGACATGAACTCCCCTTTTTGCTGCAACAGAGAGCAGACAGAGCAAAGCAGTGTATTCTCAGAGGTTTTTGTGTACTATTTACACTCCTTATCATCAAACAAGCTCAAAGGACTGAACTCTTGGCTCTCAAACCACCAATCAAGCAATTTCCATGCATGATGACCAAAGAACCAAGTTTGTACAAGTTTAATAAGTGCAAAACAAGACTCAAAAAGACCACCATCCTATCATGCATGATCAATGGTGATGGTGACCAAGGAAAGTGGCACATTTCATCACTTTTGAGTAAGAAATGTCCCATTTCCTTATGTTCGAATTAACGTTCGATTCGAACACATGCAATGCAACACGAAAGATGTTTATCTTGCCTCTTTTACTTGTCCAATTTTGGTTTACTCATTTTAATTACCAAAACCATTCTTTAATTGATTTGTCCATTAGTGAGTGTCCTCTAATGGAAGGATGGCTCAAACAACAAGTTTCTTTGGGCATGAAAGAGGCATTACACTCTTGGTAATAAACGCCCTAAGGGATTAAACCATTAGGTGCAACACCTCTATTTCACACTTAGGCAAACAACAGGTTTAAAGCCACTTTCAAAGCAAACAAAAGAGTGAAGAATAGAGGGAGATTGCAGAGATTTTAAGTGTTGAAATGAAGTGTAAAACAACACTAAAACATACTATCAACTCAAAATAATGATGATCAAAGCATTAAAACATCAAGCTAATGAAGGAAATAACACTACAACTATGCAATACAAGCCTCAACTGAATTAACCAGCCCAAAATAGAGCCAAAACAGGTTATTTCAGAGGCAAAAACATGCTAGACTTAAGCCACAAAAAGCTAAAATAATAAGTTAACATGTGAGGCTAACTAGGCATGCAAACAAGACACAAGGAGGGGAGGCTAACCCTTCCAATTTTGGACTTCAAAACAAGGATTTTACCACTGAAAAACCTCTAAAATTCAGTGGTTAAAAGGCCCAAAAAAGTTGATTTGAAAGTGATGAAAAATGGTACAAAAGCTTAACAAGCAAAGGAGCAAGAAGGATGGACCACCCCCTAACTCAAAGAGACCTCAAATTAACACTTTTAATTCACAAAAATAGAGTTTTTGACAGTTCAAAATCACCCCAAAAATAGTTGGAAAAGATGGCAAAACAAAGATACAAAATATGCTTATTTAAGGTAAGTACTATACCTTTGAAGCAAAGCACAAAATAGCCAACAATCCAAGCTCAAATCACCTTCTAGAGCTCCAAGAAGACTCCAAGTATTCTCAGCCCAAAGGTGAGAGTATTTGGTTAAGGGTTGATATGCAAAGGCTAAGGACTTGTGAGCAAATGTGTGCAAAATATCAAGAGAGAGAGAGAGAGAGAGAGAGAGAGAGAGAATTCTAGAGAGAAAGATATTTTAGCTCTAATTTTTCTAACCCTCCAAAATAGGGGAGGAACCCCCCTATATATAGAAAAACCACCCCTTGAGCTTAGAAAAATCTCACCATACACGTGTATGGAGATGTAGCTCAGTGTGCAACAGTTGGCACAACTGTCAGTAAATATCTAGAAAAAGGCACTGGTGGTCTTCGGCCACCACTGATAGCCGACCGGCCACACCTATGGCCAGCCGAAACACCCCATGGCTGACAACCTTGTGGGGTGGCCGACAGGTCACCAAGAGGGCCAGACACCAAGTTTTGGTCCAAAACAAGGCATAAAAAGAACAAGTTTCAAAGGCTCAAAGACAGAGCCTTCCGCCGAGGACTTCGGGCGCTCAGAACGAACACAAACACACAATCATCGAGTGCACAAGCGATGACGTCTAAGTCTTGAGGACGGTCAAAAATAGGATGTCTACACATATTCAGCATGATTATTAGATGTAATGAATTGTTCATCTAATTGGTATGAAAATTAATGAACTTGGGCACTCGGTGCTACAAACATAGCACCATCTCTAATACTTTTTTTTTTTTTTGTTTTAGAGCCGTGAAACATTAGCCTTCAGGGGGTATTTTCTGCATAGTTTACCTCAAGCAAATCCTCATTGACAAAAGATCCAGGGTGCTTAGCTAAAAAATCAGCCAAGGCTTGGCCTTTAACAGCCTTTTAGGGAACATATTTGAAGCAATACTCTATTAGAGCCAACACCCACTTACCTTGTTTTCTCCTTATAATAGGTCTAGACAATATGTACTTGATTACATTAGTTTGGGCTACCACCCATACCTCTGAGGGTAGCATATAATGTTTTAGCTTGATGGCAGCAAAAAGCATAATTTCTCTATTGAACTATATCTGGTTTCTGCATCATTTAATCTTTTTCTAAGATAAAAGATGGCCTGCTCATGGCCATTCTCATTATCTTGAGCTAGTAGACACCGAATGGACTCTTCACAAGCTGAGATATATAACTTTAGTGGCTTTCTCTTGATGGGAGGCATTAGCACTAGTGGATTCGTTAATATTTCTTAATTAAATCAAAACCCTCTTGTTGAGGCTTTCCCCAGCTAAAGTCCATTTCTTCTTTGGCCTTTACTAGAGGTGAAAAAGGTAGAGTTTTTCTAGCCAAGTTTGCTATAAACCTCCTCAGGAAATTCACATTTCCTTGAAAGCTCTGCATTTCTTTTTTGTTGGCTGGTGGTGGTGCTGTCAGTATAGCATTGGCCTTATTTGTGTCCACTTCAATACCCTTCTGATGAACCAAAAAGCCTAAAAAATTTCAACAAAAACCCCAAATGCACATTTCAAATGATTCATTTTCAAGACCTTATCCTTTGAAAGGTCTGTCGAAAGTGATCTAAGTGTTCATCAAAGCTTTCTGACTTGATGGCCACAGAATCTATATAGACTTCTATAAACTTTCCAACTGGATCATGGAATATTAAATTCATGGCCCTCTGATAAGTAGCACCTGCATTTTTTAGGCCAAACGACATAACAACCTAGTCAAATGTGCCCATAGTCCCAGGACACCTGAAAGCTATTTTGTGGGTGTCTTTTGGACTGATAAATATCTGGTTGTACCCAGCATGTTCGTCCATGAAAGATAAGTTTTGTGCTTGGCTGTTGAGTCAACCAACGGGTCAGCCACAGGCATTGGATACTCATCTTTAGGAGTTATTGTGTTTAAGTTCCTGAAGTCTATGTAGACTCTTAACTTGCCATTCTTTTTCATAATAGGAATTACATTTGACACCCACTCAACATATTTGGTAGTCCTTATGAACCTTGCTTTAAGTAACTTTTCAATTTCCTTTTTAACTAACAACACTACCTCATTAGTCATTCTTCTTGGCGACTACTTATGGGGAATGTGATTACTTCGTATTGGGAGCTTATGTTCAACTAATGATCTATCTAAACTAAGCATTTCATCATAATTCCATGCAAAACAATCCATATAATCAAAAAGAAGGCCAACTAGCCTTTCCTTGTATTTATTAGATAATTTTGCATTGACAAAAATGGGTCTCTTATAGGTTTCATCCCCTAAGTTAAACTCTTCTAAGGGATCTTGTACATCAGCTCTAAGACCATCTAATTTAGCAGGTGCTGCTTGCAAGTGTTCCAACTGAACCTCTCTATAACCAAGAGGGCTATTGCCAATCACACATTCAGCCCATGAACATAAAGGTAAAACTCTAGGACTGACCTTATTTGCAAAAAAGAAACAAAACAATCTAAAGAAAGTAGACCTAACTATACTAATGTCCACTTCATAATCAACCACTGTACTCATCATTCAATTATCTTGTTCAGCTACCAATTCAATGATTGGTTCGCCCTGCCTCTTTTGCATCAGGCTGGGTTTGGCTAAGTATTGGCCAGTCCATCGGAAACCCTTATCTATGTAGGCTTGAAAGAGTAATGTCCCTTCTTTGTGTCTTCAACTCTTCAGAAACCACCTCCACTGGTCCCAAGCTCTCTTCATACAGTGTTGCTTGTGAACATCTGCTATGAAAGGGTTAGCATCATCCCAGTAAACTTCCATGCCATCATGTGGCTTGCTTCCTTGTCGGCTGGTCAAGAAGATGAGGGCCTGATGCAATGAAGATAGTACACACCCATTTAGATGGATCCAGTCTCTTTCCAGCAACAGATTATAGTTAGAGATGGAATCGACCACGAAGAAAGTTGTACCCATGGACCTTGCTCAATTTGTAATTTCAGGACTATTACTCCTTTGGCCTCAGACGAGCCTCATGCAAAGTTATTAATTGAGATGCCAGTAAGTATCAAATCATCCACTGTTTTTCCTAACATCCTTAGAGTTTTGGAAGGAAGGATGTTAATAATGGCCCTATTATCGACCAAGATCTTGTCGACAAGCACTCCATCCAAGTGTATTTGCATATATAGAGGTCTTAGGTGTTTAATCAATTCCTTCCCAAGCTTCTGCAGCATGACTTGGTCTCCATCGACAGACTTGACTACCTCGATTGACCTTGCTATTTTGGCCTTAGTTTTTGTTATCTGGGCCATTGCTTCTATGAAGTTTTCCACATCACCAACCAAGTGTGTTGATTAGTCTAGTCTGGCTAAAAACTCTTGGGAATGGCCATAACTACATTATAATCTGTGAAGGGAAAACAGCCAAACTGGATGGCCATTTTTTCTCCAAAGTGTCCAGAACTCTTTGACTTAACCTTATCATTTGCCATGTCGATAGGCCCTATCATCTTGACATTTGGGTCCACCTCTTAGCTACCCTTCATGGCCTCGTCTTCAACTTGTAGTTCTTTTTCTAATTCTCTAATTCTTTGTCTGATTAGAGCCTCATCCGTGATGGGTATAGGTTTTTCACATGCCATCGACGACTTGGGAACTTCCTTGGTGCTGTTCCTTGGTGTTAAAACTACTGCATTTTTTGGTGCATAAGTGTCATCACCCCTCTTTTCTCTGGACCAAATCAGGTTTTGTGCCCTTGGTGGTTTCAGGCCTTGACTTTCCAACTTAGACATCGTTGCGTGAAACTTCCTCTGCTCCCTTCTTTTCTGTGTTCTTGTTTCAACCATAGGTCTCCAACCTCCCCTAGGAAACTTTGGATGCACTATCCCCTGCCAATCATAATGTAGTGGCACAGGGGGCCTGGTCATTCTAGGTTGCTCCAGCCCTGGCTCCCTATTTGGTCTGTGTTCTACTGGCTACTGTATGGCCTGACAACCGTGCCTTCCTCTGACCTTTTTTCCAGGCTATGTGAATACATCCTAGCCTTTTGATTGTAGAACCTCTGAGGACTAAAACTTCTTGGCTGGCTATTCTGCTTATGCTATTTGTGTTGCCTCAAATATGCCCTAACTACACTAGCCCCCTCAAAACAGGGATTCATTGGCATCTCTTGGTAGAGGAAGGGCCCATTCTGCTCCCCATAATCCGCTGTCTTAGTGATATAAACTCCTGGGTCTACCCCATCATACAACAATTCTGCACTGTTGAAAATTTGCAAGTCATCTTGGCCCATGGTGTTGAACCTTCGACCACAATCCTTTTTTTGCTTTTACACTTTGTTGGCCACAATAGCCTATGCTTTTTCCCTCTCTGTTCTACATCTAAAACATACAAAGTGGTCCTAATGGCCATTGGCTTCTTTCCTTTATCTAGAAGTTCCTTTCTTAGCTTGTGAACTCTCTTCAGCTCACTCAGCAGCACTCTTGGATTCTTGGTTTGATCACTCAGATTGGTAGACACCGTGTTTATGTCCACCACCTTTGGAAAAGGATTCCAATTGACAGCCATAGCCCCTTTGTCCTTCTAAGCATATCTTATCATTCATTTTTAAATTAAGTCTTGCACATAGTTGCGAAAGGTTACATAATTATTAGTTGAATATTTGAATGAATTATGTCATTTACAGTATTCTTTGCCAATTCTATATTTTTCTTTTGGGATGCTATGGCCTGGGGACAATGTTAAAAATTTTCTAGCTAATAACTCATCAAACAAAGCATCCGTCTTTGATAAATCAAAGGAGTACTGCCGATGGTTTATTGGCACATTTTTCCTAGCTGACTGAATAGAAGGCATATTTATTGCTTTTTCTATCTTTTTCAAGGCTTCACAAGTCATTGGTGTTTTGTCGATTACTTGAGCAATATCTATGTCTACTTCTGTTTCCAGCTCTATGTCTTGGTAATATGTTCCTAGGGTAGCAGCCGTCTTTTGCTGCTCTTTCCTAAGGATGGACTTATAACTAGTTGCCCTAGATGACAGCTCAAATAAATCTCTGAATTTCATTCCTTCAAATTTCTTTCTTAATTTGAAGTCCAGGCCATTCTGGGCCAATCTTATCACTTCTATCTTAGGCATATAAACATGGCACCTTTTTTTAGCCTTTTTGAACCTATCGATATACTGTTATGCAGATTCCTCCTATTTTTCCCTAAACTTGGCCAAATCCACCATACTAATGTCTGGCCTAGTGTTGTAAAATTGTGCATGAAACTTGCTTTCCATGTCCCGCCACGTGGGTACTGAGTTTTCTGGTAAGTTAATGAACTAAGTGAAGGCTACTTTTGATAATGAGTGTGGAAAAAGCCTCAGCTTCAGGTTATCTAAGTTAGCCACTCCACATTATATGGTAAACCTCCCTATGTTGTCTATGGTCAGTTGCCTCTTTTCTCCGGCGAATAAGGAGAATTTAGGCATTTTAAAATTCCTGGGAAGATAGGTTTCATCTACCCAATAAGGGTACGACTTTTTGAACATTGGCTTGTTCGGCCTCCTGAGGCCTGGGCTATACATTTCTTGAATTATTTCCATAATTTGATGTCTGTTGATCTGGGCTGGTTCTAAATTTTGCTCCTCATGATAGGGGCCATATCTCATCCCTTCATTTATTTGTGGTTGAAAGTTTGGTGCAGCAAATCTCTCATATAGCCAAAAGTGCTACTGTTGAGGTGGGTGCAGACCAACACCTTCTTCCTCAAAATGTCGAGGGAGTGGTCCAAGTCCTCGCTGTGGCTCGTGATTTTTAAAACCTTGTTTTTGGTATACTTGCTGCCTAGGTCTTTAGTTTCCCTTTGGTCTTGGGTTATCATAGTTTGGTTGTCTAAACCTTTGGTGAGCAAAGTTGCACTGTCTTGGTCCATTAATAGCGGGTTCCTCAAGTCCAGGGGCTCTAAACTGCCCCCTAGCATAGGCCTCTAGCCAGCAAAGTTATACTGCCATATCCTTGGTCTGTTGGCTGCACGTTCCTCATACTCAGGGGTTCTAAACTGCCTCCTAGCATAGGCTTGACCATGTCGTGCATTGGTTCTTCCTATTCCAAACGCCAAATCTGCCCCCTTGCTTTAGTCTATTATTTATTTCAAAGGTTGGATTATAATGTGACTTCCCTTCCAAGTCCTCTCTTCGAATAGTAGGCCTAGATGGACCAGATTGCCCTTCATAATTAATGTTAATCTTAGTTTCTTTATTTGTTTGATTAGGGTTCATTTGAAACATCTCTTACTCCGCTTCTTCAAGAGTTGGAGGCCTATAAAAAGAGGCACTGCTCTGGTGAACTCTACTTGCCTTAGGAGTTTGAAATTGTACCTTAGTTACCCGTGCTTCCACTTTGGTTGGTGGTGGAGGAGTAGGGGTAGGGCTAAATCCCCTAAGCATTCTGAACTTGGCCCTCATACTTTCTGTGAGGTGTTTTGGTCTTATCTCGAAAGTATGGCCAAGCTGGGCAATCATTTCTTTTATTTGTTCAATTGCCAGGCCATGGTGCCGGCCTCCATTAGTTGTGTCCTGGCCTTCTTTCAATCCTACTTTGTATCTGGCTGCCATTGATTGGCTATTTACAATGACCTCCATGTCTTCCCCGAAATCAAGAAAGCCGTAGGGACACTTGTTTCTTCAGCAGCTCTCTTACTCGGATATTTTAGAAGGCCTAACTCGTTAGCAACTTTCCTGTTGGTGTTAGTAGTCTTAGTTTTTTTAGTTTTCTTTTTCACCATCACTCTAAGTTAGAATGGTCCCACTGGGTGTGCCAATTTATGTTAGCAAAAATTTGGTTTAGGCCCCAATCGACAGTGATTGATTGACAGGCTTAAACAAATCTTAATAAACACAAAAAGATCAAACTTTGTGGTTGAGTTTTATACCTTAAACAGAATAAGGACTACCCTAGAGGTAATTAAGTAAAGAAGGATTTGAACAGAAAATAATATGTATTTACTCAATGAAATTGTCACTTGTTATCAGTTACAAGAACTCAAACAAGAATAAAGAAATGAAAAATACAGCAATCGACAGAAAGAAGAGAAGTAGGGGTTAGGAAAAGCTATTACTAATCTACTCCTAACAATTGCTAAGTTAAACTACTCCTAACTAAATATCACGTTTTGTGAATGGTGGTTGAGATGATTGATTGATTGATTCTATCTTCCTTTTATAGTTGACTCCTAGCCTGGCCTTGATTTTGATTTCCCTTAATTCTCTGCCTCTTCTCATGTTTATCCCCCATTTTAGGAACTATTCTTTGATTACTCTCTAGATTCTCTATTATCATCTTCTGCAGCCTTCTCTCTCCAGTCCCACTTTATGCTTGTCAACTATTTTAGCCATCCTTGCCACGTCATCGTTATGACTTGTCGATGGAAGATTCCTGAATTTTAGCACCAATAGATGCAAGAAAGAGAGAAATCAATGGATATATGATAAGAAAGAAAAGGAAAACCACTACTGAAAATGTGGAGTTTAGGATTAAGTGTAACGAGAATAGAATGGAAGGTAGCTGCGCGCTGAGGAAAAAAAAATACCAAGGTATGAGAAAGGAATATGAGATGGTCGTACACTATGGACAGAGAATGAGGGGGTTTGAGTGAAATCATATATGGTTCTTCGTTGTGTAATACACATGTATTTATATGTTACGTATATATCGAACATATTTGTTGGTACCTTTCAAAGTAAAATATTTTTTCACATTGGAAAAATAAAATGTTACCAAAAATAAAAATAAAAATAAAAATTCATTAACAATTATTTAATTTCATCAAGAAAAATGTAAGATTTGAGTGATAATTTTATTTTAAAATTTTTGACACTATAAAAGACTTCACAAAAAATTGCACTTTATTGTAGTTGTATAAATATTTTTCTCAAAGATGTTGGCTCTCTTTTTATTTTCTTGATGATTTGTATTTATATTTTTTCACATTTTGCATATTTTGGGTCTATTGAAACGTATATTAAGGAATAAATTGATATAATTTAAATATTAGAAAATTAAAGGCATAAATTGCATATTTTGGGCAACAAAAAGTGTAGTTTTTAATTGAGTGTTGACATTTACTCCTATCTTTAATGACATACGTATACATAATTATATTTGGTGAACAAATTGAAATTCTTTTTATCATTTATAGACTAAAACTACACACTTTGAATTAGGGGTGCTCACCGACCCGATTGATCTGTCAAAATTGATCGACCCATCCCAATCCACAAACTTTTAAGTAGTTTTAATAGTATGGGAGGACGGATGGGGATTGTGATTTTTCAAATCTGCCTGTGTTAGGATGGATGACAGATGAGAGGCCCACCTGATCCAACATAATCCGCCAACTTCAGTTAAGAAAATGATGTTATATTTTTATATTTTGTATGTTAAAAAAATGACATTTTATTTAGTAATGATATTAACTACTTATGAAATATGAAAGTTTGGCCTTTATTTTAATTATAAAAAAAAAAAAAATTGGACTCAAATAAGGCATAAAATGGTAAAAAAACTACTCTAAAATAGTTTTTTAAAAAAGTATAAAATAGTAAAACTCAAATTGCCAAATCGATCTATATGCACTCTCCAAATCGCACAACCCACTTAATCCGCATCCGTTAATTAAGCGGACAAATGTAATTTGATTTTTTTCAGTCCGCTTAAATTCAAATGAATGATGGATGAAAGGCCACCTAAACATATTCGAGCCACGAGCACCCCTACTTTAAATTCTAAAAAAAAAAAAAATTTAACCAAAAGGTAAAATTTAATAATACGACTAATATTTTATAATTAAAAAGTACACGAATATCTCTAACATTTCCAACGTGGCATGAAAACCCTTCAACTTTTGGATGCTAAATCAACCGAACCTTTATTCGTCACCATTACCTTTAATTTTTTAATGAAAATGTTATTTTCCGATTCAATCGAAAATCACAAACACCTCCTATTTGATAAAAATACATCAACATCCGTTTAGATTGAGTAATGTTAGAGATTCTAAAAATTCTACCAAATGTCTGACATAGGTGTGGGACCCACACAATGTGAGCCGTATATAGATCCTACACCCATATGAGATATTTGGTAGAATTTTTGAAGTTTTTAACATTTTTGTTTTAGACTTGAAAAATGAATAATCTGCACTTTAATCAGCATTAAAAAGCCATTAATGCTAATATTTTCATTAACTTACTCTTCTACAAATTAATTTATCTTTTTCTTATTTGTAAAACTAGTAAAATAATAAACAAAATAATGGGTAGAAATATAATTTTGTTGCTCATTTAAATTATAATACTATAAATGCAATAAATGCATTATCTATAATACTGTTGATTTGTTATTATTTATTGTAATTAACAGAGAATTAGTAATTTATTTAACATTGATTCTTTTTTGATCCAATTAATATAACTTTTAATCTGTTGACCATATATTTTGTATCAACCAATCACAGCATGACATGTGGTCTATTAGGGGTAAATTGAGGAATTAGTAAAGGCCTCCCATCATCAAAGGACATGTGGCAAAGCTACATCAATGGCAATGGATCTGCGAAGTACTGGAACAATCGAAAGGAGCAAGATGACGTGGTTAAACAGTTCCGGAGGATTTAAATTAAAATTCAGAAGGGAAGCCCAACTGCAAGCAATGGCTTAGTGGAGGCAAAATGCTTGAAAACTATGATCATGGAGGATGCTTCAATGGTTATCATTCATTTCGACAATTATCAGTCATTTCGATAGTTACTACCAGAGCCTATAAATAGAGGAGAAAGCTGATAGCGGAAGGGGACCATATTCAAAAACCAATTTATTTTACTTTACTTTCCTAGTTATTTATTTTTCCAATTCTTCACATTCCAGTTCTTTACATTCCAATTCTTTACTTTCCCGTATTGCCTTTTAGTTTCTCAGGAGTAGTTCTAAGTTAGTCTGTTCGTTGCTGTAATCCCCCTCAAAGCTGTGGAAGTGTAAAGGTACTATTGTAAACATTTATTTACTTAATGAAATTTAAATTCTGACACTATTTTCTCCCTTTTTTTTTTTACTTTTTGATTAATTCTTCTGAATTTTCTCCTAAAACAAGCCACCAGTAAAAATCCTCTTCATTGAGGCTAAAAGAACTTCGTAGTAATTGCCTGATTAATTGGTTGGCATTTACTATTTATGTAAGAAATTATTGATCCTTGCTGGCATGCTTTAATTACATTTCTAACATTCGAAAGTCAAAAAAGCCAACATATATTTTTGGCACACCCAATGGGACTTTCATTAGAATGGCTAGATGTAGGAGACAATGAGAAAATGAACGCCTTAAAGAAGGTGTAGGAGGAGATTTAAAAGTACATAACCCAAAGGATAATGCTGAGTTATATCCTGTGGATGTGCCTGCTTCAAGTGGTCCTGCACAATTGGTCAAAGAGACCAGTATTTCAGGGTATGCAACACAAATCCAAAATGTTGGACAAGGCCAAGAAACTAGACCTTCAATTGTTCCATCTGCCCAACCAGCAAATCCCTGGGGAGGATTGGTTGATGTTATGGGACAAACAATTAATGCATACAATGAAAAGATGGGCAACATTCTTTTTGGATCGAATGAACTCCTATCAACCATATGTCATTAGCCAGGCTTAAGAAAATTTGAACTTACTTTAGAAAAGATTGGCTCGAGATAAATAACCTATGCAAAGTAACAGACAAAATAATGGGCAAACTAGTGGTCAAGCTAATAATCAAAATCATGAGAGGCTGTGGAGAAGTAGGTTTGGAAATACTCTAGGATCTTGAAAGTCATCCCTGATCCTCTGATCGCCACCTAAAAAAGGGATTAACACTCCGGTCGGGGGTGCCAGAATTAGCACTCTGACGGACAAGTTAGTATAGGTCTCTTGTTTGCTTGAGTTTTAAGTTTCTTGGGTTTGTTCTCACATGCCTTTCTTTGGTTGATGTTCCTCTATTTATATTCTCTTTTGGGCCCCAAGGTCGGGCCCACTCTTAATTCATCGCGTGATTGTTCGTTCGTCCCCTTCTGTTATATGCCAATTCACACTCGGCTTTTTGTTCAACTGGTTCTATGGCCGATTAGTCTATTCGGTTTCGGGATCGTATAGGACGAAGCCGAATATAATATATATCCTGATTTTCTAAGTGATTATTCGGCTATTTTGCATCTACCGATATTCGGCTCCCACAATTGCCCCCCAAACATCCTACTAACACCAGTTAGTCGGCGTGTTTGGTTTCGAACTTGAAAAGTCAAAACAAAAATTCAGCAATTAACCTCATTCCAACGTAAGTGTCAGAACGCATACGTTTTTTGGTCATTATTACAATTTCATGCCCTTTTGTACACTTCCTTCATTTAATACGATTTAAAACTTTGTCCTTTCGAATGTATGTTTTTTGAATACTCAAAGTTTCTGATTCACCTTTCAGTATAACACCTACATTTCGCGACCTCTGCAACTTCCTCCCGTTTCTCATTGTCTTCTCTGCTTCTTGTAAGTTCTCTTCTCCCTCATTTCGAATCCCATTTCCTTGTTTGTTTTTAGTTTAGCATACTCCCTAAACTAGCTAGGATGGCCAAACATTTGACAGCCTTTCTTTATGCGGATCGAGTTTCTGGTTTTCGACGCCATTTTGCCATTCCTGACGACGTCCACCTGTCACTCATGGCAAAGAGCATGGAGAGGATTGATGAGAGTATAATCATCTTTCCTCTCCTGTCAATTTCTAAGGGCGGTTTCTGTTTCCCCCTTCACCCATTTTTAAGGGCCGTCCTTCGCCACTGGGGTCTAATCCCTTTCCAACCTAATGTAAATTTTTACCAAATCATAATGGGAATTGTAGAGTTGAACCGATGCCTTAGGATCAATCTTGGTATCCCTGCCATTCGGCATTGCTATGCCTTGGCCAATTCTTCTGGCGGCAGGGGCGCTACTTTCTCTGAGCTAAGGACACCGACCATCATTTGATGACTATGCTTGCCAGCTCTGGCAAGCGAGTTGATGATGTCATGGTCGTTGTCCGAGGCAACTGGGAATTCGGCGAGGGTGAAGATCGCCTAGATCCTGTGCCTAGACGAAAAGGTGAACCAGGTGGCCGTATAGTTTCTTACATGTATTTGCTATATATTTACTTGGCTTTCCTTCCATGCACTTATCGTTTTATTTATGCAGGCAATGATTTGAAGAAAGTTCTGGTTTCGGTCGACGACGCTGTGCTTGAGGAAATCAAACTGCACTCCAGTTCTTTGGTCGTTCAAACCTCCAAAAGCAAGGGAGGGCGGCCCATATACTTCTCAGATATGAGCCGACTTACGCAACCTTTTCGGCCGCAGACAACATTCCGATTCCGAGGGGTGAATAGCAGCTCACGACTCTTATCTTCCCCTACTTCAGAAACCTCAGGCAGATTGGTTTTGAAGCTTCTGATTCGGAGCCGGCGGAAGAACAAGTATCTGAAGAAGTCCTCGAACAGTCGAATCAGTCCACTTTGGTAGTCGAAGAAGTTGACGAGGCTCTGAACTTGGCTTTTGAAGAAGCCGGCCTTAATCAATCCAACCCTCTATCCACTTCAGGTTGAGGGGACGTCTCCTTTGAAGATATTTTTACCGACTTAGGGACCTTCGCGGCGCGTACCTTGAGAACATGGCTGGGGAGTCGCTCACACAGCTAGCCCGGAGAAAAAATGCCAAACGGATGGCCGCCCGGAGGAGCGCCGAGACCAACCGATCTGAACCTCCCCCTATTATCGTGGATGAGTCTTCTTCGCCGGATACCGAGACAAAGCAGGTTGAAACGGCCGAGATGGAGCAAATAAACGAACAGTTGGATCATGAGGCCGAGCAAAGGGGGGAAAAGCGTCCCGCCGAGTGCGAAGCCGACCCTGAGGAAATACTTACCGATAAACGGCCGTGCTTGGAGGGGTCGGACTCAGACTCGGTTGTGCCATTCATCGTCCAACCAAGGATAAAGAACGTGCCGATTGCGTTCGATACGTCAGCTCTGAGAGATCTAGCTGTGGCCTTGAGCATGGCTTCCTCATTTTCCCTGCCGGTTGATAGAGCGGCTTTTTGGGCGGAGCCAGATTTGATGTCAATAGCATTAGCTGCTTAATCAGCCATATTGGTACGTGACTTGAGCCTTATCTGCAGTCTTCCGCCTATAGATTTTTTATTTTTATTTTTATTTTTATTATTATTATTATTATTTTTTAACTCTAATTTCTTATCTGCAGTCTTTCTCTTTTTTTCAACATGATGCTATTGAATAGATCGACTTTTTGAAAATCAAAGTTGAAAATGAGAAGAGCAAGGCCATGGAGGCCTCTGAAAGGGCCGAGTCAGAGGTGGCAAGAGTGGCGGAGGAGCGTGCAAGAGCCGACGCCGAGGCAGAAAAAGCGAAGAGTTCTGACCAGCTTAGGTTTGCTGCCGAAGAGAGGACAAATGCGCGTGAAGACGTACTCAAGTTAGCCAAGGAGGTGATTGCCAAACTGGAAGCCAATTTGGAAGAGTCGAAGAAGCCAAAGGAAATAGCCGACTCTGAGATTTCCAAAGCGTTCTAAGCTGGAAAGGACGCCGCGTTGGAGAACTATGTGGAAGAAGTACCCAAATTCGAGAATCGAGGCTTCAAACACGGCTGGCTCAAAGCCCTCACTGCCGCTAATGTGACATTGGCGCAGCCGATTCCATACGAGCAGGTGGACGTTGAGCCGCTGAAGTCTGACCCTGAAGATTGACTAGGGTGACATTTTGATTTTTGTTAGGCATCTTCCATGCATAGTTTTTGTAGATTTTTGTTAGTAGATTTTTGTTTATTTACACCGGTTAGAAGTTAAATGTAGGGTAATTTTCATGTGTAAAATGACAACTTTGTACTCAATTTATTAATGAAAATTTCTTTTGCTTTTCTGTCTATTGCATGTGCTAGTTAACAATCTAGTAGAATGTAAGATCATGAGTAAATTAAACATCCGATTAAATAGATGTTGATTACATAGCTGCGTATCTTTTTAATTTAGCCAAATAAATTAATGAATATGCCCTTGCCCCAGCTAATGAATGAACTGGAACGCTGAATACCGGTGGTTCATGAATTGGCTGAGGCACATGAAATTATCGGCGCAAGGCCTTGAAATTTGGTCGATTAGATTAACGAATCCTTAGCCGCTAAGGTTAACGAATCTACCATTGCCCTAGTTAAGGAATGAATTGGAACGCCGAATATCGGTGGTTCATGAATTGGCTGAGACGCATGAACTTATCGGCGCAAGGCCTTGAAATTTGGTCGATTAGATTAATGAATCTTTAGCCGCTAAGATTAACGAATCTGCCCTTGCCCCAGTTAAGGAATGAACTGGAATGGCGAATATTGGTGGTTCATGGAATGGCACAAGAACTTATCGGCGCAAGGCCTTGAAATTTGGCCAATTAGATTAACGAATTTTTAGCCGCTAAGATTAACGAATCTACCCTTGCCCCAGTTAAGGAATGAACTGGAACACCAAATATCGGTGGTTCATGGAATGGCTGGGGCACATGAACTTATCGGCGCAAGGCCTTGAATGCGAGCATTAATGAGATTACCTCAGGAGTGCTGCCCCCGTAATAAATAAATGGAGCGGGGGCTGCATGTGCGGATGTGCCATTGTTGCGTTCAAATCCAACAAATTGGGAGAGGAAAAAGAGCAGTGTGGACAACTGTGGATGGCAAGAAGTCTATTCTTCAACAACAGAGGAGAAGGTAGGACACTGGCAGAACTGGACGCAGAGATGAATTGAGGTGGCGAGCCTACGCGCACGGGGAGTAGGAGGTAGAGGGAGCGTGAGAAGCGCCATTTCCCACGTCACTGAAGTAGGTCACCCAGAAAGGAAAAACAGTAACGAGGTAACTCCCCTCGCTTGAGAGGTGAAACCAGTGCGACACCTTACCCGTTAAGTTTTTCAGTTTTTGTTGGGAACAAACCGATGACGGAAGCGGATTCCATCATCCGCGACCCAAATGTAACAGTCGAGTTCGCTCGACAGATTTTTTTGCCAGAAGTTCAGCAGTCTATGGTCGGCCGGGCTGATTATGAAGTTTTTCAGGAGGGCGTTCATAGAGCTATGAAGGGTTTGTATGCCTCCTATGAAATCGGCATGCGTCTTCGTACCGCACGAAGAGAGATAGAGCAAAAGGATGCTTGTATTCAGAGCTTGCAAGCTCGCGCGGAGAAGGTCGAAAATGAGTTGAAGAAAGCTAACACCTCTGAGACTCATTCGGTGAGTCAAGCGAATCCGATTGTCACGAAGCGAGTAAATCGCCGAATTCTGGATCATGCGATTGCCGACTGAGAGACGACCAGTATGTTCGCAATAGAATATGCGGAGGCTAGGTCCTATGAAAAAGGCTTCCATAAGGGCCGAAAAATTGGAATAGAGAATATGAAGGAAAAACTAGCCGAGGAAGTCCATCGATGCAAAAATCAGGGATTTAAGCATGGATGGATCAAGGCTCTTCAAGCTGCGGGCGTTGATCCGGTGTCACCCTTATATCAGAGTTATACTTTTCCATTCGAGGCTTTCGAAGCTGAGAAGACTGATGACAAGGGCGGAGCTGAATAATTTTTGATGTACATTTTATTTTATTTATTTATTTTTTATGTAAAGCATGTACTCATGATCTATTGAATAAAACATATTATTCTGAATGTCGATATGTTATT
Organism: Camellia sinensis; assembly: GCF_055761805.1. Taxonomy (NCBI): domain Eukaryota; kingdom Viridiplantae; phylum Streptophyta; class Magnoliopsida; order Ericales; family Theaceae; genus Camellia; species Camellia sinensis. The sequence goes on along the minus strand of NW_028128989.1, from coordinate 6,497,470 downwards.
TTGGTCAATGCTTGTAGATTAAGTTATGTCTACTACTTTACGTTAATCACAATATCCACGAAAGAAGCTCTGAATTCGGAGGATTATTCGGTTCAAACGTGTCATTCACGAAGGGCGCTCTATATTTGGAGGCTTTTTTTGTGTTGGCCAATCGCGATTACCACGAAGGGTGCTCCGAATTTAGAGGCGTATTCGGCCCAAACATGTCATTCACGATGGGCGTTTCGAATTCAGAGGCTTTTTTGTGTTGGCCAATCGCGATTGCCACAAAGGGTGCTCCGAATTCAGAGGCTTATTCGGCCCAAACGTGTCATTCACGATGGGTGCTTTGAATTCGGAGGCTTTTTTATGTTTGGCCAATCGTGATTGCCACAAAGGGCGCTCTGAATTCGGAGGCTTATTCGGCCCAAACCTGTCATTCACGAACGACGCTCCGAATTTGAAGACTTTTTGTGTTTGGCCAATCGTGATTGCCATGAAGGGCGCTCCGAATTCGGAGGCTTATTCGGCCCAAACGTGTCATTCATGATGGGCGCTCCGAATTCGGAGGCTTTTTTGTGTTTGGCCAATCGTGATTGCCACATAGGACGCTCCGAATTCGGAGGCTTATTCGGCCTAAACGTGTCATTCATGAAGGGCGCTCTGAATTCGGAGGCTTTTTTGTGTTTGGCCAATCGTGATTGCCATGAAGGGCGCTCCGAATTCAGAGCCTTTTTTATGTTAGCCAATCGCGACTGCCACGAAGGATGCTCCAAATTCATTGGAGGCTTATTCGGCCCAAACGTGTCATTCACGGAGGGTGCTCTGAATTCGGAGGCTTTTTTGTGTTGGCCAATTGTGATTTCCATGAAGGGTGCTGTGAATTCGGAGTCTTGACATAACCAGAACTCACTGGGCAAGAGAGAGAACATTATATTAAAAAAAAGAAATATGTACACGGCGTAAAATCAAAACAAGCTGTCGTGCCATACAAGTTTACTTAATAATAAAATTTGCGCAAATGTGTGGAATTCCACAGACGCGGCAAGCTTCTTCCATCCATGTCTTTGAGCCGATATGCTCCTGTCCCTGCGATTGAGTTAATCTGGTAGGGGTTGTCCCAGTTGGGACCCAATTTTTCGTCAGCGGGGTTCCTAGCAGCGGGAAGCACTTTCTTGAGGACCAACTCTCCTGGTGTATAACGGCGTAGCTGAACACGTTGATTATATGATTTAGCGAGCTATTGCTGGTACCGTGCCATGGATACAAGGGCACGGTCTCGGCGTTCTTTAATTAGAGTCAAGTCTAAGGCCAACATCATGTCATTTCGGCCCATGTCAAAAACCTTTGATTTCAAGGTTGGAAGTCCGATCTCCAGGGGGATGATTGCCTGGGTTCCAAAGCACAGAGCAAACGGCGTTTCCCATGTGGATCACCTTGGAGTAGTGCGATGAGCCCACAATACGCTGGGCAACTCTTCGACCTATTTGCCTTTAGCTTTCTCCAGCCTTTTGTTGATACCATCCATAATAATCTTGCTGGTGGCCTTCGCTTGACCATTGTTTTGGGGGTAAGCCGGTGAGGAAAAGTAGGGCTAGATACTATAAATGTTGCATAACTCTCGATACACACCACAATCAAACTAGGTACCATTGTCCGAAACAAGTGCTCGGGGTATGCCGAATCTCGTTATGATGTTTTTCCATACAAAACGCTTAATGTCGGAATCTCGAATATTTGTTAGTGCCTCCGTTTCGACCCATTTTGTGAAATAATTCGTCACAACAATTAGGAATCGCTTGTTTCCTGGTGCCCGTGGTAACGATCCAACGATATCAAGCCCCTATTGAGCGAATGACCAAGGACTAGTGATTGAGTTTAACTCCTCGGCAGGCAGATGAGTTAGAGGGGAAAACTTTTGGCACTGCTCACATTTCTTGACATAACACTCGGCATCGGTTCGCATGGTCGGCCAATAATACCCCTACGTGATGGCTCGATGGGCTAGAGATAGTCTGCCCGAATGGGCACCACAAATGCTTTCATGTATTTCAGACAGAAGTTCCTCAACTTTATCTGGGTGAACACATTCTAAGTACGGCTCAGAGAGAGATTTTTTGTAGAGCTTTACCTGCAGATCCAAATAGTATTGGAGGGCTTTGTTTCGCAGTGTGTGTGCTTTCTTCTTATCCGTCGAGAGCTGCTATGAAGATAGGAATACGGCGATAGGGTCCATCCAACTTGGACCCAGTTTGATAATGTTGACTTGAACTGATTTTGAAGTGGCAATGCTCAGCTCTGGGACGAACCCTACTTTGATTGTCCACTTAATTTCTGAGTTGATGGCAGAGACTAAGCAAGCAAGGGTGCTTGCATGCGTGTTCTGATCCCAGGTTATTTGATTCAGTTCGTGGTGATCAAATTTCACGAGCAAAGAATTTGCTGCTTTCATATAGGCTGCCATGCGGTCATTTTTGGCTGTATATTCCCTTTTCAATTGGTTGATTACTAGCTTTGAGTCACAGAAAACAAGCAGACGTCGCGTACCGAGGTGAAGTGAATTTTGTAAGTCGGTTAACAGTGCTTTGTATTCAGCCTCATTGTTCGAAGCGTCAAAGCCCAGTTTGACGGCCTGTTCGATTATTGCCCCTTTGGGGGACATGATTACTACGCTAGCCCCACTGCCACGCTAGTTGGATGACTCGTCACAATACATCTGCCAAAGGTCACCAACATACATTCTCCAGTTGGGTTTAGTTTGCACTTGATCAAACTTAAAGTCGGCGAGGGATCCGGTGAATTCAGCTAAAAAATCGGCAAGCACTTGCCCTTTGATGGAAGTTCTGGGTAGAAACTGGATATCATACTGGCCGAGTTCAAGAGCCCATTTCGAAATGCGCCCCGATACTTCTGCGCTGCGGAGCGCTGGCCGGAGAGGATACTTCGTTGGTACCCCAATGGTATGCCCCTGAAAGTAATGCATCAATTTTCTTGCAGCCATGACGAGAGCAAGGATAAGCTTTTCTAATGGAAGGTAATGTGTTTTGGCGTCGGCCATAGCTTTGCTCACAGAATAAACTGGTCGCTACTCCCCAAGTTCTTCCCTTAACAGTACGGCGCTGACCACCCGGTCAGATACTGCCAGATACAAAATGAGCGGATTGCCTACAGAAGTGTGGCCAAGAGTGGTACTGATCGGAGATAAGACTTCAAGCCATCCAAAGCGGCCTGGCACTCGGGGTTCCAATCAAATGCTCTGCCTTGCCGAAGTGAATGAAAGAATTGTTGGCAGTGATCCGTGGACCGACTGACAAACCTATTGAGCGCGGCGGCCATTCCCATCAGCTTCTGAACCTCTTTGACTGACTGAAGAGATCTAAGATCTAGAATTGCCATGATTTGCCTCAGATTGGCTTCGATTCCGCGGTGGTTAACGATGTAACCAAGGAATTTTCCGGATCCGATGCCGAATGCACACTTAGAAGCGTTCAATTTCATCTTGTACTTTCGAAGGATGCTGAATGTTTCTGACAAATCGGCTAGATGGGAGTGCTTTTCCTTGGATTTGACCACCATATCGTCGATGTATACTTCCATGGTATGGCCAAGTTGTTCCTTGAACATGGCAGTCACTAATCTTTGATAAGTTGCCCCCGCATTCTTCAGCCTAAAAGGCATGACCTTATAGCAATAGGTTCCTCTTGGGGTGAGGAATGCATTTTTTTTTTATCCTCCGGATGTATGGCAATTTGATGGTAGCCCCTGTAGGCATCCAAGAAGCTCATGCGTTGATGATGTGCTGTTGCATCTACGAGTTGGTCTATTCTGGGCAGGGGAAAACAATTATTGGGACAAGCTTTGTTCAAGTCCGTGAAATCCACACAGACACGCCAAGAGCCATTCTTCTTCTTTACGACCACAGTATTGGACAACCATGTAGGATAGGTTACTTCGCGAACCGCCCCAGCGTCAAGTAACCGGTCTACTTCTTTAACAATGACCAAAGTATGCTCCGCGGCTGACCGACGACTTCTCTGAATAATTGGCTTACATTTCGGATCAACATTTAAGTGGTGTTGGGCCACTAATGGATCCACTCCTGGCATCTGGTATGAGGACCATGCAAATACATCAATATTGCCGAGTAAGAAGGATACCAACTCCTATCTTTCAACTTTATCCAAGAAAGCGCCGATCATGAAGAACTTGTCAAGACTTCTGTCAATTTCGACCCGATGCAAGGCTTCAGTTACCTTTTCACTTGGGATCCTCCCAATGTCTTCGAGGCTCTCTCTATCCAGTACCTCAATCGAATGCACTTCCAGTTCTTTTGGTCTCTTTGCAGCTAGAAGATAGCATGCCTGCGCTGGTTTCTGAGAGCCGCGAATTTGTTCGATACCGTATTCAGTCAGAAAACGAAGTAGTTGGTGGTAGGTGATTGGCACGGGTTGCATCGTATGTAACCAAGTTCTGCCCATGATGAGATTATACGACGAAGGAAGCTTGACAACTAGAAATTCTACGTCTACTGATCTGGTGTCGGCCCGTACTGGTAAAGTAATTTTGCCCAAAGGATACTCCGAGTTAACATTGAAGCCGAATAACGGGTAATCAGTCAGAGACAGGTCCAAGTCGGTAAAACCAAGTTTGATGAAAGTTTTGTAATACATTATTTCTAAAGTACTGCCTTGGTCAATGAGAACACGCTCAATGGTGAATCTGTTTATGTGTAGTTCGATGATGAGGGGATCAATGTGGGGGTGCGTCACTCCAATTAAATCACTGTCATCGAAACTGATCCTTCCAGTGTCGTAGGGCCGTTTCGCTGGCGTTATTGGGCTATGGGGGCTAGATGGCAACTGGACTGTATGCACCTCGGGTGACGTCGGCATGCTGTATATCATATGAATTACACCAAGAGGAGGTGACTCTGGTCGTAGAGCTACTGTGTTTGTTGAATTGTTCTTTCGGACATGTTGCGTGAGACGGCCGTCTTGCACCAATTCTTCAAGATGATCTTTTAATGCATAACAACTATCGGTGTCGTGACCATGATCTTTATGATACTCACACCGTTTATCCTGTCTTCTCGCATCAGGAGGTCCTGTCATCTTGGGTGGCCACTTGAAGAACGGAAGGAGTTGTACTTTCGATAGAATCTTATTGATCGGCTCTGTCAGCTCCATGTATTTCTTGCCCGAACGCCTTGTGCGCTTGCTATCCACTTGATACTGTTCATTAGCTCGATGTGAACATTGGTTGTTTGATCGGCGCGAGTCACGCCTCTTGTCTCGTTTAGATCGATTCTGCCGCTTGGGGCTTCTTGATGGCACGACACTAATCGGCTGAACAGTTCCCAACGTGGCCATCTCAACGGCTTTATATCCGGCTTTGACTCAAAGGGCATCGTCTTTCACTTTGCAGTATTCTTTAACCTTCTTCATTAATGCCTAGACGGTTTTGGGGGGACGCCTGGTTAATGAATTTGCAGAGGGGGCTATTAGGATGCAATCCCATCTTAAAGGCGGTGATGGCCATGGAATCATTACAAGCATCATCTACCAGATTAAAGCACTCCCAATAGCGGGCCGAGTATTCATGAAGAGTTTCTTTCGGTTTAATTTCCATGGCCCAGAGAGAATCGACTTGCTTCGGCTGGACCTCATTAGTGATGAATCTCGCCCTGAATGACTTTTGGAGTTGGTGGAAGCTTTTAATCGGTGCCGGCTCCAGTTTATAGTACCACCTCATGGCCAGTGGTCCCAGACTGCTGTAGACACCCCATTTTTGACCGTCCTCAAGACTTAGACGTCACTGTTTGAACACTCGGTGATCATCCATGTTCGTGTTCCTTTTGAGTTCCCGGAGGTTTCGGTCGCATGCCTTGCCTCAGGATCTCTTAACTCGACTGTTTTTGTATTTTGTTTTGCACCAAACACTTGTGTTTTTGCTTTGAAGGGCAGGGAGTGGCTTGTTGGCCATTCCCATACCTCACCGGCCCTTCTCTTACATCACCAGCCATGTCTTGAGACCACCGGCCGTGTGTCATTGCCACCGGCCATTGGTGATGGCTGGTCGGTTATTTGGGTGGTCGACCGGCACTCTGTTTGGCCGATGGCATCCTTTTCTGGCCGGTACCACTTTTTTGCCTCTTGCAGGCATAGTGCATGCCAGCTGTGCCAGCTGGAATGCACGGACCCTGCCTCCCATGCATGGGTGTGGCCGTTTTGAACCTTTGCACCCTTTTAGGTCCAAGCTTCCTAGAGAAGATTGCACCCTTTGCTCAAGCTTCTTGAGGAAGCTTGACCCTTTGTCTTAGCTTCCTCAAGAAGCTTGCACCCTTAGCTTAGCTTCCCTTGGAAGACTTGACCCCTTTAGGATAGCTTCTCTTGGAAGCTTAGCCTTTCCCCTTGTCTATATAAGGAGACCTCTCTTCTCCATTAGGGAGGTTCAGCAAAACCAGACCATATATGATATATATTTGATATATATCACACTCTCTCTCTCTATATCTCCCTCTCTCTCTTCATTTGTGTGTGTTTGAGGGCCTAAAAGTGTATTTAGTTCTTAGTTTTGCACTAAGTCACCTACTATTACACCATACTTCAACTTTGGAGGTCTTGAGGGTTTGTTCTTGGAGCTTTGGGTCGGTTTTGATCAGAAGAAGAGGCCTGAGCTTGCTGTTCTTGAAGTGTTCTTCAAGGGTAACACTATTTACTTTATATTCTCCAATCTTGCACTAGTCTTTAACCTATCTTGCATACTGATTCAAGCTTTGTGTATAACTAAAAAAAGTCTTGTATTTTCATTCTTAAGATTTTTTATTAAGGTCCTTTTGGTGTTGGGGGTCGGCCTCCTCCTCTTAGGCCTTGTTTGGCCCCTTTTGTGCTCTCATTGATAAGATTTGGGGACTTTTGTGTATTGGCCTTCTCAGCACTGAAATCCAGTGGATTTTCAGTGGTGAAGAAGGGGTTTTGAAGTCTTGTATAGGGGAGGGACAACCCTCTCCCTTTGTCTCTCTTTTGTTTACATTTTTGGCTCATAAGGGCAGCATGCATGATTAGCTGTTCTTGACTCCATTTCAGAAGTTTTTGGGTGTTATTTGGGCATATCTTACCTCTGTTTTTGGTCGGATTAAAGGTCCCTTTGTAGACACCCCATTTTTGACCGTCTGTAGACACCCCATTTTTGACCGTCCTCAAGACTTGGACGTCACCATTTGAACACCCGGTGATTATCCATGTTTGTGTTCGTCTTGAGTTCCTGGAAGCCTTGGCAGCGCGCCTCGTCGCAGGACCTCTCGACTCAACTGTTTTGTGCTTGGTTTGACACCAAACACTTGTGTTTTGCCTTTGAGAGGCAGGGTAGGGCTTGTAGACCATCCCACCCATCACCGGCCGTGGCTTGAGGCCATCGGCTGTGTTTTGTGGCCACCGGCCAAATATTTAGCCGGCCGGCACTATAGATGGCCGGTCGGCTATCTTTTTTTGGTCAATCGCATCTTTGGCCGGCCGACTACTGTGTATCTACTTTTGCAGATATTTTGACACAGCTGTCTTGCATTTGGCTCCCCTCCATACATGTGTATGGAGGGATCTCTCTCTTTAGAAGCTTGTCTTGTAAGCTTTACAAGACGAAGGCTCTATAAAGAGAGGTCTTCTCTCTTGTTGAAAGGGGTTAGACAAAAAAAGGGTTAGAAAAGTTGAGTGAGAGCTCTGGTTTTAGGTTTAGGGTTTCATACATATCCTATCTCTATATCTCTCTCTTGTGTGTGTATAAGTGTGTTTGTGTCTTACTATTGCACACAAACACATAGTGTTACACCTTTTCTTGGTTCTTGAAGGGCCAGAGGTTTGTTCTTGAAGCTTTGGAGCTGTTTTGAGCTCAAGGAAGGGGCTGGTCCACCATTTGTGAAGAAGGTCAACAAGGGTAACAATCTTACCCCTTTTTACCCCATTCTTGCATACTATTTTTGCCTACCTTAGAACTGTCTTTGAGCTTAGTGTATAATATAAAAAAGTTCTATTTTTAGGCCCTCTAAATAGTTTGTTTAGAGTGTTTTGTGGTTTGAGGTTGTTTGACCCCTCTTAAGCCTTGTAAGGCTCCATTTTGTGCCATTTTGTGTAAGCTCCGAGACCTTGGTGTTTGGGCCTCCTCACCACTGAAATCTTGAGGGATTTTAGAGGTGAGGATGGTGCCTTGAGGTCCCAAGAAGGAGAGGGCCACCCCCTCTCCTTGTTGTCCTTGAAAAGGACCATTTTTGCCTTTTGAGGGAGCACCTAGCTTAGGCTCTTGTTGACCATGCCTTAGCTGATTTTTGTGCTTATTATGTCATAATATGCCTCCGTTTTTTGTTGGTTTTGGTACACCATGCATGCTTAGCATACCTACCTTGTAATGCCATGTTTAGGCCTTAACATGCCTTAGGTTGTAAACCATTGTTCAAGCATGTTTTAGGTCTAGCTTTGTGAAGCTTTTGTGCTTATTTTGCCATGTTAGAGGTCTGTCCTTAGTCATTTTGATCGGCCGTGACATGTTTAGTATAGCCCCTTTGCATTTTGGCTTGTTGGCCTTAAGTATGTGAGGGTATAGCATGCGTTACTTGCTTTGATTTAATGGTTTGGCACCATTTGTAGCATCATTTCAGCCCCCTTAGCATGCTTGTATGCTTGCCTTGGATGTCTCTTTGATGCCTTATGAGCTTGTGTTATATGCTCCATGTTTTGGCCATTGTGCATGCTTTTGAATTTGAGCCACTTAGATGCCATCTAGGGGTCCCTTTTGCATGGTCTAGGTCTGCCTTGGACCTGTTTTAAGCCCTCTTGGCCTTGTGAGGCTTGGTTGGCTTAACCATGGTTTAAGCCCCCTTGACTTGCTTCAAGTACTTGGGCCATTTGCATGCTAATGTTTAGCCTATCTTGTTTGCTTGGTTTGGCACCATGTTCTTGCATGATTTTCAGAGCTTGATGCATGTCATTTGTCCATGTTGGCACCCTCTTGAGTGTGCTCGAGAATTGCTCTTTAATGCTTAAGTGTTGGTCCTTGTGTGCATGCATGTTTGCATGTCATCTTGCCTTTATTCTTGAGCATGTTGGCCACTGTTTTGGGCCTAGCATAGGGCTGTCCAAATTAGTGTAAGACCATCCTCTTATGTTATTGCATGCATGCCTTGCATATCATCACATATTCGCTCCATTTCACCTTGTGTTGCATGCCATGTGTAATTGCATTTTGTTGCAGTGCTTGAGTTGCATGATATGTTGTTGTATGCTTAGGTTGCAATACATTTGGCATGTATTCTCTCCTTTAGCCACTTAACATGTTGTTGCATGTTTGTGCATTGCCCATGTTCATGCTTGCATGCTAGTTTACATGCTTAGGATTGCATTCCATCTAGCATGCATGCCTTGTCCCTTGATCAAGTGATAGGGAGTGGGCCTTTGTTTGTTTGTGTGCATTACATTTGAAATCAAAGTGCACACTTGAATTCTTCGGGCCATCACGCATTGAAATGCGCGATTGATGGTCCGAGAACCAAGGACCATGTCCCTTTGAGTCATACACATGATGAGGGATATGATTGGTGCATACATTGCTTGAAATGCATTGCCATGCCAAGTATTGCCCTCTGTTGCTGTCAAAACAGTTTTTGCAGGGACTTTTGTCCGACCGGCTACATTTAGTGCCGATCTGCCACCATTGTTGGCCGATGGATCAAAGTTGTGGCCGGTGACCATTCTGCATGGCCGGTGGTGTTCTCCTTCAGCCGGTGGTGTTTCCCAGCATCCACAGAGTAAACCCTGAGGCTTTGGCAGTCATCAGAGGAGTAAAGCAGGGAAAACAGAGGCATCTTGTGCATGGTGGCGGATTTCCGAGCAAAACCGAGCGCGCACTGCATTGGGCCTTCATCCCGGGACTGTTTATTGCTTAATTAGATTAATTAATTTGCTCAATTAATTTAGTTGGTCTGTAACAATTAATTAGCTAGGATAGTTAATTCATTATTCGAACTGTATTATTCTTTCGGTCCCTCCGAGCGAGGGTAAATTTGTAATAAGTGTGGGTGAGTGTGTGCATGTCTTCCAACCCCCACTTCTTTCTCCCTTTTACTTACCTGCTTGTGATGGTTAGTATTAGGACACGTTTACTTTAGCATACCTCATGTTATGCATGCGTGCATCATTCGTCAGTATTGCACGCACCGGGCTCGCCGCATCATGCTAATTGCATTAAAATTTCAAATTTAACTTTGAATACATGCTTCCTGTGCACCCCACATGTCATCCTTAGATTAGCCGAGCCTATTCTAGTAACATTTTGTATGCGATGCATTAGGCACTTAACATGGACTTGATCATGCATTGATTGCTAACACGTTCTTGTTTTGGCACGGAATACGATATAAGTATTTTATGCTTTAGCATACCGCATGCGTGTGAATGCTACCATGACAGCATGCTTACCATGTGGCTAGATGCTTATGTGATAAACTGTTTGAATGCCTGTGGGTGAAGGTTGGACTGCTCGAGTTGGAACAACTCGTTGAAATCCGTGTTTTAGCCTACTAGCGAGTAGCAAATCCTGAAACTCTTTCCAAACAAGACGGATATGCAATGTTTCATTCCAAATTAGGCAATCTAGTCTATACTTGTTTGCTGTGCGCATAACGTAGTAATTCCAGGCTAATAGCTGGAATAAGAGCACATAACGTTTTCAAAACAAAATATCACGGTTAGTAGAGGCCGGTCTTCGGACCGAGCGAGAGGGGGTGCTCATAGTTGACCTTCCCCGATCGTACCCAAGTTCCCGAGCCGAGGAAACTTTGGTGATGACGGACACGTGGCCATTGGCACCGAGTCAGGGTTTCCTAAATTCCCCCATGAAAAAATATTTAGGTGGCGACTCTGTATCTGGCAAAGCAGTCCATGTTTGGCACTTCTTTTCAAAAATCTGTTTCTCAAAACGATTTGCCGGATTTGGACTCTTTAGTTCAGATCAAGAACCACAAACAAAATCGAGTTCGAACTGTAGCGTGGGGTCCCTCGCAGGCGCGTGCTACACCGTCCTCAAGACTTGGACGTCACCATTGGAACACTTGGTGATTACCCTTGTTTGTGTTCGTCTTGAGTTCCCGGAGGTTTCGGTTGCGCGCCTTGCCTCAGGATCTCTCGACTCGATCGTGTTGTGTCTGGTTTTGCACCAAACACTTGGGTTTTTCCTTGGAGGGGCAGGGAATGCCTTGTGAGTCATCCCCACGCATCACCGGCCATGGCTTGAGGCCACCGGCTAGTGCTTTTGTGCCATCGGCAATGTATATTGCCGGTCGGCACTCTTTGTTGCCGGTCGGCCATTTATTTTGCCAAAATGGCAATTTTGAATGGCCGATCACTGTTTATCTACTTTTAGTAGATATTTTGTGCCAGGTGTGATAGCTGGCACCCACCTTTTCTCCCCTCTATACACGTGTATGGTGGGATATCTCTCTTGACAAGCTTATTTGACAAGCTTTACAAGAGAGAGCTCTATAAAAGAGAGTCTCCTCTCTTGGATTTAGGGTTAGACAACATTTTTAGAGAGCTTTGATATTAGGGTTAGGAATTTGTATCTATTCCATCTCTATATTGCCCTCTCTTGTTAGTTTAGTGTGTTTTTGGTCATACTTTTGCACACAAACACCCACCATTACACCTTCTCTTGGTTATTGAGGGCCAAAGGAGTGTTCTTGGAGTTTTGGAGCTGGTTTCAACTTAAAGAAGCTGCTGGAGCTCCATTGTTGAAGAGGGTCTTCAAGGGTAAGAAGCTTGCTCCTTTTTACCCGTTTCTTGCATTGTATTTTTGCCTACCATACAACTGTTTTTGAGCTTAGTGTATAACATAAAAAAGTTCTGTTTTTAGGCCCTCTAAATAGTTTTTTAAGGTTGCTTCAAGCTTTGGGGTTGTTTGACCCCTCTTAAGCCTTATAAGGCTCCATTTTGTGCCATTTTGAGTGAGCTCCGAGACCTTGGTGTTTGGGCCTCCTCACCACTGAAATCTTGAGGGATTTCAGAGGTGAGGATGGTGCCTTGAGGTCCCAAGAAGGAGAGGGCCACCCCCTATCCTTGCTGTCCTTGAAAATGACCATTTTTGGCCTCTTGAGGGAGCACCATGTTTAGGTTCATGTTGACCATGCCTTAGCTGATTTTTGTACTTATTATGTCATAATATGCCTCTGTTTTTAGTTGGTTTTAGTACACCATGCTTGCTTAGCATACATGCCTTATAATGCCATTTTGTTGCCTTAACATGCCTTAGGTTGTAAACCATTGTTCTAGCATGTTTTAGGCTTGGCTTTGTGAAGCTTTCATGTTTATTTTTCCATGATTAAGGTCTGTCCTTAGGTGTTTGGATCGATTTTGGCATGCATTGTATAGCCCCCTTGCATTTTGGCTTGTTAGCCTTAAGTTTTGGACCATGTTGCATGTTTGGCTTGCTTTGTTTAGTTGGTTTGACACCTCCTATAGCATGATTTTTAGAGCTTAATTTGCATGCCATATGTCCATGTTTATCTTCTTTTAAGTGTGCTTAAAACTTGTCTCTTCAATGCGTAAGTGTTGGCCCATTTAGATGCATGGTTGTATGTGTATTTGCTCCTCATTCCATAGCATTTTGGTCACTGTTTTAGGTTAGTTTGAGGGCTGCCCAACTTAGTCTAAGACCACTCTTGCATGTTGTAGCATGCTTACCTTGTATGTTGTAATACATTTGGCCCCTTTGGTATGTTGTTACATTCTTAGGTGGTAGTACATTTAGCATGCATTCCTTGCCAAGTTGTCTAACTTGTTGTATGCCTTGCATGTGTGCACATTGGCACTACACATTGCATACGTGTTGGTAGCATCCATGCATTTCCATGTCGCACCCTTAGCTCACATGCTTAGGATTGCATTCCATTTGCATGCATGCTTGGCCTCTTGAAATGCTTGTGATAGAGGTTGAGTCCCATTGGTTTCTTTATGTGCATTTCATTCCATATCAAAATGCACACTTGATTCTTTGGGCCATCACGCATTGAAATGCGCGATTGATGGTCCAAGAACCAAGGATCATGGCCCTTTGAGTCATAAACATGATAAGGGATATGGTCGGTGCATACATTGCTTGAATTGCATTGCCATGCAAAGCTCTGTCCTCTGCTGCTGTCAAACAGATTCTGCAGGAACTTTTTGCTGATCGACTGCCCAAAGTGCCGACCGGCAATCCATTAGTGGCCGATAGCTTCATTTGTGGCCGATGACCACTAAATCACAGCCGATGATGATTCCTTCCAGCCGGTGGTGTCTCCCAATGTCCAGGGAAGCAATTCTGAGAATTTGGCAGTCTTCAGAGAAGCAGAGCAGGGAAAACAGAGGCAGCTTGCGCATGGCAGTGGACTTCCAAGCAAGACCCGAGCAAGCGTGCATTGAGCCCTCTTCCCGTGGCCCTTTTTCTTGCTTTCTTAAATTAATTAAATGGTTTAATTAATTTAGTTGGTCTGTAATAATTAATTAGCTAGGGTAGTTAATTCATTATTCGATTTGCACTATTCTTTCGGTCCCTCCGAGCGAGGGCGAATTTGTAGTAAGTGTGGGTGAGTGTGTGCATGTCTTCCAATCCCCACTTCTTTCTCCCTTTTACTTACCTGCTTTGATGGTTAGTAATAGGTCATGTTTAATTTAGCATACCTTATGCTATGCATGCGTGCATCATTCATCAGTATTGCATGAACCGGGCTCGGCGCATCATGCTAACTGCATTAGTACTTCAAATCTAACTCGAATACATGCTACTTGTGCATTTCACATGCCATTGTAGATTAGCCGAGCCTATCTTAGTTGCATCTTGCATGTGTTGCATTAGCCATCCAAACATGAACTTGGATCATGCATTGATTGCTAATGAGTTCTTTGTTTTGGTGCGGAGTACGATGTAAGTATTTATACTTTAGCATCCTTACATGCGTGTGAGTGTTGCCACGATAGTATGATTACCATGAGGCTAGCCGCTTATGTGATATAACTGCTTGAATGCCTGTGGGTGAAGGTTGGATTGTCTGAGTTGGAATGACTCATTGAAATCTGTGTTTTAGCCTACTTGCGAGTAGCAAATTCTAAAACATTTTTCCAAAACAATCGGATATACAATGCTTATTTCCAAATTAGGCAATCTAGTCTATACTTGTTTGCTGAGCGCATGACATAGTAATTATAGGCTAATAACCGGAATAAGAACACATAACGTTTTCAAAAACGGATATCACGGTTAGTATAGGCCGATCTTCGGATCGGGCGAGAGGGGGTGCTCATAGCTGACCTTCCCCAATCGTACCCAAGTTCCCGAGCCGAGGCAACTTTGGTGATGACGGACACGTGGCCTTTGGCACCGAGTCAGGGTTTCCTAAATTTCCCAAAATAAATATTTAGGTGGCGACTCTGTATCTGGCAAAGCAGTCCATGTTTGGCACTTCTTTTCAAAAATCTGTTTCTCAAAACGATTTGCCGGATTTGGACTCTTTGGTTCAGATTAAGAACCGTGACACAAAATTGAGTCCGAACTGTAGTGAGCCCAAATGAACAGAACGGGACTCATCCTCCCGGGGCGTTCGGGGATGTCTACAGTTTCTGGCGGCTCCGCTGGGGATGTTTAGAGAGCTTGACTCGAACTCGTGATATCCTGTTTTGATTACACTTATGTGTTTCTTTGCATTGCATGTGCATTGGTGCGCCTAGGACACCGTGTTTGCCATCTGCCATTCCTGAACGGTTTACCGGAGGCTTGTCTTGTCAAGGCATGACCATAAGGCTGACCGGTTGTGGGCTCTGACAGCATGGGAACACAAACCCCGGTTTTACCGGGGCACCCCTTTTGACCATTCGACCTAGTGCATATTCAAAACCCATAGTGACCATTCCGAACTAAGACAGGTTGCTTACCCGATGCTAAGTTGTTTGAAACTGCTGCGTGCATAGTAAAACCCTAGCTCCTGACAAAATAGGACAGGGAAACCCTACCCCAACATAGGGGTGTTTTGGCTCTCACTTATCTGCTATGTGCTTTTAGAGTGCAACACTACAGGAAAGTACATATTAGTTCGCAAGTTTGAGTATCGGGCCCGAGGGCACCAGTATTAGTGTTGTTGAGAAATCAGTTATCTACAGGTATCAAGTTCAGTTTGGGAACAGTGATTCTGGAGAACAGTGATCAGTAGTAGAGTGCAGTTGTTCGGCTACACCCGTGTTTGATCTGTTTAGGCTGAAATGCTATTTGTTTTTCCTTTCAGTTCAGAGGTCCAGAGAGTTGATACAGAGTAGCTAGTGTTCCCCCTTACTGAGGCAAGACAGATATCTGATCCGTCAGTCACCGTTCAGTACAACGGACTTATGATGACGCAGAATTCAGAAGAGATTGTGGTTATGACAGCTACGCTAGATCAAGGGGTCACCCTGCAGGATGAAACCAATGTTGATGTATCGCATCCGCCCAGGTCGCTTGTCGCGCACCCGATCTGGACTTCCCAGTTGTATCAGGCTCGCGAGCCCACTACATTCGAGCTGATGGGAATGATTGGTGACCTCCAGAGATCCGTGGCCGATCTGGCCTATGGAATGTCGGCTTCGCCGCCAGCGGCACCATATGCCGGGAATTTCATACCACAGGAGCCCCCGCTATTGGGGCGGATTGTGATAGAGCTCAGCCAGCCAGAGGTGGCTTCCAGCTACAGCCACGACGTGTCAGCAACAACCAGGCTTCGCTCTGAAGTAGTAACCCAAACCCCCGATCATGCTGAGGCCAGAGATAAGAACAAAATGAAGGCATATGCCGATCCCATTGAACAACTGCTGCGGGCAGTCGAGGCTTTGAAAGCCGGGGGGATGAACAAGCAACAGATATCCGCAGTTGTGGAAAAAACTGTGGAGGATGCTTTCCCCACTCCACCTGAGGGTAGTTCAAGTCAGTCAGAAAATCGGGATAGGCCCCATCATGCCAGAACAGTTCCTCCTATTCCCGCCCCTGCACCTGGGAAGGATCAGAAAACCAAGGCAGTGCCTGCCGACCCTTTTGCTAGTGCGTCTAGTAAGAATACTCAGACTTCAAAGTACCTGCCCCGAGGGCGCAGGATCTTTCATGCTCTCTACATGCCTCTGTCTAAGGCACTTCAGATTCTTGCCGAAAGGGGGCACCTCAAACCCCTTGAACCTCGGCCTCTCCCAAAGAATCTCCCTCTCACACATGATGCTGCTTTGTACTGCGCGTACCACCAACAGACCGGTCACGCCACCGATAACTGTTTCCGCCTTCGCCATGAAGTGCAGGATCTAATCGATAATGAGGTCATTCTTCCACCTACCTCAGCGAAGTCTGTTACTACCGAGCTGTTGGACTTTGAGGATACTGCGAGTACGTGATCAGGGGTTGGACCACCTGCGGGCGGCGCTCGGTGTATTTCAGATGTGGCATCTGGCACGCACTTTTTGAGCATTTGTAAATGCAGTTTTGTAGCTTTTGGCTTGGGTTTTAAGTCAGTTCTCTGTTTTTTTTTTGAGTCTGCCTCTTTGCTTTAAGTCTGTCTTTTTGTTTTTGGGTCTGTCTTGTGGTACCGAGTCAGTCCCGTTGTATAGGATGTCGAGTGATTCCGGGGTTGTTGTCTCGAACACCATTTCTGTATTTAACCTTTTTGCTTTCTTTTTGAGTATGTCTCTGCTATGGAGCCAGTTACATCCGAGAAACCTGAATGAAACAGCTGCGACTATCATGTTTCCGTGCTTATTGTTTGTTTTGGGCTAGTTGTACCAGAGAATTTGAATCAAACGGCCATGTATTCCACCTGTTCTCTTGTGCCCTGAAAATCATTGCTTTGACCTATGTTTTTTCAAAACCTCTTTAACACTGCGGTGAAAATGAAGGGAAAGGAATTCCTCCGGTTTTGTAAAACTTTGATCAATTTGAGAAGATGAGAGGTATGCTAAGCCTTTAATGAATGAAACCATGCTTGTTAGCGTGAGTACTGAGAAGGACCCTGGCTTGATCTAGATTGGTTCCACACTATCTTCGGTGCAAGCGATCTGTCGCTTTCTTAAAAACTTTCAAAAACAAATGTTTTGCGCGGCCCTGTGAAGACCTGTGTGGAATCGCTCTTGAGATTGTGCAGCCTAGGATCGCTCTCAGCCTCAAGATTCGACCTGTTTGTGTTGAACCTCGAACTCATTCGAAACATTCAACGGTCAACTGTCGGAGGAGGCCCGTGTGGCCAGTTCTGAAGCAGCCCTCGAACGAGAGGCACCAAAATCAGATCAAGAAGATTAGATCTCACCAGAAGAAGCGTGTGAAGCAGCCATGATGGATTCTTGTGCAAATCATTGCAACAGTCGTTCTCCTAGACATAGAGAGGCTTCAACTCCAAAAACCATTTGGCATGGACTTGTTACAATTTTACCCTTTGAAAGGCTCGCTGGGCCGAAAACCCGGAAGGGCGACCCAGGCAAAAGTTAGAGCAAGAGAAAAATACAAAAAATGCAAAAAAAGAAGAGAGAATGAAAAGATACAAAAAATCAAAAAAAATCAAGAAAAAAGAAAAATGAAAAGAAGCTCGTAAGGTCGAAAACCCGCATCGGGCACCTTGGCAAAAGTTAGAGCCTGAAAAGTGAAGGTTAATATACCCGAGTGTACCTTAACCGGAACTACGTAAGGCTTGATTCCCATGTTTGGGATACGTAGGCAACGTCATCCTGAAGTCCAGCCCCCCAACGCTTTCATAGCGCCTCAGTCCATGTAATGGTTTTGATCATCCTTGTCTTCTCTGAATCCGATAGTTCGGTTGTGACAACCGGATACATAGACAACTTCGTCCTGAAGTCCAGCCCTCAACACCTTCAAAGTGACTATGTCCATATATTGGTTTTGACCATCTTCGTCTTCTCTGTATCCGAGAAAGTTCGGTCATGATCATCACTGGTAAGGACTGTTCACAATATGCTGTGACATCATCCAAACAAGGGGCAACTTTCCGTTGCCATGATGTCGCCGTTCAAACCAGGGGCAACTTTCCGTTGCCGTGCAGCGTCCTTCAAGCCAGGGGCAATTTTCCATTGCCTCCGATCCGAGGTTGCACATCTCAAAGAGTAAGTTCCATGCTCGTTGAGCATTGACTGTTTGCAAAGTAGTTTTTGAGAATTTTTACTAAGGTTGACTATTTTCTCGAAAACTATTCGAGAAAATAGTTTTCACATGCCATTGTAGATTAGCCGAGCCTATCTTAGTTGCATCTTGCATGTGTTGCATTAGCCATCCAAACATGGACTTGGATCATGCATTGATTGCTAACGAGTTCTTTGTTTTGGCGCGGAGTACGATGTAAGTATTTATACTTTAGCATCCTTACATGCGTGTGAGTGTTGCCATGATAGTATGATTACCATGAGGCTAGCCGCTTATGTGATATAACTGCTTGAATGCCTGTGGGTGAAGGTTGGATTGTTTGAGTTGGAATGACTCATTGAAATCCATGTTTTAGCCTACTTGCGAGTAGCAAATTCCAAAACATTTTTCCAAAACAATCGGATATGCAATGCTTATTTCCAAATTAGGCAATCTAGTCTATACTTGTTTGCTGAGCGCATGACATAGTAATTCTAGGCTAATAACCGGATTAAGAACACATAACGTTTTCAAAAACGAATATCATGGTTAGTAGAGGCCGATTTTCGGATCAGGCGAGAGGGGGTGCTCATAGCTGACCTTCCCCAATCGTACCCAAGTTCCCGAGCTGAGGCAACTTTGGTGATGACGGACACGTGGCCTTTGGCACCGAGTCAGGGTTTCCTAAATTTTCCAAAATAATATTTAGGTGACGACTCTGTATCTGGCAAAGCAGTCCATGTTTGACACTTCTTTTCAAAAATCTGTTTCTCAAAACGATTTGCTGGATTTGGACTCTTTGGTTCAGATTAAGAACCGTGACACAAAATTAAGTCCGAACTGTAGTGAGCCCAAATGAACAGAACGGGACTCATCCTCCTGGGGCGTTCGGGGACGTCTACACCCTTGCATGCATAATATACTTGCTTTGTATTTCCCCGTTTTGCCTAGAAGTGCATCATGCATTTAGCCTACTATGCTCTCATGTTTTGGCCTAACTTTGTGAAGTTCTTAGCAATGTCTTACCATGCTTAAGGTCTGTTGGGAGCTTATTTGATCATATTTACCATGTTTGGTATAGCCCCTTTGTATTTTGGCTTGTGAGCCTTGAGTGTGTGAGTCATTAGCATGCTTTAGTTGGGTTGTTTCAATGATTTGGAGTCATTTCTCATGTCATTTCAGCCCCTAATCCATGCTTGTATGCCTGCATTCATTATCCCTTTCATGCCTTGAAGTGTTGTTCATTTATGTCTTGAAATAGGTCTTAATGCATGCCTCATGGTTTAAGGCTTTAGGCTGCCATATCAGTGGGTTTTGGGGGCTTATTTTGCATGTTGAAACTCTGTTTTTGGTTGTGTAGCCCATGCCATGAGTGGTTGAGGTGGTTGTGGTGCAATGCCCTCTTGTTGGTCTTGAATCCACCTTTGTTTTGTATCCATTCCTTAGCATGATTTGACCATGATCTATGCATACTTTAGTCTTGTTTTGGAATGCTAAGGGACTGTTTTAAGCCATTTTGGTCTGGTGGGGTTTGGTTGGTATAGCTATGATTTGGACCCCTTTGCTAGCTTCAAGATTTGGCCCCTATTGCATGCCTTGCTTGCATATTTTGTTGGATTTGGCATCATTCTTCATGTGATTTCAGAGCCTATTATAATGCCATGTTCTCATGCTTACCACCCCTCACTCATGTTTGAAAGTTGGACATTGCGGTCTAGGTAATGGACCAATTAGCATGCTTGAATACTTTGCATTT
Organism: Camellia sinensis; assembly: GCF_055761805.1. NCBI lineage: Eukaryota > Viridiplantae > Streptophyta > Magnoliopsida > Ericales > Theaceae > Camellia > Camellia sinensis. The sequence goes on along the minus strand of NW_028128989.1, from coordinate 6,477,585 downwards.
AGTTGCCATCACCCATCGCTCTGGCCACTGTTTTGGGGTGTGGCCGAGGCCTCCCATTTCAGTTTAAGTCCCTCCTTGTGTATAGTTGCATGTTTGACATATTGCCTCTAATTACATGCCTACATTATACCATGTTTGCATCACATGTTAGGTTGCATCGCATTGTAGCATTGCATACTTGGCACATTACACACTTGCATTTGGCACATTACATACTTGCATGATAGGTTACCTTTCATTTGGCATGTCTTGTAACTTAGCCTCATGTTGCATATTTGAGCCACATTGCATACGTGCACTACATTTTGCTTGGTTTGGGGTGTCAAACCAAGCATGAGGATTGAGGGACGTTCGTACTTAAAGTGACGAAACACGTCTCAATCCTCGGTCGCCAATGCCCTTGACCTCAACATGATAGGGCATAAGGCATTCATCTATTTTATGCATGCATTTACATTAAGTTGCAAACTTGGTGCCTTAGGCCATCATGCATCGAAATGCGTGATCGGTGGCCCGAGTACTGAGGGTCACACTCCCATGAGTCCATAGCATGATTGGCAGAGTGGCCATGCATACATTGCTTTGAATTTCCTTGCCATGCATTGTCTGCCCTTTGCTGCTGTCAAAAATAGGTTTCTGTAGGAAGAAATGGCCGGCCGGCCACATATAGTGCCGACCTACCATCAATGTCCAGCCGGTGGTGTAACGTTTGGCCGATAAGTCGATCCCTATGGCCGGTGAACTTGAATTGTGGCCGGTGACACCCTAGAGCACTTAGAGGGTGATTCAAAATGGGTCTGGGGACTTCCAGAATTTTTAGAGGAGCAAGGCAGTGTAAACAGAGGCAACAGTGGCATGGCACGGGTTTCCGGGCAGGGCGAGTCGAGCATGTATCATCCTAGCATTCCGAGGCGGGGCTGCGGCCATCCTCTTTTCGCATTTAATTTGTTAATTAAATAAAAGATATGTAATACTTAATTAGTTAGAAGAGTTAATTATCTATTTGTTTTGTAATATTTATTCGGACCCTCCGAGCGAGGGCAATTGTGTAATAAGTGTGTGTGAGTGTGTGTATGTCTTCCAACCCCCACTTCTTTCTCCCTTTTACTTACCTGCTTTCAATGGTTAGTATTAGGGCATATTTAAATTAGCATATCTTATGCTATGCATGCGTGCATCCATACATTTGTCTTGCATGCACCGGGTTCGGCGCGTCATACTAACTGCATTGTATTTCAATTCCAAGTTGAATACGTGTTAGTTGTAGCATCATCATATGCCATCTTAGAATAGCCGAGCCTATTGTAGTTGCATCTTGCATGTGTTGCATTAGCCATCTTAACATGAACTAGGATCATGCATATGATTATTAACTAGTTTCTATTTTGGCTTGGAGTACTCGGTAAGCATTTATGTTTTAGCATCCTTGCATGAGTGTAAGTGTTGCCATGATAGCATGCTTACCATGAGGCTATGTGCTTATGTGTTATAACTGCCTGAATGCCTGTGGGTGAAGGTTGGGTTGCTTGAGTTGGAATAATTTGTCGAAACCTGTGTTTTAGCCTACTTACGAGTAGCAAATTTCAATCCATTTTCAAAACAAACGGATATGTGATGTTTTGTTCCAATTCAGGGAATTCAGTCTATACTTGTATGTTGTGCGCATCATGTAGTAAATCTAGGCTAATAATCGGTTTAAGAACGCATAATGTTTTCAAAACAAGATATCATGGTTAGTAGATGCCGATCTTCGGATCGGGCGAGTGGGGGTGCTTATAGCTGACCTTCCCCAATCGTACCCAAGTTCCCGAGCTGAAGCAACTTTGGTGATGATGGACACGTGGCCTTAGGCAAACGAGTCAGGGTTTCCTAAATTCCCCCATAAAAAAATATTTAGGTGGCGACTCTGTATCTGGCAAAGCAGTCCATGTTTGGCACTTCTTTACAAAAAAATCTGTTTTCAAAAACGATTTGTCGAATTTGGACTCTTTGGTTCAGATTTAGAACCGTGACAATTTGAGTCCTGAACTGTAGTGAGCCCAAATGAACGAAACGGGATTCCCTCTCGGGGCGTTCGGGGGACGTCTACAACTGCTTGGAAATATTCGACACATGAGGGCTTCGTCGTCAGCATGGAGCGTCATCGCTTGCTTGTAATGACGAATGTGATCAGTGGGTTCTGATTTTCCATTGTAGAGGGCGAACGACGGTGCCTTGAACTTTTGGGTAGCACAGCCCTGGCAATTCGTCGCACGAATGGGTCATGTTTATCTTCCTCAACTAAATCATCGCTTCTCCCTTGTCTATGCCATACATATGGACTTCCTTCAGATGAGCTGGATACATCAATGCGCTCTTTCTTTCTAGGCTGAGGGATGGTGAGTCTGAATCACTATCATTATTGTATTTCTGAAGTCGATGTCGGCGACCATCCTTCTTTCTCGATGGTCGAACTTGGTCTTGGCATGCGACTTGCTGGGATTTCGCCACCTCAAGGCCAAATCCTAGCGCAGGCGCTCATTCTCAGCCATCATGTTCTCCAGCCACTGTTCATTTTGCTTTGCCTAGTCCATAATCGTTTGCATTGTTTCATACATTGAAGTTGAGGATGAGGTCTGAGCTACTGAATCAAAGTTCAATGCACGTCGCGCGGCGATATTCTCTGGTCCTAGCATGTTTCTTGGAGTGAGGTCGTCTCTTGGTGTAGTTTCGTCAGCGACTATCGGAGGATCTTCTATGACGCTCGCCATGAATAAGCTTGAGTATTCCCACAGACGGTGCCAATTGTGGAAGAGTAGGTTTGGAAATACTCTAGGATCCTGAAAGTTGTTCCTGATCCTCTGATCGCCACCTGAAAAAGGGATTAACACTCCGGTTGGGGGTGCTGGAATTAGCACTCCGATGGACAAGTTAGTATAGGTCTCTTGTTTGCTTGAGTTTTAAGTTTCTTGGGTTTTTTCTCACTTACCTTTCTTTGGTTGATGTTCCTCTATTTATATTCGCTTTTGGGCCCCAGGGTCGGGCCTACTTTTAATTCATCGCGTGATTGTTCGTTCGGTCCCTTCTGTTGTATGCTAATTCACACTATGCTTTTTGTTCAACTGGTTCTATGGCCGATTAGTCTATTCGGCTTCGGGATTGTACAGGATGGAGCCGAATATAATATATATCCTGATTTTCTAAGTGATTATTCGGCTATTGTGCATCTACCGATGTTTGGCTCCCACATAGACCATCACCTGTGCCTCAATCATGGTACGAAGCTCCTCCTAGACCATTAATGAGTCAGAGCATACCTTTTTCTACCAGCAAAACCATACACATTGGTGGATCAGGGCTGACACAAGGAAATGGCATTCGAGTGTTTTCAAATCCCATGTTTGAACCTATGTTTGGCACTCAAGTATTCACTAATCCCGTGTTTGAACTTACACCCGGGGGTTTGGAAGGAACACCTACAGTTGGAAGAGAAACAACACATGTTCTTTCTCCAGTGGTTCCTTTCGCAGCACCTTTTGTAGGACAAATGCCTGCCCTAAGGGGTCAATCATACCCTCAACATCAACCAGCACAACAGGGACAACCCATTCCCCAGGGACAACCAATCCCAAATGTGCCTTCACATGGACCAAGAGGGCTTTAAGCACAAGGAGTTCCTCCAAACCTTGTGTTTGCTCCTCCCATAGTGGCCTAACCAGCACAAAATGTTGTACCTAGGGACCAAATTGCTGACATTGTTAGAGAAATTTGTGGACTTATAGCCCGGGGGGTCTAGACCCCTATCTACAGAAAACCTTACCCATAATGGATAAATAGATTGCATGAATACCCAAGGGGGTATAAGATACCAGACTTTGCCCTCTTTTATGGGAATGGAAACCAATTAACTGTTGAACACATTACAAAATTTATAGGGCAATGTGGTGAATTTACCAATAATGACTATATGAAGTTGAGACTCTTTCCAAATTCTTTAACTGGGGCAGCTTTTTTGTGGTATACAAACCTTACACCTGGTTCCATTCAGACCTGGGAAGAGGTGTTTCATACCCAATTTTTTCAAACAGAGCCTGAAGTGTCTATGGTAGACTTGGCAAGGTTAAGCCAAAGGCCTGATAAGAAGGCTGCTTAATTCATTGCCAGATTCAAGAGAGCATGAAACAAATGTAGGGTCATATTACTGGAGCCTGAATTTGTAAGGTTGGCCCAAAATGGGTTAGAGTTTAGGCTTCGAAAGAAGTTTGACTCAATAGAGTTTTGAGACCTAGTAGGACTAACTTATAAGGTCACTAGAGATGAGACTCTTCTTGAAAAAGAACAAGATCGTGGTAATGCATCTTATAAGACCTATTATAGAGATCCTAACTTTGAAATTGATGCAGCAGAGATCATAGAAAAGGAGCCTGTGACCTTCAAAGCATTAATTCAAAAGGATACAACTAGTGATCATCAATTTAAAAAGAAAGACCTACATAGGAAATATTCTTTTAATTTATCAAAAGCAGATGAAATATTTGATCATTTACTACCAGCACAATTTCTAAAATTGCCTAAGGGGGTTAAAATCCCAACTTTAGAAGAAATTAAAGTTAAAATATATTGTAAATGGCATAATTCTTGGTCTCACTCAACTAAAAACTGAATTATTTTTCGAGATAGGATTCAAGAGAAAATTCGGAAAGGAAGGTTAAAATTTTTGGCCAAGTTAGAAAAGGCAATGGGGATTGACATAAACCTATTTCCTAAGATCAGAGAAGCAGCAACAATTTTTAGTGTGCCAGACTTCCATGCTCATGCTGTGGAAAATAGTTGTTCCTTGAAAGAACTAAAGGAAGTCAATGTGTAGATGCATGTTGCCAGTCAAGCGGCCTTTAGGAAGGCTACTCAAGGCTCACCAGCAAGTGGAAAGAGCTTCATAGGCCAAGAGGATGGCTCCAGTAAAGAAACCAATACGTTGGATGATGACTCACTTGAAGCAGCAGTGATGCAGCGGATGTGTCCAAGGTGCAGGTTGAGCTACAAGTGGTTGAAAGGGCTTCTAATTGATGAAAAACAGTATTACAAGGACATGCGGAAGGAGTGTAGGGCAGCTAGTACTTACAAGAAGGCTTACCCAAGTGATCCTAGGCAATATCCATCCTTGGTTGTGCCACCAGAAGTCAGGAATCAGTTAAGGGGTAAGAGGCCTTTACACAAAACAAAGCCACCAAACTACTACAAGATGATCAACAAACCTATAAGTAAGCCTGAGTCAGGCTCAAGATAGGGCTCCAAGGCCAATGATTGGCCTTAGAAGAGGAGAACAACATGTACAACTGTCGCTTGTTTTTGTGTTCCTTCCAGATACGACTAGCCCTACAGTTCGGACTCCCGTGGTTCTGAATCTAATTTCACAAGCACAATGTGAAATAGATAAACACAAATGAGTCCAAATCCAGTAATCTTTTGAAAAATCGATGTTTGAATCAAATGCCAAAAATAGACTTCTTTGCTAGATTACAGAGTTGTCACCTAAATATTTTTGAAAAATTTAGGAAACCCGAGACTCATGCTAAAGGCCACTTATCCGTCACCAAAGTATCTCAGCTCAGGAACTTAGGTATGAGAGAGGAAGGTCATGAATTGAGCACCCCACTCACCCGATCGAAGATTAGCCTCTACTAATCATGATGTAATTTTTATTTACCTTATATGCTCTTGTTCTGGTTTTATTATGCTATTTTTACTAGGTGATGTATACAGGTATAGACCACTTCACAAAATTTGGAACTTATTGATTTTATGTTTGTTTTGAAAAAGTGTTTTGAATACATGTCACTTGGAAAAAGCGAGCTTGTATTTTACATTAATCAATTTATTCCAAGTTAGGTAAAAAGGCCTTCATCTACTGGAATTCAAATAGGTATATCACTTAAGCACTTAGCCTCATAGAAAGCATGCTCGATGTGGCAACAATCACATGTATGCAATATGCTAAAGGAAGAAATGCTCACCTAGTACTCCAAGGTAAGCCAAATGAAACAAAATAATTAGAAGAAATGCTTACTTCTAGACAATGCAATATGACTAATGCAATACACATATTATGTAAATAATGAGTTCGACAACAAGCATGGCATATGAATCAATTCAAGGCATGCGATAGTGATAAATTTGAAATCGACAATGGTTAGTATGATGAGCCGAACCAAAATGCATGTGAGACGAGTGTATGCAAACATGAGAAATGATAAAGAAATATGATGCTCTGCACTACCATTATAAGCGGGTAAATAAAAGGGAGAAAGAAATGGGGTTGGAAGACATAAACCATTATTACATATTTACCCTAATGCAAGAGTATCACGACCCGAACCCGCTCCCATGGGTTTAGCATCGTAACCGGCCAGTAATCCTTGGATTACCAAAGGCCTCTTGACATAATAACATATAGTAGGGGCTGCGGAAGCAAATATACTATACATACAAAGTCCATAGAGCTGTGCAGACATACATGGAACAGATAACTTAAAACTTTTATAGACTTGTGAGTGGCGACATAAATACCATATTTCCACATCACTCCAAGTACATGTTATCAGAAATCTTGTCCAAATACAACATGGAATAAACATAGTCTAATATGATTACAAAAATAGCCACTAAACTTGACTTCATTCGGAACCTCCTCTGGAGGCACAAAGGTTGGCTGACAAAACTGAAGCATAGGCTGTCAACTCTGGGCCTGGTCACATGCCTGCTCACCTACATACATAATATAAATAGTGAGCGATCGCCTAGTGAATAACAACAGAGTAAAGATTTTACTGAATGATGTCCATACAGAAACAAAGTCTTGTACATAGTCGGATGTCATAACAGAGTAGATTCATTGGCGTGGTTACATTTGTATTCAGAACTTAAACATATCTCATATCATAGTACGTGGCATATCCATTAGTATTAACAAATCCGATGACCCACAAGGGACTGCCATGAAGGCTTTCTGATGACTCATGTGCACAGAGACGTTTCCGATGACCCATAAGGGACCTGATGACCCGTAAAGGGACCTGATGACCCATAAAAGGGACCTGATGACCCATGAAGGGACCAGATGACCCATGAAGGGACCCGATGACCCATAAAGGGAAGCATATCATATGAAGCTAAGGATGCCACAAATAACTTTCAGAATTTTGGACAATCATTCATTCATTCAAAACATAGCATTTCAGAAACTAATCATTACATGTCATAGCGTTGAGAAAATATTTAACATTGAACATAACTTTACATAGTTATTACTCACAAATAATTAGTAGCTCCGAATAGATGGCGAAGTGGGTAATTCACCTATCCTGAGGCGTGTGACCTACATAACATGGTAGATTCATACATTGAATACACACGCTCGGATTGTACATAACTTATTTCATTTGTTCTTAGTGTGTTTCTAGCCCTTAACCTCATATGAGGTCTTAAACATGGCCTAGGAGTGCCTAGGATGGAATGAGGATGCTAGAATGTACTTGAAAATATTTTTCAAATTTTTCTGAAAATAGAGTCCACGCTTGAGCGTGGCTTTCCTTGCTCGAGCGGACATGCAAAAAGTGAGGCTTCGCTCGAGCGTGACTTCCCTCGCTCGAGTGGACAGTAAACTTCAAAAAGTACTGGTTAGTTGCTTTTCACGCTCGACGGATGCTCGATTTCCGCTCGAGCGGAGACTCAGACCCTCGCTTGAGCGTGACTTTTGTCGTTCAAGCGTGCTGCAAAACATGCGAACTTCTGGGTACATGTATTTCACGCTCGAGCGGGAATCAGGTCGTTCGAGTGGAAGTGCTCGCACTCAGAGTGCTCGCTCGAGCGTGAAATCCCACGCTCGAGTGTGGATGCAAATTTTGGAATTTCTAGATTTGATCTTCAAGCTCAAACTCAATCTTTAAAGCATCAAACTCGATTTTTCTGGGCCAAAACTTGAGGAAATGCATGAAAACCCTTGAAACAACATGAATTAAAGATCGTTTCAAGAAATCATGGTCCAATGGCTTGCCAATTATGCAAGATTGAACTAAAAGTTTATGAATGATCCAAGAACATGACATGCATGAATTTCTTTGGCCTAAAGCTTCTCAAAATATGATCAAATGCTACAAAACAACTTGAAGCTTGATGACTCCCCAAAATTAAAGTGAATTCAAGACATGCATAAGGGAATTCTTGAAAATCATACTCAAAACATGGGGATTTATGCATGCATGTATGCAGTGATTTGACTTCCTTTATTCCTAGCTCAAATCCTACATTAATCAACTTAAACCTCTAGAACTCATGTCCTACTCATCATGATTGTACATTCCAAGTGTTGAATTCTTACCTTGGCTTGTCAAGGTGAGATCTAGAAACTTGATTCTTTAATCTTTAAGTTTAATTCTTCCTCTTCCTAGCAATTTCCCTTGGTTGAGCACAATTTTGATCTTAATTTTTCCTTCTCTCTCTCTCTCTCTCTCTCTCTCTCTCCCCCACGTTTTTGCTTGTAGGCTTAAGAGTGTGTGATTGAATGAAGGAAAGAAAAGATGAGTGGAGGCTATAGGTGCCTTATATAGGCTTAATCAAGAGTTGATTAATTAATTGACATTGATTATTCTAATTTAATCGTTCTGAATCAAAATTTAATTAAACTTACCACAAAATCCTATAAATCCTAATTAACATATAAATCAAGTCAATTTCTGAACTGGATGTCGATAAGGCCTTCAATTCGCAAATCGAAACTAAAACGTGAACAGATCTTTCTACGTCAAACATATATAAACACAAAATGGTGCAATGCACATATAATTAACTCAAGATTTCTTCTTATTTACTTATTTGGCATACTTAAACATGAATTAGCGCTAATCATGGGTTGGGGTTGTTACAAAGAGGGTCCGAATAAGTGTCTAAATGTCCGGATTAACCAACTATTACAAATTCAAATAAATGAATTACATTAACTAAACTAACTTCTAACTAGATATCTAAGTTATCAACTAGCTATCTAAGTTATTACAACAAGGGTATTAAGAATAATAATAATTGCATCACGAATATTTACATCAATAATAATTACAATAATAAGATTTTATAATTACAATGAGTAACTCCAATAATAGCGAGAATGCACAACGATCACTGTAGACGTCCTCGAACGCCCCGGGAGGATGAGTCCCATTCTGTTCGTCTTTAGGCTCACTACAGTTCGGACTCCCTTTTGTGTCACGGTTCTTAATCCGAACCAAAGAGTCCAAATCCAGCAAATCGTTATGAAAAATAGATTTTGTAAAGAAGTGCCAAACATGGACTGCTTTGCCAGATACAGAGTCCCCACCTAAATATTTTATTTTGGGTGAATTTAGGAAACCCTGACTCATTTGCCTAAGGCCACGTGTCCGTTATCACCAGAGTTGCCTCGGCTTGGGAACTTGGGTACGATTGGGGAAGGTCAGCTATGAGCACCCCCTATCGCCCAGAATATCTTGTTTTGAAAATATTTTGCGTTCTTATTCCGGTTATTAGCCTAGAATTACTATGTGATGCGCGCAGAAAAACAAGTATAGACTAGATCACCTAATTTGGAACAAAGCATCGCATATCCATTTGTTTGGAAAATGTTTTGAAATTTGCTCCTCACGAGTAGGTTAAAACATGAATTTTGATGAGTTGTTCCAACTCAAGCAATCCAACCTTCACTCACAGGCATTCAGGCAGTTCATATCACATAAGCATCTAGCCACATGGTAAGCATGTTGTCATGTTAACATTCACACTCGTGCGAGATGCTAAAGTACAAAATACTTACAGTGTACTCCAAGCCAAAACAAAGAACTCGTTAGCAATCAATGTATAATCCAAGTCCATGTTAAGTGCCTAATGCAACGCATACAGAATGTAATTACGATAGGCTCAGCTAATCCTAGGATGGCATGTGAAATGCAACCATTTGATGCACATATTCAAGTCAGATTTGAAGTACTATGCAGTTAGTATAATGCGCTGAGCCCGATGCATGCAATACTGATGAATGATGCACGCATGCATAGCATAAGGATACTAAATTAAATATGTCTTAGTACTAACCATCAAAGCAGGTAAGTACAAGGGAGAAAGAAATGGGGGTTGGAAGACATGCACACACGCACCCACACTTATTACAAATTTGCCCTCGCTCGGAGGGACCGAAAGAACAATACAGATTTAACTAACCTACAAGCTAATTAAATATTACAGACCAATTAAACTAGTTAAGCAAATTAACTAATCTAATAAAACAGTAAACAGCCTCGGGAAGAGGGCCCAATGCAATGCGTGCTCGGCTTCGCTCGGAAGTCCACTGCCATGCACAGGCTGCCTCTGTCCACACTGTTTTCCTTCTCTGATCATTGCAAAATTCCCAAGGTGCACTCTATGAACCTTGTGGGATACCACCGGCCAAGGGAAATGGTCACCGGCCAAAGTAAATGATCACCGGCCATTGGTTAAGCTATCGGCCACCAATTGTAGGTCGGTCGGCACTAAAGATGGTCGGCCGGCCAAATATTCCTGCAGAATCCTGTTTTGACAGCAGCAGAGGGCAAAACAAGGCATGGCAATGCATTCCAAGCAAATGTGTGCACCAACACATCCCTTATCATGTTTATGACTCAAAGGGACATGGTTCTTGGTTCTCGGGCCACCAATCACGCATTTTGATGCGTGATGGCCTAAGAGATCAAGTTATGCACTTTGATTTCAAATGAAATGCACATAAACAAGCAAGGAGTTCAACCTCTATCATACTCAATTCAAGAGGCTAAGCATGCATGTCAATGCAATGCAACCTAGACATATGAGCTAGTATGCAACATGAACAATGCGAACAAGCATTCAAGGCATGTGACAATCATGCTAACCAATAAGTATGCCCGATACAATGGAGATGTTCAAGCATGCAAGCAAGCATGTGACTTCATTCAATCATGCCACAACACATGGAGCAAACATGTTAAACAAACTAAACATGTGACAACACACAAGTATGCAACAACACACAAGATGAGCATGCAGCAACATGCGAACTATGGACTTAAACTAATTTGGGTAGCTCTATACCAAGCCCAAAACAGTAGCCAACATGCTCAAGAATGAAGGCAAAATGACATGCAAACATGAGTGCACGCAAGGACCAACACTTGGGCATATAGAAACAACTCTCAAGCACACTTAAGAGGATGCAAACATGGACAAATGGCATGCATTATAAGCTCTGAAAATCATGTTAGAGAAGGTGCCAAACCAATCTACAATGCAAGCTAGGCATGCCACCAAGCCCAAGGACTTAAACCATGGCCATATGACATATGAAGCAAATGACCAAAATGAACTAAAACAGCCCTAAATCATGCAAAGTAAGCCCCAAAAACCACTTAGATGGCTTTTAAATGATCTAATCCTAGAGGCATACACAATGGCACAAACATGGAGCAAGAAACACCAACCTTTTAAAGCATGAAAGGGGCATCAAATGCAAGCATACGAGCATATCATGAAGACTAAAATGACATGACAAGTGGTTCCAAACCACTGAAATGATGCAAGGATGGCGTGCTAGAGGGGTCAATGCTTAAGGCATACAAGAGAGGTTACATGATAGCTATACAAAGCAAATCATGGACAACCCAAATGACCAAGAACAGACCTTTAGCATGCTAAAACAAGCATAAAAGCTTCACAAAGCCAAGCCAAAAACATGCTAGAAGCAAGGCTCAAAGCACAAGGCATGTTAAGGCAATTCATGGCGTTACAAGACATGTATGCTAAGCAAGTATGGTGTGTCTAAACCAAGTAAAAATAGTGCTATATTATGGCATAATAAGCATAAAAAAAATAGTTAAGGCATGGCCAACATACACTTAAACAAGGTGCTCACTAATGAGGCTCAAATGGCCATTATTGAAGACAACAAGGAGAGGGGGTGGCCCTCTCCTTCCTAGGACCTTAAGGTACCATCCTCACCACTGAAATCCCTCAAGATTTCAGTGGTGAGGAGGCCCAAACAAGGTAGTCCCGGAGCTCAACCAAAATGGCACAAAATGGGGCCAAACAAGCCCTAAGAGGGGTCAAACAACCCCGAAGCTCAAAAAACTCTTAAACAACTATTTTAAGCATGTAAAAAATAGAACTTTTTTATGTTGTATGAAAAGTCTAAAAACAGTTTCAAGATAGTCAAAAAGGCTATGCAAAAATGGGGAATAAAGGGCAAGAACACTCACCCTTGTTGACCCTCTTCAAGAATGATGCTCCAGCAGCTTCTTCAAGCTCAAAACCACCCCAAAACACCAAGAATAGCCCTCTGGTCCCTCAGCAACAAAGAGAAGGTGTAGGACTAGGTGTTTGTGTGCAATAGTAAGACTAAACACACACACAAGGCAAAAAGAGAGAGAGATATAGAGATGGAATAGATACAAACTCAAACCCTAATCTTAGAGCTCTTCTGAAAATTTTGTAACCCTAATGGAGGGAGAAGAGGCTCCCTCTTATAGACAATCCCTCTTGTAAAGCATTCCAAACAAGCTAGTCAAGAGGGAGATCCCTCCATACACGTGTATGGAGGGGAGCAAAGTGTATGCCAGCTAGCACAGCTGGCATAAAAATATTTACAAAAGCAGATGAACAGTGGTCGGCCAGCCAAAAATGTAATTTGACCAAAATAGATGGCCGGTCGACCATCTAGAGTTTCGGTCGGCCAAACATTTGGCCGATGACAGCAAAATACAGTCAGTGGCCTCAAGCCATGGCCGGTGGAGTGTGGGGATGGCCAACAAGCCATTCCCTGCCCTTCAAAGCAAAAACACAAGTGTTTGGTGCAAAACCAAACACAAAACAGTCGAGTCGAGAGATCCTGAGGCAAGGCGCGTAGCCGAGACCTCCGGGAACTCAAGGCGAACACAAACATGGATGATCACCGAGTGTTCAAACGGTGACGTCCAAGTCTTGAGGACGGTCAAAAATGGGGTGTCTACAGTTGCCCCTCTTTGACAGAACTCGAAAGTCATAAAAATGACGGGAGTGAGTGTCAAAGCCCAGAGACGACCCATTTTTGACAAGGCCGAAGACTTAGACAAAGCATGCAAGACAATAAAGATATGCGCTCGAAGGCAGGGGCAAAATGCAACTGACAATGCAAGAAACAGAACATAACTTATGATCATGCAAAGAAAGCTGTAACGAAGCACATACAATGCAACAGTTTTAAGCTAGCACACACCAAACTACACTACAATGCAGACAGAGTGTAAGAGAATCATGTAATTCTCACTACCTGTGCGGTTCATCTGGTCGTGCCAACTTCAAATGAACCGTACATACAATATCGTGCCTGAAAGAGAACGAAAGCTCAACAGGTACAATATTGTTAGCAACATGCATAACATGCAAAATGAATGCAAAATGATATGCGATATACACAAAACTATGCATAATAATGCAAATGAAAATACAATGTAATTGAATCATGATCAAATCATGAGCGGTTCAAAACCACACAAATGTCAAAAGGATAATGGAGGTGCAAAGTCCGTCTACCATAGAAAAGGTGCCGCAACCCTCAAACCAACATACCAGCGTGGAGTAGGCGCGTACACATGCAGAACTATGAGTGATTTAGATGGACACAAGAACAAGTAATTGGGTGGAATGACATAAGTGGGGAAATGACCCGCTGAGGAAAGACCAATGATCCTAGTGCTGGATGCAAAAATTACACTACAATGTAATATATACGATGGATATGGCATGCAGCCAAACCAAATCTAGCCTAGGAAAGGCATGGACACATACAAATCGCGTCTAACACAGATACGGTGCCGTCACCCTCAAACCAACATACTAGCGTGGAATAGGTGCGTACACATAATATCATAACTGTGCTTCGACGTGAAAGATATGGGCACATACCAGACCAAGCTTAATATGGAAAGGTGCAAGCCATAAATGGAGGTGATGCAATGAATACATGCAAGCTACAATGCAATATATACAATATGCAATGGAATGGAATAGTATTTACAGTGAATGCATGACATATGCACTATTTACAATGTAATGCATGACATATGCGCTATATACAGTGGATGCATGACAAATGCATGAAAATGCAGTGGATAGTGCATGCTATTTACAGTGCATGACATATGCATATATTTTTGGTTTTTTGAAATGCAAATGATGCATGTTGTTTTTGTTTGAAATTCATGTTGTTTTGAATGCGCGACAATGCAAGTTGCTTGAAATGCATGGCAATGCATGTGAATTTGAAATGCGCGACAACGCGCGGCTTGAAATGCATGACAATGCAGATGAGGAAGATGCATAACAACGCATGTAAGGTGCGTATGGCAACGCGTGACGAGGATCATGCATGACAATGCAGACCGACGGATTTAAGGTCTCCTAGACCGAGTGTATTTAAGGTCTCGCCAGACCGTGTGTGTTTAAGGTCTCGCCAAACCGTGCGAGGTGTATGACAATGCAAGTATAATGACGTACAACTCAATGCGCGTTCCCATCAAAGCGTTGTAAAGCAATGCGTGTGCAACTTTCAAATCTTGAAAGGGACAAAAGGATACAAAATGGATACACCTTGCACATATTCATGTGCTGCGTACAGAAGAAATAGTCTAAGGTCAAAACGGAGGCCGGTTGAGCTTTGGAAATGTACTGTCTTGCACTGTCTTGAGTAATGAAGGCCTCAAACCACATATCTGACCCAAACAAGGTTGTAGGAGGCTCACCGGCCATCAGAGGAGGTCACCGACTTCCCACGGCCATCAAAAGGTTCCATCGGCCAAATGTTTGGCCGACCGGCCAACAGTGTGGCCGACCGCCCAAAAGTGCCTGATTCGGGGCAGTTTGGTCTTTCGGCCTTGGGTCTTTTAAAATAGGGCTTCAAACCCTATTTTGGCACTTGCCTCCTGTGCAAAAATCCTCCTCCTCTCTCTCTAGAGCATTTTTCTCTCTTCCATTCACCGTTTTTCTCGATTTTAGCGCTCATTTCGACGTTTGATTCACGAATACGTTCGCGTTTCGAACATTTTGAACCGAACGAAACTTCGTTTCGGTGTCTCTTTCTTGATTTCCGCCTCTTGGGGTTTGTTTCCCCTGAGTTCCTCTTGATCTTCATGCCTCTCTCATATTCCGGCTTTTCCGGCCATTTTCTGCCCTCTTGGGGTTGACTTTCTGTTGACTTTTCGTATTCTCGCCCGGTTTTCATATTCCCGGTCATTTTCACACTCTCTCTGAGATGGCAGACGATATTCCATGGGGCGAGACTCCCCCGGATCATGAGATGGATCCCGAGGCCGAGCTCTTGCCCTTGAGCGTCAGCCCGTTCGACCCGGCGACCTACCGGCCGGCGATTCACATACTTCCTCCTGACGGACTTCGCCAGTTTAGGAGTTTCGATAGGATGGTGCCTCCAGAGCTTCTCCTGCGCGAGCTGGAGTCACATCTATCATACGGCACTTCTGAGGTATATTCTTCCCCGTTTCATTTTCCGCAATGTAGTCCCGATACAATGTATGCTGTAGTTGACTGTGAACACACTTGCACTTGATGTCTGTTTGAATCTGAACACATGCCACACGCTGTATTGTCATTGAACCACCCAAACACACTGGCACATCGCATGTTGTAATTCACTGTAAGCACACCGGCTCCCGATGTTTGTTTGAACTTGAAAACGTGCACACATGCTGTATCTGTACTAAACCACTCGGAAACACTGACACATCATATGCCGTAGTTCACTTAGAGCACACCGACACCCGATATTTGTTTAAACTTAAAACGTGCACACACGCTATATTGTCACCAATTCTGAATGCTCTTCAAAACTGTACATTTCATATTGCTTCGCAACTGTTTTGCTTGAACACAGGGAGATTCCCATGCCTTCTGGGGGCATGGGAACGTTGCCGTACGGGACAGGTACATGGAGCTGCCAGATGCGGTCCGTCACATCGTAGACCAGGCCGGCTTCGGCGCCTTCTGCAGAGGACTTTCCCGACTCACTGCGAGCAGGCCTGTAGACACCCCATTTTTGACCGTCCTCAAGACTTGGACGTCACCGTTTGAACACCCGGTGATCATCCATGTTTGTGTTCGTTTGGAGTTCCCGGAGGTCTCGGCTACGCGCCTTGCCTCAGGATCTCCGAACTCGACCGTTTAGTGTCTGGTTTTGCACCAAACACTTGCATTTTGCCTTGGAGGGGTAGGGAATGCCTTGTGAGGCACCCCCACATACCACCGGCTATGGCCAGAGGCCACCGGCTGGTTTTTGTCTCCATCGGCAATATATATTGCCGGTCGGCACTATTTTCTGCCGGTCGACACTCTTTTTTGCCAAAATGGCATTTTTGGGCAGCCGACTACTGTTCATCTACTTTATGTAGATATTTTGTGCCAGCTGTGATAGCTGGCACCAACTCTGCTTCCCTCCATACACGTGTATGGAGGGATCTCCCTCTAAGCAAGCTTGTTGAATAAGCTTTGCAAGAGGGACTTCTATAAGAGGAGAGGTCTCCTCCTTGTTCTAGGTTAGAATTTTTGAAGGCAAAACCAGAGCTTATACATATAGATACACCCTCTCTCTATACTTCCCTCTCTCTCCTCCTTTGTGTGTGTTTCTTGGCCTAAAAGTGTGATTTTACCTTACTTTTGCACTAATACACACACTATTACACCTTGCTCCGAGATTGAGGGACTTTGAGGGTTGATTCTTGAGTTTTGGGGCTGTTTTTGATCAAAAGGAGAGGGCTGCATTGGCTGTTCTTGAGGTGTGCTTCAAGGGTGAGCACTTTGCTTTAGTTTCCCCAAACTTGCACTAGTCTTTTACCTATCTTTCTCGCTGATTTAGTTTTTGTGCATAACATAAAAAAGGCTTATATTTTCATGCTTTAGAACTTTCATTAAGGGTCTTTAGTGGTTTGAGTTCAAACTCACCCTCTTAGGCCTCATTTGGCCTTTTTGTTGCCTCCTTGGTAAGGCCTTATTTGCTTAAGTGTTTTGGTCTTCTCACCACTAAAAACCAGTGGATTTTCAGTGGTGAGGAAGGTGGTTTGAAGTCTTGCATAGGGGAGGGACACCCCTCTCCCTTCATTGTTTTATTTCCTTGCATTTTAGCTTAAAGGGTAACATGCATGCTAGATCGGTTTTGGCCCTTTTTCAAAGGTTTTGGGTGTTTTTAGGTCATATGTAATCTCTGTTTTTGGTCGGATTTGTGTCCTTTTGCATGCTTAATATACTTGCTTTACATTCCTCAATTTGGCCTAGAAATGCATCTCATGTTTAGGTCGTGGTTCTTGCATGTATTGGTCTAATTTCTTGGAGGTGTTGGCATTGTTTTACCATGTTTAAGGTCTGTTGGCCATCTATTTCAGTCATGCTTGCCTTGTTTGGTGTCATCTCTTTGTGTTTTGGCTTGTAAGCCTTGAGTATATTGACCTCTAGCATGTGTAGCTATGACAATCCTCATGATTTGGCATCATTTAGGACCATATTTGAGTCCATAAATCATGTTTATATGTGTGCATGTGTGACCTCTTTCATGCCTTGAGGGTGTGCCCTCTTATGCCTAGAAATGAGCTTCGGTGCATACGTCTCTTTGGAGCCACCTTAGCCGCCATGTTAGTAGGTTTTGGAGTCCATTTTGCATGCTAAGTTTCTGTTTTGGCTTGTCCAATTCATGCCATGAGTGGTCATGTTGGTGGAAGTGAGGTACCCTCATTTTGTGCCTTAACTTTAGGACCATTGGCTTGCTTGTTGGCATGAGTTTTTGTCCACCTTCCTAGGCAATTTTGGCCATTGTTTTGGGGTGGATCAAGGTCTGCCCCTTTATGGTTTAAGGCCCTCTTGCATGCTTGTCTCATGTCCATTGCATGATTGCTTCATTAAGTGTTGTAATATGTTGATCCCACTCCTTAAATGGTCCATGTTTGCATTGCATTTGCATCTTGCATGCCTAGCATTGCATACTTGCCATATTAGTTGCATGACACTTGGCATGCCTTGCATAATTAGTATCATGTTGCATTTTGAGCCATGTGAGCATAACATGCATTGCATTACTTGGTTTGGGATGTCAAACCAAGTGTGAGGGTCAAGGAACATTCATACTATGAGTGATGTAATGTGCCTTGATTCTCGGTCACCGGGGCCCTTGACTCCGGCATGATAGGGTCTTGGTCCTCATTTGTGTGGTTGCATGCATCTTTACATCAAGTGGCAAATTTGATCCCTTGGGCTATCATGCACCATTGATGGCTCGAGGATCGAGGGCCATGCTTCCCTGAGTTCAAAGCATGATGGGAAGCATGACCATGCTCACATGTGCCTGAAATCCCATGCCATATGCTGTCTGTCCTCTGTTGCTATCAAAACTGTCTCCTGCAGGAAGTTTCTGCCGACCGGCATAATTCATTGCCGACCGGCCATTGTTGAAATGCCGATGACCCAATCAACAGCCGATGGAAGTTATGAACGGCCGGTGGGAATTTCCTCCAGCCGGTGGTGTTCTGCAGTGTGCAAGGAACCTGTCCCAGAATTTTGGCATTTTTCAGAGAAGCAAGGCAGTAAAAACAGAGGTAGCAATGGTATGGTGCGGGCTTTCCGGGCGAGACGGGTTCGAGCATGCATCATTCGCGTATCCCGAGGCAGGGACTGTGGCCACATTTCTTTTTTTTCTCTGCATTCATTGTATTAAGTAAATTAGAAATTCTGTAATAATTTATTTGTTTATTATTCGGATTGTAATATTCATTTGGCCCCTCCGAGTGAGGGCAATTATGTAATAAGTGTGCGTGAGTGTGTGTATGTCTCCCAACCTCACGTCTTTCTTCCCTTTTATTTACCTGCTTATGATGGTAGATTAGGGCATTTTTAAAATTAGCATACCTTATGCTATGCATGCGTGCATTCATGCATTCGTATTGCATGCATCAGGCTCGGTACATCACGCTAACTACATTTGCACTTCAATCCCAAATTGAATACGTGCATCAATTGATCGCATTTCACATACCATGCTTAGGTTAGTCGAGCCTACTTTGATTGCATCCTGTATATGTTACATTAGGCAATCTGACATGAACTAGGATCGCACACATTTGCTAACTAGTTTATTGTTTTGGCATGGAGTACGATGTAAGTATTTATGCTTTAGCATCCCGCATGCGTGTGAGTGTTACCATGACAGTATGCTTGCCATGCGGCTAAATGCTTATGTGATAAATTGTTTGAATGCCTGTGGGTGAAGGTTGGACTGCCTGAGTTGGAAAAACTCGTTGAAATCCGTATTTTAGCCTACTTGCGGGTAGCAAATTCCAAAACATTTTCCGAAATAAACGGATGTACAGTGCTTATTTCCAAATTAGGCAATCTAGTCTATACTTGTATGCTGTGTGCATCACATAGTAATTCTACGCTAATAATCGGAATAAGAACACATAGCGTTTTCAAAACTGGATATCACGGTTAGTAAAGGCCGGTCTTTAGACCGGGCGAGAGGGGGTGCTCATAGCTGACCTTCCCCAATCGTACCCAAGCTCTCGAGCCGAGACAACTCCGGTGATGAAGGACATGTGGCCTTCGGCACCGAGTCAGGGTTTCCTAAATTTCCCCTTTAAAAAATATTTAGGTGGCGACTCTGTATCTGACAAAGCAGTCCATGTTTGGCACTTCTTTTCAAAAAATCTGTTTCTCAAAACGATTTGCTGGATTTGGACTCTTTGGTTCAGATTAAGAACCGTGACACAAATCGAGTCTGAACTGTGGCGAGGGCCCCACGTGGGCGCGTCTATAGTTTCTGGCGACTCTGTTGGGGAAAATGAGAGAGCTTGACTCGAACTCGTGATATCCTATTTTGATTTCATTTATGTGTCTCTTTGCATTGCATGTGCATTGGTGCGCCTAGGACACTGTGTTTGTCATCTGCCATTCCTGAACGGTTTGCCGGAGGCTTGTCTTGTCAAGGCATGACCGTAAGGCTGACCGGTTATGGGCTCTGACAGTATGGGAACACAAACCCTGGTTTTTACCGGGGCACCCTTTTCGACCATTCGACCTAGTGCATATTCGGATCCATAGTGACCATTCCAAGCTAGGACAGGTTGCTTATCCGATTATAGGTTGTTTGAAACCGCTGCATGCATAGTGAAACCCTAGCTCCTGACAAAATAGGACAGGGAAACCTTACCCGAACATAGGGGTGTTTTGGCTCTCTTTACCTGCTACGTGCTTTCAGTGTATCTCTACAGGGGAACGTACATGGCAGTCTGCAAGATTGAGCATTAGATCTGGGGGGATCAATATCAGTTTATAAGAATCAGTTATCCGCGGATACCAGGTTCAGTTTTGGGAACAGTGGTTCTGGGGAACAATGATCAGTATCGGGGAACAGTGTGTTCGGCTTACCAACTGTGCATTGTGAATGCCCAACTGCGCGTTGTATGTGTTTATTTTATGTCGTTGTGCCGTCTGATTGTTTGTTTATTTACTGCTTTATTTATCTTTTTGCTAGGTAGTTTAGCACCATTGCTTCCAACCCGGTAGATATTCCCCAAGCACTCTGGATTAGAGGTCGTCAGCTCCATCGATCTGAAGATCTGGTAGACGGACAACCAGTGCACCGCTCCCTACCCCCGGTTACTAGACGGAGGACAGTTGGGCAGAGGGCATCAGTTCAACAGGCAGTTCAGAGGGCCTTATCTACCCCACCTGAGTTCGGTAGGGATCAGGGTCCTATTTCACCTACAGAAAGGGAACATATACCAGTAATTCAACCAGATCAGAATAGCATGGCTAGCTTAGAGGAGATGGTGCGCCAACTTCAAGAGAGCATGAAAATGATGCAGCAGGATGCTGTTCGGCAGGCAGAGTTCGCCAAGCAGCAGGCCACGGTCGTGAGCGAACAAGCAGAGTTAATTATGAGGTTACAACAGCAAAACGGAGCGTCTGCTTCGCAACAAGTTCCTTCCCCACCAAGGGTTCCGATACCCGAAGAAACACCGAATGCCCGAAATGTCCAAGAGGATACCGACCTTCCAACGGGGCCAGCTCCGCCCCCGATTCCGCCACAACTATCCAAGGCACCCACGCCTGTCAATATATCGGACTCTCCTTTTGAGTTCGAAATGGACCCCACGGCCATAAAATTGAGTAAGTTGGAAAAGATGTTCAAAAGATCCCAGGGAGTCAAGACCATCCCTGACATCGAAGATGGGTATACCGACGCAGCCGTGACGCTGCCTGACAGATTCAAGATGCCGCACATTGATCGATTTGATGGATCTGGAGACCCAATGGTGCACCTAAGATTGTTTTCAGACATCCTAAGGCCGATGGGCCTCACTAGACTGCAGAAGCTGTCTCTATTTGGCCGAACCCTGTCGGGTGTAGCGGCCATATGGTATGCCAAATTGGAAGATGACGTCAAGAGGAGTTGGGACGAGATGGCTGAGGCCTTCATCTTACAGTACTCATACAATACACAAATCGAGATTACGACCAGGGATCTCAAGACAACGATACAAGAACCTAAAGAGAGCTTCTCGGAATTTGTAACCAGATGGCGGGCTAAGGCTTCGATGATGACCTTAAGACCCACAGACAAAGACCAGATTCGGATGATTGTGCGCAATCTTCAGCTGAAGCTAATGCAAAAGATGATTGTACTCCCCTTCCCTACCTTTTCTGATCTGCATGAAATGGGGGTGCAGATCGAGGATGCCTTGAAACAAGGCTTAATTGATAGTGACCGGGAGCAGCCCCGCAGAACTTTCAATCGTAACACTAATGCAGGCCCGAGTGGCGCTACAACTACCAGGACCTCCGAAGTGAGCATGGTCACCACCAACCCTCCCCCAAGAAATATGGCAGCCGCACCATTCTCCGGTGCGTCCGGAAGCAACCCACAAACAGCCAAATACCTTCCCAAAAATACCAGAACCTTTACTCCATTTTATATGCCCCTGTCCAAAGCTTTGGGGGTTTTGATCAGAAAAGGGCATCTGAAGCCCCTAGAGCCGCGGCCCTTATCGGAAAGACTCCCCGCTGCCCACAATCCGGCCAAGTATTGTGCATTTCACCAGCAACACGGTCACGACACCGACCTGTGCTTTCGATTGCGTCATGAGATCCAAGATCTCATTGATAACGGGGTGATTTTACCTCCTGAGAAACCCAATGTTACTACAAATCCTCTCCCCACAGATAACCAAGCTCCACCATCCAAAAGAATAAATTTCATCCATACTGGGGTCGTGTCCTACGATCCTAGTGTCTATATCACACCTTCCTACCTGCCTAAGCCGGAAGTTTTCCTTCCTGATTGCACCGATTTGTGCATGATGGACGTCTCCATAACCCAACCCAAGCCAGCGGTGGTGACCATCGAGAATAGGAGAGAGAAGATTCCAAAGGGGAAGGGGGTTATCGAGCCAGAGTCTGCGGAGTCTGGGAGTGATGTGGAGAATGCTTATAGTCCGAGTGACTACATTTCACCGATGGGCCAGAATAGACCAGATGTGAAGTTTCTAGTAGAGGGAGAGCTGTGTGCAATCCAAGGGGACAGTCCAGGACGGGGAACGGATGATTTGACAGCTGTGGAAGAGGATCTTGCCAAGTTCCAGTTTTACAGTAACCAAGATCCAGAAGACTCAGCCGTCAACTGGTTCGATTATGAGGAATCGGCGGAGGCCACGGGATGGTTGGACGATCAACCAGATGTGGTAGGAGTGTTTCAGTCAGAACAAGGCCCGGCAGGGGCAGGAATGTCAGTAACAGCCGGGAACATCGAAGAACTGAGTACATCGCCGGGAAGCGCCGGTGTCGAGAGTTTCACTCGGGAATGGAGCATTTTGAGTATAGGGATTATTGAACAATCTACTGCATTGACACAGTCGGAACAGGGAAGATTCGAAGATTCCGCGAGGATCAGAAAAGCAAAAGCCCATGTGGGGATTGAGACTGCTGTGAGTACAGAAAGGGAAAATGCTGTGAGCATAGGGATAGAAGGTACCGCGAGTATAAGAACAATCATGCCAGAACCGGACAGGTGCCTGTTGGCTGCAGATGGAATGTGGTGGGAAGATGATGATCTGTGTCTTGCCCACACCGACGAAGATTGGGAGAGTAACCAACCAGATGATACCTGGTATGTCGGCGAAGTCGATCACATGACCAGGAGTGGACGGTATTTCAAGCCTCCACACCTAGATCAACCAGAGGCGTCTGGAAAAGATAGGGAGGCAGAGAAGCAAAAGGAGAAGCAACTCGAGGATGAGGCCGTATTGAGACAATTGAAGAAGATACAAGCAGACATCTCCATTTGGGGGCTGCTTATGGCTTCTCGAGTACATAGGCAGGCTGTCCTTTCAGCCATGGACAAAGCCAAGCTTTCTATAGACAACACGCCCGAACAGCTGGTGGGCCTTGTCTTTTCGGGAGGAGCTACCCCGATGCTGACCTTCTCTGACAAAGAACTGCCACCCGAGGGTGCGAACCATAACAAGCCGCTCTACATCTCTGTGGAGTGCAGAGATAAATGGATACCCGTGGTGCTTGTCGACACAGGGTCCGCATCAATGTCTGTCCGGCAAGGACAGCCTACGCGATCGGTTTGAAAGTCGCGGACTTTGTGCCAACGGCCTAGGTGATTCGGGCCTATGACAACACAAGCCGGGAAGTAATGGGGACAGTTAAGATTCGAACAAAGGTTGGGCCGGGACAGCACAAGATAGATTTCCATGTCCTGGAGGTTCCTGCAACGTTCAACCTGCTTTTGGGGCGGCCGTGGCTGCAACAGGTAAAGGCGGTCTCCTCTACCCTACATCAAGTGGTGAAATACCCCTATGGGAAGGGAGTAGCCATTGTTTTTGGAAACTCATCAATTCATCCGCCACCGAAGGTGTCTACGCCTGTTTTAGAAATCGAGCACGGTATGGAAGATGTGTTCATATCGGGTTTTACTTTGGCTGAGGCTCGGGTTGTACAGGACATCATGGCAACTAATGAAGGGGTATATGTCAGTGCCCAAGCAGTCTATCTCATGAACAAACTCCAGCACATCCCCGGGATGGGATTGGGAAAGAGCGGCCGGAAAGGCGTCGCGACATTGGCCGAAGTGCCACATAACCCTCATACCTTCGGATTGGGTTACCTACCCACCAAAGAGGACTGGATAAGGAAAGGAAAAGAGATGGCCGAAAGGGCCAGAGCGAAACAGATGGGGAAGCCCTTTGACTTAATGCACCGGCCCATTCAGGGTACCCTAAACGGACGCTTCGTCCGGGAGGGGGAGGACTTTCCGTTCTGTGGCTTCCCAGAGCCATGGCTGAACGCGGAGAGGAAGCGCGTACCGGGGTTTGAGATTTTCTTTGACCTACAGCTACCTGAGAATGACATCGCCGAAGAGCAGACAGACTCATTAGCCGAGGCTGAGCAAAGTAAGGAAGTGCAGTTTGAGGACGCTCAAAATGAAATGGGGGTAGCACTGGCATGTCTACTTTCAGATCCTCCGATCGAACAGAAGTGCTTGGGGGATAACTCCTCGGTATGCATGATCGGGAATAAAATAGCTGCGGGCCTACCATCAACTATTTTGGATGCATCCATCGCACCCTCTCTCGTCTGGCAATATGAAGAAGGATTCTTGTCCAGCAGCACCGGGTCAGGTAGTGAGCCGGAATCTGATTCCACCGAATCTTGTGAGTCAGAATCAGGTTCCAGCTCAACTGAGTCTGAGTCCGGTATTCCTGGGGGTGATAACCCGGATGCCACAGTCCTGTCTAGGTCGTCATTTTCTTTCTCTTTTGAGTCTATTGTAACAGAAGAATCAGACGGCTTGGAAGTATTTAATGAGAATGATGTGGATGTGGTTTCTGAGTATTTTTCTGTGCCTTTGATTTATTGCTTAAATCAGGATTTTCAAAATTTTGATGAAAATGACGAGGAAGAAATTCCTCCGGTTTTGCAATGATTAATTGATCAAGACCAGGAAAGATTTGTTAAACCCTTAATGGATGAAATCACTACTGTGAATGTTGGTACTGAGAAGGACCCGCAACTAGTCCAGATCGGGTCCACGTTGTCTTTGGAGGAACGCGAGCGCTTAGTCGCTTTATTAAAAGATTTCAAAGATGTTTTCGCATGGTCCTATGAAGACATGCCTAGAATCGATCCTGAGATTGTACAGCACCGGATCCCTCTTGATCCCGAGGCCCGACCTGTCAAGCAGAAACTCAGAAGGATCCGTCCTGATTGGGCCCTTAAGATCAAGGAAGAGGTCACCAAGCAAATCGATGCAGGCTTCCTGCTGGTATCCGAATACCCGACTTGGTTGGCCAACATTGTTCCGGTGCCGAAGAAGGATGGCAGAATTCGGGTATGTGTAGACTTCAGAGATTTGAACAGGGCCAGTCCGAAGGACGACTTTCCCTTGCCGCACATTGATGAATTGGTGGATTTCATGGCAGGACACGCCTTGCTTTCGTTTATGGATGGTTTCTCAGGCTACAATCAGATAGTGATGGCACCCGAAGACCGGGAGAAGACTGCTTTCACCACCCCGTGGGGGACATACTATTACAGAGTGATGCCGTTTGGGTTGAAGAATGCTGGGGCCACATATCAACGGGCTGCGACCACGATACTGCATGATATGATCCACAAGGAGGTTGAGGTGTACGTGGATGACATGATTGTCAAGTCCAAAGAAAGAGAGGGCCACTACGCCGCCTTGCAAAAGTTCTTCCGAAGGATCAGATAATTCCGGTTGCGGCTAAATTCTCAGAAGTGTACATTTGGTGTTACAGTGGGAAAAATGCTAGGGTTTCTGATTACCCAAAGGGGCATCGAAGTCGACCCTTCCAAAATCAAGGCCATCTTAGAAATGCCACCACCAAGGACTGAAAAGAAGGTGCGAGGCTTTCTAGGTAAAGTGCAATTCATAAGACGGTTTATTTCAAAAATAACCTTGACTTGTGAACCACTTTTTGGTCTCCTGAAGAAAGGAAAGAAATTCCAATGGGACGGTCGATGTCAAGCAGCTTTTGAACAGATCAAAGAATATTTATAGAACCCGCCCGTGTTATCACCACCAGAGCAGGGGAGACCGTTGATATTGTACCTTTCAGTAACTGAGACTACCATGGGCTGCATGCTCGCACAAGAGTCAGAGGACAAGGTGGAAAGGGCCATCTACTATCTGAGCAAGAAGATACTGGATTACGAGACTCGTTACACCCCGTTGGAGAAGGCTTGCTTGGCCTTAGTATGGGCTACCAGGAAGCTGTGGCACTACCTGTTAGCTCACTCGGTAATGTTGGTTTCACGCTTGGATCCCATCAAATATATTTTCGAGAAACCGGCACTTACGGGTAGGCTAGCTCGTTGGCTACTGTTGCTTTCTGAATTTGATCTGAAGTATGTAACACGCAAGTCAGTAAAAGGAAGAGCAGTAGCGGAGTTCCTTGCCGACCACCCGGTTGAAGGGGATGAAGCGGTTGAGTACCTGTTCCCAGATGAAGCCATTCTGCATATCGAAGATGAAACTTGGACGATGTACTTTGACAGAGCGTTGAACCAATACGGGTATGGGATAGGAGTGTTGCTGATAGCGCCGGACGATTCCCGTATCCCTTTGGCATTCAAGCTCCGGTTCAAAGTCTCGAACAATGAAGCAGAATATGAGGCATGTATTGCTGGCCTAGAAGCAGCCCTAGAACTAGGGGCAAGACGGTTGGACGTTATTGGGGACTCGAACCTTGTTGTATCTTAAGCAAAAGGAGACTGGAAAGTCAAAGAGGAAAGGATGATAATTTACCACCAAACCTTGGATTTGTTAATTCCTCGATTTGAGAAGCTAAATTTCACCCATCTAGTAAGAGAAAACAACAGGTTCGCAGATTCACTAGCAACTCTATCTTCCATGATAGACATCCCGTCCGGAGTCCGGATGCGTCCAGTCATTATTGACCAGAAGTTTGCGCCAGCGTACGAGTCGATTTCCGCCATAGATGAGGCTCAGGACGACAACCCCTGGTATTACGACATTTGGAACTTCTTGGAAAAGGAGGCTATAACAAGTCCGCGGGGGGGACCTCGCTACAGTTCGGACTCTCGATTTTGTGTCGCGGTTCTTAATCTTGAACCAAAGAGTCCAAATCTGGCAAATTGTTTTGAGAAATAGATTTTTGAAAAAGTAGTGCCAAACATGGACTGCTTTGCCAGATACAGAGTCGCCACCTAAATATTTTTTTAAAATGGGAAATTTAGGAAACCCTGACTCGGTGCCGAAGGCCACATGTCCATCATCACTGGAGTTGTCTCGGCTCGGGAGCTTGGGTACGATCGGGAAAGGTCAGCTATGAGCACCCCCTTTCGCCCGGTCCGAAACCGGCCTCTACTAACCGTGATATCCGTTTTTGAAAACTTTATGTGTTCTTAAACCAATTATTAGCTTAGAATTACTACGTTATGCGCGCAGCAAACAAGTATAGACCAAATCGCCCAAATTGGAACAAAACATTTCATGTTTGTTTTGAAAATGGTTTGCTACTCGCAAGTAGGCTAAAATACAGATTTTGCCACCCTCAAGTGGGCTTTTAGGAAAAATGGTTTTGCCACTATCGAGTGGGCTTAAAACTCGCAATTTTAATGAATTATCCTAATTTAGGCAATTCGACCTTCATCCACAGGCATTCAAGCAGTTTATAGCACATAAGCATCTAGCCACATGTTAAGCATGCTGTTATGGCAACATTCACACTCATGTGATATGCTAAAGCGGAAATACTTACATCGTACTCCGTGCCAAAACAAAGAACTCGTTAGCAAACATGCATGATCCAAGTCCATGTTGAGTGTCTAATGCATCGCAGACAAAATGTTGCTAGAATAGGCTCGGCTATCCTAAACATGCCATGTGAAAATGCACAATTATCACATATTCACTTTTTGATTTGAAGTACGAATGCAGTTAGCGTGATGTACCGAGCCTAATGCATGTAATACAAAATGCATGAATGCACGCATGCATAGCATAAGGTATGCTGAATTTAAACATGCCCTAATCTACCATCATAAGCAGGTAAATAAAAGGGAAGAAAGACGTGAGGTTGGAAGACATACACACACTCACGCACACTTATTACAGATTTGCCCTCGCTCGGAGGGACCGAATAAATATTACAAATTAATTAACTACGCAAGCTAATTAATATTACAAATTGCCTAATTTAATTAACAAATTAAATAGACTAAGAAAAACAGTAAAACGCCTCGAGAAGCGCGCCGCCATGCACAAGCTGCCTCTGTTTTCCTTCCTTCACTCCTCTGGAGGCTGTCAAAACCTCAGGGTTACATCCCTGGGCACTGGGGAGTACCACCGGCTGAGTGAGATCATCACCGGCACTGGTATGTGGCCATCGACACAAAATTGAAGCTGTCGGCAGAGAAAAGATTGCCGGCCGGCACCTTACACTGCCGGTCGGCAAAGAAAGCCTGCAGAACCTGTAACTCACAGCAACAGAGGGCAAAACAAGGCATGGCAGCACAATTCAAGGCATGTATGCACCAACCATGTCCCTTATCGTGATAATGACTCAAAGGGGCATGTGCCTCGATTCTCGGACCACCAATCACGCATTTCCATGCATGATGGCCCAAAGAATCAAGTATGCAGCTTTGGTTTCAAATGCAATGCAAACCAATCAAACAAAACTCCCAATCCCTATCACCCAAGTCAAGGGACAAGGAATGCATGCAAGATGCAATGCAACCTAGGCATACAAGCTAGGAATGCAACATGGCATGGCAATGAACTTATGCAATTATGCAAGCATACATGTGGCAATGCAAATGGATGGCAAGATGGGCTTATACATGAATTAGGCAGCTCTAATAAGGCCTAAAACAGTGGCCATAATGCTCAAAGATGGAGGCTAAACACACATGCACACATACACATGTTATGGTCCAAACCTTAGGCACAAATTGAACAACCCTCAAGCACACTTGAAAAGGACAATCATGGACTATTAACATGCAACATAAGCTCTGAAAATGCATGTTAGGATGGTGTCAAACCAAGCGACAAAATCAAGTCAAACATGCAACAAATAGTCCAAGTATTCAAAGCAAACCAATGGAGCATTGAACTACACTTAACAAGGCCAAACATGGCATGAAAGGAATGACCAAAATCAGAGGTTTAGCATGTTAAAACAAAGCTAAAGGACTACTTAGATGGCATCTAAGTGACTCAAAATCAAAGGCATGCATAAACACCAAAACATGGAGCATTGCTACACAAGCTTAAGAGGCATTAAAGATGCATGCAAGGCAATCAAACAAGCATGGAAATGGGACTGAAATAACATATAAAGTGACCCCAAATCACCAAATCAATGCAAAGATGTCATGCTATACATCCATATGCTCAAGGCCAACAAGCCTCAATACAAAGGAGCTATATGATGCATGCCAAATTCGACCCAAACAACCTAGGACAGACCTAGAACATGGCAAAACATGCACAAAATCTTCACAAGACCAAGCCTAAAACATGCTCCAACAAAGGCTAACAACCTAAGACATGTTAAGGCATAACAAGGCATTACAAGGCAACTATGCTAAACATGCATGGAGTACCAAAACCAACTTAAAATCATGTTATATTATGGATATATAAGCATGAAAAATAGCCTAAACATGCTCAACACACACTCAAGCATAGGCTCTCTCAAGAGGCCAAAACATGCCCTTTTCAAGGACAACAAGGAGAGGGGGTGGTCCTCTCCTTCTTGGGACTTCAAGGCATCATCTTCACCACTGGTGAAGAGACCCCAACACCAAAATCCCGGAGCTAACACAAAATGGCTCAAAATGAGGCCTTTCAAGGCCTAAGGGGGGTCAACCACCCCCAAACAATAAAACACTCTTAATAAACAATAAAGAGGGCCTAAAACCAGAACTTTTTTATGTTATACAATAAGCAGAAAAATAGCTCTAAGATAGGTAGAAATACAATGCAAAAATGGGGAATAAAGGTGTTAGTTTCTTACCCTTGATGACCCCTTCACAAATGGTGCTCCAATGGCCTTTCTTAGCTTGAATCCAACACCAAAACTTCAAAACCAGTCCCTTGGATCCTCAAGAGCCAAAGGAAGGTGAAACACTATGTGTTTGTGTGCAATAGTATGGACTAAACACACTAAAACACACACAAAAGGGAAAAAGAGAGAGATAAGGTGTAACAAACCCTAACCCTAGATCTCAAACCCTAACAATGGCTGTCTAAGCTCTCCAAAATATCTAAACTCTCTAACCTAAGTCCTCTCTCCTTGTTACAAGAGAGAGCCTCCCTCTATGTCTCTTGTAAAGCTTACAAGACAAGCTTTACAAGAGGGAGATCCCTCCATATGGAGGAGAGCAAAAGCAAGACAGCTGTCTAAAAATATCTGCAAAAGCAGATGAACAGCAATCGGCCAGCCAAAAATGCCATCTTGGCCAAAAAGAGTGCCGACCGGCACAAAATAGTGCTGACCGGCAACAAATAGTGCCGGCCGGCAAACTACATTGCCGGTGGCAGCAAAAACCAGCCGGTGGCCTCTAGCCACTGCCGGTGGTGTGGTGGGGATGGTCTACAAGCCCTACCCTACCTCTCCAAGGCAAAACACAAGTGTTCGGTGTGAAACCGGACACTAAACGGTCGAGTTCGAGGATCCTGAGGCAAGGCGCACGAGCCAAGACCTCCGGGAACTCCAAACGAACACAAACATGGAAGATCACCGTGTGTTCAAACGGTGACGTCCAAGTCTTGAGGACGGTCAAAATGGGGTGTCTACAGTTGCCCCTCTTTGACAGAACTCGAAAGTCATAACAATGACGGGAGTGAATGTCAAAGCCCAGAGATGACCCATTTTTGACAAGGCCGAAGACTTAGACAAACATGCAAGACAATCAAGATATGCGCCCGAAGGCAGGGGAAAAATGCAAGACAATGCAGAGAGCCGGACATAACTTATGATCATGCAAAGAAAGCTGTAATGAAGCAAACATGCGACAGTTTTAAGCTAGCATACCAAACTACACTACAATGCAGAAAGGATGTAAGAGAATTATGGAATTCTCAATACGTCTCACTCGGAGGATACAATACCTGTGCGGCTCGTCTGGTTGCACCAGCTTCAAATGAACCGTACATACAATATCGTGCCTGCAAAGAAAACAACTTAACAGGTACAAAATCGTTAGCAACATGCATGACAATGCAAAATGGATGCAAAACGAAATGCAATATATACAAAACAATGTATAAATAATGCAAATGAAGATGCAATGTAATTGAAACAATGCAAACTACATGCAAAGCATTTGAATCGTGATCCAATCACGAACGGTTCGAAGCCACACCTATGTCAAATAGATTGATGGTGATAACAAGTCTGTCTACCATAGAACGGTCAACTGAACTATGAGTATTGTAGACAGACGCAAGAACAAGTATTGGGTGGAATTGACATAAGTGGGGAAACGACCCACTGGAGAAAGGACTACGATCCTAATGCCGGATGCAAAAATTACACTACAATGTAATACATGGATGAATATGCTAGGAAGATGGCAATGGATATGGCACGCAGGCCAAACCAAATCTTGCCTAGGAAAGGTATGTACGCATACAGGCCATGTGTAACACAGAAAAGGTGCCGCAACCCTCAACCAACATATCAGCGTGGAATCGGCGCGATACACATGCAGAACTGTGTTTTAACATGAAAAGTAAGGGCACATACCGGACCAAGCTCAACCTGGAAAGGCGCAAGCCATAGACGGAAGGTGATGCAATGAATGCATGCAATCTACAATGCAATATCTACAAATATGCAATGGAGTGGGTATGGATACAATGGATATGGCATACAAGCCAAACCAAATTTTGCCTAGGAAAGGCATGTACACATACGGGCCATGTGTAACACAGAAAAGGTGCCGCAACCCTCAACCAACATATCAGCGTGGAATCGGCGCGATACACATGCAGAACTGTGTTTTAACATGAAAAGTAAGGGCACATACCGGACCAAGCTCAACCTGGAAAGGCGTAAGCCATGGATGGAAGGTGATGCAATGAATGCATGCAATTTACAATGCAATATCTACAAATATTCAATGGAATGGATATTTACAACATGCATGACAATGCAGTGCAATGCGACCTACTGGGGAAAATGCAATGGATGCATGCAAGCTACAATGGAAATGCATGACAATGCACTATGATGCAATGACTATGATTGCAACTTTCCCTATCTTACCAACAGGGCGATATACTAGGTTGGTTCAGTATCCAGAATTGAGGCGTAGACATGCCGCCTCAACCTATGGGGCTTCCATACAGATTTCAAGCCGAGGGTAAACCCCTGGGTATTTAAACCAGACTTTAGTCTCGGAACTCCCGAACCTTTGCGTTCTAGGCATCAGCCGTTCGAACTCTAGTTTCCACCGTCCCAGTTGGTCTTCTAGGAACTCATCGCAAACATAGGCAGGTGGCTTTACCAGACCACCGAAAGTCGTTCAGGCACGACAAACACCAAAGGAATTGCACCTTTAGAGGATTTAAGGTCTCCTAGACCGTGCGTGTTTAAGGTCTCGCCAGACCGCAGAATACCTGTCCGGTTCGTCTGGTCGCTCCAGCCTCAAATGAACCGTACATACAATATCGTTCCTGAAAAGAAAACAAACTTAACAGGTACAATATTGTTAGCAATATGCATGACGATGCAAGAATGAGGCACGCATGCCGTATGGAATGTAAGTTGATGCAAATGGACTTATATGCCAAAAAAAATAAATGTGCACATCAATGCACCGGAGGTTTCGTACCTCCCAAGGATTTAAGGTCTCCTAGACCGTAGGTGTTTAAGGTCTCGCCAGACCATGAGCAAAATGTAAGTGTGGTGCACAAAACAGTGCGATGCGCAAAACAGCGCGATTGAAATACAATGCACAAAACAGTGTGACAATTTGAAATGCACAAAACAGTGCGACAGTTTGAAATGCACAAAAAAGACTTAAATGCGCAACAACGCACGTGTTCCGGAATGCATGACAATGCATGGAATGGAAATGCGATGATGATGCATGAGAAATGTGCCCGACAATGCAAAGGGGTGCGTGTTGCAATGCATGTAACACGTGCATAACAATGCAAATGTGTGGCGCATGACAGCGTGATGTAATGCACCGAAGTAGTGTGATGAACTCGTGCAACACACATGGGGCAACTTTTGAATTTAAAAGGATACAAAAAGGATACACCTTGCACGAATTCGAGTGCCACGCACTGGAGACACGGCCCGCGGTCAGAACGGAGGCCGGTTGAGCGTCGGAGATGCACTTTCTTGCACTTTCTTGAGCTATGAAGACCCAAAACAACTCAAATGGCCTAAACAAGGCTGTGGGAACCCCACCGGCAGAAAGGGGAGGCCATCGGCTGGCCATCGGCATAAAAACAATTCTATCGGCACAAAAAAGTGCCGGCCGGCACAAAACATTGCCGACCGGCAAACAGTTGCTGATGCGGGGCAGTTTTGACTTTTCACCTTGGGTGTTATAAAATAGGGTTTCAAAACCCTATTCCTCACTTTCCTACCGCCGAAAACTCTTGCCCTCTCTCTCTAGAGTGTTTCTCTCTCATTTTTCGCCCGTTTCTTCGCGTTCTACGCTCGTTTTGTCGTCGGATTCGCGATTCTCTTCGCGTTTCGAACATTTTCCACCGATCGCATTTTCGTTTCGGTGCCTCGTTTGGCATTCTAGCCTTTTCGGGGTTTGTTCCCCTCACTTTCCTCTTCATTTCCGTGCCTTTTCACATTCCGGCCTTCCCGGCCATTTTCGACCCTCTCGGGAGTTGACTTTTTGGTTGACTCTTCGTATTCCGACCCGGTTTCCCTTTTCCGGGCCATTTTCACATCATTCTCTACATGGCGGACGACATTCCACGTGGCGGGACTCCCCCGGACCACGAGATGGATCCCGGGGTCGAGCTCTTACCACTGAGCGAGCGCCCGTTCGACCCGGCGACCTACCGGCCGGCGATCCATATTCTGCCCCCCGACGGCCTGCGTCAGTTCCGGAGCTTCGAGAGGCATGTGGCGCCTGAGCTACTGCTGCGTGAGCCTACCTCCCACATTTCATTCGGCACTTCTGAGGTAATTCTCTGTCTTCTGTTTTACTTTCCGCAATGTAGGATACAAAAACTGTCATAGTTAGTTGTACTCTTTAACTGCTTGAATTTGATATACCGTAGACCGTAGTTGACTGTAAACATACATACAACTGATATCTGTTTGAGACTGACACATGCACACACACTGCACTAGCCCTGAATCACTCAAACACACTGCACTCACTGTATTCTACTGCACACACACTGGCACCCAGTATTTGTCTGAATCTGTCAAACCTGCATGCATGCTATATCTGTTCTGAAACACCCAAGCACGTTGACACAGCACACGTATTTCACTGTAAGCACACCGGCACCCGGTATTTGCCTGAAACTGACAAACTTGCATACATGCTATATCTGTTCTTTCAAAACTGCATTTTGAATGTTGTCTTGCCACCGTTATTTTCTGTTTACAGGAGGGTTCCCATACCATTCGCGGGTATAGGAATACTGGTGCGCGGGAGTGGTATGATGAGCTCCCTGACGCAGTCCGACGCATCGTAGACCGAGCGGGCTTCGGGACCTTCTGCCGAGGGCTCTCCAGATTGTCCACATGCAGACCTCTCCTTGCCGCTCTGGCGGAGAGATGGTGGGACACCACCGATTCTTTTCATTTCTCTGCTGCAGGGAATATGACGATGACCCCTCATGATTTCTCGATGCTCACTGGCATCGGGGTAGGGAGGGATCCGATCCCTTTTGACACAGACATGGATGAGTGGACCGCCGCTCAGGTCCATCTACTGGGGGAGGCACCACCCCTAGCTCGCCCAGGTTTCGTTCGATATTCCTGGTTTGAGGTCCAGTTTCGAGTCCAGCCCGTGTTGGAGGAGGAGGCGGAGATGACCCCGGAGGACGTGGAGAGGTATGCTCGCGGCTTCCTCATGTTCCTGTTCGGGACTACCATCTTCGCCGATCGGGCGAACACCGTGCCTCTTTGTCTTCTCAGCGCACTGGTGGACGTCCAGGACATTCTGCACTATGATTGGGGCGGCGCCGCTCTGTCCACCCTCTACGGGTACATGAGCTCGGCTTCTCGCGGCAGCGGCCAGCTACTCGGAGGCTACTGGCGGGCTTGGGAGGTACACTTCTTCTTCGCTTTTTTCATTTCTGTCTCGTACTTTCTGTACTCTATACACTGCACACATTGTAGTCTGCTCTATACTTGCTGTATACTGTACACACGGCACACACATACATTCTGCTTTACACTGACTGTACACTGCTCACACTGTACACTGCAAACAATACACTGCACAACACACGGCTCTGCTATTTCTGCTTTATTCTGACGGTCATACTGACATCTGTTTTGCAGTTGTGGGTTTACGCCTACTTTCCTAGGCTTGCCCCCGTGCCAGTTGCGGAGACTCCCCTGGCCGTTCCCTTCTCGAGTCGCTTCGACGGGAGATGCACCCGGCGACCACGGGAGACGTTCGGCTTCTTCTGCCGATATTTCAACACCATCACCCCCGCGGAGGTATGCTTTACTTACAGTTCATTTAAGCTTCGCTTTCCAACTGTATATTTCAATAACAGTAGATAACAAACTGTCTGCCATTTTCAGATCACTTGGCGGCCGTGGGCTCCTATGCCGGCGGTGATACGGGGTCGGTTCCCTGGTGCGGAGGAGACCTCGCGTTTCCGAATTCTGCTTGAGGGCCCGGTCTGTCGGGCTTGGTACCTGGGGGAGCGTTTTCTACGCCAGACCCTGGGGTTACCTGAGCAGATAGTCCCGGTTCCCCATCCTGCAGACATGAGGGAGACCGAGGGGCTGACCACTGAGCAGCTGGATGATTACTCCATCGGCTGGGAGGAGGCCGGCTTCCGAGGCACTGGAGACTATCAGGAGTACGTGCGGACGTACCTGATGCGCCCCCTGAGCTGCCGTCGAGCAGAGGGGGCCAGGCCTGTGGCATCGGCGGCTGGGGCCAGAGCAGGAGCAGGGCTGGATCTTCGAGGAGGGCCCGGGTCTGTGGTAGGGGTGGAGTGCAGGGAGGACGAGGAGCTGGCTGGCCTGCCCTGCCTGCTGTACTGACTTTCCAGGGGCAGGGTGGGTCAACCTATCAGATCCCCTTCGCCTCTCCACCGGCTGGTCACGAGTTCATTGATGTCCCCGACTTACCTCCGGTACATATTACTGTATTTTTGTACAGTTATTCATTTCAGTTTACTTGATATTCCACAGAATATTGATGCATCTAATACTTTTGCAGGCTTCTTCTGGGTACACCCATCAGCCGTTGGCGATGAATGCCTCGATGATGGGGATGCTCCAGCGGACATTTGATCTCCTAGCCCTCTACAGCATACCGGTATGTCCTTCTGACACTGGCCTCAAACCATTCATACACTGCTTTGCATAATCTGATGCACGGCACAACCCCTGATACACTGATCTCACAGCATCTGACACACTGCATACACTGCATTCTGCACCGTACTCTGTACTGATAAACTACTCACGGCATTCCTACACTGTACTCGCACACTGCATTCTGCACTGATAGACTGCTCACGGCATTCCTACACTGTACTCTGCATTGCATTCTGCACTGATAAACTGTCTACAGTATACTGATACATTTCCCTTTTGTGTACCTTTTCAGCCTCCTTTCCAGATTCCCATGGCAGGAGGTGCTCCAGCCGGACCTTCTGTCTCTGCTCGAGGGAGAGATGAGGGGGGCAGGATATTTCCCCGTACCAGGGGAGGGCGTACTCATGTTGGGAGTAGCTCGCGAGCTCCAGTCCCGGATGATGACGACGACGAGGAGTCAGAGGCGGAGGCAGAGGCGGAGTCCGAGTCATCGGAGGAGGAGACCGGAGAGGGTTCTAGCTCGGGCTCTGACGACGATGCTGATGATGCTCCTGGACCCTCGTCCAGGAAGAGGACCAGGACGGACTGACAGCCCTTGGAGTGCTCGGCAGAGATGCGGATTTTTGTTATCTTTCTCTTTCTTGTACTTTTCTTTTTGTTGGTAGATAGATTACCTTGTACTGCCGCAGGCAGATTTTTGTTTCCAAAACTTGTACATTTGAAAAGATAATGAAATGAAACGGACTTTTTATCTGAAAAAGTGTTTACATTTACACATTTCATGCATTGCATCGCATCTCATCATGTTACACCTCAATGTAAATGAAATTGATTGGTTATCTGAAAATTGAACACTGGCACTGTAATAATCAGATAACTTAAACAGCCAATGGCGAAAATAACCCAAGCAGCCCACTGCCTGATTCTGGACACACAGCCCTTGCTCTGTTGGGGGATTAATCTGCATACAGCCCATAACACAACATTCTATTCATTCTGTACACGACAAAATTCTGAACAAACGGCCCAATCTAACAGGACGGACCTCAAAGATGGAACCGGTTGGAGTCGAAAACACGTTCAAATGTAGAGAATGGCACAACATTCTTGAGCATAAATGATTTTTGAAATCGAATGAGGGTTTTTCAGACCGGGATGTCGAGCCTACAACTGAACACAGCGGGGCGGACTCAAATACAGGTGCACGACCTAAACACAACGAGACACGCTCGGGAAAGACTAAAAACAAAAGACGAGAGCGTCAAACCAAAGAGACACGACACACAGACGCGTTAGCGAAGATGGGGACCTCGGATCGCGAGGAGCCAGTTCAATCTGGGTATTGTTTCCCGCCCCCTTCTGATTTGTGATTCTCACATCACTCGGCTCTCGAGCTCGGATTTTCTCTCAAAACCCTTTTTCCTCACTTTTCTCTCAACTTACACCTCTCTATTCTTCATTCTCTCATTTTTCATCCCTCCCCGGGGTGATTGATGGATAAATAGAAAGGTGTGGGTTCATGCTCAACACCGTTAGCTCACAGCTATTTCTTCTGGCGGGTAGAGCGCCCTTCTAGCAAATACGTCGATGACGGGGAAAGATAGAACGCCTGACTCAACTGTGCCCCTAGTTCATCATTTTAACCATTTTTTGTTTTTGCTTTCTACTAAAACAATTTTGATCAAAATGAGAGTCGGATTAACGTACTTGTTCGATTTTTTATTTGAAAAGCATGCAAGTCAGGCAGCAAGCACTGAAAATTTTCCTTTTGGGGTCCAAGACAATGGTCCAGTTTTGGAAAATGGAATAGTTTTCGAGAAAATAGTCAACCTCAGTAAAAATTTTCAAAAACTATTTTTCGAACAGCTGATGTTCGACGAGCATGGAGCTTACTCTTCGAGATGCGCAACCTCGGATCGGAGGCAATGGAAAATTGCCCCTGGTTTGAAGGGGGTGGATGGCAACGGAAAGTTGCCCCTGGTTTGAATGGCGGCTCACGGCGGCTTGTGGCAACGGAAAGTTGCCCCTTGTTTGGGATGGTGCCGCAGCAATTTGTAAACAGTCTTCATTTGGCGATGGTCGAACTCTCAGACACAGCGATGACGAAGATGGTTACAACACATATATGGACACAATCACCTTGAAGGGTGTTGGCCACTGGACTTTGGGGATGAAATCGAAACCATTGCATGGACTGAGACGTATGAAAGCGTTGGGGGCTGGACTTCACGATGAAGTTGCCTACGTATCCCAAACATGGGAATCAAGCCTTACGTAGTTCCGGTTAAGGTACACTCGGGTATTTTAACCTTCACTTTTTTTTTTTTTAGGCTCTCACTTTTGCCAAGGCGCCCAATGCGGGTTTTCGACCTTGCGAGCTTTTTTTCATCTTCTATTTCTTTTTTCTTGCATTTTTCTTTTTCTTTTCTTTTTTGCATCTTTTGTCTTTTTCTTTTCTTTTCTTCTTTTTTGTATTTTTGCTTTTTTTGTATTTTTCTCTTGCTCTAACTTTTGCCTGGGTCGCCCTTCTGGGTTTTCGACCCAGCGAGCCTCTCAAAGGGTAAAAAGTGTAGCAAGTCCATGTCAAATGGTTTTTTTTGAAATTGAAGCCTCTCTGTGTCTAGGAGAACGGCTGTTGTACTGATTTGCGGAGAATCCATCCCGGTTACTCCACAAGCTTCTTCCGGTGAGATCTACTCCTTCTGATTCGGCTTTGGTGCCTCTTACTCGAGGGCTGCTTCGAAACTGGCCATACAGACCCTTCACGGCGTTTGTCCGTTGAACTTCCTGAACGTTCTGAATGGGCTCAAAGTCGGAAAACAAATAGGTTGAATCTTGAGGCTGAGAGCGATCCTAGGCTGCGCGACCTCAAGAGGGATTCCACACAAGTCTTCACAGGGCCGCGTAAAACATTTGTTTTTGAAAGTTTTTAAGAAAGCGACAAATCGCTCGCGCCGAAGATAGTGTGGAACCAATCTGGATCAGGCCAGGATCCTTCTCAGTACTCACGCCGACAAGCATGATTTCATTCATTAAAAGGCTTAGCACGCCTCTCTTTCTCTCAAAATGATCAAAATTTTACAAAACCCGAGGAATTCCTTCCTCTTCGTTTTCATCACCGCAGTGTTCAAAAAGTTTGTTTTTGGAAAACTTAGGTTAATGCAATGAGTTTGGCGCGCAGGAGAGCAGGCGTGATGTACTGTCAGCCCAATCAAATTCTCTGGCACTTATGCTGAAAGCAAACATGAAGTTTGAGATAGCAACAGCTGCTTCAATCGGCTCTGTTGGTGCAACTGGCCCCTCGGCAGAAACAGACTCAAAACTAAAACAGATAATTACAAAACAAGACGGTGTTCGAGGCAACAAACCCTGAATCACCTGGTATTATATACAACGGGGACTGACTCGATACAATCAGACAGACCCTTAAGCAAAAAAGACTGACTCAAGACAAAGAGACAGACTCAAAATAAAAGACTGACTCGACATCCAAGCCAGGATTTACAAAACTCAGTTTCACCGATGCTCAAAAAAAATGCGTGCCAGACGCTTCAAAAATACACCAAATGTTGCCCGCAGGCGGTCCACTTCACATACTCGCAGTATCTGAGCCCTCAAAATCCAACAACTGAGTGGTGACGGGCTTGCCTGAGGTGGGTGGTAGGATAACCTTGTTATCGATCAAATCCTGCACTTCATGACGAAGGCGGGAACATCCATCGGTACTGTGACCGGACTGTTGATGGTACGCGCAGTACAAGGTAGCATCATGAGTGGCGGGGAGATTCTTCGGGAGTGGCCGGGGCTCCAAAGGCTTAAGATGCCCATTCTTCGCCAATATTAGCAATGCCCTAGACAAAGGCATGTGGAGGTCGTGAAAGACCCTGCGCCCTCGGGGCAGGTACTTTGCAGTTTGAGGATTCTTGCCAGATGCGCTAGCGAAAGGATCGGCTGGCGCTGCCTTGGCTTTTTGAACCTTTCCCGGTGCAGGGTTGGGAGTGACAGGAATTGTCTGGGCATGACGGGGCCCATCCCGGTTTTCTGCCTGGCTTGAACTGCCTTTGATTGGAGCGGGGAAAGCATCTTCCACAGCTTTGATCACGATTGCGGATGTTTGTTGCTTGTTCATCCCTCTGACTTTCAGAGCCTCGACTGCCCACAGTAGTTGTTCAATAGGGTCGGCGTCTACCTTTGCCTTGTCCTTTCCCCTGGCCTCAGCCTGATCAAGGGTCGGGGTTGATGCTGGCATGTCGCGGCTGTAGCTGGAAGCCACCTCTGGCTGGCTAAGCTCTATTACGATCCGCCCCAGTAGCGGGGGCTCTTGTGGCACGAAATTCCCGGCATATGGCGCCGCTGGCGGTGAAGCCGACATTCCATAGGCGAGGTCTGCCACAGACCTTTGGAGGTCACCTATCAATCCCATCATTTCGAAGGTGGTGGGCTCACGAGCCTGGTATAACTGAGGAGCCCAAACCGGGTGCACAACCGGCGACCTGGGCGGGTATGACATACTGATGCTGGCCTCACTCTGCGGAGCGGTCCCCTGCTCCAATGCAGCCGTCATAACCACAATTTCTTCTGAATTTTGTGCCACCATAAATCCTGCCTCAACAAGGGGAAACACTGGCTATTCTGTATCAACTCTGCAACTCTCTGAACTGAAAGAAAAAACAGACAGCGTTTCAGCCCAAACTGATCGGATACGGGCGTAGCCAAACAACTGTACCCTACTGCTGATCAATGTTCCCAAATTTCTGTTCCCAAAATACTGAATCTGATACCCGCGGATAACTGATTCCTGATAACTGATTCTCAACAATACTGATTCTGGTGCCCTCGGGCCCGATACTCAAACTCGCAAACTGGTATATGCGTTCCTGTAGAGATATACTCTAAAAGCACATAGCAAATAAAGAGAGCTCAATCACCTCTATGTTGGGGTAGGGTTTCCCTGTATTATTTTGTCAGGAGCTAGGGTTTCACTACGCACGCGGCGGTTTCAAACAACCTATAATCGGGTAAGCAACCTGTCCTAGCTGGGAATGGTCACTATGGATTCCGAATATGCACTAGGTCGGATGGTCAAAAATGGTGCCCCGGTAAACCGGGGTTTGTGTTCCCATACTGTCAGAGCCCATAGCCAGTCAGCCTTATGGACATGCCTTGACAAGACAAGCCTCCAGCAAACCGTTCAGGAATGGCAGATGGCAAACACTGTGTTCCTAGGCGCACCAATGCACATGCAATGCAAAGAAACACATAAGTGAAATCAAAACAGGATATCACGAGTTCGAGTCAAGCTCTCTAAAATTCCGCAGCAGAGTCGCCAGAAACTGTAACAAGTCCGCGGGGGGGACCTCGCTACAGTTCGGACTCTCGATTTTGTGTCGCGGTTCTTAATCTTGAACCAAAGAGTCCAAATCTGGCAAATTGTTTTGAGAAATAGATTTTTGAAAAAGTAGTGCCAAACATGGACTGCTTTGCCAGATACAGAGTCGCCACCTAAATATTTTTTTAAAATGGGAAATTTAGAAAACCCTGACTCGGTGCCGAAGGCCACATGTCCGTCATCACCGGAGTTGTCTCGGCTCGGGAGCTTGGGTACGATCGAGGAAGGTTAGCTCTGAGCACCCCCTTTCGCCCGGTCCGAAAACCGGCCTCTACTAACCGTGATATCCGTTTTTGAAAACTTTATGTGTTCTTAAACCAATTATTAGCCTAGAATTACTACGTTATGCGCGCAGCAAATAAGTATAGACCAAA
The DNA here is from genome assembly GCF_055761805.1 of Camellia sinensis. Taxonomy (NCBI): domain Eukaryota; kingdom Viridiplantae; phylum Streptophyta; class Magnoliopsida; order Ericales; family Theaceae; genus Camellia; species Camellia sinensis. The sequence continues at coordinate 6,435,220 of NW_028128989.1, read as the reverse complement.
TCGCCCAAATTGGAACAAAACATTTCATGTTTGTTTTGAAAATGGTTTGCTACTCGCAAGTAGGCTAAAATACAGATTTTGCCACCCTCAAGTGGGCTTTTAGGAAAAATGGTTTTGCCACTATCGAGTGGGCTTAAAACTCGCAATTTTAATGAATTATCCTAATTTAGGCAATTCGACCTTCATCCACAGGCATTCAAGCAGTTTATAACACATAAGCATCTAGCCACATGTTAAGCATGCTGTTATGGCAACATTCACACTCATGCGATATGCTAAAGCGGAAATACTTACATCGTACTCCGTGCCAAAACAAAGAACTCGTTAGTAAACATGCATGATCCAAGTCCGTGTTGAGTGTCTAATGCATCGCATACAAAATGTTGCTACAATAGGCTCGGCTATCCTAAACATGTCATGTGAAAATGCACAATTATCACATATTCACTTTTTGATTTGAAGTACGAATGCAGTTAGCGTGATGTACCGAGCCTAATGCATGTAATACAAAATGCATGAATGCACGCATGCATAGCATAAGGTATGCTGAATTTAAACATGCCCTAATTTACCATCATAAGCAGGTAAATAAAAGGGAAGAAAGACGTGAGGTTGGAAGACATACACACACTCACGCACACTTATTACAGATTTGCCCTCGCTCGGAGGGACCGAATAAATATTACAAATTAATTAACTACGCAAGCTAATTAATATTACAAATTGCCTAATTTAATTAACAAATTAAATAGACTAAGAAAAACAGTAAAACGCCTCGAGAAGCGCGCCGCCATGCACAAGCTGCCTCTGTTTTCCTTCCTTCACTCCTCTGGAGGCTGTCAAAACCTCAGGGTTACATCCCTGGGCACTGGGGAGTACCACCGGCTGAGTGAGATCATCACCGGCATTGGTATGTGGCCATCGGCACAAAATTGAAGCTGTCAGCAGAGAAAAGATTGCCGGCCGGCACCTTACACTGCCGGTCGGCAAAGAAAGCCTGCAGAACCTGCAACTCACAGCAACAGAGGGCAAAACAAGGCATGGCAGAACAATTCAAGGCATGTATGCACCAACCATGTCCCTTATCGTGATAATGACTCAAAGGGGCATGTGCCTCGATTCTCGGACCACCAATCACGCATTTCCATGCATGATGGCCCAAAGAATCAAGTATGCAGCTTTGGTTTCAAATGCAATGCAAACCAATCAAACAAAACTCCCAATCCCTATCACCCAAGTCAAGGGACAAGGAATGCATGCAAGATGCAATGCAACCTAGGCATACAAGCTAGGAATGCAACATGGCATGGCAATGAACTTATGCAATTATGCAAGCATACATGTGGCAATGCAAATGGATGGCAAGATGGGCTTATACATGAATTAGGCAGCTCTAATAAGGCCTAAAACAGTGGCCATAATGCTCAAAGATGGAGGCTAAACACACATGCACACATACACATGTTATGGTCCAAACCTTAGGCACAAATTGAACAACCCTCAAGCACACTTGAAAAGGACAATCATGGACTATTAACATGCAACATAAGCTCTGAAAATGCATGTTAGGATGGTGTCAAACCAAGCGACAAAATCAAGTCAAACATGCAACAAATAGTCCAAGTATTCAAAGCAAACCAATGGAGCATTGAACTACACTTAACAAGGCCAAACATGGCATGAAAGGAATGACCAAAATCAGAGGTTTAGCATGTTAAAACAAAGCTAAAGGACTACTTAGATGGCATCTAAGTGACTCAAAATCAAAGGCATGCATAAACACCAAAACATGGAGCATTGCTACACAAGCTTAAGAGGCATTAAAGATGCATGCAAGGCAATCAAACAAGCATGGAAATGGGACTGAAATAACATATAAAGTGACCCCAAATCACCAAATCAATGCAAAGATGTCATGCTATACATCCATATGCTCAAGGCCAACAAGCCTCAATACAAAGGAGCTATATGATGCATGCCAAATTCGACCCAAACAACCTAGGACAGACCTAGAACATGGCAAAACATGCACAAAATCTTCACAAGACCAAGCCTAAAACATGCTCCAACAAAGGCTAACAACCTAAGACATGTTAAGGCATAACAAGGCATTACAAGGCAACTATGCTAATCATGCATGGAGTACCAAAACCAACTTAAAATCATGTTATATTATGGATATATAAGCATGAAAAACAGCCTAAACATGCTCAACACACACTCAAGCATAGGCTCTCTCAAGAGGCCAAAACATGCCCTTTTCAAGGACAACAAGGAGAGGGGGTGGCCCTCTCCTTCTTGGGACTTCAAGGCATCATCTTCACCACTGAAATCCCTCAAGATTTCAGTGGTGAAGAGACCCCAACACTAAAATCCCGGAGCTAGCACAAAATGGCTCAAAATGAGGCCTTTCAAGGCCTAAGGGGGGTCAACCACCCTCAAACAATAAAACACTCTTAATAAACAATAAAGAGGGCCTAAAAACAGAACTTTTTTATGTTATACAATAAGCACAAAAACAGCTCTAAGATAGGTAGAAATACAATGCAAAAATGGGGAATAAAGGTGTTAGTTTCTTACCCTTGATGACCCCTTCACAAATGGTGCTCCAATGGCCTTTCTTAGCTTGAATCCAACACCAAAACTTCAAAACCAGTCCCTTGGATCCTCAAGAGCCAAAGGAAGGTGAAACACTATGTGTTTGTGTGCAATAGTATGGACTAAACACACTAAAACACATACAAGAGGGAAAAAGAGAGAGATAAGGTGTAACAAACCCTAACCCTAGATCTCAAACCCTAACAATGGCTGTCTAAGCTCTCCAAAATATCTAAACTCTCTAACCTAAGTCCTCTTTCCTTGTTACAAGAGAGAGCCTCCCTCTATGTCTCTTGTAAAGCTTACAAGACAAGCTTTACAAGAGGGAGATCCCTCCATACACGTGTATGGAGGAGAGCAAAAGCAAGACAGCTGTATAAAAATATCTGCAAAAGTAGATGAACAGCAATCGGCCGGCCAAAAATGCCATCTTGGCCAAAAAGAGTGCCGACCGGCACAAAATAGTGCTGACCGGCAACAAATAGTGCCGGCCGGCAAACTACATTGCCGGTGGCAGCAAAAACCAGCCGGTGGCCTCTAGCCACTGCCGGTGGTGGGTGGGGATGGTCTACAAGCCCTACCCTGCCTCTCCAAGGCAAAACACAAGTGTTCGGTGTGAAACCGGACACTAAACGGTCGAGTTCGGGGATCCTGAGGCAAGGCGCACGAGCCAAGACCTCCGGGAACTCCAAACGAACACAAACATGGAAGATCACCGTGTGTTCAAACGGTGACGTCCAAGTCTTGAGGACGGTCAAAAATGGGGTGTCTACAGAGGCGTATCCACCAGGGGCAAATGCCAAGGAAAAAAGGGCAATCAGAAGAATGGCTGTTCAGTTTATCATCTGTGGGGGTAAGCTGTACAAGAGAGGTCATCTGGGAATGCATAAGCTCTGTGTAGAAGCTGAAGAATCGAAGCGCCTGATGGAGGCCATCCATGGAGGAGAGTGCGGTGCACACATGAATGGAGTAATGCTGGCCAGAAAGATCCTCAGACAGGGCTACTACTGGTCTACAATGGAAGAGGATTGTATCAGTTTTGTTCGGCGATGCCACAAATGCCAGATCCATGCAAACCGCATGAACATCCCGCCGTCAAAGCTATATAACATGACTTCGCCATGGCCATTTTCGGTTTGGAAAATTGATGTGATCGGGGCTGTTACTCCGAAGGGATCGAATGGGCATGAGTTTATTTTGGTCGCGATAGATTACTTTACAAAGTGGGTCGAGGCCCAATCATATGCCGTGTTGAAAGCGTCGCACGTTGCAAAGTTCATCAGAAACAACATCATCTGTCGCTATGGGGTCCCAAACGAGATTATTTCGGATAATGGTTCCCACTTTAAGAAGGAAGTAATTGACTTGTTGGAGAAATATAATGTGGCTTTTCATAAGTCATCCACGTACCGACCGCAAACCAACGGAGCAGTTGAGGCCGCCAACAAGAACATCAAGCATATACTACGGAAGATGGTGGAAACCTACCGAGATTGGCCAGATAAGTTGCCATTTGCTCTGTGGGGCTACAGGACTTCAATTAGAACTTCTACCGGAGCGACTCCGTATTCATTGGTTTATGGGATGGAGGCCGTTCTACCTATCGAAATTGAGGTTCCGTCATTACGAGTGTTGGCTGAGTGTCAAATAGCCGAAACAGATTGGCAGCAGAGCAGGTTTGAGGAACTTATGCTCTTTGATGAGAGAAGACTGAAAGCACTGTACCATGTTCAAGGCTATCAGCGCAGAATCGCCCGGGCTTTCGACAAGAAAGTTAAGTCCAGGAATCTAAAGGAAGGAGATTTGGTGCTCAAGGACAACCGAGCTCCCGTCCACGACCCAAGGGGCAAGTTCAGGCCTAATTGGACTGGTCCCTACATCATCAAAGCTATCTAGTCAGGTGGAGCTGTGGTTCTGATGGACCTAGATGGCCTGGAGTTCTCCCAACCGATCAACATGGACAAGTTGAAGAAATATTACCCTTGAGAGGCTCGCTAGGCCGAAAACCCGAAAGGGCGACCTAGGCAAAAGTTAGAGCACAAAAAATTAGAAAATATAAAAACTGAGCTTGCAAGGCTGAAAACCCGCAAAGGGCGGCTTTGGCAAAAGTTAGAGCGCAAAAGGAGAGTGAAAATACTCGAGTGAACCTGAGCCTGAACTACGTAAGGCTTGATTCCCATCTTTGGGATACGTAGGCAACTTCATCCTGGAGTTCAGCCATAAATCTTTTCCCCGATCAACTTTGTCCATTTGATCGTCTCAGTCATCTTTGTCTATCAGCGTCCATTGGAATCTTCAGTGCAGTGCTTTTTAGACTAGGGCAACTTTCTGTTGCCATGCAGTGCCGCGGTACTCTTCAGACTGGGGGCAACTTTCCAGTTGGGGGGTCCGGGGTTGTGCACCCCGGTGACAGATCTCAGGTGTGTCCAGTTCTGATCCACATTCAAAATGTCTTTGAAAAGTTTTAATAAAAGCTGACTTCGTTTAGAATAATCTTTTTACAACTTTGACCATTTTTTGGACCAAAGCGGAAAATTTTCAGTACCACAACCTTCAATTCCATTGATTTCAAAACAGAGTTCTCCTGCTCTTGCATACAATCGAAGTTGCTTCTTATTACATTCATAAAGAAAACTTGAAAGTACTAATAAAACAATAAATCTGGGGCATAGTCAAGGCAGGTGCTCCTACGCCCCCTCCCAGAGCTGGTCGAAACCTCTGACGCCAAGGTGGGCCCAACCTGTGCCTCATCATTAAGCCAATCCAACCACTCATCAGACAAAGTGCAACAGAAAGTAGGAGCGGGGGCCAGGAGTTCTCTCATCCTCCACGCGGTGGCCTGCCAAGCAAGCTGTGCGCCTCGGGCTGGGAATGCAGCAAGATACTCTATCCCCTCTGGCGGGCAGGTCTGATCATGGCCAAATTGACGCCGAATCCAGAATGGGAAGTAGAATACACAGTGAGTAAGACCAATCAATTGAATCCCAGTCTGCCGGGGCATATTGTAACTCATTGCCGGAAGGCTCAGCCAAGGGCACCGCCAAGCAATACGGTCTGCGGACAAGCAGCACATCCAAGCGAACCACCATCCCTCATCCAGGGCATTGACTAGACGGTGTCGGAAGAAGTAGCCGCGAGCTGAATACGTTGGACAAGAGTCCACAACCTGCAGCTTGTCCATCAACCATACCTGGGGAGGGATGAAAAATGAGAGAATAAAGAATAGAGAGATGTACGAGGAGAGAAAAGTGAGAATAGGGTTTTGTAAGAAAAGACCGAGCTTGAGGGCCGAGTGATGTGAGCAATGCATATATGTAAGATTGGGTGGGAAACATTACCTGCAGTAATAGTGGACTCCCTGCTAATCTGGTCGCCTCATGACGATGAAAGGCGTCTAAGCCCATCAACGTCTCAGCCAGAGTCATGGCAATACAGCTCTTGCCCTCCTTCAAGCCTTGGGCAACCTCGATTAGCCGGACACTAGACCCTTCAGAGCCTGAGACAAATAGAAAATGAGATAGCACGCACAAATAGAGGGCGTGTCGCCGGAAGCCTTGCCAGTGATGGTTGTTGCGATCGCCGGCATCAGAAAACCGATCGATCAAACTCGGAATGTCCAGCATCCCGTCATAAATCAGAGACCGAGCGTCACGCATACTGAGTCCACACATTCTCCCTAAGGAATGGGCATGGCCGAAATTAAGCTGGGGCAGGAGCTCCTCGTCGCGCTCGGACTCCATTAAGGCTCGGAAATCCTCAAAAGTAGGACATATCTCTTGTCCAGCGAAGCTAAAGACATGCGTCACCGGATTCCAAAACCTTGCCGCGGCATGGAGAAACGGGAGGTGCAATGAGGTACGACCCAGAGTGAATAGTGCATTCATGCCGAAACCCCGAAAATTCAATTTTTCCGAGCTATCCAAGCTAGCAATCCAAGCTGTGAGATTTTGAGAAAGAAACTCTTCCATTGGAGCAAATCAGTGTGAAAGTGAGAAAAACTACGAAGCTGGGGTCTTTTGTAGGAGATAAGGTTGAGTGGAGGACAGGTGTCAACATTCTGGTGATTCCCTCATTAACAGCCGGCCGGCCAAATATTCTGCCGACCGACCATAATTTTTTGCCGACCGAGCAATTTTATGGCCGGTGGCCATTCCTTGCAGCCGGTGGTCTCTACCCCTGGCCGATGGGCTTCCCTATGGCTCCATGAAGCTGTTTATGCTAGGCATTGGGGAACTTCACCACCTCCGACCCCTCCCCCGGCGATCGATTCTTGCGGAGTCACACATGTCCGCTTGTCAAGTCATTGTACATTTGCTTATCGAGTTGTATTTCACTCTCTTTGAGCTCTTGATTTGTTTATCGAGTTGTACTCACACTTGTTTGGTTATATCACACTTTTGTTTTGCTTATCGAGTTGTAAGTCGGTTCACTACCTGATTATTACGATGCAAATTTTTAGTGTTCAAAATAAGTTCAATTTCGTTCACATTGTGGTGTGAGACCTTGCGATACGATGCACAGAAAGTTGACAAATGCAACATCTTTTGAACAAAATGGTTGTTTCATTCCCATCACGTGTTTTGCAAAATGTGTAATTTTTAAAAAAAAATATATAAATAAAACCTGCCCGAGGCAGTGCAATGTGCTTAAACTACCAGTAAAAAGGAAAGTAAAGCATAGAATGGCAGGGTGGCAAAGTGTCGGAATTGATACCAGTGAAACTCCCCTTGCGGTCAACGCATCTTCCGCACCTTTGTTCGAGTCAACCACATGGTTTGACGCCTTCACAGTACGGGAACGCACACTTTTGAAACGTGAACCTTCGAGTTGACCTCAGGCCACAACTTCTGCGGGCGATGCTCGATTTATAACGGAGGACGTCCCGTCCCGTATCCTTTTCATATCTTGTGAATCCCAAAAAATCGTTTCGATTATGCTATGTTACAACACTTTACATTCCAGCATCGTGAATAACATGTTTTACTTGCATGTGTACATTCAACTCTTCTCGATTTCATTACCTGCGTAGACCGCATGTTTGTAATCAATTTCATTACTTGTGTAGACTGCATGTTAATTACATTACCTGCGTAGACCGCATGTTTGTAATCAATTTCATTACTTGCGTAGACCGCATGTTAATTACATTACCTGCGTAGACCGCATATTTGTAATCAATTTCATTACTTGCGTAGACCGCATGTTAATTACATTACCTGTGTAGACCGCATGTTTGTAATCAATTTCATTGCTTGCGTAGACCGCATGTTAATTACATTACCTGTGTAGACAGCATGTTTGTAATCAATTTCATTACTTGCGTAGACCGCATGTTAATTACATTACCTGCGTAGACCGCATGTTTGTAATCAATTTCATTACTTGCGTAGACCGCATGTTAATTATATTACCTGCGTAGACCGCATGTTTGTAATCAATGTCATTACTTGCGTAGACCGCATGTTAATTACATTACCTGCGTAGACCGCATGTTTGTAATCAATTTCATTACTTGTGTAGACCGCATGCTAATTACATTACCTGCGTAGACCGCATATTTGTAATCAATTTCATTACTTGCGTAGACCGCATGTTTTGCTTGCGTAGACCGCATGTTTCGCTTGCGTAGACCGCATTATTGTTCAATTTCATTACCTGCGTAGACCGCATGTTTTGCTTGCGTAGACCACATGATTGTTAAATTCATTACTTGCGTAGACCGCATATTCTACTTGCGTAGACCGCATGATTGTCCAGCTTCATTGCTTGCGTAGACCTCATGCTTATGATCAAATTCATTGCCTGCGTAGACCGCGTGCTCCATTTACACTTCTGTGCCTTCACAACATTGTTATGCTCCCCACTTGCTTTGCGTTGTTACGCATTTTGAGTGCACTACTATGCATGTTGTTAACAATATTATACCTGTTAAGTTTGTTTTCTTTGCAGGCACGATATTGTATGTACGGTTCATTTGAGGCTGGTGCAACCAGACGAGCCGCACAGGTATTGTATCCTCCAAGTGAGACGTATTGAGAACTACATAATTCTCTTACATCCCCTCTGCATTGTAGTGTAGTTCGGTGTATGCTAGCTTAAAATTGTCGCATGTGTGCTTTGTTACAGCTTTCTTTGCATGATCATAAGTTATGTTTGGTTATGTGCATTGTCTTGCATTTTGCCCCCGCCTTCGGGCGCATATCTTGTTTATCTTGCATGTTTGTCTAAGTCTTCGGCCTTGTCAAAAATGGGTCGTCTCTGGGCTTTGACATTCACTCCCGTCATTGTTATGACTTTCGAGTTCTGTCAAAGAGGGGCAACTGTAGACACCCCATTTTTGACCGTCCTCAAGACTTGGACGTCACCGTTTGAACACCCGGTGATCATCCATGTTTGTGTTCGTTTGGAGTTCCCGGAGGTCTCGGCTACGCGCCTTGCCTCAGGATCTTCGAACTCGACCGTTTAGTGTCTGGTTTTGCACCAAACACTTGCATTTTGCCTTGGAGGGGTAGGGAATGCCTTGTGAGGCACCCCCACATACCACCGGCCATGGCTAGAGGCCACCGGCTGGTTTTTGTCTCCATCGGCAATATATATTGCCGGTCGGCACTATTTTCTGCCGGTTGGCACTCTTTTTTGCCAAAATGGCATTTTTGGGCAGCCGACTACTGTTCATCTACTTTATGTAGATATTTTGTGCCAGCTGTGATAGCTAGCACCAACTCTGCTTCCCTCCATACACGTGTATGGAGGGATCTCCCTCTAAGCAAGCTTGTTGAATAAGCTTTGCAAGAGGGACTTCTATAAGAGGAGAGGTCTCCTCCTTGTTCTAGGTTAGAATTTTTGAAGGCAAAACCAGAGCTTATACATATAGATACACCCTCTCTCTATACTTCCCTCTCTCTCCTCCTTTGTGTGTGTTTCTTGGCCTAAAAGTGTGATTTTACCTTACTTTTGCACTAATACACACACTATTACACCTTGCTCCGAGATTGAGGGACTTTGAGGGTTGATTCTTGAGTTTTGGGGCTGTTTTTGATCAAAAGGAGAGGGCTGCATTGGCTGTTCTTGAGGTGTGCTTCAAGGGTGAGCACTTTGCTTTAGTTTCCCCAAACTTGCACTAGTCTTTTACCTATCTTTCTCGCTGATTTAGTTTTTGTGCATAACATAAAAAAGGCTTATATTTTCATGCTTTAGAACTTTCATTAAGGGTCTTTAGTGGTTTGAGTTCAAACTCACCCTCTTAGGCCTCATTTGGCCTTTTTGTTGCCTCCTTGGTAAGGCCTTATTTGCTTAAGTGTTTTGGTCTTCTCACCACTGAAAACCAGTGGATTTTCAGTGGTGAGGAAGGTGGTTTGAAGTCTTGCATAGGGGAGGGACACCCCTCTCCCTTCATTGTTTTATTTCCTTGCATTTTAGCTTAAAGGGTAACATGCATGCTAGATCGGTTTTGGCCCTTTTTCAAAGGTTTTGGGTGTTTTTAGGTCATATGTAATCTCTGTTTTTGGTCAGATTTGTGTCCTTTTGCATGCTTAATATACTTGCTTTACATTCCTCCATTTGGCCTAGAAATGCATCTCATGTTTAGGTCGTGGTTCTTACATGTATTGGTCTAATTTCTTGGAGGTGTTGGCATTGTTTTACCATGTTTAAGGTCTGTTGGCCATCTATTTCAGTCATGCTTGCCTTGTTTGGTGTCATCTCTTTGTGTTTTGGCTTGTAAGCCTTGAGTATATTGACCTCTAGCATGTGTAGCTATGACAATCCTCATGATTTGGCATCATTTAGGACCATATTTGAGTCCATAAATCATGTTTATATGTGTGCATGTGTGACCTCTTTCATGCCTTGAGGGTGTGCCCTCTTATGCCTAGAAATGAGCTTCGGTGCATACGTCTCTTTGGAGCCACCTTAGCCGCCATGTTAGTAGGTTTTGGAGTCCATTTTGCATGCTGAGTTTCTGTTTTGGCTTGTCCAATTCATGCCATGAGTGGTCATGTTGGTGGAAGTGAGGTACCCTCCTTTTGTGCCATAACTTTAGGACCATTGGCTTGCTTGTTGGCATGAGTTTTTGTCCACCTTCCTAGGCAATTTTGGCCACTGTTTTGGGGTGGATCAAGGTCTGCCCCTTTATGGTTTAAGGCCCTCTTGCATGCTTGTCTCATGTCCATTGCATGATTGCTTCATTAAGTGTTGTAATATGTTGATCCCACTCCTTAAATGGTCCATGTTTGCATTACATTTGCATCTTGCATGCCTAGCATTGCATACTTGCCATATTAGTTGCATGACACTTGGCATGCCTTGCATAATTAGTATCATGTTGCATTTTGAGCCATGTGAGCATAACATGCATTGCATTACTTGGTTTGGGATGTCAAACCAAGTGTGAGGGTCAAGGAACATTCATACTATGAGTGATGTAATGTGCCTTGATTCTCGGTCACCGAGGCCCTTGACTCCGGCATGATAGGGTCTTGGTCCTCATTTGTGTGGTTGCATGCATCTTTACATCAAGTGGCAAATTTGATCCCTTGGGCTATCATGCACCATTGATGGCTCGAGGATCGAGGGCCATGCTTCCCTGAGTTCAAAGCATGATGGGAAGCATGACCATGCTCACATGTGCCTGAAATCCCATGCCATATGCTGTCTGTCCTCTGTTGCTGTCAAAACTGTCTCCTGCAGGAAGTTTCTGCCGACCGGCATAATTCATTGCCGACCGGCCATTGTTGAAATGCCGATGACCCAATCAACAGCTGATGGAAGTTATGAACGGCCGGTGGGAATTTCCTCCAGCCGGTGGTGTTCTGCAGTGTGCAAGGAACCTGTCCCAGAATTTTGGCATTTTTCAGAGAAGCAAGGCAGTAAAAACAGAGGCAGCAATGGTATGGTGCGGGCTTTCCGGCCGAGACGGGTTCGAGCATGCATCATTCACGCATCCCGAGGCGTGGGCTGTGGCCACCTTTCTTTTTTTTCTCTGCATTCATTCTATTAAGTAAATTAGAAATTCTGTAATAATTTATTTGTTTATTATTCGGATTGTAATATTCATTTGGCCCCTCCGAGTGAGGGCAATTATGTAATAAGTGTGCGTGAGTGTGTGTATGTCTCCCAACCTCACGTCTTTCTTCCCTTTTATTTACCTGCTTATGATGGTAGATTAGGGCATTTTTAAAATTAGCATACCTTATGCTATGCATGCGTGCATTCATGCATTCGTATTGCATGCATCAGGCTCGGTACATCACGCTAACTACATTTGCACTTCAATCCCAAATTGAATACGTGCATCAATTGATCGCATTTCACATACCATGCTTAGGTTAGCCGAGCCTACTTTGATTGCATCCTGTATGTGTTACATTAGGCAATCTGACATGAACTAGGATCGCACACGTTTGCTAACTAGTTTATTGTTTTGGCATGGAGTACGATGTAAGTATTTATGCTTTAGCATCCCTCATGCGTGTGAGTGTTACCATGACAGTATGCTTGCCATGCAGCTAAATGCTTATGTGATAAATTGTTTGAATGCCTGTGGGTGAAGGTTGGACTGCCTGAGTTGGAAAAACTCGTTGAAATCCGTATTTTAGCCTACTTGCGGGTAGCAAATTCCAAAACATTTTTCGAAATAAACGGATGTACAGTGCTTATTTCCAAATTAGGTAATCTAGTCTATACTTGTATGCTGTGCGCATCACATAGTAATTCTAGGCTAATAATCGGAATAAGAACACATAGCATTTTCAAAACTGTATATCACGGTTAGTAGAGGCCGGTCTTTAGACTGGGCGAGAGGGGGTGCTCATAGCTGACCTTCCCCAATCGTACCCTAGCTCCCGAGCCGAGACAACTCCGGTGATGACGGACATGTGGCCTTCGGCACCGAGTCAGGGTTTCCTAAATTTCCCCTTTAAAAAATATTTAGGTGGCGACTCTGTATCTGGCAAAGCAGTCCATGTTTGGCACTTCTTTTCAATAAATCTGTTTCTCAAAACGATTTGCCAGATTTGGACTCTTTGGTTCAAATTAAGAACCGTGACACAAATCGAGTCCGAACTGTGGCGAGGGCCCCACGCGGGCGCGTCTACAAGGCCTCTTCTCGCCGCTCTGGTGGAGAGGTGGTGGGACACCACCGACTCATTCCACTTCTCGGTCGCGGGAGACATGACGATGACTCCCTATGACTTCTCGATGCTCACCGGCATTGGGGTAGGAGGTGATCCGATCCCCTTCGACACCGACATGGACGAGTGGGAGGCCGCTTAGATTTACTTGCTGGGCGAGATGCCGCCTCTCGCACACCCCGGCTTCGTCAAATATTCACGGTTCGAGGTCCAGTTCAGGGTTCAGCCAACCTTGGCTGAGGAGGCACCGATGACCTAGGAGGAGGTGGAGCAATACGCTCGCGGCTTCCTGATGTTTCTGCCGGGGACGACCATTTTCGCCGATCGGGCGAACACCGTGCCTCTCTGTTTGTTGAGTGTGCTAGTGGACGCCACGCGGATCCTGCGCTACGACTGGGGTGGCACTGCCTTGGCTACTCTGTACGGATACATGAGCTCAACCTCCCGTTACAGCGGGCAGTTGCTCGGAGGCTACTGGCGAGCTTGGGAGGTACATCTTCTTTTTCGCTTTACATTTCTGCTTTACATTTTCTGTACTCTGTACACTGCACACACTGCGGTCTGCTTTACGCTGACTGTATATGGCACACACGGCACACATATACTCTATTTTACACTGACTGTATACTGCACACACTGTACACTCTGCACAATACACTACACAATACCCGGTTTTGCAATTTCTGCTTTATTCTGTATTCTGCTTTATCTGATAAGCATACTGATACTTTGCAGTTGTGGGTCTACGCCTACTTTCTGAGGCTTGCGCCAGTGCCTGACGAGGAGACCCCTCTTGTTGTTCCATTCTCTCGACGCTTCGACGTGAGATGCGTGCGGAGACCGCGAGAGACATTCATCTTCTTCCGTCGCTACTTTGACACCATCACCCCCGCAGAGGTATGTTCAACTTTAGAGTTTATTTAAACTTCACTTTACACTGTATTTTCAATAACAGTAGATAACAAACTGCATGCCATTTACAAATCACCTGGCAGCCTTGGGCTCCATTGTCAAACGTGATACGGGAGCGATTTGCCGGTGCCAAGGAGACCGCACGCTTTAGGATCTTACTGGAGGGGCCGGTTTGTTGGGCTTGGTACCTGGGTGAGCATTTCCTACGCCAGACCCTAGGTTTGCCAGAGCAAATAGTCCCGGTTCACCCTCCTGAGCATATGAGGGATACCGAGACGTTCACCCCTGAGCAGATGGCCGACTATACGATCGGCTGGGATGCGACACACTTCATAGGCATAGGTGACTACTCAGAGTACGTTCAGACGTATATCATGCGGCCTTTGAGCAACGGCCGTCGAGCCGAGAGAGAGAGGCTTGCGGTGTCAGTGGCTGGAGTAGGGGCAGGAGAGGGAGCGGGAGCACCGAGGATGGCTCGGGCCCGTGGCAGGAGTGGAGCTCGGAGAGGGCGGGGGCCTAGTTGGCCAGCACTGCCCACGACGATGACGTGCAGAGGGCGGGGTGGGGTGACTTACCAGATCCCCACTGCTTCCCCTCCGGCTGATCATGAGTTAGTCGGGTTCTATGGCTTGCCTCCGGTATTTACTACTGCATTTTGCATTCTACACAGTCATTTCATTTCAATTCATTTGATATTCCGCAGAATACTGAGACTTCTAACACTTTTGCAGGCTTCCTCCGAGTACACTCGCCAGTCCCTGGAGTTAACCGTTTCGGTGATAGGGATGCTTCAGCAGAGCCTCGTCCTTTTGGCCATTTACAGTATTCCGGTATGTTCTTCTGACCACGGTCTCAAACCATACATAAACTGTTTCACATAATCTGATGCACAACTCAACACTTGATACACGGCCCTCATGGCGTCTGACACACTGTAGCCCACAGACTGTTCACAGCACTGCTCACGGCATTCATACACTGTACTCATACACCGCATTCTACACTGATACACTACTCACGGTATTCACACACTGTATTCATACACTGCATTCTACACTAATACACTGCTCACAGTATTCACACACTCTATTCATACACTGCATTCTGCACTGATACACTGCTCACAGTATTCACACACTGTATTCATATACTGCATTCTGTAGCATACTGATGCGTTTGCCATTTGTACTTTTCAGCATCCCTTCCAGATTCCTACTATAGGAGGTGCTCCAGCTGGACCATCCGTTCCTGTTCGAGGGAGAGATGGAGAGGGCAGAGTATACCCCCGCACCAAGGCGGGGCGCACTCATGTTGGGAGTAGCTCACGGGCACCAGTCCCCGATGACGATGAGTCCGAGGCGGAGGCGGAGGCGGAGTCATCTGAGGAGGAGACCGGAGATGGCACTGACTCAGGCTCAAATGACGGCGCTAATGACGATGCTCCTGGACCTTCGTCCAGGAAGAGGACGAGGACAGACCCTTAGGCCTGAGGCCGCTTGACATTGATCCAGATTTTTGCTGCTTTTCTTCTTCTTTTTTTTTTTGTACTTTTCTTTTTTTTGCTGGTAACTAGAGTACCTTGTACTGCCGCAGGCAGGTTTTGTTTTTTGTTTTTTTTTCAAAACTTTGAACTTGAAAAAGATGATGAAATGAAACAAAGCTTTTTATCTGAAAAAGTGTTACATTTTGGTACATTACATTACATCACATCACATAACAATGTAAATGGAATTCATCTCCTATCTAAAAGTCAAATATTTGTATTGTAATAACCAGGTAACGAACCGGCCAACGGCAAAATGACTCATACAACCCACTACTTAGTCTGAACACTCGGCCCATACTTTGCTAAGAATTAATCTGCATACAGGCCATTCTGTTTATTCTGCACACGGCAAACCCTGAACAAACAGTCCAATCTGACAAGACGGAATACAAAGGTAGAATTAGCTGAAGTTGAAGCACACTCAGATGCCCCAAATTTTCCCTTTTTTTCTTTTCCTTCACATAAATGTGGAAAATGGCACAGCACTCTAAGCACAGCATGATTAAAATTTTTTGAGATTGAAAAAGGGTTTTTCAAATCGGGGTATTGAGCCTACAACTGAACTCAGTGAAAAAAGACTCAAACAGAAAGTACACGACCTAATCACAACGAGACACGCTCGGAAAAGACTCAAAACAAAAGTTGAGGTAAACAAAACAAAAGACACGACATACCGACGTGTTTACAAAAACGAGAAACCTTAAATCACGAGGAGCCAGTTCCTTCGGGCATTATTTCCCACCCTTTCTCTTTTGTGATTCTCACATCACTCGGCTCTCAGGCTCGGTTTTTTCTGTCAAAACCCTTTGGCTCGCTTTTTCTCTCGACTTACACCTCTCTATTCTTTATTCTCTCATTTTTTTATCCCTCCCCGGGGTGTTTGATGGATGAATAGGAAGTTGTGGGTTCACACCCGATACGGTTAGCTTGCGGCTATTTCTTCTGGTGGTGTTTGGTCGATGCCCCAGACAAGGGAATGAAGTATCTTGATCCGTTCTGATTCGTGCTTCGCACTTGGTTCGATACCTCGTTGCTCAGAGGTTGAGAGAGCTTTCAGCCCTTTAATGACAGCTTCAGTTGTGCCCTTCTTGGCAAGTATGCTAGCGATGGGGGAAAGATAGGAAGCCTGACTCAACCGTGCCCATAGTTCATTATTTTGACCTTTTTTTTGTTTTGTTTTTTTCTACTAAAACAATTTTGACCAATATGAGAGTGAGATTAAAACCATGCGAGTTAGGCTATGAGCACTGAAAATTTTTCTTTTTTGGGTCCAAGAAAATGGTCCAATTTTGGAAAGTGAAATAATTTTTGAGAGAATAGTCAACCTCAGTAAAAAATTCTCAAAAATCATTTTGGCAAACAGCCAGTGCTCAACGAGCATGAAACTTACTCTTGAGATGTACAACCTCGGATCGGAGGCAATGGAAAATTGCCCCTTGTTCCAAAGGGCACAGCACGGCAACAGAAAGTTGCCCCTGGTTTGGATGGCGACTCATGGCAACAGAAAGTTGCCCCTTGTGTGGATAACGCCGCAGCATACTGTAGTCAGTCCTCATTAGTGATGATCGCAACCGAACTCTCGGATACAGAGAAAACATGGGAATCAAGCCTTACGTAGTTCCGGTTAAGGTACACTCGGGTATTAACCTTCACTTTTTAGGCTCTTAACTTTTGCCAAGGCGCCCGTTGCAGGTTTTCGACCTTGCGAGCTTTGTTTTTCTTTCCTTTTTCAATTCTTTTCCTTTTTTTTTCCTTTTTTTTTAATTTTTTTATTTCTTTTTTCCTCTAACTTTTGCCTGGGTCGCCCTTCCGAGTTTTCGGCCCAATGAGCCTCTCAAAGGGTAAAAGTGTAACAAGTCCATGCCAAATGGTTTTGAGATCCTGAAGTCATCTGAATCCAGGAAAATGACTGTTGTATTGCTTTGCTGAATGACCCATCTTCGGTTCTTCGAGCACATCGGACATTTTTGCCCCTAGTTGGAGGGGTGCTTCTGCTCTAGCTTCACAAGCTTCTTCTGATGAGATCTAATCTTCTTGATCTGACTTTGGTGCCTCTTGTTCGAGGGTTGCTTCCAATCTGGCCACACAGGCCTCTCTTGATGGTCGATTGTTGAACACTCCGAATTGTGGTTCAAGGTTTTAAAGCAAGGGCTCAAGTCTTGAGGCTGAGAGCAATCCTAAGCTGCACAATCTCAAGAGCGATTCCACACAGGTCTTCGTAGGACCGCGAAAACATTTTGTTTTTGAAAGTTTTTAAAGAAGCGACAAATCGCTCGCGCCGAAGATAACGTGGAACCAGTCTGGATTAAGCCAGGGTCCTTCTCAGTACTCACACTGACAAGCATGATTTCAATCATTAAGGGCTTAGCACGCCTCTCTTTCTCTCAATTTGATCAAAGTTTTGCAAATCCCAAGGAATTCCTTCCCCTTTGTTTTCACCGCAGTGTTCAAAAAGGTTTTGAAAAACTTAGGTCAGTGCAATGATTTTCAGGGCACAAGAGAGCAGGTGGAATGTACTGCTATTCCATTCAAATCCTCTGACACAACTAGCTCAAAATAGCAGTAAGCATGGAAACATGATAGTCGCAGCTATTTCATTCAGATTCCCTGGTTGCAACTGGCTCCACGGCAGAGACAGACTTAAAAGAAAGCAAAAGGGTAATTACAAAACAAAAGGGGATTCAAGGCAACAACCCCGAAATCACCCGACATTCTATACAATGGGACTGACTCGACGTAACAAGACAGACCCTTAAGCAAAAAGACTGAATCAAAACGAAGAGACAGACTCAAAACAAGACCATCGAACTGACTCAATACCTAAGTCAGAAACCACAAAAAAATGGCATTCGCAGATGCTCAAAAGTGCGTGCCAGACGCCACATCCGAAATGCACCGAGCGCCGCCCGCAGATGGTCCAACCCCTGATCACAAACTTGCAGTATCCTCAAAGTCCAATAGCTCAGTAGTGACAGACTTTGCTAAGGTAGGTGGGAGGATGACCTCATTGTCGATCAAATCTTGCACTTCATGGCGAAGGCGGAAACAACCATCGGTGCTGTGATCGGACTGTTGGTGGTACGCGTAGTACAAGGTAGCATCATGTGAGAGAGGGAGATTCTTCGAGAGAGGCCGAGGCTCGAGGGGTTTAAGATGCCCCTTTTTAGCCAAAATTTGAAATGCCCTAGACAAAGGCATGTAGAGGGCGTAAAAGACTCTGCGCTCTCAAGGCAGGTACTTCGAAGTCTGAGGGTTCTTGCTAGACGCACTAGCGAAAGGGTCGGCAAGCACTGCCTTGGCTTTCTGATCATTTCCTGGTGCAGGGTTGGGAATGAAAGGAACTGTCTCAGAATGATAGGGCCTATCCCGATTTTTCGCCTGGCTTGAACTGCCTTCGGTTGGGGTGGGGAAAGCATCATCCACAACTTTAGTCAAGACTGCGAACACTTGCTGCTTATTTATTCCCCCGGCTTTCAAAGCCTCGACTGCCCACAGCAGTTGTCCAACGGGATCAGCATCTGTTCCCACTTTGTTCTTGCCTCTAGCCGCAGCCTGATCGAGGGTTTGGGTTACTACATCAGAGCGAAACCCGGTTGTTGTTGACACGTCGTTGCTGTAGCTGGAGGCAACCTCTGCTTGGCTGAGCTCGATCACAATCTGCCCCAGTAGCGGGGGCTCCTGTGGTATGAAATCCCCGGCATACGGTGCAGCTGGTGGCGAAACCGGCATTCCATAGGCCAGATCGGCCACGGATCTCTAGAGGTCGCCGATCATTCCCATTAACTCAAACATGGTGGGCTCACGAGCCTGATACAACTGGGGGGTCCAGATCGGGTATGCAGCAGGCGACCGGGGCAGATGCGGTACATCAACATTGGTCTCATCTTGCAAGATGATCCCTTGGTCTAACGTGGCTGCCATAACCACAATTTCCTCTGAACTTTGGGTCATCATAAGTCCGCTGAACTGAACGGTGACTGATGGATCAAATATCTGTCTTGCCTCAGGGAAAGAGAACACCAAGTCTCTGAACCCAAATCTCTGAACAGAAAGGGAAAACAAGTAATAGTTCAGCCCAGACGGAACAGACATGACTGAATAACTGTACTCTACTACTGATCACTGTTCCCCAAAATCGCTGTCCCAAAACTGAGTCTGATACCCGCAGATATAACTGATTCCCCAAAACACTAATACTGATGCCCTCAGGCCTGGTATTCAAACTTGCAAACTGATATACGCCTTCTTGTAGAGACGCACTCTAAAGCACATGGCAGATAAGTGAGAGCCAAAACACCCCTATGTTGGGGTAGGGTTTCCCTGTCCTATTTTGTCAGGAGCTAGGGTTTCACTACGCACGCAGCGGTTTCAAACAACCTATATCGGGTAAGCAACCTGTCCTAGTTAGGAATGGTCACTATGGGTTCCGACTATGCACTAGGTCGAATGGTCGAATGGTCGAAAAGGGTGCCCCGGTAAAATCGGGGCTTGTGTTCCCATATTGGCAGAGCCCGCAACCGGTCAGCCTTATGGCATGCTTTGACAAAGTCAAGCCTCTGACAAACTGCTCAAGAATAGCAGATGGCCAACACGGTGTCCTAGGCGCACCAATGCACATGCAATGCAAAGAAACACATAAGTGTTGTCAAAACAAGATATCACGAGTTTGAGTCAAGTTCTTTAATTTCCCCAACAGAGTCGCCAGAAACTGTAGACATCCTCGAACGCTCCGGGAGGATGAGTCCCGTTCTGTTCGTCTTTAGGCTCACTACAGTTCGGACTCCCTTTTGTGTCGCGATTCTTAATCTGAACCAAAGAGTCCAAATCCGACAAATCGTTTTGAAAAATAGATTTTGTAAAGAAGTGCCAAACATGGACTGCTTTGCCAGATACAGAGTCGCCACCTAAATATTTTATTTTGGGTGAATTTAGGAAACCCTGACTCGTTTGCCTAAGGCCACGTGTTCGTCATCACCAGAGTTTCCTCGGCTCGGGAACTTGGGTACAATTAGGGAAGGTCAGCTATGAGCACCCCCTCTCACCTGATCCGAAGATCGGCCTCTACTAATCATGATATCTTGTTTTGAAAACATTATGCGTTCTTATTTTGATTATTAGCCTAGAATTACTATGTGATGCGCGCAGCAAAACAAGTATAGACTAGATCGCCTAATTTGGAACAAAGCATCGCATATCCGTTTGTTTGGAAAATGTTTTGAAATTTGCTACTCGCGAGTAGGTTAAAACACGGATTTTGATGAGTTGTTCCAACTCAAGCAATCCAACCTTCACTCACAGGCATTCAGGTAGCTCATATCACATAAGCATCTAACCACATGGTAAGCATGCTGTCATGTTAACATTCACACTCGTGCGAGATGCTAAAGCACAAAATACTTACAGTGTACTCCAAGCCAAAACAAAGAACTCGTTAGCAATCAATGTATGATCCAAGTCCATGTTAAATACCTAATGCAACGCATACAGAATGCAATTAGGATAGGCTCGGCTAATCCTAGGATGGCATGTGAAATGCAACCATTTGATGCACATATTCAAGTCAGATTTGAAGTACTATGCAGTTAGTATGATGCGCCGGGCCCGATGCATGCAATACTGATGAATGATGCACGCATGCATAGCATAAGGATGCTAAATTAAATATGTCCTAGTACTAACCATCAAAGCAGGTAAGTAAAAGGGAGAAAGAAGTGGGGGTTGGAAGACATGCACACACGCACCCACACTTATTACAAATTTGCCCTCGCTAGGAGGGACCGAAAGAATAATACAGATTTAACTAACCTACAAGCTAATTAAATATTACAGACCAATTAAACTAGTTAAGCAAATTAACTAATCTAATAAAACAGTAAACAGCCTCGGGAAGAGGGCCCAATGCAATGCGTGCTTGGCTTCGCTCGGAAGTTCACTGCCATGCACAAGCTGCCTCTGTCCACACTGTTTTCCTTCTTTGATCATTGCAAAATTCCCAAGGTGGACTTTGTGAACCCTATGGGATACCACCAGCCAAGGGAAATGGTCACCGACCAAAGTAAATGATCACCGGCCACTGGTTAAGCTATCAGGCACCAATTGTTTGGAAAAACATGAACACGCGCGGGCTCAAAGCGTGGACGATCCGAAACACAGAATTCTATACAGTCAACGAGCCCCTGTTCGCCAGAACCAATCAAGAAGAGGCATCGTAATGCCAAGAAGAAGGCCCAACGCAGGAAGATATTCCACTTCCAGTGTGGCTGTTCGATATTCCATATGAATGGATGTGTCGAACCACATACATTGGAGAGAGAGGACGCTGTCAGGGGTCTTTTACAATACTTTGAAGAACCCAATGTGGTTCAAAGCAGTGGACCTCTCCAGACCGGGCAATCAGGGGGTGTACAAGGTAGAATGCCTGTTCAACTACAACCTCCGCAAAGCATTGGGAATCCGGACGTTTACAGCGACAATGTATACATGGCTGACATCCAGTGGTCGCAGAAGCCTGTCGGAGACTGTATTTACCCAGCTTATTGCACGCAGGATGACGAACAAATTATCCAGCTTTGGAATTATTAGCCCTGTAAATTATTGTCTCGCACTGACCATTGTACTCGACGAGCTTTCATATTATGTAAAAGATTGGCGATGGGAAAATATTTATGTAAATTTTTATGATTAAATAAAAATACAATTTTATTGAATTTATGTGGTCTTAATAAATTCGATTTCTGAGCAGATTTAAGCTGGATAAATGGGTTGTAATTGGTAAACAGACCAACGGACCAATTACAACAATGAGGCCCATTTAATGTTTATTAGGAAGAATTAAAATAGGCCCAGACATATGGCACAACAGCCCATTAGAGATAGGCCCATCAATAAGCAACGCGGCCCATTAAACATAGGCCCATCCAAACTATGAAAGAAGTGGACACTAAAGATAAGGCCCAATTTTTATTGCGCATAAAACAGTTACAAAATAATAATTTACAATTTTTTTTTATGATCTAAGCATCCAGAACCAGAACGCACTGGCTGATTTTCTGAAGGCGCGGTGATGTAGCACACATCAGCGACGGAATATGTGTCTGACGTCGCTTGGGTTTCTAGTTCGGAAACCGATTTCATACCGGCGAATAGAGCATCTTCTTGCCGCTGTAAGGCGTTGATGAGCCGGATTAACCTTTCGGCGTTGTTTTCGCCGACGACCAACAAGGACCAATGCAGCAGTAATACATCTGACTCGTATTTTAAAATCAGCCGCCGAAATTGGCCTAGATCTCCGTGATCCATTTGCAAAATAATTCAAACTCCCCCAATTATTTTGGCTTATATAATTTCCCGCCTGCGCTTGCCTTTTTAGATTTTTAATCTTGGCCGCAGATCGGGGAGCGGCGCTTGCCTTTTTAGATTTTTAATCCTGGCTGCAGTTCTGGGCGTGGAGGGGAACCCCTAGACGACAACATGCCGCGAATTGCGGAAGGGAGCACCAATCGGTGGACGACACGTGGCGCGGGGGGAGCGTCCCAGGTAATATTAGTGGGACGCTCCGGGGCACCTATATAACTCACTTCCTAACTCTCTTCCGGGGGTAATGTTTTTCAGAGAGTGACTTGCGTCATCTGAGAGAGTAAGTGACGTCATTTGAGAGTGAGTTATGGCATCAATGCGACGTCGTTTTAGAGTCCAAAACAAGAGCATCTTCCTCACATATGCCCAGTGTTCTATACCTAAAGAGAGATTGTTAGAAAAAAAATAGAGCGCTCTTCACAACTAGGCCACCAAATTATGTGAGGGTTGCACATGAATTACACGAGGACGGGCAACCACATCTCCGTGCCCTTGTTCAATTTCCATACCGTTTTCAGACACAGAATGAACGGTTCTTCGACGTTACTCACGATCGAACTAGTCACCATTTCCATCCGAATGTACAAGGGGCCTACAACCAACAGAATGTGCTGGAATACATCTCCAAACACGGAGATGCCACTGTAGGTTTAGAGTACTTCTCTGTGCCACTTGTATATTGCATTAATCATGACTGTCAAAATTTTAGTGAAAATGACGAGGAAGGAATTTCTCTAGTTTTGAAATGTTTGATTGATCGAGAGGAGGAGAGGTTTGTAAAACCCCTTGTTGATGAAATCATTCCAATTAATGCGGGTACTGAGAAGGATCCACGTCTGGTCCAGATCGCGTCCACGTTGTCTTCGGAGGAGCACGAGTGCTTAGTTGCTTTATTAAAAGATTTCAAAGATGTTTTCGCATGGTCCTATGAAGACATGCCTAGAATCGATCTTGAGATTGTACAACATCGGATCCCTCTTGACCTCGAGGCCCGACCCGTCAAATAGAAGCTGCGGAGAATACGCCAAGATTAGGCTTTGAAGATTAAGGAAGAGGTCACAAAGCAGATAGATGTAGGGTTCTTGCTAGTATCTGAGTATCCGACTTGGTTGGCCAACATTGTTCCGGTGCCGAAGAAAGATGGTAGAATTCGGGTGTGTGTGGATTTTAGAGATCTGAACAGAGCTAGTCCAAAAGACGACTTTCCCTTACCACACATCGATGAATTGGTGGACTTCACCGCAGGCCATGCATTGCTCTCTTCATGGATGGATTTTCGAGTATAACCAGATTCTGATGGCACCCGAAGATAGAGAGAAAATTGCCTTCACCACGCCGTGGGGAACCTACTACTACAGGGTGATGCTGTTTGGGTTGAAGAATGCTGGGGCTACCAATCAACGGGCTCTAACCACAATTCTGCATGATATGATCCACAAAGAGGTCGAGGTGTATGTGGATGACATGATTGTCAAGTTCAAGGAAAGAGAGGGCCATTACCGTGCCTTGAAGAAATTCTTCCAACGGATCAGAGAATATTAGTTGAGGCTGAGTCCACAGAGGAGCATTGAGGTAGATCCTTCCAAAATCAAGGCCATCCTAGAAATGCCACCACCAAGGACTGAAAATGAGGTGCGAAGTTTTCAAGGTAAAGTGCAATTCATGAGATGGTTTATTTCTAAATTAACCTTGACTTGTGAACCACTATTTGGTCTCCTGATGAAAGGAAAGAAATTCCAATGGGATGACCGATGTCAATTTGCTTTTGAACAGATCAAGTAGTACCTACAAAACCTGTCTATGCTGTCGCTGCTAGGGTCGGGGATGCCGTTGATTTTGTATCTGTCAGTAATGAACACGACGATGGGATGTATGCTTGCTCAGGAATCTGAGGATAGGGTGGAGAAAGCCATCTATTACCTGAGTAAGAAAATGCTGGACTATGAGACCCGTTACACTCTGCTGGAGAAGGCTTGCTTAGCCTCAGTATGGGCTACCAGGAAGTTGAGGCACTACTTGTTAGCTCACTCCGTAATTCTAGTTTCTAGATTAGATCCTATCAAATATCTCTTCGAGAAACCAGCACTTACGGGTAGGCTAGCCTGTTGGTTGCTTCTGCTCTCCGAATTTGATTTAAAATATGTCACTCGCAAGTCTGTCAAGGGGAGAGTGGTAGCTGAGTACCTGGCAAATCACCCAATGGAAAGAGATGAAGCGGTAGAATACCTATTCCCAGATGAAGCCATTCTGCAAGCCGAGGAAGAGATTTGGACAATGTACTTTGACAGAGCGTCTAACCAGTATAGTTATGGGATAGGGGTGTTGCTGATAGCACCCGAAAATTCCCATATACCCTTAGCCTTCAAACTCTGGTTCAAGGTATCTAACAACGAAGCAGAATACGAGGTGTGTATCGCTGGTTTGGAAGCTGCCCTGGAACTAGGGGCAAAAAGGTTGGACGTCATCAGGGACTCCAACCTGGTTGTGTCTTAAATAAAAGGAGACTGAAAAGTCAAAAAAGAAAAGATGAAGATCTATCACCAAACCTTAGATGTTCTGATTCCTAGGTTTGAGACTGACTCGATACAATAAGACAGACTCAGTACCCAAGTCAGAAAGTACAAAAACCAGCATTCACAAATGCTCAAAATAGTGCGTGCCATACGTCACATCTAGAGTAAACTGAGTGCCGCCTGCAGGTGGTTCATCTCCTGATCACATAACAACACAGGTCCAAAGTACCCAAGGGATATCAGAACCTTCTGAAGCTATGGTTCCAAGACTACTTAGCAAAAGAGAAAATAGACAGCATCTCAGCCTGATTTCACTAGAACCATCATGAGTGAAGCAGAATGACTGCGCTCCCTACAGAATTCTGCCAAAAATTTTGCCCTATAAACTGATACCCTCAGGTAAAACTGATTCTTCCAAATATTGATGCCCGCAGGCCTGATACCCAAACTTGCAAATTGATACATGCATTCTCTGTAGAGACACTCTAAAAGTGCATAACAAGCAAGTGAGAGCCAAAACACCCCTATGTTGGGGGTAGGGTTTCCCTGTCCTATTTTGTCAGGAGCTAGGGTTTCACTACGTACGCAGCGGTTTCAAACAACCTATAATCGGGTAAGCAACCTATTCTAGTTTGGAATGGTCACTATGGATTCCGAATATGCACTAGGTCGAATGGTCAAAAGGGTGCCCCGGTGAAAACCGGGGTTTGTGTTCCCGTCGTGGCAGAGCCCGCAACCGGTCAGCCTTATGGCATGCTTCTCGAAGTGAGCCTCCGGCAACCCGTTCAGGAATAGCATACGAAAAACACGGTGTCCTAGGCGCACCAATGCAAATGCAATGCAAAGAAACACATAAGTGTGAACAAAACAAGATATCATGAGTTCGAGTCAAGTTCTCAAAATCCCCAGCAGAGTCGCCAGAAACCGTTGACGTCCTCGAACGTCCCAGGAGGAAATCCCGTTCTGTTCATTGGGCTCACTACAGTTCGGACTCAATGTCACGGTCTTGTATCTAATCTCGCAGAGTGCAATGCAAGACCGATGAATCATCAAAGAGTCCGAATCCGGCAAATCGTTTTGAAAAACTGATTTTTTAGAAAGAAGTTCCAAACATGGACTACTTTGCCAGATACAAAGTCGCCACCTAAATATTTTATTTTAGGGAAATTTAAGAAACCCTGACTCGTTGCCTAAGGCCACGTGTCCGTCATCACCAAAGTTGCCTCAGCTCGGGAACTTGGGTACGATTGGGAAAGGTCAGCTATGAGCACCCCCGCTCGCCCGATCCGAAGATCGGCCTGTACTAAGCATGATATTTTGTTTTGAAAACATATGTGTTCTTATTCCAGTTAATTAGCTAGAATTTACTATGTGATGCGCACAACACACAAGTATAAACTAGATCGCCCAATTTGGAACAAAGTATCACATATCCGTTTGTTTGGAAAATAGTTTGAAGTTTGCTACTCATAAGTAGGCTAAAACACGGATTTCAATGAATTCTTCCAATTCAAGTAATCCAACCTTCACCCACAGGCATTCAGGCAGTTATATCATATAAGCACATAGCCTCATGGTGAGCATGTTGTCATGTTAACACTTAGACAAATGCAAGATGCTAAAGCAAAAATACTCACGGTGTACTCCGAGCCAAAACAAGGAACATGTTAGTAATCAAATGTATGATCCAAGTTCATGTTAAGATGGCTAATGCAACACATGCAAAAATACAACTAAAAATAGGCTCGGCTATTCTAAGATGTCATGTGAAATGCAACTTGATACATGTATTCAAATTGGAATTGAAAAACAATGTAGTTAGCGTGATGCGCTGAGCCTAGTGCATGCAATACGAATGAATGTGTGCAAACATGCTATCATAAGTATGCTAATTGAAACGTGCCCTAAAACTAACCATTGTAAGTGGTTAAATAAAAAGGAGAAAGACGTGAGGTTAGAAGACATGCATCACACACACGCACGCTTATTATATAATTTGCCCTCTCTCGAAGGGACCAAAAGAATAATACAAATTTAACTAACTAACAAGCTAATTAAATAGTTACAAACCACTTAACTAGTTACGTAAATTAACTAAGCTAATAAAGCGGTAAAACAGCCTCGGGAAGAGGGTCCAATGCATGAGTGCTCGGCTCCGCTCGGAAATCCATCACCATGCACAAGCTGCCTCTGTTTTCACTGTTTTATGCCTCTAAAAATTGCACAAGTCCTAAGGATGCTTCAGCATCACTCCTTGATCACTGTGGAATATCACCAGCCAAGAGGAATGGTCACCAGCCATGGAGAACTGGTCACCGACCAAAAATTATGCCACCGACTGGGTTTTGATAGTCAGTCGGCACTGAAAATTGCCGGCCGGCCATTTCTTCCTGCAGAAGACTGGTTTGCCTTGAAGACCTTCTTCAAGAACACCCCTCCAGCAGCTTCCTTACGTTAAAACCAGCTCAAAAACTTCAAGAACAACCCTTTGGCACCTCAGCAATCAAGGTATGGTGTAATACTATGTGTCTTAGTGCAAAACTAAGAACAAAAAACCCCTTATACATACACAAATCAAAAGGAGAGGGAGATATAGAGATAGATAGATACAGAACTTCCAACCCTAATTTTTTAGACCTCTGGAACCAACCAACCCTTAAAGAGGGAGGAGAAGCCCTCCCTTTATAAGAATTCCAATCTTGAAAAGCTTACAAAACAAGCTAAGCAAGAGGGAAATCCCTCCATACACGTGTATGGAGGGGGTTAATTGTGCGTGCCAACTGTGCTAGCTGGCACAAAATATCTGCCAAAAGCAGATAAACAGTGGTCGACCAACAAAAATGGCCAATTGACCAAAATAATGGTCGGCCAACCATAAATAGTGCCGACCGGCCATCACCAATGGCCGGTAGCAACAAAACAGGGCCGGTGGCCTCAAGCCATGGCCGGTGAGGTGTGGGGATGACTAACAAGCCATTCCTTGCCCTCAGAAGCAAAACAACAAGTGTTTGGTGCAAAACCAAACACAAAAAAAAGCAAGTCGAGAGATCTTAAGGCAAGGCACGTAGCGGAGACCTCCGAGAACTCAAAACGAACACGAACATAGATGATCACTGAGTGTTCAAACGATGACGTCCAAGTCTTGAGGATGGTAAAAAATGGGGTGTCTACACCAACCAATATCAAAATCCCCTTACCGCATGTCAATGGCAGAATTGAAAAAGCTAATGACTCAACTCCAAGAACTACTAGACAAAGGCTTCATTTGACCTAGTACCTCACATTGGGGAGCTCTAGTATTGTTTGTGAAGAAAAAGGATGGCACAATGAGATTATGCATCAATTATCGGGAGTTGAACAAGGTCACCATCAAGAATTGATACCCCATGCCATGAATCGATGACTTGTTTGATCAACTACAAGGCATCCAAGTATTCTTGAAAATTGACTTGCGTTCTGGCTACCATCAACTAAAAGCCAAAATGGAAAGCATCGAAAAGACTGCCTTCAGAACCCGTTACGGGCACTACGAATTTCTCGTCATGCCATTTCGCATCCTAAATGCCCCAGTAGCCTTCATGGACCTCATGAACCGAGTGTTCAAACCCCATCTTGATGAGTTCATCATCATCTTCATTGATGACTTTGTCATATACTCCAAGTCACTGGAAGACCTTGAGAAGCACTTGTGAACGGTGCTACAAACACTACGTGATCACAAACTTTATGCCAAGTTGAAGAAATGCGAATTCTGGATCACTAGTGTACACTTCCTCGGTCACGTCATTAACAAAGATGGCATCTCGGTTGGCCCCCCAAAAGTTGTAGCAATCGTAAATTGGCCCCGACCTGCTAATGTATCAGAGATTCGAAGTTTCTTGGGTCTAGCTAGCTATTATTGACATTTCGTGCAAGATTTCTCGAAAATAGCATCACTTTTGACCCAACCAACTCAAAAGAACACACCCTTTGAATGGACTAACAAATAGGAGTGTTGCTTCCAAGAGTTAAAAAGTACATTGGTGTCAGCTCCTATATTAGTACTCCCAGTGGGAACATATGGGTTCGTCATTTATAGTGATGCCTCATATAATGGTTTGGGTTGCATTCTTATGCAAAACAAAAAAGTCATTGCTTATGCCTCACGACAACTAAAGACTCAAGAGAAGAACCACCCAACTCATGATTTGGAATTGGTTGCGGTGATCTTTGCCCTCAAGATCTAGCATCATTATCTCTACGGTGCAACCTGTGAGATTTACACTAATCATAAGAGTGTTAAATATCTGTTCACACAGAGGGAATTGAATATGAGGCAACGACAGTGGCTAGAATTTATGAAAGACTATGA
This sequence comes from Camellia sinensis, assembly GCF_055761805.1. Classification (NCBI taxonomy): domain Eukaryota; kingdom Viridiplantae; phylum Streptophyta; class Magnoliopsida; order Ericales; family Theaceae; genus Camellia; species Camellia sinensis. The sequence goes on along the minus strand of NW_028128989.1, from coordinate 6,405,814 downwards.
TGTAGAGATCTATCACCATCCTGGCAAAGCTAACGTGGTGGCAGGCGCACTAAGCCGAAAGATGACTAGAAGTTTGGCATGTATTCTCATTTCCCGCAAGATCACTGGACTGCTCGCCAACATAACTATGGAACCTACCTTGATTGAAAAAATTAGAGCACATCAATGTGAAGATAACCTTTTAAAGAAAAAGTAAAAGGAGCAAAGAAGTACGCCTGATTCTAATTTCACTCAAAGCAATGGGATGCGAAAATTTTGAAATCAAATTTGCGTACTAGACATTCTGGAACTCAAGAAGGAGATACTGGTGGAAGCTCATAGCTCGAGATTTGCAGTCCACCCTGGCAACACAAAGATGTACCATGATCTGAAGGAACACTATTGGTGGACAGGAATGAAAAGAGACGTAGCAAGTCATGTCTCTAAATGTCTGTATTGTCAGCGTGTTAAAGTAGAACATCAGAGACCTGCAAGACTACTGCAACCACTCCCTATTCTTGAATGGAAATGGGAGCACATTACTATAGACTTCGTGGTCGGGTTACCACAATCATTTTCGAAGAATGACGCAATATGGGTTATAGTAGACCGATTGATGAAGTCGGTGCATTTTCTACCAATCAAAATCATGTACTCCCTTAATAAGTTTGCCACTTTATACATCAAGGAAATTATTCTTTTGCATGGTATCCCAGTTTCAATTGTGTCTGGCCGAGACCCCCACTTTGTGTCTCACTTCTGGAACAAATTGCAAGAAGCTTTGGGAACCACACTAACGTTTAGCACTACTTATCACCCACAAACTGATGGGCAATTTGAAAGCATAATCTAGATGTTGGAAGACATGTTACGCATATGCGTATTGGACTTCAAAGGTAGTTGGGATGAACACCTACCTTTAGTGGAATTTTCCTATAACAACAGCTATCAGGCAAGCATTGGAATGGCGCCGTACGAAGCTCTGTATGGAAGGAGATGTCAATCACCTATATGCTGGACGAAAGTCGGGGATAGGAAACTGTTAGGGCCCGAGATCGTGCAGATCACAAGTGATAAAATCCAACTTATCTAGCAACAAATTTGCACTGCCCAGAGCCACCAGAAAAGTTATGCAGATACATGGAGACGGGACTTTGAATTTCAAGTAGGGGATCATGTGTTCCTCAAAATCTCACCAACAAGAGGAGTTATCCGATTTGGAAAGTGAGGAAAGTTAAACCCACGATACATCGGGCCATTTGAGATGCTAGAAAAGATTGGTCTTGTAGCATATCGCCTTACACTACCACCCGAACTGGCCAATGTCCACAATATGTTCCATATTTCGATGCTCCAACGGTACCTCCGAGATCCAGAACATGTCGTCGACTATGAGAACTTGGAAGTCCAAGAGGACCTCTCTTATGAAGAGCAACCAGTGCAGATTCTCGATTGTCGTAATCAAATTCTCCGAAATAAGACCATACCGTTGGTAAAAGTCTTATGGTGAAATCATCGTGTCGAAGAAGCTACATGGGAAACGAAAAGTCAAATGCGAACCAAATACCCACACCTCTTTGAAAATTAAGGTACATCAAGTTTGGGGACAAACTTCTATTTAGGAGAGGAGAAATGTAACACCCTGAATGTTTAATTAGATACCACATAAATATTTTTAATTATATATAATTATGGTTGTATGCGATAATATATTATTAATAAAATAAATAAATAAATAAATAATAATAATAATAATAATAATAATAATAATAATAATAATAATAATAATAATAATAATAATAATAATAATAACAACAACAATTATATGGAATAAGAATATAGTAGGAAATAATGTTAATAATAAGCATACTAATATGATAAGGCCAACAACAATTAATTAGCAATTAAATTAGGTAGATTTGTAAATCTCTCCCGGAGAGAAGGATGTGCGCCACCTGTGCCATATAGCCTGTAGGGGGAGTGAGTCACCAATTTTTAGGCATCATTGGCTTGTGTATATAAAGGGTGTGGGGGGGTTGCGAAATGAGGAAAGGAATGAGAGGAAAAGAAGGGGGGAGAAAAAAAGAGAGACAGAAATGAGGAAGAAAATAGTCTCGAGAAGCCAGCTTAAATAGGAGGGAAATAGTAAGACTTAATATTAAGGTGAGTTATATTATATCTTGAGTCATCATATGTAGACCGCCCGGAACACCGCTCCACGCGCGAGGGCGCGAATCGTGGTTCTTAGCTACTACAGTTTGGACTCCTGTCACAGTTCTGAATATAATCTCACAAAGTGCAATGTAAGACTGATAAATCACCAAATAGTCCAAATCTGGCAAATCGTTTTGGAAAATCGATTTTAATCAAAAAGCGCCAAACATGGACTGCTTTGCCAGATTTCAGAGTCGCCACCTAAATATTTTATTTTGGAAAATTTAGGAAACCCTGACTCGTGCCTAAGGCCACGTGTCCGTCATCACCAAAGTTGCCTCGGCAGGGAAACTTGGGTACGAGAGGGGAAGGTCATGCAATGAGCACTCCCGCTCGCCCGATCAAAGATCGGCCTTTACTAACATGATATGTTGTTTTTGAAAACATATGTGTTCTTATTCCGGTTATTAATCTAGAATTACTATGTGATGAGCACAGCAAACAAGTTTAGACTAAATCGCTCTAGTTGGAACAAAATATCTCATGTTTGTTTGTTTGTTTGAAAATGGTTTGAAGTTGCTACTCGCAAGTAGGCTAAGACGCGGATTTTGCCACCCTCAAGTGGGCTTAGAAAAACATGATGATTTGCCACTTCAAGCGAGCTTAAAACGCACATTTTGATGAATTGTCCCAATTTAAGCAATGAAGCCTTCATCCACAGGCATTCATGCAGTTAATCATTTAAGTAGTTAGCCTCATGGCAAGCATGCTATCATCGCAGTATGCAATCACACTCATGTAATATGCTAAAGCGTAAACACTCACAGTGCACTCCGAGCCAAAACAGAAGCTAGTTAGTAATCAATGTATGATCTTAGCTATGCCAAGAATGCCTAATGCAACACACGCAAAAGTGCAACTAAGATAGGCTTGGCTATTCTAAGATGGCATGTGAAATGCAGCACTTGATAACATGTATTCAAATTGGTATTGAAATACAATGCAGTTTGTATGATGTGCCGAGCCCGATGCATGCAAAACAGACGAATGATGCATGCATGCAAGCATAAGTATGCTTATTGAAACATGACCTAAAGCTAACCATCGAAAGCGGTTAAGTAAAAGGGAGAAAAAAATGGGGGTTGGAAGACATGCATCAGACATACGCACGCTTATTACAACAGTGTGCCCTCTCGACGGAGGGTCCGAATAATGAGCTAACTAGCTAATCTAAGCTAATTAAACTAATTATTACAAAACAAAGCTAATTAACTAATCCTAGTTAACTAATTAGTTATTACAACACAAATTGAATAGTTAAGCGCATTAACTAATTAAGTACAAAACCAAAGCATTCGCTAGCTAAGTAGAGAAGCTAAGTAAAGCAGTAAAATAAGAGGTCCTCAGGGCGAGAAGTGCATGCATGCTCGATCTCCTTGTTCGGAAATCCATCGCTATGCCCCAACTTGCCTCTATTTGCAATTGTTCTCAGGACACTGCACAAAGCACCAGATAGCTTCTACTCCATCATGGGAACCTCCAGGAGCATTGCTGACCACTTATTGGTGGTGTAGACCACCTGCCGACTACTTACATTTGCTGCAGACCAGAAAAAGTGGTCGGCCAGCCACTTTTACTGGTCTGCTGACCAGAAAATGCTACACAACTCCAGTTTGCTGCAATAGAGAACAAGAAGGGGCACAACAGTGTATTTGCAAGATATGTGTGCACAACCACCCTCCCTATCATTTCTTAAGCTCAAGGGAGTGTAGTTCTCGACTCTCGGGCCACCAACCGGGCATCGCAATGCACGATGGCTGAGAAGCCAAGATTGCACGAATCAATGTGAATGAATGCACAAATAACACATAAGAGCCTTAACCTCTATCATGCATGATCAAGAGGGTCGGTGATCGAGAATTAAGGCACGTTTCATCACTTCAAGTATGAAATGTCCCTCGTTTCTCGTGTTGGGATCAACGCCCGATCCAAACACAATGCAATGCATGCAACATGCTCAACCTATCAATGCAAATGGCATGCCAACACAATGCAATGCATGCACATGCAAACAACATGCAAATACATTGTTATGCTCAATGGACTTAAACCGAAAATGGACAGACCTAAGTCATGCCAAAACAGTGGCCAAAATACTCCGAAATGATGGCAAGAAATGCAAGAAAAGGCATGCTCATGCATTGGTCCATCAACTAAGCATAAGAGCACAACTCTCAAACGTGAGTAAGAAGTGATAAACATGAAAGTGTGACAACATTATATGTTCTAAAATCATGTATGAAATGATGCCAAATCTTTCAAACAACACAAGTATAGCATTCAAGAGGGCCTAAGGCACAAGGCCACCAAGAGGGACTACACAAGAGGCATGCAATACATGACACGGATGACTGAACTAGTTGTGGACAAAGCTCAATTAGGTCAAAATAAAGACCAAAACATGCTGGGATAGGAGCTCAAAAGTCTAAACAAGCATGCATACGCATTGGTCCTCAAACAAGGCAATAATGCACAACCCTTGAAAGCATTCAAAGAGTGAAAAAGTGGGAACATGACAATGCTATATGCTCTGAAATAACATGGTAAATGATGCCAAATCATGCACATGTCACAAATGAAGCATGCTATGGTGCTCAAAACTCAAAGCTAGCAAGGCTAATTGCACTACAACTATGCAATACATGAACCGTATGGCTAAGGCAACCCAAAACAGTGCTAGAGCATGTCAAAAATGATTCTAAAACATATATGGACTAGAGCTAACACATGCTAGCATGAAGGGCATGAAGCATGAAGTATGCAAGGCCAATAAGGAGGAGTACACTACACCTACCAAAACCAAGCATGAGATGACTTCACCAACAAAAATCAGAGTTGTATTATGGCAAAAAAAGACCAAAAACACACTGAAATGGTGGCCCAAAAGCCTAGGCAAGATGGCATACACAATGGCTCATTTTTAAGGCATAAAGCACCAACCCTCCAAAGCATTGAAAGAGTGAAAGATGTGAAAACGTGGCAGTGAAACATGCTCTAAAATCACATACTAAATGATGCCAAATCATGCAAATAGCCCAAGCAATGCATGCTAGTGACTTGGAAACTCAAGGCTAGTGAGTTAGAATGCACTATGGCTATACAAAGCAAGGCATGCATGACCAAAACAACATAAAATAGAGCTCAAGCATGGTAAAACATGAACAAAAGCTTCTTTGAGTAGAGCCAAAAGCATTCTAGAATGATGGTCCAAAGCATGATGCACATTAGGCTAGTTAGTGGAATTGCACTACAAGTGCAAGGAGCATGCAAGGGGTAATTAAACCAACCCTAGACAGAGCTATAACATGCTGAAACAACACCAAAAACCTACTGAGATAGACCCAAAACAAGCTTAGCAAACATGCTACTTTGATGAGCTACAAGGCAAGCACACAAGACACAAGGAGAGGGGATCCCCTCTCCTATTTAGGACCTCAAAACACCCTTTCCACCGCTGAAATTCCTCTGAGTTTTAGTGGTGAGAAGGTCAAAAAGAGGTGGTCCCAATAGCTTAAAAGGATAGCATAAAGCAAAGCCAAACAAGGCACAAGAGGGGGTAGACCACCCCCAACACCAAAGAGGTCTCAAACCAACATGTTAAGCACTAAAAATTAGAATTTTTTGCAGTAGAAAGTTAGGCCCAAATCAGCATGTAAATAGGGCCAAAATCTTAATCAAAACAAAGCTTTAAAGGGGTTAGAGACTTACCCTTGTAGAACAACTTTAAGGAAGCAACTCCAGCAACCTTTTTGGATCAAAAGCAGTCCAAAAAACACAAAACCAGCTTCAAGATGCCTCAGCAACAAGAGTTTGGTGTTTCACTATGTGTTTGTGTGCAAAAGTGTGAAGAAAAGGTACTTTTAAGCACAAATATGAGAGAAAGGAAGAATTATAGAGATAGAGATGTATGTATATCTCCAATACCAAAATCTAAACCTGCAGAAGGGAGAGAGGGCCTCCCTTATATAGAAAACCAAGCCTCAAGCTTGTTGAACAAGCTTGAAGCTAGATGCAATCCCTCCATACACGTGTATGGAGGATGGTTTCTGTGCTCACCAGCTGTCACAGCTGGCAAGAAAATATTTGTAGGAAACTGCAAGAAAGCTGCCGACCAGTTGCACTGGTCAGCCGACCAGCACAAGTGGTCTGCACGAATAAAAAGTCATCGGCAGGGGGGGAGAGGTGGTCTACACCAAGAGAGCAAGGTGGTGGCATGGCTGCCGACCACTTTTGGTGGTCCAAAGACCACCATGACCAGTTGGCCGACCAGAAAACTGGCTGGCAGGCAGGAAAAGTGGTTTTCAGGGAGAGAAACTAATCTCCAACCCTTATTCCACCCTCCAAGCAAGGAAAATAAGGTTTGTGCCAAAAACAAACCAAAAAGGATGCAAGACAAGAGTTCGCGGGTCAAGGCACGCAGCCGAAAATCTCGAAAACTAGTCTACGGGCACCAAAAGTGGTCTATGGAAGGGAAAAGTGATCTACGGCAACAAAAAGTGGTCTACAAGACCTTAGTGTCCCTCTAGACCAAGGCAACAAGGCACGGTCCGAAAACCAAGCCAAGAGGAGAACGATAAGAGGTCCAGAGACAAGGCGCGCGACCGAAGGGTCCGGAAATCGGGAACTAGTCTACAAGAGAGAAAAGCGGTCTACGACCACAAAAAGGTGGTCTACAAACCTCTCCCTCCCTCCAAGGAAGGTCAACAAGGCTTGGTCCACAAACCGAGCCAAAACACAAAGAGTTCGGAGGCCCGGAGGCAAGGTACTCAACCGAAGGCCGTAGGGGGAGGTCACCGGCCATCCACTGGCCCCCAAAAAAATTCCACCGGCCATATATTTGGCCGACCGGCCAACAATGTGGCTGACCGGCCAAATATGCCTGAATCGGGGCAATTTGGTCAAATCGACACGGATCTTTAAATATAGGGCTTTTAGCCCTATATTTTCATTTCCCTCTTGCTCGAAATTTTCTCCTCTCTCTCTCTAGGTTATTTCCCAACCTTCATTTCCCCATTTTCCTCGATTTTTGGGCTCGTTTCAACGTTTGATTCGCGAAACCCTCGCCGTTTCGAATATTTTGAACCGAACAAAACTTTATTTCAGTGTCTTTTTCTCGATTCTCACCACTCGGGGTTTGTTTCCCTCGAGTTTACCTCGATTTTTGTGCCTTTTCTGCACCCCGACCTTTTCGGCCATTTTTCACCCTCCCGGGGTTGACTTTTCATATTCTTGCCCAGTTTTCACTCTTTCGGCCATTTTTGCACCATTCTCAAGATGACGAACGATATTCCAGGCGGTGGGGCTCCCCCGGAGATAGATATGGACCCAGAAGCTGAGCTCTTGCCGCTTCACATCCGGCCGTTCGATCCGGCGGCCTACAGACCGACGATTCATGTGCTGCCTCCTGACGGACTTCGCCAGTTCAAGAGTTTTGACAAGAGGGTGCCACTAGAGCTGCTTCTGCACGAGCCAGAGACACACCTTTCATACGGTGCTTCCGAGGTATATTCTTCCCGGTTTCATTTTCTGCAAAGTAGAATACCTAATTGCCATAGTCGATTCTGCCTTTAACTGTTTGATCTGGATACACCGATATACTATATGCTGTAGTTGACTGTTAACATACCCGCATTCGGTATCTGTTTGAATTGGAACACGCGCACACACACTGTATTTGCCCTGAAACACTCAAACACCCTGACACATCATACACTGTAGTTCACTGCGAGCACACCGGCACCCAATGTCTATTTGAATGTGAACACGTGCACACACGCTATATCTGTACTGAACCACTCAAACACACTGACACATCACATGTTGTAGTTCACTGCGAGCACACCGGCACCCGATGTTTGTTTGAATCTGAACATGTGCACACATGTTGTATTGTTACCAATTCTGAACGCTCTTTAAAACTGTATATTGAATATTGCTTCGCAACTATTTACTTTTGAATACAGGGGGATTTCCATGCCTTCCGGGGGTATGGAATGTTGCTACCCGCGGATGGTACATGGAGCTACCAGACGTAGTCCGTCACATTGTCGACCAGGCCGGCTTCGGCGCCTTCTGTAAGGGACTCTCACGCCTTACCGCGAGCAGGCCTCTTCTTGCCGCTCTGGTGGAGAGGTGGTGGGACACCACCGACTCCTTCCACTTCTCTACCATGGGAGACATGATGATGACTCCCTATGACTTCTCGATGCTCACCGGCATCGGGGTAGGTGATCCGATCCCCTTTGACACAGACATGCATGAGTGGGAGGCCGCTCAGATATATTTGCTCAGCGAGCTGCCGCCTCTCGCTCGTCCAGGCCTCGTCAGATACTCGTGGTTCGAGGACCACTTCCAGATTTAGCCAACTTTAGCTGAGGAGGCACTGATGGCTTAGGAGGAGGCGGAGCGGTATGCACATGGCTTCCTCATGTTCTTGCTGGGGACGACCCTCTTCGCCGACCGGGCGAACACTGTGCCCCTCTGTCTGCTGAGCGCTTTAGTGGACGTCACACGGATCCGCCTTTATGACTGGGGTGGTGCCGGCTTGGCCACCCTGTACGGCTACATGAGTTCATCCTCTCCCCTCAGCGGACAGTTGCTCGGAGGCTACTGGCGAGCTTGGAAGGTACATTTTCTTTCTCTGTTTTACATTTTTGCTTTACATTTTCTATACTCTGTACACTGTACACACTGCGGTCTGCCTTACGTTGATTGTATACTGCACCCATGGTACATATATAATCTACTTTACACTGACCGTACACTGCACATACTGTACATTCTACACAATACACTGCTCGATACACGGTTCTGCGATTTCTGCTTTATCTTGCATTTTGCTTTGTCTGATAAGCTTACTAATATTTGCTCTGCAGTTGTGGGTCTACGCCTACTTCTCGAGGCTTGCACCAGTGCCTGACGTGGAGACTCCCCTCTGCGTTCCATTCTCTCGACGCTTCGATGTGAGATGCGTGCGGAGACCCCAGGAGACGTTCATATTCTTCCGCCGCTACGTTGATACCATTACCACCACAGAGGTATTTTCAACTTTAGAGTTTATGTCAAGCTTCGCTTTGCACTGTATTTTCAATAACAGTAGATAACTGACTACATATCATTTTCAGATCACCTGGCGGCCCTAGGCTCCATTGCCAGCTGCAGTTCGGGAGCGGTTTGCCGGTGCTGAGGAGACCGCCTGGTTCAGGATCTTGCTGGAGGGCCCGGTCTGTCGGGCTTGGTACCTGGGTGAGCGCTTCCTGTGCCAGACCCTGGGTTTACCAGAGCAAATAGTTCCAGGTCCGCCCCCTGTCCATATGAGGGCCACAGAGAGGTACACCCTGGAGGAGATGGCTGATTACATGATCGGCTGGGATATTGAGGGCTTCAGGGGCGAGGGCGACTACACAGAGTACATCCAGACCTACATCATGCGGCCTTTGAGCAGTGGCCGTCGGGAGCTGAGAGAGAGAAGCCAGCGGCGCCGGCGACTAGGGCAGAGGCGGGAGCAGGAGCGCCGAGGGTGGTTCGGGTCCGTGGTAAGAGTGGGGCCCGGAGAGAACGGGGGGCTAGTTGGCCAGCACTGCCCACGATGATGACATGCCGAGAGTAGGCTAGGGAGACCTATTAGATCTCCTTTGCTCCCCCTCTAGCTGATCACGAGTTAGTCGGGTCCTACAACTTGCCCCCGGTATGTACTATTGCATTTTGCATCTTGCATTGTCATTCCATTTCATTTGATATTTCACAGAATACTGATGTTTCTAACACTTTTGCAAGCTTCCTTCGAGTACACTCATCAGTCCCTGGAGCTTACCGCCTCTGTGATGGGGATACTCCAGCGAAGCCTCGACCTGTTGGCCATTTACAGTATTCCTGTATGTTCTTCTGACCACAGTCTCAAACCATACACAAACTGTTTCACATAATCTGATGCATCGCACTGTCAACACAACACTCGATACACGACCCTCACAACATCTGATACACTGTAGCCCACAGACTATTCACAGCATTACTCGCGGCATTCATACACTGCACTCAGTCGCTGCATTTTGTACCGACACACTGTTCACCGCATTCATACACTATACTCATACACTGCATTCTGTACTGATACATTGCTCACGACAGTCATACACTGTACTCACACACTGTATTCGACATTCATACCTGCTTTGCGTAGCATACTGATGCGTTTACCATTTGTGCTTTTCAAGCTCCATTCCAGATTCCTACTGCAGGAGGTGCTCCAGCTGGGCCTTCTGTTCCTGTTTGAGATGGCAGAGTGTATCCCCATACCAAAGCGGGGTGCACTCATGTTGGGAGTAGCTCACGGGCACCAATTCCCGATGATGATGAGTCGGAGGCCGAGACAGAGACGGAGGCAGAGTCATCCGAGGAGGAGAACGGAGATGGCTCGGGCTCAGATGACGGTGCTGATGACGATGCTCCTGGACCTTCGTCCAGGAAGAGGACAAGGACAGACCCGTAGGCCTGAGATGATCGATGCTGATCTAGACTTTTGTTGCTTTTCTTCTTTTGTTTGTACTTTTCTTTTTTTTGCTGGTAGCTTGAGTACCTTGTACTGCCACGGGTAGGTTTTGTTTTCTCCAAAGCTATGTACTTGAAAAATGGTCAAATGAAACAAACGTTTTGTCTGAAAAAGTGTTACATTGGTACATTTCGTACATTACATCGCATTGCATCATATTACACCTCAATGTAAATGAGATTGATCTCCTGTCTGAAAATCAAACACTTGTATTGTAATAACCAGATAATGAACCGGCCAACAGCAAAACAACTGAAACAACCCACTGCTCATTCTGAACACTCGGCTCGTAACACAGTGCTTGGTTTAATCTGCATACAGCCTATACACACAGCTCATACAATGCGCTGCTTATTCTGAAAACTGCTCATTCTGAACTCATAGCCCATAACACAGTATTGAGCCTACGACTGAACACAGTGAAAAAGACTCAATAACGAAAAACAAAAGGTAAACAACCTAAACACAACGAGACACGCTCGGAACCGACTCAAAACAAGAGTTGAGGTAAACAAAACAAAACAAAAGACACGACACACAGACGTGTTACAAAGACGAGAGACCTCAGATCACGAGGAACCAGTTTCTTCCAGTATTGTTTCCCACCCTCGTCTTATTTGTGATTCTCACATCACTCGGCCCTCTGGCTCGGTTTTTTCTCTCAAAACCCTTTTGCTCACTCTTCTCTCGACTTACACCTCTCTATTCTTCACTCTCTTATTTTTTTCATCCCTTTCCAGATATGGTCAGTGAATAAACAAGAGGTTGTGGGTTCATGCCCAACACTGTTAGCTCACAGCTATTTCTTCTGGTGACATTTAGTCGATGCCCTGGATGAGGGAGTGGAGTGTCTTGATCCATTCTGGTTCGCGCTTCGCACTTGGCTCGATACCTCGTTGCTCGGAGGTTGAGAGAGCTTTCAACCTTTTAATGACAGCTTCAGCTGTGCCCTTTTTGGCAAGTATGCTGGCGATGGGGGAAAGACAGGAAGCCTGACTCAACTGTGCCCTTAGTTCATCATTTTGACGATTTTTTGTTTTGGTTTTCTACTAAAACAATTTTAACCAAAATGAGAGTTAGATTAACATACTTTTTCGATTTTCTGATTTAAAATCATGCAAGTCAGGCTATGAGCACTGAAAATTTTCCTTTTTTGGGTCTAAGAAAATGGTCCAGTTTTGGAAAATATGGAATAATTTTTGAGAAAATAGTCAACCTCAGTAAAAAAAAAATTCTCAAAAACTATTTTTGCAAACGATCACTGCTCAACGAGCACGGAACTTACTCTCGAGATGCACAACCTCGGATCGGAGGCAATGGAAAATTACCCCGCTGCTCCAAAGGGCACAGCACGACAACGAAAAGTTGCCCCTGATTTGGATGGCGACTCATGGCAATGGAAAGTTGCCCCTTGTCTGGATAACGCCGCAGCATACTGTAGTCAGTCCTCATTAGTGATGATCGTAACCGAACTCTCGGATACAGAAAAGACGAAGATGGTCAAAACCAATATATGGACACAATCACTTTGAAAGTGCGTGTGGCTGGACTTCAGGATGAAGTTGCCTACGTATCCCAAACATGGGAATCAAGCCTTACGTAGTTCAGGTTAAGGTACACTCATGTATTAACCCTCACTTTTTAGGCTCTAACTTTTGCCAAGGCCGCCCTTCCGGGTTTTCAACCTTGCGAGCTATGTTTTTCTTTTCTTCTCAATTCTTTTCATTTCTTTTCATTTTTTTTATCTTTTCTTTTTCATTCCTAGTATTTTTTCTTTTCTCTTTTCTTTTTTTCTTTTCTTTTATTTGCTCTAACTTTTGCCTGGGTCGCCCTTCCCGCCTCTCAAGGGTAAAAGTGTAGCTAGTCCATGCCAAATGGTTTTAGAGTTTTGAAGCCATCCGTATCCAGGAGAGTGGCTGTTGTATTGATTTGAAGAAGGATCCATTTTCGGTTTTTCGAGCACATCGGACATTTTTGCCCCTAGTTTGAGGGGTGCTTCTGTTCTAGCTTCGCAAGCTTCTTCTGATGAGGTCTGATCTTCTTGATCTGACTTTCTTGGCCTATTGTTCGAGGGCTGCTTCAAATTTGGCCACGCAGGCCTCATGTTGTAGTTGACCGTTGGACTTTCTGAACTAAGGTCCAAGAGCTCAAGTCTTGAGGCTGAGAGCGATCCTAAGCTGCATAATCTCAAGACCGATTCCACACAGGTCTTCGCAAGACTGCGCAAAACATTTTGTTTTTGAAATTTTTTTAAGAAAGCGACAAATCGCTTGTGCTGAAGATAGTGCGGAACCAATCTGGATCCAGCCAGGGTCCTTCTCAGTACTCACGTTTAACAAACATGATTTCAATCATTAAGGGCTTAGCACGCCTCTCTTTCTCTCAAATAATCAAAGTTTTGCAAATCCCGAGGAATTCCTTCCTCTTCGTTTTCATCATCACAGTGTTAAAAAAAAGTTTTGAAAATCTTAGGTCAATGTAATGAATTCAAGGTGCAGAAGAGTAAGTGAGATGCTCCGCTGTTTCATTCGAATGCTCTGGCCCAACTAGCTCAAAGTAGTAATAAGCATGGAAACATGATAGCTGCAGCTGTTTCATTCAGATTTCTTGGTTACAACTGGCTCCACAGCAGAGACAGACTCAAAAGAAAGCAAAAAGATAATTACAAAACAAAATAATGATATTCGAGGCAACAACCCTGGAATCACCTGATTTCTATACAATGGGACTGACTCGACACAACACGACAGACCCTTAAGCAAAAAGACTGACTCAAGACAAAGAGACAGACTCAAAACAAAAAAACAGAGAACTGACTCGACACCCAAGCCAGAAATTACAAAACTGCATTCGCAAATGCTCCCAACAGTGTGTGCCAAACGCCACATCTGAAATACACTGAGCGCCGCCTGCAGGTGGTCCAACCCCTGATCACATTCTTGCAGTATCCTCGAAATCCAACAATTCAACGATGACAGACTTCGTTGAGGTGGGTGGGAGGATGACCTCATTGTCGATCAAATCTTGCACTTCTTGGCGAAGGCGGAAACAACCGTCGGTGCTATGACCGGTTTGCTGGTGGTACGCGCAGTACAAGGCAGTATCATGTGTCAGAGGGAGATTCTTCGAGAGAGGTCAAGGCTCGAGGGGTTTAAGGTGCTCCCTTTCAGCAAGGATCTGGAGCACCTTAGACAAAGGCATGTAAAGGGCATGGAAGACTCTGCGCCCTCGGGGCAGGTACTTTGAAGTCTGACGATTCTTGCTAGACGCACTAGCGAAAGGGTCGGCAGGCACTGCCTTGGCTTTCTGATCTTTTCCGGATACAGAGTTAGGAGTAGAAGGAACTGTTCTGGCATGACGGGGCCTATCCCGATTTTCCGCTTGGCTCGAACTGCCTTCGGTTGGAGTGGGGAAAGCATCATCCACAGTCTTAGTCATAACTGCGAATACTTGCTGCTTATTCATCCCCCCGGCTTTCAAAGCCTCGACTGCCCACAGCAGTTGTTCAACGGGATCAGTATCTGTTCCCATTTGGTTCTTACCTCTAGCCTCAGCCTGATCGAGGGTTTGGGTTGCTATATCAGGGCGGAACCCGATTGTTGTTAACATGTCATTGCCATTGCTGGAGACAACCTCAGGTTGGCTGAGCTCGATCACAATTCGCCCGAGTAGCGGGGGCTCTTGCGGTACAAAATTCCCAACATACGATGTGGTTGGTGGCGAAGCCGACATTCCATAAGCAAGATCAGCCACAGACCTCTGAAGGTCACCAATCATTCCCATTAACTCAAACGTGGTGGGCTCACGAGCTTGATATAACTGGGGTATCCAGATCGGGTGCGCAACAGGCGACCTGGGCAGATGCGGTACATCGACATTGGTCTCATCCTGCAAGATGATTCCTTGGTCTAATGCGGCTGCCATAACCACAATTTCTTCTAAACTTTGGGTCATCATAAGTCCGCTGAACTGAACGGTGACTGACGGATCAGACGTCTGTCTTGCCTCAACAAAGAAGAACACCAAATCTTTGACCCCAAATCTCTGAACTGGAAGGAAAAACAGGCAGCATTTTAGCCCAATCAGAATAGACACAAGCATAGCTGAATAACTGTACTCTACTACTGATCACTGTTCCCCAAAATCACAGCCCCGAAAACTGAATCTGATACCCGCAGATATAACTGATTCCCCAAAACACTGAAACCGATACCCTCAGGCCTGGTATTCGAACTTGCAAACTGACATGCGCATTCCCTGTAGAGATACACTCTAAAAGCACATAGTCGATAAGTGAGAGCCAAAACACCCCTATGTTGGGGTAGGGTTTCCCTGTCCTATTTTGTTAGGAGCTAGGGTTTCACTACGCACGCAGTGGTTTCAAACAACCTATAATCGGGTAAGCAACCTGTCCTAGCTTGGAATGGTCACTATGGATTCCGAATATGCACTAGGTCGAATGGTCAAAAAGGGTGCCCCGGCAACAATCGGGGTTTGTGTTCCCATCATGGCACAGCCCGTAACCGGTCAACCTTATGGCACGTTTTAACAAAACAAGCCTCCGGCAAACCATTCAGGAATAGCAGACAGAAAACACGGTGTCCTAGGCGCACCAATGCACATGCGATGCAAAGAAACACATGAGTGTAATCAAAACAAGATATCATGAGTTCGAGTCAAGCTCTCTAAACTCCCTAGCAGAGTCGCCAGAAACTGTAGACGTGCCCTTGGGCCCCATGCTACAGCTCGGACTCAACTTGTGTGTCACGCTTCTAAATCTGATCTCACAATGTGCAATGTGAGATTGATAAATCACCAAAGAGTCCAAATTCGGCAAATCGTTTTTGAAAACAGATTTTTTTGAAAGAAGTGCCAAACATGGACTACTTTGCCAGATACAAAGTTGCCACCTAAATATTTTTTGTGGGGAAATTTAGGAAACCCTGGCTCGTTTGCCTGAGGCCACGTGTCCGTCATCACCAAAGTTGCCTCGGCTCAGGAACTTGGGTACGGTTGGGGAAGGTCAGCTATGAGCACCCCTGCTCGGCCGATCCGAAGATTGGCCTCTACTAACCATGATATCTAGTTTTGAAAATGTTATGTGTTCTTATTCCGATTAATTAGCTAATCTTACTATGTGATGCGCACAACACAAAAGTATAGACTGGATCGCCTAATTTGGAACAAAGCATCGCATATCCGTTCGTTTAAAAAAAATAATTTGAAATTTGCTGCTCGCAAGTAGGCTAAAACACGGATTTCAATGAGTTGTTCCAACTCAAACAATCCAACTTTCACCCACAGGCATTCAGGCAGTTTATATCATATAAGCATATAGCCACATGGTAAGCATGCTATCATGTTTAACATTCACACTCATGCGAGACGCTAATGCATAAAAACACTCACAGTGTACTCCAAGCCAGAACAAGAAACTAGTTAGTAATCATGCGTGATCCTAGTTCATGTTAAAGTGGCTAATGCATCGCATACAAAATGTCACTAGAATAGGCTCGGCCAATCCTAGGATGGCATATGGAATGCAACAAGTAACACATATTCAAGTTAGATTTGAAATACTATGTAGTTAGCATGATGCGCCGAGCCTGGTGCATGCAAGACAAATAAATGGATGCACGCATGCATAGCATAAGGTATGCTAAATTAAATATGACCTAATACTAACCATCAAAAGCAGGTAAGTAAAAGGGAGAAAGAAGTAGGGGTTGGAAGACATGCACACACACACACACACACACACACTTATTACACATTCGCCCTCGCTCGGAGGGACCAAAAGAATATACAAATTAATTAACCTACAAGCTAATTAATTAAATTATACAACACTTAGCTAATTAACGAATCAATTAAGCTACTGAAAGCAGTAAAGGGCCTCGGGAAAAGGGATGCACGCATGCTCGAATTGGCTTTTCCCGGAAATCCAATGCCATGCACAAGCTGCCTCTGTTTACCCTGCTCTGCTCCTCTGAAAATTGCACAATTCCCAAGAAACACTCTCTGAACACTGTGGAGGGTCACCGGCCAAGCTGGGACACCACCGGCCATAAGGTAATGGTCATCGACCATTTATTGAGCTCTCGGCCATCCATAATTGGTCGATCGACACTATATTAAGTCGATCGGCCAAATTTGTCTGCAGAAACCTGTTTTGACAGCAGCAGAGGGAAAAACATGGCATGGCAATGCATTTCAAGCAAATGTATGCACCAACACCCTCCTTATCATGTTCATGACTCAAATGAGGATGGTCCTCGACCCTCGGTCCACCAATCGCGCATTTCAATGCGTGATGGCCCAAGATGCCAAGTTGTGCATTTTGATTTCAAATGAAATGCAAACCAAATAAACACATAAGGCCCAACCTCTATCACTTGATCAAGAGGCCAGGCATGCATGCCAAATGCAACCTAAGCATGTTAGCTAAGTACGCAACATGAGCATGCAAGCAAGCAATGTGCACTAGGCACTCAACCTAAGCAAACAACCATGCAAGGCATGGAATAACTATGCTAATGACAAGCATACAAGATGCAATTAAAACATGCAAGTATGCAAGACATATAACATGTTAAGCAACTTGATCAAGGAAATGCATGCCAAATGCAAAGTGTTTCAAGCATGCCATAACATGCGATAGGCCAAATATGCAACAACACACAAGGCAAGCATGCGACCACATGCAAGGGAGGGACTTACACCAAGATGGGCAGCTCTCTACTAGGTCCAAAACAGTGGCCAAATGCCAAGGAAACGAGGGCCAAAACACATACAATCATGCATGCAAACATGGTCCAACACTTAGGCACATAGAAGCAAATTTTAAGCATACTTAAAAGGGGATAAACATGGACATATGGCAAGCATACTAAGCTCTGAAATCATATTATAAAAGGTGCCAAACCAAGTAAACAAGACAAGCCAAGCATGCAACTATGGTCCAAGGCCTAAGGCTCACCAAAGGGGTATTGAACTACACTTAGCAAAACCAAATATGACATGATTTGAACAACCAAAATCAGAGTTTTAGCATGTTAAAACAAAGCCAAAAACACATTGACATGGCATCCTAGAGGCCTAAACATGATGGCATACGTAATGGCACATTCATGGAGCATGAAACACAAACTCTCTAAGGCCTTAAAGGAACATCAAATGCAAGCCTACGAGCATCCCATGGGGACTGAAATGACATGTTAAGTGGTTCCAAACTACTGAAATTATGCAAGCAATGCATGCTCAACACTCTCAACACTCACACACCCAAGGATAACAAGCCAAAATGCAAGGTGGCTATACAAGGCATGTCATGGATGGCCAAAACAACCACAAACAGACCTTAGGCATACCAAAACATGCACAAAAGCTTCACAAAGCTAAGCCAAAACAAGTAAGCATAGTGGTCTAAATGCTAGGCACATGTTAAGGCAATTTCATGGCATTACAAGACAAGTATGCAAAGCAAGCATGGTGTGTCCAAACCAACTTAAAACCGAGGTAAAACATGGCAAAATACTACCAAATACCCACTAAGACATGGCCAACATGGCCAACATGGTCTTAACAAGATGCTCACGCATGAGGCTAAAATGGCCAATATTGAAGGCAACAAGGAGAAGGGATGGCCCTCTCCTTCTTAGGACCTTAAAGCACCATCCCCACCACTGAAATCTCTCAAGATTTTAGTGGTGAGGAGGCCCAAACAAGGTGGTCCCGGAGCTCACCAAAATAGCACAAAATGGGGGCCAAACAAGGCTTATGAGGGGTCAAACAACCCCAAACACCAAAACAACCTTAAATAACTATTTTAAGCAAGTAAAAAAAAGACTTTTATATGTTATACACTAAGCTCAAAAACAGATGCAAGGTAGGCAAAAAGACTATGCAAAAATGGGATATTTAAAGGTAAAGTTCTTACCCTTGTAGACTTTCTTCAAGAAGAGCACTCCAGCTGCTTCCTTAGGTCCAAACCAGCTCCAAAACTTCAAGACCAACCTATTGGCTCCTGAGCAACCAAGGTAAGGTGTAGAACTAATAAGAACAAACACACACAAAGGCAAAAGGAGAGGGAGATATAGAGATAGATACACTATGCAAACCCTAATCTCAGAGCTCTCTCTTGAACTCTTGGAACTCAACCTTCTAACCCTTGAGAAGGCAGGAGAAGGCCTCCCTTTATAGAGGATCACTCTTGCAAAGCTTACAAAACAAGCTAAGCAAAAGTGAAATCCCTCCATACACGTGTATGGAGGGGCGACAAAGTGGGTGCTAGCTATCACAGCTGGCACAAAATATCTGCCAAAAGCAGATGCATAGTGGTCGGCCAGCCAAATATGCCAAATTTGCCAAAAAAATGGTCGGCCGACCATCAATAGTGCCGATCGGCCAAACATTTGGCCGATGGCAACAAAACAGTGGCCGGTGGCCTCAAGTCATGACCGGTGATGTGTGGGGATGGCCAACAAGCCATTCCCTGCCCTCCAAAGCAAAAACACAAGTGTTTGGTGCAAAACCAAACACAAAACAGTCGAGTCGAGAGATCCTGAGGCAAGGCGCGTGGCTGAGACCTCCGGAAATTCAAGACGAACACAAACATGGATGATCACCGAGTGTTTAAACGGTGACGTCCAAGTCTTGAGGACGGTCAAAAATGGGGTGTCTACACTAGGATACAATGAGGATGCTAAAATATATTGAAAACATTTAACTAAACTTGCAAAAAGTAGGGGTCCCGCTCGAGCGCAACTTCCTTTGCTCGAACAGACGAGCTAAAATGTGAGTGGTTGCTCGAGCAGTTTGTAAACTCTGCAAAAGTATTGGTTGCTTGATTTTTCCCGCTCGATGCTAGCTAAAGCGTAAGACTCAAGTCTTCACTCGAGCGCAACTCTTGTCGCTCGAGCAGTCTGCAAAACATGTAAACTTCTAGGAGCATTTATTTTACGCTCGAGCTAACATTTTGTCACTCAAGCAGGGGTGCAAAAACAGAGGTGGTCGCTCGAGCACAGGTTCTGTTGCTCGAGCGGAGAGACAAAATTCTAGAATTTCCAAATTCCTCTTCCCAGCTCAAAACTCAAATTCAATACATCAAAACTCATCTTTTTGGGGCAAAAACTTAAGGAAACATGTGTGAGCTTGGAAAACATTGGGAATTCAAAATCATTTCACAAAATCAAGGCCCAAAAGCTTGCCAATTATGCAATACTCAACTTAAAATTGTGATAACATGTCATTACACATCATGCATATAAAGATTCAAGTTCAAAGCTTTCAAAACATGATTAAATGAGGTGTTTGACTCAAAAACTTGTTGAATTCTTAGAACAAGACTAAAATGAAGACATGCAAGAGGGAATTCTTTGAATTCAACTACTAAATCATGAGAATTATGCATGCATGCAAGATATGGCTCAATTTCATCAATTCTAACTCAATTCTTGTATCATCCAACTTAATTCTCTAGAGTTCATGTCCTACACATCATAATTGTACAATCTGAGGGTTGAATTCTTATCTACGCTTGTCAATGTGAGAACTAGAAGCTTGATTCTTGTGTTTCTAAGTCCAATTCCTTCAATTTCTAGCAAATTCTTTGGTTGAGCTCAAATCTCTCCTTTCTCTCCCTCTCTCATGTTTGTTTACTTGAGTAGGCTCAAAAGCGTGTTGAAGAAAAGAGGTGAAGCACATATGGGAGACTTATATAGGCTTAGTTAATAGTGTAATTAAATTGTTGATCAAACTAATCAATTGGACATTAAATTATTCTAATGTAATCATTTCGAATCAAATTTCAATCAAACCTACCATAAAATTCTAAAAATTCCAAATAACACATAACCGAAGTCAATTTTGTAATCGAATGTCGATAAGGCCTTCAATTTGCAGAACAAAACATAAACATGAATAGATCTTTCTACGATAAACAGCTATCAATACAAATAATGCAACACGCATGTGTAGACGTTCCCCGAACGCCTCGGGAGGGAATCCCGTTTCGTTCATTTGGGCTCACTACAGTTCAGGACTCAAATTGTCACGGTTCTAAATCTGAACCAAAGAGTCTAAATTCGGCAAATCGTTTTTGAAAACAGATTTTTTTGTAAAGAAGTACCAAACATGGACTGCTTTGCCAGATACAGAGTCGCCACCTAAATATTTTTTATGTGGGAATTTAGGAAACCCTGACTCGTTTGCCTAAGGCCACGTGTCCGTCATCACCAAAGTTGCTTCGGTTCGGGAACTTGGGTACGATTGGGGAAGGTCAGCTATGAGCACCCCCGCTCGCCCGATCCGAAAATCGGCCTCTATTAATCATGATATCTAATTTTGAAAACGTTATGCATTCTTATTCTGGTTAATTAGTCTAGAATTACTATATGATGCACGCAGCAAAACAAGTATAGACTAGATCGCCTAATTTTGGAACAGAGCATTACATATCCGTTTGTTTGGAAAATGGTTTGCAATTTGTTACTCATGTGTAGGCTAAAACACAGATTTCAATGAGTTGTTCCAACTCAAACAATCCAACCTTCACCCACAGGCATTCAGGCAGTTATATTACATAAGCATTTAGCCACATGGTAAGCATGCTGTCATGTTAACATTCACACTCATGCGAGATACTAAAGCATAAATGCTCACCTAGTACTCCGTGCCAACACAATGAACTAGTTAGTAATCATGCATGATCCTAGTTCATGTTAAAATGGCTAATGCATCGCATACAAAATGTCACTAGAATAGGCTCGGCTAATCTATGGATGGCATGTGAAATGCGACAGATGGCATGTATTCAAGTTAGATTTGAAGTACATATGCAATTAGCATGATGCGTCGAGCCCGGTGCATACAATACTGATGAATGATGCACGCATGCATAACTTAAGGTATGCTAAAGTAAATATGCCTTAATACTAACCATCAAAAGCAGGTAAGTAAAAAGGGGAAAGAAGTGGGGATTGGAAGGCATGCACACACGAACCCACACTTATTACAAATTTGCCCTCGCTCGGAGGGACCAAAAGAATAATACAATTTAATTAACTGATAAGCTAATTAAATATTATAGACCACCTAATTAATTAACAAATCAATTAAGTAAAGAAAGCAATGAAACGCCTCGGGAAGAGGGTCCAATGCATGCATGCTCGGATTTGCTCTGAAACCCGTCGCCATGCACAAGTTGCCTCTATTTTCCCTGCTCTGCTTCTCTGAAAATTGCAAGAGTCCCAGGGAGCACTCTTTGGACACTGTGGAACACCACCAGCCAAGGGGAATCATCACCGGCCATGGGGAAGTGGTGATCGACCATTGGTTGAGCTATCGGCCACAAACCTTTGGTCGATCGGCACTCTATGTAGTCGACCGGCCATCTTTGTCTGCAGAAACCTGTTTTGACAGTAACAGAGGGCAAAACATGGCATGGTAATGCATTTCAAGCAATGTTTGCACCAACCACTCTCCTTATCAGGTTTATGACTCAAAGGGATATGGCACTTGATTCTTGGAACACCAATCGCGCATTTCAATACGTGATGGCCCAAGGAACCAAGTATGCATTTTCAATGTAGAATGAAATGCACATAACAAACAATGAGCTCAACCTCTATCATACTCAATTCAAGAGGCAAAGCATGCATGCCAATGCAATGCAACCTAGGCATGCGAACTAAGTATGCAACATGGCAATGCAAACAAGCATATATGACATGTGACAATCATGCTAATGACAAGTATGCGAGATGCAATGTGGATGGTTAAGCATGCAAGCAAGCATGTGACTTCATTCAATCATGGAACAACACATGGGGTAAACATGTAGTAACATGTTAAACAACCTAAACATGCAACAACACACATGGTAAGCATGCACCAACACATAAAGGGTGGACTTAAACCAAATTGGCCGGCCCTCAACTAGGCCCAAAACAGTGGCCAATGCTAAGGAAATGGGGGCCAAATGCACATACAAGCATGCATGCAAACATGGTCCATCACTTAGGCATCAAAGAGAAACTTCTAAGCACACTTAAAAGAGGCTAAACATGGGCATATGGCAAGCAACATAAGCTCTGAAAATCACATGAGGATGGTGCCAAACCAACCTAAACCTAGCAATCAAAGCATGCTAACAAGCCCAAAGCTTGAGGCTAACCAAAGGGCTCAAACCATGGCCATGCCAACCAAGCCTCAAAGGGCCAAGGGGACTCCAAACAGCCCCAATGCAGGTCTAAACAAGACCAAAGACACACCTAGATGGCGTCTAAATGGTTTAAACATGCAAGCATACAAAAGAGCCCAAACATGGAGCATGAGATGACAACCTTATAAAGTATTAAAGGGACAGCAAATGCAAGCATACAAGCATTCCATGAGTACTGAAATGATGCTATAAGTGGTTCTAAGCCACTGAAATGATGCAAGAATAGCATGTTAGAGGGTCCGATACTTAAGGCCTACGAGAGGGATTACATGGTAACTATACAAAGCGAAGCATGGATGACCCAAATTACCAAAAACAAACCTCAAGCACACTAAAACAAGCATAAAAGCTTCATAAAGCTAGGCCAAAATACATGAGCATGGTAGTCTAAATGCTATGTACATGTTAAGGCAAATCATGGCATTACAAGACATGTATGCAAGGCAAGCATGGTGTGTCTAAACCAAGTAAAAACAGAGGTAAAGCATGGCAAAATACTACCAAATACCTACTGAAACATGGCCAACATGAGTTCAAAAATGGTGCTCACGCATGAGGCTTAAATGGCACATTTTGAAGACAACAAGGAGAGGGGGTGGCCCTCTCCTTCTTAGGACCTTAAACCACCATCCACACCACTAAAATCCCTCAAGATTTCAGTGGTGACGAGGCCCAAACAAGGTGGTCCCGGAGCTCACCAAAATAGCACAAAAATGGGGCCTAAGAGGGGTCAAACAACCCCAAACAACAAAGCACCATTAAACAACTATTTTAAGCAACTAAAAACAAGACTTTTATTAGTTATATACAAAGTCTAAAAATGGTTGCAAGATAGGAAAAAAAGCTATGCAAAAATGGGAAATAAAAGGCAAGAACACTCACCCTTGAAGAACACTTCCAAGATCACAAGGCCAGACCTCTTCTTGGATTAAAACGAGCTCAAAAAGTCCAAGATCAACCCTCTAAACCCTCAGCAATTAAGGGAAGGTGTAATGGTAGGTGTTTATGTGCAAAATTATGAACAAACACACACTTATACACAATAAGAGGAAAGTATAGAGATAGAATAGACACACTTCTAACCCTAAAAAGAACCAGACCTCTGGAGCTTCTTTCTAACCCTAGAAGAAGGAGGAGAGGCCTCCTCTTTATAGAAGCTCCCTCTTGCAAAGCTTCCAAAGTAAGCTAGTCAAGAGGGAAATCCCTCTATACACGTGTATGGAGGGGGTGCAAAGTGTATGCCAACTAGCACAGCTGGCATAAAAATATCTGCAAAAGTAGATGCACAGTGATCGGCCAGGAAAAAATGTCATTTTGACAAAATAAATGGCCGGCCGACCATCAAGAGTGTCGACCGGCCAAAGATATGGCCGATGGCAACAAAACACTGGTCGGTGGCCTCAAGCCATGGCCGGTGATGTGTGGGGATGGCCCACAAGCCATTCCCTGCCCCTCAAAAGAAAAACACAAGTGTTTGGTGCAAAACCAAACACAAAACAATCGAGTCGAGAGATCCCGAGGCAAGGCGTGTGGTCGAGACCTCCGGGAACTCAAGACGAACACAATCATGGATGATCACCGAGTGTTCAAACGGTGACGTCCAAGTTTTGAGGACGGTCAAAAGTAGGGTGTCTGCAGTTGCCCCTCTTTGACAGAACTCGAAAGTCATAAGAATGACGGGAGTGAGTGTCAAAGCCTAGAGACGACCCATTTTTGACAAGGACGAAGACTTAGACAAACATGCAAGACAAACAAAGATATGTGCCCGAAGGCAGGGGCGAAATGCAACTGACAATGCATGAAGCCGAACATAACTTATGATCATGCAAAGAATACTGTAACGAAGCATAACATGCAACAGTTTTAAGCAAGCAAAAACCAAACTACATCATAAAGCAGAAAGGATGTAAGAGAATTATATAATCTTAACCATGCGCCATGCAGGAAAGACTAAGAGCGACCATTGGGGACACCCAAGGTCTCAAACAAGATTCTGACGCGTTGCACGCGAAAGGAGAAAGAGTGGCATAAGCATTGGAACATGTTCCAAATGTTCTTAACCAAAGAGGGAGAAACATAGGGACATATCCCGGTGTTTCAGAAAGGTATAAGCATTGGAACCTATTCCAAATGCTCTTAACCTAAGAGGGAGAAACATAGGGACGCATCCCGATGTTTTGGAAAGAAAGAGAAACATAAGGACGTATCCTGGTGTTTCAGAAAGGTATAAGCATTAGAACGTATTCCAAATGCTCTTAACCAAAGAGGGAGAAACATAGGGACGTATCCCGGTGGTTAGGAAAGAGAGAGAAACATACGGACGTAACCCGGTGTTTCGAAATGAAGGAGAAACATAGGGACGTATCCCAGTGTTTCGAAACGAAGGAGAAACATAGGGACGTATCTCGGTGTTTCGGAAAGAAGGAGAAACATAGGGACGTATCCCGATGTTTTCGAACTAAAGAGAGAAACGTAGGGATGTATCCCGGTGTTTCGGAAAGAAGGAGAAACATAGGGACGTATCATGGTGTTTCGGAACTAAAGAGAGAAACGTAGGGACGTATCCCGGCGTTTTGGGAAGGGAGAGAAACATAGGGACATATCCCGGTGTTTCGAAAAAGGAGAAGAAACATAAGGACATATCCCGGTGTTTAGGGACGTATCTCGGTGTTTAGGGATGTATCCCGGTGGTTAGGGACGTATCCCAGTGTTTAGAAAGGGAAAGAAACATAGGGACATATCTCGGTATTTCAGAAAGAGAGAGTAACATAGGGACGTATCCCGGTGTTTCGGAAGGAAGGAGAAACATAGGGACGTATCCCGGTGTTTCGGAAAGGGAGAGAAACATAGGGACATATCCCGATATTTCCGAACAAAGGAGAAGAAGCATAGGGACATATCCCGGTGTTTCAAAACAAAGGAGAGTGCAAAACAATGCAATTGAAAGGGTGCATAACAATGCGAGTGGAATGCGCGTAACAACGCAAGTGAAGTGTGCATAACAATGCAACTAGAGTGTGCGTGACAACGCAACTAAAGAGTGTGCATAACAATGCGATTGAAACGTGCATAATAATGCAAGTAGAACATGCGTGACAGCGCATGTTAGAGATGTGCAAAACAATGCAATACAGGTACACAAGACAGTGCGAGTGAGGTGCACAAAAGAAGTGCGATAAGATGCATTTTCTATGCAAGTATGGGGGCATTTTCTATGCAATCATGGAAAGCATATTCTATGCGGAATCAAAAGCAAGCATATTCTATGCATGAATCATTACGATGCGCGGCACGCATGCAACAAAAGTGTATATGAAAGTGCTCATCCAATGCAATAGAGGGGCATCAAACATGTACTTCAGTGCCTCCAATTTACCTCTCGGAGGACTTGGCAACACACTCAGCTCAAAAGAGGACACCCTGTTTATATTGGCGAGAAATAACATCTGCTGCTCCTTTAATTGCCATTCTGACTTGAAGCAGGCTTAAGCTTGGAGTAGAGGCACACTCATTCTTCAGAGTACTGACAAGGCCTGAAGAGGTACATCCGGAGTACAATCACGGAATTTGCTGAAGGTGAAACACATTCAGATGCTTCGGTTTTCCCTTTTTTTCTTTTGCTTTGTAGCCCGGAACCTATATAGCTTTAGATGGGTCCTTGTTCTATTGTTCTCTCATGACCTGGGTTGAACCCTGTGGTTTTATGAAAGAACGAATCTTGTTTTGCACAGATGTGGAGAACGACACGACACTCAAAGCGCAAAACGATTTTATTTTTTGAAATAGAGAGATGAGTTCTTGACCGGGGTATTGAGCCTACGACTGAACACAGCGCACTACGACTCAACAACGGAAAACAAAAGGTAAACAACCTAAACACATCGAGTAACACTCGAAATGACTCAAAACAAGAAATGAGAGAAAACAAAAAGACACGACACTCAGACGTGCACAGGGAGCCTGTTTCTCCGGGTATTGTTTCCCACCCTTTCTCACTTGTGATTCTCACATCACTTGGCACTCAATCTCTAGTTTTCTAAAAAAGCCCTTTTCTCACTTTTTCTCTCAACGCACATCTCTCTATTCTTCAATCTCTCATTTTTTATCCCTCCCCTGGGTGGTTGATGGATAAACAGAAGTTACGGGCTCTTGCCCCTAGCATTCTGCTAGATTCTCTTTCTTCTGCTCACAACAGTGAACTTCCCCCACAGAGGGGTTGCGATGCGGCTGGATGTGCAGCAGATCTGCAATTGACATTGGTTGATGATCCTCTACTGGGGAGTTTGGACGTGATCAGATCTGTCCAGATGAGGAAGTGGAATATCTTGATCCATTCCAGTTCGTGCTTTATACTTGGCTTGATACCTCATTGCTTGGAGGATGTGAGAGCTTTCTACCCTTTTGCGGTCAGCTTCAGTGGTGCCCTTTTCCGACAGGTAGAGTGCCCTTTCTGGCGAGTAGAGTGCCCTTTTCTGGCAAGTATGTTGACAACGGAAAAAAGACAGAACACCTGACTCAACTGTGCCCCTAGTTCATCATTTTGACCATTTTTTGTTTTTGGTCTTCTACTAAAACAATTTTGACCAACATGAGAGTTAGATTAACATGCTTGTTCAATTTTCTAATTTGAAATCATGCAAGTTAGGCTATGAACACTGAAAATTTTCCTTTTTTGGGTCCAAGAAATGGTCTAATTTTGGAAAAATAGGATAATTTTTGAGAGAATTAGTCAACCTCAGTAAAAATTCTCAAAAACTTTTTTTGCAAATCAGCCACTGCTCAACGAGCACGGAACCTACTTTTGAGATGCGCAACCTCGGATCCATAACATTGGAAAATTACCCCTTACTCGAAGAGAGCTGCATGGCAACGGAAAATTGCCCCTTGTTTGAATGGCACCGCAGTACATTGAATGGCAACGGAAGGTTGCCCCTTGTTTGGATAGTGCCATAGCACACTGCAATCAGTCCTCAGAGTGACGATCACAACCGAACTCTCAGATACAGATAAGACAAAGGCGATCAAAAACCATTACATGGACACAATCAATTGTAGAAGTGTTTGCGGCTGGACTTCAGAATGAAGTTGCCTATGTATCCCAAACATGGGAATCAAGCCTTACGTAGTTCGGGGTTAAAGTACACTCGTGTATTAACCCTCACCTTTTGCGCTCAAACTTTTGCCAAGGCCGCTCTTTCTGGGTTTTCAACCTTACGAGCTCTGTTTTTCTTTTCTTTTCATTTCTTTTCTTTTTCTTTTTTTCATTCTTTTCTTTTCATTTTCTTCATTTTTTCTTCTTTTCTCTTTTTTTTTGTATCTTTTCTTTGTATTTTTCTTTTTTTTTTCTTTTTCTTCTTTTTCTTGCTCTAACTTTTGCATGGGTCGCCCTTCCGGATTTTCGACCCAGCGAGCCTCTCAAAGGGTAAAAGTGTAACAAGTCCATGCCAAATGGTTTTAGGATCTCGAACCCATCCGTATCCGGGAGGGTGGCTGTTGTTTTGACTTGCAGAAGGATCCATCTTCGGCTCTTCGAGCACGTCGGACACTTTTTGCCCCTAGTTCGAGGGGTGTTTTTGTTCTAGCTTTGCGAGCTTCTTCTGATGAGGCTTGATCTTCTTGATCTAATTTTCTTGGCCTCTTGTTCGAGGGTTGCTTCAAATTTGGCCACGCAAGCCTCATGTTGTAGTTGACCGTTGAACATTCTGAACTAAGGTCCAAGGTTTGAAAGTAAGGGCTCAAGTCTAGAGGCCGAGAGCGATCCTAAGCTGCACAATCTCAAGAGCGATTCCACACACGTCTTCGCAGGACTGCGTAAAACATTTTGTTTTTGAATTTTTTTTTTAAAGAAAGCGACAAATCCCTTGCGCTAAAGATAGTGTGGAACCAATCTGGATCAAGCCAGGGTCCTTCTCAGTATGCACGTTAACAAACATGATTTCATTCATTAAGGGCTTAGCATGCCTCGCTTTCTCTCAATTTGATCAAGTTTTTGCAAAACCCAAGGAATTCCTTCCTCCTCGTTTTCATCACCACAGTGTTCAAAAAGTTTTGAAAAAAACTTAGGTCAATGCAATGAGTTCAAGGTGCAGAAGAGTAAGTGAGATGCTCTGCCGTTTCATTTAAATCCACTGGCATAACTACCTCGAAATAGTAGTAAGCACGGAAATATGATAGCCGCAGCCGTTTCATTCAGATTTCCCTGGTTGCAACTGGCTCCACAGCAGAGATAGACTCAAAAGGAAAGCAAAAGATAATTACAAAACAAAACGGTGTTCGAGGCAACAACCCCGAAAGCACCTGACATTCTAAACAATGGGACTGAATCGATACAACAAGACAGACCCTTAAACGAAAAGATTGACTCAAGACAGTGAGACAGACTCAAAACAAAAATAGAGAATTGACTCAAAACCCAAGCCAGAAATTACAAAACTGCATTCGCAAATGCTCAAAACAGTGCGTGCCAAACGCCACATCTAAAATACACCGAGCATCGCCCACAGGTGGTCCAACTCCTGATCACATACTTGCAGTATCCTCGAAGTCCAACAACTCAGTGGTGACAGACTTTGCTGAGGTAGGTAGGAGGATGACCTCATTGTCGATCAAATCTTGCACTTCGTGGAGAAGGCGGAAACAACCGTCGGTGCTGTGACTGGTTTGCTGGTGGTACGCGCAGTACAGGGCAGCATCATGTGTGAGAGAAAGATTCTTCGGTAGAGGTCGAGGCTCGAGGGGTTTAAGATGCCCATTTTTAGCCAGAATTTGAAATGCCCTGGACAAAGGCATGTAGAGGGCGTGAAAGACTCTGCGCCCTCTAGGCAGATACTTCGAAGTCTGAGGGTTCTTGCTAGACGTACTAGCGAAAGGGTCGGCAGGCACTGCCTTGGCTTTCTGATCTTTTCCTGGTGCAGGGTTGGGAGTAGAAGGGACTGTTTTGGCATGACGGGGCCTATCCCGATTTTTTGCCTGGCTTGAACTACCCTCAGCTGGAGTGGGGAAAGCATCATCCACAGCTTTAGTCAGGACTGCAAATACTTGCTGCTTATTCATCCCCCCGGCTTTCAAAGCCTCGACTGCCCACAATAGTTGTCCAACAGGATCAGTATCTATTCCCACTTTGTTCTTACCTCTAGCCTCAGCCTGATCGAGGGTTTGGGTTACGACATCAGAGCGAAACCCGGTTGTTATTGGCACGTCATTGCTGTAGCTGGAGGAAACCTCTGGTTGGCTGAGCTCGATCACAATCTGCCCCAGTAGCGGGGGCTCCTGTGGTACAAAATTCCCGACATATGATGTGGCTGGTGGCGAAGCCGACATTCCATAGGCGAGATCAGCCATAGACCTCTGGAGGTCACCAATCATTCCCATTAACTCGAACGTGGTGGGCTCACGAGCCTGATACAACTGGGGGGTTCAGGTCGGGTGTGCGACAGGTGACCTGGGCGGATGCGGTACATCAACATTGGTCTCACTTTGCAGGGTGATTCCTTGGTCTAGTGCAGTTGTCATAACCACAATTTCTTCTGAACTTTGGGTCGTCATAAGTTCACTGAACTGAATAGAGATGATGCAACCGGCGATTGACTGATCCGATATCTACCTTGCCTCAGTTAAGGAGAACACCAAATCTCTGAACCCAAATCTCTGAACTGAAAGGGAAAACAAGCAGCATTTCAACCCAAACGGAACAGACACAGGCGTAGCTGAATAACTGTACTCTACTACCGATCACTGTTCCCCAAAATCATTGCCCCAAAACATTGAGTCTGATACCCGCAGATATAACTGATTCCCTAAAACACTGATATTGATGCCCTCAAGCATGGTACTCAAACTTGCAAACTGATATGCGCATTCCCTGTAGAGATACACTCTAAAAGCACATAGCAAGCAAAGAGAGCCAAAACACCCCTATGTTGGGGTAGGGTTTCCCTGTCCTATTTTGTCAGGAGCTAGGGTTTCACTATGCACGCAGCGGTTTCAAACAACCTAACATCGGGTAAGCAACCTGTTTTATCTTGGAATGGTCACTACGGATTCCGAATATGCACTAGGTCGAATGGTCAAAAGGGTGCCCTGGTAAAACTGGGGTTTGTGTTCCCATACTGGCAGAGCCCGTAACCGGTCAACCTTATGGCACACAGCCGCAGGCTAACCGCTCAGGAATAGCAGATGGCAAACACGGTGTCCTAGGTGCACCAATGCAAATGCAATGCAAAGAGACACATAAGTGTAATCAAAACAAGATATCATGAGTTCAAGTCCAGTTCTCTAACTCCCCAGCAAAGTTGCTAGAAACTGTAGATGTCCCCCCAAACGCCCTGGGAGGGAATCCCGTTTCATTCATTTGGGCTCACTACAGTTCAGGACTCAAATTGTCACAGTTCTAAATCTGAACCAAAGAGTCCAAATCCGACAAATCGTTTTTGAAAACAGATTTTTTTGTAAAGAAGTGTCAAACATAGATTGCTTCGCCAGATACAGAGTCGCCACCTAAATATTTTTTATGGGGAAATTTAGGAAACCCTGACTCGTTTGCCTAAGGCCACGTGTCCGTCATTACCAAAGTAGCTTCGACTCGGGAACTTGGGTACGATTGGGGAAGGTCAGCTATGAGCACCCCCGCTCGCCCGATCCGAAGATCGGCCTCTACTAACCATGATATCTAATTTTGAAAACGTTATGCATTCTTATTCTGGTTAATTAGCCTAGAATTACTATGTGATGCACGCAGCAAAACAAGTATAGACTAGATCGCCTAATTTGGAACAGAGCATTACATATCCGTTTGTTTGGAAAATGGTTTAAAATTTACTACTCACGAGTAGGCTAAAACACGGATTTCAATGAGTTGTTCCAACTCAAACAATCCAACCTTCACCCACAGGCATTCAGGCAGTTATATCACATAAGCATTTAGCCACATGGTAAGCATGCTGTCATGTTAACATTCACACTCATGCGAGATACTAAAGCATAAATGCTCACCTAGTACTCCGTGCCAACACAATGAACTAGTTAGTAATCATTCATGATCCTAGTTCATGTTAAAATGGCTAATGCATCGCATACTGAATGTCACTAGAATAGGCTCGGCTAATCTATGGATGGCATGTGAAATGCGACAGATGGCATGTATTCAAGTTAGATTTTAAATACTTATGCAATTAGGATGATGCGCCGAGCCCGGTGCATGCAATACTGATGAACGATGCACACATGCATAGCATAAGGTATGCTAAAGTAAATATGCATTAATACTAACCATCAAAAGCAGGTAAGTAAAAGGGGGAAAGAAGCGGGGATTGGAAGGCATACACACACGCACCCACAGTTATTACAAATTTGCCCTCGCTCGGAGGGACCAAAAGAATAATACAATTTAATTAACCTATAAGCTAATTAAATATTACAGACCACCTAATTAATTAACAAATCAATTAAGTAAAGAAAGCGATGAAATGCCTCGGGAAGTGGGTCCAATGCATGCATGCTCGGATTTGCTCGGAAAACCGTCGCCATGCACAAGTTGCCTCTGTTTTCCCTACTCTGCTTCTCTGAAAATTGCAAGAGTCCCAAGGAGCACTTTTGGACACTGTGGGACACCACCGACCAAGGGGAATCATCACCGGCCATGGAGAAGTGGTGATCGACCATTGGTTGAGCTATCGGCCACAAACCTTTGGTCG
This sequence comes from Camellia sinensis, assembly GCF_055761805.1. Lineage (NCBI taxonomy): Eukaryota > Viridiplantae > Streptophyta > Magnoliopsida > Ericales > Theaceae > Camellia > Camellia sinensis. Next base: position 6,373,155 of record NW_028128989.1, on the reverse strand, counting down.
ATCGGCACTCTATGTAGTCAACCAGCCATCTTTGTCTGCAGAAACCTATTTTGACAGCAACAAAGGGCAAAACATGGCATGGCAATACATTTCAAGCAATGTTTGCACCAACCACTCTCCTTATCAGGTTTATGACTCAAAGGGATATGGTACTTGATTCTTGGACCACCAATCACGCATTTCAATGCGTGATGGCCCAAGGAACCAAGTATGCATTTTCAATGTAGAATGAAATGCACATAACAAACAATGAGCTCAACCTCTATCATACTCAATTCAAGAGGCAAAGCATGCATGCCAATGCAATGCAACCTAGGCATGCGAACTAAGTATGCAACATGGCAATGCAAACAAGCATATAAGACATGTGACAATCATGCTAATGACAAGTATGCGAGATGCAATGTGGATGGTCAAGCATGCAAGCAAGCATGTGACTTCATTCAATCATGCAACAACACATGGGGTAAACATGTAGTAACATGTTAAACAACCTAAACATGCAACAACACACATGGTAAGCATGCACCAACACATAAAGGGTGGACTTAAACCAAATTGGCCGGCCCTCAACTAGGCCCAAAATAGTGGCCAATGCTAAGGAAATGGGGGCCAAATGCACATACAAGCATGCATGCAAACATGGTCCATCACTTAGGCATCAAAGAGAAACTTCTAAGCACACTTAAAAGAGGCTAAACATGGGCCTATGGAAAGCAATATAAGCTCTGAAAATCACATGAGGATCGTGCCAAACCAACCTAAACCTAGCAATCAAAGCATGCTAACAAGCCCAAAGCTTGAGGCTAACCAAAGGGCTCAAACCATGGCCATGCCAACCAAGCCTCAAAGGGCCAAGGGGACTCCAAACAGCCCCAATCCAGGTCTAAACAAGACCAAAGACACACCTAGATGGCGTCTAAATGGTTTAAACATGCAAGCATACAAAAGAGCCCAAACATGGAGCATGAGATGACAACCTTATAAAGTATTAAAGGGACAGCAAATGCAAGCATACAAGCATTCCATGAGGACTGAAATGATGCTATAAGTGGTTCTAAGCCACTGAAATGATGCAAGAATAGCATGTTAGAGGGTCCGATACTTAAGGCCTACGAGAGGGATTACATGGTAGCTATACAAAGCGAAGCATGGATGACCCAAATTACCAAAAACAAACCTCAAGCACACTAAAACAAGCATAAAAGCTTCACAAAGCTAAGCCAAACCACATGAGCATAGTAGTCTAAATGCTATGTACATGTTAAGGCAAATCATGGCATTACAAGACATGTATGCAAGGCAAGCATGGTGTGTCTAAACCAAGTAAAAAAAGAGGTAAATCATGGCAAAATACTACCAAATACCTACTGAAACATGGCCAACATGAGTTCAAAAATGGTGCTCACGCATGAGGCTTAAATGGCACATTTTGAAGACAACAAGGAGAGGGGGTGGCCCTCTCCTTCTTAGGACCTTAAACCACCATCCTCACCACTATAATCCCTCAAGATTTCAGTGGTGATGAGTCCCAAACAAGGTGGTCCCGGAGCTCACCAAAATAGCACAAAAATGGGGCAAAACAAGCCCTAAGAGGGGTCAAACAACCCCAAACAAAAAACACCCTTAAACAACTATTTTAAGCAACTAAAAACAAGACTTTTATTAGTTATATACAAAGTCTGAAAATAGTTGCAAGATAGGCAAAAAGGCTATGCAAAAATGGGGAATAAAAGGCAAGAACACTCACCCTTGAAGAACACTTCCAAGATCACAAGGCCAGGCCTCTTCTTGGATCAAAACGAGCTCAAAAAGTCCAAAATCAACCCTCTAAACCCTCAGCAATTAAGGGAAGGTGTAATGGTAGGTGTTTATGTGCAAAACTATGAACAAACACACACTTATACATGTAGACGTCCCCGAACGCCCCGGGAGGAACGAGCTCCCATTCCGTTCATATTGGTGTCACTACAGCTCAGGACTCTCAAATTTGTCACGGCTCTAAGTCTGAACCAAAGAGTCCAAATCCGGCAAATCGTTTTGAGAAAAACAGATTTTTTTGAAAGAAGTGCCAAACATGGACTGCTTTGCCAGATACAGAGTCGCCACCTAAATGTTTTTTTAATGGGAAATTTAGGAAACCCTGACTCGGTGCCAAAGGCCACGTGTCCGTCATCACCAAAGTTGCCTCGGCTCGGGAACTTGGGTATGATTGGGGAAGGTCACTTCGTGAGCACCCCCGCTCGCCCGATCAAAGATCGGCCTCTACTAACCATGATATCTATTTTTGAAAACTTTGGGTATCCTTATTCCGGTTATTAGCCTAGGTTACTATGTGATGCACACAGCATATAAGTATAGACTGGGTCGCCCGAATTGGAACAAAACATTTCATGCTTGTTTATTTGAAAGATGGTTTGCTACTCGCAAGTAGGCTTAAAATGCAGATTTTGCCACCCGCATGTGGGCTTGGAAAAGATGGTTTTGCCACTATCTAGTGGGCTTTAAAACTCACAGTCAATGATTTGCTCCAATCCAAATAACTCAACCTTCACCCACAGGCATCCAGGCAGTTATATCACATAAGCAATTAGCCTCATGGTAAGCATCCTATTCATGGCAGTCACTCACACGCATGCAAGGATGCTAAAGCATAAAACTCACCGAGTACTCCAAGCCAAAACAAAAACTTACATTAGAAATCATGCACGATCCTAAGTATACAGAAATGCCTAATGCAACACATGCAAAAATGCAAACTATGGCAGGCTCGGCTATGCTAAACATGGCATATGGAATGCTACAGCTAACATGTATTCAATTTGGAATTGAAAATACAATGCAGTTAGTATGATGCGCCGAGCCCGGTGCATGCAAAACAGATGAATGATGCAAACATGCTGTCATACTGTATGCTAATTTAAATATGCCCTAATCTAACCATCATAAGCTGGTAAATAAAAAGGGAAGAAAGACGTGGGGTTGGAAAACATACATCACACTCACCCACACTTATTACAGTTTTGCCCCCGCGCAAAGGGTCCGAATAAATATACAGTCCGGGATAAAAGAATATTACAGTCCAAATAATGTACAAATTCCTAATTAATTAACAAATCAACTAAGAAAATAAATAAAACTGGCATGCAAGCCAGGGACTGCCTTGCTTCTGATGGATGATGCATGTCCGGGTCGTCTTGCGCGGAAATCCACCGGGATGCCCCAATTAGCCTCTGTTTAGCAGTTATTCTTGGAAAGCGTGCCGAGCTCCGAAAAGTTGTTGATTCTTCATTTTGCTGCAACAGAGAGCAGGAAAGGGGCATAGCAATGTATTTTCACAAATATATGCATGCCTCGATCCTCGTGCCACCAATCACGCATACCGAGGCATGATGGCCGAGGAGTCGAAATGCACAATTCAATATAGTATGAATGCACATGAAAACACAGCTAAAACCTAACTCCATCATGGATAATCCGGAGTGTCGGTGACTGGGGGAATTGAGACGCGTTCCGTCACTTGGAGTACGAAATGCACCTCGTTTCCCGTGTTCGGGCTAACTCCTATCCCGAGCACGATGCAATATGCATGACATGCATGAAATGCAACTAAGATGCAATCCTAACATACACAATGCTATGGAATGACATGTCTCGAAATGCGTGCACATGGGCACGCAAGCCGAGGAAATGCATGAATGCGATCTAAGATACAACCTAGTATGCACTATGCTGTGAAAATGAGATGCCTCGAGATGCGTGCACATGGGCACGCAAACTGAGAAAGTGACATACGCAATGCAAATGATAGAGAAACATGATATGGGCTTACACTAACATGAGAGAGCCTCAGCCACACTCACATAAGAGGCCGATGGATGAAAATGAAGTGCCTCGAAATGCGTGCACACGGGCACGCAAACCGAGGCAATGGTATATGCAATGCAATGGCATGGAAATGGCATGTAGAATGCAACATGGACTTATACTAACATGAGAGAGCCTCAGCCACACTCACATAAGAGGCCGATGGATGAAAATAAAGTGCCTCGAAATGCGTGCACACGGGCACGTAAACCGAGGCAATGGTATATGCAATGCAATGGCATGGAAATGGCATGTAGAATGCAACATGGACTTATACTAACATGAGAGAGCCTCAGCCACACTCACATAAGAGGCCGATGGATGAAAATGAAGTGCCTCGAAATGCGTGCACACGGGCACGCAAACCGAGGCAATGGTATATGCAATGCAATGGCATGGAAATGGCATGCAAACATGTTAATGGATTTTCAGAAATGAAATGTGGGGAAAACAGCCCCGGGATAAGGCGAAAGTACACCCAATGCACGGAATAGTCCCGAAACATGAATTTTGGCACCCGAAATGGCCTATAGCTATACCAAACATGCACAATATGGACATGTAATGAAAAGAAAGTAGCAAGGCAGCCCCAAAATAAGCATTTTACCAGTACAAATCATGGCCAATCAGCAAACACAGATAGGGAAACAATGGCATGCAAAAATGGCCCTAAATATGAGGTTATGAAGCAACTCACAGCTTCTGACCTCAAACAGGTTAGGGACCTTCAACAACATTGAAGAGGGGCCCAAAATAAGCACATTTACAGAACTGTAAAAACCCTAAAAACAAACATAGATATGGCTAAGCTCTTATGCAAGAAAAGGGGCCAAAAGGTGGCCAAAGAGGCAAGTGGTATATGCAAAGTCCAAACTGAAAAATTCCCTTCTACAACATTGAAGAGGGACCAAAAATATGCATATTTACAGAACTGTAAAAACCCCAAAACAGTATACAAACATGCTAGAAATGCAATGCAAAATGAGGCTCAAAAGAGGCTATAACATGAGGTATATAAAACATTCACCAAACAAGAAAAGACCCTTAATAAAACATGTATAATGGGCTAAAATAAGACTATTTTCAGTACTGTAAAATGACCAAAAACAGAAGCATGATAGGCTGCCAAAGCATGCAAAAATGGGGATCAAAGAGGGGATATAACATGAAGTGGCACATGGAAGTCCCAAACACTGATGAGCCCTTCTTCAATGTTGAATAGGGGCTCAAAATAAGACTATTTTTAGTTATGTAAAATTCCCAAAAATGGAAGCATAATGGGTTGCCAAAGCATGCAAGAAAATAGCATTCAAGGAAGATATTGAAGCAAGTGCAAGATGGGGTGCTCAAACAGGGTTGAGCCCTTAATGAAACAAGAAAATGAGCTCAAAAGAAGGCCACTTTCAGTTAGGACCGGAGCTCAAAACAATAATCATATATGGCTAAGAAATGTTGCAAAAATAAGCTCAAAAAGGGGGAAATGGTACTCACCCTTGAAGGCAAGTCTTTTGTTGCTTCTTCGCTTGAGTTTGTGGCTCCTTAGGCCTTGGAGAACACCTTCAAACTTCTGGAATGGAGGATGGAAGGGTGGGGGTTGGTGGTGTAGAAGAAATGGTGGTGTAGGACTTGGAGGTTCTTCAAGGAAATAAGAGAGATGGAGGGTGATTTTGTATACCAGGCTTGAAGACCAATTTTTCTAACCTCTAGCACCAATGCCACCTGCTGGCTATATGGACAAAAAAGAGGGAGCAAAGGGAGGCAAAAGGTGGAGGAAAAGTAGGCAAGTTTTCCCCCACACAATATCCCCCGGATTGGGATATTTTCTGGGGGAAACAGCTATACAGCTGTAAAGTGTGCTGTGTGAGGAACATGACCGGCCAAGTTTTGGGACTGCAGGTGGCCGACCGGCCACCTACCCTAGCCGGCTGGCTAGGGGTCAAAAAGGCCAAGTTGGAATAGTGGTCGGCCACCACAAAAAGGTGGCCTCCCAGGTCTCCTCTTCACAACCCTGTGGTTCAAATTTGGAAACTCTAAAACAGGAGAGAGAACAAGCCATTTTGAGGAGGGGTTCAAAAGGTTCAAATGGAATTAATGGCCGGCCATAAACTTTTAGGGTCCTCCCATGTGTGTACATCACAAATATGTGGTTTGGGGTTGAAGAAAATGGCTCCAAGGTGTTCAACATTGGCTCGGAAGTGAGAAAAACGGGTGTCGGAGGGCGAAAATGGAATATAACTGGTTGCCAAGATAATTGCTGGCCTCCCACCCTCCAGTGACCTTCCTGGTGATGAAACAGAGGCACCTGCCAAAAATGAACGAAAACCGATGCAAAACGAATGCTCGGGGGCCAAAATACGCAGTTCGGGGTCCCGAAAATGGGCTGCCAAGCACCAAAAGTGGCGTTCGGCCACGAAGTGGGTTTCTCTGACCCCAGTGTCCCTCAAAAGGGAGAAAATAAGATGTGTGCCAAAATTTAGAGCAAACGGAGATGGTTAGGCGGTCCCGAACCGAGGCACACGGCCAACGGTCCCGAAAAACCGGAAACCGGACTCCGAAATGGGCAAAATGGCCTACGGCCGCAAAATGTAGCCCACGGCCACTGAGAGATGGTCTACGGGACCTCTCCCTCCCCTTGAGAAAAGAAACAGAGAAAACCGAGTCTGGTTCGCAAACCGAGGCAAGGCACAGAAGAGGGTTCGGAAATCTGGTGGCAGGGCTCATGGCCGCGACTCTGAGACTCCTTGAACGAGCGCGATATGCAACATCACCAAGCGCTCAACTGGTGACGTCTAAGTCTTAAGGTCGGTCAAAAATGGGGTGTCTACAATACACAATGAGAGGAAAGTATAGAGATAGAATAGATACACTTCTAACCCTAAAAAGAACCAGACCTCTGGAGCTTCTTTCTAACCCTAGAAGAAGGAGGAGAGGCCTCCTCTTTATAGAAGCTCCCTTTTGCAAAGCTTCCAAAGTAAGCTAGTCAAGAGGGAAATCCCTCCATACACGTGTATGGAGGGGGTGCAAAGTGTATGCCAGCTAGCACAACTGGCATAAAAATATCTACAAAAGCAGATGCACAGTGATCGGCCAGCCAAAAATGTCATTTTGACAAAATAAATGGCCGATCGACCATCAAGAGTGCCGACCGGCCAAAGATATGGCCGATGGCAACAAAACACTGGCCAGTGGCCTGAAGCCATGGCCAGTGATGTGTGGGGTTGGCCCACAAGCCATTCCCTGCCCCTTAAAGGCAAAACACAAGTGTTTGGTGCAAAACCAAACACAAAACAATCGAGTCAAGAGATCCCGAGGCAAGGCGCGTGGCCGAGACCTCCGGGAACTCAAGACGAACACAATCATGGATGATCACCGAGTGTTCAAACGGTGACGTCCAAGTCTTGAGGACGGTCAATTAATGCAAAATTTCACTTTAATTACATATTAAGCCTTCTTAATCATGGATTATACGTTAATCATGGGTCAGGATTGTTACATTAGATTTTGCTCTCTTATATATTCTTCATATAATTTTAGGAAAATTCTGAGAGTATAGAACACAGGTTTTGTTCGCCGTACAGATTGTTTGGAGTGTTACTACAATCTATGTAAAGTTCATTGTATTATGGGAGATAGACGCCATTTATCCGTAAGTACTGAAACGGGACAAATCTGTCTTAAGAACATAGTGTCACACACTCGACTTGATCGTTTTATTATTAGGTTATTTTGATAAATAAATTCTGTAGGTAATTATTTTTATTTATTTGATTTGGTTTCACATTATTTATTTTACATGGAAGATTGTTCCAACAATCTTAAGACAGATTCGAATTATTCTGTTTATATAGAATTTTTCGTTTATTTCCTTTTCTTTCTTTCTTCCTCTTACAGAAATTATTTTCTGTGATTTTGTAAAATAATATTGTGGTTGGAAAATACAAATAGTAGTAATATATTGGTAGTCATTAACAATTTAAAATATTTATTTGTAAACTTTTTCAGAAATTAATTTTGATTTTCATAAATAATTTATGAGTTTTTCATTAATTAAAATTATGTTTTCAGTATTTTAATTTTTGAAGTGTTACAGAAATATTTTTCTATGTGTATTAATTTGTTTAAATAAATTTTTTTTATTTTCAAATTAATTGGAAATAAAAGTTACAATTCTTGTTCCTTTTATTTTTACAGAATTTAAATTCTATGTTTATAGTTCAATTGTCTGTGTAGTATAAAATTCAAATTTTAATTTTGTTTTATAATTTAGAATTCATGGCTACTGAAACTAATGCTCAAACAAATACTAGTATAATGGCTGCAATGACTCTAACCCCTCCTTCTGTTATGACTGTGCCAGTTAATCATGGTGCGAAGCCAGAGAAGTTCTTAGGAACTGATTTTAAAAGATGGCAGCAGAAAATGTTGTTTTGTCTTACTACTCTAAAGCTGGCGCATTTTCTCTATGAGAATGCTCCTACTCTAAAAGAGGATGAAACCGATCGGCAAGTGGTTGTTGTGGTCAATGCCTGGAAACATGTTAATTTCCTTTGCCGGAACTACATCTTGAACGGACTTGATAACACATTATATAATGTATACAGTCCTATCAAGACGGCAAAGGAACTTTGGGAGTCTCTAGAGAAAAAGTACAAAACAGAAGATGCTGGCTCAAAGAAATTCATAGTAGGCAAATTTCTGGATTTTGTGATGATTGATTCTAAGACTGTGACCAGCCAAGTTCAAGATCTCCAACTTATTCTACATGATATTCATGCAGAAGGCATATCTCTCAGTGAATCCTTCCAAGTTGCTACCTTAATTGAAAAATTACCACAAGGCTGGAAGGAATTCAAGAACTACCTTAAACACAAGCACAAAGAAATGACTTTGGAAGAATTGATTGTGCATTTGAGGATTGAAGAGGACAACCGCAATTTTGAGAAGTGGGCTGGTAAGCATCCAATGGAGTCTAAGGCAAATGTGGTGGAACATGCTTCAAAAGCAAAGAAACGGAAATATTCTGGAGAAAGTTTTGCACAAGGCTTTAAAGGAGGGGAAACTAAGAAGTACAAATTTAATGGCAAATGTTACATCTATGACAAAAAGGGACATCGGGCCAAAGATTGTCGTAGCAAGCGCAAAGGCAAAGGAAGATCAAGCAAGAAGCCTGCTTAAGCCAATATGACCGAAGTGGACAAAATTTTCAATGGTGTAGATGACATAAATCTTTCTGCAGTTGTTTCCAAGGAAAACCTTGTCGGAAATCCTAAAGAATGGTGGGTGGACACTGGTGCTACTCTTTATATTTGTGCCGATAAAAAGATGTTCATTTCTTATTTTGTGGTGGACAATGGCGAACAACTTTTTATAGGTAACTCCTCAACTTCTAAATTTGAAGGACAAGGAAAGATTATTCTGAAGATGACATCTGGAAAGGAACTCACTCTCAACAATGTGCTGCATGTACCAGACATTCGTAAGAATCTAGTCTCTAGATCTCTGTTGAGTAAAAATGAGTTTAGGCTAGTTTTTGAAAGTGATAAGTTTGTACTTACCAAAAACGGGATGTATGTAGGAAAAGGTTACATGTTTGATGGCCTTTTCAAAATAAATGTAATGACTATTGTACTCTCTGTTATTAATAATAATACATCTTCTTCTTATTTGCTTGAGTCTTCAAATTTATGGCATGGTAGACTAGGACATGTTAATTATGGATCTTTGCGTAAATTAATTAATATGGAATGTTTACCTAAATTTGACATTGATTTAAATCATAAATGTGAAATTTGTGTTGAGGCAAAATTATCCAAAACTCCTTTTCATATAATTGAAAGAAGTATGGAACCACTTGAATTAATTCATAGTGATATTTGTTATTTCAAATCTATTCAAACTAGAGGTGGGAAAAAATATTTTATCACTTTCATAGATGACTATATTAGATATAGTTATGTTTATTTAATTTGAACCAAGGATGAAGCTTTGGAAACTTTTATTCAATATAAGAATGAAGTAGAAAATCAACTTGGTAAGAAATTAAAAAAACTAAGAAGTGATAGAGGTGGTGAATACGAATCGCCTCTTGGTGAGTTTTGTAAGAACATGGAATAATTCATCAAACCACCACTCCTTACTCGCCTCAGCAAAATGGAATTGCTGAAAGGAAAAATAGGACTTTAAAAGAAATGATGAACGTCATGTTAATAAGTTCTGGATTACCTCAAAACTTATGGGGGGACGCAATACTTTCTGCTAATTATATTCAAAATAAAGTACTCCAAAAGAAAGTGAATCAAACACCTTATGAAATGTGGCATGGGATAGTAACATCCTACAAATACTTAAAAGTGTGGGGGTGTTTGGCTAAAGTGGCTATTCCTAGTCGTAAAAAGATTAAGATAGGTCCTAAAACTATTGATTTCATATTCATTGGTTATGCTAAGAATAGTAGTGCATATTGGTTTTTGATTCATAAGTCAGAACATTCCGAAATACATGTAAATACTATTATTAAATCTCGGAATGTATCATTCTTTGAACATATATTTCCAAATAAGATTGGACAAAAAACTAGTACTTATAAAACATCTTAAGATGCTATTTTTAGTCATGATCACGAACATGATCAACAACAAGCGCAAGAGATAGATCAAAATGAGGAAGAGGAACCTAGGCGTAGTAAACGTGCTAGAACCTCAAAATTATATGGTCCAAATTTTCTAACTTTTTTGTTAGAAAATGAGCCTTTAACTTTTAAAGAAGCTATGTCCAGTCCTGAGGCTCCTTTATGAAAAGAAGCTATAAACAATGACGTTGAATCCATCTTACAAAATCACACTTGGGAATTGGTGGATTTGCCACCAGGGTGTAAACCTCTTGGATACAAGTGGATTTTCAAGAGGAAAATGAAAGTGGATGGATCAATTGACAAATATAAGGCAAGACTTGTGGTCAAATGATATAGACAAAAAGGTCTTAACTACTTTGACACATACTCACCAGTTACTAGAATAACATCATTAGAATGCTAATTGTCATTGCATCTTTGTACAATCTAGAAATTCATCAAATGGATATGAAAACCACTTTCTTAAATTATGAGTTAGATAAAGAAATTTACATGGATCAACCAGAAGGTTTTTCTATTCCAGGGAAAGAAAAGAAAGTGTGTAAATTAGTTAAATCATTATATGGTTTAAAACAAGCACCAAAGTAATGGCATGAGAAATTTTACAAGGCAATGATGTCAAATGGTTTTAAAATTAATGAATGTGCCAAATATGTTTATATTAAAAACACAAACAAAGGTTATGTAATAGTATGTCTTTATGTAGATGATATGCTCATCGTAGGTAATAATAATGATATGATTAAAACTACCAAGAAAATGTTGAATAAACATTTTGACATGAAAGACATGGGGATTACTGATGTAATTCTTGGTACAAAAATTATCAAAACATTAGAAGGTTATGCTTTGTCAAAATCATATTACATTGAGAAAATACTTGACAAATTTAGCAAAAATGATGATCATCTTGCTAGAACACCTGTGGATAATTTGTTCCTTTCTAAAAATGTACAGGAAAGTATTTCTCAATTAGAGTATGCCCAAATCATTGGAAACTTACTGTACTTGATGAACTACCGTAGACACCCCATTTTTTACCGCATTTACGACTTGGGCACCATCACTTGCACACCCAATGATGAATATATATGCTTGGCTAGTGGTCGAAAGTCCTCAGTGGAATGCCACAGCTCTAAGCCTCAGAACCCTGCAAACCTTGTGCCTTGTCTTTGCATCAAAGCCTTAACCTTTCAAAACTGAAAAACATGGGACCTACAGGCCTATTTTTATGGGCTTCTGGCCACCCCTTTTGGCTGCCAACCACCCTTGTGCTTTGCCAGCCAAGAGTGTGGCTTGCCAGCCACAAAGTGTGTTTTGCAGATATTTTATGCCAGTTGGGCCAACTGTTTGCACAGATGCTTGCATCTGCTCCCACATGTATGGATGGATGTTTTTGAGGGAGTGGCCTATTTTTCTATAAACATAGGACCTCCTCTCCTATTTTTGAGGGTTTGAAAATTTTGAGCAAAATTAATTCTCTCTCTCTCTCTCTCTACAATTCTCTCTCTCTTTCTCTCTCTCTCTCTCTCTCTCTCTCTCTCTCTCTCTCTCTTGAAATTTCTTGAGCTTTTGCTTACACACTCTTAACCAGACCTTACCATCTTTGAGTTGAGGAATTTTTGAGCCTTACTTGAGCTCTTGAGGGTGTGTTTGTGTTGTATTGTTGCTTAGAAGTGCTCTTCTCTTCAAGTGATATAAGGCTTAGCTTGTTTTCCACGGTTTTGTTTGCTATTTTCCTATTGTTTTCTACTATTTTTGGGCTGTGTAAACTCTGTAATTTTTGGCTAAAACTTGTGGTTTAAGGCCTTAAAGGGTGGACGTGTGGTTCACCTCTCTTTCCACCTTGCTTCTCTAGCCTTTACCCTTGTGTTTCCCACATTTACACTATCATCTTTTAAGCTTTTAAACACTAAATTTCAGAGTTTTTCAGAGGCTAAAAATGTTATTTTGAGGTTCCAAAAATGGAGGGGTTAGCTACCGCTCCTTTGGCTTGTTTACTAGTTTAATTTCTCTATTATTTTAGCTTACTCTTTTAGTTATTTTCACTTCAATTTCAGCACTGTTTTAGCTTTATTTAGGATTGTTTTAAGGTGTTTATTTCATTTATGCTTTCTTGTAGTGTAATTGTCCTCATAGGCTTGGTGGTTTAGGCCTTAGCCACCAACCTATTTGAGTTCATAGTATTTGTTTATGGCTTTCCATACTTGTGATCACCTTTAATCACCTCTGTAACCTCCCTCATTTCTTGGCTTTGGCTTTTGCTTTGCTTTGAAAGTTGGTTCAAACTAGTTGTTTGTTTAAGCTTGAGATTGAGGTATTGTGCTTAATGGTTTAATCGCTTTGGGGTTCATTACCAATGGCATGACACTTCTCTCATGCCTAAAACAACTCTTTATTTGATGTTTCTTTCCCTTAGAGGACTTAGAGCTCACTATTGGACTAAATGGATTGAAGAATGGAAAGGTAATTAAAATGGAATAACAAAACTTGGAACTAAAAATGATCCAAGATAATAAAATCAATTTGCGTTCAATCGAATGTCAATTGAACCCTTGAGTCTTGAGTCGTTTCATACTCATTAATGATGAAAATGGTTCAAGAGTCATTGTCAACCATTTCCCTTGATCATTTATGATAGGGAGGAGGTTTGAGAGTCTTTATTTGTTGCATTTATTGAACTTGCACACTTTGGTTCATAGACCATCATATAATGAAATTGCATCCATTGATACTCCTTTGAGCTCTTTGATGATAAGGAGTGATAAGTTGTGCAAACAAATCCCTGAGAATACCCTATGCTTGTTCTTTTTGCTCTCTGATTGCAGCAGGAGAAACCAATAATCAGTAATCGACAGGTCACTTTTTGTGGCTGGCAAGCCACTTTTGTAAATGGCAGACCAACATTTGTGGCCTGCAGACCACCATTTCTAGCCTACTGGCCACCTTTGCAAAATCAAGCAGTGTACTTTTCTAGCAAAACAAAGTTGGTTTTGAGGTGAAAAACAATGCAAGTGTTCTACTGTGCAACAGAAGCATTCTGGAAGCAGAAAAGTGTGCTTTTCGGATAAAAATCCATGCATGCATGAGCATCCCTCCCTTCCCGGGGTTAATTAGTTAGCTTAGTTACTTTATTTCATGTTGTAAGTAATTAGCTAATTCGTTTTGTAATAGCTAATTAACTAGCTAGCATAGTTAGTTTATTCGGTTAGTAATAGTTAGTTAATTAGCCAGATTGTTTATTCGGATCCTCCTGCGCGAGGGCATAGTTGTAATAATGTGTATGTCTTCCAAGCCCACATCTTTCTCTCTTTTATTTAACTGTTTATGATGGTCAGTTTCGGGCATCATATTTCGTTTAGCATCTCTCATGCCTTGCATCCATTGTCTTGCATGCATTGAGGCTCGGTTCATCATTTTAACTTGCATTGTTAGTTTAATATTCTTTGAATGCGTGCTTAGACCGCATGCTATCAAACTGATTCACATGTCATGTTAAGTAGCCGAGCCTATTTAGATTGCATATCACATGTATTGCATTAGTCATTTTGCATCTGTAGGATCATGCATTTTTTTAACTCTTTTATTTCTTTTGGCTTACCTCGGAGTACTAGGTGAGATTTTATTTGCTTTAGCATAATTGTATGAGTGTGAGTGTTGCCATATCAAAGCATGTTCACCATGAGGCTAAGTGCTTAAGTTATAAACTGTTTGAATGCCTATGGATGAAGGCTAGTTGCTTGAATTGGGATAGTTTGATTCATGTACATTTGAGCCCACTCTTTCAAGTGGCACATTCACAAACTCTTTTAAAAAGCAAACATGAAATCAAAATGTTCCAATTTTTGCAAGCTAGTCTATACTTGTGTGTGTGCGCATCACATAGTAATGTTTGCCTAACAAATCGGAACAAGAGCATATAATGTAAATAAGATTCACATTATGATTAGTAGAGGCCGATCTTTTGATCAGGCGAGCGGGGGTGCTCAATTCATGACCTTCCCCTCTCGTACCTAAGTTCCCGAGCCGAGACAATCTTGGTGATGACGGACACGTAGCCTTTGGCACGAGTCATGGATTTCCTAAATTTTCCAAAAATATTTAGGTGGCGACTCTATATCTAGCAAAGTAGTCTATTTTCGGCATTTTTTATTCAAAATTGATTTTTTTAAAGATTTGTTGGATTTGGACTCTTTAGTGTTTATCTATTCCACATTGCACTTCTGAGATCAGATTCAGAACCGCGCGAGTCCGAACTGTAGGGTCAATCGTCTTTCGAAAGGAGCATGAAAAGTCGAGCTACAGTTTCTGGCGACTTTGCTGGGGAATTAGAGAACTTGACTTGAACTTCGTGATGTGAAATTTGATCTACACTAATATGTTCTTTGCATAGCATTTGCATTGGTGTGCTTAAGTCATTGTGTTTGCCATCTGCTATTCCTCGACGATTTGTCAGAGGCTTGCCTAAAAGCTTACCAAAAGGCTGACCGGTCGTGGGCTCTAACATGATGGGAATACAACCCCTGGATTTGGACTACCGCTGTACCATTTGATCCTCCTTTCACTTCTCAGTGTTAGGTGTGAGAGGTATATTAGGTAGTCTTGCTGAGGTACCCCATTTGACTATTTGGCCTAGTTGCATATAAAAAGCCATAGTGACTGTTCTAAACTTAGGACAGGATGCTTACCCAAATACAGGATTGCGTAAAACTGCTTGATTAAAGTTGTAAAACCTTAGATCATACCAAAGCTAGGACAGGGTAACCCTACTCCCCTTATAGGGGTGTTTTGGCTCTTTTTACCTGGTATATGCTTTGCAGTAAAACTGTACGGGGGAGTTTCATATTAGTGGTACAGTTGGTATTAGTTTGTGGAGCAGAAATCAACAGGGCGTACATTCATTCAGCTATGATCATATCTGTTCTATGAAATTGGGCTGAGGTGCCGTCTGTTTTCTCTTTTGCTGGGTAGTCCTGGAACCACAACTTCAGAAGGCTCTGATATCCCCCCAGGTACTCTGGACTCGTGTCGATAGACTTTGTCAGATCATAAATTTAGTTCAAGGGCAACCAGTGTTTCCTTCGCCGATGGCAAGGAAAAAAAGGGCCAGAGAGGGCTCACCAGTTCCATTGTTCTGACGTTTACCAACTAGATTACCTCTATTTAGAGCACGACCATCTACCCCTATCATGGCTCAGCCTCTGACAAATCTAGAGGATTTATTGATCCATCTTCAGCAATCAGTAGGTTCGTTGCAGCAAGATATGGCTAGGCAAGCTGAGATATTGTAGAAAATGATATTCAACTTTAAGGACCTCCATAAAATTGGGGTTCAAATCAAGGATGCCATCAGACAAAGGCTTATTTTGGAAGATAATGAGCCTGTGAGGAAGAATATTGTTCGTAGTTCCAATGTTACTACTAGTGGTAGCATAGTTGTGAAATGCTTAGAAGTAAACACTGTCACCAGTTTCATCAAAAACCCTCCTCCTGGTAATAGCCAAAGACCAACCACTTCAACTCGGCCCCAAGCCCGAAATTTCTATCCTCTTTACATGAATCTCTCTCAAACCTTGAAGAAGCTGCTAGAAAAAGGGCACCTAGAGCTCCTAGAACCCTGACCTCTCTCAAATCCTTTTCCACCAAGATATGACCCCACTAAATATTGTGCCTATCATCAACAACACGATCATGATACAAACCGCTGCATCTGCCTCCATCATAAGATTCAGGATCTTATTAACGAAGAGATTATAGCTCCACCAAAAAGACCTCAAGCTAGCACTAAGCCATTACCTTCACACCTCAACCTAATCCATACATTACCGTCTACCTATAACCCCAGCATATACATCACCCCAACCTATTTACCTAAGCTTGAGGTGTTCATTTTAGAAAGCACAGACTTGTGCATGATGGATGTACTCGAACCCCAACCATCTCAAACCCATAAACCCACTACTTCTGAGCTAATGAGCATGATTAAAGATTTGCGAGAACTATGGCAGATTTAGCCTTTGGGATTTTGGCTCCATCATCGACCACATCATAAGCCAGAAATTTCACACCAAAAGGCTCCTCAATCTTGGGGTGAGCTGCAATTGACAAGGGCCAACCTAAATCTATCTCAGGTCTAGGTGGTGGCATGTTAATAACAACTAGGCCTCACCTCGATGTAGTGACCCAATCCGTTCACAAAACTGAAGCAAGTGGAAAGAACAAGGCCGAGGCAAGTATTTATCCTGATGAACATCTTCAGTGGGCTATTGAGGCTTTGAAGGCTAAAGGGCTGAACAAGCAGCAAGTGCTTGTAGTTGTTGCAAAAACTGTGGATGACACTTTTGCCACTCAAGTTGGGGACATTTTGAATCTAGGGATAAATCATGAAAAGGGATGTCGTACCAAAAACACCCATTTCAGCTCCAATCCTACACTCGTAAGAGATCATCAAACCCAGTCAACACCTGCCAACCCCTTTATCAATCCCTCCACGACTGGTAAACGCACCTACAATCCCCTTTTCATGACCTTATCCAAAGCTCTCTAAATCCTCATAGGGCAAGGCCATCTCAAGCCCCTTGACCCTTAGCCTCTCCCTGATCCCCTTCCATCCAGGTATAATGCTACCATGTACTGTGCCATCCATCAACAAACCGGCCATGACATTGATGGTTGTTTTCATTTTCGCCATGAAATTCAAGACCTGATTCACAATAAGGTCATCACTCCACCAGGTCCTACAAAGTCTATCAGCACTGGATCAATGAACATGGAGGGATAATGTGACTATGTGATCGAAGAGGAACCACCAGCTGATGGCACCTATTTTACTACAGATATGGTGGATGGCACGTACTGTTTTAGCACTTTGAAAATGTTGGTTATTGTACTTTCGAACTTGGGTATTGAGTCATACTTGTTGTGTCGAAGGTGGTGATTTTAGGGGTGTTAGCTAGGGCATCATTTCCCTGTTTGTTTTTGTTTGTCTTTTCACTCTTTCTTTTGAGTCTATTTTTATCATTGAGCCAATTGAACCAGAAGATCTGAATGGAACGACAGTACTTTTCACCTACTTTTTTGTGCCTTTAAATCATTGCATTAACCAAAGTTTTTTCAAAACTTTTTTACACTGTGACGAAAACAAAGAGAGAGGAATTCCTCGGGATTTGCAAAAATTTGACCAATTAAGAGGAAGATAGGCGTGCTAAGCCCTTAATGAATAAGATCATGTCTATTAATGTGAGTACGGAGAAGGATCCTGGCTTGACCAAATTGGTTTTACATTGTCTTCAGAAGAGCATGAGCGACTAGTCACTTTATTAAAAGATTTCAAAAATATTTTACATGGTCCTACGAAGACATTCTTGGAATTGATCTTCAGATTGTACAGTATAGGATCACTCTCGGCCTCAAGACTCGACCCCTTTTCTTTCAAACCTTGAACCATTCAGAATGATCAACCTTCAACCAAAATGTGAGGCTTGCATGGTCAGATTGGAACCAACCCTTGAACTAGGGGCAATAAGGTCAGATGTCATCAGAGAAAGCTTGCATAGCTAGATGAGAAGCAAATCTTGAACTAGGGGCAAAAATGTCAGATGTGATCAAAGATTCAAAAATTGGGTCATTTCTCAAACCAATGGAGATCAGCAAGAAAGCCAAATCCCAGAATCTAAGAGAAGAAAATTTATTGCTGAAGAACAATTGAGTTCCTATCCACAACACTAGGAGCAAATTCAGACTGAATTGAATGGGCTTTTACATTATCAAGACTACATCATTAGCCAACGGTAGCTATTCTCCTGGATTCAGATGGCTTAAAGATCCTACAACTGATCAATATGGACAAGTTAAAATTTTCTATCCTTGAGAGGCTCGCTAGGTCGAAAATTCGGAAGGGCGACCCAGGCAAAAGTTAGAGCGAAAAAAAAGAAAAGAAGCAAAAGAAAAGAAAAGAACAAAAATGAAAAAAATGGAAAAAAAAAAAGAAGAAAAGAAAAGTGAAATGAAAAGAAAAATAGAGTTCGCAAGGTTGAAAACCTGAAAGGGCGGCCTTGGCAAAAGTTAGAGCACAAAAGGAGAGTGTTAATACCCGAGTGTACCTTAACCCCTGGGAATTACATACGGCCTGATTTCTGTCTTTGGGATATGTAGGCAACTTCATCTTGAAGTTCGGTCCCAACCATTTTCAACCTACTTGTCTCATCCATGTTGGTTGGCTTATCCTTATTCAAACTTGGTTATCCTATAAATGTGCAAATTGACTCATCTTCGAGCTCATCTTCATTCAAAATCGGGTGTCCTACTCTGTTAGAAGATTTAGCTGCAGGACAAATCAAGTTCAGATCTGAGGTTGTGCATCTCAAGAGTTAATTTCTCGTTGGTCTGGTAGTGGTCATTTGCAAAAATAGTTTTGAGGATTTTTAATAAAGCTGACTAATTTTCTAAAAACATTATTCCATTTTTTCAAAACTGGACCACTTCTTGGACCCAAAAAAGGAAAATTTTCAGTGCTCATAACTTGACTTACATGATTTCAAATTAGAAACGCAAACAAGCATGTTAATCTAACTCTCATGTTGGTCAAAATTGTCTTAGCAGAAGCCAAAAAAAAAAATAGTCAAAATGATGAACTAGGGGCACAGTCAAGTCAGGTTTTTCTGTCTTTTTCCCATTGTTAGCACACTCTCTAAGAAGGGCATAGCTGAAGCTAACAGCAGAGGCCAAAGTTTTCTCATCCTCCAAGCAGTGAGGTACCAAGCCAAGTGCGAAGCACGAACTGGAAATGGAGCTGGATATTCAATTCCCTCATTTGAACGATCACACCTAAATTGGCGTCTAAACTAGAATGGGGAAGTGGAAAACGTAATGTGTGAGACCAATCAATTGTATATCTGCCGGTGGGACATGTTGTAACTCATCTCAGTCAAGTTCAGTTAAGGGCATCATCAACCGATGTCAGTTGCAAATCTGCTGCACATCTAATCACACCACAACCCCTCTGCGGGAAAGCTCACTAGTTGTGAGCGAAAGAAGGAAAATCTAGCAAAATATCAAGGGCAAGAGCCCACAACTTCCTGCTTATTCATTAACCATCCTGGGAAAGGATAAAAAATAAGAGAGATTAAATAATAGAGAGATGTGCATTTAGAGAAAAAGTAAGTAAAGAGCTTTTCAGATAAATAGAGATTGAGTGCCAGAGTGATGTGAAAGCCATAAATAAGAAAAGGGTGGGAAACAATACCTGAAAAAGCAGTGGGCTCCCCATGAAGCGAGGGATTTTCTGCCGGTGGAAAGCAAACATCTAAGTGTTGTATTTGTTGTTTTTGTTTTGAGTCTTGTTTTGACCTTGGTCATTCGTAGACTCAATACCCAGTTAAGAACTCATTCTCAATTTCAATTTCAAATTCAAAAATAAATCATTTTGTACTCAGAGTGTTGTGCCATTCACAACATATGTGGATTCGTTCCTTCATAAAACTGCGTGGTCCAACATCAATCAAAAGTGAAAGCAGTAAAACCAGGACCTATCTGAAGCTACATGGGTTCCGGACTGCAAAGCAAAAGAAAAGAGGGAAAATTTGGAGCATCTTAGTGTGTTTCAACTTCAGCAAATTTCGAGACTACATTCCAGGTGCACATTCTCAGGCCTAGCCATTTCTCTGGAGTATGAGTGTACCTTGACCTCGAGTTCAAGCCTGCTTCAAGTCAGAATGGCAATCAAAGCAGCATCTGTGGTTTTCGCATGCAGATGTTACCCCTTGCCAATATCTGAGGAACTTTGAATTGTGAGTTGAAGGTAAGAGTTCGTAGAACACAAGGGGGAGATCCCTATCAGAGTAGGGCAGTTCTTTGCCACTCGCCCCATGAGGTGATTTCTAAAAGTGCCACTTTGTTGGCTTATTTCATTTCCTTAATGTCATTAATTACATTGTTTGTTACACATACTACATCATGCATCTATTCCACAATCATATCACTCTGTGCATTTATCGCACAACATTCTGTGCATCTATCGCACAATAATCTCACTCAATGCATCTATCACACAATCATACACTTTGTATCGTGCTATCTTGCGCACCCTTATATTGCACTATCTTGTGCACTTTGTATCATGCTATCTTGGGCATCTCTTGTATCGCGCTATCTTGCGCACCCTTGTATCGCGCTATCTTGCGCATCCTGTATCGCACTATTTTGTGCACTTTATTCGTGTTATCTTGCGCATCATGTATCGTATTGTCTTGTGCAACCTACCTTGCACTATCTTGTGTACCTGCATCGCACTGTCTTGTGCACTCATTGGGTCTAAGAGACCTTAAATCCTTTAGAGGTGCAATTCCTTTGGTGTTTGTCGTGCCTAAACGACTTCAAGTGGTCTGGTATAGTGTAGACACTCCATTTCTTACCGTCCTCAAGACTTGGACATCAACGTTTGTGCACACGATGATTGTGATTGCATGTGTTCGTTTCAAGTGCTCGAGGTTCTTAGCAGAATGCCCTGTTTTTTAGCCTTGAGCCGTGTCTGTTTTGTGCCTTGTTTTGGACCAAAACCTTGGTGTTTCAAACCCAAAACTTTAGTGCTTCAAGCTTGTAACCCCTGGTGGCCAGCTGGCCACTGTTTGAGGCTACTGGCCACCCTTGTGCCTTGCCGGCCACCAGTGACCTTTTTTGCAGATATTTTCTTAGCAGTTGTTCTAACTGTTGGCACAATGGGCTTGATCACCATACACGTGTATGGACTGATTTAACTCAGCTGAAAGCTTGTTTTTCTATAAATATGGGACCTTCTCCCCCATTGTAGAAGGTTAGAAAATTTTGGAGCAAAATTCTCTCTCTCTCTCTAGATTTCTCTCTCTCTTGCAATTTTGTATACATTTGCTCACAAATCCTATACTTTTGCATACACTTCCTTGACCAAAGTTGCTTCACTTTGGGATGAGGTTACTTGAGACCCTTTTTGAGCTTTAGAAGGTGGTTATGGCTTGATTTGTTGCCTAATTTGTGCCTTGGCTTCAAGAGGTATAACACTTGCTTTGTTAGCTTGTTTTACATACTTGCTTTGCCATGTTCTTTTACTATTTTTGGGCTGTTTGGGGCTAATTTTGAACTGTTAAAAACTTTGTTTTTGTGGCCTAAAGGTGGTGGTTTGAGGCCATTTTCAGTTAGGGGGTGGTTCACCCATCTTACTTCTTTGTTTATAAAGCTTTTGTACCTTTGTTCACCACTTTCAAACCAAATTTTTGGCCTTTTAACCACTGAATTTCAGAGGTTTTCAGTGGCAAAAAACTTATTTTGAAGTCCAAATTTGAAGGGGTTAGCCTCTCCTCCTTGTGTCTTGTTTGCATGCCTAGTTTGCTTTATATGTTAGCATGTTTTTCTAGCTTAACTTAGCTTAAGTCCAACATGTTTTAGCCTCTGAAATAGCCTGCTTTAGCTCTATTTTGGGCTAGTTAGTTCATTTGAGTCTTGTTTTGCATGGTTGTAGTGTAATAGTCTTCACAAGTTGGTGTTTTAGGGTCTTAGACACCTCTTGTTTGAGTTAATAGCATCTTTTGGTGTTGTTTTCCACTCTATTTCAGCGCTATAAACTTTTTAACCTCCCTCTTTACTTCACTCTTTCATTTGCTTTTGAGGGTTGTTTCAAGCTTGGGATCCTTTAAGCTTGAGATTGAGGTCATGCTTAATGGTTTAATCCTCTTTGAGGGTTCATTATCAACGGCATGATCTCTCTCTTGCCTTACATTATTACTTGGTTGACACTTCTTTCATCTTAGAGGACACTCACCAATGGACGAATTGATTAAAGAATGATTTGGTAACTAAAATGTGTAAACAAAATTGGCAAGTAAAAGTGGCAAGATAAGCATTCTTTGTGTTACATTGCATGTGTTCAAATCGGACGTTAATTTGAACACAAGGAAAATGGGGCATTTCATACTCAAAAGTGATGAAATGTGCCACTTTCCTAGGTCTCCGTTGCCCACGATCATGCATGATAAGGTGATGGCATTTGAGTCTTGTTTTACACTCATTGAACTTGTAGAAATTGGTCCCTTAGCCATCATGCATGGAAATTGCTCGATTGATGGTTTGAGGGCCAAATGTATCACTCCTTTGAGCTTGTGTTGATCATAAGGGGTGATACATGGTACAAACAACCTATGAGACCATCCATTTCTTGCTTTGTTTTGTCCTCTGTTGCAGCAAGGAAAGACTTGGTTTCAGTGGTCGACAAACCCTCCTCAGTAGCCGGCAACCCCTCAGTGTTGACTGGCAAACCCTCATCTGTGGACGGCCGGCCACCCATGAAAAATTCAGTATTGTGCTTCTGAAGCAGAGCAGTGTTGATCTGGAGGAGGAAAACAGTGTAAGTGTTGTGCAACAGAGGCAATCAGTGGCAGACAATGGATGTTCATCAGGTGGAAAAACCGAGTATACATGTATCCCTCGTTTTCCGATGCCATTTAGTTAGTTTTCTTAGTTAATTAGTTGTAGCTAACTCATGCAAATGTTGTAACTATTTAGCTTAGATAGTTAATTAGTTCATGTTATGTAATTAATTAATTAATTAGCTTAGTATAATTGATTAATTAGTTAAGTGTGTTGTAATAATTAATTAGCTTAGAGTAAGTTTTTTTTATTTATTCAAAGTGTTGAAATAATTAGTTAAGTAGTGTAGTTTAGCTAGTTTCATTTAGACCCTCTTTCGCGAGGGCGTAATGTTGTAATAAGTGAGCGTGTGTGCACGTATGTCTTCCAATCCCACGTCTTTCTCCCTTTTATTTACCCGCTTTTGATTGTTAGATTAGGGGCATATTTCAATTAGCATGCCTTATGCTTACATCCATTCATTTGTATTGCATGCACCAAGGCTCGGCGCATCATTCAAACTGCATTGCCACTTCAATATTTCTTTGAAAACGTGTTTAAACTGCATTTTATCAAATTGCTTCATATGCCATATTAGTAGTCGAGCCTATTAATTATATATTGCATGTGTTGCATGAGGCATCTTGTATAGTTAGGAATCATGCATAGTTTTCTAACTCAGATCTTCTTAGCTTGGAGTAGTAGGTGAGTTTTTATGTTTTAGCATACTTGCATGAGTGTGAATGATTACCATGTCTAGCATGCTTACCATGAGGCTAAATGCTTACTTGCTAAACTGCATGAATGCCTGTGGATGAAGGCTTATTGTTTGAATTGGAACAATTCAACGAATGTACATTTTAAGCCCGCTATATTTGGTGGCAAATCCACAAACTTTTAAGCCCACTTGAGGTGGCAAATTCAAACCATTTTCGCAAAAACAAACATGAATTGAATTGTTCCAACTTGAGCAAACTAATCTATACTTGCTTGTGTGCATCACATAGTAAGGCTAGCTTAATAATTGAAAAAAGAGCACATAATATTTATAAAAAATTATATCATGATTAGTAGAGGCTGATCTTTGATTGGGCGAGCGGGGGTGCTCTATTCATGACCTTCCCCTCTCGTACCTAAGTTCCCGAGCTGAGGCAACTTTGGTGATGATGGACACGTGCCCTTTGGCACGAGTCATGGGTTTCCAAAATTTCCCCAAAATAAAATATTTAGGTGGCGACTCTGTATCTGGCAAAGCAATCCAATTTTGGCACCTTTTGTTTCAAAATTAATTTTCCAAAATAATTTGTCAGATTTGGACTTTTTGGTGATTATCAGTTTCACACTGCGCTTGTGAGATTAGATTTAGAACTGCGGGAGTTCAAATTGTAGGGCTTCTTTTCGAGCTTCCCAAAGGGGGCACAAAAAAGGCGAGCTACAGTTTCTTGCGACTCTACTAGGGATTTAGAGAACTTGACTCATACTCATGATATGTTATTTTATCTACACTTATGTGTTTCTTTGCATTTGCATTTGTATTGGTGCGCCTAAGTCACTGTGTTCGCCATCTGTTATTCCTGAACGGTTTGCCAAAGGCTTACTTGGAAAAGCTTGCCAAAAGGCTGACCGGTTGCGGGCTCTGCCACGATAGGAACACAACCCTTGGATCTAGACTACCGTTGTACCATTTGGTCCTCCTTTCACTTCTCGGTGTTAGGTGTGAGAGGTATATTAGGAAGTCTTGCTGAGGTACCCTTTTTGACCAATCGGCCTAGTTGCATATCGAAAGCTGTAGACACCCCATTTTTTACTGTCCTCAAGACTTGGACGTCACCGTTTGAACGTCCGGTGATCACCCATGTTTGTGTTCGTTTGGAGTTCCCGGAGGTCTCGGCTACGCGCCTTGCCTCATGATCTCCGAATTCGACCGTTTAGTGTCTGGTTTTGCACCAAACACTTGTGTTTTGCCTTGGAAGGACAGGGAATGCCTTGTGAGGCATCCCCACACACCACCGGCAGTGGCTAAAGGTCACCGGCTGGTTTTTGATGCCATCGGCACATTTTATTGCCGGTCGGCACTGTTTGTTGCCAGTCGGCACTAAATTTTGTCAAAATGATATTTTTGGGCAGCCGACCACTGTTCATCTACTTTATGTAGATATTTTGTGCCAGCTGTGATAGCTGGCACCAACTCTGCCTCCCTCCATACACGTGTATGGAGGGATCTCCCTCTAAGCAAGCTTGTTGTATAAGCTTTGCAAGAGGGACTCCTATAAGAGGAAGGCTCTCCTCTTTGTTCTAGGTTAGAGACTTTGAAGGCAAAACCAGGGCTTATACATATAGATACATCCTCTCTCTATATTTCCCTCTCTATCCTCCCTTGTGTGTGTTTTTTGGCCTAAAAGTGTGATTTTACCTTGCTTTTGCACCAATACACACACTAGTACACCTTGCTCCGAGATTGAGGACTTTGGGGGTTGATTCTTGAGCTTTTGGACTGTTTTTGATCAAAAGAAGGGGGCTGCCTTGGCTGTTCTTGTAGTGTGCTTCAAGGGTGAGCATTTTACTTTAGTTTCCCCAAACTTACACTAGTCTTTTACCTATCTTACTTGCTGATTTAGTTTTTGTGCATAACAAAAAAAAGGCTTGTATTTTCATGCTTAAGAACTTTCATTAAGGGTCCTTGGTGGTTTGAGTTTAAACTCACCCTCTTAGGCCTTATTTGGCCTTTTTTGTTGCCTCTTTGGTAAGGCTTTGTTTGCTTAAGTGTTTTGGTCTTCTCACCACTGAAAACCAGTGGATTTTCAGTGGTGAGGAAGATGGTTTGAAGTCTTGCATAGGGGAGGGACACCCCTCTCCCTTCATTGTCTTATTTTCTTGCATTTTGGCTTAAAGGGTAACATGCATGCTTGCTTGGTTTTTGCTTTATTTCAGAACTTTTTGGGTGTTTTTAGGTCATATATAATCTCTATTTTTAGTCGGATTTGTGACCTTTTGCATGCTTAATATACTTGTTTTGCATCTCCCTATTTGCCCTAGAAATGTATCTCATGTTTGGGCCATGTTTCTTGCATGTGTTGGCTTGGTTTCATAAAGGTGTTGGCACTATTTTACCATGTTTAAAGTCTGTTGGCCCTTCATTTCAGTCATGCTTGCGTGGTTTGATGTCATCCCTTTGTGTTTTGGCTTGTAAGCTTTGAGCATATTGACCTCCAACATGCATAGCTTAGGCCCTCTTCATGATTTACCATCATTTAGGCGTATTTCAACCTATAAATCATGCTTGTATGCTTGCATTTGTGACCTCTTCCATGCTCTTAGGGTATACCCTTTTATGCCTAGAAATGAGCCTTTGTGCATGCATCCCATTGGAGCCATTAAAGCTGTCATACTTGGAGGTTTAGGAGTCCATTTTTGCATGTAAAAATTGTGTTTTTACTTGTCTTATTCATGCCATGAGTGGTCATGTTGGTGGGAGTGAAGTGCCTCCTTTTTGTGCCTTAACCTTAGGACCTTTGGTTTGCTTGTAGGCATGAGCATTGGTCCACCTTTTGGACACTTTTTGCCACTGTTTTGAGGTGGGTGAAGGTCTGCCCCCTTACCATTTTAAGCCACCATTGCATGCTTGTTTCATGTTTGTTGCATGGTTGCTTCATTAGGTGTTGTAGCATGATGATTCCATTGCTTAAATTGTCCATGTTTGATGCCTAAACATCGCATGCTTGCCATATTAGTTGCATGACACTTGGTATGCCTTGTATCTTGTTATCATGTTGCATTTTGAGTAATGTTTGCATAACATGCATTGCATTACGTGGTTTGGGGTGTCAAACCAAGTGTGAGTGTTAAGGGGTGTTCATACCATAAGTGATGAAACATGCCTTAACTCTCGGTCACCGGGACCCTTGACTCCGGCATGATAGGGTCTTGGTCCTCATTTGTATGGTTGCATGCATCTTTACATCAAGTGGCAAACTTGATCCCTTGGGCTATCATGCACCATTGATGGCTCGAGGATCGAGGGTCACGCTTCCCTGAGTTCAAAGCATGATGGGAAGCATGATCATGCGTACATGTGCCTGAAAATCCCATGTCGTATACTGTCTGTTCTCTGTTGCTGTCAAAACTGTCTTCTGCAGGAAACTTCTGCCGACCGACAGAATTTATTGCCAACCGGCAATCTTTGAAATGCCGATGATCCATTCAACAGCCGGTGGAAGTTGTGAACTGCCGGTGGGAATTCCTCCTAGCCGGTGGTGCTCTGCAGCATGCAAGGAACCTGTCCTAGGGTTTTGGCAATTTTCAGAGAGACAGGGCAGTATAAACAGAGGCGGCAGGGGTATGGTACGGGTTTTCCAGGCGAGCCGGGTTTCAAGCATGCATCATTCGCGCATCCCGAGGCAGAGGCTGCGGCCCCCCTCCCCTTTTCCTTTCTTTTCGCATTCTCTATATTAATTAATTAGAAATTCTGTAATAATTTATTTGTTTATTATTCGGACTGTAATATTTATTTGGTCCCTCCGAGCGAGGGCAATTATGTAATAAGTGTGCGTGAGTGTGTGTATGTCTTCCAACCTCACGTCTTTCTTCCCTTTTATTTACCTGCTTATGGTGGTAGACTAGGGCATTTTTAAAATTAGCATACCTTATGCTATGCATGCTTGCATCCATGCATTTGTATTGCATGCACCGGGCTCGGTACATCATGCTAACTGCATTTGTACTTCAATTCCAAATTGAATACGTGCATCAATTGATTACATTTCACATGCCATGTTTAGGTCAGCCGAGCCTATTCTAATTGCATTTTTGCATGCGATATATTAGGCAATTTAACATGAGCTAGGACATGCATGTTTGCTAACTAGTTTATTGTTTTGGCACGGAGTACGATGTAAGTGTTTTCGCTTTAGCATATTGCATGAGTGTGAATGCTATCATGACAGCATGCTTACCATATGGCTAGATGCTTATGTGAGATAAACTGTTTGAATGCCTGTGGGTGAAGGTTGGATTGTTTGAGTTGGAAAAACTCATTGAAATCCGTGTTTTAGCCTACTTGCGAGTAGCAAATTCCAAAGCGCTTTTCAAAACAAACAGATATGCAATGCTTGTTTCCAAATTAGTCGATCTAGTCTATACTTGTTTTGTTGTGCGCATAACATAGTAATTCTAGGCTAATAACCAGAATAAGAACACATAACGTTTTCAACATCAGATATCACGGTTAGTAGAGGCCGGTCTTCGGACCGGGCGAAAGGGGGTGCTCATAGCTGACCTTCCTCGATCGTACCCAAGCTCCCGAGCCGAGATAACTCCGGTGATGACGGACATGTGGCCTTCGGCACCGAGTCAGGGTTTCCTAAATTCTCCCATTTTAAAATATTTAGGTGGCGACTCTGTATCTGGCAAAGCAGTCCATGTTTGGCACTTCTTTTCAAAAAAAATCTGTTTCTCAAAACGATTTGCCGGATTTGGACTCTTTGGTTCAGATTAAGAACCGTGACACAAATCGAGTCCAAACTGTAGCATGAGGCCCCACGCGGGCGCTTCTACAAAAGCCATAAAGATTGTTCCAAACTAGGACAGGTTGCTTACCCAAATTCAGGATTGTGTGAACCGCTTTGCATAAATAGTGAACCCTAGCTCCTGACGAAACTAGGACAGGGTAACCCTACCCTATCATAGGGTTGTTTTGGTCCTCACTTAACTAGTATGTGCTTTTAGAGTGAAACTCTACAGGAATGTATGTATCAGTTGCAAGTTTGGGTATCAGTTTTGGGGCAGAAATCAATATTGAGTACAGTTCTCCAGCTTATGATTGCAACTGCATCTTGTTAGTGTTTAAGCCGAGGTGCTGTACGGTTTACAGATCCGGGGATCTTGTCAGGGGACAGCCAGTGTTTGCTTCACTTCCATTGGTTACCAGATGAAGGAGGATCAGGCATAATTCACTAGTCCAGTAGTCATCTTTTGCTTCACCAGCACCCAGTTAGGCTCAGTCTTCTACTTCTACTCCAGAAAGAGAGTATTCGCCAGTTCTGATAGCTCAACATCCCCCAGTGAGCATGGAAGATATGCTTCGTCAGCTCCAGCAGACCATTGAGACTATGCAACTAGATGATTCCCGCCAAGCAGAAGTGAGAAATAGCCTTCAGCAACAACAATCACTACCAACAGTAGCCTCTGCATCCCATGCACCCCCAGCGGGTATTCTCGTACCCAGAGTCACTGTCAACGTCCAAGAGAATCTGGGCGTTCCGGTAGATCCAATCCCATCTCAGACCTTCAAGGCACTAATGTACCAAACTTAGGTGCCATTTGAATTCGAGGTTGACCCCACCACACTGAAGGTCAATAAACTAGAAAAGCACTTTAAGCGGGCACAAGGTGTGAATTCAATCCCTGACATTGAGGATGGATACACAAACTCCGCAGTGACTCTACTAGACAGATTCAAGATGCCATATATAGGCCGATTCGACGGCTTTGGAGATCCTATGGTCCATCTACGGTTATTTTCTGATATTCTACGATCAATGGGTCTCACCAGACTTCAAAAGCTGTCGCTTTTTTGCAGGACCCTGTCGGGTATAGCGGCCATTTGGTATGCCAAACCTGAGGACCCTGTGAAAAGATGTTGGAAGGAAATGGCTGAGGCCTTCATCGCACAGTACTCCTACAATACCCAGATCGAGGTCACAACCCGTGATCTTGAAGCGACTTACCAGGAGCCAAAGGAGGGTTTCTCGGACTTTGTGACTCAATGGAGGGCTAAGTCCTCTATGATGACTATCAGGCCGTCTGAAAAGGACCAAATCAGAATTGTGGCCCGTAACGTACAAGGGAGATTATTACAGAAGAAGATAGTCTTGCCTTTGATTACATTTGTTGAGCTCCATAAGATAGGGGTTAAAATTGAGGATGCGATAAAGTAGGGGCTGATAGACAATGAGAAAGAACAGCCCAAGAGGCCCTTTACACGCAGCTTCAACGTAACCATGAGTGGTAGCACCTCTGCACGACCTTCAGATGTGAGTATGCTCACCACCACACCCAAAACTGCCAACCCATTTGCCAATACATCCAACACAACTCCACAAACCTCAACCAGCCAAGCTCGATCTCAACGGGTCTTTACCTCGCTCTATATGCCTTTGTCCATAGCCTTAGGGGTCCTGATCAGAAAGGAGCATCTTAAGCCATTAGAACAACGCCTTCTACCCGATCCTCTCCCCCGAAACACAACCCGGCCAAATACTGCACGGTCATGACACTGATCAATGCTATAGGCTGCGTCAAGAGATTCAAGATCTCATTGACAACAAGGTGATAACACCTCCCCAAAAAACCAACGTCACTACAAATCCTCTCCTACCACATAACCAAGTCCCTCCACCCCGGCATATAAACCTCATCTATACACTGGTTATCCCATATGACCCCAATATATATATCACCCCATCCCACCTACCTAAGTTGGCATTGTTCATCCCTGAGAACACGAACTCGTGCATGATGAACATGTCTACACTCCAACCCGAACCAGTGGTGGTGACAGTGGAAGATGAAAAGAGGTCAGCCTTGGTGGAGAATGTCAGTCCGTTGCCTGAGGGCTCTGAGGACTTATCTAAAGGGATATACAACCCATACTGCTATATTGTGCCAATCGATCAAGCTAAGTAGGAAATGGTGTTGCCGACTATGATGGAGATCGGTGTAGTTCGAGAAGATGGGCCAAGTCAGGGATTAGATGATCTAGTCGACCTTCCTTTGATTGTTGTATTCCGGACTTGGGTTCCGTGGAGTTGGTTGTTGTTTATATCTTGTTGTTATCCTTTAATTCTATATATATGAGTTTTAGGATGTGTTGGGCATGGTTGTTACAGGTTGGTTGAGCCTTGGTTCAAATTCTTGTTGCCCAGTTTTTGAGTGGTCCGCTCGAGCGGGTACTTGTACGCTCGAGCAGAGATTTCATACTTCCAGCATTTCGTGCCTCTGCAAAAGTACTACAGGCTTGTTTTTCACGCTCGAGCGGGATTCTTTATGCTCGAGCGGGTCGCACTCGAGCGGGTGTTCACTGTCCGAGAAAATACTGGGAGGGGAACATCTGCGCTCGAGCGGGCTGTCTTTTGCGCTCGAGCAGGTGTGTTTTATTTTTGTGTCTGACGCTCGAGCGGGTCTTCCTGTGCTCGAGCGGGTCCAAGTTCTTGTGCTTGACGCTCGAGCGTCCTGTTCTCCGCTCGAGCGAACCTGTCGTATATCAGATATCGGCTGGGCATTTTTGAATCATTTTTACACTTCCACTCTCTCTCTTACTTTCCCAAAACCAATTTTGAGAGCTCCTCTCTAGAATCTCCCTTCCCTCTAGGGTTTGATCTAGTTAGAGTGTTCTCCTGTCCTTCGGCCTTTATAAAAAGTGTGTTGATCGTTGAGGGCTACGTTTTGATTCGAAATATTAGATTTTTGAGCACTTTGAATTTCTTCATCTTCTCCGTTTGAGCTTTAACTCCGAGGTAGGGATATCCTACTCCAGCTTATGAGCTTTGTCTTTAAATTTTGGCATTTTGATATGTTGGGGATTGTTGGGTAATTTTGAGAAAGTTTGGGGTCCTTGTGTAATTTTCAAAAGAGGGGTTTTCAAGTTTAAAACTCATATGTATGTAATGTGTTGGAAAATGGAATTATATGATGGATCATTGATAAAAGTAGAGTCTTAGAGTTGATGTTGAGAATATGGGGAAACGCCCTAATTGTTATGATAAATTAATTTGTATAATTAATTTTGGGAAATGAAGAATTGAATAGAAAATATTCAAATTGGAAAAGTGTGGGATTAAAGGGTGTAGTGGATTAATTTATCGCTCACCTAGACTAAATGTTGATATTTTATCCATTTGGTGCATTTACTTTCTGTTTAGAAATAACTGGTTTGGGCTATCGGTGGAGGATAGTCTTGATTGTTGTAGACAATGCATGATGATTAGGCGAACTAAAACTAATCAATTGAGTATGCCATAAGATATGGTGACTGGTATAATACATCTAAATTGTGTATTGATTGAGTGAACATGTATATGATAATTACTTATATACATTGTGTTATGTGGGAGGAGATAGGGGATGTACTCCATGGTTTAGGGGAAGATAGGGGATGGACCTCTAAGCCGGATTTTGTTAGCATTGATACAGCACTAAAATGTGTATCATTTGTGAAGTATGGAAGTCTTTTTACATGTTATTGATACAGCACTAAAATGTGTATCATTTGTGAAGTATGGAAGTGATTTTGGCTAAAATTGATATAGCACCATAATGTGTATCTATTATGATGTAAGAAATGTTTAACATGAGTTGTTATCCCAATTGAATTGGAAATATTGTTAATAAGAGATGTAATCTCTGTCGGATTGTCTGGCCAGGTTCTGAGCCACGTTTTTGAATTGAAATATAACATGGACATGACTGTCATGAAACTGTAATATGAGATAAGTTGGAATATAAGTGTGGACCATCTATCGAATACTATTATTTTAGTCATTGTTTATAGTTGGTTTAGTATATTTCTACTGGGCTGTGGCTCACCCTATATGGGACATCATTTTCAGGTTCAAGTACTATGCCGCCTCCGAGATCATAGCATGGATTGTTGTGGGAGTTAAAGACTCTTTTTGTTAATTTTTGTTGTATTACAAGTATATCAAGCCAAGGGCTTCCTTTGTGTAGAGTCAGCACTCTCTTTTTTGTAACGAAGTGTTGACTTGAAAAGTTGTAAGCCTATAGGGCATTTACTTTTGTCGTCAACATGTAATATTTTTTGTAAGAATACTCTGATGATATTAATATGAGATCCATTTTCTTTATCGTGATTGTATGATATTATGGGTTTATTTTGAGGGCGTGACAACTTGGTATCAGAGCGTACCGGGTTCGAATACTTTGGGTACGTGGGAAGTGATTAGTATCACAATGGGTTTGTCTCGCTTGTTAGAGACTTCTGTATGATAGTATGTGTTTATTTGATGACATGCTTATGTGACTATATGGGTATGGGATTTAGTTTCTAGGATGTTGATTGGATCCTTGGGTTTCTATGAGTCTTGTCAGAAAAGCACTTGATCAATGCTATTTCTAACCGAAACTCTAGCAAAGCCTCGAGACTATCATTATCCGGAAATGAAATTCGTAAGTGCTTATGTGATTATGTGCTTACGTGGAGTGAATTACTGTTATCCATGTATTAGGACGCGAGTGTTATAGCTTCGACACATTTGTGAATGTGCTAACGTCTTTGTTACCTTTATTAGGATATCAGGACGAGGACGAGGTGGTAGGCGAGGTAGGCCTGGGAGGCAGGAGGTGCCTGTACCGGAGGAGATTCCGGCGATGCAGGAGGGAGTCGGCCAGGCCAATGTGTCCGAGCTTGCAGGTCAGCAGGCTATGGGCGCTTTAGCCCGGGGGATAGCCGATGCTTTGAGGGAATCTATGGGCATTCTCAGAGCTGAGAATTCAGTTTAGGCCCAAGTTCAGGCCCAGGTTGTGGATGCAGGGCCTTCCTTTCTAAAGAGGGAGGTCTTCCGGTCTAATCCGAACGAGTTTGTCCGTGATCCGAAAGA
The DNA here is from genome assembly GCF_055761805.1 of Camellia sinensis. Taxonomy (NCBI): domain Eukaryota; kingdom Viridiplantae; phylum Streptophyta; class Magnoliopsida; order Ericales; family Theaceae; genus Camellia; species Camellia sinensis. The sequence continues at coordinate 6,339,669 of NW_028128989.1, read as the reverse complement.
GCCACTTAAGGCGGATGCGCGGTTGGAACAAATGACAAAGACGTTTGAGATGCTTGGCATCGAAGACGGTGCACTGAAGGTGACCTTGGCGTCTTTCCAGTTAAAGGGGGATGCGGGTCAGTGGTGGAAGTACATGAGGGGCCGCATTGGTGGCACGTGGGAGGCTTTCGTAGCTACTTTCCAGGAAAACTTCTTATCTCCAGCTGTCAGGGAGAAGCTGAGAGACCAGTTCTACAAGCTTTTGCAGTTGAGTTCTTCAGTGGCCGAGTTTGAGGCTGCATTTACTAGTTTGTCCAGGTTTGCACCTGAACTTGTGGCGTCCAAGGAACGCCGTTGTATCGAGTTCAAGAAGAAGTTGAGGCACGGCCTCAAGATGAGAGTTGGCGGGTCTATGACTCAAGACTATGGGCGCCTGGTTGATGCTGCAGCCCATATGGAGATCATAATACAGGAGGAAGAGGGGCAGAGGGGCTCCAAGAGGAGTCAGGATGGTTAGGGTGATGGCAGGAGGTAGAGGGGTTCTAACCTTCAGCAGTCTCAGGGTGGTCTTGCTAGATCGACCTTTCCAGTGTCGAGTGCAGGCTCGGGGAGAGGCAGCCAGGGAAACGTGACTTGTTACAAATGTGGTCAGCTAGGCCACAAGTCTCCAGCTTGCCCACAGAAGAGTGGAGGGCAGAGAGCAACTTCATCTACGGCTCGACCTTAGAGTCAGAGTCAGGGCAGAGGCCAGCCACTGTCTTATTATCAGTGTGGTCAGGCGGGGCACCTGAAGAGGTTCTGCCCGCAGTTGAGTGCCACATTTGGGCAGAGGCAGAGTTTTCAGCCAGCTCAGTCAGTTCAGGCCTCGAGGGCCAATCAGGGGGCTTCATCCTCCCAGTCTGTGCAGCAGTCGTTTGCTCCGAGAGGTGAGCAGGTAGATCAGGGGCCTACAGGGCGCGTGTATGCTGTTACCACACAGGATCTTGTACCGGCTCCATCAGTTGTGAGAGATACCTTCTTGTTTTGTAACTCGGTTGCCAATGTGTTGATTGATACGGGTGCATCTCATTCCTTTATATCTGCTGCATTTACATCTGTTTTGGGGTTGGAGATGGCACAGTTAGCATCTCCTGTTTGTGTGGTATCACCTGTTGGGGGTGAATTAATTTTGAAACAAGGTTGTAGAGGTTGTGATATAGAGGTAGCAGATCGCCGACTTCCATTCCCTTTTGTAGTTATGCTTATGACGGGTTTTGATGTTATTTTGGGTATGGACTGGCTATCGTCATACCGGGCTGTTATCGATTATTACCGCCAAAGGGTCACAGTATGTACCTTGAGCGGGGATTGTTTCCATTTTCTGGGGGATCGGGTTGGTAGTGTATTGCCACCGGTATATGATCCACGAGGGCGGAGTGAGCTTAGTGGTCTTCTTGCTAGCCTTTTGCGTAGTGAGTGTGATAAGACCCAGATTGTATTGCCGAGAGTGGTTCATGAGTATTCGGATGTTTTTCCCGAGGATCTCATTAGTCTGCCACCTCACCGAGAGATCGAGTTCTCTATTGATTTAGTTCCCGGCACGGCGCCGATTTCTATGGCACCTTATCGTTTTGCCCCAGCCGAGTTGAGTGAGTTAAAGATTCAGCTCCAGGAGTTACTTGATAAGGGCTTTATTCGCCTTAGTGTTTCACCGTGGGGAGCACGAGCCCTCTTTGCTAAAAAGAAAGATGGTGCCTTGAGACTTTGCATTGATTACCGAAAATTAAATCGGGCTACGGTTAAGAATAAGTACCCTATGCCCCGTATAGATGATCTATTTGACCAGTTGAAGGGTTCCCGTTGTTTCTCTAAGATAGACTTGAGATCGGGCTACCACTAGTTGAGGGTCCGAGAGGAGGATATTCCGAAGACGGCATTCCGTACGCGGTATGGCCATTATGAGTTTCTGGTGATGCCATTTGGTCTCACCAATGCACCGGCAGTTTCTATAGATTTGATGAACCGGATATTCCAGGAATTCTTAGATCATTTTGTGGTCGTTTTCGTGGACGACATTTTGATTTATTCACCTTCTGAGGACGAGCACGAGGAACACTTGAGAGTGGTGCTTGAGTTGCTTAGAGCCCATAGGCTGTATGCCAAGTTTGGGAAGTGTGATTTCTGGCTAGGAGAAGTCAAGTTCTTAGGCCATGTAGTTTCCGGGGAAGGGCTGTCTGTTGATACATCCAAAATTGAGGCAGTGCAAGATTGGGCACAGCCTAAGAGTGTTTTTGAGATCCGCAATTTTTTGGGATTAGCCGAGTGTTACCGTCGGTTTGTGAAGGATTTCTCCAGACTAGCTTTGCCGCTGACTAGATTGACGCGGAAAGGGGTCAAGTTTGTGTGGAGTGAGACTTGTGAAAAGTCGTTTCAAGAGTTGAAAATTAGATTCACCACCGCTCCGATTTTGATTATTCCGGAGAGAGGGTTGGGTTATGCTATTTACTGTGATGCCTCACGAGAGGGTTTGGGTTGTGTGTTGATGCAACAGGGAAAAGTGGTAGCCTATGGCTCACGTCAGTTGAAAAGACACGAGAAGAATTACCCTACACATGACCTAGAGCTAGCAGCTGTGATCTTTGCCTTGAAGATTTGGAGGCACTACCTTTATGGTGAGAGATTCGAGGTGTTCTCGGATCATAAGAGTCTGAAGTATCTGTTTACACAGAAGGACTTGAACTTGAGGCAGAGGAGGTGGATAGAGTTTATTGAGGATTACGACTTCGAGTTGCACTATCACCCGGGGAAGGCCAATGTTGTGGCCGATGCCCTTAGTAGGAAATCCATTAGCGATGTCGCTAGTATAGCCATCCGAGAGTGGGAGATGTTGAGGGCACTTGGGGAGTTTGATTTACTTCTGGGCAAATCTGTTGAGGCTACGGCCTTATTTTCTGTTGTTGCGCAGCCTACACTTGTGACTAGAGTGTTAGAGGCACAGCGAGGTGACCTTGAGGTAGAATTCCTCCAAGAGAAGATCTCCAATGGGAAGGTTAAGAAGGGTTTGACGGTGTATCCCGACCTGAGTGTGAGATACCAAGACCGTTTATTTGTGCCGGAGTCTTGCCGAGAGGAGGTGCTCCGAGAGTTTCACCATTCACGTCTTGCAGTGTATCTGGGAGGCACTAAGATGTATCGGGATTTGGGTCGCCAATTTTGGTGGCGGGGAATGAAGAGAGATGTGACAGTTTTCGTGTCTAAGTGCCTTACTTGTCAGCAAGTGAAGGCCGAGCATCAGAGGCCAGCGGGTTTGTTGCAACCCTTGCCTATTGCCGAGTGGAAGTGGGAGCATGTCACTATGGACTTCGTTGTAGGTCTTCCGAGGACTCAACGGGGTAGTGATGCTATTTGGGTGGTTGTAGACCGGTTGACTAAGTCGGCGCACTTTATCCCTATGCACGTAAGAGATTCGGTGGATCATCTTGACGATTTGTACATTCGGGACATAGTGAGGTTGCACGGGGTCCCAGTGACGATCGTCTCAGATAGAGATTCTCGTTTTACTGCTAGGCTGTGGCAGAGTTTACAGAGTGCCTTGGGCACTAAGTTGACCTTTAGCACGGCTTATCATCCTCAGACTGACGGGCAATCCGAGCGTACTATTCAGATCCTTGAGGATATGCTTCGAGGTTGTGTCCTTGACTTTAGTGGGACATGGGAGAAGCATTTGCCCTTGGTGGAGTATGCCTACAACAACAGTTTTTAGTCTAGTATTGGTATGGCACCGTTTGAGGCCTTGTATGGCCGACCCTGTAGGTCTCCAGTTTGTTGGGCCAAGGTGGGTGATGCACCTTTGTTGGGCCCGGAGTTGGTGAGGGGAACGATGGAGAAAGTTGAGCTTATCCGTAGGAGGCTTGTTATAGCCCAGAGTCATCAAAACAGTTATGCCGACCGTAGGAGGAGGCCTTTGGTCTTTGAGATGGGTGATCACATCTTTCTGAAAATATCACCTAGACGGGGTTTGATGAGGTTTGGGAAGAGTGGGAAGTTATCCCCTCGGTTTATCGACCCTTTCGAGATCCTTGAGAGGATTGGCGAGGTTGCCTACCATTTGGCTTTGCCGCCGCAGTTGTCCGGAGTTGCATAAAAATGGAAGTTACATAAAATTAAAAATGGAAGTTCATTCAAGAAACCACTATACCTTAACGATCTATTTGGAAATTAAATAAAAAAGGAACTTGAATAGAAAGGGAAATTGAATAAAAATGGAAGTTGCATAAAATCAACAATGGAAGTACATTCAAGAAACCACTATACCTTAACTATATATTCGGAAATTAAATGAAAAAGGAAGTTGAATAGAAAAGGAAATTGGATAAAAATAGATCTTGAATAAAAATAAAAATGGAAGTTGCTTAAAATTAAAAATGGAATTTCATTCAAGATACCACTACACCACAACAATCTATGTGGAAATTAAATAAAAAATGAAGTTGAATAGAAAAGAAAATTGAATTAAAATTGAAGTTGAATAAAAATAAAAATGGAAGTTGCATAAAGTTAACAACAGAAGTTCATTCAAGAAACCGCTATGCCTTAATGATCTATTTGGAAATTAAATAAAAAAAGGAAGTTGAATAGAAAAGGAAATTGAATAAAAATAAAAATGGAAGTTGCATAAAATTAAAAATTGAATTTCATTTAAGAAATCACTATACCTTAACGATCTATTTAAAAGTTGAATAGAAAAGAAAATTGAATAAAAATTGAAGTTGAAAAAAAATATAAATAGAAGTTGCATAAAATTAACAATGGAAGTTCATTCAAGAAACCACAATACCTCAACGATCTATTTGGAAATTAAATAAAAAAGGAAGTTGAGTAGAAAGGGAAATTGAATAAAAATGGAAGTTGCATAAAATTAACAATGGAAGTACATTCAAGAAATCAGTATACCTTAACGATCTATTTGGAAATTAAATGAAAAAGGAAAGTTGAATCGAAAAGGAAATTGGATAATAATAGATCTTGAATAAAAATAAAAATGGAAGTGGCATAAAATTAAAAATGGAACTTCATTCAAAACACCACTATACCTTAACGATCTATGTGGAAATTAAATAAAAAAGGAAGTTGAATAGAAAAGGAAATTGATTAAAACTTAAAGTTGAATAAAAGTAAAAATCGAAGTTGCATAAAATTAACAATGGAAATTCATTCAAGAAATCACAATACCTCAACGATCTATTTGGAAATTAAATAAAAAAGAAAGTTGAATAGAAACAGAAATTGAATAAAAATGGAAGTTGAATAAAAATAAAAATGGAAGTTCATTTAACAAACCACTATACCTTAACGATCCATTTGGAAATTAAATAAAAAAGAAAGTTGAATAGAAAATGAAATTGAATAAAAATAGAAATTGAATAAAAATAAAAATGGAAGTTGCATAAAATTAAAAATGGAGATTCATTCAAGAAACCACTATACCTTACCAACCTATTTGGAAATGAAATGAAAAAGGAAGTTGAATAGAAAAGGAAATTGAATAAATATGGAAGTTGAATAAAAATAAAAATGGAAGTTGCATAAAATTAAAAATGGAAGTTCATTTAAACTATATGTAGACACCCCATTTTTGACCGCCCTTAAGACTTGGGCACTACTGATGGTTTGCTCAGTGTTGAGAGATGTGCAGGGCAAAGGTTCAGTTTCTTCGGCAAGAAGAGAGGCAAATCTTTCAAAACACTTTTTTAGGGGTTTGGAGTTGAAGAAGAGAGGAAAGGAGAGGAGAAAACTAGTTTGGGAGAAGTTCGGCATGAATCCGGGTAGAAGGGAGTCGAGCAGTCCTCGCTGAATCGGGCTTATTAATCTGCATACTTGGATTTTAGCTATGAGGCCACCACCGTTGGAAAGCTTACTTTCGGGGCTTCATTTTGCACTCAAGAATCTCCTAGAGCCAAGTCCGGGTGGGGGAGATATGATCAGTTGAAGTCGGGCATCATCCCGGTTGGATCGAATCTGCGCGGCTTCACGAAAAAGGGGATAACGTTTTGCACAGAAGGAATTTTAATGCAAGGTTTACGCCATTGGAAAGCTAACTTCCGGGGCTTCAATTTGGACACCAACTGGCCATTTTTTGACCTTACCGGCCATCCACCGGCACTATATTTATCCGACCGGCCAATATAAATTGCAGGTCGGCAATATATTGTGCCGACCGGCCATTTATTTTGCCGATGACCTCCTTTCATGGCCGATATGCCCCTTTTTCATCCCTCAAGCATGGTGCATGCCAGCTGGGATGCACAGACCCTACTCCCCGTGCATATATGTGGCTATTTTGCACCCTTTGCACACCCTTTGGCCCCTTTTCTTGCACCCTTTGCTCAAGGCTTCTTGAGGAAGCCTTGACCCCTTGTCTTGGCTTCCCCAAGAAGCTTACCAGCTGTCCTAGCTTCTCCAATAAGCCTTGACCTCCCCTTAAACCCCTTTGACCCTTTGTAGCTTGTCTTAGAAGCTTAGTCTTGCTTATATAAAGGGCCTCTCCTCCTCCATTGTTGGGGTGGGGATTTTTGGAACAAAAAACCAGAGATATATAGATATATCTGATATATACATACATATATCCCTTCATCTCTCACTATATCTCTCCCATTCAACCATCAAACACCCTTGTTATTGGGCCATTTCTTCATCAACTCATAGCACAAGGCATCCTTACTCCATTGCAGCAACTTCAGGCTGTTCTCCAGAGCTTAGGAGCACCTAAACTTGGTCCAAGAGGTGCTGGTTTGCTTGTCTTCAAGGGTGAGTCCTCCTCTTCCCTTTTCTAGCCTTTTCTTGCTTCATATCTAAGCCATAGTTGCTTGCATTTTTGGGCTCCGACCCAAACTGTAAATCATCATATTTTGAGGTCCTCTTCATGTTTGATTGAGAACCTCTTGCTTTTTGAGGACAGTAGCTTGCACTTGCTTCATTACCCCTCTTTAATGCCATTATCTTGCATGTTATTCTTGGCCTATACGTGATCTGTTTTGGAGCATGATGTAAACTTTAAATAGGCTTATTTTGAGCCCCTCTTCAACATTGAAGAAGGGCTCAACACTGTTTGGGACCTCCATGCTATACTTGCCTTTATATTCCCTCTTTGGTCCCCATTTTTGCATGTTTTGGCAGCCTATTATGCTTCCGGTTTTGGCCTTTTTACAGTACTAAAAATAGTCTTATTTTGGCCCATTATTCATGTTTCATTAAGGGTCCATGGCCGTTTGTGGAATATTTTGTAGACTTTGTGTTATAGCCACTTTTGAGCCTCATTTTGCATTGCATTTCTAGCATGTTTGTATACTGTTTTGGGGTTTTTACAGTTCTGTAAATATGCTTATTTTTGGTCCCTCTTCAATGTTGTAGAATGGAGTTTTTCAGTTTGGGCTTTGCATATACCACTTGCCTCTTTGGCCACCTTTTGGCCCTTTTTCTTGCATAAGAGCTTAGCCATATCTATGTTTGTTTTTAGGGTTTTTACAGTTCTGTAAATGTGCATATTTTGGGCCCCTCTTCAATGTTGTTGAAGGGCCCTAACCCATTTGGAGTCAGAAGCTGTGAGTTGCTTCATAATCTCATGTTTAGGGCCATTTTTGCATGCCATTGTTGCCCTATCTTTGCTTGCTGTTTGGCCATGATTTGTACTAGTAAAATACTGATTTTGGGACTGTCTTGCTACTTTCTATTCATTGCATGTCCATATTGTGCATATTTGGTATAGCTATAGGCCATTTCGGGTGCCAAAAGTCCATGTTTCGGGACTATTCCATGCATCGGGTGTGTTTTCGCCTCATTTTGGGGCTGTTTTCCCCCACATTTCAGTGCTGAAATTCCATTAGCATGTTTGCGTATCATTTTCCATGCTATTGCATTGCATATGCCATTGTCTCGATTTGCGTGGCCGTGTGCACGCGTTTCGAGGCACTTCATTTTCATCCATCGGCCTCTTATGTGAGTGTGGCTGAGGCTCTCTCATGTTAGTATAAGCCCATGTTGCATTCTATATGCCACTTTAGCCATTGCATTGCATATGTCATTGCCTCGGTTTGCGTGCCCGTGTGCACGCATTTCGAGGCACTTCATCTTCATCTTATGGCCACCGATGTGGGTGCGGTTGAGGTTCACTCACATTGGTGTAAGTCCATCTTGCATTGTGTATGCCATGTTTCAATACGTTGTGCATGTTATGTTGTTAGCATTGTGTGTGCCATGTAGTTATATTGCATGTTTGTATGTTTGCTTGCATGCTTAGGTCGCATGTGCATTGTTGTGCATTGCCTCGCCTCTTGACCAACCATGATTGAGGTTGGGTCCCTTGTATATTTTGTGTGCATTGCATTTGACATTGAAGTTGCACACTTGATTCTTTGGGCCATCATGCATGGAAATGCGTGATTGGTGGTCCGAGAATCGGGGCACATCCTCATTTGAGTCATTAACATGATAAGGAATGTGATAGGTGCATAAATTGCTTGAATTGCATTGCCATGCAAGATTTTGCCCTCTGCTGCTGTGAGTTGCAGGTTCTGCAGGAATTTATTGCCGGCCGGCAGTATTTAGTGCCGACCGGCAGTCAATCGATGGCCGGTGGATCTATTTTGTGCCGGTGACTAAATGCTACTGCCGGTGGAAATTCTGCTCAGCCGATGATATCCCCCAGTGTCCTGAGAGGCATCCCTGTGACTTTGGCAGTTTTCAGAGGAGCAGAGCAGGGAAAACAGAGGCAAACTATGCATGGCAGTGCGATTCCGAGCCAGTCCCGAGCATGTGTCGCATCTGGCCCTCGCCCCGAGGCGGTTTTCTGTTTTTCTTTAGTTTAGTTAATTTGTTAATTAATTAAGCAATTTGTAATATTTAATTAGCTTGCGTAGTTAATTAATTTGTATTATTATTTTGGTCCCTCCGAGCGAGGGCAAATCTGTAATAAGTGTGTGTGGGTGGTGTGTATGTCTTCCAATCTCCACTTCTTTCTTCCCTTTTATTTACCTGCTTATGATGGTAGATTAGGGCATCTTTAAAATTAGCATACCTTATGCTACGCATGTGTGCATCCATGCATTTGTATTGCATGCATTAGGCTCGGTACATCACGCTAACTGCATCTGTACTTCAATTCACAAATTGAATATGTGGTAGTTGACCGCATTTCACATGCCATGCTTAGGTTAGCCGAGCCTATCTAATTGCATCCTGTATGTGTTGCATTAGGCAATTTAACATGAACTAGAACATGCATGTTTGCTGACTAGTTTACTGTTTTGGCATGGAGTACGATGTAAGTATTTATGCTTTAGCATCCCACATGTGTGTGAGTGTTGCCATGACAGTATGCCTGCCATGCGGCTAAGTGCTTATATGAGATAAACTGTTTTGAATGCCTGTGGGTGAAGGTTGGATTGTTTGAGTTGGAAAAACTCGTTGAAATCCATGTTTTAGCCTACTTGCGAGTAGCAAATTCCAAAGCATTTTCAAAACAAACGGATATGCAATATTTCTTTCCAAATTAGGCAATCTAGTCTATACTTGTTCGCTGCGCGCATAACATAGTAATTCTAGGCTAATAAATGGAATAAGAACACATAACGTTTTCAAAATCGGATATCGCGGTTAGTAGAGGCCGGTCTTCGGACCGGGCGAAAGGGGGTGCTCATAGCTGACCTTCCCCGATCGTACCCAAGCTCCCGAGCCGAGACAACTCCGGTGATGACGGACACGTGGCCTTCGGCACCGAGTCAGGGTTTCCTAAATTTCCCCATTTTAAAATATTTAGGTGGCGACTCTGTATCTGGCAAAGCAGTCCATGTTTGGCACTACTTTTTCAAAAATCTGTTTCTCAAAACGATTTGCCAGATTTGGACTCTTTGGTTCAGATTAAGAACCGTGACTACAAATCGAGTTCGAACTGTAGCGAGGGCCCCTCCGCGGGCGCGTCTACAGTTTCTGGCGACTCCGCTGGGGATATTTAGAGAGCTTGACTCGAACTCGTGATATCCTGTTTTGATTTCACTTATGTGTTTCTTTGCATTGCATGTGCATTGGTGCGCCTAGGAACACAGTGTTTGCCATCTGCCATTCCTGAACGGTTTGCCAGAGGCTTGTCTTGTCAAGACATGACCATAAGGCTGACCGGTTATGGGCTCTGACAGCATGGGAACACAAACCCCGGTTTTTACCGGGGCACCCTTTTGACCATTCGACCTAGTGCATATTCGGAATCCATAGTGACCATTCCAAACTAGGACAGGTTGCTTACCCGATGCTAAGTTGTTTGAAACCGCTGTGTGCATAGTGAAACCCTAGTTCCTGACAAAATAGGACAGGGAAACCCTACCCCAACATAGGGGTGTTTTGGCTCTCTCTTACTTGCTATGTGCTTTTAGAGTGTATCTCTATAGGAATGCATATACCAGTTTGCAAGTCTGGGCATCAGGCCTGCGGGCATCAGCATCAGTATTTGGGGAATCAGTTTTACCGGAGGGTATCAGTTTACAGGCAGATATTTGGGAAACAGTGATCAGTATTGAGTACATTCATCCTAGTATGCTCAAATCCATTCCAGTAAAATTAGGCTGAGATGCTCTTTGTTTTCCCTTTTGCTAGGTAGTCCTGGAACCATAGCTTCAGAAGGCTCCGATATCCCCCGAGGTTCATCGGACTTGTACTGATAGACTTTGTCAGGTCAGAGACTTAGTTCAAGGATAATCAGGGCCAGAGAAGGCTAGCCAGGCACAGACCACCTGTACAACAGCTACCAGATCAGTGATCTTTGAGCAGTCGGGCCGAGATTTCCAAGCCTACTACCGACACAGATATACCGGTTGCTCAGTTAGATTAGAACAATATGTCGAGTCTGGAAGAGATGGTGCGCCAACTCCAGGATAGTATGAAAGCCATGCAGCAAGACGCTGTCCGTCAAGCGGAATTCGCCAAACAACAGGCTGTGGCCATAACCCAACAGGCAGAGACAATTGCCAGATTGGAGCAGCAAACTGGAGTATCTACTTCGCACCAGACTCCTCCCCCACCAAGAGTTCCCATACTCGGGGAGGTAACCCACGTCCAGGAGGATACCGACCTTCCAACGGGGCCAGCTCCGCCCCCGATCCCGCCTCAACTATCCAAAGCACCCACTCCTATCAATCAATCGGATTCTCCCTTCGAGTCCGAGGTGGACCCCATGGCATTAAAAATGAGCAAGCTTGAAAAGCTGTTTAAGAAATCTCAAGGCGTGAAGTCCATCCCGGACATTGGAGACGGATACACTGACGCAGCCGTGACGCTGCCAGACCGGTTTAAGATGCCACAAATTGATCGTTTTGACGGATCTGGGGATCCTATGGTGCACCTACGACTGTTTTCAGACATCCTAAGGCCAATGGGCCTCACTAGACTGCAGAAGCTGTCTTTATTTGGCCGGACCCTGTCGGGTGTAGCGGCCACATGGTATACCAAATTGGAGGATGACATCAAGAGAAGTTGGGACGAGATGGCTTAGGCCTTCATCCTGCAGTACTCATACAATATGCATATCGAGATCACGACCCGGGATCTCGAGACAACGAGGCAAGAACCCAAGGAGAACTTTTCAGAATTTGTAGCCAGATGGCGGGCTAAGGCCTCGGTGATGACCTTAAGGCCCACGGACAAGGACCAGATTCGGATGATTGTGCGCAATCTTCAGCCGAAGCTAATGCAGAAGATGATTGTACTCCCCTTTCCTACCTTTTCAGATCTACACGAAATGGGGGTACAAATTGAGGATGCTATGAAGCAGGGCCTCATTGACCAGGAGAAGGAGCAGCCTAGGAGGGCGTTTTCCCGCAGTTCGAATGCGACCACCAGTGGTGATGCAGGTTCAAGATCTTCTGAAGTAGACATGGTTACCACCACTGCATCAAAAACAGCTACCCCATTCACCGATGCATCCGGAAGTAGCTCACAAAAAACCAAATATCCACCTCGAGTCAAGAGGGTCTTCACTCCACTTCATATGCCTTTGTCAAAGGCTCTAGAGGTCTTACTCCGGAAAGGACATCTGAAACCGTTGGAACAACGGCCCCTACCCGATCCTATCCCTGCAAAGCATGACCAGACTAAGTACTGTGCGTACCACCAATAAACCGGTCATGAGACCGATAGCTGCTTTCGTCTGCGCCATGATGTACAGGATTTGTTTGACAACAAGGTCATCGCCGTGCCAGCTCAGTAAAGTCTATCACCACTGGATCAGTGAACTCGGGGGACAGTACGAATATGTGATCAGGGGATGAACCACCTGTGGACGGCACTCAGTTTACTCCAGATGTGGCGTGTGGCACGCACTGTTTTGAGCATTTGCGAATACTGGTTTTTGTAGCTTCTGACTTGGGTGTTGAGTTAGTTTCGTGGTTTTGTTTTAAGTCTGTCTCTTTGTTTTGAGTCAGTCTTTTTTGATTAAGGGTCTGTCTCGTTGTATCGAGTCAGTCCTATTGTACAGAAGTCGGGTGATTCCGGGGGTGTTACTTCGGATATCACTATTTTGCTTTGTGTTTGTCCTTTTGAGTCTGTTTCTGCCAAGGAGCCAGTTGTGCCAACAGATTTGAATGAACAGCAGTGATTTTCACACTCTTGTGTTTGCTTCTACCGTGTGCCAGTTGCGCTAGAAATTCTAAACGAGATGGCAATATTTGACTAGAAGCTGTGCCTTTTCTGTGCCTTGAAGTCATTGTAATGACCTGAGCTTTTCAAAACCTTTTTGAACACTGCGGTGATAAAAATGAAGAGGAAGGAATTCCTCAGATTTTGCAAAATTTGATCAAACTGAGGGAAAGAGAGGCGTGCTAAGCCCTTAATGAATGAGATCATGTTTGTTAATGTGAGTACTGAGAAGGATCCTGGCTTGATCCAGATTGGTCCCACACTGTCTTCAGCGCAAGCGATTTGTCGCTTTCTTAAAAACTTTCGAAAAATATTTTGCGCAGTCCTGTGAAGACTTGTGTGGAATCGCTCTTGAGATTGTGCAGCCGAGGATCGCTCTCAGCCTCAAGATTCTGTCCATTTGTTTTCAAACCTCGGACTTAAATTCAGAATGTTCAATGGTCAACCGCCATATGAGGCCTGTGTGGCCAGATTCGAAGCAGCCCTCGGACAAGAGGCAAGAAAGTCAGATCAAGAAGATTAGACCTCATCAGAAGAAGCTTGCAAAGCTAGAACAGAAGTACCCTTCAAACTAGGGGCAAAGATGTCAGACGTGCTCGAAGAGCCGAAGATGAGTCCTCTTGCAAATCAACAGCCACTCTCCTGGATACGGATGGCTTCAAACTCCTACAACCATTTGGCATGTACCAAATTACGCTTTTACCCTTTGAGAGGCTTGCTGGGCCGAAAACCCGGAAGGGCGACCCAGGCAAAAGTTAGAGCAAGAGAAAAATACAAAAAAGAAAAAAAAATGAAAAAGAAAATGCAAAGAAAAGAACAAAAAAGAAAATAAAAAAAAAAGGGGAAATGAAAAGAAAAGGAATGAAAAGAAAAGAAAAACAAAGCTCGCAAGGTCGAAAACCCGCATCGGGCGCCTTGGCAAAAGTTAGAGCCTAAAAAGGAGAGGTTAAATACCCGAGTGTACCTTAACCCCGAACTACGTAAGGCTTGATTCCCATCTTTGGGATACGTAGGCAACTTCATTCCGAAGTCCAGCCGTAAAACACTCCAAATTCAACGGTGTCCATATGATGGTTCTAGTCATCTTTGTCTTTTCTGTATCCGGGAGTTCGGTTGCAATCATCGCTCTGAGGACGGATTACAATACACTACGGTGCTATTCAGACAAGGGGCAACTTTCTGTTGCCATTCAATGCACCGCGGTGTCATTCAAACAAGGGGCAACTTTCCGTTGCCATTCAATGCGCTGCGGTGCCGTTCAAACAAAGGGCGACTTTCCGTTGCCATGCAGCTTCCCTCCAGCAAGGGGCAATTTTCCTTTAAATCTGAGGTTGTGCGTCTCAAGTGTAGGTTCCGTGCTTGTTGAGCATTGGCCGTTTGTAAAAATAGTTTTTGAGAATTTTTACTGAGGTTGACTATTCTCTCGAAAATTATTCCATCTTTTCCAAAAACTAGACCATTTCTTGGACCCAAAAAAGGAAAATTTTCAGTGCTCATAGCCTGACTTGCATGATTTTCAAATCAAAAATCGAACAAGTATGTTAATCTAACTCTCATATTGGTCAAAATTGTTTTAGTAGGAAACCAAAACAAAAAATGGTCAAAATGATGAACTAGGGGCACAGTTGAGTCAGGCTTCCTGTCTTTCCCCCGTTGTCAATGCATCTGCCAGAAAGGGCACCTGCCAGAAAAGGGCACCTCTGAAGCTGACCGCAAAAGGGCAGAAGGCTCTCACATCCTCCACGCAACGAGGTATCAAGCCAAGTGCGAAGCACGGACGGGAACGGATCAAGATATTCCACTCCTTTGTTTGGACAGATCTAATCACGTCCGAACTCCCCAGCAGGGCATCATCAACCAATGTTAGCTGCAGATTTGCTACACACCCAGTTGTAGCACAACCCCTCTATGGAAGAAACTTACTGTTGTGAACAAGAGTCTGGTAAAATACCAGGGGTAAGAGCCCATAATTTCCAGCTTATCCATCAACCACCCAGGGGAGGGATGAAAAACGAGAGATTAAAGAATAGAGAGATGTGCGCTAAGAGAAAAAGTGAGAAAAGGGTTTTGAGAGAAAAACCGAGCTTGAGAGCCGAGTGATGTGAGAATCACAAATAAGAAACGGTGGGAATAATACCCGGTGAAACAGGCTCCCTGTGCACGTCTGTGTATCGTGTCTTTTTTTTTGTTTGTCTCGATTCTTGCTTTGAGTCGTTCCGAGCTTGTCTCGACGTGTTTAGGTTGTTTACCTTTTGTTTTCCGTTGTTGAGTCTTTCTCGCTGTGTTCAGTCGTAGGCTCAATACCTGGTCGAAAACTCATCTCTCAATTTCAAAAATAAATCGTTTTGTGCTCAGAGTGCTATGCCATCCTTCACGTTTGTGCAAAACAAGATTCTTTTTTCCATAAAACTGCAGGGTCCACCCCCGATAAGTGTGAACGGTGAAACCAGGACCTATCTGAAGCTATGATGGTTCCAGACTGCAAAGCAAAGACAAAAGAGTGAAAATCGAAGTATCTGAGTTTGTGTCAACTTCAGAAAATTCCGTGATTGTACTCCGGACGTACCTCTTCAGGGCCTTGTCAATGCTCCGAAATATGAGTGTACCTCTACCTCAGGCGCAAGATCAATCCTGCTTCAAGGTTATACACTCTTCCAATTACATTGTTATGCACCCACTTCACTTGCATTGTAATGCATTATACCTATCAAGTTTCTTCCTCAGTCATGCACGATATTGTATGCACGGTTCATTTAAAGAAGTTCCGTTTTAAGGTCATTCACTTTTGTGTATCAATCACACACACTCACTTTAGTGTATCAATCACACTTCATTCGCTTAGTGTATCAATCACGCTTCAGTTATGCTCTCATTCATATAGTGTATCAATCACACTTCATTTGCCTTAGTGTATCAATCACACTTCACTCGCGTTGAGTATCTATCACCCACATTCTCATTTAGTGTATCAATCACACTCTCTTCACTTAGTGTATCAATCACATTTCTTTCATTTTGTGTATCTATCACACACATTCTCGTTTTCTGTATCACACTTTCAGTGTATCAATCACACTTCATTGATTTAGTATATCAATCATACTTGTTCACATAGTGCATCTATCACACTTTGTGTTCACTTTCAGTGCATCAATCACACTTCATTGATTTAGTATATCAATCATACTTGTTCACATAGTGCATCTATCACACTTTGTGTTCACTTTTAGTGTATCAATCACACTCTGTTCACATAGTGCATCTATCACACTTTGTGTTCACTTTCAGTGTATCAATCACACTTCATTGATTTAGTATATCAATCATACTTGTTCACATAGTGCATCTATCACACTTTGTGTTCACTTTTAGTGTATCAATCACACTCTGTTCACATAGTGCATCTATCACACTTTATGTTCATTTTCAGTATATCAATCATACTTTGTTCACACTGTGCATCTATCACACTTTGTGTTCACTTTTAGTGTATCAATCACACTCTGTTCACATAGTGCATCTATCACACTTTGTGTTCATTTTCAGTATATCAATCATACTTTGTTCACACTGTGCATCTATCACACTTTGTGTTCACTTTTAGTGTATCAATCACACTCTGTTCACATAGTGCATCTATCACACTTTGTGTTCATTTTCAGTATATCAATCATACTTTGTTCACATTGTGCATCTATCACACTTTGTGTTCGGTTTTAGTGTATCAATCACACTCTGTTCACATAGTGCATCTATCACACTTTGTGTTCCCTTTAGTATATCTATCATACTTGCTCACTAAGTGCATCTATCACACTTCGTGTTCGCTTTCAGTATATCTATCATACTTGTTCACTAGGTGCGTCTACCACGCTTTGTGTTCACCTTTAGTGTATCCATCACACTACGCTTACCTAGTGTATCCATCACTCTCTTCACTTTTGTGTATCTAACGCACATGTTCGTGAGAATTTCATAATTCTCTTACATCCTTTTCTGCATGAGATGTAGTTTGGTTCATGTCTACTTGCTGGCATAGCATTCGCTTAAAATGTTGCATTTATTTTACATAATTGCTTCATTACAGCTACATTCGCGCTATTTTGCGCATCGCACTGTTTTGTGCAGTTTATCATTCGCGTTATTTTGCGCACCTCACTTGTACTTGTTATTACATTGCATTGTTTTGAGTACAAACTGGCTTCGCGTGGCGTATAAGTCCAAGTATCAAAGTCTTCCTGCATATCATTTGCATCCTGCCCCTGAACTACGCTGGTTTGATTCCTTGCAAAGGGATACGTAGGCAGCCTGTGGGCACAACCATTTATTTATCGGTATTTTGTTTGTTTGTCCAAGTCTTCGGCCTTGGCAAAAATAGGTCGTCTCTGGGCTTTGACATTCACTCCCGTCATTGTTATGACTTTCGAGTTCTGTCAAAGAGTGGCAACTGTAGACACCCCATTTTTGACCGCCCTTAAGACTTGGGCACTACTGATGGTTTGCTCAGTGTTGAGAGATGTGCAGGGCAAAGATTCAGTTTCTTCGGCAAGAAGAGAGGCAAATCTTTCAAAACACTTTTTTAGGGGTTTGGAGTTGAAGAAGAGAGGAAAGGAGAGGAGAAAACTAGTTTGGGAGAAGTTCGGCATGAATCCGGGTAGAAGGGAGTCGAGCAGTCCTCGCTGAATCGGGCTTATTAATCTGCATACTTGGATTTTAGCTATGAGGCCACCACCGTTGAAAAGCTTACTTTCGGGGCTTCATTTTGCACTCAAGAATCTCCTAGAGCCAAGTCCGGGTGGGGGAGATATGATCAGTTGAAGTCGGGCATCATCCCGGTTGGATCGAATCTGCGCGGCTTCACAAAAAAGGGCATAACGTTTTTCACAGAAGGAATTTTAATGCAAGGTTTGCGCCATTGGAAAGCTAACTTCCGGGGCTTCAATTTGGACACCAACCAGCCATTTTTTGACCTTACCGGCCATCCACCGGCACTATATTTATCCGACCGGCCAGTATAAATTGCAGGTCGGCAATATATTGTGCCGACCGGCCATTTATTTTGCCGATGACCTCCTTTCATGGCCAATATGCCCCTTTTTCATCCCTCAAGCATGGTGTATGCCAGCTGTGCCAGCTGGGATGCACAGACCCTACTCCCCATGCATATATGTTGCTATTTTGCACCCTTTGCACACCCTTTGGCCCCTTTTCTTGCACCCTTTGCTCAAGGCTTCTTGAGGAAGCCTTGACCCCTTGTCTTGGCTTCCCCAAGAAGCTTACCAGCTGTCCTAGCTTCTCCAATAAGCCTTGACCTCCCCTTAAACCCATTTGACCCTTTGTAGCTTGTCTTAGAAGCTTAGTCTTGCCTATATAAAGGGCCTCTCCTCCTCCATTGTTGGGGTGGGGATTTTTGGAACAAAAAACCAGAGATATATAGATATATCTGATATATACATACGTATATCCCTTCATCTCTCACTATATCTCTCCCATTCAACCATCAAACACCCTTGTTCTTGGGCCATTTCTTCATCAACTCATAGCACAAGGCATCCTTACTCCATTGCAGCAACTTGAGGCTGTTCTCTAGAGCTTAGGAGCACCTAAACTTGGTCCAAGAGGTGCTGGTTTGCTTGTCTTCAAGGGTGAGTCCTCCTCTTCCCTTTTCTAGCCTTTTCTTGCTTCATATCTAAGCCATAGTTGCTTGCATTTTTGGGCTCCGACCCAAACTGTAAATCATCATATTTTGAGGTCCTCTTCATGTTTGATTGAGGACCTCTTGCTTTTTGAGGACAGTAGCTTGCACTTGCTTCATTACCCCTCTTTAATGCCATTATCTTGCATGTTATTCTTGGCCTATACGTGATCTATTTTGGAGCATGATGTAAACTTTGAATAGGCTTATTTTGAGCCCCTCTTCAACATTGAAGAAGGGCTCAACACTGTTTGGGAACTCCATGCTATACTTGCCTTTATATTCCCTCTTTGGTCCCCATTTTTGCATGTTTTGGCAGCCTATTATGCTTCCGGTTTTGGCCTTTTTACAGTACTAAAAATAGTCTTATTTTGGCCCATTCTTCATGTTTCATTAAGGGTCCTTGGCCGTTTGTGGAATATTTTGTAGACTTTGTGTTATAGCCACTTTTGAGCCTCATTTTGCATTGCATTTCTAGCATGTTTGTATACTGTTTTGGGGTTTTTACAGTTCTGTAAATATGCTTATTTTTGGTCCCTCTTCAATGTTGTAGAATGGATTTTTTCAGTTTGGGCTTTGCATATACCACTTGCCTCTTTGGCCACCTTTTGGCCCTTTTTCTTGCATAAGAGCTTAGCCATATCTATGTTTGTTTTTAGGGTTTTTACAGTTCTGTAAATGTGCATATTTTGGGCTCCTCTTCAATGTTGTTGAAGGGCCCTAACCCATTTTGAGTCAGCAGCTGTGAGTTGCTTCATAATCTCATGTTTAGGGCCATTTTTGCATGCCATTGTTGCCCTATCTTTGCTTGCTGTTTGGCCATGATTTGTACTAGTAAAATACTGATTTTGGGACTGTCTTGCTACTTTCTATTCATTGCATGTCCATATTGTGCATATTTGGTATAGCTATAGGCCATTTCGGGTGCCAAAAGTCCATGTTTCGGGACTATTCCATGCATCGGGTGTGTTTTCCCCTCATTTCGGGGCTGTTTTCCCACACATTTCAGTGCTGAAATTACATTAGCATGTTTGCATATCATTTTCCATGCTATTGCATTGCATATGCCATTGTCTCGATTTGCGTGCCCGTGTGCACGCGTTTCGAGGCACTTCATTTTCATCCATCGGCCTCTTATGTGAGTGTGGCTGAGGCTCTCTCATGTTAGTATAAGCCCATGTTGCATTCTATATGCCACTTTAGCCATTGCATTGCATATGCCATTGCCTCGGTTTGCGTGCCCGTGTGCACGCATTTCGAGGCACTTCATCTTCATCTTATGGCCACCGATGTGGGTGCGGCTGAGGTTCACTCACATTGGTGTAAGTCCATCTTGCATTGTGTATGCCATGTTTCAATACGTTGTGCATGTTATGTTGTTAGCATTGTGTGTGCCATGTAGTTATATTGCATGTTTGTATGTTTGCTTGCATGCTTAGGTCGCATGTGCATTGTTGTGCATTGCCTCGCCTCTTGACCAACCATGATTGAGGTTGGGTCCCTTGTATATTTTGTGTGCATTGCATTTGACATTGAAGTTGCACACTTGATTCTTTGGGCCATCATGCATGGAAATGCGTGATTGGTGGTCCGAGAATCGGGGCACATCCTCCTTTGAGTCATTAACATGATAAGGAATGTGATAGGTGCATAAATTGCTTGAATTGCATTGCCATGCAAGATTTTGCCCTCTGCTGCTGTGAGTTGCAGGTTCTGCAGGAATTTATTGCCGGCCGGCAGTATTTAGTGCCGACCGGCAGTCAATCGATGGCCGGTGGATCTATTTTGTGCCGGTGACTAAATGCTACTGCCGGTGGAAATTCTGCTCAGCCGATGATATCCCCCAGTGTCCTGAGAGGCATCCCTGAGACTTTGGCAGTTTTCAGAGTAGCAGAGCAGGGAAAACAGAGGCAAACTATGCATGGCAGTGCGATTCCGAGCCAGTCCCGAGCATGTGTCGCATCTGGCCCTCGCCCCGAGGCGGTTTACTGTTTTTCTTTAGTTTAGTTAATTTGTTAATTAATTAAGCAATTTGTAATATTTAATTAGCTTGCGTAGTTAATTAATTTGTATTATTATTTTGGTCCCTCCGAGCGAGGACAAATCTGTAATAAGTGTGTGTGGGTGGTGTGTATGTCTTCCAATCTCCACTTCTTTCTTCCCTTTTATTTACCTGCTTATGATGGTAGATTAGGGCATCTTTAAAATTAGCATACCTTATGCTACGCATGTGTGCATCCATGCATTTGTATTGCATGCATTAGGCTCGGTACATCACGCTAACTGCATCTGTACTTCAATTCACAAATTGAATATGTGGTAGTTGACCGCATTTCACATGCCATGCTTAGGTTAGCCGAGCCTATCTAATTGCATCCTGTATGTGTTGCATTAGGCAATTTAACATGAACTAGAACATGCATGTTTGCTGACTAGTTTACTGTTTTGGCATGGAGTACGATGTAAGTATTTATGCTTTAGCATCCCACATGTGTGTGAGTGTTGCCATGACAGTATGCCTGCCATGCGGCTAAGTGCTTATATGAGATAAACTGTTTTGAATGCCTGTGGGTGAAGGTTGGATTGTTTGAGTTGGAAAAACTCGTTGAAATCCATGTTTTAGCCTACTTGCAAGTAGCAAATTCCAAACCATTTTCAAAACAAACGGATATGCAATATTTCTTTCCAAATTAGGCAATCTAGTCTATACTTGTTCGCTGCGCGCATAACATAGTAATTCTAGGCTAATAAATGGAATAAGAACACATAACGTTTTCAAAATCGGATATCGCGGTTAGTAGAGGCCGGTCTTCGGACCGGGCGAAAGGGGGTGCTCATAGCTGACCTTCCCCGATCGTACCCAAGCTCCTGAGCCGAGACAACTCCGGTGATGACGGACACGTGGCCTTCGGCACCGAGTCAGGGTTTCCTAAATTTCCCCATTTTAAAATATTTAGGTGGCGACTCTGTATCTGGCAAAGCAGTCCATGTTTGGCACTACTTTTTCAAAAATCTGTTTCTCAAAATGATTTGCCAGATTTGGACTCTTTGGTTCAGATTAAGAACCGTGACTACAAATCGAGTTCGAACTGTAGCGAGGGCCCCTCCGCGGGCGCGTCTACAGTTTCTGGCGACTCCGCTGGGGATATTTAGAGAGCTTGACTCGAACTCGTGATATCCTGTTTTGATTTCACTTATGTGTTTCTTTGCATTGCATGTGCATTGGTGCGCCTAGGAACACAGTGTTTGCCATCTGCCATTCCTGAACGGTTTGCCGGAGGCTTGTCTTGTCAAGACATGACCATAAGGCTGACCGGTTATGGGCTCTGACAGCATGGGAACACAAACCCCGGTTTTTACCGGGGCACCCTTTTGACCATTCGACCTAGTGCATATTTGGAATCCATAGTGACCATTCCAAACTAGGACAGGTTGCTTACCCGATGCTAAGTTGTTTGAAACCGCTGTGTGCATAGTGAAACCCTAGTTCCTGACAAAATAGGACAGGGAAACCCTACCCCAACATAGGGGTGTTTTGGCTCTCTCTTACTTGCTATGTGCTTTTAGAGTGTATCTCTATAGGAATGCATATACCAGTTTGCAAGTCTGGGCATCAGGCCTGTGGGCATCAGCATCAGTATTTGGGGAATCAGTTTTACCGGAGGGTATCAGTTTACAGGCAGATATTTGGGAAACAGTGATCAGTATTGAGTACATTCATCCTAGTATGCTCAAATCCATTCCAGTAAAATTAGGCTGAGATGCTCTTTGTTTTCCCTTTTGCTAGGTAGTCCTGGAACCATAGCTTCAGAAGGCTCCGATATCCCCCGAGGTTCATCGGACTTGTACTGATAGACTTTGTCAGGTCAGAGACTTAGTTCAAGGATAATCAGGGCCAGAGAAGGCTAGCCAGGCACAGACCACCTGTACAACAGCTACCAGATCAGTGATCTTTGAGCAGTCGGGCCGAGATTTCCAAGCCTACTACCGACACAGATATACCGGTTGCTCAGTTAGATTAGAACAATATGTCGAGTCTGGAAGAGATGGTGCGCCAACTCCAGGATAGTATGAAAGCCATGCAGCAAGACGTTGTCCGTCAAGCGGAATTCGCCAAACAACAGGCTGTGGCCATAACCCAACAGGCAGAGACAATTGCCAGATTGGAGCAGCAAACTGGAGTATCTACTTCGCACCAGACTCCTCCCCCACCAAGAGTTCCCATACTCGGGGAGGTAACCCACGTCCAGGAGGATACCGACCTTCCAACGGGGCCAGCTCCGCCCCCGATCCCGCCTCAACTATCCAAAGCACCCACTCCTATCAATCAATCGGATTCTCCCTTCGAGTCCGAGGTGGACCCCATGGCATTAAAAATGAGCAAGCTTGAAAAGCTGTTTAAGAAATCTCAAGGCGTGAAGTCCATCCCGGACATTGGAGACGGATACACTGACGCAGCCGTGACGCTGCCAGACCGGTTTAAGATGCCACAAATTGATCGTTTTGACGGATCTGGGGATCCTATGGTGCACCTACGACTGTTTTCAGACATCCTAAGGCCAATGGGCCTCACTAGACTGCAGAAGCTGTCTTTATTTGGCCGGACCCTGTCGGGTGTAGCGGCCACATGGTATGCCAAATTGGAGGATGACGTCAAGAGAAGTTGGGACGAGATGGCTGAGGCCTTCATCCTGCAGTACTCATACAATATGCATATCGAGATCACGACCCGGGATCTCGAGACAACGAGGCAAGAACCCAAGGAGAACTTTTCAGAATTTGTAGCCAGATGGCGGGCTAAGGCCTCGGTGATGACCTTAAGGCCCACGGACAAGAACCAGATTCGGATGATTGTGCGCAATCTTCAGCCGAAGCTAATGCAGAAGATGATTGTACTCCCCTTTCCTACCTTTTCAGATCTACACGAAATGGGGGTACAAATTGAGGATGCTATGAAGCAGGGCCTCATTGACCAGGAGAAGGAGCAGCCTAGGAGGGCGTTTTCCCGCAGTTCGAATGCGACCACCAGTGGTGATGCAGGTTCAAGATCTTCTGAAGTAGACATGGTTACCACCACTGCATCAAAAACAGCTACCCCATTCATCGGTGCATCCGGAAGTAGCTCACAAAAAACCAAATATCCACCTCGAGTCAAGAGGGTCTTCACTCCACTTCATATGCCTTTGTCAAAGGCTCTAGAGGTCTTACTCCGGAAAGGACATCTGAAACCGTTGGAACAACGGCCCCTACCCGATCCTATCCCTGCAAAGCATGACCAGACTAAGTACTGTGCGTACCACCAACAAACCGGTCATGAGACCGATAGCTGCTTTCGTCTGCGCCATGATGTACAGGATTTGTTTGACAACAAGGTCATCGCCGTGCCAGCTCAGTAAAGTCTATCACCACTGGATCAGTGAACTCGGGGGATAGTACGAATATGTGATCAGGGGATGAACCACCTGTGGACGGCACTCAGTTTACTCTAGATGTGGCGTGTGGCACGCACTGTTTTGAGCATTTGCGAATACTGGTTTTTGTAGCTTCTGACTTGGGTGTTGAGTTAGTTTCGTGGTTTTGTTTTAAGTCTGTCTCTTTGTTTTGAGTCAGTCTTTTTTGATTAAGGGTCTGTCTCGTTGTATCGAGTCAGTCCTATTGTACAGAAGTCGGGTGATTCCGGGGGTGTTACTTCGGATATCACTATTTTGCTTTGTGTTTGTCCTTTTGAGTCTGTTTCTGCCAGGGAGCCAGTTGTGCCAACAGATTTGAATGAACAGCAGTGATTTTCACACTCTTGTGTTTGCTTCTACCGTGTGCCAGTTGCGCTAGAAATTCTAAACGAGATGGCAATATTTGACTAGAAGCTGTGCCTTTTCTGTGCCTTGAAGTCATTGTAATGACCTGAGCTTTTCAAAACCTTTTTGAACACTGCGGTGATAAAAATGAAGAGGAAGGAATTCCTCAGATTTTGCAAAATTTGATCAAACTGAGGGAAAGAGAGGCGTGCTAAGCCCTTAATGAATGAGATCATGTTTGTTAATGTGAGTACTGAGAAGGATCCTGGCTTGATCCAGATTGGTCCCACACTGTCTTCAGCGCAAGCGATTTGTCGCTTTCTTAAAAACTTTCGAAAAATGTTTTGCCCAGTCCTGTGAAGACTTGTGTGGAATCACTCTTGAGATTGTGCAGCCGAGGATCGCTCTCAACCTCAAGATTCTGTCCATTTGTTGTCAAACCTCGGACTTAAATTCAGAATGTTCAATGGTCAACCGCCATATGAGGCCTGTGTGGCCAGATTCGAAGCAGCCCTCGGACAAGAGGCAATAAAGTCAGATCAAGAAGATTAGACCTCATCAGAAGAAGCTTGCAAAGCTAGAACAGAAGTACCCTTCAAACTAGGGGCAAAGATGTCAGACGTGCTCGAAGAGCCGAAGATGAGTCCTCTTGCAAATCAACAGCCACTCTCCTGGATACGGATGGCTTCAAACTCCTACAACCATTTGGCATGTACCAAATTACGCTTTTACCCTTTGAGAGGCTTGCTGGGCCGAAAACCCGGAAGGGCGACCCAGGCAAAAGTTAGAGCAAGAGAAAAATACAAAAAAGAAAAAAAAATGAAAAAGAAAATGCAAAGAAAAGAACAAAAAAGAAAATAAAAAAAAAGGGGAAATGAAAAGAAAAGAAAAACAAAGCTCGCAAGGTCGAAAACCCGCATCGGGCGCCTTGGCAAAAGTTAGAGCCTAAAAAGGAGAGGTTAAATACCCGAGTGTACCTTAACCCCGAACTACGTAAGGCTTGATTCCCATCTTTGGGATACGTAGGCAACTTCATTCCGAAGTCCAGCCGTAAAACACTCCAAATTCAACGGTGTCCATATGATGGTTCTAGTCATCTTTGTCTTTTCTGTATCCGGGAGTTCGGTTGCAATCATCGCTCTGAGGACGGATTACAATACACTACGGTGTTATTCAGACAAGGGGCAACTTTCTGTTGCCATTCAATGCACCGCGGTGTCATTCAAGCAAGGGGCAACTTTCCGTTGCCATTCAATGCGCTGCGGTGCCGTTCAAACAAAGGGCGACTTTCTGTTGCCATGCAGCTTCCCTCCAGCAAGGGGCAATTTTCCTTTAAATCTGAGGTTGTGCGTCTCAAGTGTAGGTTCCGTGCTTGTTGAGCATTGGCCGTTTGTAAAAATAGTTTTTGAGAATTTTTACTGAGGTTGACTATTCTCTCGAAAATTATTCCATCTTTTCCAAAAACTGGACCATTTCTTGGACCCAAAAAAGGAAAATTTTCAGTGCTCATAGCCTGACTTGCATGATTTTCAAATCAAAAATCGAACAAGTATGTTAATCTAACTCTCATATTGGTCAAAATTGTTTTAGTAGAAAACCAAAACAAAAAATGGTCAAAATGATGAACTAGGGGCACAGTTGAGTCAGGCTTCCTGTCTTTCCCCCGTTGTCAATGCATCTGCCAGAAAGGGCACCTGCCAGAAAAGGGCACCTCTGAAGCTGACCGCAAAAGGGCAGAAGGCTCTCACATCCTCCACGCAACGAGGTATGAGGCCAAGTGCGAAGCACGGACGGGAACGGATCAAAATATTCCACTCCTTTGTTTGGACAGATCTAATCACGTCCGAACTCCCCAGCAGGGCATCATCAACCAATGTTAGCTGCAGATTTGCTACACACCCAGTTGTAGCACAACCCCTCTATGGGAGAAACTTACTGTTGTGAACAAGAGTCTGGTAAAATACCAGGGGTAAGAGCCCATAATTTCCAGCTTATCCATCAACCACCCAGGGGAGGGATGAAAAACGAGAGATTAAAGAATAGAGAGATGTGCGCTAAGAGAAAAAGCGAGAAAAGGGTTTTGAGAGAAAAACCGAGCTTGAGAGCCGAGTGATGTGAGAATCACAAATAAGAAGGGGTGGGAATAATACCCGGTGAAACAGGCTCCCTGTGCACGTCTGTGTATCGTGTCTTTTGTTTTGTTTGTCTCGATTCTTGCTTTGAGTCGTTCCGAGCTTGTCTCGACGTGTTTAGGTTGTTTACCTTTTGTTTTCCGTTGTTGAGTCTTTCTCGCTGTGTTCAGTCGTAGGCTCAATACCTGGTCGAAAACTCATCTCTCAATTTCAAAAATAAATCGTTTTGTGCTCAGAGTGCTATGCCATCCTTCACGTTTGTGCAAAACAAGATTCTTTTTTCCATAAAACTGCAGGGTCCACCCCCGATAAGTGTGAACGGTGAAACCAGGACCTATCTGAAGCTATGATGGTTCCAGACTGCAAAGCAAAGACAAAAGAGTGAAAATCGAAGTATCTGAGTTTGTGTCAACTTCAGAAAATTCCGTGATTGTACTCCGGACGTACCTCTTCAGGGCCTTGTCAATGCTCCGAAATATGAGTGTACCTCTACCTCAGGCGCAAGATCAATCCTGCTTCAAGGTTATACACTCTTCCAATTACATTGTTATGCACCCACTTCACTTGCATTGTAATGCATTATACCTATCAAGTTTCTTCCTCAGTCATGCACGATATTGTATGCACGGTTCATTTAAAGAAGTTCCGTTTTAAGGTCATTCACTTTTGTATATCAATCACACACACTCACTTTAGTGTATCAATCACACTTCATTCGCTTAGTGTATCAATCACGCTTCAGTTATGCTCTCATTCATATAGTGTATCAATCACACTTCATTTGCCTTAGTGTATCAATCACACTTCACTCGCGTTGAGTATCTATCACCCACATTCTCATTTAGTGTATCAATCACACTCTCTTCACTTAGTGTATCAATCACATTTCTTTCATTTTGTGTATCTATCACACACATTCTCGTTTTCTGTATCACACTTTCAGTGTATCAATCACACTTCATTGATTTAGTATATCAATCATACTTGTTCACATAGTGCATCTATCACACTTTGTGTTCACTTTCAGTGCATCAATCACACTTCATTGATTTAGTATATCAATCATACTTGTTCACATAGTGCATCTATCACACTTTGTGTTCACTTTTAGTGTATCAATCACACTCTGTTCACATAGTGCATCTATCACACTTTGTGTTCATTTTCAGTATATCAATCATACTTTGTTCACATAGTGCATCTATCACACTTTGTGTTCACTTTCAGTGTATCAATCACACTTCATTGATTTAGTATATCAATCATACTTGTTCACATAGTGCATCTATCACACTTTGTGTTCACTTTTAGTGTATCAATCACACTCTGTTCACATAGTGCATCTATCACACTTTGTGTTCATTTTCAGTATATCAATCATACTTTGTTCACACTGTGCATCTATCACACTTTGTGTTCACTTTTAGTGTATCAATCACACTCTGTTCACATAGTGCATCTATCACACTTTGTGTTCATTTTCAGTATATCAATCATACTTTGTTCACACTGTGCATCTATCACACTTTGTGTTCACTTTTAGTGTATCAATCACACTCTGTTCACATAGTGCATCTATCACACTTTGTGTTCATTTTCAGTATATCAATCATACTTTGTTCACATTGTGCATCTATCACACTTTGTGTTCGGTTTTAGTGTATCAATCACACTCTGTTCACATAGTGCATCTATCACACTTTGTGTTCCCTTTAGTATATCTATCATACTTGCTCACTAAGTGCATCTATCACACTTCGTGTTCGCTTTCAGTATATCTATCATACTTGTTCACTAGGTGCGTCTACCACGCTTTGTGTTCACCTTTAGTGTATCCATCACACTACGCTTACCTAGTGTATCCATCACTCTCTTCACTTTTGTGTATCTAACACACATGTTCGTGAGAATTTCATAATTCTCTTACATCCTTTTCTGCATGAGATGTAGTTTGGTTCATGTCTACTTGCTGGCATAGCATTCGCTTAAAATGTTGCATTTATTTTACATAATTGCTTCATTATAGCTACATTCGCGCTATTTTGCGCATCGCACTGTTTTGTGCAGTTTATCATTCGCGTTATTTTGCGCACCTCACTTGTACTTGTTATTACATTGCATTGTTTTGAGTACAAACTGGCTTCGCGTGGCGTATAAGTCCAAGTATCAAAGTCTTCCTGCATATCATTTGCATCCTGCCCTTGAACTACGCTGGTTTGATTCCTTGCAAAGGGATACGTAGGCAGCCTGTGGGCACAACCATTTATTTATCGGTATTTTGTTTGTTTGTCCAAGTCTTCGGCCTTGGCAAAAATAGGTCGTCTCTGGGCTTTGACATTCACTCCCGTCATTGTTATGACTTTCGAGTTCTGTCAAAGAGGGGCAACTGTAGACACCCCATTTTTGACCGCCCTTAAGACTTGGGCACTACTGATGGTTTGCTCAGTGTTGAGAGATGTGCAGGGCAAAGATTCAGTTTCTTCGGCAAGAAGAGAGGCAAATCTTTCAAAACACTTTTTTAGGGGTTTGGAGTTGAAGAAGAGAGGAAAGGAGAGGAGAAAACTAGTTTGGGAGAAGTTCGGCATGAATCCGGGTAGAAGGGAGTCGAGCAGTCCTCGCTGACTCGGGCTTATTAATCTGTATACTTGGATTTTAGCTATGAGGCCACCACCGTTGAAAAGCTTACTTTCGGGGCTTCATTTTTCACTCAAGAATCTCCTAGAGCCAAGTCCGGGTGGGGGAGATATGATCAGTTGAAGTCGGGCATCATCCCGGTTGGATCGAATCTGCGCGGCTTCACGAAAAAGGGCATAACTTTTTTCACAGAAGGAATTTTAATGCACGGTTTGCGCCATTGGAAAGCTAACTTCCGGGGCTTCAATTTGGACACCAACCAGCCATTTTTTGACCTTACCCGCCATCCACCGGCACTATATTTATCCGACCGGCCAGTATAAATTGCAGGTCGGCAATATATTGTGCCGACCGGCCATTTATTTTGCCGATGACCTCCTTTCATGGCCAATATGCCCCTTTTTCATCCCTCAAGCATGGTGCATGCCAGCTGTGCCAGCTGGGATGCACAGACCCTACTCCCCGTGCATATATGTGGCTATTTTGCACCCTTTGCACACCCTTTGGCCCCTTTTCTTGCACCCTTTGCTCAAGGCTTCTTGAGGAAGCCTTGACCCCTTGTCTTGGCTTCCCCAAGAAGCTTACCAGTTGTCCTAGCTTCTCCAATAAGCCTTGACCTCCCCTTAAACCCCTTTGACCCTTTGTAGCTTGTCTTAGAAGCTTAGTCTTGCCTATATAAAGGGCCTCTCCTCCTCCATTGTTGGGGTGGGGATTTTTGGAACAAAAAACCAGAGATATATAGATATATCTGATATATACATACATATATCCCTTCATCTCTCACTATATCTCTCCCATTCAACCATCAAACACCCTTGTTCTTGGGCCATTTCTTCATCAACTCATAGCACAAGGCATCCTTACTCCATTGCAGCAACTTGAGGCTGTTCTCCAGAGCTTAGGAGCACCTAAACTTGGTCCAAGAGGTGCTGGTTTGCTTGTCTTCAAGGGTGAGTCCTCCTCTTCCCTTTTCTAGCCTTTTCTTGCTTCATATCTAAGCCATAGTTGCTTGCATTTTTGGGCTCCGACCCAAACTGTAAATCATCATATTTTGAGGTCCTCTTCATGTTTGATTGAGGACCTCTTGCTTTTTGAGGACAGTAGCTTGCACTTGCTTCATTACCCCTCTTTAATGCCATTATCTTGCATGTTATTCTTGGCCTATACGTGATCTATTTTGGAGCATGATGTAAACTTTAAATAGGCTTATTTTGATCCCCTCTTCAACATTGAAGAAGGGCTCAACACTGTTTGGGACCTCCATTCTATACTTGCCTTTATATTCCCTCTTTGGTCCCCATTTTTGCATGTTTTGGCAGCCTATTATGCTTCCGGTTTTGGCCTTTTTACAGTACTAAAAATAGTCTTATTTTGGCCCATTCTTCATGTTTCATTAAGGGTCCTTGGCCGTTTGTGGAATATTTTGTAGACTTTGTGTTATAGCCACTTTTGAGCCTCATTTTGCATTGCATTTCTAGCATGTTTGTATACTGTTTTGGGGTTTTTACAGTTCTGTAAATATGCTTATTTTTGGTCCCTCTTCAATGTTGTAGAATGGATTTTTTCAGTTTGGGCTTTGCATATACCACTTGCCTCTTTGGCCACCTTTTGGCCCTTTTTCTTGCATAAGAGCTTAGCCATATCTATGTTTGTTTTTAGGGTTTTTACAGTTCTGTACATGTGTATATTTTGGGCCCCTCTTCAATGTTGTTGAAGGGCCCTAACCCATTTGGAGTCAGCAGCTGTGAGTTGCTTCATAATCTCATGTTTAGGGCCATTTTTGCATGCCATTGTTGCCCTATCTTTGCTTGCTGTTTGGCCATGATTTGTACTAGTAAAATACTGATTTTGGGACTGTCTTGCTACTTTCTATTCATTGCATGTCCATATTGTGCATATTTGGTATAGCTATAGGCCATTTCGGGTGCCAAAAGTCCATGTTTCGGGACTATTCCATGCATCGGGTGTGTTTTCGCCTCATTTCGGGGCTGTTTTCCCCCACATTTCAGTGCTGAAATTACATTAGCATGTTTGCATATCATTTTTCATGCTATTGCATTGCATATGCCATTGTCTCGATTTGCGTGCCCGTGTGCACGCGTTTCGAGGCACTTCATTTTCATCCATCGGCCTCTTATGTGAGTGTGGCTGAGGCTCTCTCATGTTAGTATAAGCCCATGTTGCATTCTATATGCCACTTTAGCCATTGCATTGCATATGCCATTGCCTCGGTTTGCGTGCCTGTGTGCACGCATTTCGAGGCACTTCATCTTCATCTTATGGCCACCGATGTGGGTGCGGCTGAGGTTCACTCACATTGGTGTAAGTCCATCTTGCATTGTGTATGCCATGTTTCAATACGTTGTGCATGTTATGTTGTTAGCATTGTGTGTGCCATGTAGTTATATTGCATGTTTGTATGTTTGCTTGCATGCTTAGGTCGCATGTGCATTGTTGTGCATTGCCTCGCCTCTTGACCAACCATGATTGAGGTTGGGTCCCTTGTATATTTTGTGTGCATTGCATTTGACATTGAAGTTGCACACTTGATTCTTTGGGCCATCATGCATGGAAATGCGTGATTGGTGGTCCGAGAATCGGGGCACATCCTCCTTTGAGTCATTAACATGATAAGGAATGTGATAGGTGCATAAATTGCTTAAATTGCATTGCCATGCAAGATTTTGCCCTCTGCTGCTGTGAGTTGCAGGTTCTGCAGGAATTTATTGCCGGCCGGCAGTATTTAGTGCCGACCGGCAGTCAATCGATGGCCGGTGGATCTATTTTGTGCCGGTGACTAAATGCTACTTCCGGTGGAAATTCTGCTCAGCCGATGATATCCCCCAGTGTCTTGAGAGGCATTCCTGAGACTTTGGCAGTTTTTAGAGGAGCAGAGCAGGGAAAACAGAGGCAAACTATGCATGGCAGTGCGATTCCGAGCCAGTCCCGAGCATGTGTCGCATCTGGCCCTCGCCCCGAGGCGGTTTACTGTTTTTCTTTAGTTTAGTTAATTTGTTAATTAATTAAGCAATTTGTAATATTTAATTAGCTTGCATAGTTAATTAATTTGTATTATTATTTTGGTCCCTCCGAGCGAGGACAAATCTGTAATAAGTGTGTGTGGGTGGTGTGTATGTCTTCCAATCTCCACTTCTTTCTTCCCTTTTATTTACCTGCTTATGATGGTAGATTAGGGCATCTTTAAAATTAGCATACCTTATGCTACGCATGTGTGCATCCATGCATTTGTATTGCATGCATTAGGCTCGGTACATCACGCTAACTGCATCTGTACTTCAATTCACAAATTGAATATGTGGTAGTTGACCGCATTTCACATGCCATGCTTAGGTTAGCCGAGCCTATCTAATTGCATCCTGTATGTGTTGCATTAGGCAATTTAACATGAACTAGGACATGCATGTTTGCTGACTAGTTTACTGTTTTGGCATGGAGTACGATGTAAGTATTTATGCTTTAGCATCCCACATGTGTGTGAGTGTTGCCATGACAGTATGCCTGCCATGCGGCTAAGTGCTTATATGAGATAAACTGTTTTGAATGCCTGTGGGTGAAGGTTGGATTGTTTGAGTTGGAAAAACTCGTTGAAATCCGTGTTTTAGCCTACTTGCGAGTAGCAAATTCCAAAGCATTTTCAAAACAAACGGATATGCAATGTTTCTTTCCGAATTAGGCAATCTAGTCTATACATGTTCGCTGCGCGCATAACATAGTAATTCTAGGCTAATAAATGGAATAAGAACACATAACGTTTTCAAAATCGGATATCGCGGTTAGTAGAGGCGGTCTTCGGACCGGGCGAAAAGGGGTGCTCATAGCTGACCTTCCCCGATCGTACCCAAGCTCCCAAGCCGAGACAACTCCGGTGATGACGGACACGTGGCCTTCGGCACCGAGTCAGGGTTTCCTAAATTTCCCCATTTTAAAATATTTAGGTGGCGACTCTGTATCTGGCAAAGCAGTCCATGTTTGGCACTACTTTTTCAAAAATCTATTTCTCAAAACGATTTGCCAGATTTGGACTCTTTGGTTCAGATTAAGAACCGTGACTACAAATCGAGTTCGAACTGTAGCGAGGGCCCCTCCGCGGGCGCGTCTACACTATACCTTAACGATCTATTTGGAAATTAAATAAAAAAGGAACTTGAATAGAAAAGGAAATTGAATAAAAATGGAAGTTGCATAAAATCAACAATGGAAGTACATTCAAGAAACCACTATCCCTTAACGATCTATTCGGAAATTAAATGAAAAAGGAAGTTGAATACGTAACGCCCTCAAAATAAACCCATAAATTATCCAATAATAGCATGCTTAGACATAGGAGAATAAAGCATAAATATATTCCATCAAAGTATTCATTACAAAGTGTATTACATGTTGACAACAAAAGTAAACGCCCTGTAGGCTTACAACTTTCCAAGTCAACACTTGGTTACAAAAAGAGAGTACTAACTCTATACAAAGAAAGCCCTTGGCTGATATACATGTAATAAAGCAAAAATTAACAAAAAGAGTCTTTAACTCCCACAACGATCCATGCTAAGATCTCAGAGGCGGCATAGTACCTGAACCTGAAAATAATGTCCTATATAGGGTGAGCCACAGCCCAGTAGAAATATACTAAACCGACTATAAACAATGACTAAAATAATAGCATTCAATAGATGGTTCACATTTATATTCCAACTCATATCGTATTACAGTTTCATGACAATCATGTCCATGTTACATTTCATTTTCCATTTCTTATTCGACTTTTGAGTTCAAAAACAAGGCTTAGAACCTGGCCAAATAATTTAATGAGATAATAACTCATCATTAAAACCCTTTCAAAATACATGATGGATACACATTTTGGTGCTGTATCAATAACACATAAAACCACTTCCATACTTTACAGATGATACACATTGTGGTGCTGTATCACTATAACAAAACACTTCCATACTTCACAAATGATACACATTGTAGTGTTGTATCAACGTAAAATCATTTCCGGTATAGAGGTCTATCCCCTATCTTCCCCTAAACCGTGGAGTACATCCCCTATCTCCTCCCACACAACACAATGTATATAAACACAGATCATATACATAATCAATTAATACATAAAGTCAATGTACTTTCCAACCGTCACATTCGATGACACATTCAATGGATTAGTTTTAGTTTGCCTAATCACCATGCATTGTCTACAACAATCAAGACTATCCTCCACCGATAGCCCAAAGCAGTTATTTCTAAACAGAAAATAAATGCACTAAATGGATAAAATATCAACATTTTGTCTAGGAGAGCGATAAATTAATCCAACTACACCCTTTAATCCCATACCTTTCCAATTTGAATATTTCCTATTCAATTTCTCATTTCCCAAAATTAATTATATGAATTAATTTATCAACAATTAGGGCTTTTTCCCATAATCTCAATACCAACCCTAAGGTTCCACTTTCGTCAATAGACCAACATATAACTCCATTTTTCAATGCATTACAAACATATGGGTTTTAAACTTGAGAACCCCTCTTTTGAAAATTACATAAAGACCCCAAACTTTCTCAAAATTACCCAACAACCCCCAACATATCAAAATGTCAAAATTTAAAGACAAAGCTCATAAGATGGAGTAGGATATCCCTACCTCGGAGTTAGAACTCAAACGGAGAAGATAAAGAAATTCAAAGTGCTCCAAAATCCAATATTTTCGGATCAAAACGTAGCCCTCAACAATCAACACACTTTTTACAAAGGCCGAAGGGTAGAAGAACACTCTAACTAGATCAAACCCTAGAGAGAAGGGAGATTCTAGAGAGAGGAGCTCTCAAAAGATATTTTAGAAAGTAAGAGAGAGAGAGAGAGAGAGAGAGAGAGAGAGAGAGAGAGAGTATGTGTAAAGTGATTCAAAATGCCCAGCTGCCATCTGATATATGACAGGTCTGCTCGAGCGGAGAACAGGACGCTCAAGCGTCAAGCATAAGAAACTAGACCCGCTCGAGCGCAAGAATACCGGCTCGAGTGTCAGACACAAAAACAAAACACACCCGCTCGAGCGCAAAAGACAGCCCGCTCGAGCGCAG
Source organism: Camellia sinensis (assembly GCF_055761805.1). Taxonomy (NCBI): domain Eukaryota; kingdom Viridiplantae; phylum Streptophyta; class Magnoliopsida; order Ericales; family Theaceae; genus Camellia; species Camellia sinensis. Next base: position 6,304,670 of record NW_028128989.1, on the reverse strand, counting down.
ATGTTCCCCTGCCAGTATTTTCTCTGACAGTGAACACCCGCTCGAGCGCGACCCGCTCGAGCGTAAAGAATCCCGCTCGAGCGTGAAAAACAAGCCTGCAGTACTTTTGCAGAGGCACGAAATGCTGGGAGTATGAAATCTCCGCTCGAGCGTACAAGTACCTGCTCGAGCAGACCACTCAAAAACTGGGCAACAAGAATTTGAACTAAGGCTCAACTAACTTGTAACAACCATGCCTAACACATCCTAAAACTCAAACAAGGGGAATTAAAGGATGACAACAAGATATAAACAACAACCAACTCCACAGAACCTAAGTTCGGAATACAACAATCAAAGGAGGAAAAACCATGATCGCTATAAAACCATTATACGTTCACGATCTATTTGCAAATTAAATAAAAAATGAAATTAAATAGAAAATGAAATTGAATAAAAATGGAAGTTGAATGAAAATAAAAATGGAAGTTGCATAAAATTAAAAATGAAAATTCATTCAAGAAAGCACTATACCCTAACGATCTAGTTGAAAATTAAATAAAAAAGGAAGTTGAATAGAAAAGGAAATTGAATAAATTGCAAGTTGAATAAAAATAAAAATGAAAGTTGCTTAAAATTAAAAATTGAAGTTCATTCAAGAAACAACTATACCTTAACGATCTATTTGGAAATTAAATAAAAAACGAAGTTGAAAAGAATAGAAAATTGAACAAAAATGGAAGTTGAATAAAAATAAAAGTGGAAGTTGCATAAAATTAAAAATGGTTGTTCATTCAAGAAACCACTATGCCTTAACGATCTATTTGTAAATTAAATAAAAAAAGGAAGTTCAATAGAAAAGGAAATTGAATAAAAATGGAAGTTGAATAAAAATAAAAATGGAAGTTGCATAAAATTAAAAATGGAAGTTCATTCAAGAAACCACTATACCTTAACGATCTATTTGGAAATTAAATAAAAAATGAAGTTGAATAGAAAAGAAAATTGAATAAAAATTGAAGTTGAATAAAAATAAAAATAGAAGTTCCATAAAATTAACAATGGAAGTTCACTCAAGAAACCACTATATCTTAACGATCTATTTGGAAATTAAACAAAAAAGGAAGTTGAATACAAAAAACAAATTGAATAAAAATGGAAGTTGAATAAAAATGAAAGTTGTATAAAATTAAAAACGAAAGTTCATTCAAGAAACCAATATACCTTAACGATCTATTTGGAAATTAAATAAAAAAAGAAGTTGAATAGAAAATGAAATTGGATAAAAATAGAAGTTGAATAAAAATAAAAATAGAAGTTGCAAAAAATTGAAAACAGAATTTTATTCAAGAAACCACTATACCTTAATGATCTATTTGGAAATTAAATAAAAATAGAAGTTGAATAAAATACAAAATGGAAGTTGCATAAAATACAAAATGGAAGTTCATTGAAGAAACCACTGTACCTAAACAATCTATAAGGAAATTAAATAAAAAAGGAAGTTGAAGAAAAAATGAAATTGAATAAAAACGGAAGTTGGATAAAAAAAAATGGCACTTGCATAAAATTAAAAATGAAGTTCATTAAAGAAACCACTATACCTTAACGATCTATTTTGAAATTAAATAAAAAAAGAAGTTAAATAGAAAAGGAAGTTGAATAAAAATAAAAATAGAAGTTGCATAAAATTAAAAATGGAAGTTCATTCAAGAAACCACTATATGAAACGTCCTCAAAAAGTACATAAAAACCCATCATTCTTGACATGCAACACTATAAGGAAAATAAACATCTTTCTATTTATCAGAGTAATTCTTACAAAAGTATTACATGTTGACAACAAAAGTAAATGCCCGAAAGGCTTACAACTTTCCAAGCCAACACTTGGTTACAGGAAATGAGTACTAACTCATACACATATTAAGCCCTTGGCTTGAATTTACATGTACTACATCAAAAGAAAGCAATACAACAAAAAGTCTGCTTGCCCCTAGCCTCCCAAGCTATGTCCTTGGAGGTGGCATGCTACCTGTACCTGAAAATGATGTCCCATATAGGGTGAGTCACAGCCCAGTAGAAATATACTAAACCAACTATAAACAATGACTAAAAGATTAGCAGTTGATAGATGGTCAACACTTATATTCCAACCCATATCATATTACACTTTCATGACAATCATGTCCATGCTACATTTCCTTTTCCATTTCTTATTCGACTTTAAGTTCGAAAACAAGGCTCAGATCCTAGCCAATCAATTTAATGAGATTATAATTCATCATTAAAATACTTTCGAAAATCATGACGGGTACACATTTTGGTGCTGTATCAGTAACATATAAAATCACTTCCATACTTCACACATGATACACATTTTGGTGCTGTATCAAATAAACATAGAAACACTTCTATACTTCACAATTGATAATGATATACATTTTAGTGCTATATCAAATCAAACAAACACTTCCATACTTCACAAATGATACACATTGTAGTGCTGTATCAATGTCAAACAGTTTCCGGTTTAGAGGTCCATCCCCTATCTTCCCCTAAACCGTGGAGTACATCCCCTATCTCCTCCCACACAACACAATGTATATAAACAATTATCATATACATAATCAATCAATACATAAGGTTAATGTATTATTCCAACCGTCATATTCGATGACACATTCAATTGATTAGTTTTAGTTTACCTAATCATCATGCATTGTCTACAACAATCAAGACTATCCTCCACCGATAGCCCAAAGCAGTTATTTCTAAACAGAAAATAAATGCATCAAATGGATATAATATCGACATTTTGGCTAGGTGAGTGATAAACAAATCCAACTACACCCTTTAATCCCATACTTTCCAATTCCATTATTCTCAATTCAATTTCTCATTTCTCAAAATTAATTATACAAATTAATTTATCAAACTAATTAGGGCATTTTCCCATAATTCCAACAACAACCCTAAGGTCCCATTTTCATCGATAATCCAACATTTATTCCTTTTCTCAATGTATTACATACATATGGGTTTATATATATGAAAACCCCATCTTTTGAAAATTACACAATGACCCCAAACTTTCTCAAAATTACCCAACAATCCCCAACATATCAAAATGCTAAAATTTAAAGACAAAGCTCATAAGATGGAGTAGGATATCCCTACCTCGAAGTTAGAGCTCAAATAGAGAAGAAGACCAAAACCAAAGTACTCCAAATCCACAAATTTTCGGATCAAAAGGAAGCCCTCGACGATCAACACACTTTTTATAAAGGCCAAAGGTTAGGAAAACACTCTAGCTAGATCAAACCCTAGAGAGAAGGGAGATTCTAGAGAGAGGAGCTCTAAAAATCGCTTTTGGGAAAGTAGAAGAGAGAGTGGAAGTGTATAAATGATTCAAAAAGTTCCCAGCTGATATCTGTTATACGACAGGTCCGCTCGAGCGGAGAATAGAACGCTCGAGCGTCAAACACAAAAAACTGGACCCGCTCGAGCGCAAGAAGACCAGCTCGAGTGTCAGACACAAAAATAAAACACATCCGCTCGAGCGCAAAAACCAGTCCGCTCGAGCGTAGATTTTCCCTTCCCAGAATCTTCATTGACAATGTACACCTCGCTCGAGCGCCAACATACCCGCTCGAGCGCGACCCGCTCAAGCGTAAGGAAACCCGCTCGAGCGTGAAAATCACACCTGCAGAAGTTTTACAGGGGCACGAGATACTGGGAATTTGAAAATTCCGCTCGAGAGCAAAGAGACCCGCTCGAGCGGACCAACAACAAAACAAACTCCGCTCGAGCGCAAAAAGACCCGCTCGAGCGGAACACCAAAAATCTGGGCAACAAGGAATGAGACCAAGGCTCAACCAACCTGTTCGAAACACGCCCAATACATCCTAAAACTCAAACATAGAGAAATAAAGGATGACAACAATATATAAACAACAACCAACTCCACGGAACTACAGTCCAGAATACAGTAAACAAAGAGAGGAAAACCGGAATCGCTATATTATACCTTAACGATCTATTTGCAAATTAAATAAAAAAGGCAGTTGAATAAAAATAAAAATGGAAGTTGCACAAAATTAGAAATAGAAGTTCTTTCAAGAAACCACTATACCTTAACGATCTATTTGGAAATTAAATAAAAAAGGAACTTGAATAGAAAAGGAAATTGAATAAAAATGGAAGTTGAATTAATATAAAAATGGATGTTGTATAAAATTAAAAATGGAAGTTCTTTTAAGAAACCACTATACCTTAACGATCTATTTGAAAATTAAATAAAAAATGAAAATGAATAGAAAAGGAAATTGAATAAAAATGAAAGTTGCATAAAATTAACAATGGAAGTTTATGCAAGAAACCACTATACCTTAAAGATCTATTTAGAAATTAAATAAAAAAGGAAATCACATAGAAAGGAAAATTGGATAAAAATAGAAGCTAAATAAAAATAAAAATGGAAGTTGCACAAATTTTACAGTGGAAGTTCTTTCAAGAAACCATTATACCTTAAGGATCTTTTTGTAAATTAATTAAAAAAGGGAGTTGAATAGATAAGAAAATTGAATAAAAATGGAAGTTCATTAAAGAAACTACTATACCTTAACGATCTATTTGAAAGTTAAATAAAAAAGGAAGTTGAATAGAAAAGGAAATTGAATAAAAATGGAAGTTGAATAAAAATAAAAATAGAAGTTGCATAAAATTAAAAATGGAAGTTCATTCAAAAAACCACTATACCTTAACGATCTATTTGGAACTTAAATAAAAAAAGAAGTTGAATAGAAAAGGAAATTAAATAAAAATAGAAGTTGAATAAAAATAAAAATAGAAGTTGGATAAAATTAAAAATGGAAGTTCATTCAAAAAACCACTATATCTTAACGATCTATTTGGAACTTAAATAAAAAAGGAAGTTGAATAGAAAAGGAAATTGAACAAAAATGGAAGTTGAATAAAAATAAAAATGGAAGTTGCATAAAATTAAAAATGGAAGTTCATTCAAGAAACCATTATACCTTAACGATCTATTTGGAAATTAAATGAAAAAGGCAGTTGAATAAAAATAAAAATGGAAGTTGCATAAAATTAAAAATAAAAGTTCTTTCAACAAACCACTTTACCTTAACGATCTATTTGGAAATTAAATAAAAAAAAGAAGTTGAATAGAAAAGGAAATTGAATAAAAATAAAAGTTGAATTAATATAAAAATGGATGTTGCATCAAATTAAAAATGGAAGTTCTGTCAAGAAACCACTATACCTTAACGATCTATTTGGAAATTAAATAAAAAAGGAAGTTGAATAGAAAAGGAAATTAAATAAAAATGGAAGTTGAATAAAATAAAAATGGAAGTTGCATAAAATTAAAAATGGAAGTTCATTCAAGAAACCAATATACCTTAACGATCTATTTGGAAATTAAATAAAAAAGAAAGTTGAATAGAAAAGGAAATTCAATAAAAATGAAAGTTGAATAAAAATAAAAATGGAAGTCGTATAAAATTAAAAAAAGAAGTTTATTGAAGAAACGACTATGCCTTAAAAATCTATATGGAAATTAAATAAAAAAAGGAAGTTGAGTAGAAAAAAAATTGAATAAAAATTGAAGTTGAATAAAAATAAAAATGGTAGTTCTATGAAATTAACAATGGAGTTCATTCAAGAAGCCACTATACATTGACGATCTATTTAGAAATTAAATAAAAAAGGAAGTTAAACAGAAAGGAAATAGAATAAAAATTGAAGTTGAATAAAAATAAAAATGGAAGTTCCATGAAATTAACAATGGAAGTTCATTTAAGAAACCACTATACCTAAACGATCTATTTGGAAATTAAATAAAAAAGAACGTTGAATAGAAAAGGAAATTGAATAAAAATAAAAATGGAAGTCGCATAAAATTAAAAAAGGAAGTTTATTCAAGAAACGACTACAACTTAACAGTCTATATGGAGACTAAATAAAAACATAAAGTTGTGTAGAAATAGAAATTGAATAACTATGGAAGTTGAATAAAAATAGAAATGGAACTTGCATAAAATAAATAGGAAGTTGCATAAAATTAACAACGGAACTTCATTCAAGAAACCACTATACCTTAACGATCTATTTAGAAATTAAATAAAAAAGGAAGTTGAATAGAAAAGGAAATTGGATAAAAATAGAAGTTGAACAAAAATAAAAATGGAAATTGCATAAAATTAACAATGGAAGTCCTTTCAAGAAACCACTATATCTTAACGATCTATTTGGAAATTAAATAAAAAAAGCTGGTTGAATAGAAAAGAAAATTGCATAAAAATATAAGTTGAATAAAAATAAAAATGGAAGTTGCATAAAATTAAAAATGGAAGTTCATTCAAGAAACCAATATCCCTTAACAATCTATTTTGAAATTAAATAAAAAATGAAAATGAATAGAAAGGAAATTGAATAAAAATGGAAGTTGCATAAATTTAACAATGGAAGTTCATTCAAGAAACCACTATACCATAATGATCTATTTGGAAATTAAATAAAAAATGAAGTTGAATAGAAAAAGAAATTGGATCAAAAAAGAAGTTTAATAAAAATAAAATTGAAAGTTGCATAAAATTAATAATGGTAGTTCTTTCAAGAAATCACTATACCTTAACGATCTATTTTGAAATTAAATAAAAAAGGAAAACGAATAGAAAAGGAAATTGAATAAAAATGGAATATAGCGACCCTGGTTTTCCTTCCATTGATTAGTGTAATCCGGACTTAGTTCCATGGATGTTGGTTGTTGTATATCTTGTTTCTATCCTTCAATACTTTGTATTTGAGTTATAGAATGCTTTGGGCAGGTTTGTTACAGGTTGGGTGTGATTGGGAGCAAATGGTTGCTGCCCAGAATTTTGGTTCTTTGCTCGAGCAAGACTTTTGTCACTCGAGCGAGCTCTGTGTTTTAGATCCTTCGCTTGAGCTAGGGTTCCTTCGCTCGAGCGAGAGTTGAGTTTTGTGCCTGGTGGCTCGAGCGAGAAGTCTTGCGCTCAAGCGTGTGTCTGCGTCTCATTTTGTCCTGAGAGTTGCATTTCTTGGCTCAAGCGAGCTTTCCTTCGCTCGAGCGAGCGAGTTGTATGTTTTGGGTTTCTTCACTCGAGCGAGAATTCTTGCGCTCGAGCATGCTTCTGGGTTGTAGACCTGAAGCTTCGAATTGTTGGCTCGAGCGAGGTATCTTTGTGTCTGGTCGCTCGAGCGACCACTCATTCGTTCGAGCGAGCCTGTGTTATATCAGTAGGCAGCAGTGGAGAAACACTTCACTTTTTCATCTCTTTCATTTCCAAAACCCTAGATCCGAGCTCTCTCTCTTTCTCTCTCAACACACCTTCTCTCTAGGGATTCATCTCTTTTTAGTGTGTTTCTACCCTAGGTTCTTTGTAAGAAAGATAGAGGGTTGTATGGGCTACATTTTAATCTGAAAAACCTTTGATTTAGAGCACTTTGGGTTTTAGTCATCTTCTCCATTTGAGCTCTTCATTTCGCGGTAGGGATACCCTACTCCATCTTATGAGTTTTGTCTTTAATTTTGGTCATTTTGATTAGTTGGTGATGTTGGGTAATATTGGGAAAGTTAGGGTTTGTTATGTAATTTGTGAAAGAGGGGTTTTCAAATATTAAAACCCATGTGTATGTGAGATATTGGAAAATGGTATTATTGTTGTTAAATTGGTGAAATCGAACCTCAGGGCTGATATTGAGAAAAAGGGAAAAATGCCCTAATTATTGAAATAAATTAATTAGTATAATTAATTTGGGAAAACATGAAATTGAGTTGAAATTCATGAAATTGAGGAATTATGGGATTGAATGGTGTAGTTGGATTAATATATCACTCACCAATGTAAATGTTGATATTATATCTGTTTAATGCACTTATTTTCTGTTTAGGGCTAACTGTTTTGGGCTATCGGTGGAGGATAGTCTTGATTGTTGTAGACACTGTATGTTGATTAGGGAAAACTGAAACTAATCACAGTGAATATGTCATTGAATATGACGGTTGGAACAATACATCAAATGTCTATTGAGTGATCCCTGTATATGATAATTGTTTATATACTTGGAATATGTGTATTGTGTGGAAGGAGATAGGGGATGTACTCCTTGGTTTGAGGGAAGATAGGGGATGGACTCTCAAACCTATTTGGGAGGAGACAGGGGATGGACTCCATTAATACAGCAAATATGTGTATTAAATTGAAGTATTGATACAGCAAATCCGTGTATCATTTGTGAAGTATGGAAGTGTTTTAATGTGATAATGATGCATCAAATATGTGTATCTATTGTGGAAAAGGGAAGTGTTGGTATATGAATTATAGTCTCATTGAATTGTTCGGCCAGGTTCTAAGCCATGTATATGAAATGAATTGGATAAGTAAAAGAAAGTGGAATGTAACATGGACATAATTGTCATGGAACTGTATTGTGATAAAACTGGTTTATAAGTGTTAACCATCTAACAAATGCTATTGTTTTAGTCATTACTTATATTTGGTTTAGTATATCTCTACCGGGCTGTGGCTCACCCTACATGGGACATCATTTTCAAGTCTAGGTGATATGCCACCTCCAAGGACATAGCTTGGGAGGTTCTGAGAGTTAAAGACTCTTTTGTTGTTTTTTGTTCTTTTGTTGTATTACATGTAAATTCAAGCCAAGGGCTTAAAGTGTATTCGAGTTAGTACTCTCTTTTGTGACCAAGTATTGGCTTGGAAAGTTGTAAGCCCATAGCGCATTTACTTTTGTTGTCAACATGTGATACTTTTGTACTTAACTACTCTGATGAATGGAAAGATGTTATATTCTCTTATACCTATGCATGTTAAGAATGTTGGGTTTTATGTATTATTTTGAGGGCGTTACAACTTGGTATCAGAGCGTGCCGGGTTTGAATACTTTGGGTACGTGGGAAGTGATTAGTATCACAATGGGTTTGTCTCGCTTGTTAGAAACTTATGTATGATAGTATGTGTTTATTTGATAACATGCTTATGTGACTATATGGGTATGGGATTTAGTTTCTAGGATGTTGATTGGATCCTTGGGTTTCTGGGAGTCTTGTTGGAAAAGCACTTGATCAATGTTGTTTCTAACTGGAACTCTAGTAACGTCTCGGGACTATCATTATCCGGAAATGAAATTCGTAAGTGCATATGTGATTACGTGCTTACATGGAATGAATTACTGTTATCCATTGCATTAGGACGCGAGTGTTATAGCTTCGGCACATTTATGAATGTGCTAATATTCTTCGTTGCCTTTATTAGGATGTCAGGACGAGGACGTGGAGGTAGGCATGGTAGGCCTAGGAGGCAGGAGATGCCTATACCGGATGAGATTTCGGACCAGCAGGAGGGGGTTGGTCAAGCCAATGTGCCCGAGCCAATAGGGCAGCAGGCCGTGGGCACCTTAGCCCGCGAGATGACAGGAGCTTTGAGGGAATCCTTGAACATTCTCAGAGCTGAGAATCAAGTTCAGGCCCAGGTTGTTGATGCAGGGCGTTCTTTTCTAAAGATGGAGTTCTTCCGATCTAATCTGGATGAGTTTTTGGGTGATCCGAAGGAGCCACTTAAGGCTGATTAGTGGCTGGAACAGATGACAAAGATGTTTGAGATGCTTGGCATCGAAGACGGGGCCTTGAAGGTGACCTTGGCGTCTTTCCAGCTGAAGGGAGATGCGGGTCAGTGGTGGAAGTTCATGAGGGGCCGTGTTGGTGGTACATGGGAGGCCTTTGTAGATGCTTTCCAGGAGAAGTTCTTATCTCTAGCTGTCAGGGAGAAGCTAAGGGACCAGTTTTGTCAGCTCAAGCAGCTGAGTATGCCAGTGGCCGAGTTTGAGGTCGCATTTACTAGTTTATCGAGGTTTGCACCTGAGCTTGTGGCGTCTTAGGAACGCCGCTGTCTTGAGTTTGAGAAGAAGCTGAGGCATGGGCTCAAGACTAGAGTTGGGGGTTCTATGACCCAGGACTATGGGCGCCTTGTGGATGCTGCGGCCCATATGGAGATTATGATGCAAGAGGAGAATGAAAGGATGAGGGGCTCCAAGAGGAGTCAGGATGGTCATGGGGATGGTAGGAGGCAGAGGGGTTCCAACTCTCAGCAGCCTCAGGGAGCTTTTGCTAGATCCACCTTTCCAGTGCCGAGTGCAGGCTCTGGGAGAGGTAGTTAGGGAGACATTACCTGTTACAAATGTGGCCAGCTGGGCCACAAGTCTCAAGCTTGCCCGCAGAGGAGATGAGGTCAGAGAGCAGCTTCATCTTTGGCTCGACCTCAGAGCCAGAGTCAGGGCAGAGGCCAGCCGCTCTCTTGTTACCAGTGTGGTCAGGCGGGGCACCTGAAGTGGCTCTACCCGCAGTTGAGTGGCACATCTGGTGCATCTGGTTCGAGGCCGACGGAAGAGTTTTCAGCCAGCACAGTCAGTTCAGCCTCGAGGGCCAATCAGGGGGCTTCATCATCTCAGTCTGTGCAGCAGTCTTTTGCTCCTAAGGGTGAGCAGGTTGATCAGAGACCTTCAGGCGCGTGTATGCTTTTACCGCGCAGGATCTTGTGTCTGCTCCATCTGTTGTGAGAGGTACCTTCTTGTTTTGCAACTCAGTTGCCAATGTGTTGATTGATACGGGTACATCTCATTCCTTTATATTTGCTGCATTTGCATCTGTTTTGGGGTTGGAGTCGGCGCAGTTAGCATCTCCTATTTGTGTTGTGTCACCGGTTGGGGGTGAGTTGATTTTGTAGCAAGGATCGGGGCTGTGATATAGAGGTCGCTGATCGTCGGCTTCCATTTTCTTTTGTAGCTATGGCTATGTCGGGTTTTGATGTGATTTTGGGTATGGACTGGTTATCGTCATACCGGGCTGTTATTGACTGCTACCGCCAGAGGGTCACTGTATGTACCTTGAGTGGGGATTGTTTCCATTTCTTGGGGGATCGGGTTGGTAGTGTGTTGCCACTGGTGCATGATCCGCGAGGGCGGAGTGAGCTTAGTAGTCTCCTCGCTAGCCTTATAAGTAGTGAGTGTGATGAGACCCAAACTGTATTGCTGAGAGTGGTTTGTGAGTATTCAGATGTTTTTCCTGAGGACCTTGTTAGCTTACCACCTCATCGGGAGGTTGAGTTCTCTATCGATCTAGTGCCCGGCACGGCGCCGATTTCTATGGCACCTTATCGTTTTGCCCCAGCCAAGTTGAGTGAGTTGAAGATTCAACTCCAGGAGTTGCTGGATAAAGGCTTTATTCGCCCTAATGTTTCGCCATAGGGAGCACCGGCCCTCTTTGCTAAAAAGAAAGATGGTTCCGTAAGACTTTGTATCGACTATCGAAAATTGAATCGGGCTACAGTTAAGAATAAATATCCTATGCCCCGTATAGATGATCTGTTTGACCAGTTGAAGGGGTCCCGTTGTTTCTCTAAGATAGACTTGAGATCGAGTTACCACCAGTTGAGGGTCAGGGAGGAGGATATTCCGAAGGCGGCATTCCGTACGCGGTATGGCCACTATGAGTTTCTAGTGATGCCTTTTGGGCTCACCAATGCACCGGCAGTGTTTATGGATTTGATGAACCGGATATTCTGGGAATTCTTAGATCGTTTTGTGGTCATTTTCGTGGAAGACATCTTGATTTATTCACCTTCTGAGGAGGAGCACGAGGAACACTTGAGAATCGTGCTTGAGTTGCTTAGAGGCCATAGGTTGTATGCCAAGTTTGGAAAGTGTGAGTTCTGGCTAGAAGAAGTCAAGTTCTTAGGCCATGTAGTCTCCGGGGAAAGGGTGTGTGTTGATACATCCAAGATTGAGGCAGTGCAGGATTGGGCACAGCCTAAGAGTGTTTTTGAGATCCGCAGCTTTCTGGGATTAGCTGGGTATTACCGCCGGTTTGTGAAGGATTTTTCCAGACTAGTTTCGCCGTTGACTAGATTGACACAGAAAGGGGTCAAATTTGTATGGAGTGAGACTTGTGAAAAGTCGTTCCAAGAGCTGAAAGTTAGACTTACCACCACTCTAGTGTTGATTATTCCGGAGAGAGGTTTGGGCTATGCTATTTATTGTGATGCCTCACGAGAGGGTTTGGGTTGTGTGTTGATGCAAGAGGGGAAAGTGGTAGCCTATGGCTCGCGACAGTTGAAAATACACGAGAGAAATTACCCTACGCATGTCCTAGAGTTAGCTGCTGTGATCTTTACCTTGAAGATTTGGAGGCACTACCTTTATGGTGAGAGATTCGAGGTGTTCTCGGCTCATAAGAGTCTGAAATATCTGTTTACACAGAAGGACTTGAACTTGAGGCAGAGGAGATGGATGGAGTTTATTGAAGATTATGACTTTGAGTTGCATTATCATCCGGGGAAGGCCAATTTTGTGGCCGATGCCCTTAGTAGGAAATCCATTAGCGATGTAACTTGTATAGCCATCCGGGAGTGGGAGATGTTGGGTGCACTTGGCGAGTTTGATTTGCTTCTGGGCGAATCTGTTGAGGCTGCGGCCTTGTTTTCTGTAGTTGCGCAGCCTACACTTGTGAGTCGAGTATTAGAGGCACAGAGAGATGACCTTGAGGTAGAATCCCTCCGAGAGAAGATCTCTAGTGGGAAGGCTGAGAAGGGTTTGTCTGTGCATCCCGACCTGAGTGTAAGATACCGAGACCGTCTGTTCGTGCCGGAGTCTTGCCGAGAGGAGGTACTCCGAGAGTTTCACCATTCACGCCTTGTGATGCATCCAGGAGGCACTAAGATGTATCGTGATTTGGGTAGCCAATTTTGGTGGCGGGGTATGAAGAGAGACGTGGCAGTTTTCGTGTCCAAGTGCCTTACTTGTCAGCAAGTGAAGGCCGAGCATTAGAGGCCAGGGGGTTTGTTACAACCCTTACCTATTACCAAGTGGAAGTGGGAGCATGTCACTATGGACTTCGTTGTAGGTCTTCTGAGGACTCAGCGGGATAGTGATACTATTTGGGTGGTTGTAGACTGGTTGACTAAGTCGGCACACTTTATCCCTATGCGCGTGAGAGATTCGGTAGATCATCTTGCCGACTTGTATATTCGGGACATAGTGAGGTTGCACGAAGTCCCAGTGTCGATCGTCTCAGATAGAGATCCTCGTTTTACTGCTAGGTTGTGACAGAGTTTGCAGAGTGCCTTGGGCACTAGGTTGACCTTTAGCACGGCTTATCATCCTCAGACTGACGGGCAGTCCGACCGTACTATTCAGATCCTTGAGGATATGCTTCGAGGTTGTGTCCTTGACTTTAGTGGGTCATGGGAGAGGCACTTGCCCTTGGTGGAGTTTGCCTACAACAACAATATAGCGATTCCGGTTTTCCTCTCTTTGTTTACTGTATTCCGGACTGTAGTTCCGTGGAGTTGGTTGTTGTTTATATATTGTTGTCATCCTTTATTTCTCTATGTTTGAGTTTTATGATGTATTGGGCGTGTTTCGAACAGGTTGGTTGAGCCTTGGTCTCATTCCTTGTTGCCCAGATTTTTGGTGTTCCGCTCGAGCGGGTCCTTTTGCGCTCGAGCAGAGTTTGTTTTGTTGTTGGTCCGCTCGAGCGGGTCCTTTTGCGCTCGAGCGGAATTTTCAAACTCCCAGTATCTTGTGCCCCTGCAAAACTTCTACAGGTGTGATTTTCACGCTCGAGCGGGTTTCCTTATGCTCGAGCGAGTCGCGCTCGAGCGGGTATGTTGGCTCTCGAACGGGGTGTACATTGTCAATGAAGATTCTGGGAAGGGAAAATCTAAGCTCGAGCGGACTAGTTTCCGCGCTCGAGCGGATGTGTTTTATTTTTGTGTCTGACGCTCGAGCGGGTCTTCTTGCGCTCGAGCGGGTCCAGTTTTTTGTGTTTGACGCTCGAGCGTTCTATTCTCCACTCGAGCGGACCTGTCGTATAACAGATATCAGCTGGGCACTTTTTGAATCATTTCTATACTTCCACTCTCTCTCCTACTTTTCCTAAAGCGATTTTTAGAGCTCCTCTCTCTAGAATCTCCCTTCTCTCTAGGGTTTGATCTAGCTAGAGTGTTTTCCTAACCTTTGGCCTTTGTAAAAAGTGTGTTGATCGTCGAGGGCTTCCTTTTGATCCGAAAATTTGTGGATTTGGAGCACTTTGGTTTTCGTCTTCTTCTCCATTTGAGCTCTAACTTCGAGGTAGGGATATCCTACTCCATCTTATGAGCTTTGTCTTTAAATTTCAGCATTTTGATATGTTGGGGATTGTTGGGTAATTTTGAGAAAGTTTGGGGTCATTGTGTAACTTTCAAAAGATGGGGTTTTCATATATATAAACCCATATGTATGTAATACATTGAGAAAAGGAATAAATGTTGGATTATCGATGAAAATGGGACCTTAGGGTTGTTGTTTGAATTATGGGAAAATGCCCTAATTAGTTTGATAAATTAATTTGTATAATTAATTTTGAGAAATGAGAAATTGAATTGAGAATAATGGAATTGGAAAGTATGGGATTAAAGGGTGTAGTTGGATTTGTTTATCACTCACCTAGCCAAAATGTCGATATTATATCCATTTGATGCATTTATTTTCTGTTTAGAAATAACTGTTTTGGGCTATCGGTGGAGGATAGTCTTGATTGTTATAGACAATGCATGATGATTACGCAAACTAAAACTAATCAATTGAATGTGTCATCGAATATGACGATTGGAATAATACATTAACCTAATGTGTTGATTGATTATGTATATGATAATTGTTTATATACATTGTGTTGTGTGGGAGGAGATAGGGGATGTACTCCACGGTTTAGGGGAAGATAGGGGATGGACCTCTAAACCGGAAACTGTTTGACATTGATACAGCACTACAATGTGTATCATTTGTGAAGTATGGAAGTGTTTGTTTGATTTGATATAGCACTAAAATGTATATCATTATCAATTGTGAAGTATAGAAGTGTTTCTATGTTTATTTGATACAGCACCAAAATGTATATCATGTGTGAAGTATGGAAGTGATTTTATATGTTACTGATACAGCACCAAAATGTGTACCCACCATGATTTTCGAAAGTATTTTAATGATGAATTATAATCTCATTAAACTGATTGGCCAGGATCTGAGCTTTGTTTTCGAACTTAAAGTCGAATGAGAAATGGAAAAGGAAATGTAGCATGGACATGATTGTCATGAAACTGTAATATGATATGGGTTGGAATATAAGTGTTGACCATCTATCAACTGCTAATCTTTTAGTCATTGTTTATCTTTGGTTTAGTATATTTCTACTGATCTGTGGCTCACCCTATATGGGACATCATTTTTAGGTACAGGTAGCATGCCACCTCCAAGGACATAGCTTCGGAGGCTAGAAGCAGGCAGACTTTTTGTTGTATTGCTTTCTTTTGATGTATTACATGTAAATTCAAGCCAAGGGCTTAATATGTGTATGAGTTAGTACTCATTTCCTGTAACCAAGTGTTGGCTTAGAAAGTTGTAAGTCTTTAGGGCATTTACTTTTGTTGTCAACATGTAATACTTTTGTAAGAATTACTCTGACAAATAGAAAGATGTTTATTTTCCTTATAGTGTTGCATGTCAAGAATGATGGGTTTTATGTTCTTTTTTAGGACGTTTCACATAGTGATTTCTTGAATGAACTTCCATTTTTAATTTTATGCAACTTCTATTTTTATTTTTATTTAACTTCCATTTTTATTCAATTTCCTTTTCTATTCAACTTCCTTTTTTATTTAATTTCAAAATAGATTGTTAAGGTATAGTGGTTTCTTCAATGAACTTCATTTTTAATTTTATGCAACTGCCATTTTTTGTTTTATTCAACTTCCATTTTTATTCAATTTCGTTTTTTCTTCAACTTCCTTTTTTATTTAATTTCCTAATAGATTGTTCAGGTACAGTGGTTTCTTCAATGAACTTCCATTTTGTATTTTATGCAACTTTCATTTTGTATTTTACGCAACTTTCATTTTTAATTTTATTCAACTTCCATTTTTATTTAATTTCCAAATAGATCATTAAGGTATAGTGGTTTCTTGAATTAAATTCCGTTTTCAATTTTTCGCAACTTCTATTATTATTTTTATTCAACTTCTATTTTTATCCAATTTCATTTTCTATTCAACTTCTTTTTTTATTTAATTTCCAAATAGATCGTTAAGGTATACTGGTTTCTTGAATGAACTTCCGTTTTTAATTTTATACAACTTTCATTTTTATTCAACTTCCATTTTTATTCAATTTCTTTTTTAAATTCAACTTCCTTTTTTGTTTAATTTCCAAATAGATCGTTAAGGTATAGTGGTTTCTTGAGTGAACTTTATTGTTAATTTTATGCAACTTCTATTTTTATTTTTATTCAACTTCAATTTTTATTCAATTTTCTTTTTTATTCAACTTCATTTTTTATTTAAATTTCAAATAAATCATTAAGGTATAGTAGTTTCTTTAATGAACTTCCATTTTTAATTTTATGCAACTTCCATTTTTATTTTTATTCAACTTCCATTTTTATTCAATTTCCTTTTCTATTGAACTTCTTTTTTTTATTTAATTTACAAATAGATCGTTAAGGTATAGTGGTTTCTTGAATGAACAACCATTTTTTAATTTTATGCAACTTCCACTTTTATTTTTATTCAACTTCCATTTTTGTTCAATTTCCTATTCTTTTCAACTTCCTTTTTTATTTAATTTCCAAATAGATTGTTAAGGTATAGTTGTTTCTTGAATGAACTTCAATTTTTAATTTTATGTAACTTTCATTTTTATTTTTATTCAACTTGCAATTTATTCAATTTCCTTTTATATTCAACTTCCTTTTTTATTTAATTTTCAACTAGATCGTTAGGGTATAGTGCTTTCTTGAATGAATTTCCATTTTTAATTTTATGCAACTTTCATTTTTATTTTCATTCAACTTCCATTTTTATTCAATTTCATTTTCTATTTAATTTCATTTTTTATTTAATTTGCAAATAGATTGTAAACGTATAGTGGTTTTATAGCGATCTTGGTTCTTCCTCCTTTGATTGTTGTATTCCGGACTTAGGTTCCGTGAAGTTGGTTGTTGTTTATATCTTGTTGTCATCCTTTAATTCCCCTTGTTTGAGTTTTAGGATGTGTTGGGCATGGTTGTTATATGTTGGTTGAGCCTTAGTTCAAATTCTTGTTGCCCAGTTTTTGAGTGGTTCGCTCGCACGGGTACTTGTACGCTCCAGCGGAGATTTCATACTTCCAGCATTTCGTGCCTCTGCAAAAGTACTGCTGGCTTGTTTTTCACGCTCGAGCGGGATTCTTTATGTTCGAGCGGATCGCGCTCGAACGGGTGTTCACTGTCAGAGAAAATACTGGCAGGGGAACATCTGCGCTCGAGCGGGCTGTCTTTTGCGCTCGAGCGGGTGTGTTTTGTTTTTGTGTCTGACGCTCGAGCGGGTCCAGTTTCTTGTGCTTGACGCTCGCGCGTCCTGTTCTCTGCTCAAGCAGACCTGTCGTATATCAGATGGCAGCTGGGCATTTTTGAATCACTTTACACACTCACTCTCTCTCTCACTCTCTCTCTCTTACTTTCTAAAATATCTTTTGAGAGCTCCTCTCTCTAGATTCTCCCTTCTCTCTAGGGTTTGATCTAGTTAGAGTGTTCTCCTACCCTTCGGCCTTTGTAAAAAGTGTGTTGATTGTTGAGAGCTACGTTTTGATCCAAAAATATTGGATTTTGGAGCACTTTGAATTTCTTTATCTTCTTCGTTTGAGCTCTAACTCCGAGGTAGGGATATCCTACTCCATCTTATGAGCTTTGTCTTTAAATTTTGACATTTTGATATGTTGGGGGTTGTTGGGTAATTTTGAGAAAGTTTGGGGTCTTTGTGTAATTTTCAAAAGAGGGGTTTTCTAGTTTAAAACCCATATGTTTGTAATACATTGAAAAATGGAGTTATATGTTGGTCTATTGATGAAAGTGGAACCTTAAGGTTGGTATTGAGATTATGGGGAAAAAACCCTAATTGTTGATAAATTAAATTAATTTATATAATTAATTTTGGAAAATGAGAAATTGAATAGGAAATATTCAAATTGGAAAGGCATGGGATTAAAGGGTGTAGTTAGATTAATTTATCGCTCTCCTAGACACAATGTTGATATTTTATCCATTTAGTGCATTTATTTTCTGTTTAGAAATAACTGCTTTGGGCTATCGGTGGAGGATAGTCTTGATTGTTGTAGACAATGCATGGTGATTAGGCAAACTAAAACTAATCCATTGAATGTGTCATCGAATGTGACGGTTAGAAAATACATTGCCTTTATGTATTAATTGATTATGTATATGATCTATGTTTATATACATTGTGTTATGTGGGAGGAGATAGGAGATGTACTCCACGGTTTAGGGGAAGATAGGGGATGGACCTCTAAATCGGAAATGGTTTTACGTTGATACAGCACTACAATGTGTATCATTTGTGAAGTATGGAAGTGTTTTGTTATAGTGATACAGCACCACAATGTGTATCATCTGTAAAGTATGGAAGCGGTTTTATGTGTTATTGATACAGCACCAAAATGTGTATCCATCATGTATTTCAAAAGGGTTTTAATGATGAGTTATTAACTCATTAAATTATTTGGCCAGGTTCTGAGCCTTGTTTTCGAACTCAAAAGTCGAATAAGAAATGGAAAATGAAATGTAACATGGACATGATTGTCATGAGACTGTAATGCGATATGAGTTGGAATATAAATGTGGACCATCTATTGAATGCTATTATTTTAGTCATTGTTTATAGTTGGTGTAGTATATTTCTACTGGGCTGTGGCTCACCCTATATGGGACATTATTTTCAAGTTCAGGTACTATGCCGCCTCCGAGATCTTAGCATGGATCGTTGTGGGAGTTAAAGACTCTTTTTGTTAATTTTTGTTGTATTACATGTATATCAAGCCAAGGGCTTTCTTTGTATAGAGTTAGTACTCTCTTTTTGTAACCAAGTGTTGACTTGGAAAGTTGTAAGCCTATAGGGCGTTTACTTTTGTTGTCAACATGTAATACACTTTGTAATGAATACTCTGATGGAATATATTTATGCTTTATTCTCCTATGTCTAAGCATGCTATTATTGGATAATTTATGGGTTTATTTTGAGGGCGTTACGTATTCAACTTCATTTTTCATTTAATTTTCGAATAGATCGTTAAGGTATAGTGGTTTCTTGAATGTACTTCCATTGTTGATTTTATGCAACTTCCATTTTTATTCAATTTCCCTTTCTATTCAAGTTCCTTTTTTATTTAATTTCCAAATAGATCGTTAAGGTATAGTGGTTTCTTGAATGAACTTTCATTTTTAATTTTATGCAACTTCTATTTTTATTTTTATTCAATTTCCATTTTTATTCAATTTCCTTTTCTATTCAACTTACTTTTTTATTTCATTTCCAAATAGGTCGGTAAGATATAGTGGTTTCTTGAATGAATTTCCATTTTTAATTTTATGCAACTTCCATTTTTATTTTTATTCAACTTCCATTTTTATTCAATTTCCTTTTCTATTCAACTTTCTTTTTTATTTAATTTCCAAATAGATCGTTAAGGTATAGTGGTTTGTTGAATGAACTTCTATTTTTATTTTTATTCAACTTCCATTTTTATTCAATTTCTGTTTCTATTCAACTTTCTTTTTTATTTAATTTCCAAATAGAACGTTGAGGTATTGTGGTTTTTTGAATGAACTTCCATTATTAATTTTATGCAACTTCGATTTTTTACTTTTATTCAACTTCAAGTTTTAATCAATTTCCTTTTCTATTCAACTTCCTTTTTTATTTAATTTCCACATAGATCGTTAAGGTATAGTGGTGTTTTGAATGAAGTTCCATTTTTAATTTTATGGCACTTCCATTTTTATTTTTATTCAAGATCTATTATTATCCAATTTCCTTTTCGATTCAACTTTTCTTTTTCATTTAATTTCTAAATAGATCGTTAAGGTATAGTGGTTTCTTGAATGTACTTCCATTGTTAATTTTATGCAACTTCTATTTTTATTCAATTTCCCTTTCTACTCAACTTCCTTTTTTATTTAATTTCCAAATAGATCGTTGAGGTATTGTGGCTTCTTGAATGAACTTCCATTGTTAATTTTATGCAACTTCCATTTTTATTTTTTTTCAACTTCAATTTTTATTCAATTTTCTTTTCTATTCAACTTCCAAATAGATCGTTAAGGTATAGTGGTTTCTTAAATGAAATTCAATTTTTAATTTTATGCGACTTGCATTTTTATTTTTATTCAATTTCCTTTTCTATTCAACTTCCTGTTTTATTTAATTTCCAAATAGATCGTTAAGGTATAGCGGTTTCTTGAATGAACTTCTGTTGTTAACTTTATGCAACTTCCATTTTATTTTTATTCAACTTCAATTTTTATTCAATTTCCTTTTCTATTCAACTTCCTTTTTTATTTAATTTCCACATAGATCGTTATGGTGTAGTGGTATCTTGAATGAAGTTCCATTTTTAATTTTAAGCAACTTCCATTTTTATTTTTATTCAAGATCTATTTTTATCCAATTTCCTTTTCTATTCAACTTCATTTTTCATTTAATTTCCGAATAGATAGTTTAGGTATAGTGGTTTCTTGAATGTACTTCCATTGTTGATTTTATGCAACTTCTATTTTTATTCAATTTCCCTTTCTATACAAGTTCTTTTTTTATTTAATTTCCAAATAGATCGTTAAGGTATAGTGGTTTCTTGAATGAACTTTCATTTTTAATTTTATGCAACTTCTATTTATATGCAACTCCGGACAACTGTGGCGGCAAAGCCAAACGGTAGGCAACCTCGCCAATCCTCTCAAGGATCTCGAAAGAGCCGATAAACCGAGGGGATAACTTCCCACTCTTCCCAAACCTCATCAAACCCCGTCTAGGTGATATTTTCAAAAAGACGTGATCACCCATCTCAAAGACCAAAGGCCTCCTCCTACGGTCGGCATAACTCTTTTGATGACTCTGGGCTGTAACAAGCCTCCTACGGATAAGCTCAACTTTCTCCGTCGTTTCCCTCACCAACTCCGGGCCCAACAAAGGTGCATCACCCACCTCGGCCCAACAAACTGGAGACCTACACGGTCGGCCATACAAGGCCTCAAACGGTGCCATACCAATACTAGACTGAAAACTGTTGTTGTAGGCAAACTCCACCAAAGGCAAGTGCTTCTCCCACGTCCCACTAAAGTCAAGGACACAACCTCGAAGCATATCCTCAAGGATCTGAATAGTATGCTCGGACTGCCCGTCAGTCTGAGGATGATAAGCCGTGCTGAAGGTCAACTTAGTGCCCAAGGCACTCTGCATACTCTGCCACAACCTAACAGTAAAACGAGGATCTCTATCTGAGACGATCGTCACTGAGACCCCATGCAACCTCACTATGTCCCGAATGTACAAATCGGCAAGATGATCCACCGAATCTCTCACGCGCATAGGGATAAAGTGCGCCGACTTAGTCAACCGGTCTACAACCACCCAAATAGCATCACTACCCCATTGAGTCCTCGGAAGACCTACAACGAAGTCCATAGTGACATGCTCCCACTTCCACTCGGCAATAGGCAAGGGTTGCAACAAACCCGTTGGCCTCTGATGCTCGGCCTTCACTTGTTGACAAGTAAGGCACTTAGACACGAAAATTGCCACATCTCTCTTCATTCCCCGCCACCAAAACTGGCGACCCAAATCACGATACATCTTAATGCCTCTCGGATGCACCGCAAGGCGTGAATGGTGAAACTCTCGGAGTACCTCCTTTCGGCAAGACTCCGGCACAAACAAACGGTCTCGGTATCTCACACTCAGGTCGAGATACACCGTCAAACCCTTCTCAACCTTCCCACTGGAGATCTTCTCTCGGAGGGATTCTACCTCAAGGTCACCTCGCTGTGCCTCTAACACTCTAGTCACAAGTGTAGGCTGCGCAACAACAGAAAACAAGGCCGCACCCTCAACAGATTCGCCCAGAAGTAAATCAAACTCCCCAAGTGCCCCCAACATCTCCCACTCCCGGATGGCTATACTAGCGACATCGCTAATGGATTTCTTTCTAAGGGCATCGGCCACAACATTGGCCTTCCCCGGGTGATAGTGCAACTCGAAGTCGTAATCCTCAATAAACTCCATCCACCTCATCTGCCTCAAGTTCAAGTCCTTCTGTGTAAACAAATACTTCAGACTCTTATGATCCGTGAACACCTCGAATCTCTCATCATAAAGGTAGTGCCTCCAAATCTTCAAGGCAAATATCACAGCTGCTAGCTCTAGGTCCTGTGTAGGGTAATTCTTCTCGGGTATTTTCAACTGACGTGAGCCATAGGCTACCACTTTCCCCTGTTGCATCAACACACAACCCAAACCCTCTCGTGAGGCATCACAGTAAACAGGATAACCCAACCCACTCTCCGAAATAATCAAAACCGGAGCGGTGGTCAATCTAATTTTCAGCTCTTGAAACGACTTTTCACAAGTCTCACTCCATACAAACTTGATCCCTTTCCGCGTCAATCTAGTCAGTGGCGAAGCTAGTCTGGAGAAATCCTTCACAAACCGACGGTAATACCCGGCTAATCCCAGAAAACTGCGAATCTCAAAAACACTCTTAGGCTGTGCCCAATCTTGCACTGTCTCAATTTTGGATATATCAACAGACACCCTTTCCCCGGAAACTACATGGCCTAAGAACTTGACTTCTCCTAGCCAGAAATCACACTTCCCAAACTTGGCATACAGCTTATGGGCTCTAAGCAACTCAAGTACCACTCTCAAGTGTTCCTCGTGCTCCTTCTCAGAAAGTGAATAAATCAAAACGACGTCCACGAAAATGACCACAAAATGATCTAAGAATTCCCAGAATATCCAGTTCATCAAATCCATAAAAACTGCCGGTGCATTGGTGAGCCCAAATGGCATCACCAGAAACTCATAATGGCCATACCGCGTACGGAATGCCATCTTCGGAATATCCTCCTCATTGACCCTCAACTGGTGGTAACCCGATCTCAAGTCTATCTTAGAGAAACAACGGGAACCCTTCACCTGGTCAAACAGATCATCTATACGGGGCATAGGGTACTTATTCTTAACCATAGCCCAATTCAATTTTCAGTAATCAATGCAAAGTCTCAAGGCACCATCTTTCTTTTTAGCAAAGAGGGCTGGTGCTCCCCACGGCGAAACACTAGGGCGAATAAAGCCCTTATCTAGTAACTCCTGGAGCTGAATCTTCAACTCACTCAACTTGGCTGGGGCAAAACGATAAGGTGCCATAGAAATCGGCGCCGTGCCGGGCACTAAATCAATAGAGAACTCGATCTCTCGGTGAGGTGGCAAACTAACGAGATCCTCGAGAAAAACATCCGAATACTCATGAACCACTCTCAACAATACAATCTGGGTCTCATCACACTCATCATGCAAAAGGCTAGCAAGAAGACCACTAAGCTCACTCCGCCCTCCCGGATCATATACCGGTGGCAATACACTACCAACCCGATCTCCCAGAAAATGGAAACAATCCCCGCTCAAGGTACATACTGTGACCCTCTGGCGGTAATAATCAATAACAGCCCGGTATGACGATATCCAGTCCATACCCAAAATACAATCAAAACCCGTCATAGGCATAACTACAAAAGGGAATGGAAGTCGGCGATTTGCTACCTCTATATCACAACCTCTACAACCTTGTTTCAAAATCAATTCACCCCCAATAGGTGATACCACACAAACAGGATATGTTAACTGTGCCATCTCCAACCCCAAAACAGATGCAAATGCAGTAGATATAAAGGAATGAGATACACCCGTATCAATCAACACATTGGCAACCGAGTTGCAAAACAAGAAGGTACCTCTCACAACTGATGGAGCCGGTACAAGATCCTGAGTGGTAACAGCATACACGTGCCCTGTAGGCCCCTGATCTACCTGCTCACCTCTCGAAGCAAACGACTGCTGCACAGACTGGGACGATGATGCCCCCCGATTGGCCCTCGAGGCCTGAACTGACTGAGCTGGCTGAAAACTCTGCCTCTGCCCAGATGTGGCACTCAATTGCGGGCAAAACCTCTTCAGGTGCCCCGCCTGACCACACTAATAACAAGACAGTGGCTGGCCTCTGCCCTGACTCTAGCTCTGAGGTCGAGCCGTAGATGGAGCTGCTCTCTGCCCTCCACCCTTCTGCGGGCAAGCTGGAGACTTGTGGCCCAGCTGACCACATTTGTAACAAGTCACGTCTCCCTAGCTGCCTCTCCCCGAGCCTGCACTCGGCACTGGAAAGGTCGATCTAGCAAGACCACCCTGAGACTGCTGAGGGTTAGAACCCCCTTACCTCCTGCCATCACCCTGACCATCCTAACTCCTCTTGGCGCCCCTCTACCCCTCCTCCTCCTGCATCATGATCTCTATATGGGCTGCAGCATCAACCAGACGCCCATAGTCTCGAGTCATAGACCCGTCAACTCTCATCTTGAGGCTGCACCTCAACTTCTTCTCGAACTCGATACAACGGCGTTCCTCGGACGCCACAAGTTCAGGTGCAAACCTGGACAAACTAGTAAATGCAGCCTCAAACTCGGCCACTGAAGAACTCAACTGCAAAAGCTAGCAGAACTGGTCTCTTAGCTTTTTCCCTAACAGCTGGAGATAAGAACTTCTCTTGGAAAGTAGCTACGAAAGCCTCCCACGTGCCACCAATGCAGCCCTTCATGTACTTCCACCACTGACCTGCATCCCCCTTCAACTGGAAAGACGCCAAGGTCACCTTCAGTGCACCGTCTTTGATGCCAAGCATCTCAAATGTCTTTGTCATTTGTTCCAACCACTCATCCGCCTTAAGTGGCTCCTTTGGATCACCGACAAACTCGTCCGGATTAGACTAGAAGAACTCCCTCTTCAGAAAGGAAGGCCCTGCATCCACAACCTGGGCCTGAACTTGGGCCTGAACTGGATTCTCAGCTCTGAGAATGCCCATAGATTCCCTCAAAGCATCGGCTATCCCATGGGCTAAAGCGCCCATAGCCTGCTGACCTGCTGGCTCGGCCATATTGGCCTGGCTGACTCCCTCCTGCATCGTAGGAATCTACTCCGATACAGGCACCTCCTGCCTCCTGGGCCTACCTTGCCTACCACCTCGTCCTCGTCCTGATATCCTAATAAAGGTAACAAAGACGTTAGCACATTCACAAATATGCCGAAGCTATAACACTCGCGTCCTAATACATGGATAACAGTAATTCACTCCACGTAAGCACATAATCGCATAAGTACTTACGAATTTCATTTCCTGATAATGATAGTCCCGAGGCGTTGCTGGAGTTTCGGTTATAAATAACATTGATCAAGTGCTTTTCTGACAAGACTCATAGAAACCCAAGGATCCAATCAACATCCTAGAAACTAAATCTCATACCCATATAGTCACATAAGCATGTCATCAAATAAACACATACTATCATACATAAGTCTCTAACAAGCGAGACAAACCCATTGTGATACTAATCACTTCCCACGTACCCAAAGTATTCGAACCTGGTACGCTCTGATACCAAGTTGTCACACCCTCAAAATAAACCCATAATATCATACAATCACGATAAAGAAAATGGATCTTATATTAATATCATCAGAGTATTCTTACAAAACGTATTACATGTTAACAACAAAAGTAAATGCCCTATAGGCTTACAACTTTCCAAGTCAACACTTCGTTACAAAAAAGAGAGTACTGACTCTACACAAAGGAAGCCCTTGGCTTGATATACTTGTAATACAACAAAAATTAACAAAAAGAGTCTTTAACTCCCACAACAATCCATGCTAAGATCTCGAAGGCGGCATAGTACCTGAACCTGAAAATGATGTCCCATATAGGGTGAGCCACGACCCAGTAGAAATATACTAAACCAACTATAAACAATGACTAAAATAATAGCATTCGATAGATGGTCCACACTTATATTCCAACTTATCTCATATTACAGTTTCATGACAGTCATGTCCATGTTATATTTCAATTCAAAAACGTGGCTCAGAACCTGGCCAGATAATCCGACAAAGATTACATCTCTTGTTAACAATATTTCCAATTCAATTGGGATAACAACTCATGTTAAACATTTCTTACATCATAATAGATACACATTATGGTACTGTATCAATTTCAGCCAAAATCACTTCTATACATCACAAATGATACACATTTTA
The DNA here is from genome assembly GCF_055761805.1 of Camellia sinensis. Taxonomy (NCBI): domain Eukaryota; kingdom Viridiplantae; phylum Streptophyta; class Magnoliopsida; order Ericales; family Theaceae; genus Camellia; species Camellia sinensis. The sequence continues at coordinate 6,278,415 of NW_028128989.1, read as the reverse complement.
GTGTTGTATCAATAACATGTAAAAACACTTCTATACTTCACAAATGATACACATTTTAGTGATGTATCAATGCTAACAAAATCTGGTTTAGAGGTCCATCCCCTATCTTTCCCTAAACCATGGAGTACATCCCTTATCTCCTCCCACATAACACAATGTATATAAGTAATTATTATATACATGTTCACTCAATCAATACACAATTTCGATGTATTATACCAGTCACCATATTTTATGGCATACTCAATTGATTAGTTTTAGTTCGCCTAATCATCATGCATTTCCTACAACAATCAAAACTATCCTCCACCGATAGTCCAAAGCAGTTATTTCTAAACAGAAAGTAAATGCACCAAATGGATAAAATATCAACATTTAGTCTAGGTGAGCGATAAATTAATCCACTACACCCTTTAATCCCACACTTTTCCAATTTGAATATTTTCTATTCAATTCCTCATTTTCCAAAATTAATTATACAAATTAATTTATCATAACAATTAGGGCTTTTCTCCATATTCTCAACATCGACCCTAAGACTCTACTTCCATCAATGATCCAACATATAATTCCATTTTCCAACACATTACATACATATGAGTTTTAAACTTGAAAACCCCTCTTTTGAAAATTACACAAGGACCCCAAACTTTTTCAAAATTACCCGACAACCCCCAACATATCAAAATGCCAAAATTTAAAGACAAGGCTCATAAGATGGAGTAGGATATCCCTACCTCGGAGTTAGAGCTCAAACGGAGAAGATGAAGAAATTCAAAGTGCTCCAAAATCCAATATTTTCAGATCAAAATGTAACCCTCAACGATCAACACACTTTTTACAAAGGCCGAAGGGTAGGAGAACACTCTAACTAGATTAAACCCTAGAGAGAAGGGAGATTCTAAAGAGAGGAGCTCTCAAAATCGGTTTTGGAAAAGTAAGAGAGAGAGTGGAAGTGTAAAAATGATTCAAAAATGCCCAGCTGATATCTGATATACGACAGGTCCACTCGAGCGGAGAACAGGACGCTCGAGCGTCAAGCACAAGAACTTGGACCCGCTCAAGCGCAAAAGACAGCCTTCTCGAGCGCTGATGTTCCCCTCCCAGTATTTTCTCAGACAGTGAACACCCGCTCGAGCACCAAGAGGCCCGCTTGAGCGCGACCCGCTCGAGTGTAAAGAATCCCGCTCGAGCGTGAAAAACAAGCCTACAGTACTTTTGCAGAGGCATGAAATGCTGGAAGTATGAAATCTCCGCTCGAGCGTACAAGTACCCGCTCGAGCGGACCACTCAAAAACTGGGCAACAAGAATTTGAACCAAGGCTCAACCAACCTATAACAACCATGCCCAACACATCCTAAAACTCATATATATAGAATTAAAGGATAACAACAAGATATAAACAACAACCAACTCCACGGAACCTAAGTCTGGAATACAACAATCAAAGGAGGAAGAACTAGGATCGTTATAACTTCCATTTTTATTTTTATTCAACTTCCATTGTTATTCAATTTTCTCGTCTATTCAATTTTTTTTTTTATTTAATTTCCAAATAGATCGTTAAGGTATAGTGGTTTCTTGAATGAACTTCCATTTTTAATTTCATGCAACTTTCATTTTTACTTTTATTCAACTTTCATTTTTATTCAATTTCCTTTTCTATTCAACTTCCTTTTTTATTTAATTTGCAAATAGATCGTTAAGGTATAGTGGTTTCTTGAATTGTGTAATGCCCTCAAAAAAAATACATAAAACCCAACATTCTTGACATGCAACAATATACGAGAAATAAACATCCTTCTATTTATCAAAGTAGTTCTTACATCAGTATTACATGTTGACAACAAAAGTAAACGCCCTACGGGCTTACAACTTTCCAAGCCAACACTTGGTTACAAGAAATGAGTACTAACTCATATACATATTAAGCCCTTGGCTTGAATTTACATGTAATACATCAAAAGAACACCAAACAACCAAAAAGTCTGTCAGCCTCTAGCCTCCCAAGCTATGTCCATGGAGGTGGCACGCTACCTGTACCTGAAAATGATGTCCCATACAAGGTGAGCCACAGCCCAGTAGAAATACACTAAACCAGCTATAAACAATGACTAAAAGATAAGCAGTTGATAGATGGTCAACACTTATACATCCATTCATATCACATTACAGTTCCATGACAGTCATGTCCATGTTACAATTCATTTTCCTTTACTTCTCAATTCATGTGAGATATTAACTCATAATAAGTCTTTTCATACTTCATAATAGATACACATTTTAGTGCTGTATCAATCTCAAATAAAAGCACTTCCATACTTCACAAATGATACACATTTTAGTGCTGTATCAAAACATGTAAAAACACTTCCATACTTCACAAATGATACACATTTTAGTGCTGTATCAATGTCAACAAAATCCGGTTTAGAGGTCCATCCCCAATCTTTCCCTAAACCGTGGAGTCCATCTCCTATCTCCTCCCACACAACACAATGTATATAAACACAGATCATATACATAACCAATTAATACATAAGGTTAATGTATTATTCCAACCGTCATATTCGAAGACATATTCAATTGATTAGTTTTAGTTTGCCTAATCATCATGCATTGTCTACAACAATCATTACTATCCTTCACCGATAGCCCCAAGCAGTTATTTCTAAACAGAAAATAAATACACCAAATAGATAAAATATCAACATTTTGCCTAGGTGAGCGATAAATTCAATCCAACTACACCCTTTAATCCCATACATTTCCAATTTCGACATTCTCCGTTCAACTTCTTATTTCTCAAAATTAATTATACAAATTAATTTATCAATGTAATTAGGGCATTTTCCATAATTAGCATAACAACCCTAAGGTTCCATTTTTATCCATAATCCATCATAAATTCCATCTTTCAACATATTACACACATAAGAGTCTTAAACTTGAAAAAAACCCCTCTTTTGAAAAATTACCCAATGGCCCCAAACTTTCTCAAAATTACCCAACCAACCCCAATATATCAAAATACCAAAATTTAAAGACAAAGCTCATAAGAAGGAGTAGGATATCCCTACCTCGAAGTTACAGCTCAAACGGAGAAGAAGACTATCACGACCCAAACCCGGCCCTATGGGTTTAGCACCGTAACCGGCCAGTAATCCGAGATTACCGAAGGCCTACAGAACAGTAGTACAGTAATACAGAGTACAGGGCCTGGCGGAAGCCAAAACAGTAAAGAAACAATGCCCAATGAGCTGTGACAGTCTGTATGCAAGAAGACTTTTCATACATTTATACGTAAACAGTACAAAACAGTATGCACAATATTTACAATCGTTCAGACTAGGGACTCAATCCCTGCATACAGTACAGTAACATTCAGTCTATACAATCCATTCAGTTATTACAAACAGTAAGACAGTACAGAAGGGGGAGTCCTAAAACATCCTTAAGCCTTGACACGATAGGCTCGGAACCTCGCAGCGAGGCACATAGGCTGGCTTGACGAAACTGGAGTAACCCTGACGCCTCTAGCCGCGGTCTTGTGCCTGTACACCTACATATATATATATGAGCAGTGAGCTAAAGCCTAGTGAATAACATAATGCGTAAAGAGGTTAAGAATGAATGTCCTTACAGTACAAAAACAGTTCATTTAAACAGTATTTCAGTCGTTCAGTCAGTACAGTCATATGTGGTACACCCATTAGCATAATGGTACAGTAAACAGTAGGTCTTAAAAGACCGAGCAGTAAATGATGGCCATCAATCAGTAACAGTAGTGGTTCCAACAAGGGAACCGACAGAGATCTCTGTAACAGTAACAGTAAACAGTAGGTGCTAAGGATGCCACAATACAGTTCAGAATATAGGACATACATTCAATCAGTTAACAGTAATTAGTTCAGAAAACAGTACAGTTCAGCTGTTCAGAAGATAATCATTTATGAACATATCTTTACACAATCGTTACTCACAGAGTTTGGGCTACAGTATGCTAGAGCGTGTCTCCCCAGTCGCCAACCCTACATAGTTAACAGATTGAACACACTAAGCTACACAGCTGGGAAAGATAATAACTTAATCCCTAATTTGCCTCGGTGTGTTCTACATCTATATTCTCAAGAAGATGTCTTAAACTAGGTCTAAGAATGCCTAGAATGGGATGAGGATGCAAAGATGTACTTTAAAAGCATTTTCAGAATTTAGTAGAAAAATAGAGTCCCGCTCGAGCGCAGGTTTCCCCGCTCAAGCGGTCATGCAACAAAGGTACACGCTCGAGCGTACAATACTCTGCTCGAGCGTACTGTAAAAGTACTGGATGGGTGAAATCTCCACTCGACGCCCGCTCGAGCTTGAGACACAAACCTCCGCTCGAGCGCCCAATCCTACGCTCGAGCGGACTGTAAAACAGTGCAGAGAAATACTGGATGCTCGGATTCCACGCTCGAGCACCACTTACCCCGCTCGAGCGGAAGTGCAAAATCTGGGAATTCCAGATTGCACCTCCAAGCCAAAACCAGGTTCAAATGCATCAAAACCAATCCTCTTGGGCCCATTTTTCTGGAAAACCTTTATAAACACATAGAATAACATGGTTCAAAGCTCAATTTTGAGAAATCAAAGCCCAAGGGTGTTTAATTCAAACCCAATTTCAAACCAATTTCATGAACAATATGAACATGCAACATGCATGAATTCCAATCAATTCAAAGCTTCAATTTGATGCTCTAAGGAGCCAATTGATCCAAAAACAAGTTGAAAACATGGACCATTACAAAAGTATGGACATGCATATACCATTTTACCATGAAATCAACTCACAACTCAACAATTCAAACATGCAAGCATGAATTATGCTCTATATCAACATGTATGAACTAAAACATGGCTTAGTTCTACAATTTAACATGGACCATGCAAGAATTAGTTCAAACACAAGAATGAGAAGATGAAATCCTTACCTAAGTCTTGAATTAGAAGACTAGGAACTCAAACATGCAATCTATACTTCAATCCAAGCAAGATCAAGCAAAAGAGATGAAGACACTCTCACTCCCCAATCTCCCTTTCTCTAGTCGGTGGTGTGCTCAAAATGAGCTGAGAAACGTGTATGTATGAGTGTGTACAAGGCTCAACATGTGTATATATAGTGGCCCACTCAAGGGCAAAGTTGTAAATGAGTCAAACTCTGCAATTGGTCAATATTTAATCTAATTTAATCATACCTAATCAATTTTCAGATAATTACACCGTAAAATCACATTAATAATGATGATCATAAAACATCAATCAATTCTGGATTCGGCCGCTGATAAGGCCTTCAATTAGCAGTTTGAACACTAAAATACGAATAGATCAAATAATCAATCAACAGATAGAATGCAATTCAAACGTACATACTCAGTCAATTCAGTTCCAGTTTTCAGTCAGTCAGTTCAGTTCAGTACTTTAATCAGTTCAATTATCAATCATAATCAGTTCAGTTATCAGTCATAATCAGTTCAGTTTAACGGTAATCAATGCTTAACGGTAATCAGTGGTGAGGGTTATTACAGTCTCCCCTCCTTATAAAGAGTTTAGTCCTCTAAACTCGAGTTACCTTCGTTCTGGAAGAAAACAGGATTCAGTGGAAACAGTTCAGGATATCTTTTAGCCATGTCATCTTCCCTTTCCCAAGTGGCATACACGCCACCGTGGTTTTGCCAATCGACTTTTACCAGCGAGATTTCTTTGTTTCTTAGTTTCTTGATTCGTCTGTTTACAATCTGTATAGGCCGCTCCTCGTAAGTGTAGTCATCACTCAGCACTATACTCTATTACATGGAAAGGATCCCGTAGGTAGTCTCTCAACATAGAAATGTGGAAGACGTTATGCATATGCTCCATTTCAGGAGGAAGCGCAACTTGATACGCCACCGGATTGATTTTCTCAATAATCTCATATGGTCCGACGTATCTCGGTGCTAACTTGCCTTTGACTCCGAAACGAGTCTGGCCTTTCATTGGTGTCACTTTCACAAATACGTGATCACCCACTTCATACTCTCTGTCTCATCTTTTGACATCAGCATAACTCTTCTGTCTGCTCTGCGCAGTTTTCAGTCTCTGTTGTATCAGTTTCACTTTCTCAGTTGTTTCATAAACAATCTCGGGCCCAAGTAAAGGCCCGTCTCCAACTTCTGCCCAGCAAATCGGAGATCTACATTTTCTGCCATACAATGCCTCGAAAGGCGCCATACCAATACTTGAATGATAGCTGTTGTTGTAAGCAAATTCAGCCAATGGCAAATGGCTTTCCCAGTTTCCCTGAAAATCAAGGACACACATTCTCAGTAAATCCTCCAGAGTCTGGATGGTCCTTTCTGACTGGCCATCTGTCTGAGGATGATAGGCACTACTTAGTCTCAGTTCGGTACCCAATGCAGTCTGTTGGCTTTGCCAAAATCTCGATGTAAACTTCGAATCCCTGTCAGAAACAATGGACACAGGCACTCCATGCAGTGTAACAATTTCATCAATGTAGAGTATAGCCAATTTGTCCGCATTATAAATTGTCTTAACAGGTAAGAAGTGAGCAGATTTAGTCAGTCTATCAACAATAACCCAAATCGAGTCCATACCTTTGCTGGAGCGAGGCAATCCCACTATAAAATCCATGGTGATATGCTCCTATTTCCACTCCGGTATCAGTAAGGGTTGCAATAAGCCTGCGGGTCGTTGATGTTCGGCTTTAACTTGTTGGCAATGAAGGCATTTCGATACAAAATCAGCAATTTCTTTCTTCATTCCCGGCCACCAGAAATTCAATTTCAGGTCTTAGTACATTTTCGTATTCCCTGGATGGATAGACAGTTTTAAATTGTGGCCCTCTTGCAGAACTCTTCTTTTCAGTTCAGTATCATTCGGTATACACAGTCTTTCTTGAAATTTCAATACATTATGCTCAAATTTGAATCCCGGTCTCGGTTTAGATTCTCTTTCTTCGATGATCTTTTTCAAGAAGTCATCCAGTTGTTGTTTCTCTTTAATTTCTTCAATCAGTGCCGGTCGAGCAGAAATAGCAGCTAAGATTCCACCTTGTTCTCGTAAGACAATTTCAATTTCAGATTTTTGAAGGTCACAAAGCAACTCTTTCTGTCCGGTAAGCAAACATTCTAAGTTTCCAATCGATTTCCGGCTCAATGCATCGGTAAGGGTATTAGCTTTTCCGGGATGATACAATATCTGAAGGTCATAGTCTTTAATCAGTTCTAGCCATCTCCGCTGTCTCATGTTTAGTTCTTTCTGTGTGAAGAAATATTTCAAACTCTTATGGTCGGTATATACTTCACATGTCACCCCATACAGATAGTGACGCCAAATTTTCAGTGCAAATACTACAACAGCAAGTTCCAGATCATGGGTCGGGTAATTCTTTTTATGCGGTCTCAGTTGTCGGGAAGCATAGGCAATTACTTTCCTATTCTGTATTAAAACACATCCCAAACCCTTATGAGAAGCATCACTAAATACAGTATAGCCATCCGTACCTGAAGGTAAGGTCAGAACAGGTGCAGTCACTAATCGAGTTTTCAACTCCTGGAAAGCAGATTCCCTTTGATCAGTCCAGTCAAATGATATCCCTTTCTGAGTCAGTTGGGTCAACGGTAAAGCGATTTTGGAGAAATCTTTAACAAATCTTCTGTAATATCCAGCCAAACCCAAAAAGCTTCAGACTTCAGTCACATTGGTTGGTCTAGGCCAGTTCACTACAGCTTCGATTTTCTGCGGATTAACAGAAATTCCATCTTTGCTAACAACATGCCCCAAAAACATAACATGGTCAAGCCAAAATTCACATTTAGACAGTTTAGCATACAGTTTCTGTTCTCTTAAGGTTTGTAGGGCAAGTCTCAGATGATGTTCATGTTCTTCTATACTCTTGGAGTAAATCAATATGTCATCAATAAATACAACAATAAAATTGTCAAGGTATGGTTTAAAGATCCTGTTCATGAGGTCCATAAATGCAGCTGGTGCGTTCGTGACTCCGAAAGGCATAACTAAAAATTCATAATGTCCATACCTCGTTCTAAAAGCAGTTTTATCAATGTCATCTGATTTAACTTTCAACTGATGGTATCCGGATCTGAGATCAATCTTCGAAAATACTTTAGCACCCTGTAACTAATCAAACAGGTCATCAATACGCGGTAATGGGTATTTATTCTTTACAGTTACCTTATTCAGTTCACGATAGTCAATGCACAGTCTCAGTGAGCCGTCTTTCTTCTTTACAAACAAAACAGGTGCGCCCCATGGTGAGGTACTAGGTCTGATGAATTTCTTGTCTAACAGTTCTTACAGTTGCACTTTCAGTTCTTTCAGTTCAGTTGGAGCCATTCGGTAAGGAGCTTTAGAAACTGGCTGTGTTCCGGGAATCACATCAACGGTAAATTTAATCTCCCTGTCAATCAAATCTCCTGGAAGATTATTTGGAAAAACATCTGGGAATTCTCTGACTATAGGAATACAGTTCACATTAGCATTATCATCAGCAGACACAGTCAATACAGAACACAGATATCCCTTACAGCCCTTTTTAATCAATTTTACAACTTTCACAGATGAAATCAGATATGGGGGAGGTACTACTCCAACCCCATTAAACACAAATTCAAGAAAACCAGATGGACGGAAAACTACTTGTTTCGTTACACAGTCTATGGTGGCATGATATTTCGTTAACCAGTCCATTCCCAATATTACATCAAAATGATCAATGTTCAATGGCAGTAAATCGATAAACAGATGTGCATCTCCAACAATAATTTCACAAGCAGGATACGTATATGCACAGGTCATAGATCCCCCAACGGGTGATGATACAGCTAACAGATAATTCATGGGTTCTAACGGTCTATTCAGTTTACGCGAAAAAGCATGCGACACATATGAATGCGTAGACCCCGAATCAATCAGTACATAAGCATTCTGAGTACAAATAGAGAGAATACCTGACACAACGGTCTCGGTATTCTGGACGTCTCCCGGTACTAGGGCGAACACTCGGCCCTGCCTTATAGGCTCTTTTCCGGTAGCTCTGGGGTTCGGTTTCGGTGTAACAGTTGATGCCGCTACGCTTGGTGTAGCTTTACTACTAGCTTGTGGAGCAGAGGGACAGTCTTTGACCATGTGGCCCACTTTGCCACACCTATAACAGGCTCCTGATATCTTGTAACAAACTCCCTTATGGTTTTTACCACATTCAGAACAGGGCGGTATTGTACGGTTTCCTTGACTAGACGTAGTCGTTGACCCCGTATTCTGTTTCTTGTTCATTAGACTATGCTTGCCTTTCTTGAATTTAAATCCCTGCCTTTTACCACGCCATTCAGACGCTGGTGTTTCAGTTTTCAGTGCTTCAATGTTTGATTCAGCCATCAAGGCTCTGTCAAGGACATTCACATAGTTCGGTAGTTTCAGAACATTTATTCGGTCAAGAATTGCAACATTAAGGTCGCCTTCAAATTTTCTGGCCTTCTTATAATCAGTATCCACCATATGCGGTGCATATCTAGCAAGCTCGGTGAATTTCGTTTCATATTCAGCAACAGACATTGTGCCCTGTCTCAGCTGTTCAAATTCAGTCACCTTTCTGTCCCTTACACACTGAGGGAAGTACTTTTCAAAGAAGGCTCCTTTGAATTGAGCCCAAGTCAGAACGGCATTTTCATCACGGATGAGCATCCACCACCTTCTAGCTTCTTCTTGCAATGTAAAGGTGGTTAACAGTACCTTGTGTGCTTCAGAGTACGGGAAAACTTCAAACAATTTTTTCAGTCTCCAGAACCCATGCTTCAGCTTTTAACGGTTCTAGGCCTCCCTGAAAGGACGTCGGTTTCATTTTGCTGAACTTCTGGGTTAGAGCAATTATATCCCCATCATTTACATTCACATTCTGTTCATTCACATTCACATTTTGTTCCGGTACCACCGGAAGAAGAGGTGGGGGCTGTTGGTTCAGTTGTTGATCCAGTCTTGCAGTTATCAGTTCCATCATTTGTTCCAGTCTGGCCATTCTGGCCTCAGAGGGTGAGGATTCAATTTCATTTGTAGTGTTTGCGTTATCCATTTCACTAGAAGCAGTTATAATAGTTTTAAACATAAGCAGTCATTTGTTTAACAGTTTAACACGTTAGCATATATTCAGTCATAACATAACCACACACTCATCATGCTCATGAGATGCCCTAATTACTTTTTTAGGACACCCTATAGCTCATTTGGACACATGTGTGCGGTATAACTCGTGGTAAGTATCGCTCTGATACCACTCTGTCACGACCCAAACCCGGCCCTATGGGTTTAGCACCGTAACCGGCCAGTAATCCGAGATTACCGAAGGCCTACAGAACAGTAGTACAGTAATACAGAGTACAGGGCCTAGCGGAAGCCAAAACAGTAAAGAAACAATGCCCAATGAGCTGTGACAGTCTGTATGCAAAAAGACTTTTCATACATTTATACGTAAACAATACAGAACAGTATGCACAATATTTATAATCGTTCAGACTAGGGACTCAATCCCTGCATACAGTACAGTAACATTCAGTCTATACAATCCATTCAGTTATTACAAACAGTAAGACAGTACAGAAGGGGGAGTCCTAAAACACCCCTAAGCCTTGACACGATAGGCTCGGAACCTCGCAGTGAGGCACATAGGCTGGCTTGACAAAACTGGAGTAACCCTGACGCCTCTAGCCGCGGTCTGGTGCCTGTACACCTACATATATATATGAGCAGTGAGCCAAAACCCAGTGAATAACATAATGCGTAAAGAGGTTAAGAATGAATGTCCTTACAATACGAAAACAGTTCATTTAAACAGTATTTCAGTCGTTCAGTTAGTACAGTCATATGTGGTACACCCATTAGCATAACGGTACAGTAAACAGTAGGTCTTAAAAGACCGAGCAGTAAATGATGGCCATCAATCAGTAACAGTAGTGGTTCCAACAAGGGAACCGACAGAGATCTCTGTAACAGTAACAGTAAACAGTAGGTGCTAAGGATGCCACAATACAGTTCAGAATATAGGACATACATTCAATCAGTTAACAGTAATTAGTTCAGAAAACAGTACAGTTCAGTTGTTCAGAAGATAATCATTTGTGAACATATCTTTACACAATCGTTACTCACAGAGTTTGGGCTACAGTATGCTAGAGCGTGTCTCCCCAGTCACCAACCCTACACAGTTAACAGATTGAACACACTAAGCTACACATCTAGGAAAGATAATAACTTAATCCCTAATTTGTCTCGGTGTGTTCTACATCTATATCCTCAAGAAGATGTCTTAAACTAGGTCTAAGAATGCCTAGAATGGGATGAGGATGCAAAGATGTACTTTAAAAGCATTTTCAGAATTTAGCAGAAAAACAGAGTCTCGCTCGAGCGCAGGTTTCCCCGCTCGAGCGGTCATGCAACAAAGGTACACGCTCGAGCGTACAATACTCCGCTCGAGCGTACTGTAAAAGTACTGGATGGGTGAAATCTCCACTCGACGCCCGCTCGAGCTTGAGACACAAACCTCCGCTTGAGCGCCCAATCCTGCGCTCGAGCGGACTGTAAAACAGTGCAGAGAAATACTGGATGCTCGGATTCCACGCTCGAGCGCCACTTACCCCGCTCGAGCGGAAGTGCAAAATTTGGGAATTCCAGATTGCACCTCCAAGCCAAAACCAGGTTCAAATGCATCAAAACCAATCCTCTTGGGCCCATTTTTCTGGAAAACCTTTATAAACACATAGAATAACATGGTTCAAAGCTCAATTTTGAGAAATCAAAGCCCAAGGGTGTTTAATTCAAACCCAATTTCAAACCAATTTCATGAACAATATAAACATGCAACATGCATGAATTCCAATCAATTCAAAGCTTCAATTTGATGCTCTAAGGAGCCAATTGATCCAAAAACAAGTTGAAAACATGGACCATTACAAAAGTATGGACATGCATGTACCATTTTACCATGAAATCAACTCACAACTCAACAATTCAAACATGCAAGCATGAATTATGCTCTATATCAACATGTATGAACTAAAACATGGCTTAGCTCTACAATTTAACATGGACCATGCAAGAATTAGTTCAAACACAAGAATGAGAAGATGAAATCCTTACCTAAGTCTTGAATTAGAAGACTAGGAACTCAAACATGCAATTTATACTTCAATCCAATCAAGATCAAGCAAAAGAGATGAAGACATTCTCACTCCCCAATCTCCCTCTCTCTAGTCGGTGGTGTGCTCAAAATGAGCTGAGAAACGTGTATGTATGAGTGTGTACAAGGCTCAACATGTGTATAGATAGTGGCCCACTCAAGGGCAAAGTTGTAAATGAGTCAAACTCTGCAATTGGTCAACATTTAATCTAATTTAATCATACCTAATCAGTTTTCAGATAATTACACCGTAAAATCACATTAATTATGATGATCATAAAACATTAATCAATTCCGGATTCGGCCGCCATAAGGCCTTCAATTAGCAGTTTGAACACTAAAATACGAACAGATCAAATAAGCAATCAACAGATAGAATGCAATTCAAACGTACATACTCAGTCAATTCAGTTCCAGTTTTCAGCCAATCAGTTCAGTTCAGTACTTTAATCAGTTCAATTATCAGTCATAATCAGTTCAGTTATCAGTCATAATCAGTTCAGTTTAACGGTAATCAATGCTTAACGGTAATCAGTGGTGAGGGTTATTACAAAGACCAAAAACCAACGTGCTCCAAATCCAAAGTTTTTCAGATTAAAACGATGCCCAAGACACCCTCTATCTTTCTTACGAAGGACTTAGGGTAGAAACACACTAAAGTGAGATGAAACCCTAGAGAGAAGGTGTGTAGAGAGAGAGAGAGCTCGGATTCTAGGGTTTGAAAACAAAAAGGGGATGAAAAAGTGATGTTCTCCCCGCTGCTGCCTACTAATATAAAACAGGCTCGCTCGAGCGAAGGATTGGTTGCTAGAGCGACTAGACACAAGAAACCCTCGCTCGAGCGAAGAAAGTCTCGCTCGAGCCAAAAACTTGAAGCTTCAGGTCTGCAACCCAGAAGCACGCTCGAGCGACAGAATGCTCGCTCGAGCGAAGAACTTGAAAACATACACCTCGCTCGTTCGAGCGAAGGAAAGCTCGCTCGAGCCAAGAAATGCAACTCTCAGGTCCAGAACCAGATGCAGACGCACGCTTGAACGAAGGAACTCTGGCTCAAGCCACCGGGCACAAAACTTAACTCTCGATCGAGTGAAGAAACCCTGGCTCGAGCGAAGGACCAAAAGCAAAGATCTGGCTCGAGCCACAAACTTCTCGCTCGAGCGAAAGACAAAAAATCTGGGCAGCAACCATTTGCTCCCAAACACTCCCAACCTATAACAAACCTGCTCAACACATCCTATAACTCAAAAGTAAGGAATTAAAGGATGACAACAAGATATGAACAACAATCAACATCCACGGAAACAAGTCTGGATCACTATACACAAAGGGGTAAAACCCGGGATCGCTATAAATTGAATCAACCCTTTTTCAATTTTATTCAACTTCCATTTTTATTCAACTTCCAAATAGAGCGTTAAAGTATAGTGGTTTCTTAATTCAACTTGCGTTTTTTTTCAACTTCTCTTTTTATTTTTATTCAACTTCCATTTTTAATTTTATTCAACTTCCATTTTTATTCAACTCCCAAATAGAGCATTAAGGTATGCAACTTCCATTTTTATTCAATTTCCAAGTGAAGCGTTAAGGTATCAGTGGTTTCTTGAATCAACTTGCGTTTTTGTTCAACTTGCTTTTTAATTGTTGTTCAATTTCCATTTTTATTTTTATTCAACTTCCATTATTATTTTCATTCAACTTCTATTTCTATTTTTATTCAACTTCCATTTTTATTTATTTAACTTCCATTTTTATTTTTATTCAACCTCCATTTTTAATTTTATTCAACCTCCATTTTTACTTATTCAACATTTATTTTTATTTTTATTCCACTTCCATTTTTAATTTTATTCAACTTCCTTGTTTATTCAACTCTCAAATAGTGCGTTAATGTATAGTGATTTCTTGAATCAACTTGATTTTTTATTTAACTTTCAACTAAAATGTTAAAGTATCAGTGGTTTCTTAAATCAACTTCCATTTTTATTCGACTTCCATTTTTATTTTTATTCAGCTTCCATTTTTAATTTTATTCAACTTCCATTTTTATTCGATTTCCAAATAAAGCGTTAAAGTATCTGTGGTTTCTTGAATCAACTTACGTTTTTATTCAACTTCTATTTTTATTCAATTTTCATTTTTATTCAACTTCCAAATAAGGCATTAAAGCATCAGTGGTTTCTTGAATCAACTTGCGTTTTTATTCAATTTCAATTTTTTATTTTATTGAACTTGCGTTTTTATTCAACTTCCATTTTTAATTTTATTCAACTTCCATAGTTATTTTTTTTCGACTTCAATTTTTAAGTTTATTCAACTTTCATTTTTATTCAACTTCCATTTTTATTCAATATCCAAATAGAGCGTTAAAGTATCAGTGATTTCTTGAATCAACTTGCGTTTTTATTCAACTTCCATTTTTATTTTTATTCAAGTTCCATTTTTAATTTTATTCAACTTCCATTTTTATTTTTTTTCAAATTCAATTTTTAATTTTATTCAACTTTAATTTTTATTCAACTTCCATTTTTATTTTTATTCAACTTCCATTTTTATTTATTTTACTTTCATTTTTATTTTTATCCAACCTCCATTTTTAATTTTATTCAACCTCCATTTTTATTTATTCAACATTCATTTTTATTTTTATTCAATTTCCATTTATAATTTTTTTCAACTTCCATTTTTATTTGACTTCCAAGTAGACCGTTAAGGTATAGTGGTTTCCTGATTTAACTTGCATTTTTATTCAACTTCCATTTTTATTCAATTTCGAAATAGAACGTTAAGATATAGTAGTTTCTTGAATCAACTTGCATTAAAGTATTAGTGGTTTCTTGAATCAATTTGCATTTTTATTCAGTTTCTTTTTTTATTCAACTTCCATTTTTATTCAACTTCAAAATGGAGCGTCACAAGGCATCAGTGGTTTCTTGGATCAACTTGCATTTTTATTCAACTTTCATTTTTAATTTTATTTAACTTCCATTGTTATTTTTTTTCAACTCTAATTTTTAATTTTATTCAACTTTCATTTTTATTCAATTTCCATTTTTATTCAATTTCCAAATAAAGCGTTGAGGTATAGTAGTTTCTTGAATCAACTTGCATTTTTATTCATCTTTCTTTTTTATTCAATTTTCATTTTTAATTTTATTGAATTTCCATTTTTATTCAACTTCCACTTTTATTCAACTTCCAAATAAAGCGTAAAAGTATAGTGGTTTCTTGAATCAACTTGCATTTTTATTCAACTTCCTTTTTTTATTTTTATTCAACTTTCATTTTTAATTTTATTGAACTTCCAAACAAAGCGTTAAAGTATCAGTGATTTTTTCAGTCAACTTCTATTTTTATTTTTATTCAACTTCTATTTTTATTCACCTTTCATTTTTATTCAATTTCCAAATAGAGTGTCAAGGTATAGTGGTTTCTTGAATCAACTTGCATTTTTATTCCATTTTGATTCAAGAAACAGAAGTTGATTCAAGAAATCACTATTTGGAAGTTGAATAAAAGCACAAGTTGATTCAAGAAACCACTGATGCCTTAATACTCTATTTGGAAATTGAATAAAAATAGAAGTTGAATAAAATTAAAAATGCAAGTTGAATAAAAACGCAAGTTGATTCAAGAAACAACTAATGCTTTAACGCTTGATTTGGAAGTTAAATAAAAAAAGAAGTTGAATAAAAGCGCAAGTTGATTTAAGAAACCACTGATACTTTAACACTCTATTTGGAAGTTGAATAAAAAAGGAAGTTGAATAAAAACACAAGTTTCTTTATTCAACTTGCATTTTTATTCAACTTCCGTTTTTAATTTTATTCAACTTCTATTTTTATTCAACTTCCAAATAGAGCGTTAAGATGTAGTGGTTTCTTGAATCAATTTTCATTTTTATTCAACTTCAATTTTTATTCAATTTCCAAATAGAGCATTAAGATATAGTGGTTTCTTGAATCAACTTGCATTTTTATTCAACTTGCATTTTTATTTTTATTCAACTTTCATTTTTAAGTTTATTCAACTTCCATTTTTATTTTTATTTAACTTCCATTTTTATTGAACTTCCATTATTATTTTTATTCAACTTGGAGGTTGAATAAAATTAAAAATGAAAATTGAATAAAAATAGAAATGAATGTTGAATAAATAAAAATTGAGATTGAATAAAAATAAAAGTGGAAGTTGAATAAAAATAAAAACGGAAGTTGAATAAAAACCAAGTTGAGTAAAAAGGGAAGGTGAATAAAATTAAAAATTGGAGTTGAATAAAAATAAAAATGGAAGTTAAAAAAAATTAAGAATAGAAGTTGAATAATAACGCAAGTTGATTCAAGAAATCCTTGATGTCTTAATGTTTTATTTGGAAGCTGAATAAAAAACGATGTTGAATAAGAATGAAAGTTGTATAAAAATGCAAATTGATTCAAAAAACCACTGATACTTTAACGCTTTATTTAAAAATTAAATAAAAATGGAAGTTGAGTAAAATTAAAAATGAAAGTTGAATAAAAATAAAAATAAAAATGAATGTTGAATAAATAAAAATGGAGGTTGAATAAAAATAAAAATGGAAGTGGAATAAAAACGCAAGTTGATTCAAAAAAAATCACTGATACTTTAACGCTTTATTTGGAAGTTGAATAAAAATGAAAGTTGAATAAAATTAAAAATGGACGTTAAATAAAAACGCAAGTTGATTCAAGAAACCACTGATACTTTAACACTCTATTTGGAAGTCGAATAAAAATGAAAATTGAATCTCTATTTTGAAATTGAATAAAAAAAGAAGTTGAATAAAAACGTAAGTTGAATAAAATTAAAAATGGAATTCGAAAAAAAATGAAAAATTGAAGTTAAATAAAAATGGAAGTTGAATAAAATTAAAGCTAGAAGTTGAATAAAAATGGAAGTTGAATAATATTAAAGCTGGAAATTGAATAAAAATGAAAGTTGAATAAAATTAAAAATGGAAGTTGAATGAAAATGTAAGTTTATTCAAGAAACCACTGATATTTTAACGCTTTATTTTAAAATTGAATAAAAATAAAAATAGAAGTTGAATAATAATGAAAGTTGAATAAAATTAAAAATTGAAGTTGAAAAAAAATAACAATGGAAGTTGAATAAAATTAGAAATGCAAGTTGAATAAAAATGCAAATTGATTCAAGAAACCACTCACTACTACAAAAACAGAGATCACACTTTTTTTGTGTGATGTATGTTATTTAATCATACCTTTTAAGTTTTATTAAAGTGTGATCTTTGGGAGTGTGATCTTTGGAAGTGTAATTAAAAGGGGTTATTTTTAATCACACTTTTTAAGTGTGCTTAATAACATTTAGATCACACATTTTAAGTGTGATTAAAAATATTTAAATCACATCTTTTAAGTGTGATTAATAACATTTAGATCACACATTTTAAGTGTGATTAAAAATATTTAAATCACATCTTTTAAGTGTGATTAATAACATTTAGATCACACATTTTAAGTGTGATTAAAAATATTTAGATCACATCTTTTAAGTGTGATTAATAACTAATAAAATTTGTGATAAAAAAAAAGATTCGATATATTTGAAAAATAATCAATATTATTTTTGTATGAACATTTGAAGAATGTAATACATACTATATACTATACTTTGAATCATAACCACATATTGAATGGAATAACGTCACATATTTCATAAATAAAAATTAAATGTTCAAAAGCATATACAAAGGAATTAAATAAAAAAAAAATTTAACTGTGCTTACATATATTAAAAATGAAAAACCTTAAAAAAAACTAAATTCTTTAATTCTTTGACCATATTTTGCATCTCTCCAAGAAATTTCTGACCTGAAAAATGAAAACACAAATTAATAAGAAAGCAGACATGAAAATAGACAATTTAGAAAC
The DNA here is from genome assembly GCF_055761805.1 of Camellia sinensis. NCBI lineage: Eukaryota > Viridiplantae > Streptophyta > Magnoliopsida > Ericales > Theaceae > Camellia > Camellia sinensis. The sequence goes on along the minus strand of NW_028128989.1, from coordinate 6,260,279 downwards.
ATTTGTATGAAATCTTAAATGTGATAATTACTGAATGATCAAGTTGTAGTGACAGAACGTTTACGTTTACAACGAAACACCCATGATTGCACACCAATTTCCAAATTTACCAAGGCAGCTCCAAGATCGGTGCCTATACCAACCAAAAGTAAAAACAAAACAAATAGGAGCAAAACATGAAATATTAGTCATTTAACACAGTCCTGATTGTCATTTTCAATAGCGCCACAACCTGTTTGTTACGCCCTCAAAATAAATTCATAATATCAAACAATCACGATAAAGAAAAAGAATCTCATATTATAATCATCAGAGTATTCTTACAATAAGTATTACATGTTGGCGACGAAAGTAAATGCCCTATTGGCTTACAACTTTCCAAGTCAACACATAGTTAGAAAAGAAGAGAGTACTAACTCTGCACAAAAGAAGCCCTTGGCTTGATATACATGTAATACAACAAAAATTAACAAAAAAAAGTCTTTAACTCCCACAACGATCCATGCTAAGATCTCGGAGGCGGCATAGTACCTGAACCTGAAAATAATGTCCCATATAGGGTGAGCGACAGCCCAATAGAAATATGTTAAACCAACTATAAACAATGACTAAAATAATAGCATTCAATAGATGGTCCACATTTATATTCCAACTCATATCGTATTACAGTTTCATAACAATCATGTCCATGTTACATATCATTTTCCATTTCTTATTCGACTTTTGAGTTCGAAAATAAGGCTTAGAACCTGGCCAAATAACTTAATGAGATAATAACTCATCATTAAAACCCTTTTTGAAATTCATGATGAATACACATTTTGATGTTGTATCAATAACACATAAAACCACTCCCATGCTTCATAAATGATACACATTTTAGTGCTGTATCAATAAAACATAAACACTTCCATACTTCACAAATGATACACATTTTAGTGTTGTATCAATGGAGGCCATCCTCTATCTCCTCCCAAACAATATCCGGTTTAGAGATACATCCTCTATCTTCCCTAAACCGTGGAGTACATCCCCTATCCACTCCCAGCTATAAACCGGTTTAGGAGTACATCCCCTATCTTCACTAAATCGTGGAGTACATCCCCTATCCACTCCCACACAATACAATGTATCTAAACACATATCATATACATAGTCAATCAATACATAAATTTGATGTATTATTCCAACCGTTATATTCGATGACATTTCCAATTGATTAGTTTTAGTTCACCTAATCATCATGCATTGTCTACAACAATCAAGACTATTCTCCACCGATAGCTCAAACAATTATTTCTAAACAGATAATAAATGCACCAAATGAATAAAATATCAACATTTTGTCTAGGTGAGCGATAAATTAATCCAACTACACTCTTTAATCCCATACCTTTCCAATTTGAATATTTCCTATTTAATTTCTCATTTCCCAAAATTAATTATACGAATTAATTTATCAACAATTAGGGCTTTTTCCCATAATCTCAATACCAACCCTAAGGTTCCACTTTCGTCAATAGACCAACATATAACTCCATTTTTCAATGTATTACAAACATATGGGCTTTAAACTTGAAAACCCCTCTTTTGAAAATTACACAAAGACCCCAAACTTTCTCAAAATTACCCAACAACCCCCAATATATCAAAATGCCAAAATTTAAAGACAAAGCTCATAAGATGGAGCAGGATATCCCTATCTCGAAGTTAGAGCTCAAACGGAGAAGAAGACCAAACTCAAAGTGCTCCAAACTCCAATTTTTTTTAGATCAAAACGAAGCCTTCGACGATCAACACACTTTTTACAAAGGCCAAAGGTTAGGAAAACACTCTAGCTAGATCAAACCCTAGAGAGAATGGAGATTCTAGAGAGAGGAGCTCTCAAAATCGTTTTTGGGAAAGTAAGAGAGAGTGGAAGTGTAAAAATGATTCAAAAAGTGCCCAGTTGATATCTCTTATACGACAGGTCCGCTCGAGCGGAGAACAGGACGCTTGAGCGTCAAGCACAAGAAACTGGACCCGCTCGAGCGCAAGAAGACCCGCTCAAGCGTCAGACACAAAAATGAAATATATCTGCCCAAGCGCGAAAACCAGTCCGCTCGAGCATAGATTCTCCCCTCCTAGTATTTTCACAAAAAATGAACACTCCGCTCGAGCGCAAAAAGCCCGCTCGAGCGCTACCTGCTCGAGCGTAAGGAAACCCACTCGAGCGTGAAAATCATGTTTGCAGAAGTTTTGCAGAGTCACAGATACTGAAAGTGTGAAAATTCCGCTTGAGCCCAAAGGGACCCGCTCGAGCGTACCAATAACAAAAGCAAACTCCGCTCGAGCGCAAAAGGACCCGCTCGAGCGGACCACCAAAAGTCTGGGCAACAAGGAATGAGACCAAGGCCCAACCAACCTGTTCGAAACGCGCCCAACACATCCTAAAACTCAAACATAGGGAATTAAAGGATGACAACAATATATAAACAACAACCAACTCCACGGAACCTAAGTCCGGAATATAGTAAACAAGGAGAGGAAAATCGAGATCGCTATACTGTTAATGTCATTACTACTTGTAAACTAATGAAGCATGCTAATAAAGGTATAACAGAGAATGAAGTCATCTTTCATCAAATGCTGGAGAAGCAAATCACAGATCCCCTTCAATTCAATAGTCATATTCATAAATCTCCAAAAATAGGCATGAAAATTCAAAACCCATATGTTAAATAAAGAAATTAGTGTCATTAACATGATTGATTGAAATCTAAAATTAGATAGTGCACTTTCTTTTCATGGACTGAGGCAGGATGTGCATTCAGAATAAATACACAATTATCAAGGATGGTGAAATATGTAATTAGTTTTACATTTGGCTGTTCTAGGAATTCTTGGTTCTACCCTTGTTCCTATTGAAGTCTCAGAGTTAGCAAACAATTAGCAAGCTACCAACCGAGAGACAAAAAGTGGAAATTCTATGTTAACACAAATGGCCCAACACAATGTAAAATCACAATCTATGTTAACCATGTGTAAGGATTCCCACATGAAATTGTGTGGGTTTCTTAATAAACATATATAACACAACAGGATTTCCTGATTCATTTAGGAACAATATCTCTGATAAGAAAGGAATGTTGAATAAATAGGTTTTTATAAGATACCTCCTTGACAGATTACAAAACAAAAGTATGGTTCTGCTACTGGTTTGATGGATCTTTTTGTGGCACAAAGATTGAAAAATGATGGATGATGGAGTTTGTTTTCCAAACCCATGTTTCTGATGATTGAACCATGCAGTCTACATACAGTCTTATATGGAGTTTGTTTTGCTTATTTGCAGAACCATACAGTATGTAGATTACAAAACAAAATTATGGTTCTGCTACTGGTTTTCTTGGAATTTGTTTTCCAAACCCATGTTTTGAAAATATGATTTCACTAAAGTTTTGTTCTCAAACTATGACTTCAATCATAACAATTGAGACTTCTAAAAAGAGCATAACTTACCGTATCTAAACCAGTTGGAAGGTCTACAATTGAAGAACCAGTACGTTTAGATATTTTCACAACTTCAATGCTTTTAGTAACAGAGCCAACTTCAATTGCCTAAAAAATCATAAAAACACTTCACATGAATATGATGAAGATGATACATAATATAAGCATTTTAAATGCACAAGTTTCTTCATTTCCAAGAAGCATGTCTGATATGAACTAAGCATGCCGGATTACAACACTACTTTCTAACATATCATGTCAATTGCACTTTTTTGCCTCAATCCTAATACCTTATCAAGACTCAGATCATGTTTTTGCCACTGCTATGCAAAAAGTAGATACAATGTTTCTTATAATTAATAAATAAAATAAAATAAAATGAAGAAAAAGAATTAAATTCTAAGATCATCAAATTTAGTTTTACTTTTTTAGAGCAGAAATGAATTATGCTTTAAATCACATGATTTACACTATGAAAGAACTGTCGAAGTAGAAAAAAACTAGTGGGTTTTTCATAGAGTATTGCCAACAACTAGATAGAAGCGAGGCAAACATGAAAACAATGAAAGGACAGTAAAATGGGTAGTTTCTCAGGCCTAAGGCTATTCAACAGTCCAAGAAGTTGACCAGCAACTCTGTGCTAGTTACATTGCAGAATAAAGGATTCAACCCAACAGGCCATGATCTTTGATGGGTCTGATCATAGGCTCGTTTGATGGGTCTGACCAAGTGATGCAGATTATTCTAGCTAATCGATCCATTAGATACATGGGAAGATGAAGTAAAACTTATAGATGAAGATGGTTCAACAGAATTAGCCATTAATCAACGTCCTCCTCTTGAGCCTTATATAATATCAATCAAAATCAACATAAGAAAATTATGAGTAAATGAGCAGAATCTATAGATCCCCATATGGGAAATTCAAGTACCTAATGACGAAGATATGGCTCAAACAATTCCTCATGACAATGACCCACAAAGAAATCTTAGAAAATTCAAAACAGTTCTCAATCACAATTAGATTTCCCTGATTCGACAAGGAGAATAACTTTGATATTGAGTGATATGTAGGAGTTGAATTGGAGTGCAACTACTCTGCATTTATAGCTGCCGGGTGGAACTTTGTACCCATTATCTTTGATCTTTGAAAATGGAACACATACAGTAAACATATTTTAACAAAGTCCTCCAGTGAGAACCCATCACAAGCATCAGCACTTCAAAGATTGCAATATTATTACACATCAACATAGAACTCAAAAATGTTAATATTCAAACATATATCTACGTATATAGACACATAAGAGCGGAACAAATGAGAATTAAGTTACCGACACTAAACAAATAGTCGATTTAATCAAACTTCTATATAATCTCTAACTTCTATATAAACAAATAAATAATCACCTACAAAATCAAAGAGGTCTCAAATGCATGCTATATGAAAGCAAGTAAAACCATTTTGGGAACTTGAATAAACAGTGAGCAACGGTGGTACAAATAATAACCTAGATGTTATAATCATCTCTCTCTGTAATTTGCTGCAGGAGCTGCTGGTTTTGAGCTTGCATATCATCATATGCCTGACCAATGGTCTGAAGAGAAACAACTGATAATCTCAGGCCTTATTTAAAATTACATGAAGAGAAACAATACCAATAACCTCAGGCCTACTTCACAAACACATTGAAGACAAAATGCTCTCACATATAACAGAGCAGGAACCTAACCTCTATTTTAGATATGTAGGCTTCATTTTCCTCATGTTTGGATTTCAGGATATCTGAAAGCCCAGACTTTTCCCTGAAATAGCATAGATAAAAAAATGTCTACAGGTTTCTTATAAATAAATAAATATATCATACTGGAGAGAACAAAAAAAAAAACAAAATAAAGGATTGCAATCATGTGTAGCACCCATATAAAATGAACTAAACAATGCCAATGCTCAGCATCCATATGAACTTAAGTTAGTACCAAGAGGGTATTACAGATGAAACAATTGACATATCAAACTGTACCATAAAATAACCGAACAAATCAATTATAGTTTCGCTAAAGAACCATAGACCTAGCACACCTTTGATTGAACTAGTGCAAGAGTGGAAGAATCCACATAGAAACGATGCTATAAAGAATTCACATGCATTTCAAATGTAATTTAATAAAAGTAGATTATGACAGCTGCCTTCTACAAGGCTGTCATAACGACATTTCAAATACATCATTGAAATATGAAATAAACCTTTTAGAAGCTTCCAATTTTTGTCTCAAGTCAGCAATCTTTGCTTCTGCAGCGGCTAGCCTTTGCTGTGAGATGGCCTCAGCTCCAATTATGTTTTAACCTGCAATTCCAGAGTTTGCTCATCAAGAGAAGGTTTGAACATGAGCCCATGCCTTGTATTCAAAATCCCTAGCTTCAATGACATCCCTACAATTGCAAAATTGAAATATAAGCAACCTACATACATGTACTGAATTCAAAAAACCAACATTGAAAACCTAAGCAAGAATACACCAGGTATGGCAGAGCTAGGATTTCGCTACAGGGGGGAACCATTGAGTTGAAGTCATGGCAAGTTCTATCACAATGTAATACATTTCAATTTTCAATTGGTAGTAAAACAACTAAAGATGAGCCTGATGTCAAAGTTATATGTTTAAAGTTATGCTCAAGTTAATCGATTTTTTTATTTGTTTTTGTTGATTTTTCATTACCTCTCTTCCCTCTTTTCCTTCTTTTATTCTCTTCTCTTCATTCAGCAAATACATACACACACTTTTAACTTAATAATTTCTATAATGGAACTTTAGTTCCAAAAGCAGCAAAGAGAAGGTTTCTCAAGTGCCAAACAGAGCAGCAGCACATTCAGAAACAGAGGTGGCAACAACAACAACAACAACAACAAAAGCAAGTTTGTTGGGGTGAGACAAAGGCCTTCTGGGAAATGGGTAGCAGAGATCAAGAGAACAATTCAGAAGCTTAGGTGTTGGAGGGTTGTTGTATGAACTTAAATCTCTTAATTATAAAGATTTTATCTAGTTTACCAATAAATTATGAAGGAAAACTAAGATCATTAGCGACAAGATACAAATAATCATCATTTATTTTCCTTCCCCCCCCCCCCACCCAAAAAAAACTAAAAATAAATAAATAAATAAAATTAAATAAATTAAATAACACATATGATCATCACTCATGTGCGAAGTTCATAAAATTCATTCTAAAATCCTTAGAATATGACTGCATTTCAGATTAAAATTAAGGACCACTAATTTGATTTAAAAGAGTCAACACAAAGTGCATTTTAGGTGCAAAATTTGAATTGTTAGATGTCCTAAGCTCCTAGTAAGAAGCAAAAAACAATTCCATTTGTTCTTATTTATTAACATGAGCTGTTATGTTTCTCAAGGGCTTAGGCAAGTCTGAAAGAGATCTGACACAGCACCGAAAAAAAGAGAAGAAAAATAGGTAACCAATTAACCATCTTTCACATGAAATTAGATATGCAAGCAACCTAGGAAGCACGGGTGCGGGTACGAGTACGGTACGGGTACGGGTACGGGTAAGAGTACGAGTACAGATACGCCGATACGACAAAACTCTAAAAAAAGTATGATACGAGTACAGCTGCGGTAGGCCGGTATTTTTTTTTATAATTATGGTTAAAGGATCTAACCTACAAATTAAAATTAAATATCAAAACTAAAAAGAGAACTACAAACTAAAAGACAAATCGTTCTTTTTGCTCATCAAATATTTAAATAACAATTTGGACAGATCTAATATATTGCATTTATTGAATAAAATATATATTTCAGTGACAAGTGTGACAAGAACAAGAACACTACAACACCTTTCAATCTAATTCCCATATTGACCTACAAAGTATCCCTCAATTTTAGTTCATGAAAGGCAATGAAACAACAACCAATCATATCCACCTACAACATCAAGCATTGCAAGAAAATTAACCAATGTGGAAACAGACAGGTAACTTAACTCAAAACCAATGGTTATGCATCACAAATTAATGCTTTGCTTTTCAGTTACAAAACCCCTATCCCTTCCCCCCCCCCCCCCCCCAAAAAAAAAAAAAACTGCTACGAAAGAGAATTTAAGGTGTCAAGGGATTTTAATTTGTCATCAAGCTTTACAACCAATATCATATTGCATATATATATATATATATATATATATATAATGACAGATCTTAGTTCAACAAATCTGGACAGATTTTAGTTCAAAAATCTGTCCAGATTTTATTAGAAAAAAATAAAAAAGAAAAAAAGAGAGAGTTAAAGAAAAATGAAGAAGAAGATGAAAGATCAAAGAAAGAGAAAACCAAAGAGAAGAGAAGAATCGATCGTTTGCAGTGAAGAAACAACACAAAAATCTGGGAAAAAAAAATGAAAGAAAGAGGATAAAGAATCGAAGAAGAAAAGGGAAAAGAGTCGAAGATGAATTTACCTCTTCAATCGCACCTTCGAAGGAGAGAATCAATCAGCAGCACCTTCGATTAAACCTTTCAATCGCACCTTCGATTAAACCTTTCAATCGCACCTTCGAAGTGTTCTTCAGACTCTCTTGGGAGTATTTCTGGAAGGAGATGATCGAATAGACATGGATCCCTAGCACCTTCGAAGTTCTTCAGTCTTGGAGTATTTCGGAATGAGATATGGAAGCAGCAGAGATGATCGAATGAACCCTAATTTTATTTGGTTTCATGTTTTATTTATTACAAAAGAACCCCAGATTTTTATAATTCAATAAACTAGACACAAAAAATTGCTCTGGTACTCTTTAATTTATAAAAAATCTCATTTTTTATCTCGGAGTACCCAAAAACGTACCCATGGCGTACCCATCAGTATACTGACCGTATAAAACATACCCGGTGCGTTTTTGGCGTACCCGGTACGCATGCAGCCGTATCGGTATGCGTACCCACACCCGGTAAATACCCGCTACTTGTACGATAACATTTTTGGAGTGCCCGTGCTTCATAGCAAGCAACAATATATACCGAATTAATCGAATGATGAAATTGATTCAAAATCAAATCAAAATCAAAGAGAAATGAGAAATGAAAACGCTAGAAATCAAAATCAAAATCAAAACCCTAGAAATCAAGTCAAAATCAAAGAGAGATGAGAGAGGAAAAAATGAATTAATCAAATGGAAACTGAATAAGTTAGAAACTCACAAAGAAAATCAAATCCATGGAAGAAGCTCAAAGTGTTTCTTGCCAGTGGCAATACCAACATCGCAGATGAAGGACTTTTCGAAGCGATGTTGGTTGGGGTGATGAGAGAGAGGCCATCGAAGACGGTGACCATAAGAAACACTCTACCTCTAATAGTATTGAACGCACTCCATCTCCATCTCCTTCTCACTCCATCTCTCTTTCTCTCTCTCTCTCTTATGTGTCTTGTGATGAACCCTAGCCTACTACTTTCGTTTTAATTAGAAGTAGCCAAAAGAAATGTATTTTGAAAATTTTTTTTTTTGGGTGTTGCGGCTTTTTTTTGTAGACAAAAAAAAAAAAAAAAAAAAAAAAAAAAAATTGGGAATGGTATATTTTATATAAAAATCAAATTAGAATATTTTATACAAACACACCTATTTAGGGAGTGTGATTAAATATATGTAAATATATATATATATATATATATATATATAATCACACTTATTTAAAAAGTGTGATTAAAAGGTAGTAATGTATATATAATCACACTTTAATTAGAATGTGTGATTAAAAAATATATATATATAATCTCACTCATTTAAAAAGTGTGATTAAAAAGTAATAGTGTATACATAATCACATTTTAATTAGAAGGTGTGATTAAAAATTATATAAATAATCACACTTTAATTAGAATGTGTGATTAAAAAAAATATATATATATATAATCACACTTTAATTAGAAGGTGTGATTAAAAAATATATAAATAATCACACTTTAATTAGAATGTGTGATTAAAAATATATATATATAATCACACTTATTTAAAAAATGTGATTAAAAAGTAGTAGTGTATATAAAAAGTAGTAGTGTATATATAATCACACTTTAATTAGAAGGTGTGATTAAAAAAATATATATATAATCACACTTAATTGAAAAGTGACATAAAAAATAAATATTATCACAGTCAATCAAATTAAGTGTGATTAAAATATCAGTTTAATTTTTTTTATCATACTTCTAATAAAAGTGAGATAATTTTTTTTGTCAAAGTATGATCTTTAACTATTTTTGTAGTAGTGTCATGGCTCGGTAGAAAAAAAAAATTGCACGCATAGATATATCCAACAAAATCGTGTTCACTCATGAAACAGAAACAAAAACAAAAACAAAGATACAAAGGCCCTGTTTGGTAGAGCTGTGGAAAAGTGCTTATAGCTTATGCCTAAACAACTAATACCTTATAACTATGAACATAAGCTGATTTCTGACTTATAAATTAAGCATCTCCTTAGAATGGGAATAAGGTTGTGAGAGTACTTTAGTCAGAAAATCAGCCGTTGTATCCCATTAATATAATTATATCAAATTTATTATATATTTTTTTGTAAATACTATTAAGAGAGGTAAGTGTAACTTTATCTTAATTTTATATCAGTAAAGTAAGGATTCTTTAAATTTTTTTTAGAGTGGTCCATTGTGCGATTAAAATTTAATAACAAGTCACATTAATTTTTAATATTAAATTTAAATCACATAATACACCACTTTAAAAAATTTAAAAAAAAAAACATTCTAGGAGATCTTAGGTACAGTACGTGGTACAGGAGGGACATTTGGAAGGCCGTGCACCACTCGGAACTTGAACCAAATATCTGTTCCAGCCAATGGTTTGTCTTCCTCCCATTATCCGAAATCCTTTTACCCCTCCATATTTGAGAAATTCATATCTTTCCCATTAAAATATTTTAAGCAAAACGAATGCGATATATGTACGGGTAAAAAAAAAAAAAACACATTCCTTCAATCAATTGCCACAAACCAAAGTCCTTAGTCCGACCGTCATCACTCGGTTATAATCCCTGTGACCGCCCCTCTCTCTCTCTCTCTCTCCACCAGCTTACTCTGTGTTCACCAGCTTACTCTGTGTTTTTTTTTCTTCCAATCAATCAGGTACGCCATTAGTTCATTTTAATTCCTCTTCTCTAGTGGAGAAGCTATTCATTATAAATTCATCTCTCTTTTCTGGTTGGATTAAATGGAGTTCTATCTATCAAACAAAAAAATAGAATGAAATAGAATTCTATTATTATTATTAGTTATTTTTATTTTTTACGGTCCAGTTTGCTATCTGATCCGGGAAGATGTCGTTTAGCAATTCAATAACGGCTTTTTTATTATTATTATTTTTTTAATGTTCTTTTTTTTTTTTTTTTTTTTCTTTCTTTTGGCTTCACGATTGTTTCTGTTGGTCGCGTTGCCTCTGTGTTAGTGTTTTTTTTTCCGTCCATGTATTGTATGTATATATTATATTATGATTTAAGACGATTTTGCTCTCAAAATGGTTTTCCTCTCAACTCTATATGCGAATTATAAACAAACATGCAGATAAAATAAAAGTTAAATAATTTAATTAATTTATTAATAGTTTCAAGCTTGACATCATAACTGATATGCAAAAGAAAATGTCTTGGTGACTGTTTTTATCATTTGTAGGTTGTTTGTCACTTGTTTCTGCATTTTCGTTCACATTCTTACTTGCTTATCAATAAATAAAATACTAATTGAACTCTCATCTGCCTCTGCCTCTGCCTGCTAGTCTTCTCCCGCTTGATTGTTGCACATTGACCTCTTTTAAATTTACCCAATCCTACTGGTTCTGATATCCTCGTAGGTTGTATCGACTGCTTCAAGTGTTCTTATTGATTTTTACCAGCTTAAAGTTAAAGCTCACTTCTCACGGAATCTGCGTTTGCAAAACCAAATTGGTGGTTGTCCGTTCTGTGTACCATTTTAAACCAAAACTTGTTGACAAGTTGCTTCCTTGAAAAATTAGTCCTTAAAAATTGATTGTTTTGTTTATCTATTTTGGTTCTTTTTAGAAGCCTACGAAAGTGGTCCACGTGATCTATACAGTCATTTTGTCGTGGGCTGATCACTACATTGCGATTAAAAGACTTGTGGCATGTTTTCTATACAGAAACTTTCTAGACACGTGTGATGTTATTGCGCATATATATATACAAGCAAGAGGAAGCCATATGATGGCCGCTGCTGCAGTTATGGGTCTTAGTGCAGGAAAGAGGCTCTTGAGTTCCTCCTTGTATTATTCTGATATCACGGAAAAGCTGTCTTGTTGTAATGATTATGGATTGGCATACCATCATGCTGCTTCAACAAAGAATATTATCACGGCAAAGAAGTCATCCAATAATACTAGCATTTTGTCCTACCAACAGACACAGTCCATCAAAGCTCTTAAAGAACATGTGGATACCGCTTCTGATCATTCAACTGCAGAGTGGTTTTACAGATTGAAGCACCTGGAGGTGGAGGAAAGATCTCATCCTGAATTTTCAGTGGAGGCTCTTCTCTTGTTACAAAAATCTATGCTGGAAAAGCAATGGAATCTTTCAACTGAGGCAGCAGTAGCAACTTATAGAATAAGAGAAAATACCCACAAGAAGGTACAGGTCACTGGTTCAGGGACTTCTGCTCGCAGGAGGAGAACAGATACTAGGAGGAAAGTTCTGAGCCCAAATAGTTCTGTGATGCAACTTGGTAGTACAAGTAAGCAGCTAAGATCCATTATCAGTCCAGAGCTGCTTCAGAACCGTTTGAAAGGTTATGTGAAGGGTGTAATAAGTGAAGACTTGCTCACCCACTCTGAAGTAGTGCACCTATCTAAAATAATAAAATCTGGTCTTTACTTAGAGGAGCAGAAATTAAGGTAATACTTCAGTTTTCTTTGTTATTTATTTGTTATTTTATTTTTATTTTTTGGTTATGTATTTGTTTATTTTGAGTGAATGAACCATTTTGATTCAGTAACTTCTTTTGTTACTTTCAAGGCCCTGACCATGGATGTCACTTTTTTCCCTGTATAAGATGTTTGCTGCAGTTAAACGGAGCCAATATACATAGTTTTGCTCCTCTAGGATAAATGAAATGCAAGAAATTCTTGTTTAGTTATTGCTTTTGCTTAGTTCACTTTTTTCCCTGACTAGCTCTTGTTTAGTTTTGGCTTTTGTTTTGATCTTTTACATTGTTCAAGGACTCCTTGTCCTCTCCCCTTTTCTAGCTTTTGCTTAATAAAATTTTTCGTCACTTTTCAAAAAAAAAAAAAAAAAAAAAGAAGAAGGAAGAAAAATGCAAGAAATTCTGTTCATACTTATTTACTTCTTCATCCATTTTTTTGTGAAAGATGACACATTTTTCATGTAAATCTGGTCCTCCCAGTTAATCTTTAGGTCTTCCCTTGCTGTAGTTATTTTGTTTTTGTCTTGCTGTCCTTGTAGTATAAGAGTTACAAGCTATTTGACTGCAGATATAACTCATTTCCTTTGTATTGTATCATTTGCATATCATTCGTTAAAGCTCCATTTGGCGGTGTGTGGCTTCTAATAAAATGCTTTAATTAAGAATTTGTAAAGAAGATATTGTTGCAAAATCTTTGGTACTATTTTGTTTCTGCATGTTGATAAAAGATTTCATTTCCTCCTTTTTTTGCCAAAGCAACTGAATTGCTAACCAAACCAAACTAAGTCTTGTATCCCAATCAATTGAGTCGGCTACATGAACCTTTTTCGCCATTCAGCTCTGTTAAGGGTTATATGCTCAATTAGCGCTTCCCCTCATGTTAGTTTAGATCTTCCCCTCTCCCAAACATTTCCATCTAGTTGTTACTTCACTGATTAGTGCTGTTTTGGTGATTCACCTCTAAAAGAATTTTAAAAATAAAGCCAAAACACTGTAAAGCATTCTTAAGGACTGCAAAAACTCTTCTAATCTAAATGTACCACAGCATCAAATGGAGCCAAAAAAAATTATTAGGGCCGTGCCAACAGAGAAACAGATGTCGGATAGATGGAAATGATTCTGAGTCATTTTTCTTCTTGGTTAGCTATGAGTCATTTTTTACTTTGCTTCCTAAAATATATTCATTTTTATTATTTGGTCCATACTTTTGAAGTGAGACTGTCAAACAGATATATTGATTTCTGTCAGAGAAAAAAAATTATTTTCTTATTGTTTGCATGATTTGTGCTGAATGGGGATTTCAGACTGAAAGAAAGTTTAGGATATGAGCCTTCTGAGGAGCAACTTGCAACTTCCCTGAAGATTTCTCGTGCTGAGTTACAATTGAAACTGATAGAGTGTGCTTTGGCAAGAGAAAAGCTAGCAATGAGTAATGTCCGTCTGGTCGTGTCTATTGCACAAAGATATGACAACATGGGTGCTGAAATGGCTGACCTTATTCAGGTGATTGTCTTTCTGTTAGCTTCAAGCTTTGAGATGCCAATATCTTACACTTTCTCTAATCTGTTTAATATAGACCTGTGGATTCCTCTTATACGTGGAATTGCCTTTACACCTCATGTAGGGTGGCCTGATTGGACTGCTCCGGGGAATTGAGAAATTTGATTCTTCCAAGGGATTCAAAATTTCTACTTATGTTTATTGGTGGATACGTCAGGTGAGGTCAACATTTTCCTTTGAAATGTGAACAATTGAGAACATGGCAAAAGGATAGTTGCCATCATCAATAATTTATAGATTCTTTATGATCTTCATTGCATTGGGATGATTATCGTCTTATATCAGGCAAAATTATAGTTTGTAGAATCCAATTTGTAATAACTGGGACAAGCAGCTGCAGAAAGTATTCCAAGTGAGTCTTTTTTTTTTGGTAAGTCACAAGTGAGTCTTTGACATCCAAAAGAACTAATGCTTAATTTGGTTCACTGGAATGAGATGGAATGGGATGGAATGGTCATTCCTTAGGCTCTATAATGGAATGGTCATTCCCTTACAATGGTGAATGATGATTCCATTTGTAAAGCATTTTTCATTATTTTTTTAGTCAACCAAACATGGATATGATGATTATTCTGTTCCATTTGATTCCAGTGAACTAAACACTACTTAAGAGCATGGCCATTCAAATGTGAACATGCAGAAATCATTTCAGTTGTGATCACGAAGCAGACCCCACTGTATTCATGCATCTTGAAGGCTATTTGATGTCAGACCCACAATTAAATGACAGGGCACTTGGGTTAATCTTTTCAATTTGTATCCTATTTTGAGAAGGTTGATATGGTTCTAAATTGATTTTTCCTAGTAAGTTACCAGAATTTGAATTATTTACTCCTATATTTGCTTTATTTTAGAAGTTCAGTGCTTTTTTGTGTATGGAAATTAAGCCTTTTTTGGTCATCATGTTGGGATAGGATCGATCAAGTTAGAAGTTTTCTGGGTTAATTTTAGAGCATGCACACAGCATATTGTAGATGATTACAGTAACAACCTATGAGCTCGTCCAAAGGGCTAGCTGAGGAGATCATTTGGAATCATAGTCCCTACTTCTATACAAACTTAAGATGCTGGTCTAAGCACATGCCAACCGTGATCAGGGTCATTAACACTTGCGAGAATAACTTTCTATTAAAAACACATCTTTTATAGATTATGACTTGGATCAGATCAATTCTTCTTTGATCTTGTGGCTGCCTATGTTTGGCATCCACGTGGCAAGCCACACCGATATTTTGTTTTCCTTGTCTCTTACTTCTCACTTTATTTTCATTCTCTTTTTTTTTTTTTCTTTCGTATCCTCTTATCTAACTCTTCCCTCTTGCTCTCATTTTCTTCTTATTCTCACTGTAAATTAATTTGATACCTTCACAATTACAAGTCTAAACTTTTTCAAGGAGTTCTTTGCTTTCTATAGTTTTGTCTCTTTCTTCTTTATCTCCTCACAAGAATTTGTGTTTTTCTTCCTTTAAAAACCATTGTCATGTGCATTGCATTAATTTTGGTGCAAGAGGCAAAGATCTTGTGATCTTTAAAGGGGGATCATATTCCACATCTTTCCTTTCACCTGAGATGCAATCTTCTCCTGCAATACTAGTTCATTAATGGAGAATGCTAACATGAATACATCAAGGTTATGTTTTCTGTGGCTGGATGAGTTTATTGCAACCAAACTACTTGTTTTGGATTCCATGAAGGTCTCCAAGTGCATGATATGATCTCCATTCTATGGAAGTTAAAATTAAGAAAGCCCAAGGTAGTTCAAGGTAGAAAGGCCACAATCACTTACTAATTACTGAAAACACCACTTGTATACAATTTGTATCTGTTTTGATTAAACAAACTGTTTTGCCATTCTAAAAAAGAATCTGTGGAATCTCTGTTTAATAGTAGCAGTGATCAAGTAGCTCTTGTGATGTCGTGTATGCTTCCATCATCCACAAAACTTCAAGCTGTCAAATAACTTGAACCCTATTAATCCTCTGTGATTCTTGTGTTCACAAGGTGTATGTGAAACCAAGTGTGCTGCAACCTCAATAACTTTTCTGGGAAGACGAGTTTAATGATTTTAGTTTTGACTTTTCTCGGATGAAATACAGAAAATCTGAGTTCCTTGTTATTCAAGAAAACCCCAAAATCATGTCACTTTTGTTTTTATGAAATAAACTGCATATTATTGTAGTTTTTTTTTTTTTTATTAATAGATCTTTTGTCTGTGTTTGTAAACTTAGAACAGCTGTCAATTTCTCTTTCATGCAGGGTGTTTCGAGGGCATTAGTTGAGAATTCAAAAACCTTAAGGTTGCCTACCCATTTGCACGAAAGATTAAGTTTAATCCGCAATGCAAAGATGAAACTGAAAGAGAAAGGGATAGCTCCATCCATTGATGTAAGTCTAACTGACAGCTATGTGCTTTAATGACAGTAGCTCATACTTCCCATGTCAACATACCTACATAAATATATGAAAACATGCCTAATCAAGAATCCTGATTTAGCTATGTTATGCTATAGTTCTGTAAACTCGTCTTGTTTCTTCAACTTTTTTTTTCAACTTTTACATTTCAGAGAATTGCAGCATGCCTGAACATGTCCCAAAAGAAAGTCAGGAATGCAACAGAGGTACTAAATATTTTGAGCTCTATATTGTCTCAATAAGTTATTCCAGGGTTCCCTCCATGTGTAATATCTCCTTGCTTAATGTAAAATATCTCTGTTTGCAGGCAATTAATAAGGTCATCTCACTTGATAGGGAAGCATTCCCCTCTTTAAATGGTCTTCCAGGAAAAACACTTCATAGTGTAAGTGTTCATATAGCAATTCAATTATCTCAATTTGAAAATAAACTTTTATTAACACTACTTCCCAAAACAAACTTTTATTAACACTACAATCCCATTTTTCTTTCCTTTTTTTTTATTTTGACTTATGAGATGAAGTTTTTGACTCCTCTTTTTATCTTTCCAGTACATTGCAGATAATCGCCTCGAGATCAACCCATGGCATGGAGTAGACGAGTGGACACTCAAGGTAGTAAGGCAACAAAAGAATTGTTTAATTGTTACAATGTGAACTTTTTATTACAAAAATTTCAGCACTGAACATGAAAAGTAAATTGCCTGCCTCTTTGTCTCCAATGAAAAATGATTAATAAATGGCAATGTGATGCATCAATGATTATCCCCTCATATTATCCAAACCAAACCAAATTAAGTCTTGGTCCCAATCAAGTAGGGTTAGCTACACGAATAATTTTTCGCCATTCAACTCTATCAGCTATGTGTTCAGCTAAATTAAATAAATTCATATCGCTTTTTATTACCGCATCCCATGTCAACTTAGATCTTCCCCTCCCCTAACATCTCCATTTATGATGATCCTATCACTCTTCCTTACCATTGCATCTATAGGTCGTCATTGTACATAACCAAACCATCTTAACATGTTCTCTCTCAATTTATCTTCAATAGTTGCTACTCCTACCATTTCATGAATATATTTATTTTTAATTCTATCTTTTCTAGTCTTACCACATCCATCTAAGTATTCTCATCTCAGTTACCTTCATTTTATGAACATGTTGTTTCTTTGTTGCTTAAAGTTTGTCTCGTAAAGCATCACTGAGACCATATAGTAGTTCTATAAATTTTTTCTTTCAATTTAGTTGGTATTCGAAGGGCGAACCTAGCGTAGCCGTGAAGTTACCCCTTGGTGACCTGGTGGTCACGGGTTCGAGTCGCAGAAATAGCCTCTCTGTTTGCGAGGGTAAGGCTGCATATATCAACCCTTCTCCAGACCTTGCTTAAGCAAGAGTTTCGTACACTGGGTATGCCCTTAAATTTAGTTGGTATTTGTTGATCACATAATATGCCAAACACACTCCTTTACTTGAGCCAATGTACTTTGATTCTATGAATCACATCATCTCCAACCTCACCATCCTTATTGATAATCGAACCTATATAACGAAAATATTCACTATTTGTTATCTTCTAGTTTTCAATCTTCATTTCTCCATTATTTTCACTTTCGCTATTGATAAAGTTACGGTCCATTATTTCTACTAATTTTAAACCCTTTTGACTCAAGTGCTCCTCTAAATTTCTAATTTAGTGTTAATTCTTTCCTTAGTTTCGTCTACTAGAACAATATCATCAACAAACAACATACATCATGGGATGTGATCATGAATGTGTTTAGCTAATTAATCCATGATTGGGAACTCACATGATCTAATTGTAGTCACAACTCCATTATAAATGTCCTTTTATCGCATCAATCTATCCTTTGGTTACAATGTTTGCCTCTAACACCCACCATAATATATCTCTAGAAACCCTATCATAAGCTTTTTCTAGATCTATAAAAACCATATTTCCCCTCATATTATCCTGCTCAAAATGAAAATTTGATACCCCTAAGTATTTAAATTATTGTTTGCAGCATGCCTTGAGACCTACTCTCATGCCTTGAGGAGAGAGGCTCTCATAAGACTTGTATCTTAAAGCTTGCCTTTGACCTAAAACCCACTTTATGCATTCATTAAAAGGTAAAGGCTTTCATCAGAGTCTAGGACTTACAGTATCATTGCACTTTGTACTTCTATCCTGTAAACTTATTCAATGGTATTTTAGTCTTTTGTTGTCAAACATATTTAAAGTTTGCAAAACAATTTTTGTTTTATTCGACATTGTAGATTTGAGAAAACCGATGTTTGGAAGGTAAAGACCACGGGCTCACAAATTCTTTCCAGGGTTGCTGGGGGTTTAGGTTTTCAGATGTACGTAAAATTGTTCAACTCGACTATAATCAAGTTGGTAAATGCAAACATGACCCAATCATAATTGGATCAACTATAATCGGCCTGGTTATGACTGACCCATATGCCAAGTTTAGAAAGTGAAAAAGTAAATGTCTTGGTACTAAAATAACAACATTATTGGAAAGAATATATATATGTACATCTATGAAAGAACTTCTACCAATAAAAGTTCCTAGTTAGTGGGATATAGGATTGGAAGGTCTATGCTAACCAAACTATTGGCAGTCAGGTTAAATGTGGGGTGATCTTTTTGTAGTCCAAGGGTGGATGTGGACCCACCTTGAACCCCTTTATTTTGGGCTGGTTGGTGGTTTTTCACTAGCTGCATGCATGATTATATACTAGCACCTGGATATGCACCAATTTTTTTGTAATTTTTTATTACAATTAAGAAAAATTCATTGAAAGCAACAAGAAGGGGACACAACCAATATACATGCACATTCTTATACATAGAGACACTCTTTTATTTGTGTTGTGTTGCTATGATATGCCAATTGGATTTTTAGCCTTTTGTTCTACCTAGTTTTTTTGTCTATATATACATTTTTTGATGTTGTTTTCACTTTCTAGACTAGCGAGGAAAATTAACACCAATAATTCATTTTGCAGGATGAGGTAAACAAACTAATTAGTACAACTCTAAGAGAACGGGAGAGTGATATTATACGGCTTTACTATGGCCTGGACAATGAATGTCTTACTTGGGAGGATATTAGTAGACGGTGGGTACACTATCCATTACATCTCTCAGGTGGAAAAATGTGCTCATATACTGACCACCTACTTAGAAAATGCTCTAGAGTTGATTCTATCATGCATGTTCTTGAAATAAAAGGAAGAAAGTCGATTTTCAGTTATATTATAGGAAAACACCTTTTTCAATGTCTTTTCATGTGGTCGGCACTCTAGAATCATGTCATTCAGATGAATTTTAGGTCTCTGATTAGTGCAACTTCTTGTATGTGATTTTGACATGATTTAAATTTCCATTTATAGAGATAGTAGCCAATCATCAAGGATATTTAATTATGCAGTTCATGTATAAGCTAGATCATGTAATTTGAACCTATGCATTGGTGCTTTATTGCAATTTCAAAGTCTTTTTTCCCTGCCTACTCATAGAAATACTTAACTACTTTTCCTCTTCTTTCTTTTTTTTAAATCAAAATTCAGTAGTTTTGATGATTTAATTTTGCCCGAACCTCCAGGATAGGTTTGTCCAGGGAAAGAGTTAGGCAAGTTGGACTCGTTGCACTAGAGAAACTAAAACATGCTGCGAGGAAGAGAAGGCTGGAGGCCATGCTGGTGAAACATTGATTTGGTATGTTTGTTGCAGAAAATAGAAATTGCATGTAAATATATATCGACAAAGTAAAGTTGGAATCTCCAATTTATTTTCTCTATCTTGGAATCTCCAATGGAAATGAAATAAATTAGCATGTGTGATGAATATATGAGTATCTTATCTTTTCTTCACTTTTTTCCTTTCAGCATTAGAGTGATCTCTCGTCCATGGATATGCAGATTTTTTGTTGTTTCAGAGATTTAGAAATAATGTACAACTTGGGATTGATGCAATTTCTATATATGACTACTTTCAACCTCTCATGTTTTAATTTTGCCTAAATTACACCTTTTTTACTCAAGTACTCTAATCTAATTTTCACTTTGGCTCCTCATCTTCTAATTGCAACAATTAAGTTATTAAATTTTAATCCTTATTTTAATATAGTCCTTCCATCATCCCACCATTTGAAATTTGAGTGAAAGTTAAAATAAGATAGACTAAAGCGGAATTTGAGTGAAATTTGGAGGGTGAAAAGTTTAATTTGTCATACAATTTTTCTCTCTATGACCCTAAATGTGCTCACATAGCTCTCATGTGATTGGAGGATCATATTCAAACTAGAGTTAAAATTTGAAAAATTAATTATTGAAATTAAAAGATGAGATTCAAGGGTACAAAGTGGAAGGAAGCATTCCAATTCATATGTTTGGTATGTTGGAATGATGTCTGAAATGAAATGGAACTTAAACTATATTCTGTAAAAAAAATGATTCCTTAGACATTTCGGTTAAATTTTGGGAAAATGACACTTTAGTGTAAATAAATTATTTTCAAATTTAATTGAGTTTTTGGAACTTATTTTTTTGATTTTTTTAATAATTAAAATAAGTTTGAAAAAAAAATTAAATGCCAAAAAATATATTTTTGGATTTTCAAAAATATTTCTGTTCAAAAAAGAGAAAAACATATGAAAATAATTTGTTCATTATTATTTATATATTTTTCACCCAACTAATTTTTAAATTTTTTTCAAAAAAAAAAAAAGGATTTTAAACTCAACCAAACATAGATGTGTTTGGATCTATATAAACGATGGTCATGGTATAAAAGAATACAATACAAAGAAAAAGGAATAGAAGTACGGGAAAAAAGGAAATAGAAGGGGACGGTGGAGGTGGAGGTGGAGGTGGAGGTGGAGGTTGGGAATGAATTTGAAGAGGAAGATATGGAGATTTAGAATTTGGGTTTGGATTTAGGATTTGAATTTTAAATTGTGGGTTTTGAATTAGAAATTAGTTTTATGAGTAAATCGGAAAAAATTACAAATGTTAAAGGTCAAAATGAGAGAAAAAAAAAAACCTAAAAGTCTATAAAACTGAAAAGGATAAATTACACTTACCTCCCCTAAGGTTTACCTTAATTACAGATATCTCCCCTATAATTTCAAAAATTACATAGACCTTCTTTACTTTTGAAAATAATAGTCAGATTTCCCATTTTTGTTAAAAGAGCCTAAACAACGTTAACTTGACAATGGAATTGATCATAATACCCTTCAAACACATTGTGAAAAGACACAACTAACCCTTAATGTAAAAAACCCCTCTTATTCATTTTTCTTAGGATTCCCAATCAGAAAAACGAAATAAAGAGAAAAGTGAGCAACGAAGGAATGGAAGAGAAGAAAGAGTAGTGATTTTGTCAAAGATCTGCTCCAATTATCTTTCACAGTGCAAAGCGTGAAAGATTTTAATCGGTTTATTTTGTTATTTAGGGCTTCTAAGTAAGTTCTTTAACAAATCTCTTCAATATTAAAATTTCTGGAAAAAAAATATTCAATACACGGGTTTAGGGTTTACGAATGAAGGAATTTTAGAGTTTTGGGAGTTTTATTTGCCTAATTTTGAACTAATTTTTATGGTTTTAGAGTTTTATTTTTGGGTATTTAGGGTTTTTTTTTCTTCTTTTAGTTTTTAATCAAATATTGTAATTTTTGAATTACTAAACATTATTACCTACTAGATTTGGAGTATAAGAATGTTTGTTAGATTTTGTCAAATTATTATTGATTTAGGTTTTTTTTTTTTTAGATTTTATTCAATGTTTATTGATTTAGGGTTTTATTATCTGTTTAATATTGTAAAAAATATATACGAATATTGTAATTTTTTGGATTATTAAGCATTATTACTTAATATTGTGTATTATTCATTGATTTCAATTTGTTTATCTATTTCAATCATGCTAGCTTTGGAATTGGTTAAAATTGTTTTATTGAAATTTATTGAATTGGTTCAATCTATTTATATGTTCAAATTAAATGTTTGTCTATTCAAATTAAATGTTCTTTTATTACTATTTCAACCATGGCTACATTTCCTTCATTTGATTTAGTCATCCAATACAACGGTAAAGTGGGCAAAGTATACAATGTAGAGCCTAATATGTATTGTCATGTTGATCTCTTGAAGGATGTACATGAATCAGTTCTTAGTAACATAGGTTTGAATGAGGCTCTTGTTATTCATTCGTACTATGATATACCTGGTACTGATAAGAGAAGAATGTTAGAAAATGATCTTGATGTATTGGATATGTTTTACATGCAAAGTGTGAGTAGAACAATTAACTTGTATGTAGATGTTGTTCATTCTATTGGATTTGAGGTGGAGAAGTTAATGATGGTGGGTGGAGAATGGTGATGGTGATGTTGAGGGGGATGATGAGTACCACATGGATGATTTTGTTGGCTTTAGTGGTGAAGACAAAGATTGGAATGAAAATATGGCTACTGAAAATGATTTTGATAGCACAAGTAGTGAATATATCTTAAGTGAAGATGATGACTTAGGTGAAGATGATGGTGCACTTAGTGATTATTAATCTGGAGATGATGCAATGGTCTATGATGTTAGTACTACTGATGATTTGGATGACGAATCTAATTATAGACCTAAGACGAGGAATTTCAAGGGAAAACAATTTTATTCTAGTTTTATTCATAGACCTAAGACGAGGAATCTAATTTTATTCATATTTCAATCCACAAGGGGAAGTGGTATTGGAAAAGGGGATGATATTTGTAGATGTAAACAACATCAGAGTTGCACTCAAAGATTATAGAGTGGAAACTGGGTTCAAGATTGTTAGAGATAAAAATAAGAAATCTAGGGTAACTGCCTACTATGCTACTGATGGATGTCCTTGAAGGATTCATACATCTCCTTTTCCAGATGGGATAACTTACAAGATAAAAACCCTAGTTCCCAGCACACATGCAGTAGGTTGAACCAAAATACTAAGGTGTAGACCCAACTTTCTTCGTGTGCCCCCCCTTTTGGAGAGGCCCGAATTGGTCTCCTACAGTTCGGACTCCTGTCACGGTTCTGAATCTGATCTCACAAAGTGCAATGTGAGACCGATAAACACCAAAGAGTCCAATCCGGCAAATCATTTTGGAAAATCAGATTTTGAAACAAATAATGCCAAAAATGGACTGTTTTGCCAGATTATAGAGTCGCCACCTAAATATTTTATTTTGGAAAATTTAGGAAACCCTGACTCGTGCCAAAGGCCACGTGTCCGCCATCACCAAAGTTGCCTCAGCTCGAGAACTTGGGTACGAGAGGGGAAGGTCTTGAAATGAGCACCCTCGCTCGCCTAATCAAAGGATCGGCCTCTACTACCATGATATGTTGTTTTATAAATCTCATGTGTTCTTATCCGATTATTAATCTAACTTTACTATGTGACGCACACATACAAGTATAGACTAAGTCATAAGATTTGGAACAAATCAACTCAAGTTTGTTTTAGAAAATGGTTTGAAAGTGCCATTCACAAGTGGGCTAAAACACAGTGTAGACACCCCATTTTTGACCGTCCTCAAGACTTGGATATGCTTGCAGGTACATCCAATGACAAGTTTGATTGCTCGTCAAGTACTCGAATTTTGCGACAGAATGTCACAGGTTTGAGCTTTCCAAACCTTGTGTCCTTTCTGCTTCATTTTTGGACCACGTGTTGGTCCTTTCAGCATGATTCTTGTGGTGCACTGCTGGCCTTTTTTTGGCATTGCCGGCCATCAATTTAGCCCTGCCGGCTATTAATGAGGCCTGCCGACCATCAATGAGGCACTGTCGGCCACCATGTTTTAACAGATATTATTTTAGATCTTTTGAGCTAGTTGTGCCTCACTAAGCCATCCTCCATACACGTGTATGGAGGGATGAAGGCAAGTTTAAGCTTGTCAAGCAAGCTTTTGCTTGCATTGCTTATATAAAGGGAGGCCCCTCTTCCTATCCTGAGGTTGAGAAAATTTGGAGACAAAATCTCTTTCTCTCTGTAGAATTCTCACTCTCTCTCTTTATATTGTGCTCAATAGTGCCTTACAGTGTGTTTTCTTCGCAATTTTGAAAAGGAACACTTAGTCAAACACCATTACCTTGGAGCTGAGGTTTTTGAAGGTTTGTTTGGAACTTAAAAGGCTGGTTTTGGCTCAGAGGAAGACCTACCTTGCTACTGTGCTTCAAGGGTGAGCATGTTCCCCTTTTAAGCTTATTTTTGTATATCATGTTAGCCACCTTTGCATGCTGTTTTAGGCTTGGTTGTTAACTACAAAAAGCTCTGATTTTAAGTGTTAAAAATGCTGGTTTGACTCCTTGTTGGAGTTTGGGGTGGTCTACCCTCTTTCTTTGCTTATTTGTTAAGCTTTTAAGCCATCCTTTGAAGCTTTTGTAATAGCCTTTGCATGACCTTTCTACCACTGAAACTCAAAGGAATTTCAGTGGTGGAAAGGTGGTTTTGAGGTCCAAAATGGGAGGGGGTGGTCCCCTCTCCTTTTGTCTTGCTTGCTTGTGTTGTTGGCCTATCAAACGAGCATGTGTTTCTACTCTTTTGTGACTTAGTTCGAGAATTTTTTTGGCTTTGTTTTGACATGATTTAACTCTGTTTTTGGGTATTTGGGTCACCTCTTTCTTGCTTTTGGTACTTGTAGTGCAATCATGTTTGTTGGCCTAACATGCTTCATGCTTTAGTTCATTTCTAGCATGTATTAGCTTTGCTCCAGCACATTTTTGCCACTAATTTAACATGCTTAAGGTCTGTTTTAAGTGGTCTTGGTCATATATGCTTAGCTTTGTATAGCTATAGTGTAGTTGGGCTTCACTAGCTTTGTGTTTGAGGTCCCTAACATGCTTTGAATTAGATGATTGCATGCCTTAACCTCATTTCTCACATGATTTCAGTGTATATAGCATGGTCACACTCTCACATGTTCCACTCTTTCAATGCTTTTAAGAGATGTGCCTTATGCCTTGTTTGTGAGCCAATACGTATGCATGCTTGTCTAAGCTTTTGGGCTATCATTTCAGCATGTTTTAGCCTTTGATTTGGCATGGTTGAGCTCTGTCTAGAGCTGGTTTGGTTGTTTGGGCTATGTATTGCATACTTCTTGTGTAGTGCTCTTTACTAGCCTTGTGCTTTAGGTCTTCTAGGATGCCTTATTTGTGATGTTTATATGATATGACATCATTTAACACATAATTTCAGAGCATATAGCCTTATTATACTCTCATGTGTTATCACTCTTTCAATGCTTTTGAGAGTTAAGCATTATGCCTTGTTTGTGAGCCAATGCATGAACATCATTCTCTTGCCTTTCATGCTATCATTTCAGATCATTTTGGCCACTGTTTTGGCATGTATGAGGTCTGTTTGGGGTTGGTTTAGTCCATTGAACATTATATTGCATGGTCCTAGTGTTGTATCCTTCACTAGTTTTAATGCTTAAGTCTCTTAACGTGTTGTGCATGCGTTGTTTACATGATAGAGTCTTGCATTTCATGCCAAGATGAGCATGTTGTTTGCATTGCATTGTGTTCAACCGAACGTTATGTTGAACACAAGGTGGATTGGCCCACTTCATACTCAAAGTGATGAAAGTGAGTCAATCCCCTTTGTCTCCATTGCCTTTGATCACTTATGATAAGGCCGTGGTCTTAGTGTCTTGTTTGTTGTGCATTCATCGAATTTGTGCAAGTTGGATCTTTGGCCATCATGCATTGAGATGCTTGATTGATGGTCTTGGAACCAATGGTGCCTCTCCCTTGATGTTTTGAGGTGATATGGAGTGGCATAGTACGTACATATCCTTGGGAGACCCTCCATTTTCCTCTAGTTTGTGCTCTGTTACAGAATGGTGGTGCAGCACATCAGTGGCTGCCAGCGCTTTGCAGATGGCCGGCACTGCGTCATCATTGGCCGGCAGTGCACATCATTGGCCGGCAGAAGCTTCTCATGGGCGACAGGCCACTAGTGGATTCCTCAGAGTTGGTTTGGTAAGGTGGAGTAGAAAGTTCCTAAAGACACCCTGCAAATAGAGCCTCTCAAGAGCAAATCGAAAGGCGTTTCGAGGCAACAACCGAGAGCATGCATCCTTCATTGTTCAAGACAGAAGCTGAGGCAGCCTAGTTTACATATCTTACATGCTTAGTAAGATGCCATGATTAGTTAATTTGTTAATTAATTAAAGTATTGTAATAATTAGTAATTGGTTTGCTAGTTATTCGATTTGGTTGTGTAATAATTACTCTAATTAGATTATTAGATTAGTTGATTAGCTTAGCTTAGATTAGCTTAGCTTATTCGGACCCTCCGTCGAGAGGGCAAAATGTTGTAATAAGGGTGCGTGTGTGTGTATGCATGTCTTCCAACCCCATTTCTTTCTCCTTTTTACTTATCAGCTTTCGATGATTAGTTTTAGGGCATGTTTTGATTAGCATTCTTATGCTTGCATGCGTGCATTATTCAATTGTCTTGCATGCAATGGGCTCAGCGCATCTTACAAACTGCATTGTATTTCAATACACTTACTTAAATACGTGTTTTAAAGCCTGTTATCAAGTATTGCATTCATGTGGTATCTTAGATAGCCGAGCCCACTTAGTTGCATTTTTTGCATGTGTTGCACTAGGGATTTTAACATAGCTAGGATCATGCATAATTTCTAATTAGCTTTTGTTTTGGCTTGAAGTACACTATAAGTGTTTACGCTTTAGCATACTGCATGAGTGTGAGTAATTGCCATGTTTAGCATGCTTGCCATGAGGCTATGTGCTTAAATGATTAACTGCATGAATGCCTATGGATGAAGGATTTATTGCTTGAATTGGAACAATTCATTAAAATGTGCATTTTAAGCCCACTTTGCGGAGTGGCAAAATCACGTTGTTTTAAAGCCCACTTGAGGGTGGCAAATCCGAGCTTTAGCCTACTTGCGAGTAGCACTTTCAAATCATTTTCACAAACAAACATGAGATATTTTGTTCCAAATCGAGTGATTTAGTCTATACTTGTATGCTGTGCGCATCACATAGTAAGTTAGCTAATAAATCAGAACAAGAACACATGTGTTTTCAAAAACAACATATCATGTTAGTAAAGGCCAATCTTTGATCGGGTGAGCGGGGGTGCTCATTTCAGGACCTTCCCCTCTCGTACCCAAGTTCCCAAGCCGAGGCAACTTTGGTGATGACGGACACGTGGCCTTAGGCACGAGTCAGGGTTTCCTAAATTTCCCAAAATAAAATATTTAGGTGGCGACTCTGAAATCTGGCAAAGCAGTCTATGTTTGGCGCTTTTTAATTAAAATCGATTTTCCAACACGATTGTCGGATTTGGACTCCTTGGTGATTTATCAGTCTTACATTGCACTTTGTGAGATTAGATTCAGAACTGTGACAAGAGTCTGAACTATAGTAGCATGAACCCAAATCCGTTCCCTCTCTAAAAGGGGGCGCGCGGAGGAAGTTCAGGCAGTCTACACGCGGATTTGCCACTCTCAAGTGGGCTTAAAACATGATTTGCCGCTTTGCAAAGTGGGCTTAAAACTCGCATTTGTCAATTTGCTCCAATTCAAGTAATCAAAGTCTTCACCCATAGGCATTCATGCAGTTTAACACTTAAGCAAATAGCCTCATGGCAAGCATGCTATCATGGCAACACTCACACTCATGCAAGTATGCTAAAGCGTAACACTTACAATGTACTTCGAGCCAAAACAAACGCTAATTAGAAATATGCATGATTCCTAACAATACAAGAATGCCTAATGCAACACATGCAATAATGCAACTAAATAGGCTCAGCTATCTAAGATGGCATACGAATGCAACAATTTGATAACATGCTTTGAAACACGTATTCAAAGAAGTATTGAAATACGATGCAGTTTGAATGATGCGCCGAGCCCGGTGCATGCAAGACAAATGAATGAATGCAAACATGCAAGCATAAGGTATGCTAACCAAAACATGATCCCTAAACTAACCATCGAAAACAGTTAAATAAAAGGGAGAAAGACGTGGGGTTGGAAGACATACATACACGCATGTACACTTATTACAACAATGTGCCCTCATGAAGGAGGGTCCGAATGAATAAGCTAAGCTAATTATTACAAACCAACTAATTAACTATTCTAGATAATTAATTATTACAACACAATTAAACAACTAGCTATGTTAAGCTAATTAAAGTATTACAACCAAATTAAACTAATTAATTGCAACACATGTAAATAATCAGATACAACTAGCTAACAAAGCAATGAATTGGCCTTGCATGCGAGGGAGATATGCATGCTCGGTTGCTTCTTTCCCAAAAATCCACCGCCATGCCACCGATTGCCTCTCTTTGCACCTTTTTTGTTTGCTAAATATTGAACCAACTTCTAGACTGCCACAGCTCCAAAACAGGAACACTTTTGCACAAAAATTCGTTGGTGGCTGATCGGCCACAAAAGGTGGCTGTCGGCCACAAACATTGGCCAATCAGCTAGTTTAATGGCTGGTCGGCTACCTCAAGTGGCCGGTCGGCCACCTATTTTTTCAAAATTCTGTTTTTGCTGCAACAGAGAGCAACAGAGGCAAAACAATGTATTTGTAAGGAAATGTGTGTACTGCCACCCCCCTCATCATTTCTTAAGCTCAAAGGAGTGTGGCACTTGGCTCTCAAGCCACCAATCAAGTGTTTTCATGCATGATAGCCAAAGAGTCAAGCTTGTACAAGCTTAATGAATGCGCACATAAGACTCAAAGGGTTACCAACCTATCATGCATGATCAAGGGTGGTAACGACCAAGAAATGTGACACATTTCATCACTTTGAGTATGAAATGTCCCACATTTCTTGTGTTTGGATTAACCTCCGATTCAAACACATGCAATGCAACACAAATGCTTATCTTGCACAAGTTTTACTTTGCTCATTTTACTTACACATTTTAGCATTACCGATTAATCCTTTAACCGATAAAGTCCAATGTGATTGTCCTCTAACAAGAGAGGGGTCAACCAAAGGATTGTTTACGACATGAGAGAGATCATGCATTTGGCTAGGAGGAACCCTCAAAAGAGGGTTAAAGCCATTGAGCACAAGCTCTATCTCAAGTTTAAACACAACATAAGGTCAACCAACCCTCAAAACAAATGGAAAAAATGAAGAAATAAAGGAGGTTGCAGACCTTTATAGTGCTGAAATGACATGCTAAAGACCGTAAATCATGCAAGCAACATATGCACATCATGTTCAAAAGCTAAAAGCATTATACTAGTGAAGAGCATTACACTAAAGGCATGCAATATCAAGCTTGAATGACCAAACCAGCTCTAGACAGAGCTTAAACATGCCAAAACAATGGCTAAATCATGCTGGAATTGAAGCACAAAAAGCAAGAAAAACATGCTCACATGTTGGCTCACAAATAAGACTCAAAGCACAACTCTGAAAGCAACGAAAGAGTGAAGTTTGTGAGAGTGTGACAGAGATATGCGCACTGAAATCACATGCTAAATGATGCTACAACATGCAACCATCTCATGCAAAACATGTTAGAGGCCTTAAAACACAAAGCTAGTGAAGGCATTTGCACTACAACCATGCATAACAAGTCTCATATGCCAAGAAGGCTCAAACCAGAGCTAAAGCATGCTAAATCAGTAGCAAAAACAAGCTGAGATCAAGTCACAAAAAGGTAGAAAAACATGCTCACATGTTAGGCCATCTACACATGCAAACAAGACACAAGAAGGGGAGGCCAACCCCTCCTATTTTGGACCTCAAAACATGTTTTCTACCATTGAAATAACTCTGAATTTCAGTGGTTTGAAGGACCAAAAAATTTGTTTTGAAAGCCTTGAAAGATGATGCAAAGGCTCATCCAAATAAGCAATAAGAAGGGGAGACAACCCCTTTACACAAAATGACTTTAAACCACCATTTTTAGGACTGAAAAATAGAAGTTTTTGTAGTTGAAAACCAGGCCACAAATAGTTTGAAAAGGTGGCAAAACAAGCTTAAATAGGTGAGTCTTATACCTCTTGATGGAAAGACACAACTTAAGCAACAATCTGAGCTTAAACCACCTTCTAGAGCTCAAAGGAAGCTCCAAGAGAGCTTCAAGCAACCTTAGCCCAAAGATGAACCACTTTTATCAAGGATGTCTAGGCAAACGAGAGGTGTTTCTCTACTTGCATGCACAAAATGCAAGAGAGAGAAGTCTAGAAAGAGAGGATTATAGAGAGAGAGAGAGAGAGAGAGATTTTAGAGAGAGAGGCTCCCAAACTTTCTAACCTTCCAATATGAGAGATATGGCCTCCATATATAGCAAAGATACAAGCCTTGGTTGAAAATATCAAGATAGAAATATCTGGAGCAGTGTAGGACAGTTGAAGGAGAAATATCTGCAAATTCTGGGCTTTCTGGACATTGGTGGCCAACCGGCCACTAATGGTGGCCAACAAGAATCACTTCTGGCCGACCTATGGCCGGCAAGCTCCATTTGTGGTCAGCACACTTCCCCAGAGGCCGACAACAAAAACTGGTTATGGCCCCGACTTCAATCAGACATATCTCCTTCATCTGGACTCCTTTTCAGGTCATTCTTGTGCCTGAATTGAAGTCCCGGAAGTCTTATTTCCAATGATGGAAGCCTCACATCAAAATTCCAAGTGTTCTAGGCGATATCCCTCTTTTAGTGAAGACTGCTCAGTTTCGGTCCAACCAGATTGATGCCTAACTTCAACCAGCCATATCTCCCTCATCTGGCCTCATCTTGAGGAGATTCTTGAGTGTAAAATGAAGCCCCGGAAGTCCACTTTCCAACGGTGGTGGCCTCATAGCTGAAATCCAAGTGTATGAACGGATTGGCCTGATTTAGCGAGGGCTGTTCGACTCTCTCCTAACGATTCATGCCCAACTTCTTCCCCAACTTGGTGTCTTCCCTCTCCAATTTTCTTCAACTCCAAACCTCTAACCAAGATGTTTTGAAATATTTTCAAAGTGTTCACCTTTCTTTCATGCATTTCTACTTTTTCCTTGCTCGGTTTACTAAAAAACGCAACATGTAACGAAATGCGAGCCTCAGAACATCATAGAAATTTCTTTCAAAAATATTTTGAAAGAGAGGGTTTTAAGGTCTGAAAACTTTAGTAAAAAAGTCTTGGTCCAAAAATGGGGTGTGAGGTTTGGGATTTGACTCTCTCCTTGCCGAAGAAATCGAACCTTTGCACTGCACAACTTTCATCACCAAGTAAGCAATCAGTAGCACCCAAGTCTTAAGGGCAGTAAAAAATGGGGTGTCTACAGTTGCCCCTTTTTGACAGAGCTCAGAGTCATGAAGTGACGTGAGTAAATGTCAAAGCCTAGAGACGACCTATTTTTGACAAGGCCGAAGACTTGGACAAAGAAACATAATACAAATGTAGTTGGTTGAACCCGAAGGTTGCCTACGTATCCCTTTGCAAGGAATCAAACCAGCGTAGTTCAGGGGCAGGATGCAAAATGATACGCAATATAACAAAACAATGTAATGATATACAATGTAATTGAATCATCAAACCACAAGCAGTGCAAAACCACACAAATATCATAAAGGGATGGCGATACAAAATCAAACTACGTTTAACACAGAAAAGGTGCTGGAATCCTCAAACCACAATTCTCTTAGTGGAATAGACATGTGCACATGCAGAACTGTGTGTTTCGCAGAAAGAATACAAGTAATTAGGTGGGACAATATGAATGAGGAATGATCTGCTGAATAAAGATCGTGATCCTAAATGCTGAATGCAACAAAACAAAGTACAATGCAATGGATGCAGTGAATAAGGTGCGCGACCAAACCACATTTTACCTAGAAAAGGTATGGGCACAAAACAGACCACGTCTAAAACAGAAAAGGTGCCGAAACCCTCAGACCACAAATCTCTTAGTGGAATAGGCACATAAACATTTACACATTATCACAGAGCCATGCTTTAACGAAGGAAAGTATGGGCACATGCCAAGCCAAGCTTAACATAGAAAGGATGCAAGCGATACAATGGATATGATGCAATAGACGTAACAAATCGTGCAACAGATGCAAAAGGGGTAACATACTCCAACCACGCTGGAATCATGAGAGGAGGAAGAACAAATCCCAAACACGCTGAAATTGTGAGAGGAAAGAGATACTCAAACCAAGCTGAAATCGTGAGAGGAGGTCCAAAGAAAAGCAATCAGGAGTGCGTTCCATGCATCCTGAGATAAATTCCAAACATGCTGAAATCGTGTGAGGAAAAGAAAACTCTAACCACGCTAAAATCGTGAGAAGAGTATGAAAATAACCAATCAGGAATGCATTCCACGCATCTTGAGATAAATTTCAAACACGCTGAAATTGTGTGAGGAAAAGAACACTCTAACCACGCTGAAATCGTGAGAAGAGGTTCAAAGAAAAGCAATCAGGAGCGTGTTCCACGCAACTTGAGATAAATTCCAAATATGCTGAAATCGTGTGAGGAAAAGAAAACTCTAACCACGCTAAAATCGTGATAAGAGTCTGAAAATAACCAATCAGGAATGCACTCCATGCATCCTGAGATAAATTCCAAACACGCTGAAATTGTGTGAGGAAAAGAAAACTTTAACCACACTGAAATCATGAGAAGAAATCCGAAAATAACTACTCAGGGGCGCACTCGATACAACCTGAGATAAATTCCAAACATGCTGAAATCGTGTAAGGAAAAGAGCACTCTAACTACGTTGAAATCATGAGAAGAGGTCTGAAAACAACTACTCAGGAGCACACTTGACGCAACTTGAGATAAATTCCAAACACGCTGAAATTGTGTAAGGAAAGGAGCACTCTAACCACGCTGAAATCGCGACAAGAGGTCCAAAAACAACTACTCAGAGGCGCACTCGACGCAACATGAGATAAATTCCAAACACGTTGAAATTGTGTAAGGAAAGGAGCACTCTACCTACGCTGAAATCATGAGAAGAGGTCTGAAAACAACTACTCAAGGGCGCATTCAACGCAACTTGAGATAAATTATAAACATGCTGAAATCGTATAAGGAAATGAGCATTCTAACCACGCTGAAATCATGAGAAGATGTCTGAAAACAAACCAATCAGGAGCGCGTTCCATGCATCCTAAGATAAATTCCAGACATGCTGAAATCGTGTGAGGAAAAGAACACTCTAACCACGCTGAAATCGTGAGAAGAGGTCGAAAGAAAAGCAATCAGGAGCGCATTCCACGCATCCTGAGATAAGCCCCGAGGGACAACGATCCTAAATGCTGCTCAGCGTAAAAGGATAAATGATACAAGATGGCACAAGATGCAAATAAATGCAATAAGTGCGATGATATGATACATGTTACAAACAATGTATGATGTTTAGGAAATGCAATGAACAAATAAAGCGGCGCTTTAAAAAGCACCTCATGGGGTGAGTGGCGATAAACCGCTCTACTCTGATGAGGATCTCCCCTTCGTGTTCTTCGAATTCTTACTTTCAACCCACAGTTCAAAGGTCCTGAAACGCTAACAAGGAGTGACATCTGCATGTAGAAGCCATGGACGCCGCTTTTCTTCCTGATCATATTCACAACTTTTCCAATTCTCTAACGGGGTGACAGACTAGGTTGGTTCAGTATCCAGAATTGAAGCGCACACATGTTATCTCAATCTATGGGGCTGCCATACAGATTTCAAGCCGAGGATATACCCCTGGGTATTTAAACTAGACTTTAGTCTCGGAAATTCCAAACCTTTGTGTTCTAGGCATCACCATTCGAACTCTAGTTTCCACCGTCGCAGTTGATCTCCTAGGAACTCATTGTAAACACAGCCAAGATGCCTCTGGCAGGGAATGATATTCGGGGATAGCACTTTGATTGCCATTCTGGCCTGAAGCAGACTTGATCTTGAGCTTGAAGTAGAGGCACACTCATACTTCGGAGCATTGATAGGGCCTGACGAGGTACATACGGAATGCAATCTCGGAACTTTATGAAGTTGAAACAAACTCAAGTGCCCTACATTTTCCCTCTTTTCTTTTGCTTTGCATGTCTGGAACCCATGTAGCTTCAGATAGGTCCTTGTTTTATTGTTCTCACATGACCTGGGTTGAACCCTGCAGTTTTATGAAAGAACAAATCCTATTTTGCACATATGTGGAGTACGACACAGCATTCTAAGCACAAAACGATTTATTTTTGAAATTGAAATTGAGAAATGAGTTCTTAATCTGGTATTGAGCCTACGACTGACCACAATCAAAATGACTCAACAAAGAGAAAACGAAGGTAAAACAACCTAAACACATCTATTGACACTCAAAATGACTCAAAATAAGAATCGAGACAAACAAAAACACACACACAACACTCGAACGTGTTCCAATGGCGAGGGACTTCTCAGTTCACAAGGAGCCCACAGCTTCTCCGGGTATTGTTTCCCACCCTTTCTTATTTGTGATTCTCACATCACTCTGGCACTCTATCTGTTGTTTTCTGAAAAAAAGTCCTTTTCTTACTTTCTCTCTCAGCGCATATCTCTCTATTCTTCAATCTCTTTTATTTTTTTATCTCTCCCCTGGGTGGTTGATGGATAAGCAGGAAGTCGTAGGCGCTTGCCCCCAGTATTCTACTAGATTCTCATTCTTCCACTGACAACTAGTGAGCTCCCCCACAATGGGGTTGTGGTGTTACCAAATGCACAACAGATCTGCAACTGACGTCAGTTGACGATGCCCTTGGCCAATTTAGACATGATCAGACCCATCTAGGTGAGGGAGTCAAATATCCCGCTCCATTTCTAGTTCGCGTTTCGCACTTGACTTGGTACCTCATTGTTTGAGAAAGCTTTTGGCCCACTGCTGTTAGCTTCAGTTGCGCCCATCCTGGCGAATATGGTGCCTTTTCCGGCAAGTATGGTGCCCTTTCTGGCAAGTATGGTGATAAGGGGAAAAAGACATAAAAGCTGACTCGACTGTGCCCCTAGTTCATCATTTTGACCATTTTTTGTTTTGGCTTCCTACTAAAACAATTTGACCAACATGAGAGTTAGATTAACATACTTATTCGATTTTTTGATTCGAAATCATGCAAGTCATGTTTTGAGCACTGAAAATTTTCCTTTTTTTGGTCCAAGAAATGGTCCAGTTTTGGAAAAACGAAATAATTTTTGAGAGAATTAGTCAATCTCATTAAAAATTCTCAAAAACTATTTTTGCAAATGGCCACAGCTCGACCAACATAAAATCTACTCTTGAGATGCATAACCTCAGATCTGAACTTGAATTGTCTTGCAGCTGAATCTTCTAACGGAATAGGACAACTGAATCTAAACAAAGATGAGCACGAAGACGAGCCAATTTGCACATGGATAAGATAGTCGAGTTGAACAAGGATAAACCAATCAACATGGATGAGAGCAGCAGGTTGAAAATGGTTGGGGCCGAACTTCAGGATGAAGTTGTCTACATATCCCAAACATGGGAATCAGGCCTGACGTAGTTTCGGGTTGAGGTTCACTCGGGTGTTAACATTTTCCTTTTACACTCTAACTTTTTCCAAGGCCGCCCTTCTGGGTTTTCAACCTTGCGAGTTTTGTTTTTTTTTCTTTTTCTTCTTTTCTTCTTTTCATTTCTTTTCTTCTTTTCATTTCTTTTCTTCTTTTCTTTTTCTTTTCGTCTTTTTATCTTTTCTTTTTCTTTTCATGTTTTTTCATTTTCTCTTTTTCTTCATTTTCTTTTTGCTCTAACTTTTGCTTGGGTCGCCCTTCCGGGTTTTCAGCCCAGCGAGCCTCTCAAGGATAGAAAAGTGTAACTTGTCCATGTTGATCGGTTTGAGATCTCGAAGCCATCTAAATCCAGGAGAATGGCTACTATTCGCTGATGACGTAGAAGTCCATCAAATGGGGGCTGAAGTTGCCCCTAGTGTTGTGGATAGGAACTCGATTGTCCTTCAACAATAAATTTTCTTCTTCCAGCTGCTGGAATTTGGCTTTATTTCCAGTGTTCATTGGTTTGCGGAATGACTCATCTTTTGAATCTTTGAGCACATCTGACATTTTTTTACCCCTAGTTCAAGGGCTATTTCTGATCTAGCTTTGCAAGCTTCCTCTGATGACATTTGACCTTCTTGATCTGACTTTCTTGCCCCTAGTTTAAGGGTTGCTTCCGATCCGGCCATACAAGCCTCATATTGTGGTTGACCGTTGAACATTCTGAATCCAAGTTCAAGGTTTGAAAGCAAAAGGGGTCGAGTCTCGAGGCTGAGAGTGATCCTATGCTGCACAATCTCAAGATCAATTCCAGGCATGTCTTCGCAGGACCACGCAAAACATTTTTTGAAATCTTTTAAGAAAGCGACTAATCACTCGCGCTGAAGACAATGTAGAACCAATTTGGATCAAGCCAGAATCCTTCTCAGTATTCACATTAACAAACATGATCTCATTCATTAAGGGCTTAGCATGCCTCTCTTTCTCTCAGTTTGATCAAATTTTTGCAAATCCCGAAGAATTCCTCCCTCTCTATTTTCATCATAGTGTTTGAAAAGTTTTGAAAAACTTAGGTCAATGCAATGACTTCAAGGCACAGAAGAGTAGGTGAAAAGCACTGCTGTTTTATTCAAATTTGCTGGCACAACTGGCTTCATGGCAGAAATAGACGCAAAAGAAATGGTGTAAAAGACAAACACAAAACAAGATAGTGATGTCCGAGGTAACACCCCCAAAATCACCCGACTCAAACACAACAGGACTGACTCAATACAACAAGACAGACTCAAAACAACATGACAACACTGACCCAATACCCAAGTCAGAAAGTACAATAAACAGCATTCGCAAATTGCTCAAAATTGTGCGTGCCATCCACCACATTTGGAGTAAACTGAGCACCATTAGCAGGTGGTTTATCCCCCGATCACATAATCACATTATCCCCAAGTTCATCGATCTAGTACCCATAGACTCTGCAGAATCTGGTACGATGATTACCTCATTTTCAATTAGATCTTGTATTTCATGGCGAAGACGAAAACAAAAATCAGTGTCATGACCTGTTTATTGATGGAAGGCACAGTACTTGGCAGATCATGCTTAGCTGGAAGGGGATCCGGGAGAGGCCGAGGCTCAAGGGGTTTGAGATGGCCTTGTCTAATGAGGATTTGGAGAGCTTTGGACAAAGTCATGTAGAGGGGATTGAAGACCCTCTGGCCTCGAGGTTGGTACTTTGAGGTTTGTAGAGTTGTGGATGTACCAGCAAAGGGGTTGGCAGGTACTGATTGGGTTTGATGATCTCTTCCGAGTGTAGGATTGGAGCTGAAAGGAGCATTTCTGGTACGACATCCCTTTTCCCGGCTTGCTCCTTGTTTCGAAATGCCCCGAACTTGAGTGGCAAAAGCATCATCCACAGTTTTTGCACCCATTGCAAGCATTTGCTATTTGTTCAGTCCTTCGGCTTTCAAAGCCTCAACAGCCCACAGAAGGTGTTCATGGGGACCAATGCCTACCCCTACCTTGTTCTTACCACTTGCCTCCACTTTGCCAAGGGATTGGCCTTCTTCCAATGCAGACCGTCCCAAGATTGGGGAGTCTTTTGGAGTGAAATTTCTAGCATGTGATGTGGTTAATGACAGAGCCGATATCCCAAAGGCCAGATCTGCCATAGTTCTCTGAAGATCTTCAATCATTTTCATCAGCTCAAAAGTAGTGGGTTCATGGGTTTGAGATGATTGGGGTTCAAATGCATCCATCATGCATAAGTCCATGCTTTCTAGGATAAACGCCTCAGGCTTGGGTAGATAGGCCGGGGTGATATATATGCTGGGATTGTAGGTGGATAGTAGTGTATGGATGGGGTTGAGGTAGGCAGGAGATATTTGGTCATTGGGGTTTGGAGGTGGAGCTATCGTCTGGTTGTCGATGAGATTCTGGACCTCATAACGAAGGCGGTAGCAACGATTGGTGCCATGACCGTGCTGCTGATGGTACACGCAGTAATTGGTGGGGTTATGTCTGGCAGGGAGTGGGTCAGGCAGAGGCTAGGGATCAAGGGGTTTGAGATACCCTTTTTTCATTAGGACTTTTAGTGCACCGGTTAGGCTCATATGGGGGTGTGAAAGTTCTGCCCTGAGCTCGGGTTAGGTCGACTCTTTGTGGGTTTGGATTGGCAAATGGATCGGCTGTGGCCACTGTATTAATTTCAGTGGGTTTGGGAATAATGCTACTACCAGTATTGGTACTCCTAGAAATCACCCTCCTTATTGGTTCACTTGTTCTGGGAATAATCCCTCTGTTGAATACACTCTCGATCTAAACCCCCAGTTCATGCAAACTTTTGAAAGTGAATAGTGGAGCAACTATTAACTTTTGCAACATATCATGCTCAAGGTTCTGCACCACTATCCGTACTTGGTCCCTCTCAGAAGGACGATGTGTCATCTGTGCCGCCTTTGCTCTCCACCGTGCAACAAATTCCACAAAAGACTCTGTAGGATTCTGGTGGATTGCTTCAAGCTCTTTGGTGGTCATTTCAACTTGGGTATTGTAAGAGTACTGATTGACAAAGACCTCAGCCAACTCTTCCCAGTTCTACTTCACCTTATCCTCCAACTTGGTGTACCAAGTGGCTGCTACACCCGACAAGGTTCTTCCACATAGAGAGAGTTTCTGCAGCTTGGTCAGACCCATCGATTTCAGAACGTCCAAGAAGAGCCGACTATGTACCATAGGATCTCCAGACCCATCAAAACGGTCAATATGTGGCATTTTGAATATGTCTGGGAGCCTTACGGCAGCCTCGGTGTACCCGTCCTCAATGTCGGGAATGGAGTTAAGGCCCTGTGCCTTTTTGAATTACTTCTCAAGGTTCACAGTTTTCACTGCAGTTGGATTGAGATCATTAGCATCAAGGGGATAAAGTCTCTCATTAGGTTGCACCAGGGGTCTGAAAACTCAAGCTTGAGCTAACCCTTCTCGGGGATCTGGACCATGCGAATCTTCAGTTGGCGGAAGCGGGTCAAAGTTCGGCTCGGGTCCCGAGACTGGATGTGTGGTAGGTGCCCCAGATGGGCATTGCATTTCAGCATTGGTCTTATCCTGCATGGCAATTCCTTGGTTTAATACCGCTATCATAGCCACAACTTCTTCCGGACTCTGTGCCATCATAGTTTGCTGAGTTTCAACAGAGGTGATCTAATTAGTGACTGCCGGAGCAGTTGAACCAATGAACCCTGTTTGGCCCTTCTTTGCCCTGCCACTGGCGAAGGAAACACTAGTTGCTCTTGAGCTAAATCTCCTGACCTGACAAAGTCTATCAACACAAGTCCAATTTACCCAGGGGATGTCAGAGCCTTCTGAAGCTATAGTTCTAGGACTAACTTGCAAAAGAGAAAACATGCAGCATCTCAGCCCAATTTCACTAGAACAAATATGAGCAACACTGAATAACTGTATGCTACAATGAATTATGCCCCACAAACTGATACTAACTTGGCAACTGATATGCACATCCTTGTACAGTTTCACTGTAAAGCATATACCAGTTAAAGAGAGCCAAAACACCCCTATGATGGGGTAGGGTTACCCTGTCCTAGTTTCGTCAGGAGCTAGGGTTTCACTATGCAAACATGCAGTTTCAAACAATCCTGCATTCGGGTGAGCAACCTGTCCTAGTTTGGAACAGTCTCTATGGCTTCTGATATGCAACTAGGTCAATTGGTCGAAAAGGGTGCCTTAGCAAGACCACCTAATATACCTCTCGCTCCTAACACCGAGAAGTGAAAGGGGGATCAAATGGTACGGCGGTAGTCCAGATCCAAGGTTTGTGTTCCCATCGTGGCAGAGCCCATAACCGGTCACCCTTATGGCACACTTTTCTAAGCAAGCCTCCAGCAAACCGTTCAGGAATAGTAGATGGCAAACACTGTGACTTAGGGACACCTATGCAAATGCAATGCAAAGAAACACATAAATATAGATAAAATAACATATCATGAGTTTGAGTCAAGTTCTCTAAATCCCCAGTAGAGTCGCCAGAAACTGTAGACCCGACAGAAACTGTAGACCCGACTTTCTTCCCGCGCCCCCCTTTCGGAGAGGCGCGAATTGGTCCTACAGCTCGGACTCCTATCACGGTTCTGAATCTAATATCACAAAGTGCAATGTAAGACTGATAAACACCAAAGAGTCCAATCCAGCAAATCATTTTGGATAATTAGATTTTGAAACAAATAATACCAAAACTGGACTGCTTTGCCAAATTACAAAGTTGCCATCTAAATATTTTATTTTGGAAAATTTAGGAAACCCTGACTCATGCCAAAGGCCACGTGTTCGTCATCACCAAAGTTGCCACGGCTCGGGAACTTGGGTACGAGAGGGGAAGGTCCTGAAATGAGCACCCCCGCTCGCCCGATCAAAGGATCGGCCTCTACTACCATGATATGTTGTTTTATAAACCTCATGTGTTCTTATCCGATTATTAATCTAACTTTACTATGTGACGCACACATACAAGTATAGACTAAGTCACAAGATTTGGAACAAATCAAGTCATATTTGTTTTAGAAAATGGTTTGAAAGTGCCACTCACAAGTGGGCTAAAACGCGGATTTGCAACTCTCAAGTGAGCTTAAAACATGATTTGCCACTTTGCAAAGTGGGCTTAAAACTCGCATTTATCGATTTGCTCCAACTCAAGTAATCAAAGTCTTCACCCACAGGCATTCATGCAGTTTAGAACTTAAGCAAATAGCCTCATGGCAAGCATGCTATCATGGCAACACTCACACTCATGCAAGTATGCTAAAGCGTAACACTTACAGTGTACTCTAAGCCAAAACAAAAGCTAGTTAGAAATATGTATGATTCCTAACTATACAAGAATGCCTAATGCAACACATGCAATAATGAAACTAAATAGGCTCGGCTATTTAAGATGGCATATGTATGCAACAATTTGATAACATGCTTTGAAACACGTATTCAAAGAAGTATTGAAATACGATGCAGTTTGAATGATGCGCCGAGCCCGATGCATGCAAGACAAATGAATGAATGCAAACATACAAGCATAAGGTGTGGTAATCAAAACATGATCCCTAGACTAACCATCGAAAGTGGTTAAATAGAAGGGAGAAAGACGTGGGGTTGGAAGACATACACACACGCATGCACACTTATTACAACAATGTGCCCTCGTGAAGGAGGGTCCAAATGAATAAGCTAAACTAATCTAAGCTAAGCTAATTATTGCAGACCAACTAATTAACAATTCTAGCAAATTAATTATTACAACACAATTGAACAACAAGCTATGCTAATCTAATTAAAGTATTACAAATCAAATTAAACTAATTAATTGCAACACATGTAAATAATCAGATACAACTAGCTAACAAAGCAATGAATTGCCTCGTGGGCGAGGGAGACATGCATGCTTGGTTGTTTTTTTCCCAAAAATCCACCACCTTGCCACCGGTTGCCTCTGTTTGCACCTTTTCTGTTTTCTGAATATCGAACCAACTTCCAGACTGCCACAGCTCCAAAATAGGAACACTTTTGCACAAAAATTTACTGGTGGCCGATCGGCCACAAAAGGTGGCTGTCGGCCACAAACATTGGCCGATCAGCTAGTTTAATGGCCAGTCGGCTACCTTAAGTGGCCGGTCGGCCACCCCTTTTTCCAAAATTCTATTTTGCTACAATAGAGAGCAACAGAGGCAAAGCAATGTATTTGCAAGGAAATGTGTGTGCTGCCACCCTCCTCATCATTTCTCAAGCTCAAATGAGTGTGGCACTTGGCTCTCAAGCCACCAATCAAGCATTTTCATGCATGATGAGCAAAGAGTCAAGTTTGTACAAGCTTAATGAATGCGCACATAAGACTCAAAGGGTCACCACCCTATCATGCATGATCAAGGGTGATAACGACCAAAAAATGTGACACGTTTCATCCCTTTGAGTATGAAACGTCCCACATTTCTTATGTTTGGATTAACGTCCGATCCAAACACATGCAATGCAACACAAATGCTTATATTGCACAAGTTTTACTTTGCTCATTTTATTTACACACTTTTGCTTTACCGATTAATCCTTTAACCGATTAAGTCCAATGTGATTGTCCTCTAATGAGAGAGGGGTCAACCAAAGGATGGTTTAAGACATGAGAGAGATCATGCCTTTGGCTAGGAGGAACCTTCAAAAGAGGGTTAAAGCCATTGAGTGCAAGCTCTATCTCAAGTTTAAACACAACATAAGGTTAACCAACCCTCAAAACAAATGGAAAAATGAAGAAATAAGGGAGGTTGCAGACCTTTTTAGTGCTGAAATGGCATGCTAAAGATCTTAAATAATGTAAGTAACACATGCACAACATGTTCAAAAGCTAAAAACATTATACTAGTGAAGAGCATTACACTAAAGGCACGCAATATCAAGCTTGAATGACCAAACCAGCTTTGGACAGAGCTTAAACATGCCAAAATAGTGGCTAAATCATGCTGGAATTGAAGTACAAAAAGCAAGAAAAACATGCTCACATGTTGGCTCACAAATAAAGCTCAAAGCACAACTCTCAAAGCAATGAAAGAGTGAAGTTCGTGAGAGTGTGACAGAGATATATGCACTGAAATCACATGCTAAATGATGCTACAACATGCAACCATCTCATGCAAAACATGTTAGAGGCCTTAAAACACAAAGCTAGTGAAGGCATTTGCACTACAACCATGCATAACAAGTCTCATATGACCAAGAAGGCTCAAAACAGAGTTAAAACATGCTAAATCAGTAGCAAAAACAAGCTGAGATCAAGTCACAAAAAGGTAGAAAAATATGCTCACATGTGAGGCCATCCATACATGCAAACAAGACACAAGGAGGGGTGTGGACGCGCCCCCGGGAACTCCCCGACATCCGTGCGCGCTGCGCCTGCAAGGGCGTGGCGGGGATCTCGTCTTGTTCTTTGAGCTACCACTATTCAGACTCAAATGTCGCGGTTCTGAATCTAATCTTACAATGTGCGATGTAAGACCGATAAATCACCAAAGAGTCCAAATCTGGCAAATCGTTTTGGAAAACTGATTTTTATAAAGAAGTGCCAAACATGGACTGGTTTGCCAGATACAGAGTCGCCACCTAAATATTTTATTTTGGGGGAATTCAGGAAACCCTGACTCGTGCCTAGCGCCACATGTCCGTCGTCACCAAAGTTGCCTCGGCTCGGGAACTTGGGTACGAGAGGGCAAGGTCATGTAATGAGCACCCCTGCTCGCCCGATCAAAGATCGGCCTGTACTAAACATGATATTTTGTTTTTGAAAACACATGTGTTCTTATTCCGGTTAATTAGCTAGAATTACTATGTGATGCGCACAGTATACAAGTATAGACTAGATCGCCTAATTTGGAACAAAACATTGCATATCTGTTTGTTTGGAAATGGTTTGAAGTTTGCTACTCGCAAGTAGGCTAAATCGAGGATTTCAATGAATTATTCCAATTCAAGTAATCCAACCTTCACCCACAGGCATTCAGACAGTTATAACAAATAAGCAATTAGCCTCATGGCAAGCATGCTTTCATGGCAGCATTAACACACATGCAGTATGCTAAAGCGTAAACACTCACAGTGTACTCCGAGCCAAAACAAGGAACTAGTTAGAAATCATGCATGATCCTAGTTCATGTTAAGATGGCTAATGCAACACTTGCAAAAATGCAACTAAGATAGGCTCGGCTATCCTAAGAGTGTCATGTGAAATGCAACTTGGTACATGTATTCAAATTGGAATTTAAACACAATGTAGTTAGTATGATGCGCCGAGCCCGATGCATGCAAAACAGATGAATGTATGCAAGCATGCAAGCATAAGGTATGCTAATGAAACATGCCCTAAAACTAACCATCATAAGCAGTTAAGTGAAAGGGAGAAAAAAATGGGGGTTGGAAGACATGCATCACACACACGCACG
Source organism: Camellia sinensis (assembly GCF_055761805.1). NCBI lineage: Eukaryota > Viridiplantae > Streptophyta > Magnoliopsida > Ericales > Theaceae > Camellia > Camellia sinensis. The sequence goes on along the minus strand of NW_028128989.1, from coordinate 6,215,835 downwards.
CTTATTACAACATTATGCCCTCTCGAGAGAGGGACCGAATAAGAAGCTAACTAGCTAATCTAAGCTAATTAAACTAATTATTACAAAACAAATTAATTAACTAATCCTAGTTAACTAATTATTACAAAACAAATTGAAATAGCTAAACGCATTAACTATTAAAGTACAAACCAAAGTGTAAACTAGCTATCTAAGCATGGAAGCTAAGGAAAGCAGTAAATCAGGAGCCTCGGAGGGAGAGGAATGCATGCAAGCCCGGTCGCCTCGTTTGGAAATCCAATGCGATGCCCCGATTTGCCTCTGTTTTCAATTGTCCTCAGAACCTTGCACCAAGCTCCAGAAGGCTTAAACTCCACCTTAGGGGCCTGTGGGAGGGTGGCCGACCAGTTGTTGGTGTCTGCAGCCATGGCCGACCACCTATCTATCATGTATGATCAAGAGTGTCGGCGATTGGGAATTAAGGCACGCTTCATCACTCTAAGTATGAAACGTCCCTTCTTTTCCCGTGTTTGGACTAACATCTATTCCAAACACAATGCAACACATAACATGGCATGCACAATACTATGAAACATGGAGTATGCAAAATGCAATGCAACACAAGCATGCAAGTAACATGCAAGCGACAAGCATGCAAACAACATACAAGGCAACATGATCAAACTACCAATGCTGAGGGCATGCATACTCAATGCAGGCAACATAAGCATGCACAATGCAAACAACATGGTATACATAATGCAACTACATGGCATACTCGATGCAAAGAACCAATATGGCATACTCAATGCAATATGATCATGACATGCACAATGCAAACAATAACATAACATGCACGATGCGATGTGACATGGCATACACAATGCTCAATGGACTTAAACCAAGATGGACAGACCTCAGCCATGTCCAAAATAGAGGCCATTGGTGATGAAATAAAGGCACAAAAGGCAAGGCATGCATGCACAATGCATTGGCCAACCAACTAGGCCCAAGAGCACATCCCTCAAGAAGGCTCAACAAGTGACAAATGTGCAAGTGTGACAACACTAAGTGCACTGAAATTAAGTAAGAAGTGATGGCAAATCATTTAAACAAAGCAAGCATAGCATGCAAAGGTCCCAAAGCATTAAAGCTAGCAAAGAGGACTACAAAAGAAGGATGCAATACATGGCAAATATGCATGAACCAACCATGGACAGAGCTGAAATAGGTCAAAACAATGACCAAAACATGCTAAGATGGAGGCTCAAAGACTTAGGCATGCAAGCATATAAGCTAAGCCATAAAAAAGGCAACAATGCACAGCATTTAAAGGCATTCAAAGCATGAATGAAGTGAGAATATGGCAATGCTAAAAGCTCTGAAATGTCATGTTAGATGATGCCAAATCATGTACACAACACAAATGAAGCATGCTATGGTGCTCAAAGCTTGAAGCAAGCAAGAGCACTTGTACTACAAGTATGCAAAACATGAAGCATATGATCAAGGCAACCCAAACTGTCATGACCCGAACCCGCCCCCAAGGGTTAAGAACATAACCGGCCAGTAATCATGAGATCACCTACAGCCTCAACCCAAAACAAACGTATTTTAACAGAGTTAATGGGTGCCAAACGGAAGCAATTTAAAGCTTTGTCCATAGAGCTGTGCTTACAAGGCACATCATAACAAACCATACATATGCACATTAATAACTCACATCAAAATAAGTACTACACAAAGCTCTGTACATACAGGATCATATAAGTCTAAGTCAGCCAGACAAAACTATATACAAACGAATCCAAAGTCCTCGCCAATATGACAAAATAAAAAGATAGCAAAAGGCGAAGACGAGTCTCGTGCGTGAGACGTAAGGGCTGACTCTTCAAAACCTTGGTTGTTCCACACAAACTTCACTGAGGCTGGGTTTGGACCTCTCTTGGCTCACCTACAAATACATGAATGAGCGTGAGCGAAAGCCCAGTGAATAATATCAAATAAAGGAGTTATACAACGGTATGTAGAACAACATGCTTCAAACGGCCTTGGGACCAATTCATATTTGTGTTTACGTCAAACTGGCCTTTGGCCCATTCACTTATTCGTATCAAACTGGCCTTTGGCCCATTCATTTATTCATGTCGAAACGGCCTTTGGCCCATTCATTCATTCGTGTCAAAACGGCCTTTGGCCCATTCATTCATGTCAAAACGGCCTCTGGCCCATTCGTTCATGTCAAAACGGCTTCTGGCCCATTCATTCATATCAAAACGGCCTCTGGCCCATTCGTTCATGTCAAAACGACGTTTGGCCCATTCATTTGGCATAGCAACATTGCCCACCAATCGAATCAACAAACTTATAAAACTTACTTAGAAGTAAGTAATTTGGACAACAACATTATTTCAGATATTTTCGTTAAGCTATTACTCACAGTGACTGGTTAGTTGGTTTGCCCTGGAGCTCGACCCTACACATTTCATGAACACAAAAGGGTCACAAACAATTCAATCCGTTTTGAAATCCACATATTCCTCTTTAGGCTTCATTCTTATCTCTTTAACTCATTTATAATGCTCAATGTATGCCTAGGAGTGCTTGCAAGTGAAAGAGAACGGAAAACGGAACACAGAATGCATTTTCAAAATTTTAGAAAATAGGGTTCCCGCTCGAGCGGACCCACGAGGCCTGCAAAAGTACTGGATGCATCAAATTTATGCTCGATCGCGAATTCTGGCGCTCGAGCGGAAGGCCTTACTACATGGATCCCCGCTCGAGCGGACACCATGTCTGCAAAAAGTTCTGGGAGCACGTATTTCCCGCTCGAGCGGACATCAAAATTCTGGAAAATCCAGAACATGTTCTTGAGCTTCAATTTGATGTTCAAAGGTTCCAAATGCATGCTTTTGGCTCAAACTTCACATATACATATTTTAACATGGTATAAACACCAAATTACAACACAATGAAGCTCAATTTCACAATTTAATCACATGCATGTCTCAAATTAGCTCAAACTCATCACCAACACATTAGATTCAAACATGCAAGACTCAAACTCCCATGATTTGCACATGCATGTGAAATATACACAATATCCTCAACTTAATTGGTGAAGAGATGATCAAATACATGGTCACTAATCAAAACTCAACATGGATTACATACCTTATGCTCAAACATGGAAATTTATGCCAATTTCTTACATGCATGTGTTCTAAGACTTCAAATTTAACAAACCCAACTCAATTTCATCATAATCAATCTAACTCATGTTCTTGACCATTAATCAAACTTGAATTCACAATTTACAATATTAAACTTATGAATTCCCTTACCTAGGAGCTCAATCTTCCAAACTATAGCAAATTCTTAAGTTTAATCTTCAAATTCCCCAAACCTTGAGCCAAGATTACACAATTCTCTCCCTCTCTCTCTCTCTCTATAGCCGACCCTCTATCTCTTTGAGTTCAAAATCAGCCAAATGAAGCTAAAGAGAGAATTGAGGGTGTAGTGCTCTATTACAACCAATCCCACTAATTCCAATATAATAATAATAAAGTAATTGGGCACTAATTCATCAATTTAATCAATTTAATCTGATCTGAATCAATTTTCAATCAAATTTCACCGTAGGCTCTAAAAATCATGCTAATCACAATGGTGCAATCAATTTCGGGTTCTGTGGCCGATAAGGCCTTCAATTTAATTTCCAAAGCAGATAAGCAAGCAGATATTCCCTACGGTGAACAGATAGAAATTCAAAACCACATATTTTCACATAATGGCACACAAAATCATGTTAAACACATAACCATACTCATATTAAGGACCAATTAACATATTGCGGAACATGAATATCACAAAAATAGTCCTAGAACATGTTAAAATAAGTCTAAAACATGCATGGAAGGAAGCCAAAATAAGCTAGCATGAAGGGCATAAGGCATGATGCATACAAGGCAAATAAGGTGAATTACACTACACCTATTAAGACCAAACATGGGATGACTTAGCCAACAAAAATCAGAGTTATATGATGGCATAATAACCCAAAAAACACATTAAAATGATGGCTCGCAAGCTAAGGCATGCACAATGACTCATGTTAAGGCATAAAGAGGCCAACCCTCCAACGCATTGAATAGGTGATAAATGCAAGTTCATGAGCATGAAACATGGACTGAAATAACATAATAAATTATGCCAAATCATTCAAATAGTCCAAGTAAAGCATGCTAGTGGACTTGACACACAAAGCTAACAAGCTAGATTGAACCAAAGCTATACAAAGCATGGCATGCATGGTCAAAACAACCAAAATCAGAGCTAAAGCATGGTAAAACATGGGCAAAAGCTTCATGAAGTTAAGCCAAATGCATGCTAGAATGATATGTTGGCCCTGTTTGGTAGGGCTTATTTCCAGCTTATTTCAGCTTTTAGCTTAAGTTAAGCTATTTTGATGTGTTTGGTTCAGCTTAACAATACAGCTTATAGCTTTTTGTAAGTCAAAAATCAACTTATTCTTTGAGTGGGGGAGGAGAAGCTTAATTTATAAGTCAAAAATCAGTTTATGTTCACAGTTATAAGCTATAAGCTGTTAAGGTATAAGCTATAATCACTTTCCCACAGCTCTACCAAACAAGGCCGTTAAAGCATGAGATACACTAGGCTATTTCATGGAAATGCACTACAAGTGCATGGAGCATGCAAAGGGTGACCAAACCAAACCCTAACAAAGGTATGACATGGTAAAACAAGCCCAAGAACATACTGAAATGGAAAGAAAACAAGCTAAAATGACATGCTACTTCATGAAACATACAAAGCTAGTGTGTGTGATTTACACTACAAGTGTATTAACCATGCAAGGGATGATCAAGACCACCAAAAACAATGGCATGCCACAGCAAAACAACCCCAAATACATGGTAAGAACAAGCCAACACAAGCTTAACAAAGGTGCTCAAACATGAGCCATATATGGCAAGTATTGAAAATACAAGGAGAGGGGATGTCCCTCTCTTATTTGGGACCTTAAAACACCATCCCCACCACTGAAATCCCTCTAAGGTGATCCCAAAGCTTAAAAAGAAGGCACAAGAACAAGGCCGAACAAGGCCAAACAAGGCCTAAGAGGGGGTAAACAACCCCAAACACAAAAGTGACCTTAAATAAAGATCTAAAGCACACAAAAACAGAACTTTTTCTAGTTAAGAGTTAGGCTCAAAACAGCATGCAAAAGGGTTCAAAAGCTTAAGCAAGAATGGGGGATTTAAGGGCTAAAGACTCACCCTTGATGAACTTCTTTAAGGTCACAACTCCAACAGATTTTTTGAGCTTAAACCAGTCCAAGAACACCAAAAACAACCCCTTAGCACCTCAGCAACCCAAGGATGGTGTTTGAATGTGTGTTTGTGTGTTAAACTAAGACAAAACTACACTTTTGAAGCACAAAAATGAAGCAACAAGAAGATATAGATACAAGACTATATGTATCACTCAAGGCACTTTTTTCTGAACCTAGAGGAGGGAGGAGATGGTTCTCTCTTATAGGGAACCAAAAGCGAAGCTTCTTGGAGAAGCTAAGGTCCAAGGAAATCCCTCCATACACGTGTATGGAGGATAGCTTCAATGCCCTTCAACTGTGCCAGCTGGAGGAAAATATCTCCAAAAAGGTGGCAAAAAGCAGCCGACCACTTCACTTACTTCAAGTGGTCGGCTATGGTGAGAGATGATCAGCAGACTGAAAACAAGCCAGGGGTGGGGTGGTCGACCAAAAAAGATGGCTCAAAGACCTAGGAGACCAGTTGTCAAATCAGAAAACTGGCTAGCGGGAAGAAAAGTGGTCTCCAAGGAAAAAAATTGGTCTCCCACCCTTGGACCACCTTCAAACTAGGAAAACAAGGTTTGCACCAAAAACAAACCAAAACGGATGCAAGACGAAAGTCCGGGAGGCAAAGCGCGCAGCCGGGAGCCTCGAAAACTAGCTGACAAGTACCAAAAGTGGTTCACGACCACAAAAGTGGTCTCCCAAACCACAGTGGCCCTCTAGGCCAAGGAAACAAGGTGTGGTTCAAAAACCACGCGAAACGGAGAATGTTAAGCGGTCCCGAGACAAGGCACGCGGCCAAAGGCTCCAAAAACTGAAAACTAGTCTCCAAATGGGAAAAGTGGCCTACGACCACAAAAAGTGATCTACGACCAGAAAGAGATGGTCTACCAGACCACTCCCTCCCTCAGGCAAGGAAAACAAGGTTTGGTCTACAAACTGAGCCAAAACACAAAGAGTTCAGAGGCCCAAGGGCAAGGCTCTCAGCCAAAACTCTGAGACCTCGTAACGAGCAAAATATGCGCAATCACCGAGCGCTCAATCGATGACGTCTGAGTCTTAAGGTCGGTCAAAAATGGGGTGTCTATAGTTGCCCCTCTTTGACAGAACTCGGAAGTTATAAGTGACGGGAGTGAATGTTAAAGCCCAGAGACGACCCATTTTTGACAAGGCCGAAGACTTAGACAAACATGCAAGATAATAAAGAGATGTGCCCGCAGGCAGGGGCAAAATGCAAAGGGCAAGCAAGATACCGAACATAACTTATGATCATGCAAAGAAAGTTGTAATGAAGCAATTATACACAATAAACGCGACCGTCCTAAGCAGGCGAATACAAATCAAACTACATTACATGCAGAAAGGATGTAAGAGAATTATTCAATTCTTGCTACGTCTCACACGGAGAATACAATACCGTTCGGTTCGTCTGGTCACGCCAGCTTCAAATGAACCGTACATACAATATCGTCTGGTCGCGCCAGCCTTAAATGAATCGTACATACAATATCGTCTAGTCGCACCAGCCTCAAACGAATCGTATATACAATATTGTGCCTGCAAAAGAAAGAAACTCAACAGGTACAATATTATTAGAAACATGCATAGTAATGCAAGTGAAAAGTGCATGACAACACGGGTGAAGGGGGTGCATGATAGTGCAACCTAAGTGTGACGCATAACAATACGGAAAGGGATGCAAAACAATGCAACCTAAGTGTGACGCATAACAAGCGGTAGGGATGCAAAACAATGCAACCTAAGTGTGACGCATAACAATGCGGTATGGATGCAAAACAATGCGAGCAAAAAGTGCGCGACGACGCAAATAAAGTGTACCCGAAAATATGAAAGAAACATGCACGACGATGCGATGAGTGATGTGCATAACAGTGCAAGGAGTAATGTGCATAACAACACGCTTAAAGTGTGCATAACAAATGCAAGAGAGGAAAGTGTGCATGACAATGCGAGAGAAGTACCACTCCAACAATATGTTCGAAACAAAACGCCAAATAAGGAAATACAAGCCTTAACGCGAACGATTTAACCGGAACCTCCGAGTTACCTCTCGGAGGGGTCACAACGTACTAAAAAAGGATACATCTTGCTCTTGACGAGTAACGATGAGCCACGCATCGAACACCTGAATTTGAAGTTCTCGCGGGAATATTTCGCACTGAAAAGTGTACTTTTCTTGTACTTTCCCGAAAGAAAAGAGCTCCAATCACCACCAAAACATACAGGGAGAACAATTGAGCTCTGAGGATCAACCAGGAGGGTGGCCGACCAGTTATATCAGTGGCCGACTAGTCGTTGCCTACCAAAGTGGTCGGCCGACCAGAAAAACTGGCTGGCCGACCAGTTTACAAAATCTGGGGCAGTTTTGTCTTTTCATGTTCGGTTCTTTAAGTACACCACTCCAAATTAGTTTTGCTTACACCTCCAAGGCCGAAATCAATTTCTCTTCCTTCCTAGACCCTTTTCCCTCTCAGATCTGCACTTTATACGCGTTTTCCAACGCCCCACGCTAAGTTGTTTCGCGAAAACTTTCGATTCTCTTCGTTTTGAACCGATTAGAATTTATTTTCGGAGCTTCTTTCTCCATTTCCACCACCCGAGGTATGTTTGTCTCGAAGTTTGGCACCTTTTCTCGGGCGTTAACTTTTGTTGACTTTTTGTCTTTCCGAGAGTTGACTTTTGTTGACTTTTGCAATTTTTGCTCATTTCACTCATTTTTGCATCTTTTTTCAGATGGTTGATCATATTCCGTATGGCGGAGGCTTCTTGGGAGTAGAGGACGAGCCGGACATTATGTCGTTGCCCCCGAGGATACGTCCATTCGATCCGGAGGAGTACCACCCGCAGGAGCATATCCCCCCTCCGAGTACTTTTCACCATTTCACCGACTTCGCGCGACGGGCGCCTGCAGACTTGCTGCTACAAGAACCCGAGTCTCATCTATCGCATCATGCGCGAGAGGTACATACTTCACTTTTACATTTTCTGTGAAGTATTTGATCGGCTTGTTCTGAACACATTTGCATACACAATGCTTCTGCTCATACTTGAACACAACTTGCACACAGCATTTTGTCCACTTGGCACGCAGCTTTCAACATAACACTTTGCTCATCTGGCACGCAGCTCTTGATATAGTATTCCATTCATTTGGCACACAGCTCGTTTGGGCACATAACACATTTGGGCACACAGCACATGTTGGGTACACAGCACATTACACTACTCAATCTGAACACAAAGTCCATAACGCATCATTCGGTTTAGTTTGCACACAGCTCATAACACTGCTCAATCTAAACATGCAGTTCATAACCCAGCATTCAGTTTATAGCACACTGCTCAATCTGAACACACAGTCCATAACACAACACACTTTTTTAAAACATAGCACACCGCTCAATCTGAACACATAGTTCATAACACGGTATTTGGTTTAATAGCACACTGCTCAATCTGAACACACAGTCCATAACACAACACACTTTTTCATAACATAGCACACCGCTCAATCTGAACACGCAGTTCATAACACGGTATTCGGTTTAATAGCACACTGCTCAATCTGAAGACACAGTCCATAACGTAGCACACTTTTTCATAACATAGCACACCGCTCAATTTGAACACGCAGTTCATAACACGGTATTCTATTTAATAGCACACTGCTCAATCTGAACACACAGTCCATAACGCAACACACTTTTTCATAACATAGCACATTGCTCAATCTGAACACGCAGTTCATAACACAGTATTCTATTTATAGCACACTGCTCAATTTGAACACAGTCCATAACGCAGTACACCTTTTTATAACATAGCACACCGCTCAATCTGAACACGCAGTTCATAACACGGTATTCTATTTAATAGCACACTGCTCAAACTGAACACACAGTCCATAACGCAATACACCTTTTCATAACATACCACACCGCTCAATCTGAACACGCTGTTCATAACACGATATTTTATTTATAGCACACTACTCAATTTGAATACACAGTCCATAACGCAGTACACCTTTTTATAACATAGCACACCGCTCAATCTAAACACGCAGTTCATAACACGGTATTCTATTTAATAGCACAATGCTCAATCTGAACACACAGTCCATAACGCAATACACCTTTTCATAACATACCACACCGCTCAATCTGAACACGCAGTTCATAACACGGTATTCTATTTAATAGCACACTGCTCAATCTGAACACACAGTCCGTAACGCAGTACACCTTTTATAACATAGCACACTGCTCAATCTGAACATGCAGTTCATAACACGGTATTCTATTTAATAGCACACTGCTCAATCTGAACACACAGTCCATAACGCAGTACACTTTTAATTTTGCACACGGCTGACAACACTACTCAATCTGAACACATGGTCCATAACACAACATTCTTTTAATTTTGCACACGGCTGACAACACTACTCAATTTGAACACACGGTCCATAACACAACATTTTTTTAATTTTGCACACGGCTGACAACACTACTCAATCTGAACACACGGTCCATAACACAACATTCTTTGAATTTTGCACACGACTGACAACACTACTCAATCTGAACACACGGTCCATAACGCAACATTCTTTTAATTTTGCACACGGCTGACAACACTGCTCAATTTGAACACACGGTCTGTAACATAGCATTCTTTTAATTTTGCACACGGCTGACAACACTGCTCAATCTGAACACACGGTCCGTAACATAGCATTCTTTTAATTTTGCACACGGCTGACAACACTACATTATGTTTATTCTGAAACTAAATTTATCTGTTCAATCCAACATGTAGGTATCTTCCCGTTTCACTCGGGGATACGGATTGATCATTGCCAGGGAGTGGTATATGGAGCTCCCGGATCTCGTTTGACATATTGTGAATGAGGCGGGATTTGGCCGATTCTGTATGGGGTTGTCGCGTCATCCAGCGAGCAGGACCCTTATGGGTGCACTGGTAGAGAGATGGTGGGACACCACCAACTCCTTTCATTTCTTAGCTACCGAGGACATGACGATGACCCCGTACGACTTTTCCATGCTGACGGCCTCGACGTGGCGGGCCGGTCGATCCCATACAATGCAGATATGGGTGAGTGGGAGGCAACTTGGGTTTATCTGCTCGGAGCTCGTCCGCCGATCGACAGATCATCAGGTAGGGTCAGGTACACCTGGTTTGTTGAGCATTATAGAAGGTCTATACCAGAGACCTTCGAGGCCATACAGCTGTACGCTCGGGGATTTTTGATATTCCTGCTTGGGACCACTCTGTTCTCCGATAGGGGGAACACAGTTGGGCTTTATCTGCTTAGTGCTCTGGTAGACCTATCACAGGTCTGGCACTTTGATTGGGGTGGCGCTGCCCTCGCTACTCTTTGTTGCTACATGAGCGCGACCTCCCGCGAGCAGGGACCATAGTCGGAGGCTGCTAGCGAGCCTGGGAGGTACATTCTACCCTCTTAATTTACATGTTTGCTTTTAATATCTGTATACTGCACACAACATTCTGCACTCAGCATTCTACTTTCTGCATTCTACTTTTTTTGATTTTCACTATCTGTACACTGCACACAACATTCTGTACTCAGCATTCTGCATTTAGCATTCTACATTCTGTATTCTACTCTTTCTGATTTTCATTATCTGTACACTGCACACAGCATTCTGTACTCAGCATTCTGTATTTTCTATAAATTCTGCATTCTGACAGCCACTGCCTTGCCTTTCACAGTTATGGGTTTACGCATACTTCCCCGCACTCGCTTTCGAGCTCGAGGTCGATGCACCTCTTGAGATCCCTTACTCACGCAGATTTGAGGGTCAGTGCCGATCCAGGCCCCGGGAGACTCTACCATATCTCTGGCAGTACTTTGACACTGTGCGAGCATCCGAGGTAAACCAGAACTCTCAGTTCTTCATGTTTTCGGCTTTGATTCATCTTGCATATTTATGACATCTAATCAGTTTATGCACTTGCTATCCGCAGATTACTTGGCAGCCTTGGATGGCGATGCCCGGGTCTCCATGATTTCAGTTCCCTAGGGCATGGGCCTCCTCCCGATATAGGGTTCTGTTTGAGGGACCGGCCAGCAGAGCCTAGTTTCTTGGGGATCGCTTCATGCGTCAGACGATGGGCAATGCCGATCAGGAGGTCCCCTCAGCACCTCCATTGGATATACGGTCCACGGAGAACCTCACTCCCCGGGAGGTCGAGGACCTTATGTTGGGTGTTGACGTAGTTCTGTTCTTGGAGGAGGGGGATTACGCGACATACCGCCACACATACTTGATGGCTCCATTGACAGGTGTCCGTACCCCTATGAGGAGGACTGCTGATATGCCATCATCGAGTCGCGCTCGAGCTGCCGACGTCCCTTCTATTACCAGGGCCGGTTTATCAAGGGGTATGGCTAGCGGGATGCCCTCGACTTGTCATTATGCTGGGTGGCCAGATCTCCCGACCGAGCTGACGGGCTGGCAGTACGAGACTTCTTACCCAATTCCACTAGAGCCTCCGATGCCCGACCATCGATACGTCAGTGACCCTGACTCGCCACCGGTATGTTTTACAATTTTCATTTATCACTCAGATATTTAGACATTCATTTATTCACTGATGACTTGAACTTGCATCTGCAGCCTCCCAAAGATTATACTGAGGGATTACTCAGAGTGGTAGCCTCACTCGAGAGCATGGTCTTGCGGAGGGAGATGATGCTGTACGCTGTCGGCATTCTGGTATTTTCAATTTCTTTGTATTCATCATACTTTCGATGACATATTGAAACTGCATATTTCACCATATTGATTCATTGCACGTGTAGAGCACATCTGACACATCATATCCATATACTGTATCTGCATGTACATATTTCACGCATCTCATTTACATCTGATATACATATTCTGGCTGATGTATTGAAACTGCTCTTTTCAGGTTCCATTGTCACGGCCCAGGCCATCCAGGCCTACTCGAGCAGTTGGGAAAGTAGGGTCGACTCGTGGCCGAGGGAGGCGTAGAGCACCTGTCAGATATGACAAGGAGTCCAGCGAGGATGAGGAGTCAGCACATCCACAGTCAGAGACATCTGCGGGCAGGAATGATGACTCTGGTTTCGGTTCTGAGGATGGAGGTGACGCCGAGGAGGATTCCGAGGACGGTGACTACGATTCAGATGGTGGTGGCGCAGAGGCTGCTCAGCCGAAGAGGACGAAGAGGGCCTCTGGGTCTTGAGCTTGATAGCACTGATGCAGATGCTCCCTGCTTTATTGTTCTTTTTACATGTAGTTGTAGCACATTGTACAGCTTAGACAATTTTATTTTCTTTCTTCAAAACTTGTACTCTTTTGTAAAATGTTGTAAAAAGAAGCTATGATGGAATGAAAATGACTTTTTGTTCAAAAGTGTTGTACTTTACATTCTAAGCATCGCATCGCACCATTTTGCACACCCAAAAAAAAAAAGGAATGAATTGAATATAATTTGAACATCGTGTATTACCAAGTCAGGTAGTGAACCGACACAACAAGCTAAACAACTTATCTTACTAAGAAACAACAAAACCTTAGCAAGTTTACAACTCGATAAACAATGAGCAACAACTCGATAAACAAAAGTTAATAACTCGATAAGCAAAACTTAACAACTCGATAAGCAAATGCATTTTGGACAAACAAGGCGACGGAACGCATCCGAAACAGAGGTAGTCTCAAAGCTTGAGCACTCTCAGCACACAGGAAAGCTAGAGACTCTCTTCTGGAGACAAGAAACAGCTGGAGACCAACTTTTTGCACATGGCCGACCACCATAGGAACTGGTCGACCGCTTTCTTCTGCTGTAGGCCAAAAAGTGGCTGGCCGACCAGGAAAAGTGGCTTGCCGACCAGGAAAAGTGGTCGGCCGACCAGTTGGCTAGGGACCTCCAGTTTTGTGACACTTGTCCTCCAAATAGTGTCTTATCCTTTATAAAGGTTCCAGCTTCGTGGTTCCCTCATTCTAACTTGGTTTTGCACCAAAATAGAGGCGTTCTTCATCCAAAATCTCACAAATTGGATTGCTTCCTCGAATGGCTCGGAAAAGGTAAATTTCTGGAGTTTCGGCGTAAATGCATTATTCATGCTGACTCACACCCCGCTGCGTTTTCTGTTCCTTCATGCCGCGGCAAGGTTTTGGAATCTGGTAACACACGTCTTTAACTTCAACGGACAAGAAGTATGTCCCACATTGGAAGACTTCCAAGCTTTAATGGAATCTGACCGCGATGAAGAGGTTTTGCCACAATTCTACTTCGGCCACGTCCAAGCCTTAGGACGGATGTGCGGGCTCATTATGCATGACGCTCAGTAATTGATCCGCGATGGAGAGTTGGACATCCCCAGCTTGGTTTATCGGTTTTCTGATGCCGATGACCGCGGAGATCACCATTGGTAGGGTTTTTGGCGACATGCGCTTTGCTTGTGTATGCTATCTCATTTCTTGTTTGCCTCAAGCTCCAGAGGGTCTAGCATCCGTTTGATCGAGATTGCTGAGGGCTTGAGAGAGGGCAAGAGCTGCATCGCCATGACACTGGCGGAGACATTGATGGGTTTAGATGCTTTTTATCGCCGAGAGACGATCAGATTTGCGGGGAGTCCACTACTATTGCATGTAATGTTTCCCACCCCGTCTCACGTATTTTCCTCACATCGCTCGGCCCTCAAGCTCGATTTTTCTCTCAAAACCATTTTCTTACTTTTCTCTTAATGTACACCTTTCTATTCTTTATTCTCTCATTTTTTATCCCTCCCCAAATATGGTTGATGGACAAATTGAAGGTTATGGACTTGTGTCCAACATACTCAGCTCGCGGCTATTTCTTCTGACGACGTCTAGTTGATGCCCTTGATGAGGGTTGGTGGTATGACTGGATATGCAGTTTGTCTGCAGACAGCATTGTTTGGCGCTGTCCTTGGCTCAATCTACCAGCAATGAGTTACAGCATGTCCCGGCAGACCGGGATTCAATTGATTGGCCTGACACACTGCGTGTTCCACTTTCCTTTCCGATTCAGGCGTTAACTCGGACATGATCAGACTTGCCCGGCAGAGGGGATAGAGTGCCCGGCTGCATTTCCAGTCCGAGGCGCACAGCTAGCTCGGTATGCCACGGCATGGAGGACTAGAAAACTTCTGGCCCCCTCTCCCACTTTCAGTTGCACCCTCTCTGATGAGTGCATAGATTGGCTCAATAAAGAGGCACAAATCGGGCCCACTTTGGCATCAGAGGCTTCGACCAGCTCTGGGAGGGGACGCATGGACACCTGACTATGCCCCAAATTTATTGCTTTATTAGTACTTTCAAGTTTTCTTTATGAATGTAATAAAAAGCAACTTCAATTTGTACTCAAGAGCAGGAGAACTCTGTATTGAAATCAATGAAATTGAAGGTTGTGGGGACTGAAAATTTTCCGTTTGGTCCAAAAATTTTCTAAGTTGTAAAAATTAATTTGAACAAAATCAACTTTTATTAAAACTTTTCAAAACCATTTTCGATACAGATCAGAACTGGACATGCCTAAGATCTATCACTGAGATGTACAACCCCAGATTCCAGCAACTGGAAAGTTGCCCCTAGTCTGAATAGCACTGCACTAGAGATCATAACCAAGCTCCTGAATGCAAAAAGACGAAGATAACCAAACATGATCACATGGACAAAGTTGATCGGGGAAGTGTTTATGGCTGGACTTCAGGATAAAGTTGCCTACGTATCCCAAAGATGGGAATCAAGCCTTACGTAGTTCGGCTTGGGTTCACTCATGTATTAACACTCTCCTTTTGCTCTATAACTTTTGCCAAGGCCTCCCTTTCTGGGTTTTCAACATTGCGAGCTCAATTTTTATAGTTTCAAATTTTCTGTGCTTTAACTTTTGCCTAGGTCGCCCTTTCGGGTTTTCGGCCGAGCGAGCCACTTAGGGATAATATTTCTTCAACTTGTCCATGTTGATCGGTTGGGACAACTCTAAGCCATCTAGGTCCATCAGAACTATAGCTCCACCCAACCAAATAGATTTGATGATGTAAGGGCCAGTCCAATTGGGTTTGAACTTGCCCCTAGGGTCATGAATGGGAGCCCGGTTGTCTTTGAGCACTAGATCCCCTTCTTTCAAATTCCTGGACTTAACCTTCTTGTTGAAAGCCCTGGCAATCCTTCGTTGATAACCCTGAACATGGTACAGTGCTTTCAGCCTTCTCTCGTCAAACAGCATGAGTTCTTCGAACCTGCTCTGCTACCAATCTGCCTTAGCTATCTGACACTCAGCCAATACTCGTAATGACGGGACCTCAACTTCGAAAGGAAAAACAACCTCCATCCCATAAACCAAGGAATATGGAGTCGCTCCGGTAGAAGTTCAAATTGACGTCCGGTAGCCCCACAGAGCAAACGGCAACTTATCTGGCCAATCCCGGTAGGTTTCCACCATCTTCTGCAGTATATGCTTGACGTTCTTGTTGGCGGCCTCAACTACTCCGTTGGTCTACGGCCGATACGTAGATGACTTATAAAAGCCACGTTGTACTGGTTCAACAAGTCGATCACTTCCTTCTTGAAGTGGGAACCATTATCTGAAATGATCTCATTCGGGACCCCATAGCGGCAGATGATGTTGTTTCTGATGAACTTAGCAACATGCGATGCCTTCAACACTGCGTAAGACTAGGCCTCAACCCACTTTGTGAAGTAGTCTA
This sequence comes from Camellia sinensis, assembly GCF_055761805.1. Classification (NCBI taxonomy): domain Eukaryota; kingdom Viridiplantae; phylum Streptophyta; class Magnoliopsida; order Ericales; family Theaceae; genus Camellia; species Camellia sinensis. Next base: position 6,199,744 of record NW_028128989.1, on the reverse strand, counting down.
TCACTACCAGAATATACTCATGCTCGTTGGACCCCTTTGGGGTAACAGCTCCAATCACATCAATCCCCCAGACTGAAAATGGCCACGGCAAAGTCATGTTGTACAGCTTCGACGGCGGAAAGTTCATGCGGTTTGCATGGATTTGACATTTGTGGCATCGCCAAACAAAGCCAATACAATCCTCCTCCATGGTGGACCAGTAATAACCCTGTCTAAGGATCTTCCGGGCTAGCATCACCCTGTTTATGTGCGCTCTGCACTCTTCTCCATGGATGGCCTCCATCAGGTGCTTGGATTCTTCAGCATCAGCACATAGCTTATGCATCCCGAGATGGCCTCTCTTGTATAGTTTACCTCTGCAGATGATGAACTGAGCAGCCATTCTTCAAATTGCCCTCTTATCTTTGGCATTTGCCCCTGGTGGATACGCGTCTTTTTCTAAGAAGTTCCAGACACCGTAATACCAAGGATTCTCATCTTGTACCTCATCTATGGCAGCAATCAGCTCGTAGGCCGGCACAAATTTTTGTTTGATGATGATCGGACGCATCCGAACTTCGAAAGGGATGTCTATCATGGAAGATAGAGTTGCTAATGAATCTGCGAACCTGTTATTCTCTCTTAACAGATGAGCAAAGTTCAACTTCTCAAACCGAGGAATTAACACGTCCAAGGTCTAGTGATAAATTCTCATCTTTTCTTCTTTGACTTTCCAATCTCCTTTAGCTTGAGATACAACAAGGTTCGAGTCCCCGATGACGTCTAACCGTTTTGCCCCTAGTTCTAGGGCGGCTTCTAAACCGGCAATACATGCCTCATATTCTGCCTTATTGTTCGATACTTTGAACCGAAGTTTGAATGCTAGAGGTATATGGGAATTGTCGGGCGCTATCAGCAACACCCCTATCCCATACCCGTATTGGTTTGATGCTCCGTCAAAGTACATCGTCCAGGTTTCATCTTCGACATGCAAAATGACCTCATCTGGGAATAGGTGCTCAATTGCTTCATCCCCTTCAATTGGGTGATCGACTAGGAACTCCGTTACCGCTCTCCCTTTTACTGACTTGGGCGTCACGTACTTCAGATCGAATTCGGAAAGCAGAAGCAACCAACGAGCTAACCTACCCGTAAGTGCTGGTTTCTCGAAGAGGTATTTGATGGGATCTAATCTTGAAACCAGTGTTACAGAGTGAGCTAACAGGTAGTGTCACAACTTCCTGGTAGCCCATACCAAGGCCAAACAAGCCTTCTCCAGTGGAGTGTAACGGGTTTCGTACTTCAGCATCTTCTTGCTCAGATAGTAGATAGCTCTTTCCACTTTGTCCTCAGACTCTTGTGCGAGCATGCAGCCCATTGTAGTTTCAGTCACTGAAAGATACATAATCAACAGTTTCCCTAGCTCAGGCGGTGACAACACAGGCGGGTTTTGTAGATATTGCTTGATCTGATCGAAAGCAGCTTGGTATCGGGCGTCCCATTGGAATTTCTTTCCTTTCTTCAGGAGACCAAAGAGTGGTTCACAAGTCAAGGTTAATTTAGAAATAAATTGTCTTATGAATTGCACTTTACCCAGAAAGCCTCGCACCTCATTTTCAGTCCTTAGTGGTGGCATTTCTAAGATGGTCTTGATTTTGGAAGGGTCAACTTCGATGCCCCTTTGTGTGATTAAGAACCCCAGTATTTTCCCTGCTGTAACACCGAACGAACATTTCTAAGGATTCAACCGCAGCCGATACTCCCTGATCCGTTGGAAGAACTTCTGCAAGGGGGTGTAGTGGCCCTCTCTTTCTTTGGACTTGACAATCATGTCGTCCACGTACACATCCACCTCTTTATGGATCATGTTGTGCAAAATTGTGGTCGTAGCCCATTGATACGTAGCCCCATCATTCTTCAACCCAAACGGCATTACCCTATAATAATAGGTTCTCCATGGGGTGGTGAAAGCGGTCTTCTCCCGGTCTTCGGGTGCCATCAATATCTGATTGTAGCTTGAAAACCCATCCATGAATAAGAGTACCGCATGCCCAGCAGTGAAGTCCACTAACTCATCGATATGCGGCAGAGGAAAGTCATCCTTCGGACTGGCTTTATTCAAATCCCTGAAGTCCACACATACCCGAATTCTGCCGTCCTTCTTTGGCACTGGAACTATATTGGCCAACCAAGTTGGGTACTCGGATACCAACAGGAACCCTGCGTCAATTTGCTTGGTGACCTCCTCTTTAATCTTGAGAGCCCAATCTAGACGAATCCTTCTGAGCTTCTGCTTAACAGGTTGGGCCTCTGGGTCAAGAGGGATCCGGTGCTGTACAATCTCAGGATCGATTCCAGGCATGTCTTCGTAGGACCATGCGAAAACATCTTTGAAATCATTTAACAAAGCGACTAAGCGCTCGCGCTCCTCCAAAGACAACGTAGACCCAATCTGGACCAGCCGCGGGTCCTTTTTAGTACCAACGTTAATTTGGGTGATTTCATCAACCAAGGGTTTTACAAACCTCTCCTGCTCTTGATCAAGCAAGTATTGCAAAACTGGAGGAATTTCTTCCTCGTCGTTTTCATCAAAATTTTGAAAATCCTGATTAATGCAATAAATTAAGGGCACAGAAAAGTATTCGAAGGCCACAGCCGCACAATTCTCATTAAGTACTTCCAAGTCGCCTAGTTTCTCTGTTACAACAGACTCAAAGGAAAAAGAAAAAGATGACCTAGACAGGACCGTGGCATCTGGGTTGTCACCTCCAAGAATACCGGACTCAGACTCAGACGAGCTAGAACCTGATTCCAACTCTACGAACTTAGTGGAATCAGATTCCGGCTCACTACCTGACCTGGTGCTGCTCGATAAGAATCCCTCCTTGTATTGCCAGACGAGGAAGGGTGCGATGGATGCATTTAGAATGTTTGAAGATGGGCTCGCAGCCGTTTCATTCCCGATCATGGACACCGAGAAGTTATTTCCCAAGCACTCATGTACGATCGGAGGATCTGAAAGTAGACAAGACAGTGTTACCCCTATTTCAATCTCTGCGCTCTCGAAATCCTCCTCCCTACACTGCTCAACCTCAGCTGGTGTGTCTGTCTGCTCCTCAGCAACATCATCCCCAGACAAGTGCAAGTCAAAGAATACCTCAAACCCCGACAAACGCCTCATCTTTGCGTTCAACCATGGCTCTAGGAAGCCGCAGAACGGGAAGTCCTCCCCCTCTCGAACAAAGTGTCCGTTTAGGGTACCCTGGATAGGCTGGTGCACCAACTCATAAGGCTTCCCGGCTCGCTTTGCTTTGGCCCTTTCGACCATTTGCTTGCCTTTCCTCGCCAAAGGTATGCGGGTTATGCGGCACTTCGGCCGATGCTGCAATACCTTTCCGGCCATTTTTCCCTAATCCCATCCTGGGGATGTGTTGGAGTTTGTTCATGAGGTATACAGACTGTGCACTGACATATAACCCCTTGTTGATAGCTAGTAAATTCTGTGCAACCCGAGCCTCAGCTAGCCTAAATCCTGACAAGAACACATCCTCCGCGCCATGTTCAATCTCTAGAACCGGCGTAGACACCTCTGGCGGTGGATGGATTGACGAATTCCCAAAAACTATAGCCACCCCCTTCCCGTGGAGGTACTTCAACATCTGGTGTAGGGTGGAAGAGACTGCCTTTACCTGGTGCAACCATGGCCGTCCTAGGAGTAGATTGAAGGTCGCCGGAACGTCCAAGACATGAAAGTCAATATCGTGTTTCCTGAACCGACCCTGGTCTAAATCTGCACAGTCCCCATCACTTCTCTACTAGTATTGTCATATGCCCAAATCACCTGAGCAGTGGGTACGAAGTCCGCGGGCTTCAACCCGATTGCATATGCCGTCCTCGACGGACATACGTTGATGGCGGACCCTGTATCGACAAGAACTGCTGGTATCCATTTGTCTCTACACTCTACAAAGATGTAGAGTGGTTTGTTATGGTTTGAGCCCTCAGGCAACAACTCCTTATCGGTAAAGGTCAATGTCGGGGAAGCTCCTGCCGGAAAAACCAATCCTACCAGCTGCTCAGGCGTGGTATCGATCGAAAGTTTGGTCCTGTCCATTGCAGAGAGGACAACCTGTCTGTGTACTCTTGAAGCCATAAGCAGTCCCCAGATGGAAATGTTTGCTTGTATCTTCTTAAGCTGTTTCAACATAGCCTCCTCTTCGAGTAACTTTTCTTTCTACTACTCCGTCTCTGTGTCCTTTCCATACGCCTCTGGTTGATCTAGGTGTGGGGGCTTGAAATACCGCCCACTCTTAGTCATGTGGTCCACCTCTCCAATATACCAGGTATCATCCGGTTGGTTGTTCCCCCAATCTTCGTTTGTGTGGGCAAGACCTAGGTCGTCATCTTCCTACCACATGCCATCAGCCATCAACAAGCAGTTATCCGATTTTGTCACAACTGTTCCTGTACGCACAGCACATTCCATTCCCGTGCCCACAGCACATTCTATCGGCTTTGGCCTTTCTAGCCCTCTCCAGATCTTCAATCTTCTCTTGCTCAAACTGTTTCAGTGCAGCCTACTGCTCAGCATCCTCTGCACTCAAACTGTTCTGATCCTGAGCAAAATTCTTAACATCGGTGCTCCTCGGCAGTTCATTCTGATCTCCGGCCACTCTGGCCACTACCGATGTCCCCATGTCTGATGGACCTTGCTCTGATTGATGTACCTCGAAAATATCCAGCTCGTCGCTGAGCCATCCGGTAGCTTTCGCTGACCCTTCCAGATCGAACCAGTTGACAGTCACGTCCCCTGAATCTTGTTCTTCAAAGAATTGCAGATTCGTAATGTCCTCTTCTAGTTCCGCTAGGTCATCTAGCCCCTGATTAGCTTCATCCTCTCGAGCTACACAGATCTCTGCTCCCACTGGCAATTCTACCCTTGGCTTAGACTGATCCATTGGTGTGATATAACTGCTCAGGTTGTACTCAAAACTTATAGATCCCTCAGGCTCTGAATCCTCATTCTTCTCTGTTCTCAAAGTGATCTCTGCTCTATCTTCGGTAGTCACCACCATCGGTTCTGGTTGGGTTTGGGAGATGTCCAACATGCACAAGTCAGTGCTGTCAGGAATGAATACCTCCAACTTGGGTAGGTGGAAAGGGGTAATATAGATGCTCGGGTCATATGGGATGACCGAGGTTTGGATGAGGTTGATACATTTGGGAGGTGGAGCTTGGTTATATGGTGGGAGAGGGTTGGTTGTGACGTTCGGTTTCTCCGGGGGCATAATTACCCTGTTGTCTATGAGATCCTGAATCTCATGACGTAATCAAAAGCACTGGTCGGTTTCATGACCATGCTGTTGGTGATAGGAGCAATACTTCGCCGGGTTATGCGTAGGGGGAAGTTTTTCTGGTAAGGGCCGCGGCTCTAGGGGCTTCAAGTGCCCTTTTGTGATCAAAACCCCCAAAGCCTTGGACAAGGGCATGCATAGTGGGGTGAAGGTTCTTTGGCCTCTGGGCGCATGTTTGGTTGTTTGCGAACTACTTCCGGACATACCAGTAAAAGGTGTAGCTGCAAGGGTTTTGGGAGGGGTGGTGGTGACCATTCCCACATCTGAAGATCTGGCAGCTGCTGCACTGCTTGTGCCTACATTCGTACTGCGGTTGAATGCCCTTCTGGGCTGCTCTTTTTCATAGTCAATCAGACCTTGTTTCATTGCATCCTCGATCTGTACCCCAATCTTGTGTAGGTCTGCAAAGGTGGGGAGGGGGAGAACAATCATCTTTTGCATGAGCTTGGGCTGGAGGTTGCGCACAACCATCCGAATCTGATCTTTGTCAATGGGCCTGATGGTCATGATCGAGGCTTTAGCCCTCCAGCGGGTCACAAAATCGGAGAAGCTCTCCTTTGGTTCTTGCCTGGTGGTCTCGAGATCATGAGTTGTGATCTCGATCTGAGTGTTATAAGAGTATTGAGCTATGAAGGTCTCAGCCATCTCCTCTAACTTTTCTTAATGGAATCCTCTAGTTTTGCATACCAAATGGCCACTATACAAGACAGGGTCCGGCCAAACAGAGAAAGCTTCTATAATCTGGAAAGGCCCATCGGCCTTAGGATATCCGAAAACAGCCGCAGGTGCACCATAGGATCTCCAGACCCATCAAAGCGGTCTATGTGCGGCATTTTAAATCGGTCCGGCAGAGTCACGGCCGAGTCGGTATATCCATCCTCTATATCTGGAATGGATTTTACACCTTGAGACTTCTTGAAAAGCTTTTCTAGCTTGCTTACTTTTAACGCCATTGGATCCACCTCGAACTCAAACGGTGAATCCACTAGGTTGGTGGGCGCGTTAGATAGCTGGGGTAGGATTGGGGGCGGAGCTGGCCCCGTTGGAACGCCCGTATTTTCCTGGACGTTTGGCGTCTCCCCGAGTATTGGAACTCTTGGTGGGGGAGGAGGTGTGTGTGAAGCAGACGCTCTGGTTTGCTGCTGTAGTCTGGTAATCAACTTTGCCTGTTGGGTGACTACCTCTGCTTGACGTGTAGCCGCTTCTGCCTGGCGGGTGCATCCTGTTGCATGGCTTTTATACTTTCCTGGAGCTGGCGCATCATCTCTTCCAAACGTGCCATATTGTCTTGATCTAACTGAACAAATGGTATATTTGACTCTGCAGTAGAAACTGAGACCTCAGCTTGACTGTTCAAGGACCGCTGATCTGACAACCTCTGTACTGATACACTGCGCCTTCTTGACCTTCGCCTAGAAACCAGGGGTAAAGAAACACTGCTTGTCCGTCTATCAGATCGATTAAGTCTTCGACCTTTGACCAAAGTGCTCGGGGAATATCTACTTGGTCGGATGCAATTGTGTTAAACTACCTTGCAAAAAGATAAATAAAGCATAATAAATAAACAAACAACTCGAACGTACAGTGTGCTATGTTATGAACTAGATAAATTAGAGACAACACGCAGTTGGCCAAACAACACACAGTCGGTATTTGTATACACACTGTTCTCAAATGCTGTTTACTGTGCCCAAATGGCTGCCCCAAATTTGATATCCTCGGATAAAACTGATTCCCAAATACTGATGCCCTCAGGCCTGATACGAGACTTGTAAACTGATACATGCATTCCTTATAGAGGCACACTCTAAAAGCACATAACAAGTAAATGAGAGCGAAAACACCCCTATGTTGGGGTAGAGTTTTCCTGTCCTATCTTGTCAGGAGCTAGGGTTTCACTACGCACACAGCGATTTCAAACAACCTACAATCAGGTAAGCAGCCTGTCCTAGTTTGGAATAGTTGCTATGGATTCCGACATGCACTAGGTCGAATTGTCAAAAAGGGTGCCCCGGTAACAACCGGGGTTTGTGTTCCCATGGTGGCAGAGCCCGTAACCGGTCAACCTTATGGCATACAGTCTCAGGCTAACTGTTTAGGAATAACAGACGGCGAACACGATGTCCTAGGCGCACCAATCCAAATGCAATGCAAAGAGACACATAAGTGTAATCAAAACAAGATATCTTGAGTACGAGTCAAGTTCTCTAACTCCCCAGCAGAGTCGCCAGAAACTGTGGACGCGCCCCCGGGAACTCCCCTACATCCGTGAGCGCTGCGCCTGCGAGGGCGTGGCGGGGATCTCATCTTGTTCTTTGAGCTACCACAGTTCGGACTCAAATTTCATGGTTCTGAATCTAATCTTACAATGTGCAATGTAAGACCGATAAATCACCAAAGAGTCCAAATCCGGCAAATCATTTTGGAAAATTGATTTTTATAAAGAAGTGCCAAACATGGACTGCTTTGTCAAATACAGAGTCGCCACTTAAATATTTTATTTTGGGGGAATTTAAGAAACTCTGGCTCGTGCCTAAGGCCGCGTGTCCGTCATCACCAAAGTTGCCTCGGCTCGGGAACTTGGTGTAGATGTCCCTGAACGTCCCGGGAGGGAAATTCCGTTATGTTCATTTGGGCTCACTACAGTTCAGGACTCAATGTCACGGTCCTGTATCTAATCTCACAGAGTGCAATGCAAGACCGATGAATCATCAAAGAGTCCAAATCCAGCAAATCGTTTTTGAAAACAGATTTTTTTTGAAAGAAGTGCCAAATATGGACTGCTTTGCCAGATACAGAGTCGCCACCTAAATATTTTATTTTGGGGGAATTTAGGAAACCCTGACTCGTGCCGAAGACCACGTGTCCATCATCACCAAAGTTACCTCGGCTCAGGAACTTGGGTACGATTGAGGAAGGTCACTTTGTGAGCACCCCCGCTCTCCCGATCAAAGATCGGTCTCTACTAACCATGATATCGAGTTTTGAAAACATTATGCATTCTTATTCCAGTTATTAGCCTAGATTTACTACGTGATGTGCACAGCATACAAGTATAGACTGGATCGCCTGAATTGGAACAACACATCTCATGTTTGTTTATTTTGAAAATGGTTTGATGGTGCTACCTGCAAGTAGGCTAAGACGTAGATTTGCCACCCTCGGGTGGGCTTAGAAAACGTGATGGTTTGCCACTCTCAAGTGGGCTTAAAACTCACAGTCAATGCATTATTCCAATTCAGATAATCCAACCTTCACTCACAGGCATTTAGGTAGGTATATCACATAAGCAGTTAGCCTCATGGTAAACATGCTATCATGGCAGTCACTCACACGCATGCAAAGATGCTAAAGCATAAACACTTATCGAGTACTCCAAGCCAAAACATAAACTAGTTAGTAATCAATGCATGATCCTAGTTCATTTTAAGATGGCTGATGCAACACATGCAAAATGCAACCAGAAAGAGGCTCGGCTATCCTAAGAATGGCATATGGGATGCTACAGCTAACGGGTGTTCAACTTGGAATGGGAATACAATGCAGTTAGTATGATGCGCCGAGCCCGGTGCATCCAATACAGATGAATGATACAAGCATGCAAGCATAAGTATGCTAATTGAAACATGCCCTAATCTAACCATCATAAGCTGGTAAATAAAAGGCAGAAAGACGTGGAGTTAGAAGACATACATCACAAACACGCACACTTATTACAATTGTGCCCTCGCTCGGAGGGTCCGAATAAATAATACAGTCCGAATAAATAAAAGCTACATCTAATTATTACACAACAGTAACTAATTAACAAATTAGCTAAGTAAGCATGTAAACTACATGAATGTGACTGCCTCGGCTCTGTTTTGGGTGATGATGGATGCATGCATGCTCGAGTCGCCTCGTCGGGAAATTCCATCGCGATGCCTCGTCTCGCCTTTGTTTGCAACTGATTTTAGAAATTTGCACAAGGCTCCAAGAGGCTAAAACTCCACCCTGGGAAGGCTGCCGACCAGATATTGGCTTGGGAAACACCTGCTGACCACCCTTTGTGGTGGAAACCAAAAAAGGTGGTCGGCCTGCCAGAAAACCTGGTCGGCCGACCACTTTTTGCCCCTGGATTCTGGTTTTTCTGCAACAAAGGCAAGAGGGAGAGAAAGCAAGGTATTTTCAACATAGGTGTGCAAGACCACTTTTCCCATCCTTGCACAAGCTCAAAGGAGTGTAGACCTCGATCCTCGTGCTACCAATCATGTATCTCGATGCATGATGGCCGAGAAGTCGAATTGCACGACTCAATGGGACGTGAATGCACATATAAGCAAGTAAAGCCAACAACTCTATCCCGGATAGTCAAGAGTGTCGGCGACCGAAAATTGAGACATGTTTCGTTACTTTGAGTACGAAATGCCCCTCGTTTCCCGTGTTTGGACTAACTCCTACTCCAAACACAATGCAATATGCATGACATGCACAAATACAACTAGCATGCAATCCTAATGCAATGTGACCTAACCATGCAAACATGCTAGGATGACATGCAAACATGCTACTAGCATACATAATGCTATAAACTATATGGCATACACAATGCGACTAACAACCTAGCATACACAATGCACACACGAAGATGGACATACACAAAGGCATAATCAAAGCATACACAATGCGATGGTCAAACATGCAACAACATGAACCAAATGGCATACACAATGCAAGGTGAACTTAAACCAATATGAGTGGACCTCAGCCACACTCAAATCAGTGGCTATGTGATGGAAATGAGACAACCGAAATACATGCAAACATGCACAGATGCAAAGGATCGACCCTAAGGCATCAAATGCCACTCTACCAAAACATGGCAAGGGATGAAAGATGGCCTACAAACATGCAATTTCCAGCTCTAAAACATGATGCGCAATGGTTCTGCATCATGAAAAGATGGCACATAATGCAAGCTAGAGGGCCCGGGTACCGAAACTAGTAAAGTGCGTTACACTAGAGGTACCCAAAGCAATGCACTAATGGCAAAACCAATCCCAAACAGACCCTAGGCAAGTCTGAAACAGTGGGGAAATGGTCTAAAATGATGGCTCGGGATGCAAAGAAATGGAGCTCATTCAATGGCCCGAAAACAAGGCATTCATGGACAACTCTCAAGCACACTTAAGGAGTATAAAACATGGCAATATGGCATTGATACAAGCTCTGAAATATGATGTATAATGGACCCAAAACATGAACACACCTCAGTATATGCATGTAATGAGCCTCAAAACTCAAAGTTAAGCATGGGTATTGAACTACAAGCATGCAAAACAAACATTATTCGACCACAAGACCCAAAAACAGAGCTAGGGCAGTCCAAAATATGCACAAAATCAGTTTAGGACAAAGCCAAAAAGAGCTAAAATCAAGGGTCAACAAAGCATGCGAAATAAGCTAGTGAACCATGATTTACACTACAAGTATGTGAAGCACATGAGGGCTCACCAAACCAGCCAAAAACAGAAGTATGTCATGCCAAAATATGCCCAAATAACCACTGAAACTCAGTCAATGCATGCAAGAATGAAGTGTTCCTTTGGAAGGCCATGAGGTGGATTACTCTACACATATATGATGGACATACAAAGTGGCAAAACTACCTCTGGAAAGAGGTTATGACAGCCCTAAAACTCACTGAAAAAGGCCTAAAATGGGTCAATGAAGCATGCAATGAAAGGTCCCTTTGAAAGGCCTTGAGGAGGATTGCTCTACACATGCATGAGGGTCACAAAATATGGCCAAAAGGGCTCTAGACAGAGTCAAGGAAGACCTTAAAACTCACCAAATAGGGCCTGAAACATAGCTTTGAAACATGCAAATAGGGGCTCCTTTGGAAGGCCAACAAAGCTAGTAAAGAGAACAAGGGGTGAGAGGGTCACCCATCTCTGATTTTGAATCTCAAAGACACATGTTAGCCACTGAAAATCCACTGGATTTTAGTGGCTAAAAGGCCAAACCAAGGACAACACAAATGCTCTAATGCATAGCCCTAAACATGAGGAAATGAAGCATGCAAGTGGGAAGATGACCCCAAACATAAAAATAACCTTCAACAAAATTGAAGGCAAGCTTAAAACAAGACTTTTTTCAATTTATGTCGAAGTCCAAAAATGCTTGCAAGTAAGGCTAAACAATGAAGGAAAATAAGGGCCAAAAGAGGGAACTAGTGTCTTACCCTTGTAGAGCAGAGGGCCAGCAGCTTCTGAACCAAGATAAGAACTCTTCAACCTCTAAAAATGAGCTCCTAGGTGCTTAGGTTGATAATGGAGGTGTTGTGCTTGAAGGTGTAGTGCAATGGGACCAAGAACAAGGGTTTTTGGAGCTTGGAATATAGAGATATGGAGGGAAAGTGTATGTATGCTCAAAATAGGTTCTGAACCCTAGCAATGGAAGAGGGCCCTTTCCTTTATAGAGGAGAAGGTCTAAAGCTTCTCTAAGAAGCTTAAAAGCTAGCTTAAACATCCTCCATACACGTGTATGGAGGATGCATTTTGAGGCTTCCAGCTGGCACAACTGGCTTCAACTCATTGAGACAAAAAATGAGAAAACTGGCCGACTAGCTCAGGTGGTCGGCCGACCACTTTCCCTGGTTTTTCAGGACAAGAAATTGGTCTACCGGAAAGAAATGTGGTCAGCAAGTGATTGAGAAGCCCAAAAGTGGTCGGCCAGGTGTTCAAATTGAAGCCCCAGAAGTTAGCTTTCCAATGGCACTAGCCTTGCATCAAAATTCCTCCTATGTAAAAAGTTATGCCTGTTTTGGTGAAGTCGTGCAGATTCGGTCCAACCGGAGTGATGCCCTACTTCAATCAACCATATCTCCCCCGTCCAGACTTGGCTTTAGGAGATTCTTGCATGCAAAATGAAGCCCCGGAAGTAAGCTTTCCAATGGTGGTGGCCTCATAGCTGAAATCCAAGTATGCAAATGAATAGGCCTGGTTCAGCGAGGACTGCTTGTCCCTCTCTTAACGGTTCATGCCCATTTTCTCCCCCAACTGGGTTTCTTCCCCCTTCTCTTCTTTTCTTCAACTCCAAACCCCTAAGTAAGGTGTTTTGAAAGATTTTTCAAAGATCTCATCTCTCTTTCATTCATTTCCACTTTGTCCATGCTCGGTTTACCGAAAAGCACAACATTTAACGAAATACGAGCGTCGGAACATCGTAGGAACTTTATTTTCAAAACATTTTGAAAGAGAGGGTTTCAAGGTCCAAAATCTTTTGATCAAGATTGTTTCGGTCCAAAGGAGTGTGAAGTTGAGATTTGACTCTCTCCTTGCCGAAGAAATTGAACCTTTGCCTTGCACACCTTTCTCCACCAAGTAAACCATCAGTAGTGCCCAAGTCTTAAGGGCGGTCAAAAATGGGGTGTCTACACTTGGGTACGAGAGGGGAAGGTCATGCAATAAGCAACCCCGCTCGCCCGATCAAAGATCAGTCTGTACTAAACATGATATTTTGTTTTTGAAAACACATGTGTTCTTATTCCGGTTAATTAGCTAGAATTACTATGTGATGCGCACAACATACAAATATAGACTAGATCGCCTAATTTGGAACAAAACATTGCATATCCGTTTGTTTGGAAATGGTTTGAAGTTTGCTACTCGCAAGTAGGCTAAATCGAGGATTTTAATGAATTATTCCAATTTAAGTAATCCAACCTTCACCCACAGGCATTCTGGCAGTTATAACAAATAAGCAGTTAGCCTCATGGCAAGCATGCTTTCATGGCAACATTAACACACATGCAGTATGCTAAAGCGTAAACACTCACAGTGTACTCCGAGCCAAAACAATGAACTAGTTAGAAATCATGCATGATCCTAGCTCATGTTAAGATGGCTAATGCAACACATGCAAAAATGCAGCTAAGATAGGCTCAGCTATCCTAAGAGTGTCATGTGAAATGCAACTTGGTACATGTATTCAAATTGGAATTTAAACACAATGTAGTTAGCATGATGCGCCGAGCCCGATGCATGCAAAACAGATGAATGTATGCAAGCATGCAAGCATAAGGTATGCTAATGAAACATGCCCTAAAACTAACCATCGTAAGCGATTAAGTAAAAGGAAGAAAGAAATGGGGGTTAGAAGACATGCATCACACACACGCACGCTTATTACAACATTACACCCTCTCGAGGGACGGACCGAATAAGAAGCTAACTAGCTAATTTAAGCTAATTAAACTAATTATTACAAAACAAATTAATTAACTAATCCTAGTTAACTAATTATTACAAAACAAATTGAAATAGCTAAACGCATTAACTATTAAACTACAAACCAAAGCGTAAACTAGCTATCTAAGCATGGAAGCTAAGAAAAGCAGTAAATCAGGAGCCTCGGAGGGAGAGGAATGCATGCAAGCCCGGTCGCCTCGTTTGGAAATCTAATGTGATGCCCCGATTTGCCTTTGTTTTCAATTGTCCTCAGAACCTTGCACCAAGCTCCAGAAGGCTTAAACTCCACCTTGGGGGCCTGTGGGAGGGTGGCCGACCAGTTGTTGGTGTCTGCAGCCATGGCCGACCACCTATCTTTGTTGAAAGTCAGAAAAAGTGGTCCGCCAGCTAGTTTTTCTGGTTGGCCGACCAGTTGTTGCTGCTGAATTGCAATTTGCTACAACAGAGAGCAAGAAAGGGCATGGCAATGTATTTGCAAGATATGTGTGCACAACCACTCTCCCTATCATTACACAAGCTCATGGGAGTGTAGTTCTTGACTCTCGGGCCACCAATCGCGCATTTCAATGCACGATGGCTGAGAGGCGAAGTTGCACAATTCAATATAAAATGAATGCACATGTAAACACATAAGTGCCTAGAACTCTATCATGTATGATCAAGAGCGTCGGCGACTGGGAATTAAGGCACGTTTCATCACTCTAAGTATGAAACGTCCCTTTTTTCCCGTGTTTGGACTAACACCTATTCCAAACACAATGCAACACATAACATGGCATGCACAATGCTATGAAACATGGAGTATGCAAAATGCAATGCAACACAAGCATGCAAGTAACATGCAAGGGACAAGCATGTAAACAGCATACAAGGCAACATGATCAAACTACCAATGCTGCGGGCATGCATACTCAATGCAAGGCAACATAAGCATGCACAATGCAAACAACATGGTATACACAATGCAACTACATGGCATACTCGATGCAAAGAACCAATATGGCATACTCAATGTAATATGATCATGACATGCACAATGCAAACAATAACATAACATGCACGATGCGATGTGATATGGCATACACAATGCTCAATGGACTTAAACCAAGATGGACAGACCTCAGCCATGTGTAGACGCGCCCGCGTGGGACCTCGCTACAGTTCGGACTCGATTTGTGTCGCGGTTCTTAATCTGAACCAAAGAGTCCAAATCTGGCAAATCGTTTTGAGAAAATAGATTTTTAGAAAAGAAGTGCCAAACATGGACTGCTTTGCCAAATATAGAGTCGCCACCTAAATATTTTATTTTGGGGGAATTTAGGAAACCCTGACTCGGTGCCAAAGGCCACGTGTCCGTCATCACCAAAGTTGCCTCGGCTCGGGAGCTAGGGTACGATTGGGGAAGGTCAGCTATGAGCAACCCCTCTTGCCCGATCAAAGATTGGCCTCTACTAACCGTGATACCTTGTTTTGAAAGCATTATGTGTTCTTACCCCAGTTATTAGCCTAGAATTATTATGTTATGCGCACAGCAAACAAGTATAGACCAAATCGCCTAAATTGGAACAAAACATTTCATGTTTGTTTTGAAAATGGTTTGCTACTCGTAAGTAGGCTAAAATGCAGGTTTTGCCACCCTCAAGTGGGCTTTGGAAAAGATGATTTTGCCACTATCTAGTGGGCTTTAAACTCACGGTTTTTAATGCATTATCCCAATTTAAGCAATTCGACCTTCATCCACAGGCATTCAAGCAGTTATATCACATAAGCAGCTAGCCTCATGGTAAACATGCGATTATGGCAACACTCGCACACATGCGGTATGCTAAAGCGTAAAAAACTCACCTAGTACTCCAAGCTAAAACAAAAACCAGTTAGTAATCACATGCATGATCCTAGTTCATGTTTTGAAATGGCTAATGCAACACATGCAAAGATGCAATCCAAACAGGCTCGGCTATCCTAAACATGGCATGTGAAATGCTGCAAATAACATGTACTCAATTTGGGATTGAAAATACGATGCAGTTAGTATGATGCGCCGAGCCCGGTGCATGCGAAATAGATGAATGAATGCAAATATGCTGTCATGCTGTTATGCTAATTTAAATATGCCCTAGTCTACCATCATAAGCAGGTAAATAAAAGGGAAGAAAGACGTGGGATTGGAAGACATGCACACACGCACCCACACTTATTACAAATTTGCCCTCGCTAGGAGGGACCAAAAGAATAATACAATCCGAATAATGAATTACTATCCTAGCTAATTAATTATTATAGACCCTCTAATTTAACAAATTAAATGCAGAATAGAGATGGCCGCAGCCCTGCCTCGGGATACGCGAATGATGCATGCTCGATCCATCTTGCCCGGAAACCCGTACCATGCCAAGTCTTGGAATATGTCCTCTACACACTGTAGAACATCATCGGCTAAGGGAAATAACCACCGGCCATGGGAAATTTCCATCGGCTGCTTTCAAGTCTATCGGCCACATATTCTTTGCCGGTCGGCACTAAACACTGCCGATCGGCCACAAATTCCTGCTGGGACCTGCAGTTGACAGCAGCAGAGAGCAAAGCAGTACATGGCATGGAATTTTGAGCAAATGTGAGCTTGGTCACACTCCCAATCATGCAAGAGACTCAAGGGAGCGTGACCCTCGACCTTCGGGCCATCAATTGTGCATTTTTGATGCATGATGGCCTAAGAGGCCGAGGTTGCAATTCAATGTAAAATGCATGCAAACAAAACACATGAATACCAACACCCTATCATGTTGGAGTCAAGGGGATTGGCGACCGAGGGTTGATGCGTGTTTTGTCACTTGAAGTACAAACACTCCTCAATCCCCATGCCCGGTTTGACACCCCAAACCAAGCAATGCAATGCATATATACAAACTTGGCTCAAATGCACAACATGAGGTTAAAATGCAAAACATGCCAAATGTAATGCAACCTAAACATGCAAACTAAGTTAGTGCATTCTAAATGTGCCAAGTATGGTACAATGTATATGAGATGCAACTAGATAAATGCCATGCCAACATGCAAGTATGATACAATGTAAGCATGAGGACCAAAACAATGCAACATGATCATGCAATGGTGGTGAAAACCATGAAGGGCAGACCTCAGTCCATCCCAAAACAGTGACCAAAAAGTGTCCAAAATGGTGAACAAGCACTCATACCAACATGCAAGCCAAAGGGGCCCAAAGCTAAGGCACAAACAAGGGGCATTCTACTACAACCATCATGACCACTCATGGCATGGACTAAGCAACCAAAAATAGATGTTCAATGCAGCAAAACACACCCAAAAACCCGCTGATATGGCAGCCCCAAAATGTCTTAAACATACAAGCATGCACAATGCCCATTTCAAGGCACAAAACTACAACACCTTAAAGCATGGGAAGGGACACAAATGACAATATAAGACCACCTTACATGGACTGAAATATGATCTTAAATAATGCCAAATCATGAGGATAGTCTAAGTTAAGCATGCTAGAAGCCAAAATACTCAAGGCCTACAAGCCAAAATGCAAAGCAACTACATCAAGCATGTCAAACATGACCAAAACAGTGGCCAACAGACCTTATGCATGACAAATCATGACCGAAAGCTTCAACAAGCTAAGCTAAATCATGCAAGCATGGAAGCCTAAATAGAAGATGCATTTCTATGCAAAAGGGAGGGATACAAAACAAGGGTATTATGCATGCAAAAGACCACAAACCCGACAAAAGATAGAAATATATTATGATCAAAAGACACCTAAAAACCTCTAAAATAGGGCCAAAATCAGTCAAGCATGCATGTTGCCCTTTAAGCCAAAAACAAGGATAAAAGAGAGACAAAGGGGAGAGGGGTGTCCCTCCCCTATGCAAGACTTCAAACCCTCTTCTTTACCACTAAAAATCCACTGGATTTCAGTGGTGAAAAGAACCAAACACTCAAGCAAATAAAGCCTAACCAAAGGAAGCACCAAAAGGGCCAAACAAGGCCTAAGAGGGTGAGTTCGACCCCCAATGCCAAAACACCCTTAATGAAAGTTCTTAAGCAGGAAAATATAAGACTTTTTTATGTTATACTCAAAGCTTGAATCAATATACAAGCCAGGTCAAAATCCAATGCAAGATTGGGGAAACTAAAGTTAAAATCTTACCCTTGAAGAACACTTCAAGAACAGTTGGTCCAGCCACACTCTTCTGAGCAAAATCAGTCCAAAATCTCAAAAAACAACCCTCAATGCCTCTCAATCTCGGAGCAAGGTGTAATGGTGTGTGTATTAGTGCAAAAGTAAGGTCAAAGTGCACTTTTAGGCCAAGAAAACACACACAAGGGAGGAAAGAGAGGAAAATATAGAGAGAGAGTGTGTGTATAAGATGTATATGTATATAAGCTCTGGTTTTTATGTTCAAAAAACTCCAACCACCATAATGGAAGAAGAGAGGTGCTTAAATAGGCAAAGGAAAAATGATTTAGGCTTCTCAAAGAAGCTAAATGGAAGGGGCAAAGGGGGCAAGGAGGTCAAGGCTTCTTGAGGAAGCTAAGACAGCTGGCCAAGCTTCTTTAGGAAGCTTTGACAAAGGGTCAAGCTTCCTCAAGAAGCTTTGACCAAAAAAGGGGCAAAACAGCCATTTCATGCACGGGGAGGAGTGTTGGTGCATTCCAGCTGGCACAGTTGGCATGCACCAAGTGTGAAGGGTGCAAAAGGGTCACATCAGCTAGCAAAAAAAAAAAAAGTCACCAGGCAGAGAAAAGTGCCGGTCGGCAAAATATAGTGCCGACCGGCCATTGGTTTCAAGAAACCACTGCCGGTGGCACCAATAAACGGCCGGTGGTGTGAGGGGACAGCTGGTGGGGTGTGGGAATAGCCAACAAGCCATTCCCTGCCTCTCAAGGCAAAAACACAAGTGTTTGGTGCAAAACCAGACACCGAAAAGTCGAGTCGAGAGATCCTGAGGCGAGGCGCGCAGCCGAGACCTCCGGGAACTCGAGACGAATACAAGCACGGATGATCACCGAGTGTTCCAACGGTGACGTCCAAGTCTTGAGGACGGTCAAAAATGGGGTGTCTACACCATGTCCAAAATAGAGGCTATTGGTGATGAAATAAAGACACAAAAGGCAAGGCATGCATGCACAATGCATTAGCCAACCAACTAGGCCCAAGAGCACATCCCTCAAGAAGGCTCAACAAGTGACAAATGTGAAAGTGTGACAACACTAAGTGCACTAAAATTAAGTAAGAAATGGTGCCAAATCATTTAAACAAAGCAAGCATAGCAGGCAAAGGTCCCAAAGCATTAAAGCTAGCAAAGAGGACTACAAAGGAGGCATGCAATACATGGCAAATATGCATGAACCAACCATGGACAGAGCTGAAATAGGTCAAAACAATTACCAAAACATGCTAAGATGGAGGCTAAAAGACTTAGGCATGCAAGCATATAAGCTAAGCCATAAAAGAGGCAACAATGCACAACACTTAAAGGCATTCAAAGCATGAATGAAGTGAGAACATGGCAATGCTAAAAGCTCTGAAATGTCATGTTAGATGATTACCAAATCATGTACACAACACAAATGAAGCATGCTATGGTGCTCAAAGCTTGAAGCAAGCAAGAGCACTTGTACTACAAGTATGAAAAACATGAAGCATGTGATCAAGGAAACCCAAAACAGTTCTAGAACATGTTAAAATAAGTCTAAAACATGCATGGAAGGAAGCCAAAATAGCCTAGCATGAAGGGCATAAGGCGTGATGCATACAAGGCAAATAAGGTGAATTACACTACACCTATAAGACCAAGCATGAGATGACTTAACCAAAAAAAATTAGAGTTATATCATGGCATAATAACCCTAAAAACACATTGAAATGATGGCTCACAAGCTAAGGCATGAAGGCATACACAATGCCTCATGTTAAGGCAGAAATGGGCCAACCCTCCAACGCATTGAATAGGTAATAAATGCAAGTTCATGAGCATGAAACATGGACTGAAATCACATAATAAATGATGCCAAATCATTCAAATAGTCCAAGTAAAGCATGCTAGTGGACTTGACACACAAAGCTAACAAGCTAGATTGAACCAAAGCTATACAAAACATGGAATGCATGGTCAAAACAACCAAAATCAGAGCTAAAGCATGCTAAAACATGGGCAAAAGTTTCACGAAGTTAAGCCAAATGCATGCTAGAATGACATGTTAAAGCATGAGATACACTAGGCTATTTCATGGAAATGCACTACAAGTGCATGGAGCATGCAAAAGGTGACCAAACCAAACCCTAACAAAGGTATGACATGGTAAAACAAGCCCAAGAACATGCTGAAATGGAAAGAAAACAAGCTAGAATGACATGCTACTTCATGAAGCATACAAAGCTAGTGTGTGTGATTTACACTACAAGTGTATTAACCATGCAAGGGATGATCAAGACCACCAAAAACAGTGGCATGCCACAACAAAAAAAACCCTAAATACATGCTAAGAACAAGCCAACACAAGCTTAACAAAGGTGCTCAAACATGAGGCATATATGGCAAGTATTGAAAATACAAGGAGAGGGGATGACCCTCTCCTATTTGCGACCTTAAAACACCATCCCCACCACTAAAATCCCTCTAGATTTTAGTGGTGAGAAGGCCAAAACAAGGTGATCCCAAAGCTTAAAAAGAATGCACAAGAACAAGGCCAAACAAGGCCTAAGAGGGGGTAAACAAGCCCAAACACAAAAGTGACCTTAAACAAAGATCTAAAGCACACAAAAAAAGAACTTTTTCCAGTTAAGAGTTAGGCTCAAAATAGCATGCAAAAAGGTTCTAAAGCTTAAGCAAGAATGGGGGATTTAAGGGCTAAAGACTCACCCTTGATGAACTTCTTCAAGGCTGCAACTCCAGCAGATTTTTTGAGCTTAAACCAGTCCAAGAACACCAAAAACAACCCCTTAGCACCTCAGCAACCCAAGGATGGTGTTTGAATGTGTGTTTGTGTGTTAAACTAAGACAAAACTACACTTTTGAAGCACAAAAATGAAGCAACAAGAAGATATAGATACAAGACTATATGTATCACTCAAGGCACTTTTTTCTAAACCTAGAGGAGGGATGAGATGGTTCTCTCTTATAGAGAACCAAAAGCAAAGCTTCCTGGAGAAGCTAAGGTCCAAGGAAATCCCTCCATACACTATGGAGGATAGCTTCAGTGCCCTCTAGCTGGCACAGCTGGAGGAAAATATCTCCAAAAAGGTGGCAAAAAGCAGCTGACCACTTGAAGTGGTCGACTAGCTACTTCAAGTGGTCGGCCGACCACCACAAGTGGTCTCCCAAGACAACAAGTGGTCGGCCATGGTGGGAGATGATCAACATACTAAAAACAAGCTAGGGGTGGGGTGATCGACCATAAAAGATGGCTCAAAGACCTAGGAGACCAGTTGTCAAATCAGAAAATTGGCTGGCGGGAAGAAAAGTGGTCTCCAAGGAAAAAAAACTGGTCTCCCACCCTTAGACCACCTTCCAAAGAAGGAAAATAAGGTTTGCACCAAAAACAAAGCAAAACAGATGCAAGTCGAAAGTCCAGGAGGCAAAGCGCGTAGCTGGGAGCCTCGAAAACTAGCTGACAAGCACCAAAAGTGGTTCACGACCACAAAAGTGGTCTCCCAAACCACAGTGGCCCTCTAGGGCCAAGGAAACAAGGTGTGGTTCAAAAAACATGCCAAACGGAGAATGTTAAGCGGTCCCGAGACAAGGCACGCGACCGAAGGTTTCGAAAATCAAAAACTAGCCTCCAAACAGGAAAAGTGGCCTACGGCCACAAAAGTGATCTACGACTACAAAGAGATGGTCTACCAGACCACTCCCTCCCTCAGGCAAGGAAAACAGGGCTTGGTCCACAAACCGAGCTGAAACACAAAGAGTTCAGAGGCCCGAGGGCAAGGCTCTCAGCCAAAACTCCGAGACCTCGAAACGAGCACAATATGCACAATCACCGAGCGCTCAATTGATGATGTCTGAGTCTTAAGGTCGGTCAAAAATGGGGTGTTTACATTGGGAGGCCAACCTTGTGTTTTCTACCACTCAAATAACTCTGAATTTCAGTGGTTTAAAGGGCCAAAAAGTTTGGTTTGACAGCCTTGAAAGATGATGCAATGGCTTATGCAAATAAGCAATAAGAAGGGGAGACAACCCCTTTACACAAAATGAATTTAAACCACCATTTTTAGGACTGAAAAATAGAGGTTTTGTAGTTGAAAACCAGGCCAAAAACAGTTTGAAAAGGTGGCAAAACAAGCATGCAAAACAAGCTTAAAGAGGTGAGTCTTATACCTCTTTGATGGGAAGACACAACTTAAGCAACAATCTGAGCTTAAACCACCTTCTAGAGCTCAAAGGAAGCTCCAAGAGAGCTTCAGGCAACCTCATCCCAAAGATGAACCACTTTCATCAAGGATGTCTAGGCAAAGGAGAGGTGTTTCTCTACTTGTATGTACATAAGGCAAGAGAGAGAGAAGTCTAGAGAGAGAGGATTATAGAAAGAGAGAGATTTTAGAGAGAGAGGCTCCCAAAATTTCTAACCTTCCAATATGAGAGATATAACCTCCATATATAGCAAAAATGCAAGCCTTGGTCGAAAATATCAAGATAGAAATACCTGGAGCAGTATAGGACCGCTGAAGGAGAAATATCTGCAAATTCTGGGCTTTCTGGACATTTGTGGCCAATCGGCCACTAATGGTGGCCGACAAGGATCACTTTTGGCCGACCTATGGCCGGCAAGCTCCATTTGTGGCCGGCACACTTCCCCAAAGGTCGACAGCAAAAACTGGTTATGGCCCTAACTTCAATCAGGCATATCTCCTTCATCTGGACTCCTTTTCAGGTCATTCTTGAACCTAAATTGAAGCCCCATAAGTCTTCTTTCCAATGGTGGAAGCCTCACATCAAAATTACAAGTGTGCTAGGAGATATCTCTTTTTTAGTGAAGACTGCTCAGTTTCGGTCCAACCGGATTAATGCCTAACTTCAACCAGCTATATCACCCTCATCTGGCCTCAGCTTGGAAAGATTCTTGAGTGTAAAATAAAGCCCCAGAAGTCCACTTTCCAACGGTGGTGGCCTCATAGCTGAAATCCAAGTGTACAAATGGATTGGCCTGATTTAGCGAGGGCTGCTCGACTCTCTCTTAACGATTCATGCCCAACTTCTTCCCTGACTTGGTTTCTTCCCTCTCCTCCAATTTTATTTAACTCCAAACCTCTAACGAAGATGTTTTGAAAGATTTTCAAAGAGTTCACCTCTCTTTCATGCATTTTCACTTTGTCCTTGCTCGATTTACCGAACAACGCAACATTTAACGAAATGCGAGCCTCAGAACATCGTAGAAACTTCTTTCAAAAATATTTTGAAAGATAGGGTTTTAAGGTCTAAAGACTTTATTCAAAAAGTCTTGGTCCAAAAATGGGTGTGAGGTTTGGGATTTGACTCTCTCCTTGCCAAAGAAATCGAACCTTTGCACTGCACAACTTTCATCACCAAATAAGTAATCAATAGCGCCCAAGTCCTAAGGGCGGTCAAAAATGGGGTGTCTACATAAGGCAGTTTCAAATTGGATAGAAAAAAATTGAGTGACAGTTTCAAAGAAAATTCAAACATGGGGTTGGATACGATGCAAGGCAAGTTGAATAAGATGTATGTGGTTGATGCTTCAAAGATGCAGTTGTATAGAGCTAAAAAAAAGAGGTAGAGATTAAGATGGAGGGTAATCATGGTAGCTAATATGTGCTACTACCAACATATGTTGTAGAGATTAAGAAGACAAAATCTGGTAGTTTTGTGAAGATCAATTATGATTACCTACCCAAACCAATCTCAGAGGATGAACCCACACCAGATGAAGAGAGTACAATCAGTTCTAACCCAGTGTTTAAAAGAATATTCATTTTATTTGAGGCAATGAAAACATGGTTTATTAATGGATATAAACCCTTCATAGGAGGTAGATGGTTGTCACTTGAAGGGTCCTTATGGTGGAGTGCTAATTTCAGCAGTTGCTCTAGATAGGAATAATAGGTTGTTTTCACTAGCATTAAGAGTAGTTGAGTGCGGATGTAAGGAGAGCTAGACATTTTTCCTAGAACACTTGAGAGCAATATTTGGTGATGCATTGCCCACTAAGCCTTGGACCATCATGTCTGATGGACAATGGGGTCTTGACAAAATTGTTAGTAAAATCCTACCAGAGGCTAGCCATAAAAGATGTTGCATGCATTTGTTTAACAACTTTAGGGCTAAATTTCCTAGAGTGATCTTAAGGAAGAACTTTTGAAAGGCAGCAAGGGCTTGGAATCAAAGGACATATAATGAGGCTATGCAGACCATTCAAGGTACCTCAAAGAAAGCATTTACATGGCTTGGAATCAGATAACTTGACTACTTAATGATGGTTTATGGTACATATGTTGGACAATGAATAGGTACAGAACATATAGTACATAGTGCATTGTGCTTTACTGAGCTATAGGATGATGCACCCACTTTTGTTTTTTTGTTGTGGGCATCTTGATCATACTTTTGTATATGAAGATATGGAGATATGGGCAATTTTTTTGTTTAACTGTGAGGTAATGATTGCTTCTTTTTTGGGGATGTAACTATGACGCATTTATACACTTTTTTGGGATGTAACTGTGAAATAACTATGAAGCATTTTTGAACTAACTATAAAGCACTGATATTTGAACTTGTTTATATATGTATATGAAGTACTCATATTTTGGGATTTTACATGCTTTGATTCCACAAAAACTAGTACAAGCTTGTTTTCTTACACTTAGGCCTCGTTTGGGAACATGCTATTTTAGTAACTTTTTGACTTTTTATGAAAAGATGTGCAGAAAAGTAGAGAGAATGACGTGACAACTTATAGTGACTTTTTAGCTTTTTGACTAAAATATATAGTTGACAAATGAGGCCTTAAATAGAACAGGCTTTACATATTTCATTATACAAAAACTACCACAAGTTTGTCATACTTAGATATACTTGCATTACATAACCCATAGAACAAACTTTTATATATGATAAGTAGGTTACTTCATAATGGCAACAAACAGGCCAAACAAACTTATGACCAAACTTATGATTATCAGTAGCTTCATATTTTCTTGATTGTCTTCAAGTACTTGAACTCTTGTATGCACATCCTTGAAATTGCCTTGAGGTACTGGCCTTTCAACAGTATCAATAGCGTCATCAGTTGAGTTAACAGGTTTGCAACAATCTCAGAATTTGCATTTTCTTTCTAAACAAACATAATATAACTTTCCTTTGTTTTTGTTTTTGTTTCTTTCAGATTGTGTCACCTTTATAGCTACCTTTTGACCACAAAGACATGTTTTGCTTCTATATTTCAGTATGTTGGTTCCATTATTTAAGGATGCCATATCATTGTACTTGTGCATGGACATACCCAAAAAAAAAAAAAAATAAATACAAAGAACTAAGAGAGAGAGAGAGAGCTCACATGAAATCTTTATCCATGTCAAGCAAGGTTATAGAGAGAGAGAGAGAGAGAGAGAGAGAGAGAGAGAGTTTGGAGGGAAAGTTAATAGGTACTGAAAAATTAGAGGGAAATGGTTAGAAGGAGGTGTATTGTTTTATAAAGGATGTGAAGGGTATTTTGGGCATTTGTGTGTTTATTGTGGCTGATGTCACTCCTTTTGGTTACTTTAGTAGCGTGCTTCTAACAGAAGGGGTAATTTGACTATTATTTTTAAAAATAAGGGAGGTCTGTGTAATTTTTGGAACTACAAGGGAGGTATCTGTAATTAAGGTAAATCTCAGGGGAGGTAAGTGTAATTTACCCAACTTAAAATGATAAAGTGTAATTTATTAATTTTGCTGGAACAAAGTGTAATTTTTTGATTTCGCCCTCGTTTGGCCTAAAGGTTTTTGGGATTAAAACGCTAAAATAGTCACAAAAAAAAAAAAAAAAGATTAAAAAGTTAATAAGACAAAATATCACATCCAAACCATAATCACTTTACTTTTTCTCTCATAAAGTCAAAAAATTCAAAAAACCAACCCAAACAAAACATTTAAACACAGACTCAAATAGCAAAAAAGTCAAAAAATCAACTCACATCCCAAACGAAACCATTGCTATGTTGCTACCAGGTAACATTTTTGATCTAAAAAATTATTCATGGATGAGCCGTGAAAGATGGGTTTTATGGCACCTATTAAGAAGTTACCACATCAGTAACTCTTCAAAACTAAAGGAACAAAACACTTTGTATGTGCACAACAGGGAATTAAATCACACCTCTTGCGTTAAGATCCTCTAGCGTGATCTCCTACAATGTTCTCCTACAGTGAAGGAAAGGAAGTCCGACACGTGTCCTACTCAATCTTCAAGGGCTGAGATTTAAACTCACCAAAACGATGTCGTTTTGGTGAGTAAATTGAAGGGGGAAAAATTCAAATTTCCCTCGTAGGCTTAAGATCAGTCTGTATGCCTGTAGCGTATATACACACATACAAAAACAGAGTGAGAGAGAGAAAAAGAGAGACGATGTCGATGCTGCCCCCCTTCCTACCTCCCGATGCATTGCATCCGACGCCCTTCCGCAGTTGATTCAAGAAAAATACAGGTTCATCATCCTTCAAAAATTCTCCAATATTTGGGTTTTGATTTGAAAAATTAGGATTTTTTTTAATGTTAATGGTAATACAAGTTTGTTGGTTGTTGAATGTGCTGATTAGGAGATTCTTACATGATTTTTTTGAAATCTATTTTTAGGGTTTTGATTTTTTTTTTTGTTTTTGTTTTTGATTTTGTTTTGTGTGTATCAGAGTAGTGTCACTCAGATGTGTGCTTCTATCACTGTTAATGTTATGATTAATCTCTACTATTTTTTCCCTTTTTCTTTATTTTACTTTATTTTTATTGATTTATCTTTCGATGGATATGTACCATTTAGGAAGCTGTTTTAGTTTATGATTTTCTTATGAAGCTGTTTGGTCTATGATTTTTTTAATTTATAAAAATCTTGACATTAAATAGGTTTTTTCTTAGTCGATTTTACAGGTTGCTAGATTTCTGCTTTTGGGGGATGTCATAAGCTTTCTAGGGTTTTTTAAATCAGTATTGCAACTTCATTTTCCCTAAAATTCCTATTTGGTCTATTTATATCATACCTCTCCTCAATGAATATTCTATTTCTATTGTTCACTCAATCCTTAAATATTAGGAGTCATAATTTGAATAAGAAGTCTTATGGTATATGTTTATGGTGTATGATTAAATAAAAATAAAAAAAGTATGTTCTATAGAACGATTACCCCCTTCAGTTGAATTTTATTCAATTCAACGGTTGACCAAAAGAAATTTTTAATAAATAATAAATTTCATGAACTTAGATCAATCAAATAATGATATTTCTATGCAATGATTCGGCCTAATCAATTTGCCCATTTCGATTCTATCCATGGGGGATAATGATAAAGAAAAAAGGTAGAAGAATTTACAAAAAAAAGAAAAAAAGAAAAAAAAATGAGATTCATAAAAGATGGGTTGGTTAGGAGAGGGAGAGCCGAACTAGGTCTACGTAATTTAATTGCTATAAGTCAACTCTTGTAGTGTTTTTATTCAGTTTGTATTATTTTGGAAACATAATTTAGTGTTGTTATGCTAATATTGACCACCTATTTATTTTTTAAGTTACTTGGCACATTGAAATGGAACCAAACAGTGTTGAGAATGACGGGGGTGATTGTGATTGGAAGCCTAAAGTTCGCATGTCATTCGATATAGAACAAAAAGCATATGATTTCTACAATGCCTATGGAGGAAGACTGGGCTTTAGTATTTGAAGGGGTGTGGCCATAAGCATGATCATGTGGATCACACTTCAAAGTCTTAGAATTTAACTTTTTTTGTTGGATATGGTATTCGTGGATGTAATATTGAAAACATGTCATGTGGATGTTGTTGGGTTAACAGTGGATGTTTTTGGATTAGTGTGCATGGAGAATGCTACACAAGTGTATTTTAATTGTTGTGTTCTTTGATCATTGTCTTATTCTCATTGTATCTTTTGTGTGATTTATTCTTTGAAGTCAAGTCCATTCTCTCTATGGTTCCATCTTCTTTCTGTGTGACACTGTTGTAGACAAGCCCGCGAGGGACCTCGCTACAGCTCGGACTCGACTTTCGTTAGTCACGGTTCTTAATCTGAACCAAAGAGTCCAAATCCGGCAAATCATTTTTGAGAAAACTGATTTTTGAAAGAAGTACCAAACATGGACTGCTTTGCCAGATACAGAGTCGCCACCTAAATATTTTATTTTGGAAAATTTAGGAAACCCTGACTCGTTGCCAAAGGCCACGTGTCCGTCATCACCAAAGTTGCCTCGGCTCGGGAACTTGGGTACGATTGGGGAAGGTCACTTCGTGAGCACCCCCGCTCGCCCGGTCATAGACCGGCCTCTACTAACCATGATATCAATTTTTTGAAAACATTGTGAGTTCTTATTCCGGTTATTAGCCTAGGTTACTATGTGATGCACACAGCATACAAGTATAGACTGAGTCGCCCGAATTGGAACAAAACATTTCATGTTCGCTTTTGAAAATGGTTTGCTACCCGCAGGTAGGCTTTAAAACATTTGATGATTTATTCCAATTTAAGTAACCCAACCTTCACCCACAGGCATTCAGGCAGTTATATCAGATAAGCACATAGCCTCATGGTAAGCATGCTATTCATGGCAGTCACTCACACGCATGCAAGGATGCTAAAGCATAAAGCTTACCGAGTACTCCAAGCCAAAATAGGAATTCATTAGAAATCATGCATGATCCTAACTATACAGAAATGCCTAATGCAACACATGCAAAATGCAATTATAGCAGGCTCAGCTATTCTAAGATGGCATATGAAATGTTACAACTATCATGTATTCAACTTTGAAATTGAAAGTACAATGCAGTTAGTATGATGCGCCGAGCCCGGTGCATGCAATACAGATGAATGAATGCAAACATGCTGTCATACTGTATGCTAATTTAAATATGCCCTAATCTAACCATCATAAGCGGATAAATAAAAGGGAGAAAGACGTGGGGTCGGAAGACATACATCACACTCACGCACATTTATTACAGTTGTGCCCTCACTCGGAGGGTCCGAATAAATATACAGTCCCGAATAAAAGAATATTACAGTCCAAAATATTACAGTCCGAATAATCTACAAATTTCTAATTAATTAATGAATTAACTAAGAAAGCGGTAAAACTGGCATGCAAGCCAGGGACTGCCTTGCTTCTGATGGATGATGCATGTCCGGGTTGTCTTGCGCAGAAATCCACCGGAATGCCCCAATTAGCCTCTGTTTACACCTGTTCTTGAAATGCGTGCCAAGCCCCAAAAAGTTGCTGATTCTTCGTTTTGCTGCAACAGAGAGCAGGAAAGGGGCATAGCAATGTATTTGCACAGATATATGCATGTCTCGAACCTCGTGCCACCAATCACGCATACCGAGGCATGATGGCCGAGGAGTCGAAATGCACAACTCAATATAGGATGAATGCACATGAAACTATAGCTAAAACCTAACTCCATCATGGATAATCCGGAGTGTCGGTGACTGGGGAATTGAGACACGTTCCGTCACTCGAAGTACGAAACGCACCTCGTTTCCCGTGCCCGGGCTAACTCCTATTCCGGACACGATGCAATATGCATGATATGCATGAAATGCAACTAAGATATAATCCTAACATACACAATGCTACGGAATGACATGCCTCGAAATGCGTGCACGCAGGCACGCAAACCGAGAAAATGACAGAATGTGATCTAAGATACAACCTAGTATGCACTATGCTATGAAAATGAGATGCCTCGAAGTGCGTGCACACGGGCACGCAAACCGAGAAAATGGCATACACAATGCGAATGACATGAAAATGTGATATGGGCTTATACCAACATGAGTGAGCCTCAACCACACTCACATAGGATGCCGGCGGATAAAAATGAAGTGCCTTGAAATGCGTGCACACGGGCACGCAAACCGAGGCGATGGCAGAATGCGATGCAAATGACATGGAAACATGATATGGGCTCATACCAACATGAGTGAGCCTCAGCCACACTCACATAAGATGCCGGCGGATGAAAATGAAGTGCCTCGAAATGCGTGAGCACGGGCACGCAAATCGAGGCATTGGCAGAATGCGATGCAATGACATGAAAACATGATATGGGCTTATACCAACATGAGTGAGCCTCAGCCACACTCACATAGGATGCCGTCGGATAAAAATGGAGTGCCTCGAAATGCGTGCACACGGGCACGCAAACCGAGGCGATGACAGAATGCGATGCAATGACATGAAAACATGATATGGGCTTATACCAACATGAGTGAGTCTCAGCCACACTCACATAGGATGCCGTCGGATAAAAATGGAGTGCCTTGAAATGCGTGCACACGGGCACGCAAACCGAGGCGATGACAGAATGCGATGCAATGACATGAAAATAGCATGAAAACATTCTAATGGAATTTCAGCACTAAAATATGGGGGAAAACAGTCCCGAAATGAGGCGAAATGACACCAAATGCATGGAATTGTCCCGAAATGCAAATTTAGGCACCCGAAATGGCCTATAGCTATGCCAAACATGCACAATATGGACATGCAATGCAAAGACAGAAGCTAGACAGTCCCAAAAAAGGCACTTTCACAGTTATAAACATGGCCAAACAGCAAGCATAGGTATGGAAAAAATGGCATGCAAGAATAGGGGCCAAAAGAGGGGTAATGAAGCAAGTGATATAAGCAAAACCCAAACTGAAAAATTTCCTTCTACAACATTGAAGAGGGACCAAAAATATGAATATTTACAGTATATGGCAGCCCCAAAATCAGTATACAAACATGATAGAAATGTGATGCAAAATGAGGTTCAAAAGTGGCTATAACATGAGGTATGCAAAATATTCACCAAACAGCCAAAGACCCTTAATAAAACATGTATAATGGGCCAAGATAGGACTATTTCCAGAACTGTAAAATGGCCAAAAACAAAAGCATGATAGGTTAACTAAACATGCAAGAATGGGGAATAAAAGAGAGATATAACATGAAGTGGCATATGGAGGTCCTAAACCATGAAAGGACCTAAATGAAATATGAAGAATGGACCAAAATAAGCACTTTTTCAGAACTGTAAAATGGCCAAAAACAAAAGCATGGTAGGCTGCCATTGCATGCAAGAATGGGGAAGAAAAGAGGAGTATAAAGGTAAGTACAACATGGAAGTCCCAAATGGTGTTGAGCCCTTCTTCAATGTTGAAGAGGGGCTCAAAATAAGCCTAATATCAGTTTACAACATGCTCAAAAACAGATTACTCATGGGCCAAAAATAGCATGCAAGACTATGACATATAAGAGGATCAATGAAGCAAGTGCATCATGGAGGGCTCAAACAGGGTTGAGCCCTTAATGAAAAGTGAAGATGAGCTCAAAAGAAGGTCCCTTTCAGTTAGGGCCGGAGCTTGAAACAAAAATAAAGTGGGGCTTACAAATGGATCAAGAAAAAGGGTCAAAAGAGGAGAAGTGTTACTCACCCTTGAAGATCAAAGCTTTTGTTGCTTCTTGGATCAATTTGCAGCTCCTTTAGCCTTTGAGAAGCCTTCCTTGTTTCTGAAAATGAGGTGGTGGTGGTAGAGCTTGGTGGTGTAGAAGAAATGGTGATTAGGGACTTAGGAATTTTCAAGGAAATGAGAGGTATAGAGATGGCTTTGTGTATGGAAGCTTGAAGACCAATTTGTCTAACCTCAACAAATGATATAGCTTGCTTGTTATAAGGGCCAAAAAGGGGGTGTAAAGGTGGGGGAAAAGGAGACAAACTTTCCCCCACAAAATATCCCCCGGATAAAGATATTTTCTAGGGGATAAAGCTCCACAGCTGTAAAGTGCACAGTGCAAGGAGCTCGGCCGGCCTATTACTTTTGCTGCAGGTGGCCGGCCGGCCACACCCCCTAGCCGGCCGGCTAGGGGTCAAAAGGGTCAATCAGATTTAGTGGCCGGCCACCAACTGATGGTGTCCTCCTATGTGTGTACAACACAACCCTGTGGTTAAAAGTCCAAGAAAGTGGGTCCAAGGGGTTCAACATTAGCTCGGAAAGAGGGGTTCAAAAGGGTCAGGTGGCATTAATGGCCGGCCACCAACTTTTAGGGTCCTCTCATGTGTGTACATCACAAATATGTGGTTCAAAGTTCAAGAAAAAGGGTCCAAGGGGTTCAACATTAGCCCAGAAGGAGGGGGTCAAAAGGGTCAAGTAACATTAATGGCCGGCCACCATTTTTTAGGGTCCTCCCATGTGTGTACATCACAAATATGTGGTTCAAAGTTCGAGAAAATGGGCCCAAGGTGTTCAACATTAGCCCGGAAGTGCGAAAAACGGGCCCCGGAGGACGTCGGAGGATGTATAACTGGTTGCTGCAACAATTGCTGGCCTCCCACCCTTCAGTGACCTCTCCGGTGATAAAACAGAGGTACCTGCCAAAAATGAACGAAAACCGTTGCAAAACGAAAGTTCGGGGGCCAAAACGCGCAGTTCGAGGTCCCGAAAATGGGCTGTTAAGCACCGAAAATGGCATTCGACCACGAAGTGGGTTTCTCAGACCCCAGTGTCCCTCAAAAGGGAGTAGAAAGGAAGTATGCCAAAAATCAGAACAAACGGAGATGGTTAGGCGCTCCCGAACCGAGGCACACGGCCTGACGGCTCCGAAAACCGGGAACCGGACTCCAGAATGGACGAAATGGCCTGCGGCCACAAAATGTATCCTACGGCCACTGAGAGATGGTCTACGGGACCTCTCCCTTACCTCAGGAAAAGAAACAAAGAAAACCGAGCCTGATTCGCAAACCGAGGCAAAGTACAAAAGAGGGTTCGGAAGTCCGGAGGCAGGGCTCACGGCCGTGACTCTGAAACTTCTGAACAAGCACATTATGCAACATCACCAAGCGCTCAATCGGTGACGTCTGAGTCTTAAGGTCGGTCAAAAATGGGGTGTCTACAGTTGCCCCTCTTTGACAGAACTCGGAAGTCATAAGTGACGGGAGTGAATGTCAAAGCCCAGAGACGACCCATTTTTGACAAGGCCGAAGACTTAGACAAACGTACAAGATAAACAGAGATGTGCCCGCAGGCATGCCCGCAGGCAGGGGGCAAAATGCAAATGATAATGCAAGAAGATTTCGAAAATTGGACTTATACGCTACGCGAAGCCTGTTTTGAAAGTTGGACTTATACGCTACGCGAAGCCAGTCTTGAAAGTTGGACTTATATGCTACGCGAAGCCGGTTTTGAAAGTTGGACTTATACGCTACGCGAAGCCGGTTTTGAAAGTTGGACTTATACGCTACGCGAAGCCGGTTTTGAAAGTTGGACTTATACGCTACGCGAAGCCGGTCATCACTCATGATCATGCGAATGCAGCAAGCTGTAATGAAGCAAGTATTCGCAAATAGATGCAACAGTTTTAAGCAAGAATGCAAAGCAACAACTACATTTCATGCAGTTAAGAATGCGGAGGATTATTCAATCCCCGCCACATCTCACACGGAGAAGATGCGATACCTGCGCGATTCGTCTGGTCGCACCAGCCTCAATTGAACCGTACATACAATATCGTGCCTGCAAAAGAGAGAAATTGCAACAAGTACAATATGCTACCAACATATATTTAATGTGATTCCGAAAGTTCGACACACGTAGTGCCGGCAAGTGTATGCATCGCAATGCAAGAGTGGAACATGCGTGACAACGCATGCCCAAGTATAGAGATATGCCAATATCAAGAAATGTGCATGTTAATGCAGGTATGCTCATGAGAATGCAAGTTATGCGCATGATAGTGCGAAACGAGCATGAATCAGGGTGCCCGTTTGTCATGAAACAACGAGTACGGAAACGCGTGTTTCGGCGAAGGTAACTCAATTACGGCCTCCGACCCACTTCCTAGAAGGGCCACAACTCATTCAAAAAGGATACACTTTGATTTTGATGAATGATGATGAGACACATGTCAGATCTCGAAGCCGAAGTCCCGACGGAGCAATTTCGAGACCGGAAGTGTACTTTTCTTGAACTTTTTCAGGTCCCGGGAACTCCGATCTTCCTCAAAATTTGCAGGGAGCTAGGTGGGCATGTGGGGGAGATGGCTGGCCGTTTATCTTCCCAAGGGGAGGTGGCCAACCGGTTTTCCATAAAGTAAATAGCTGGCCGGCCAGTTTTCCAAAAAGCAAATGGCTGGCCGGCTAGAAAAGAGGGCCGGCCGGCCATATGCCCAAATCCGGGGGCTTTTTGGTATTTTCACCTCCTTTTTGATGCTCCTTCAATCCAAGACCTTGGGGCCTATATAAGGCAGCCGAGACCTTCCCCTTTCTTGCCTCCTATACCACTTTCTTCTTCAGATCTGAGTTCCACACGCGTTTCCCAACGCCCCGCGCAAATTGTTTTCGCAAAAACATTCAGTTTTAAACACTTTGAAGCGATTAAATTTCGGTTTCGGAGCTTCTTTTCGCATTTTCGCCACTTGAGGTAAGTTTGTCTCAATATTTGGAAGATTTTCTCGGGAGTTGACTTTTGTTGACTTTTTTATTTCCCGAGAGTTGACTTTTGTTGACTTTTTCCAATTTTGGCTCATTTTGCTCATTTTTGCTCCCTTTTGCAGATCTTCTGAAAATGGCGGGTAATTCTCCCCATGGCGGAGGTTTTCCAAGTGCCGGAGATGATTTTGATCCCATGACTCTACCCCCGAGGACCCGACCTTTTATTCCCGGGAGGTACCGTCCGCCAACACATGTCCTCCCTCGTGCTGTCTTCCGTCACTTTACTAGCTTTGACGAGCGAGCACCCGGGGATCTACTTCTCCGAGAGCCGGAGCATCACCTCTCTCATGAGGCCCGAGAGGTATTTACTTCATTTTCTGTATTTTTCGTACATTTTGCACCTCTGCCATGCTTGAACATGCAGTTTTAGCTTATGACATAGTACTTTGCTTGCATCCTGAACATGTAGTTTCAACACTCGAATTTCTGAACACTCGGCTCATTAATTAATTGCGAACGCACAGTACACATTAGTTAAGAGGCGAACACACGGTTCAAACACTGATTTGTCGAACACACAGCCCGAATTCGAAAGTGAACACACAGCCCACACTTTAAATTTTCTGAACACGCAGCCCAGATTAGATAGTGAACACGCAGCCCACACTAGTTGAAATTTGAACACGCAGCCCAAACTTTAAATTTTCTGAACACGTAGCCCAGATTAAATAGTGAACACGCAGCCCACACTGATAGAAAGTTGAACACGCAGCCCAAACTTTAAATTTTCTGAACACGCAGCCCAGATTAAATAGTGAACACGCAGCCCACACTGATTGAAAGTTGAACACGCAGCCCAAACTTTAAATTTTCTGAACACGCAGCCCAGATTAAATAGTGAACACGCAGCCCACACTGATAGAAAGTTGAACACACAGCCCAAACTTCAAATTTTCTGAACACGCAGCCCAGATTAAATAGTGAACACGCAGCCCACACTGATAGAAAGTTGAACACGCAGCCCAAACTTTAAATTTTCTAAACACGCAGCCCAGATTAAATAGTGAACACGCAGCCCACACTGATAGAAAGTTGAACACGCAGCCCAGATTAAATAGTGAACACGCAGCCCACACTGATAGAAAGTTGAACACGCAGCCCAAACTTTAAATTTTCTGAACATGCAGCCCAGATTAAATAGTGAACACGCAGCCCACACTGATAGAAAGTTGAACACGCAGCCCAAACTTCAAATTTTCTGAACACGCAGCCCAGATTAAATAGTGAACACGCAGCCCACACTGATAGAAAGTTGAACACGCAGCCCAAACTTCAAATTTTCTGAACACGCAGCCCAGATTAAATAGTGAACACGCAGCCCACACTGATAGAAAGTTGAACACGCAGCCCAAACTTTAAATTTTCTGAACACGCAGCCCAGATTAAATAGTAAACACGCAGCCCACACTGATAGAAAGTTGAACACACAGCCCAAACTTTAAATTTTCTAAACACGCAGCCCAGATTAAATAGTGAACACGCAGCCCACACTGATAGAAAGTTGAACACGCAGCCCAAATTTCAAATTTTCTGAACACGCAGCCCAGACTTTAAATTTTCTGAACACGCAGCCCAGATTAGAATTTGCATGTAGCTTATTTCACTTCATCGGCATACAGCCCATTTCATCTCATTGGCACACAGCCCATTCATCTCATTGGCACACAGCCCATTCATCTCATTGGCACACAGCCCATTCATTTCATTATTGACACATGTATTCATTCTGAATGCAGGTTGGTTCCCGCAGTGTGCGAGGGTATGGTTCCACCATCGCGCGGGACTGGTACGCTGAGCTGCCGGAGGGTGTCCGAGATTTGGTAGATTTGGCAGGATTCGGGCCTTTCTGCGTCGGGTTGTCACGTTGTCCTGCTAGGAGGACACTGATGGCAGCCTTGGTAGAGAGATGGTGGGACACCACCAACTCCTTTCATTTCTCTGCTACCGGGGACATGACCATGACGCCTCTAGACTTCGCTGTGTTGACTGGCTTAGACATAGGAGATTGGTCCATCCCTTATGATGAGGATATGGGCGAGTGGGAGGCCACTTGGATGTATCTATTGGGGGCTCGCCCGCCTGTTGACAGGGTTTCTGGGAGAGTCCGATACACTTGGTTCTCTTCCCACTTCCGGCGAGCGGAGATGGTGCCTGAGACTCCCGAGGAGACGGAGCAGTACGCCCGTGGTTTCCTTATGTTCCTCTTCGGGACTACCCTGTTCGCCGACAGAGGGAACACAGTCGGGTTATACCTGCTGAGTGCTCTGGTTGACCTATCACAAGTCCATCGATATGACTGGGGTGGCGCCGGTCTGGCTACCCTTTACTTTTATATGAGCGCGACCTCCCGCGGGCGGGGCGATTTACTTGGCAGCTACTGGAGAGCCTGGGAGGTACTTTTCTGTCCTCTTGATTTACATTTCTACTCTTCATTACTTGTACATTGCACACACAGCACACTTTTACAGTCTGTATTTTGCTCTCAGCATTTCGTACTTACATTCTGCACTGCTTTTCTCAGCTATGGGTCTATGTATACTTCCCAGCATTAGCCCCAGAGTTGGAGGTGGCAGGGGTTCCCATGACCCCATACTCACTAGTGTTTGAGGGCCTGCACCGGCCGAGACCTCGAGAGACCCTCCTTTACCTGCGACAGTACTTTGACACTGTGCGACATTCAGAGGTACCTCAGAACTTTCAGTTCCTTTCATTTTCATCTTTGATTCGCTCTGTATATTCCCGATTTCTGATTGGTTTATGTATTTATCATCCGCAAATCTCATGGCAGCCTTGGGCGTCCCTGGGTGATGGTCTCCGACTTCAGTATACCGGAGGGTCGGACATCTCCCAGTATAGGGTCCTGCTCGAAGGGCCGGTTGGCAGGGCATGGTTCCTGGGGGAACGCTTTCTGTGCCAGGTATGGGGGTATCTTTCTCAGGATCCTCCCACAGTAACCCCAGCCAGTATGCGGACTGCTGACAGGCTCTCTTACTCGGAGGTAGTCGGCGCTATGCTGGGTAGCGATGCTTTATTATATGTTGAAGAGGGGGACTACGCCACTTACCGTCACATATATTTGATGCCTCCATTGACGGGAGCTCGTATCCCGATGATGAGGCCTGCCGGTATGTCATCCTCGGGCCAGGCTCAGGCTCGGGCTGCAGATGCCCCTTCTACTAGCAGGGCTGGTACATCTAGAGGTGGGAGTAGACCGGTTTCTCCGATTCCGTCGACTTATCCTCATCCTGGATGTCCAGATATGCCGACTGAGTTGATGGGGTGGCAGTATGGGGCTATCTCTCCGACCCCGATCCTGCTAGAGCCTCCGATGCCCAGTGATCGATACGCCATTGATCCTGACTCACCGCTGGTATGCTCCACTGTTTTTCATTCATTATTCAGATGTTTAGACATTCTTTTGTTCACTGATGATTATGAGCTCATATTTGCAGCCATCGCGAGGGTACATGGAGGAGGTGGTTGGACTGGTGGCCACACTCGAGGGCATGGTCCTGCGTAGGGAGGCACAGTTGTCTGTCGCGGGCATTCAGGTACCCTTCAGTTTTCTGGCATTTATCATACTTCTGATGACATGCTGATTTCTACTGCATCGATAGACTACTTGTGTAGAGCACATCTGACACACACCTCTCTTGGACATTGCATTTACACGCACCCACTTCACGTAGCCTTTGCTTGTATCTGCATCTGATGTATATATTTGGACTGATGTATTTGAATTGAACTCTTTGTTTTCAGATGCCTTCATGGTCCGGTCAGCCGCAAACCAGGCCACCTGGGCCTCCTTGGGGAGCCGGGCCATCTGGGCCTTTTCAGGGAGTTGGGTCACCCGGGCCTTTTCAGGGGGCGGGGCCATCCCGGCCTTCCCGAGGGGCCAGGCCATCTAGACCTTTTCGGGGAGCTCGAGGAGGGCCTGTCCGCAGACGCAGGGCTCACGTTGTAG
The DNA here is from genome assembly GCF_055761805.1 of Camellia sinensis. Lineage (NCBI taxonomy): Eukaryota > Viridiplantae > Streptophyta > Magnoliopsida > Ericales > Theaceae > Camellia > Camellia sinensis. The sequence continues at coordinate 6,161,492 of NW_028128989.1, read as the reverse complement.
AGGTGGAGCCTGATGAGGAGGAGGAGGACGCTGAGGAGGAGGAGGAGGCTACCGATCGTCAGTCAGAGACATCTGCTGAGGAGGGGGGCTCCGGTTTCGGTTCGGGGAACAGAGGTGAGGCTGAGGGGGATCCTGAGGATGACAGCTCTGACTCAGATGATGATGATGGTGCAGAGATTGTGCCGCAGAAGAGGATGGGGAGTGCTTCTCGTTCCCGTTCCCGTTCCCGAGGACTTTGATGCTGTTGTTTCCTGCTTTATTTTTCTTTTTGCTAGTAGTTTGTAGCACTTTGCACATTGTTAGGCAGTTATATTTTTTGTAAAAACTTGTACCTTTGTTTGTTGTAAAGCATGATGGAATGAAATAGCTTTTGAAAAAGGTGTTTGTATTTTAAACTTTTAGCATCGTATCGCATCAATTTTTTTCGCATAAAAAAGAAATTGAATGGAAATGTGCATTGTGTAATCACCAAGTCAGGTAGTGAATCGACGCAACAAACTAAGCAACTCAACTTACTAAGATATAACAGAACCTTAGGAAGTTTACAACTCGATAAGCAAAATGCAACAACGTTGACAACGCAAATAAACAAGACTTAAACAAAGATTGCTTAAACAGAGCGCAATGACTCAAAAACACGAAACACGTCCGCTCGACAAACAACTCGATAAGCAAAACAACAACTCGATAATCAAAACTACAACTCGATAAACAAAACGACAACAGAGTGTACTTCGGACGATCTGGGCACCGGAACGCATCCGAAATGAAGGCCTTTGACTCTCCCGTTGCATGGGAATGCTTGAAACTTTCCTCGAAGGGTAAAACAGGGCCAAGAGGATACACTGCAGCATTGCCGGCCATCTTTGGGAGCCGGCCGGCCATTTTTGTGGAGAGAGACAGCTGGCCGGCCAGTTTTGTAAAAAGTAAATGGCTGGCCAGCCAGAAAAGGTGGCCGGCCGGCCACTCAGTCCTGCAGCCACCTGGTTTTTGACACGTGTCCCCGTGAATAGTGTTTTTCCTTCTATAAAAGCCTCAACTTCGGGAACATTCATTTCATCTTAGTTTTAGACAAAGATGGAGGCGTTTCTCGCAGAAAATGTCACATCTTGGATCTCTTCTCTAGATGGCTCGGAAAAGCTGAATTTCCGGGGTTTCGGCTTGAATGCACTATTCACGCTGAGCCGTACTCCGCTACAGCTCCCTTTTCTCCATGCCGCGGCAAGGTTCTGGAATCCAGTGACGCACGTTTTTAGCTTTGGCGGCCAAGAGATATGTCCCACTTTCGAAGATTTTCAGGTTTTGATGGAGTCTGAATGCTCTGAAGTGATCTTGCCTCAGCTCCGTTTTGGCCACGCCCAGGCTTTAGGGCGGATGTGTGGGCTCACGGCGCATGATGCTCGATCTCTGATCTGCAGTGGGGAATTGGACATCCTCGGCTTGATCCATCGTTTTTCCGACGCTGGTGACCGCAGCAACCATTATTGGCAGGGTTTCCGGCAACACGCCCTCTGCTTGTGTTTGTTGTATCACTTTCTGCTTTCCTCGGGCTTCGGCGGGGCTAGCGTTCGCCTGATTGAAGTCGCCCAAGGCTTGAGAGAAGGAAAGAGCTGTATTGCCATGACCTTGGTCGAGACACTGATGGGCTTAGATTCTGTCTATCGCCGGGAGGCGACTAGGTTTGCCGGGAGTCCACTGCTGTTGCAGGTAATGTTTCCCACCCAACCTCACGTATATATTTGCTCACATCACTCGACCCTCAGGCTCGGTTTTTCTCACAAAACCCTTGTCTTACTTTTCTCTCATCGTACATCTCTCTGTTCTTTATTCTCTCATTTTCCATCCCTCCCCTAGGTATGGTTAATGGACAAGTTGCAGGTTGTGGACTCTTGCCCGGCCTATTCAGCTCGAGGCTACTTCTTTCGGCAGCGCCTAGTCAATGCTCTTGACGAAAGGTGGTGGTTCGATTGGATGTGCAATTTGTCCGCAGACGGCATTGCTTGGCGTTGTCCTTGGCTCAACCTCCCGGCAATGAGCTATAGTATGTCCCGGCTGATTGGGATCCAATTGATTGGTCTAACCCACTGCGTATTCTATTTTCCGTTCCGGTTCCTGCGTCAGTTTGGTCATGATCAGACCTGTCCACCGGAGGGGATTGAGTACCCAGCTGCTTTCCCGGTCCGGGGTGCACAGCTTGCCCGATATGCCACGGCATGGAGGACTAGAGAGCTCCTGGCCCCTGCTTCAACTTTCAGTTGCACTTTGTCCGATGAGTGCTTGGATTGGCTCAATGAGGAGGCACAGGTTGGGCCTAGCTTGGCATCAGATGCTTCGTCCAGCTCTGGGAGGGGACGCAGAGATACTTGATTCAACTATGCCCCAAATTTATTGCTTATTTAGCATTTTCAAGTTTTCGTTATGAATGTACTAAAAAAGCAACCTCGATTGTAATGCAAGAGCAGGAGAACTCAGTTTTGAAATCAATAAAATTGAAGGTTATGGTACTGAAAATTTTCTGCTTTTGGTCCAAAAATGGTCTTAGTCGTAAAAAGATTGATTTGAACAAAGTCAACTTTTATTAAAACTTTTCAAAACTATTTTCGATGTGGATCAGAACTGGACACGCCGAAGATCTGTCACTGAGATGCACAACCCCAGATCCCTGCAACTGGGAAGTTGCCCCTAGTCTGAAGAACAATGCGGCACTGCAAAGCAACAGAAAGTTGCCCCTAGTCTGAGTAACTTTGCACCGTCGCGGCAACGGAAAGTTGCCCTTAGTTTGAACAGCACTGTACCGGAGATCGCGATAAATGCTGATGGATAAAGATGACTGAGATGATCGAAATGGACAGAGTTGATCGGGGAAAAGTTTATGGCTGAACTTCGATGTGAAGCTGCCTACGTATCCCAAAGATGGGAATCAAGCCTTACGTAGTTCAGGCTCAGGTTCACTCGAGTATTTTCACTCTCCTTTTGCGCTCTAACTTTTGCCAAGGCCGCCCTTTGCGGGTTTTCAACCTTGCGACCTCAGTTTTTATATTTTCTAATTTTTGTGCTCTGAATTTTGCCTAGGTCGCCCTTTCGGGTTTTCGGCCTAGCGAGCCTCTCAAGGATAGTATTTCTTCAACTTGTCCATATTGATCGGTTGTGAGAACTCTAAGCCATCTAGATCCATCAGAACCACAGCTCCACCTGACCAGATAGCTTTGATGATGTAAGGACCAGTCCAATTGGGTTTGAACTTGCCCCTTGGGTCGTGGATGGGAGCTCGGTTGTCTTTGAGCACCAAATCTCCCTCTTTCAGATTCCTGGACTTAACCTTCTTGTTGAAAGCCCGGGCAATTCTGCGTTGATAGCCTTGGATGTGGTACAGTGCTTTCAGTCTTCTTTCATCAAAGAGCATGAGTTCTTCGAATCTGCTTTGCTGCCAATCTGCTTCGGCTATCTGGCATTCGGCCAACACTCGTAACGACGGAACCTCAATCTCAATGGGTAGAACAGCCTCCATTCCATAGACCAATGAATATGGAGTTGCTCCAGTAGAAGTCCTGATTGAAGTCCTGTAGCCCCACAGAGCAAATGGCAGCTTGTCTGGCCAATCCCGATAGGTTCCCACCATCTTCTGCAGTATATGCTTGATATTCTTGTTGGCGGCCTCAACCGCTCCGTTGGTCTGCGGCCGGTATGTAGATGACTTATGGAAAGCCACATTGTATTTCTCCAACAAGTCTATCACTTCTTTCTTGAAGTGGGAACCATTATCTGAAATTATCTCGTTTGGCACCCCGTAGCGACAGATGATGCTGTTCCTGATGAACTTTGCGACATGCGACGCCTTCAACACCGCGTATGATTGGGCCTCGACCCACTTTGTGAAATAATCTATCGCTACCAGGATAAACTCATGCCCGTTTGACCCCTACAGCGCCGATCACATCAATTCCCTAGACTGAAAAAGGCCATGGCGAAGTCATGTTGTACAGTTTTGACGGCGGGATGTTCATACGGTTTGCATGAATTTGACACTTGTGGCATCGCCGAACAAAACTAATACAATCCTCCTCCATGGTTGACCAGTAGTAGCCCTGTCTGAGGATCTTTCTGGCCAGCATTACTCCATTCATGTGTGCACCGCACTCCCCCCCATGGATGGCTTCCATCAGGCGCTTCGACTCTTCAGCTTCTACATAGAGCTTATGCATTCCCAGATGACCCCTTTTGTACAGCTTACCCCCGCAGATGATAAACTGAGCAGCCATTCTTCTGATGGCCCTCTTATCCTTGGCATTTGCCCCTGGTGGATATGTCTCTTTTTCCAAGAAGTTCCAGATGTCGTAATACCAGGGGTTGCCGTCTTGAACCTCATCTATGGCGGAAATCGACTCGTATGCTGGCGCAAACTTCTGATCAATAATGACTGGACGCATCCGGACTCCGGACGGGATGTCTATCATAGAAGATAGAGTTGCTAGTGAATCTGCAAACCTGTTGTTCTCTCTTACGAGGTGGGTGAAATTTACCTTCTCAAACCGAGGAATTAGCAGATCCAAGGTTTGGTGGTAAATTATCATCCTTTCCTCCTTGACTTTCCAATCTCCTTTCGCTTGAGACACAACAAGGTTTGAGTCCCCAATGACGTCCAACCGTCTTGCCCCTAGTTCCAGGGCTGCTTCCAGGCCAGCAATACATGCCTCATACTCTGCTTCATTGTTGGAAACTTTGAACCGGAGCTTGAATGCTAAAGGGATACGGGAATCATCAGGTGCTATCAGCAACACCCCTATCCCATACCCATACTGGTTTGACGCTCCGTCAAAGTACATCGTCCAAGTTTCATCTTCGACGTGCAGAATGGCTTCATCTGGGAATAGATACTCAACCGCTTCATCCCCCTCAACCGGGTGGTCGGCAAGGAACTCCGCTACCGCTCTCCCTTTTACTGACTTGCGCGTTACATACTTCAAATCAAATTCGGAGAGCAACAGTAGCCAGCGAGCCAGCCTACCCGTAAGTGCTGGTTTCTCGAAAAGATATTTAATGGGATCCAAACACGAAACCAACATTACAGAGTGGGCTAATAGGTAGTGCTGCAGCTTCCTGGTTGCCCATACCAAGGCCAAACAAGCTTTCTCCAGCGGTGTATAGCGGGTCTCGTAATCCAGCATCTTTTTGCTCAGATAGTATATGGCCCTTTCCACTTTGTCTTCTGACTCCTGCGCGAGCATGCAGCCCATGGTAGTCTCAGTTACCGAAAGGTACAATATCAACGGTCTCCCCGGCTCTGGTGGTGACAACACGGGCGGGTTCTGTAGATACTCTTTGATCTGCTCAAAAGCTGCTTGACATCGGCCGTCCCATTGGAATTTCTTTCCTTTCTTCAGGAGGCCAAAAAGTGGTTCACAAGTCAAGGTTAATTTAGAAATAAACCGTCTTATGAATTGCACTTTACCCAGAAAGCCTCGCACCTCCTTTTCAGTCCTTGGTGGTGGCATTTCTAAGATGGCCTTGATTTTGGAAGGGTCGACCTCGATGCCCCTTTGTGTAATCAGAAACCCTAGCATCTTCCCTACTGTAACACCAAACGTGCATTTCTGGGGATTCAGTCGCAGCCGAAACTCTTTGATCCTTTGAAAGAATTTTTGTAAGGCGGTGTAGTGGCCCTCTCTATCTTTGGACTTGACAATCATGTCGTCCACATACACCTCGACCTCTTTATGGATCATATCATGCAATATTGTAGTTGCTGCCCGTTGGTACGTAGCTCCAGCATTTTTCAACCCGAATGGCATTACTCTATAACAATATGTCCCCCACGGGGTAGTGAATGCAGTCTTCTCCCGGTCTTCGGGTGCCATTACTATCTGATTATAGCCTGAGAAACCATCCATAAACGAAAGCAAGGCGTGTCCTGCCGTGAAATCCACCAATTCATCAATGTGCGGCAAGGGGAAGTCGTCCTTCGGACTGGCCCTGTTCAAATCTCTGAAGTCTACACAGACTCGAATTTTGCCATCCTTCTTTGGCACTGGAACAATATTGGCCAACCAAGTTGGATATTCAGATAGCAGTAGGAACCCTGCGTCAATTTGCTTGGTGACCTCTTCCTTAATTTTGAGAGCCCAGTCCGGGCGAATCCTTCTGAGTTTCTGTTTGACAGGTCGGGCCTCGGGATCAAGAGGGATCCGGTGCTGTACAATCTCAGGATCGATTCAAGGCATGTCTTCGTAGGACCACGCGAAAACATCTTTGAAATCTTTTAATAAAGCGACTAAGCGCTCGCGCTCCTCCGAAGACAACGTGGACCCGATCTGGACCAGCCGCGGGTCCTTCTCAGTACCAACATTCACAGTAGTGATTTCATCCATTAAAGGTTTAACAAATCTTTCCTGCTCTTGATCAATTAATCGTTGCAAAACTGGGAGAATTTCTCCCTCGTTGTTTTCATCAAAATTTTGAAAATCCTGATTTAAGCAATAAACAAAGGCACAGAAAAATACTCAGAAACCACATCCACATCATTCTCATTAAATATTTCCAAGCCGTCAGATTCCTCTGTTACAACAGACTCAAAAGAAAATGAAAATGACGACCTAGACAGGACTGTGGCATCCGGGTTATCACCCCCAGGAATACCGGACTCAGACTCAGTCGAGCTGGAATCTGATTCCGACGCACAAGATTCGGTAGAATCAGATTCCGGCTCACTACCTGACCCGGAGCTGCTAGATAAAAAGCCTTCTTCATATTGCCAGATGAGAGAAGGTGCGATAGATGCATCCAAGATCGGCGCTGGAAAGCCCGCATCTATTTCATCTCCAATCACAGAAACCGAAGAGTTATCCCCCAAGCACTCTTGGCCGATCGGAGGATCTGATAGTAGACTCGCCAGTGCTACCCCCATTTCAAGCTCTGTGCTCTCAGGATCCACTGCTTCACATTGCTCAACCTCAGTTGGTGGGTCTGTCTGCGCTTCGGCAACGTCATCCCCAGATAATTGTATGTCGAAGAAGATTTCAAAACCAGGCACGCGCTTCCCCTCCGCGTTTTGCCATGGCTCCGGGAAGCCGCAGAATGGAAAATCTTCCCCCTCCCGGACGAAACGTCCGTTTAGGGTACCCCAGATGGGCCTGTGCATTAACTCAAATGGCTTCCCGGCCTTCTTTGCCCTGGCCCTTCCGGCCATTTCCTTTCCTTTCCTCACCCAGTCCTCCTTGGTGGGCAGATAACCCAGTCCAAAGGCGTGAGGGTTGTGTGGCACTTCGGCCAACACTGAGACGCCCTTCCGGCCGCTTCTCTCTAATCCCATCCCGGGAGTATGTTTTAGCTTGTTCATGAGGTAGATAGATTGAGCACTAACGTACATACCCTCATTCACAGCCATGACATTCTGCACAATTCGGGCCTCCGCTAAAGTGAACCCCGACAAAAACACATCCTCCGTGCCGTGCTCGATCTCCAAGACAGGTGTGGATACTTCTGGCGGGGGATGGATTGATGAATTCCCAAAAACGATCACTACCCCTTTCCCGTGAGGGTATTTTAGCATTTGATGTAGAGTGGAAGAGACTACTTTGACCTGGTGCAACCACGGTCGCCCCAAAAGTAGGTTAAAGGTTGCGGGAACGTCCAAGATGTGAAATTCAATGTTGTGTTGTCCTGGACCAACCTTGGTTTGAATCTTAACAGTCCCCATCACTTCTCTGCTGGTATTGTCGTATGCTCTGATCACTTGGGTGGTTGGGACGAAGTCCACGGGTTTCAACCCGATTGCATATGCCGTTCTGGTTGGGCAGACATTAATTGCAGACCCGGTATCAACAAGTACCACCGGTATCCACTTATCTCTACATTCCACAGAAATATAGAGAGGTTTGTTATGACTTGTGCCCTCAGGCGGTAGCTCCTTGTCCGAAAAGGTTAATGCCGGGGAACCTCCTCCCGGAAAAACCAGCCCAACCAGCTGTTCAGGCGTGGTGTCTATGGAGAGTTTGGACTTGTCCATAGCAGATAGGACAGCTTCTCTGTGTACTCGTGATGCCATTAGCAGTCCCTAGATGGAGATGTCTGCTTGTATCTTTTTTAACTATTTCAGCACAGCTTCATCTTCAATCTGCTTCTCCTTCTGTTTCTCCGCTTCTCTATCCTTCCCGGATGCCTCGGGTTGGTCCAGGTGTGGGGGTTTGAAGTACCGCCCACTTCTCGTCATGTGGTCAACCTCATCGAGGTACCAAGTGTCATCCGGTTGATTATTCCCCCAGTCTTCATCCGTGTGGGCAAGACATAAGTCATCGTCTTCCCACCATATTCCATCGGCAGCCAACAGACACCTGTCTGGCTCCGGTTTAGTTGTACTCGCAGTATTCCCTGTCCACATGCTCGCAGCATTCTCTATCTTTGTGCACACAACACTTTCAGTCCCCTCAGGGCTTTTAGCTTTCTTGATTCTCTCGGCTTCCTCAAACTTTTCTCGTTCCAGCTGCATCAGTACAGCTGTTTGTTCAACAATTCCCGTATCCATAATGCCCATGTCTCGAGCGGAATTCTTAGCACCGGCGCTCTCCGGCGATACAACTTGACTTTCGGCCATTCCGGCCACAACTGATACTTCCGCCCCTACCGGGCTCTGTTCTGGTTGGGCTTCCCCCACTGCATCTGGTTGATCTTCGAGCCATCCAGTGGCCTCCGCTGATCCCTCATAATCGTACCAGTTGATTGACGTATCCCCCAGTTCTTGGTCATCGAAAAATTGCAAGTTAGCAAAGTCCTCCTCTACGGCTGTCAGATCATCTGCCCATAGCCCAGATCCATCCCCCCGGATCATGCATAGCTCTCCTGTCTCTGGCAATTCTACACTTAGCCCAATTCGGCTCGTTGATAGGATGTACTTGCTTGGATCATAGGCTCCCCCAGCAAAACTCTGTCCAGTCCCGGATTCAACAATCTCATTCTCTCCCAAAATCTGCCCTGCCCCGTCTTCGACGGTCACCACCATCGGTTCTGGTTGGGTTTTGGAGATGTCCACCATGCACAAGAAGTCAGTGCAGTCGGGGAGGAGCACCTCCGGCTTGGGTAGGTGGGTGGGCGTAATATAGATGCTAGGATCGTAAGATGCGACCCCAGTCTGGATAAAATTAATTCTTTTGGGAGGGGGAGGTTGGTTATGTGGTGGGAGAGGGTTGGTTGTGACATTGGGTTTATCAGGAGGCGCGATCACCTGTTTGTCAATAAGATCTTGGATCTCATGACGCAATCTGTAACAACGGTCGGTGTCGTGACCGTGTTGTTGGTGATATGCGCAGTACTTTGACGGGTCATAAGAGGGGGGGAGTGGATTCGGTAATGGCTTTGGCTCTAGGGTTTTCAAATGATTTTTCCTGATCAATATTCCCAGAACCTTGGTCAGGGGCATATATAGTGGGGTAAAGGTTCTTTGGCCTCGCGGTTGGAATCTGTTGGTTTGTGTGTTGCTTCCGGACGCGCCGGAGAAGGGTGTGGCAGTCATGGGCCTTGGAGGGGGAGGGGGAGGGGGAGGGGGAGTGGTGGTGACCATACTAACTTCCGAGGCTCTCGTATTTGTAGTGCCACTCGGGCCCGCATTGTTGTTACGGTTGAAGGTCCTCCTCGGTTGTTCCCTGTCGTGGTCAAACAGACCTTGTTTCATGGCATCTTCGATTTGCACCCCCATCTCATGTAAATCTGCGAACGTAGGGAAGGGGACTACAATCATTCTCTGCATCAACTTTGGGTGGAGATTGCGCACAATCATCCGGATTTGATCTTTGTCAGTGGGCCTTAAAGTCATCATTGACGCTTTTGCCCTCCATCAGATCACAAAGTCCGAGAAAGTTTCCTTGGGCTCTTGCCTTGTCGTTTCAAGATCACGGGTTGTGATCTCGATCTGAGTGTTGTATGAATATTGCGCGACAAAGGCCTCAACCATTTCATCCCAATTCTTCTTCACTTCATCTTGTAACTTTGCGTACCAATGGGAGGCCACACCCGACAGGGTTCGGCCGAATAATGAAAGCTCCTGTGGTCGTGTTAGGCCCATTGGCCGCAAGATGTCTGCAAACAGTCGGATATGGACCATGGGGTCGCCGGTCCCGTCAAAGCGGTCGATTTGTGGCATTTTGAACCTATCGGGGAGTGTTACGGCCTCCTCGGTATATCCATCTTCGATATCTGGCATAGCCTTGACCCCTTGGGATTTCTTGAAGAGCTTCTCCAGTTTGCTCAATTTCAGAGCTGTATGATCAACCTCGACCTCGAAGGGAGAGTCCGGGTGATTGGATGTATGGACCTTGGACAGTTGTGGTGGAAGCGGGGGCGGAGCTGGCCCCGTTGGAAGATTTGTGTCCTCTTGCAGATTTTGGATAGTCGGCACAGTATTCTGGGTGTTTGGAGGAGCGTTCTGAACAACAGGTGTCTGCTCAGGTAATGGGGCCCCTGCCGGAGGAGGAATTTGGTGTGAAGTAGATGTTGTATTCTGTTGTTGCAGTCTGGTAATCAGCTCAGCCTGCTGGGTCATAATCTCAGCTTGTTGCTTAGCGAGTTCATCCCGGCGAACGACATCCTGTTGCATGGCCCGCATGGTTTCCTGCATTTGGCGCATCATCTCCTCAACTCCTGTTGGTGCCGTCATACTGTTTCGATTTGTCTGAACTACTGGCAGATCTGTCTCAATGGGGATCTCAATCCAACTGTCCACTGATGGGGGAAACCACTGTTCTGGTGATCTCTGTTCAGATACACTGCGCTTTTTCTGCTTCCTTCTGGTAACAGGGGGTAGAGAATGGAACACTGGCTGTCCGTCGATTAGATCCTCAGATCGATGGAGTCGACGACCTCGTGTCCAAAGTGCTTGGGGAATGCCTGCTGGGTTGGAAGCAATTGTGCTAAAACTGACCTAGCAAAAGATAAATAAAGCGAAATGGAAATAAATAAACAGATAAACGGACAGCATAACAGCTTAAAATAAAATGCATGACACACAGTCGGGCATAACAACACACAGTTGATAAGCTGAAAACACACTGTCCTCAAACACTGATTATTATCCCTGTATCACTGTCCCCTAAAACAGAATCTGATATCCGCAGATAACTAATTCTCAAATACTGGCTGATGCCCGCAGGCCTGATACCCATAATACTGAAATGATGCCCGCAGGCCTGATACCGACAATACTGAATTGATGCCCGCAGGCCTGATACTGACGATCTTGAACTGATGCCCGCAGGCCTGATACTGACAATACTGAACTGATGCCCCCAGGCCTGATGCCCAAACTCATATACTGATACATGCATTCCTGTAGAGACGCACTCTAAAGCACATAACAGATAAGTGAGAGCCAAAACACCCCTATGTTGGGGTAGGGTTTCCCTGTCCTATTGTGTCAGGAGCTAGGGTTTCATTACGCACGCAGCGGTTTCAAACAACCTATAACCGGGTAAGCAACCTGTCCTAATTTGGAATGGTCACTATGGATCCGAATATGCACTAGGTCGAATGGTCAAAGAGGGTGCCCCGGTAAAACCGGGGTTTGTGTTCCCATACTGGCAGAGCCCACAACCGGTCAGCCTTATGGTCATGCCTTGACAAGACAAGCCTCCGGCAAACCGTTCAGGAATAGCAGATGGCAAACACGGTGTCCTAGGCGCACCAATGCAAATGCAATGCAAAGAAACACACAAGTGTAGTCAAAAACAGATATCACGAGTTCGAGTCAAGTTCTCTAAATCCCCAGCAGAGTCGCCAGAAACTGTAGACAAGCCCGCGGGGGACCTCGCTACAGCTCGGACTCGACTTTCGTTAGTCACGGTTCTTAATCTGAACCAAAGAGTCCAAATCCGGCAAATCATTTTTGAGAAAACTGATTTTTGAAAAAAATGCCAAACATGGACTGCTTTGCCAGATACAGAGTCGCCACCTAAATATTTTATTTTGGGAAATTTAGGAAACCCTGACTCGTTGCCAAAGGCCACGTGTCCGTCATCACCAAAGTTGCCTCGGCTCGGGAACTTGGGTACGATTGGGGAAGGTCACTTCGTGAGCACCCCCGCTCGCCCGGTCATAGACCGGCCTCTACTAGCCATGATATCAATTTTTTGAAAACATTGTGAGTTCTTATTCCGGTTATTAGCCTAGGTTACTATGTGATGCGCACAACATACAAGTATAGACTGAGTCGCCCGAATTGGAACAAAACATTTCATGTTCGCTTTTGAAAATGGTTTGCTACCCGCAGGTAGGCTTTAAAACATTTGATGATTTATTCCAATTTAAGTAACCCAACCTTCACCCACAGGCATTCAGGCAGTTATATCAGATAAGCACATAGCCTCATGGTAAGCATGCTATTCATGGCAGTCACTCACACGCATGCAAGGATGCTAAAGCATAAAGCTTACCGAGTACTCCAAGCCAAAATAGGAATTCATTAGAAATCATGCATGATCCTAACTATACAGAAATGCCTAATGCAACACATGCAAAATGCAATTATAGCAGGCTCGGCTATTCGAAGATGGCATATGAAATGTTACAACTGTCATGTATTCAACTTTGAAATTGAAAGTACAATGCAGTTAGTATGATGCGCCGAGCCCGGTGCATGCAATACAGATGAATGAATGCAAACATGCTGTCATACTGTATGCTAATTTAAATATGCCCTAATCTAACCATCATAAGCGGATAAATAAAAGGGAGAAAGACATGGGGTTGGAAGACATACATCACACTCACGCACACTTATTACAGTTGTGCCCTCACTCGGAGGGTCCGAATAAATATACAGTCCCGAATAAAAGAATATTACAGTCCAAAATATTACAGTCCGAATAATGTACAATTTTCTAATTAATTAATGAATTAACTAAGAAAGCGGTAAAACTGGCATGCAAGCCAGGGACTGCCTTGCTTCTGATGGATGATGCATGTCCGGGTTGTCTTGCGCGGAAATCCACCGGAATGCCCCAATTAGCCTCTGTTTACACCTGTTCTTGAAATGCGTGCCAAGCCCCAAAAAGTTACTGATTCTTCGTTTTGCTGCAACAGAGAGCAGGAAAGGGGCATAGCAATGTATTTGCACAGATATATGCATGTCTCGAACCTCGTGCCACCAATCACGCATACCGAGGCATGATGGCCGAGGAGTCGAAATGCACAACTCAATATAGGATGAATGCACATGAAACTACAGCTAAAACCTAACTCCATCATGGATAATCCGGAGTGTCGGTGACTGGGGAATTGAGACACGTTCCGTCACTCGAAGTACGAAACGCACCTCGTTTCCCGTGCCCGGGCTAACTCCTATTCCGGACACGATGCAATATGCATGATATGCATGAAATGCAACTAAGATATAATCCTAACATACACAATGCTACGGAATGACATGCCTCGAAATGCGTGCACGCAGGCACGCAAACCGAGAAAATGGCAGAATGTGATCTAAGATACAACCTAGTATGCACTATGCTATGAAAATGAGATGCCTCGAAGTGCGTGCACACGGGCACGCAAACTGAGAAAATGGCATACACAATGCGAATGACTTGAAAATGTGATATGGGCTTATACCAACATGAGTGAGCCTCAGCCACACTCACATAGGACGCCGGCGGATAAAAATGAAGTGCCTCGAAATGCGTGCACACGGGCACGCAAACCGAGGCGATGGCAGAATGCGATGCAAATGACATGGAAACATGATATGGGCTTATACCAACGTGAGTGAGCCTCAGCCACACTCACATAAGATGCCGGCGGATGAAAATGGAGTGCCTCAAAATGCGTGCACACGGGCACGCAAACCGAGACATTGGTAGAATGCGATGCAATGACATGAAAACATGATATGGGCTTATACCAACATGAGTGAGCCTCAGCCACACTCACATAGGATGCCGTCGGATAAAAATGGAGTGCCTCGAAATGCGTGCACACGGGCACGCAAACCGAGGCGATGACAGAATGCGATGTAATGACATGAAAACATGATATGGGCTTATACCAACATGAGTGAGCCTCAGCCACACTCACATAGGATGCCGGCGGATAAAAATGGAGTGCCTCGAAATGCGTGCACACGGGCACGCAAACCGAGGTGATGACAGAATGCGATGCAATGACATGAAAACATGATATGGGCTTATACCAACATGAGTGAGTCTCAGCCACACTCACATAGGATGCCGTCGGATAAAAATGGAGTGCCTCGAAATGCGTGCACACGGGCACGCAAACCGAGGCGATGACAGAATGCGATGTAATGACATGAAAATAGCATGCAAACGTTCTAATGGAATTTCAGCACTAAAATATGGGGGAAAACAGTCCCAAAATGAGGCGAAATGACACCAAATGGATGGAATTGTCCCGAAATGCAAATTTAGGCACCCGAAATGGCCTATAGCTATGCCAAACATGCACAATATGGACATGCAATGCAAATACAGAAGCTAGAAAGTCCCAAAAAAGGCACTTTCACAGTTATAAACATGGCCAAACAGCAAGCATAGGTATGGCAAAAATGGCATGCAAGAATAGGGGCCAAAAGAGGGGTAATGAAGCAAGTGATATAAGAAAAACCCAAACTGAAAAATTTCCTTCTACAACATTGAAGAGGGACCAAAAATATGAATATTTACAGTATATGGAAGCCCCAAAATCAGTATACAAACATGATAGAAATGTGATGCAAAATGAGGTTCAAAAGTGGCTATAACATGAGGTATGCAAAATATTCACCAAACAGCCAAAGACCCTTAATAAAACATGTATAATGGGCCAAGATAGGACTATTTCCAGAATTGTAAAATGGCCAAAAACAAAAGCATGATAGGTTAACTAAACATGCAAGAATGGGGAATAAAAGAGAGATATAACATGAAGTGGCATATGGAGGTCCTAAACCATGAAAGGACCTAAATGAAATATGAAGAATGGACCAAAATAAGCACTTTTTCAGAACTGTAAAATGGCCAAAAACAAAAGCATGGTAGGCTGCCATTGCATGCAAGAATGGGGAAGAAAAGAGGAGTATAAAGGTAAGTACAACATGGAAGTCCCAAATGGTGTTGAGCCCTTCTTCAATGTTGAAGAGGGGCTCAAAATAAGCCTAATATCAGTTTACAACATGCTCAAAAACAGATTACTCATGGGCCAAAAATAGCATGCAAGACTATGACATATAAGAGGATCAATGAAGCAAGTGCATCATGGAGGGCTCAAACAGGGTTGAGCCCTTAATGAAAAGTGAAGATGAGCTCAAAAGAAGGTCCCTTTCAGTTAGGGCCGGAGCTTGAAACAAAAAGCAAGTGGGGCTTACAAATGGATCAAGAAAAAGGGTCAAAAGAGGAGAAGTGTTACTCACCCTTGAAGATCAAAGCTTTTGTTGCTTCTTGGATCAATTTGCAGCTCCTTTAGCCTTTGAGAAGCCTTCCTTGTTGCTGGAAATGAGGTGGTGGTGGTAGAGCTTGGTGGTGTAGAAGAAATGGTGATTAGGGACTTAGGAATTTTCAAGGAAATGAGAGGTATAGAGATGGCTTTGTGTATGGAAGCTTGAAGACCAATTTTTCTAACCTCAACAAATGATATAGCTTGCTTGTTATAAGGGCCAAAAAGGGGGTGTAAAGGTGGGGGAAAAGGAGACAAACTTTCCCCCACAAAATATCCCCCGGATAAAGATATTTTCTGGGGGATAAAGCTCCACAGCTGTAAAGTGCACAGTGCAAGGAGCTCGGCCGGCCTATTACTTTTGCTGCAGGTGGCCAGCCGGCCACACCCCCTAGCCGGCCGGCTAGGGGTCAAAAGGGTCAATCAGATTTAGTGGCCGGCCACCAACTGATGGTGTCCTCCTATGTGTGTACAACACAACCCTGTGGTTAAAAGTCCAAGAAAGTGGGTCCAAGGGGTTCAACATTAGCTCGGAAAGAGGGGTTCAAAAGGGTCAGGTGGCATTAATGGCCGGCCACCAACTTTTAGGGTCCTCTCATGTGTGTACATCACAAATATGTGTTTCAAAGTTCAAGAAAAAGGGTCCAAGGGGTTCAACATTAGCCCGGAAGGAGGGGGTCAAAAGGGTCAAGTAACATTAATGGCCGGCCACCATTTTTTAGGGTCCTCCCATGTGTGTACATCACAAATATGTGGTTCAAAGTTCGAGAAAATGGGCCCAAGGTGTTCAACATTAGCCCGGAAGTGCGAAAAACGGGCGCCGGAGGACGTCGGAGGATGTATAACTAGTTGCTGCAACAATTGCTGGCCTCCCACCCTTCAGTGACCTCTCCGGTGATAAAACAGAGGTACCTGCCAAAAATGAACGAAAACCGTTGCAAAACGAAAGTTCGGGGGCCAAAACGCGCAGTTCGAGGTCCCGAAAATGGGCTGTTAAGGACCGAAAATGGCATTCGACCACGAAGTGGGTTTCTCAGACCCCAATGTCCCTCAAAAGGGAGTAGAAAGGAAGTATGCCAAAAATCAGAACAAACGGAGATGGTTAGGCGGTCCCGAACTGAGGCACACGGCCTGACGGCTCCGAAAACCGGGAACCGGACTCCGGAATGGGCGAAATGGCCTGCGGCCACAAAATGTAGCCTACGGCCATTGAGAGATGGTCTACGGGACCTCTCCCTTCCCTCAGGAAAAGAAACAAAGAAAACCGAGCCTGGTTCGCAAACCGAGGCAAAGTACAAAAGAGGGTTCGGAAGTCCGGAGGCAGGGCTCACGGCCGTGACTCTGAAACTTCTGAACAAGCACATTATGCAACATCACCAAACGCTCAATCGGTGACGTCTGAGTCTTAAGGTCGGTAAAAAATGGGGTGTCTACAACTGTGGAATGTTTGAAACAGACAAATAGGACTTTTTTGTGCATGTTGTAGTCTGCAATTTTTTTCTTCTTCTTTGCTTCAAGGTTTAGTTGTTTTTCTCTTGTTTTCAATTTTTTTCCTAACACAACTTAATTTACAATAGAGCAGTCCAAGTCAAAAACCAACTTAATTTACACTTCATATTTAACCAACAAAAGAAGAAGTCCAAATTTATCTAATATTATTATTACAGTGGTGTAGTGCAACTTTTCTCAAAGTTCTCTGATCTCTACAACCATTTGTTTACTTTCTTTCCTACACTTTGTAACCATCTCTTTCAGCTCACCATTGGATACAATGAGTTCTTGGACCAACGGCTTGATATTACAATTTTTGTCGCGTCCTCCCTTAGCATCTTCAACCATTGACGCTGCTTATATAAAGGCATCCACTACTCAAAGAAGACGCATCCATTGGTGTTGTTGAAAGGGCAAGCAAAGTATGCCATCCTTGGTTTTCCTTTGACTTTGAAATTTTGAATGCCACTCTTGCCCCGTAACGACATTTTCAATTTCTAAACTGAATTTCACTAGTATCACTCATAGATGCATTTGATGTTGACATTTTTTTACCTGAAATAACAACATATTATAAAGGTTCTAAATATGATTAATAAAACTAAATAATATGTTTTGAAGATTTGAGTACCCAAACTAAATAATATGTTCATTAGCAAATAGAATTGCTAATGAACATGATATTTCTACAATCTTAGAATTAAACTTACCTATGGCACACAGCTTTATGTAAGTACACAAGCAACTTCAGAATCAGCAAGCAGGAATACATAAAAGATGACTAGTTAATTTATGTACCAAGAACTCGAGTGTTA
The DNA here is from genome assembly GCF_055761805.1 of Camellia sinensis. Lineage (NCBI taxonomy): Eukaryota > Viridiplantae > Streptophyta > Magnoliopsida > Ericales > Theaceae > Camellia > Camellia sinensis. The sequence goes on along the minus strand of NW_028128989.1, from coordinate 6,143,778 downwards.
GAATAGCTTAAGGTAGCTTTTTAAGACAACATATTCCCTTCATAACTACATATAACTTTAAATATTACATTGTAGACCCTTATGAAGTTATACGTGAATGTATCTCAGAAGAAGGATGGAAAACTTTAACAGAATGAACAATATTCAGACATAGATGTAAAATCTTTAGATTGTAATAGAATGAACAATGTTTATGTTGGAAAAAAATGGATTTTGGTAAACTTTAATGTGAAATTAAAGTAGGTCCCAACCATTGGTTGAGGTGGGATTAAATGGGTTTAGATTCTTTGTAATAAGGTCTTTACACCACAAAAAGAATGACAAAAAACCATTGAGAATTGAATGAGAAATTGTCTCATAAAGATGGCCTCATGAATGATGTTTTGGGATGTAATAAACCCCGACCTCTGATTTATGTTAGTTCGTGGTTAAATAAGCTTACTCAGTAATTAAGAGACATTATGAATTAAATTGCTTGTGTGTGTGTGCAATATTGTCTTTATATTTGTTTAGCGTAGAAAGATTTGTTCGTGTTTTCATTTCGGTTTGTGAATTGAAGGCCTCATCGGCATCCGATTCAGAAATTGACTTGATTTATGTGTTAATTAGAATTTTTAGAATTTTATGGTAGGTTCAATTGAAATTCGATTTAGAACAATTAAATTAGATTAATTAATGCCACTTTGCTTAGCTTAAGCCAAATTAATTAAATATCACTAAGTGGGCCTATATAAGACCACTTCTATCACTCCTACATATTTTTAACACCCTTGTTTCCTCATCTATGAACTCAACGTGAGAGAGAGAGAGAGAGAGAGAGAGAGAGAGAGAGAGAGATGATGGATCTCAACTAGAGGATTGAAGAATTGAGCAAGAATTTGCTAGAATTGAAGGATTCGGACTTAGGGACTCAAAATTAAGCTTCTAGCTCTCATCTTGACAAGCCTAGGTAAGGAATCTAACCCATAGTTGTGTAATTGAGTTAGCTTTTGTAAGAGTTCAAGTTAAAAAGGTGGACTAACATGAGAATGGGCTAGGATTAAAGAATTGTAACTCAAATCATACATGCATGTCCATATTATGAAGTTTTGAAGTTGTTTTCATAAGAATCCTCACATGCATGTTTATATTTTCGTTGTAGACTAAGAATTCACCATGTTTTTTAGTTGAATATTTCATTTGATCATGTTTTGGGAAGCTATAAACTCAAATTACACATGCATGACATGATCACATCATATTCTTACATTTCAAGTTGAATGTTGCACAATTGGCATACTTTTGGTCCTTGATTTCATGAAATGATTTTTACATCTTCATATTTTACATGTTTACATATGTTATCTTAACTTTTGGGCCCAAAAGGATGTGAATTATAACTTTGGATTTGAATTTGCACCATAGGAGTGCAATCTGGAAATTTCAAATTCTGCACTTCCGCTTGAGCGTGAGATTCTACGCTCAAGCAGAAACCTTTGTTTTTGGATTTCTGCTCGAGTGACCTGAAGTACCCTCGAGCGTGAAACACATGCTCCTAGAAGTTTCATGTTTTTATAGACCGCTCGAGCGGCGAGAGTTGCACTCGAGTGTTCATCAAGCGCGAAAATTGCATAACCAGTACTTTACAAAATTTGCAGAACGCTCGACCGTGGGAAGTTGCGCTCGAGCATCACCTTGCATATTGCATGTCTGCTCGAGCGAGGGAATATACGCTCGAGCGGGGACCTTGTTTTCAGAAATTTGACCAAGTGTTTGCCAATGTGTTTTAGTATCCTCATTGCATCCTAGGCATTCCTAAACCAAGATTAAGACATAGTAATGAGGGTAAAATGTAGAGACACTAAGAACGGAACGTAATGAGTTACATATATTCCAACGTGTGTTTCAAATGTGCATTTGTTATGTGTTAATGCAGGTCACGCGCCTCGGGTTAAGTAAATTACCTACTCTACTCGTCTACTTGGAGTCATTTGTTAATTGTGAGTAATAACTCTGTAAAGCTATGTTTAATTACAAGTATTTTCTAACTGATATGATACGATCTATTTTCTCAAATGCTATTTTATGAATTATAAATGAATGTCCATTTTTCTGAAATGTATTTGTGGCATCCTTAGTTCACGTGGCCCTTGCCCGGGGGTAACAATACTGTGGCCAATATGCACATGGCCCTCGCCCAGGGGTAACAATACTGTGGCTTATATTCACGTGGCCCTTGCCCGGGGGTAACAATACCAAGGCCTATATTCACGTGGCCCTCACTTGGGGGTAACAATACCATGGCTACTTGTGCGCAAGATATGGACCTTTATGATTGTCAGTACCGACTATACATGTGAGCCTCAGGACTAAGTTGATATGATAGCTAATGGATGTACCACATATGATTTTATGCAAGATCCAAATATGAATATGATTATGAGCATGAACATGTATATGATCCTATTTCTGATTTGAAAATTTGAATATGTATAAGACCTTGTTTCTGATATAAACTCTGATTTCTAACTCTGTGATGGACATCATTCGCTAAAACCCCTTTACCTTGTTATTATTCACTGGGCTCCCACATCATTCGCTAAAACCCCTTTACCTTGTTATCATTCACTAAAACCCCTTTACCTTGTTATTATAGTAGACCCCACTATCACATGCAGCTGTCTCCTGATCGACTCCAACCTTATCCAAGACACATGGAGCAACCTAAATTATTAGGCAGAAAGCGGTCAGACAAATCCTTTCAACTGACTCTACACGATAAATAAGATCAACCAAATCTTATCTGTTTCAGTCTATCCCTTTGAAAACCGAGGAGGGTAGACAATCATGTATATAATTATAGCATGTATATTTGTATCATGTATATAATTGTAGCATAGTTGGAGTTTGTCAAAACCTCCATAACTATATGTCCAAAAGTCATGTATAATTGTCAAAGCCTAAGTCTAGGCTAGTAAAATATAGACTTTTTGAAAGTTTTGCAAATTTGGACGTATGTATTTGATAGTCCAACCAATTAGGTGGGTAGTAATTTTAGACTAGACTTTTTGGTTTTGCTTTTTTATGGAGTTGTATTCTATAAATTAGCTTTCAAGCCAACATAATAAACAATGTAAATTATCTCCATCTTCGTTGCCTGAACTTCTCCTTTTGTCTACTTCATCTCTAACTCCATAATTCCTTCATAATTCCATAATAAAAATATTACAGAGTTCTCTGGCAGTTCTATTCCATGGAACTCCTGTTTATCATAGTGATGGCCATCATATCTAATCTTCGGTCTTCATGACCGTCTGTTCAGTCTTCTAGACCGCCTATATTTATTGTTTTTGAATATTCCACATGTTATATTATGCTTCTCATACGTAATATGAACTTGCTCAGTATGTACTTTATTTTACATTTAAATTATCATTCAGAACCCCTTTACTCAGTTGTTATTCACTGGGCTTTAGCTCACGTTTTTATCTATATATGTAGGTAATCTAGTTCAGGAGGAGATATAGTAACGGCGATCTTGCCTCCGTTTTGGTCATGCTACCTTTTGTGCCTCGCGTCGAGGTTCCCATCTGTTGGAGCGCTAGCTGACCTAGTGATTACTCTTTTGAAACTCACTCACTTGTCTTGGTTGGTTGTCATTGGCATTATGTTTGTTATTGATGAGAATGACTTTTCCCTTTTGGTTGTCTTATAAGAAACTTGTAATGACTAGATATACATATATATACATATATATAAATATATAGCTACGTTTTATCTCATGTAAGTTCACAGCTCGTTGGACGTTTTACTTTCTTATATAATAGCTCCTGCTAGCCCCGCTCATTTGTTTTGTTCAGTTAGGCCTTTGGTAATCGCGGATTACTGGTCGGTTACGACACTAAACCTATAGGGGCGGGTTTGGGTCGTGACAATGGTAATTTTGGGAATTCCATCTTTAAAATTTAATTTTTCATAAAATCGTTCTAAGATTTGTCTAATCTTATCATAATGATCCTCAACTCGATTTTTGATTAACAGAAAAATTTCTTTTGGGAGCAAAGTTCTTACTTTTTCAAAAGACAAATTCTTTTTATTTGTTCAAAAACTGGATCAGAAAACTCATTTGATATGAGGTCTGATAGCTGAAGAAAATTGTTTATTTTTTCAAAATTAAAATCTTCATTCCAATTGATTTGCTTAAGGATATTGAAACAAAGATTTTGCAAATCTTTTAATTTAGCTGTTTGCTCAGCTAATTTGTTGGCCAGAACTCCCATGTGTTTTCGAAATTTCACTTTGTTGTCTACAATGTGAGTTTTCCCAACTCCATTGAGTTCTGTATAAATTTCTCTGGATACACCAAGGTTGAAAAAATCTTTTATTTCAAATTCATTTGGTTTAGATGTCTGAATATTAGTTGGAACTAGGTTAGTTCTCATTTGACAAAAATTCTTTTGATAAACAAGCATAGCTGGTGCACTGTAAAAAGCTTTTTTAGCTTTGGTCATGCTATCGTATAATTTATGACTGGCTCCTAGAAATCTGCAAACTTGCTTATTGCATTCATTCCAGTCTGTGTGAATTCCAAGTTGTTTTCCTACGAATACAACATAAATCCTTTCCTGTCTGGGAATTGCTTTTTTGGCAATTGTCACCTAATCTCCTTGAGCGGGCTGTTTACCCTTGTCCATTGTTTCCTCTTGGTCTAAAGGTCTTCTGCAAAAATTAAAATTACTTGTTTAGTAATTTAATTTTCTAAAACAATTTCTACTAAGAAAATCTGCAAGAAAATTGTTAGTACCTTTACGATGTTCTGCATCAAAAGTATATTCAGAAATTTTATTATATCAGGCTAATTGTCTTCCTTGCTCAATAGGTTTTTTATTGATCAAAAAATCTCTTATTACCTTATTATCAGTGAGTACAATAAAATTTTCTAAGGCTAAATAAATATGAAAACTTTTTATTGCCAATTTTATTACAAGTAATTCTTTTTCAAAAATAATATATTTCTGTTCATTTGGTTTAAATGTTCCAGGATTATATCTACAAATTAATTCTTCTTTTTGTAATTTTATGGGTATGAGATTTTTTCTTAGTCTAATCCCATTTTCTGATAAAGGTATCTCTTTATCATGCCATAAATTGCTTGATATTGCTTTGAGAACACATCCCCAGTATGCTTCTGAGGCATCTATTTTTAAAATTAATTTATCACATGTTTTAGGAAGATAAACATCTGGTAAAGTTTTAACATTTTCTTTAATTTGTTTAATTAAAGTAACATCTTCTGTTGTCCATTCAAAAATAACATTTTTCCTTAATTTGGTTAACCAAGAAATTTCTATTTTTAAAAGATTTTTGATAAAATTTCATCAATAATTTAAAATGCCTAATAAACTATGTAATTGTGTTATATTTCCAAGAGTATCAGGAAAATCTTATACTTTGGGCAAAATATGTTCTTGTAGTTTTAAACCTTTTTGGTCTAAAATTATTCCCCAAAATTCAATTGATTTTTTTCTAGTTCAATCTTTTTTGGAGACAAAATAATTCCATGTTTTTGGAATTTTTCACAAAGTAATTTTAAATGTTTCTTATGCTCCTCCTTGGTTTTAGAGAAGATAAGTATATCATTAATATAAACTACACAACAATCTTTAAGATCTTTAAAAATTGTACCCATCCACCGTTGAAATATCTATGGTGCTATATTTAACCCAAAAGACATAACATTCCAGTGGTAATGTCCTCTAGGTGTACTGAAAGTTGTCAATTTTTTTGACTCTTCAGTTAATTGAATTTGCCAAAATCCACTCTTGTAATCAAATTTGCTAAATATTTTTGATCCTTTGGTTAAGTTAATCAAAACATCTTTTCGTGGAAAAAAATATCCATCAAATTCTAAATTTTCACTTAGCCATTTATAGTTAACTACCATTCGGGTTTTTCCTCTTTTAATTTCAGCATGGTTTCTTACCATAAAAGCTGGACTAGAGTGAGGGCTTCTTCAATTAACTTTTTGTCTAAAAGTTCCTGAAGTTGAATATCAAATTCATCTATATCTTGTCTAGTATAGACCATTGGTCTTACTCTAATGATAACATTAGGGTCTTTGAATTTTAAACTACAATAGCGTGGGCTACGTTGCCATAGTTTTAATGAATGTTTACTAAAATTTTCTTCTAAAATTTTATAAATCCAGTGTGCTTCATCAATGGTTTTAATAATGGGGGTTAAATCACCAAGCGGCATGAGCGCAAACTCTTTATCACAAATATATTTATGTTGTTCTAACAAGGGAATATGAATTAAGACATTGTTTATGCTTATTGAAATGGCTTTTTCCTGTATTTGCATTGGAAGATATTTATATAAAAAATTATTTCCAAGAAGGAAATCGCCATGCATATAAGGAAAACATAGAATTTTTGGTATAATGAACTTGCTATCATTTAACCAAATGGTTATATTTTTAGCCTTGAATTGTATGGAAGTATGGTTTCCATCAATTCCAGTAACCAAAATTGGATGTTTTATTAATGCCAATTTTTCTTTTGGTATGGCATTCCATTTACATGAGCTGACTGTAGCTCCTGCATCTATGAGAACACTGAGGCTATAAGGTTTATAACCTGCAAAATTAAATGTTTCCAATACATATGTATATCTTCTTTTTCCTTGGCTAGGAAAAAAAATAATATCATCATTTTTTGTTTGAAAATGATACATATATGCAGACTTAATATATTGAAATTGTCTTCTTGTTCCTGTGAAAATAGGAATCTGAACATTGTTTGAAGTAATAGATCATTGATTAGAATTATTACTCGATTCTCCAATGCTTAATTTTGAAATCGATTTGTTAGGAAAATCTTTTCAAATACAGAAGTTGATCTTTTAATTTTTGGAACTGTATTTTCGATATATAAATTTTTTCCTGATGCTTGCATTTGTAATTGTACAGGATTTTTTATTTTAGAAGATTCTCCTTGTGCCACTAGGTCATGGATTAACCATTGTCGAGGGACTTCTAAATCGCTCCAATGCATTAGACGAGGTTGTATTACCATGTCAAATGGTCTTGGTTCAAAGATTTCAACGATTTTATTATCGTTTGATCTTGTTTTTGTTTCAGGAAATTTGGTTAATTTGTGAATTGTTTTCCAACGAATAGCCAAATCAAGGGAATTTGATTTCATTCCTAATCCTTGTGTTTTGATTCTTATTCTAACTGTGTCTTCAAGATTAGGATCATTTATGGAAATAAAGAAATTCGGTTTAACATTAAACCAAACTGCTCCATTAGCCAAATCAGATTGGATTCCTTGAATGATTACTTTCATTGGGTCGGAAAACCTTTTATCAACAATTACTGCCAAAATAGGAGTATCTATCCCTTGGCGAAATAAGGTTGTTATGGTTATTTGAATTAATCCAATATGAATTTATTGAATTTTAGGATATTTCTTTTTTCATCTTGCAACCTTTTTCTTATAAAAAAAAAAAAGAATATCAATATTTCCTTCTTTTAACCATTTTGCTTGAGTGTTACCACTATATTGTTCAAACACTCTTGCTGAAAAGAAGTTGAATTTTGAAACTTTATAAATTTCTAGAACAACAACTTCTTGTATTTTTTCGAATTTTGGTAATTCTTCATCGGTAAAAGTTTTTTCGTCTCAGGTTACATCTCCAAGTCGAATTGCCTGTAATTCTTCTTGAGATATACTATCTGCTTCTTGAGATATTTCTTCACTATTAATATTAGTCATCATGAAGATTAGTTCTTCATCTGAACTTTCTTCATCACTAGAAATTTCATATAAGATTTATTCTTCATCAGAAATTTCCTCACCATATATTAATTCAAAATCTTGTTCTTCAAGAATTTTGATCATTTTTTTTTGCACTTTTTTCTGTTTTTGGGCATTCTGGTGCATAGTGACTTTCCTCGTTACAAATGTAACATTTACAAGTTTTTTTTTTTTTTTGAAACACTTGTTGGTTTCTTTTTTCGAATATACTTTTTTTTTTTTTTTGAAAAAGTTTTGTTCTTTTTCCAAGGTTTCCATTTATATTTTCTACATTTTTTGGAAAATCCTTTTCGTTTAGGAAATGTATTACAACCAATTTTTCAATTTTCTTTTAAAATTTTATCACAACATTTTTGATCGTATTGTGAGTTGGAAATTTGATTTATTTATTTATTTTTTTGCCTTTGCTTCTAGACACCGATCTGCTATCAGTTATATAACATAATTAATGTGGAAAACAAGATTATCATATTCTTCTTTCCCATTATTTTGAGAAACTCAGGATATGTTTTAATACATAACTCATCACATGGATTATGGAGTTCATGAAAAAATTGATCTAGCCAGGGTTGATTTGCTGGTGGATCAATAAGATAATAATATTTTTTAAAAGTTTGAACATAGTCTTCAAAAAAACAAATATTACATAGTTCTAATTTAGTCAAAATATAATTTGCATCTGCTTGCAAATGAGTATCTCTTACAAAACCACATAGATTTTTTTTTTTATGATTTTTGCAAACTCAGCTAAAATTGTGTCAAGTGTGAGAAAATTTGTCAACAAAGCTGTTTTTTTACTTTTTCCAATTTCAGATTTTTCCCACTGTCTTAACCATTGCAACACATCTCCCTGGAGAGTTGTTGTAGTATAATTAAGGAATTTTTTCTTTGACCAACTATTTTTATAATTGGTAATAATGATGGACAAGGATTGTGCCCAATCATCAATTGCTTGTTCTTGATCCTTAAATGGAACATGAGACAAGTTTAAATAAGTACCATTTTGAGCTATTGGATACTTATGATTATTATCTTTTCGAGATATTACTGGCTCTGGTGTAGGATTGGAGGTACTTCCAGTGTTAGTATCATTTCTAACTTCATTTGTTTAAATAAAGTCAAAATTTTCTCCATCTCCCCATGTGCCAAATAATTCGGGATCAATTGGCTTTTCTGCCTTTCTTTTCCCTTTATTTATTTCTGGTGAAATATCTTGATCTAATGTTTCTTTAGATGAGGATGATTGGTTGTCATCATCATTAGTTGACATATTAATATCATAATTAAAGTGTTGAAAAAGGGCTTCATGTTCTAAATAAGTTTCTCTTATCTGATCTAAATAGTATATTTCTTTCATCAATACCTAAATCAGGGTCTTTATATAATTTTCTCCAATAATCCAATATTTCAATAATATTTTCATATTCAATCCTATTATAGATATTGGTTTGAAGTACCGTAATATTTTCTGTACCATAAAATAGTCTAGGAATGTAAATTCTCTCCATCTTCGTTACATAAACTTCTCCTTTTGTCTACTTCATCTCTAACTCCATAACTCCTTCATAATTTCATAATAAAAATCGTAAAAAGCTCCTTTCCTTGGGTTTGATCTAGTGTAAGTCATTTTTGACCCCCAGTGCTTTGGATCAAAACGTAGAGGGCGAAAAAGGCATCGTTTAGCTCTGAACAGATTTAATTTCTGTTGCCAAAAAAAAATTTGAAAGCTTCTTGGCTTGAGGTAGGGACTTTTCCTACACTTTTTATGCACTTTTACTTGATTTTGTAGAGCTTAGAGTTGTATATAATTTGATTAGAATTTTTGGAAATTTTGTGATTTATTTGTTCAAGAGGGAAATTTTGAGAAAAAAAAAAGAGTCGATGCCCAAATTGTGAAAGTGTAAACTTGGAATATGTTTGTAAGGTTATGAAAGAGCTATGTTTTAAATTTGAACAAAAACGGACTCCGACTCAATCGGTTTTAAAAATTTTACCGGTTTGCGACCAAAAGAGCATTTTTAAAGAAAACAAAGGAATTATGTTTAACTTTTGGAGTTTTTGATCAAAATAGGATGTCATAGTTGAATAATGCTTGGAGTGGTTGGTGTTGAATGCATGATCAAGATATTTGTGTACATATGTTGTTGCTTGGGTCAATCCTTAATTATAATAAAATATATAAATATAGATAGATGCATGATACTGATTGCCATATCACCAAAACCAATTTTCTATGTATATGCAAACTGTATGTTTCAGATTCAATTGGTTTACATGTCACTTCTTTTGTATGCTACTGTTGCAAGTCCATTTATTTAATAATTCACTAATTGATTTATAATCTACTATTTAGGTTATTTAAATAAACAAATAATTTTTTCATACCTTGTAGTTCTAGATCTTTATCATAATTTACATGCTTCTATATAGCGATCCCGGTTGTCCCTTTACTGTTCTGTTGTATTCCGGACTCGGTTCCGTGAAGTTAGTAGTGGTATCTATCTTGTTGTCGTCCTTTAATTCCACTTGATTGAGTTTTAGGATGTTTTGGGCAGGGTTGTTACAGGTTGGTTAGGCCTTGGTTTCAATTCCTTGTTGCCCAGTTTTTAGGCGATCCGCTCGAGCGAGTCTTCTTGCGCTCGAGCGGGGATTGCACACCTCCAGTATTTCGTGTCTCTGCAAAACTTCTGCAGATGTGATTTTTATGCTTGAGCGGGTTTGTTTACGCTCGAGCGGTAGCGCTCGAGCGGGTCTGGTGACGCTCGAGCGGGTAGTACTTTCTGGGTTTGAGTTCTGGAAGGTGGAAATCTACGCTTGAGCGGACTGGTTTTCGTGCTCGAGCGGAAGTGTTTTATTCTTGTGTCCTAGCGCTCGAGCGGGCCTTATTGCGCTTGAGCGTGTCCAGATTTTTGTTCTTGGCGCTCGAGCGTTGTGTTCTCCGCTCGAGCGGGTCATACGTATATGAGTTGTCCGCTGGGTGATTTTAAATCACGTTTTGCTTTTCTTTCTCTCTCCTACTTTTTCTAAAAACCTTTTTTGAGAGCCTCTCTCTCTAGAAACTCCCTTCTCTCTAGGGTTTGATCTAGTTAGAGTGTCCTCCTTCTCTTCGGCCTTTGTAAAAGTTGTGTTGATCATCGAGGGCATCATTTTGATCTGAAAATCTTGATCTTTGAAGCACTTTGGTTTTGGTCTCTTCTCCATCCAAGCTCTAACTCTGAGGTAGGGATATCCTACTCCTCTTTATGAGCTTTGTCTTTAAATTTTAGTATCTTGAGATGTTGGGGTTGGTTTGGTAATTTTGTGAAAGTTTGGGGCTTTTGCGTAAATTTACAAAAGTTGGGTTTTAGCTATATAAAACCTAGATGCATGTTTGGCATGGAAAATGTGAAATTAATGTTGAAACATTAATGAAAATGGAACCTAAGGGTTGTAATGTAAATTATGGAAAATGCCCTAATTACATTGGTTAATTAATTTGCATAATTAATTATGAGAAATGAGGAATTGATTTGGGAAGATATGGGATTAAAGGGTGTAGTTAGATTATTTATCACTCACCTAGTTGAAATGTTGATTATATATCCATTGTTGCATTTATTTTCTGTATAGAAATAACTGCTTTGGGCTATCAGTGGAGGATAGTCTTGATTGTTGTAGACAATGCATGATGATTAGGCAAACGGAAACTAATCACTGGAATGTGTCATTGAGTATGATGATTTAAAGAACACGTTAAATTTATGTGTTGTGTGATGATGTGTATAATTATCGTTTATATGCATTGTGTTGTGTTGGAGGAGATAGGGGATGTACTCCACGGTTTAGGGGAAGATAGGGGATGGACCTTTAAACCGGATGTTGTTGGGAGGAGATAAGGGATGGACTCCATAGATAGAGCTCATATGCTTATCTAGTAATGTGTTGACAGAGCTCGTGTGCTTGTCATTGGAAGTGTGATAGTGCTCTTATGCATATCTGTGGAAGTGATGATATAGCTTGTATGCTTATCTGCTGGTATGTGATATAGCTAGTATGCTTATCTATTATGAAATGGGGAAGTGCTTGATATGAGTTACTGTCTCGTATGAGTTGTTTGGCCAGGTTCTGAGCCATGGTTATAAATTGAGAATTGAAAAGAATTGGAAAATGGACTGTAATATGGACTTGTATGTAATGAAACCGTAAAGTGTGACAAGGGAAAGTATTAGTGTTGGCCATCTATCAACTGCTAATCTTTTAGTCATTGTTCATATTTGGTTTAGTATATTTCTACTAGGCTGTGGCTCACCCTATATGGGAACATCATTTTCAGGTACAGGTAGCATGCCACCTCCAAGGACGTAGCTTGGGAGGCTAGAGGCAGGCAGACTCTTGTTGTTTTATTTCTTTGATGTATTACATGTATACTCAAGCTAAGGGCTTAATGTGTAAATGAGTTAGCACTCTTTTGTTGTAACCAAGTGTTAACTTGGAAAGCTGTAAGCCTTTAGGGCATTTGCTTTTGTTATTAACATCTAATACTTTTGGTAATGGAACTCTGATGAATAGAAGAATGTGGAACTTTTATATATCAATGCATGTCTATATAGATGGGTTTAATATTGTTATTTTGAGGGCGTTACATTCTAGTTCTATAATATAATTTGCATGTTAAATTGCTGACAGTTGCCTAGAAATATTTACATGAAACTTGCCTCCTAAAATTACATGCTCCTAATTAGTTTCTAGTTTCTATTATAAACAATATGTTCAATAACTACTGCATTTTAGTTTAATTCACATGCTTATTATTTCCTATAATTTGCACGTTCTTTATTTTCTAGATTGTGGTATAGGTTACATGATTTTAATTGCTAGAATTATTTACATGTTTAAATTCATTTATAATTCATGGCAATTGATTTTAATTTAATTTTTTTGTCTAAATTTATGTGCATGATTATTGTGTTATAATTTCCAATAACTTTTGTCAATTAATTTAGTTTTAATTTATTTAGGAGTTATAAGTTTAAATGTTTATTGTGAATTAATTTCATTCATAAATCATGACTATTAAATTTTAATTTAAAGTTTGAATTTAATTTTGGAGTTACAAATTTTATTTTTAAAATTGTACATTTAGTTTTGGAGTTTTAAGTTTTATTTGTGTAACTTACATTGCATTTTTTTTTTCATTTTACTTAATTGTGCTATTCATGATAGTGCTAGGAGGGTTAAGCACAAGTTTTTTTTTTTTTTTAATTAGTTCCTTTGTATTATTTTGTGGTTTGCTACTAACTTTCTTTGTAGGCATACCAATGCGAAAGGAAATGGAAAAACAAAAACCAAAACCAAATGAATACATTTGGGTTGCACAAACGAAATTTATGGACTATATAATTTAAGTATTTTTTTGTTTGAGATTTATTTGGCTTATTTACCAAGTTGTACAAGCAAGTTTTATTTGCTTATACTGTTGTAGTAATTTTTAAATTGATGTAAGTGTTGAACCTTGGCTTGTGTTAACCTAGGTCATCCCTTAGAAAACTTAATTCTAAAAATTGTTTCTCACAGACTAGGAGTCAACATGCTCTTGAAAGTTTTGTCAAAAGGTTAACTAGGTTTTAAGTGGGACCGATGTGACCCCTCTAGTCTTCCTGGGAACATTTTTGACCATGTTCGATTCTAGGTTTAGTGGTGAGACTAATTTTGAATTAACTTTTCAACTATGAGATTTTCTAGTGTTAAGTTTAATTTTTGAAAACACAGAAAGTGATATTCTGGTGTAATTTTTGGAAATGGCAACTGTTACTGATGCTGCTGCTACTGCTAACGTTGGTGGGGATCTGAACCCCTGGGCAACTAGGTTGCCAACTCCTACTGCTATGACCTCTATGGTCAACCCTGGCGTTACTCCGACTGTTCTGGGAGGACCGTTCAGTCACCATGAGCGCCCGAAGAAATTTGCTAGGGTGAACTTCAAGAGATGGTAGCAAAAGATGCTGTTCTACTTGACCATGCTAAACCTTGCAAAGGTTTTAAGCGAGAATTCTCTAGCCGTGGTAGAGAATGAGCCAAACAGGCAGAAAGTCATGGCGCTTGACACATGGAAACATACATACTATCTTTGCTGGAACTATGTGTTCAACAGCTTGGCAAACTCACTATACAGTGTGTTTCGTGCCAAGAGCTCAGCAAAGGAGTTATGGGAATCTCTGGATAAGAAATACAGGACTGAGGACGCTAGAGCAAAGAAATTTGTCGTTGGCTGGTTCCTGGACTTTAAAATGATCGATTCAAAAACTGTGATAAGCCAAGTCCAAGAGTTCCAAGTGATCTTGCATGAGATTCATGTTGAGGGGATGTTGTTGAACAAGTCATTCAAAGCTGCTGTGATCATTGAGAAACTTCCCAATGGTTAGAAGGACTTCAAGAACTACTTGAAGCATAAGAGCAAGGAAATGTCCGTTGAAGAACTGATTGTCCAGCTCCGAATTGAGAAGGATAACAGAAAGAAATGAGGGAGTACCTCCTATGTGAAGGCTAATGTCATTGAGCATGGCAAATCTTCTGGGGTGAGGAAGAAGCCTCATGTGAACAAGGGCTCAAAGCTAGGGCCAAGGGGTGGCGTTACAAAGAAGTCGGCATACAAGCCGCAAGAACCTGGTTATCGGTTCTTAGGGAAGTGCTATAACTATGGTAGCGAGGGCATCGGGCTAGTGATTGATGCAAGCAGAAGAAGCCATACAAGACCAAATCTCGCACTCATGGCAGATATACAAGAGCACTCCCATGAGGAGGATGACATGCACTTATCTGCCGTTGTCTCTGAGGTGAATTTGGTGAGTTCAAACCCAAGATAATGGTGGATTGATACTGGGGCTACACGCCACATCTGCTCCGAGAAGAAGCTATTTACAACTTTCGAGCCGGTTACAAATGGTGAGAATTTGTTTATGGGAAACTCTGCTACCTCGATTGTTGAGGGAAAAGGAAAGGTGGTCTTGAAGTTGACTTCAGGAAAGGAGCTGACCTTGAACGAAATCCTGTATGTTCTGGACATTCATAAGAATCTTGTATCAGGGTCTCTTCTCAGCAAACATGGTTTTCGCATGATCTTTGAGTCCGACAAGGTTGTTTTGACCAAGAACGGAGTGTATGTGGGTAAGGATTATATGTTGGGGGGTATGTTTAAACTCAATGTAGTGACTGTTATCCCAGAGATGAATAAAGATGAATCTTCTTCTGCTTACATGCTTGAGTCTTCCAATTTGTGCCATGGTAGACTAGGACATGTGAACTTTGAATCTTTACGTAGATTAATCAAGTTAGATCACATACCTTCTTTTAAGATTAATCCAAAACACAAGTGTGAGACTTGTGTTGAAGCGAAGTTGACAAGATCTTCGTTTCATTCTATTGAAAGAAGTTCAGAGCTGTTGGACTTAGTGCATAGTGATGTGTGTGACTTAAAGTTTATACAATCACGTGGTGGAAATAAGTACTTCATCACTTTTGTTAATGATTGCACTAAGTATTGTTATGTTTATTTCCTAAAAAGCAAAGATAAGGCTATTGACAAATTTGTTCTTTATAAAAATGAAGTTGAGAATCAATTAGGCCGCAAGATTAAGGCTTTAAAAAGTGATCATGGTGGTGAGTATGAATCATCGTTTATTGAGATTTGTGCTCAATATGGGATTATCCACTAAACCACAACGCCTTATTTTCCTCAGTCAAATGGGATAGTTGAACGGAAGAATAGGACGCTAAAGGAGATGATGAATGCAATGTTGCTAAGTTCTGGATTGCCACAGAACTTGTGGGGGGAAGCAATTCTCTCTGTGAATTACATTCTAAATAGAATCCCTCGGAAGAAAGTAAACAAAACTCCATATGAGTTATGGAAAGGCCGGAAGCC
Organism: Camellia sinensis; assembly: GCF_055761805.1. NCBI lineage: Eukaryota > Viridiplantae > Streptophyta > Magnoliopsida > Ericales > Theaceae > Camellia > Camellia sinensis. Next base: position 6,128,079 of record NW_028128989.1, on the reverse strand, counting down.
TTCTTATAATTTCCTACGAATGTGGGGGTGTCTTGCAAAAGTGGCAGTACCTAAACCCAAGCGGGTTAGGATAGGTCCGAAAATCATGAATTGTATATTCATTAGTTATGCACAGAATAGTAGTGCATATAGGTTTCTTGTGCACAAGTATGATATTTCAAATATCCACAAGAATACCATAATTGATTCATGGAATGCGTCTTTCTTTGAAGACACATTTTCTTGCCAAACCCCGAGGAGAGGATCAAAGTTCTGAGAAGGAACTTGAAGATAATGATCAAGATGATGATCAAGTAGATGATCAAGATGAGGAAGTAGATGAGCCAAGAAGGAGTAAGAGGGCTAGCACTACCAAGTCCTTTGGCCCGGACTTCTTGACTTATATGTTAGAGGAAAAACCTCGAACTTTCTATGAAGCTGTGACTTCACCAGAAAGTCCCTCATGGAAAAAAGTTATTAAAAGTGAAATTGACTCCATCTTACAGAACCATACTTGGGAGTTGGCTGATCTACCCCCAGGCAGTAAGGCCTTGGGGAGTAAATGGATCTTTAGAAGAAAGATGAAGGCTGATGGGTCAATTGATAAATATAAAGTTAGACTAGCTATCAAAGGATACAGGCAGTGAAAAGGCCTGGATTACTTTGATATATATTGTAGACCCGACTTTCTTCGCGCATCCCTCTTTCGGAGAAGGCGTGAATTGGTCTTACTACAGTTCGGACTCCTGTCACGGTTCTGAATCTAATCTCACAAAGTACAATGTGAGACTGATAAACACCAAAGAGTCCAAATCTGGCAATTGGTTTTGGAAAATCAATTTTGAACGAAAAGGCGCCAAACATGGACTGCTTTGACAGATTACAGAGTCGCCACCTAAATATTTTATTTTGGGAAATTTAGGAAACCTTGACTCGTGCCAAAGGCCACGTGTCTGTCATCACCAAAGTTGCCTCGGCTCGGGAACTTGGGTACGAGATGGGGAAGGTTATGCAATAAGCACCCCTGCTCGCCCGATCAAAGGATCGACCTCTACTAAGCATGATATGTTGTTTTATAAACCATGTGTTCTTATTCCAGTTATTAATCTAACTTACTATGTGATGCGCACAACATACAAGTATAGACTCAATCACGAGAATTGGAACAAAACAACTCATGTTTGTTTTTGAAAATGGTTTGAAAGTGCTACAAGCAAGTAGGCTAAAGTGTGGATTTGCCACCCTCAAGTGGGCTTAAAACATGATTTTGCCACTTCGCGAAGCGGGCTTAAAACTCACAATCATCGAGTTATTCCAATTCAGGCAATCAAGCCTTCACCCACAGGCATTCAAGCAGTTATAGCAATTAAGCAAATAGCCTCATGGCAAGCATGCTAAACATGGCAACACTCACACTCATGCAAGTATGCTAAAACGTAACACTTACAGTGTACTCCGAGCCAAAACAAAAGCTAGTTAGAAATATGCATGATCCTAACTATGTTTAAGATGCCTAATGCAACATATGCAATAATGCAACTAAATAGGCTCGGCTATCTAAGATGGCATATGAATGCAACAATTTGATATATGTATTCAAATAGGTATGGAAATACAATGCAGTTTGAATGATGCGCCGAGCCCGGTGCATGCAATACAAATGAATGATGCAAACATGCAAAGCATAAGGTTATGCTAATCAAAATGTGCCCTAATCTAACCATCGAAAGCGGATAAATAAAAGGGAGAAAGACATAGGGTTGGAAGACATGCGCACACACACACGCGCACACTTATTACAACATTGCGCCCTCACGAAGGAGGGTCTGAATAAATAAGCTAAGCTAACTAAGCTAAGCTAAGCTAATTATTACAAACCAAATGAAATTGAATAACTAGCTAATCTAAGCTAATTAGAATATTACAAAGTTGAATTAAATTAGCCAAACACATTAACTAATTACAAAACCGGTAAATTAACTAGCTAAATAAAGCATTAAAATGGCCTCGGGAGGGAGGGAGACATGCATGCTCGGTTTGCTTTGCCCGAAAATGCATTGCCTTGCCATGAGTTGCCTCTGTTTACACTCGCGGTGATCTCAGAACATCATGTGAACTTCCAGATTGCATCTGCCCTAACACAGGGACATTTTGGACAATTTTCCCTACAGAATTCTGGTTGGTAGGCTACCTCAACTAGCCGGCCGGCCAGTGCAAGTGGTCGGTAGGCTAGTGCAAGTGGTCGGCCGGCCACTTTTCTTTCCAGAATTCTGCCTTTGCTGCAACAGAGAGCAACAGAGCCAAGACAATGTATTTGGCAAGAAATGTGTGTACTACCACCCTCCTCATCATGTCTCAAGCTCAAAGGAGTTTGGTACTTGGCTCTCAAGCCACCAATTAAGCATCTCAATGCATGATGGCCGAAGAACCAAGCTTGTACAAGCTTAGTGAATGCGCACATAAGACTCAAAGTGTCATCACCGTATCATGCATGATCAAGGGTGACAATGACCAAGAAACACGACACGTTTCATCACTTTGAGTATGAAACGCACCACATTTGTTGTGTTTGGATTAACGTCCGATCCAAACACATGCAATGCAACACACATATGTTATCTTGGCATGTTTTACTTGGTCATTTTCTTGTTTACTCATTTTACATTACCAAACCATTCTTTACTTGATTTGTCCAATGTGAAAGTGCTCTAATGAGAGAGGGGTTAACCAAAAGAATGGTTTAAAGGATGAGAGAGATCATGCCTTTGGCTAGGAGGAATCCTCATAAAAGGGTTAAAGCCATTTAAGCACAAACTCTATCAAGCTTAAACACAAACACAATGTAAACCAAACCTCAAAACAAATCAAAAGTGAAGAAATGTGGGAGATGGCAAATATTTCAGTGCTAAAGTGGCATGAAAAACAATACAACAACATGCAAACAATACATGCACAACATGTTAAAGGCATAAAGCATTGAAACTAGTGAATGACACAACACTAGAGGCATGCAATACAATTCTTAAAAGGGACCAATAGTCCAAAACATTCCTAAAACACCCTAAATTGAGTTCTAAAACATGCTTGAAATAAGCTAAGAATAGCTATATTAAGAGGCCAAAACAATAGTACATGCTAGGAAATTTAGCACAATTGCACTACAAGTATGTAAAGCAAAGCTCATGTGACCAAACCAGCTCAAAACAGAGCTTAATCATGCCAAATCAGTAACCTAAACACGCTGAAACTTAGGCACAAAAGGCAAGAAAAACATGCTCGCATGTTGGCTCACAAACAAGACACAAAGCACAACTCTCAAAATCAATTAAAGAGCGATATATGTAAGAGTGTGACAGAGATATATGCTCTAAAATCACATGCTAAATGATGCTATGGCATGCAAACAACCCAAGAAAAGCATGTTGGAAGCCTTAAATCATAAAGCTAGTGAAGGCATTTGCACTATAGCTATACAAAGCATGAGCCATATGATCAAAGCAGCCCAAAATAGAGCTAAAGTAGGCCAAATCAGTAGCTAAAATGTGCTGGAGTCAAGCTAACACAAGCTAGAATAATAGGCTAACTCATTAGGCATGCTAAGCTAGTAAGCAAGATTACACTACAAGTGCAAGATGCAAGCAACAAGTGCCCAAACCAGCCAAGAAAAGAGTTAAAACATTTTGACATATGGCCAAAAACATGCTTGAACTAAGCTAACATAAGCCATAAAAAGATGCTACTTTGTAGTGCTAAAAAGGCATGGCATAGAGAGACAAGGAGGGGAGGCCATCCCCTCCCATTTTGGACCTCAAAATAAACTTTCTACCATTGAAAATTTCCTGGAATTCAGTGGTCAAAAGGCCAAAACAAGATTGTTTGACAGGATTTAAAAGATGGCACAAAGCTTAGCAAATAAGCAACAAAGGAGGGTGGACCACCCCTAACTCCAAAAAGGCCTCAAACTACCATTTTTAACACTTAAAAATAGAGGTTTTTATAGTTAACAACTAGGCCAAAACAGCATGCAAAGGTGGCCCAAACTAGTGTACAAAAACAAGCTTAAAAGGGTAAATCCTTACCCTTGAAGCACAGCAGCAAAACAGCCTCAACTCTGAGCTAAAACTAGCTTTGAGAGCTCAAATAAGACCTCTAAGAACCTCAGCAACAAGGTAGAGGTGTTTGGTCTAGGGTCACTTTGCAAGAGTGTAGGAAATTCTCACTTCTAAACACAATATAGGAAGAGAGAAAGATTTCTAGAGAGAGAGGCTGAAATTTTGCTCACAAAATTATAGAGATAGAGAGAGAGAGAGAGAGATTTTAGAGAGAGAAGCTCCCAAACTTGCCAACCTTCTAAAATGATAGATATTGCCTTCATATATAGCAAACATGAGAGCCTTGGTCGAAATATTTGAATATAGAGACAACTGGAGCATTTGGAAGACAGTTAGAGCAAAATATCTGCAAATTCTGAGCTTTCTGGACATTTGTGGCCGACCAGCCACTTGTGGTGGCTGACTGGCTACTTTTTCGGCCAGCATATGGCCAGAAAGCTCCATTTGTGGCCGGCACACTCCCACAGAGGCCGACAGCAAAAACTGGCCCCTGTCCTCGATTTCAAGCAAGCATAACACCTTCATTCAGACTCATTTTCAAGTCATTCTTGTGCCTAAATTAAAGCCCTGGAAGTAAGATTTCCAATGGTGGTAGTCTCACATCACAATTCCATGTGTGCTAAGAGATATCCCTCTTTTAGGGAAGACTACTCAGTTTCGGTCCAACCAGATTGATACCTAACTTCGACCAGCCATATCTCCCTCATCTGGCCTCAGCTTGAGGAGATTCTTGGTTGCAAAATGAAGCCCCGGAAGTCTTATTTCCAACAGTGATGGCCTCATCGCTGAAATCCAAGGGTAAAAAAGGATAGACCTGATTTGGTGAAGGCTGCTCAACTCTCTCTTATCGATTCATGCCCATCTTCTTCTCCAACTTGGTTTCTTCCCTCTCCTCTTTTTTTTTTCAACTCCAAACCTCTAAACAAGATGTTTTAAAGATTTTTTCAATGAGTTCACCTCTCTTTCATTCATTTCCACTTTGTCCTTGCTTAGTTTACCGAAAAGTGCAACATTTAACAAAATGAGTGTGTCAGAACATCGTAGGAACTCTTTCAAACACTATTTTGAAAAAGAGGATTTTAAGGTCTAAAAATCATTTGGTCAAAAGGCTTTGGTCCAAAAAGGAGTTTAAGGTTGGGATTTGACTCTCTCTTCTTGCCAAAGAAATCGAACCTTTGCACTGCATAACCTACACCATCAAATGATCCAATCAGTGGCGCCCAAGTTTTAAGGACAGTCAAAAATTGGGTGTCTACACATATTCACTTGTGACAAGGATTACATCCATTCACATGGTGATTGCGATAGCCGCTTTACGTGATCTAGAGATACATCAGATGGATGTAAAAAAATTTAATTCCCGGGCTAAAATTACCACTTTTGGCAACTAAACTTCTTTTTAGTCATCAAAAGCCTCACTTTTGGCTACTAAACATCTTTTTAGTCGCCCAATGCCTTAGTTTTGGCTACTAAATTTTTTTTAGTCGCCAAAAAAATCTCACTTTTGGCTACTAAAATCTTTTTAGTTGGTAAAAGCCTCACTTTGGCGACTAAACATCTTTTTAGTCACCTAATACTTCACTTTTGGCTACTAATTTTTTTTTAGTCGCCAAAAAGCCTTACTTTTGGCTACTAAAATTTTTTTAGTCAGTAAAAGCCATATATGGGCAACCAAACAAATTTTTAGTCACTAAAACCTATACTTTTGGCTACTAATGCTTTTTTAGTCGCCAAAACCTATACTTTCAGCAACCAAATGTGCTTTTTTAGTCGCCAAAGATGCTTTTTCTTGTAGTGGAGTGTGATTAAATATATATATATAATTACACTTATTTAAAAAGTGTGATTAAAAAGTAGTAATGTATATATAATCACACTTTAATTAGAATGTGTGATTAAAAAATATATATATAATCACACTTATTTAAAAAGTGTGATTAAAAAGTAGTAGTGTATATATAATCACACTTTAATTAGGAGGTGTGATTAAAAAATATATAAATAATCACACTTTAATTAGAATGTGTGATTAAAAAATATATATCTAATCACACTTATTTAAAAAGTGTGATTAAAAAGTAGTAGTATATATATAATCACACTTTAATTAGAATGTGTGATTAAAAAAATATATATGTAATCATACTTAATTAAAAAGTGACATAAAAAATGAATATTATCACACTCAATCAAATTAAGTGTGATTAAAATATCAATTTAATTTTTTTTATCACACTTCCAATAAAAGTGAGATATTTTTTTTTTGTCAAAGTGTGATCTTTAACTATTTTTTGTAGTAGTGATACTGACCCATTTTGTCTCTTGGCAACTCGAGTGCATTCTGTTTGAGCACAGCCGAGCTTCCTTTGTAGGATCAGTTGGGGCTACGGTGATGATGTGGAATAACTATAGTTATTGGATGTGTCTCTTAGATTTCTTTTGTTTTCTTGAACTTAGGATTGATATTAGTTTATGTATTTATTATTTTTTTATGACTTTATTATTGTGATAATTTGGCATGGTTTATAACCATACATTATTTAAGTTATTTTGACTATGTATTGTTACTTTAATGTTAGAGATATTGGATAGTTATGAGATTATGGTGGATGGTTTGGTTGGCGTTTCGTTTTTTTGTTTCACCCCTAGGATTTGGATGATGTAATATTGATTGGAGTTTAGTCCTAATTTAATATTTAATTGTCTAAATTTTGAGGCGTGACAGCTAACTCCTGTGTGAGGTCTATTGTCTCAATTTACACAAACGACAGAATAGTTCAAGACATCATGTTCACTAGTTAGCCAGTAAATTCGATAGGCTGTCACTACGAAAGGTTCAAGGCCAATAACTACCTTTTCTGATGCAGGGTTAGTCTGTGTGCTCTCTTGCCGCATCTTTGTTGTAAACGATGTTCGTTTTTCTTATTCGATCAATTTTTATTCATGTGGAGGATTATTAGAAAAAATAGGTTTTGGTAAACTTTAATGTGAAATTAAAGTAGGTCACAACTATTGGTTGATGTGAGATTAAATGGGTTTAGATTCTTTGTAACAAGGTCTTTGCATCCCAAAAAGAATGACCAAAAACCATTGAGAATTGAATGAGAAATTGTCTCATAAAGATGGCCTCATGAATGAGGTTTTGAGAATTGTGTATAACTACCAATTCCACATTGATTGTGGAGGAAAACTTTAATGGGTATTTAAGCCTCAAGATTATGAGAAGGGCATGAGCTCTTTGGAGCATCCAAATTTTTTGAAGGAATGGAGGCATGGATGCTTCAAGAACGGGCTTGGGCCAAGACTATGGTCCAAGTTGGTTATGGCAAAATTGCCACACGCGCTCGCGCTTGTGCCGTCCGCCTGCCCGAACCAGGCCAGGTCTGGGTTGTGGATTGTGGATCCTGGGGCTAGGGCTGCGGCTTGGGCTTGGGCTTGGTCTTGAGGCTTAAGGGAATGGGTTAGGTTTGGGCTGGGCCAAATTGGTGGTCCACCAACTTATTCTTTTTGGGCCAAGTTTAGTGCAGGCCCAAGTCTGTTGCAGAAATGTATATATACATATGTGTATATTGTGTGTAACTCACACTTTGAATTCCCATCAGTTTTGTGCATTACTCCAGCAGTTTTGCAGTAATAATGGCCTCTATTAGTGGCCAGCCTTGATGGCTGGAGACTCCTCCTCTCTTCCCCATTGTGTATAAGAGGAGACACATCTCCCTTGGTTTGGTACAGGAGTTTTTGCCTTTCAATCATATAGTCAGTTTGCTTACTAGTATAATAATCCTTCCTGTGTGAGAGAGAGTGTTGCCATTGTCGGTTCGCCAAGCTAACAGAAGGTGCTTCTGCGTTAGCCGGTTTAGGCCATCTTATCCTGGGAGACAGAAGTCAACGTTCCTCTAGCACCCACGGTGAGGCAGCTAATTTGTTTTAAGGATACTGTGGTATCACACAATTTGGTTTGATTCCTCGTCTTTCAGTATATTATATGATATGTATTTCTGTATTATGCTCTACAATGTAATATGGATTTACTTGTTGTTCTATTATTTAATCTAACAAATCATGAATCTATTTATTTTGTTTAATTGTACATTTTTAACAACAGTTTAGACATAGATGTAAAAACTTTAGATTGTCTGTACTTATTCTAGGTGAGATGAAATTAGCCTTCTTTACCCATGTTAATATTCAATCAGATGACCCACTAATCAAAAACATATTCAATATGCACGTACTTTGTTTTTGTCATTTTCATCCCAGCTTAATCAATGACATAAGCTTCAGGATTTGGCCGTCACTTAGAAAGAGTTGCACTGTTAAAAACAAACAAATAAATAAATAAATAAAACTTTTTGGTATCTCTAAATATTGACAATATTGACAAACTAATAAAAAAAATTAGGTATCTCTGAATCAACATGGAAGAAATCATGTAAAAGGTCTCAAATCGACTCCTCTAAGAATAAATTTGAAATAAATCATGTAAAAAGTCCCAAATCAAAACCCTGAGAACATATTTGAAATAAATCAGGTAAAAATCTCTCAATCAACACATTAAACAATCTTCTATTACCATTACCATTCAAAGAAAATTTTTGGAATCAAAACCTTAGTATTTTAAGTTTGGAGGATGAACTTGTGATTTTTTTTCTTGAATCTGTTGGAGTATGGCGGGCACAGCGTCGACGGCGTGGCAGCGGCAGTGACAGCACGTCAGGGGTGAGAAGGAGCTGACCGGGGCGGCAATGTCTTCTTCCTCTTTTCTCCTTCTCTTAGCCCTTCTCTCTTTCTCTCTAACTCTTCCTAAGAACGAATTGAAAAGTGAAACCCATAACAAAAGAAATTTAAATTTAATTTTTTTTCAATTTACTTATCAAAACGATGTCGTTTTGATGAGTTTAAATCTCAGCCCTTGAAAGATGATTATGACGTGTGTCTGACTTCCTCTCCTTCACTATAAGAGATCAGAGTAGGAAATCACTCTAGAGGATCTTAACATAAATCTCTTAAAGAGGGCATTCGTTTTTCCCATTAAAAAAATACAAAATGAAAACGCGAAACAGAAGCAGAAAAGAAACGAAGAGAGAGGGAGAGGGAGACGTGCATGTGTTCCGTTGAGCACAATCACCATCATCTGCGTTCTTTACCGGCAAGCACCATCCTCCGTCGTCTACCGTTGTCGGCCAATGTTGTAAGCCGGTGTAAAACGAAGAGAGAAGAAGAAATCTTTTGAGAAGAATGTCAAAACTCAGCCATTGCTGTCCACTCTCACACCATAGATTGAATCAAGTTCATCCTCCAAACTCTCAAATCTAATTTCAAACCTAGATTGAAAAGTTAGGATTTTGATTGATAAACTAGATTTGAAATTAAAAAATTAGGACGTTGATTTGGAGCTTTGAAAAATTATGGTTTTGATTTCATAGTTTTATATTATTGATGTTGATGGATTAATAATTTCATTTTAGATTTTTATTGTTCTTGTTTTAGACAGAGTATACAATTGTTTTGATCATTTGATGGAGCATTTGTTTTATATTGTTGTTATAGCTTTTTCCCCATCCTTTCTCTTTCTCTCTCTCTCTCTTGTTTCTCCTCTTCTTCTGTTTCAGGTTTCTTTCTCTCTCTTTTTTTTTTTAATAATCAAAACAGCGCCGTTTTTATGGATTGCAGGAACAAGTACAGAGAAAGGATTGTAGAGGATCCGAATTGGATTTGCTGCTTTAACCCTCTCTCTGGTTTTCCCTCCCACTTTCTCCCCCTAGGAGCTCTCACTCACGAGTAAAAAATCATCTCTCTTACTCTCGTTTTTGTCTAGTCCATCCGATGCCAGCAAAGATTCATCTCCCCTTGTCCTTGCGAACATTTAATCAACACCACTCACTCAGTCTCTCTCTCCCTATTCCTTTACATCGTATTATTGTCTCTTCTCTCTGTCTGAAGTAGTGACGATTACCACAGGGATTCATTTATTCTAAATATTAGGAAGTATAATCGACGTGGTTCAGTTCAAGTCAATCCATCTATTATATATACATATAATCTGTATTCGATTCCTCTTAAAAAAAAAGGTTCAAAGTAGGGCTAAGCAGCGGATCATCCAACACGCCAAACTCGTCCAATCCGATCATTTTTGGATAGATGCGTGATAGGTGGCGGGCGGGTGCAGGCCCAAATTATTTATTTTCGTGAGTCCGGGCCAGATTGCGGTTGATCTGCCAAAACACCCACTTAACCCAACCCACCTGTTGCTCTGTCCATTTTTTTAAAATATTATATTTTGTACGTCTTGACTACTCAACCCTAGCCCCTCTCCTTTTCTGATCAGACTTAGCCTATGTTTGGGAAGTTGGGTTTAAGGATTTTTTTGACTAAAATAGTCACAAAAAACAAAATAGACTTTTTAATAAGACAAAACATCACATCCAATCTATAATTATTACATTCTTTCTCTCACAAAAAATTCAAAAAATCTAAAAGCCTTTTCTAAACCAAACTTTTTAACCCTAAGCTAAATAGTAAAAAAAAAAAAAAAAGAAAAGCCAAAAAACCAATCCATTCCAAATGAAGCCTCAAGCCTACCCTATCCATTCTTCTAAGACTCTCTCTCTCTCTCTCTCCTCCAAAACCTTATCCATCTACCGACGACGATCTACACGATCTACGGCGAGCGACAAATGATCTGCTTCTCTGCGAGGCCGCTTTGCTGAAAAAGAAGAAGCTCCAGAGACCTCTAGTGAGCAACACGAGTACAAGGCCGATGTGGGTTTGTCTTGATTCCTCATATCTTGGGTGTTATCATTTATTTTGAGAATTTTGATTTTGTGGATTACGTTTTTCATCTTTTTATCTAGCTTTGAAACTGACAATTTGTAGGCTTGTTTGTCTATGGGTTTTTATTAAAGTGTTAATGATTTTTTGCCCAGATTATTATTATTATTTTTGTGTCAATTAATTCACGAAATGTGAGTTCTTGTCTTGATCTCTGTGTTTTCTAGAAATATAAGTGTGTTGTCAAGTAATGGTTTTGAAGGTGTATTTCTTATATATTTATATTTCAATATTTACATGATTAGAACTTGTAGATGATAAATGGTATATTTCAATATTTACATGGATTCGATATCCAATATTTGCATGGATTCGATATTCAATATTTATGGATTCGATATTTACATGGATCAGAACTGGGATATAATGGTATAGATGATAAATATCAGAAATAGATGTTTTTGAGAATTACATGACCAGAACTTGTAGGAATTGGTTATAACCACAAGAGTCATGATACAATAGCTTTTGCAGCTTGTTATGTGATATGGCTTGTGTACTTAGTTAAAGAACATTAGGTACAGAGTGGAGTGTTGTCAATGTTTAATAGATGTAACTGTAAGTGTTAAAATATTTTGGGCATTTGATTCTGTTATATTGTTTGAAATTATAGGGAATACAGAGCATTTGAAATTATGGGGAAGTCTGTCCAGGTTGTTTGTTGTGCCCACTACCTAGGTTGCTTGTTTGTTGTATATGCACGCATAGTGTTTTTTGTATGATTGCAATACTATTGTTTGTTTGTTGTTTATGTGTTTGCCCACTGCACAGTGTTTACGTATGCATTGCACATAGTTGGTGGTTGAGGAAAGAAGTGCACATTTTTTTTTAGGAAGTGCACATGTTAAATTATGTTAAAAATTTATAAAATTTTAAACTGCTAAATCGATTCGCATCCATCCGTCCATTCGCTCAATCTGCATCTGTCGGATTGGCGGACGGATGCGGATTGATTTTCTCCAATCTGCCAATCCGGTAGATGGATGGCGGATTGGAGGTTCCACGGCCATAACCAACCTGCGACCCCCCCTAGTTCAAAGTAATATTGGGTGGTGTTGGTAAAGAAATGGGATCGGGATTGAGGTCGAGATCCAAGTCGAAGACGACTAGTAATGACACTAATAATAATAATAATAATAATAATAATAATAATAATAATAATAATATTAAAGAGAATAAGAATAGGATGCCGATGTGGATGCGAAAGGTATTGCTGGGATTAGGGTTCTGGGTGCAGGCGATGAGGTGCTTCCCGTGGATGGGGTTTAACTTCTTCCTCAAGGACAATCTCAAGGTGGACTCTTCCACCCCCCAGCTTCTCCAGAACTCCGCCAATCTCCCCATGGTCGCCAAACCCATTTATGGCCTCCTCTCCGACTCTATTTACATTGCCTCCCAACATCGCATTTCTTAGATTGCCATTGGAGGTACTTACTTCTTCTTATTTATTTTTATTTTGCCTAATTAAAATAGTATATTGTGGACATGATTTACTTTTTGACTACTTTCTCTTGTAAATTCAATTCATCTTATCAGCATTATTTTTTATTCCCCAAAAATCAGAACCCCTTTACATATGATAAACTCGTTTCTGTAAGCTATCATACAATTTCGATGATGGAAATTATGTTTTTAGTAGTTTGGGTCATGGCAATTTGTCTGACATCTAGAATATCCCCTTCTGAAGTTGAAGGTCGGTAGGTTTCTCTTTGCTTTTTGCTTTTACAAATGCTAATGCTAAAACAAAAGCAAAAGAGGCTGGTCCTGCTGTCCCTTTGGTGGGCACATGTGTACATAGCGTAAAATATATGCCATATAACTATGGCCAAGGGAACTCTAATAAATCTAATTATCATCCTAACATTTCATCAGTCTCTCTACCACTTCAACTAGTTGATTTTCTTAATTAGTAAACTTGTGTTACAAAAAACCCCTCTTAAGAAATAACAAGCACTAAGGAGTTGGTCATAATAATATGTCTTTATGTGCTTCATGCTTGCTTAAACTTTATACAACTAGTCCCCAGCCTACATCAAGGTTGGTGGTTGTATTAGGTAGCTAAAACCATGTCAGACCCATAAGGACATGAATATGAACATATGAACTTAATAATTGATCATAATGATCAGATCATGTGCTCTTCATTTGGTGTCTAGGAGTATAGTCAAACATTCTAGACAAATATCATCAATGTAGTCATGCTTCTAGAAAGATGAACTAAACCTTTTCATTTTCAAATGATTACAAGAAACTTCCATTTTACAAAATTTCAAGTTTCCATAACCTAGGAAGAACTGACCTAGCTCATCATTTTTCAATTTTGTATCTCAACAACATTATGATCACCATTAAAAGTTGACATATCTCTTTCCAAATTTGTTATTACCCGCTAAAACAAACGTACGCTTAATCAGTTTTGGGAAAGCTATTGTGCTAAGAGCATCTCCATCTAAACCTTCAAAATTTGGTATGCCTATTTTTTTTAAGGCTTGGTTGACAAATTAGCATATGCCAATTCGACATTTCTAAATAAAAGCTCTCCACTCGATATGTCAAATCTTTTATTCTATTGAAAAATGATGAGCTTTTATAATAATAAAAATTTCTTTTTAATTAGTAAAAATTCATTTTAATTAATAATTTTTGAACTCTTTTATTTTACTAATTAAAATGAATTTCTTTTTAAATGAGATTTGATCCCCATTTAAATAGTATTTTTATTTCTAAAAAAGTGCTATAGCTATAAAATAATTTTTTAAATAAAATTCAAAATTTTTATTCATTGCTGCATAAAATACTTTGTTTATTTGGTAAAAAAGTAAAATTAGAGTACAACACATATTTAAATAAAAAATAACAATACATAAATATCATAATAAATCACTTGCTACAATTGTCCCCTTGAAAATGCCACAGATGTTCAACCAATTCCTTTTGGAATTGAGAATGTGATCCTCCATCGTGAATGCTCGAGTGACTTTAAATGAAATCTTTGAATTCTGATGTATATCAGCTAATGGTATGCAATTTCCTTGTGTAGTCGTGTGACACCGCAACATTACCAACTTCATCATCTCTTGCATCGTAATTAATTGGACTTCATTTCAGCGATATTGTTGTTGGACTTCATTTATATAAATAAAATAAAGAAATGCATGAACTCTATAGCATATTAGCATGTCAATTTTGACATGTGTTGCTGCCAAAAGCCATGTCAACCTTTGAAGCACCGGGTGGAGCTTTTATTTGATGTCAAATGTTACTATTAGTATGCCACGTTGGATTTGAAGCAATGGGTGGAGGTGCCCTAACTTAGTTGCATGAATTGGGGGCGGGATGGGAGTGGAAGCAGGAGCGGGGTCTGAGGAACGAGGGTATATAGAAGTTTCTTAGGTTGGTAGCGCCTATGATAGCGTGTATATATTTATTTGTTAAATATATAAAGATATTCTAACAATTATTTTTTGCTTCTTAGTTGTAATATATGTATTAAAATATGAATAAATATTAGAGATTCATGTCAAGTACAAATTGTTTTTATTAAGTATAAATAGATATAATATAAACAAAAAATTTAAAGAATAAGTTTGAGTTATTTTTCTTCTGTTTCTATGAGATTTATATATTTGAGAGGTTTCTATCTCACATGGGAGTGAGTTTCTTTCTTAACGGGAGCAAGTTTCTTACTTGCGAGGGCAGAATCGCATTTCTTAGTAAGAAACACCACTCAAGTAGAAGTTCCTGCTACTAAGTGCTCTAATACTTTTACACCTTTTTTTTTTTTTTTTGGTAATATCCTTTCTTAGATTTTTACTTCTCATTGATGATTCCTTCCCCTTTGTTTAAAATAATTTTCATTAAATTTGTCCCTTGTTTATCTACTTGTTCTCAAAATTTTTGGCTAAGTCACATTTCCCATGTTGTTTGATGTGGCTCCTCCTTTGTAACAAGAAGTTGTCAACATCATGTAAGACTGAAATTGACTGAAAATGGAATGAAATAGAAAAGAATTAATTATGTTTCCTCTTCAATTGTTTTTGATTGTGGTCCGATCTTCATTGCTAACAAAACTTGTATATGCGAAAACCATGTACTTGTCACAAGAAATAGGTGCAATTGATCTAATTACACTGTAAAAGTGTTGGTTCAAATGTTGAAGTCATTACCCTCGACTCATATGTACGTATGCAAGAATGCATGCATGCTATGCTCTGTACGTCCACGTGCACAAACATAGGATTTGTTACTTTATGAAAGCTAAAATGACCATAATTAAACATATTATATATTGACATGAATTTGCAATCAATGAACTACTCACAATATCAATAGTAGGAGTTTAAGTTAAATTTATGTATGTTCTAATCCGATTGTCATTCAGAGATTTCAGTATATGGAATTTTTTATTTTAAAAATAATTAATTAAGTTAATTAACTTGAATATATTGTGCCATTTAAATTAATGATTTTCCCTTAAGCATCACATAATTTAATTCAAGGCAAAATTCATTCTACCCTCTTGTGGCATGACCCTGGAACATTTCATCCCTAACATTTATAAATAGCCAAAAAGGTTTCATCTAGTTTTGGACTAAAATGCAATACTAACACCGCTACTGACAAATGTGAAATGATCTTAATAGTCCTCCATCGTCTTCTTTTTCCTTCTCTTATTTCACGTTTTCTCTCATGTGTCATACATATACTTATATATCCTTCATTTTTAACTTATTTGCATTTTTTTCATATACATATATATATCTATAGTTGTCAAATCAAGAATCGTATTGTGAATTGAGAATCGTTAAGATTCAATAGAAACTATAAAAAAAGATTGTTAAACAATTGTATATATGAAAAAGAATGAAATAAATTGATTTTGACATATGTTATAAAATAATTCTTATATAAAGACATAATTACACCATCCAATTGGGAGGGCATTAACTTCATATCAAGAGATAGATGTATGCCAAATCTTACCAACCATAATATAATCTGTCTTGACATTCAAAAAACGGACCTAGAAACCTTATATAGAGTGTAATATGAAGAAAGAATTAAATGAAATTGTTTATTTTTTTTAACCAAAACACTTTAAAACGGGTGTGTGGTTGTTGTTCAAAAAATGCCTTCTTTTTTTTTTTAATTAAAAAAAAAGAAGAGTGAAATCATTGACGGTCCTGACCCATATAATATTGAACCATATTTATTTCATTAAATTAGCAATAGATAATTCATGTATGTTTGTTACCTTAACCTTAAACATCTTTAGAAGATGTATTATGACATTTGTTGGAGAAAAAAATTGAGAAAAAAGTATAAGATCATGTTGGGTTTGATGGGATCCAATTGAATACTACTGAAAAACTCCCTGATTACCAAAATAACAACAAATGATGCACAAGTATTACTTATTTTTGTATTAAACACTCTTCAAAGTTATATTATGTCATTTTCACTATAAAAAAAATGCTAGAATCTATCAGACACAATAGTTTTAAGACTTGCATGAATCGTAAAAGTGAATCAAATCACGAATCGATTGTGAATCATTCGATTCACCATAGTTTCTATCCCAAAAACATATTCACCCATATATTCATATTGATTGTTGATAAATTGTGAATAGATAAATCGCAAGATTCTGATGATAAAGTATATATCCAAGTGCAAAGAATTGATATATAGAAATCAAATTTAAAATGCTCCTGCATAGAATGGAGCTCATAAGTGTGAGGGGGTGAAGTGCTCTGATGCTATAACAAGGTGTAAAATGGATTTTACTCACTACATATATATCTCAAACTTTTATCATACCCACAAACAAAATGATAGTACTCTAATAACAAATTATCCAATTTAATAAAATAGGTTACTTATGACAAAACTAAATGCTAGAGTGGTTATGTATGGCATTGGTTTTGCTATTATGGTCAGCCTTCTGAAAATAATGTCTTGTTGGGCAGTAAAAAATTTCAATATTGTATTGGCTTAAAATGGGAGCACAAAAGGAAGTCCACTTCTCAGGCATCCTTGGTCTTTTGTAGGTTTGATTTGTCTATAATTTGCTTACCAAAGAAAAGAAACGAAAAATGTGAGTTTGAGATCTCTGATTGCCTTCCTTTCTTGAAAAAATGATGGCAATAAATGGATCTTCATTATTGAAACAGTGTTTAGTTGATTTTGGAACTGCATTGTGAATCCTGCATGGTCTTCTCATGTATTGACAACTAAAGTTGATGCTGAAAAAGCACGTCTGACAGGAAAAAAAAAAAAAATGTTTTATGCTGCTCTGCTCAAGCCCTTGCTATCTAACTTTATTTTTTGCTAATTTATTCTATTCATATGTTGGTGCAGCTTTCTTACAAGCAGTGTCCTGGATTGCCATTACTATTCTCTCTTCTTCCAATAACTCATTCTTTAAAATCATCCTATATCTCCTCCTTGGGAACTTTGGTGCTTTAATAGTTGAGTTTGCAAATGATGCTATTGTTGCAGAGACTGGAAAACAGCCCAGTGCCTCTTCCAAAAACTCCCAGATGTCTTCATTAGGTGAGCTGCAATCCTTTGTTTGGATAGCCTCCTCCATTGGTGGAGTCCTCAGAAACATGCTCGGTGGTGTTGCTGTTGACCGATTCTCCCCCCAAGCAATGTTCTTTTTGTTTGGCGTAATCCTTACTATGCAGTTTTTTATAACAGTTTTGATTCGTGAAAGTTCACTTAATCTCCCCAGGAGTCCATCAAATGTCAGGATCAGAAAGCAGCTTTCAGAGCTCCTAGTTGCATTGCGGAAACCTGAAATTGCTCACTCAATAACCTGGTTTGCAGCGTCTCATGCCATAATTCCAGCCTTAACAGGCACCATGTTTTTCTATCAGACGCGACATTTGGATATTGACTCTTCTGTATTGGTGGTCTCTAAGGTGTTTGAACAGGTAGCAATGTTGCTCTGGGTGTCGCATATAATCAACACCTCATGTCCGTTCCGCCGAAGAAACTAATCTCAGCCATTCAGTTGACTATGGCTGTTTTCATGGTATCGGATGTTTTGTTTGTGAAAGGGATATATCGAAGGATGGGGATGCCGGATTCCGTGTATGTTCTGGTCTTCTCAGGCTTACTAGAAGTTGTGTGTTTCTTCAAGATTCTACCATTTAGTGTTCTTGTGGCACAACTTTGCCCACCAGGCTATGAGGGATGTCTAATGGCATTTCTCACATCTTCCATTGCTCTTGCATTTATAGTGAGTGGATACTTGGGTGTTGCACTTGCATCATATGTTGGGGTGACAGGGAATGATTTCTCAGGCCTGTCATGTGGCTTTATTGTACAGGCAGCATGCACGCTCTTGCCTCTCTTTTGGTCATCGTGTATTCCGGATGTGCCCAAAACCAAAAGGAAAGGACAGTAATAGTAACAGTGAGAGAGCGCTTAGTATTACTATTATGTTAGAGTTGGCTGTCGATTTTTATTTTTTACTTTGATGTCTCGTGTTCTTTCTGGTTTTGATTGTTTTCATTTGATGTAATATCATTAGATTAAAGGAAGTTTTTGTTACTTTCTGCAGAATCGTATCATTAGATAAATAATAAAAATAATAAAAAACAAGATTTCTCTTAGTAGTATTAGTGTAGCTTGGCTTGTACAAAATCTACGTATAGCAGTTTCTTATTATTTTTTCAATAGTTTTACTTAATGACAATAAGTTAATGGTTTGGATTGAAATTAAATCAAAATATTGAGGATGTTTAAATTAAAAACTTAAGGTTTGTTTTGTTATAATAATCGAATTCTGGAGTTTTTCTTGTAATTTTTCCAAAGAAATTTTATTCAAGTCTTTTTTTACATGTTTTGTTTTTTCACCCATCCAAACATGATTGTGAGAAAATATAATTTTATTTTTTATTCTTTTTTCACCCTACCATCTACATGGGACTGTTAGGCTGGATGCTCAAATGAAAAATGTGCTTTGTTTCGGAACAATTTTGGAATCAAAATACAGCCGGCCGACACAACTTCATTAATGTGATCGGCACTATAACGATCCTGGTCTTTCCCTGTCAATTGAGCAAGGATCCTCTAGAGTTTTTTTTTTCCTAAAGTTTCCTAGAGTGGTGCATTGTGTGGTTGAGATTTAATGACAAGTCACATCAATTTTTCAGCATTAAATCTCAACCACACAATATACCACTTTAGGAAACTTTAGGAAAAAAATACTCTAGAGGATCCTTGGTGCTGTCAATTACTGTATTCCGAACTCGAGTTCCATGGTTGTATGTTGTTGTCTATATCTTATTTCCATCCTTTGGATCTTTGTATTTGAGTTTTAGGATGTGTTAGTTAAGTTTAGAACAGGTTGGTTGTGAGTTTGAACAAATGGTTGCTGTCTAGGTTTTGGCTTTTTCGCTCGAGCGAGGCTTTTTGCGATCGAGCGAGCTTTGGGTATTTGCTTCTTCGCTCGAGCGAGGATTGTGGGTTCTCAATTTTTTCTTCAGACGCAGCTTCCGCTCGAGTGAGCTTTCTTGTGCTCGAGCGATGCTTCTTGCGCTCGAGCGTGCGTCTGCGTCTATTTTGGACCTGAAGGTTGGAATTCTTTGCTCGGGCAAGCGAGCTCTATGTTTTGTGTTCCTTTGCTCGAGTGAGAACTCTTGCGCTCGAGCATGCTTCTACGTTGCAGACCTGAAGCTTTGAATTGTGCGCTCGAGCGAAGCTTCTTGCGCTCGAGCGAGGTTCTTTTGTGTCTGGTCGCTCGAGCGACAACTCCTTCGCTCGAGCGAGCCTCGCATATATCAGATCGAAGCAGCGATCTTCTCCTTCACCTTTTCATCTCCTTTTCACTCTAGACCTTAAATCCGGCAGTCTCTCTCTCTACACACCCTCTCTCTCTACAAATACATCTTGTGCTTGGGTCTCTCTACCCTAGTCCATTTGTAAGAAAGGTAGAGTATCGCGTGGGCTTCATTTTGATCCGAAGAAATTTGAGTTTGGAGCATCTTGAGTTTTCTTTTCCTTCTCCTTTGAGCTTCTTCATTTGAGGTATGGATAAACTACTTATTTCTATGAGCTTTAACATAAATGTTAGTCATTTTGTATAAATGGTATGATTTGGAGATTTTGGGAAGTTAGGGTTTAAAATGTGAAATGTTTGAAAGAGGGGTTTCTACCCTTGGCTCCATTGTGTATGGAAGGTCTTGAAAAAGGGGTTAAGTGTATATAATTGATGAAATTGGGCCTCGGGTGCAATATTTGAGAAAGGGGGATTAACATCCTAATTGGATTTAAATAATTAATTTGTATAATCAATTCGGTAGATTGGGGGGAAATATGAAATTGGATTGAAAATCTTAAAATTGGAAGAAATTGTGATTGAATGGTATAGTTGGATTGATAAATCACTCATCGGTGGAAAATGTAATAATTTATCTGTTTGGTAAATTTATTATCTGTTTAGAAATAACTGCTTTGGGTTATCGGTGGAGGATAGTCTTGATTGTTGTAGAAACTACATGATCATTTAGGTAAATTGAAACTAATCGATTGGAATATGTCATTGAATATGACGGTTCGGTATAAACATTGAATATGTGATTGAATTGGTCATTGTATATGACAATTTGTTTAAATACATTGTATATGTATATGTGTTTGGGAGGAGATAGGGCATGTACTCCATTGTTTGGGAGAAGATAGGGGATGGACTCCATTGATAACTAAGTTGGCTGGAGTGTCTGGGGTGAAAGTCCTGAAACCTTATATACATCTGAAGCTGATTGAAGTGTTGATAATATGAGTTGTAGTCTCATTTGAACTGTTTGGATAAATAATGTACCATGTTAAAGAATTGATTTGGATAAAGGAATGGAAATGGATTGAAATACCATTGTAAATGTTGTCTGGTTATGGAAAGGATGATTGTTGGTTTACATATGTTAAACAGTTATCAGATGCTATTGTTTTAGTTATTTCTCATATTATGTTTAGTATATCTCTACTGGGCATTGGCTCATCCTGCTTGGGACACCATTTTCAGGTACAGATGTCATGCTGCCTCCAAGGTCTTAGCTTGGGAGGTTTAAGAGCTGAAGGCTTCATTTTGTTATTTTGCCAATACTTGTATTTAAATGTAAATCTAAGCCGAGGGTTTTACTTGTAAAAGAGTTCGGACTCTTCTTTTGTGTAACCAAGTAACAACTTGGAAAGATGTAAGCCGCGGGAAATTTTATTATTTTGTAAACATTTGTAACTTATATGAAATATCCTTTTGTAACAATAACTCTGACGAATGGAAATGTGACTTATCTATCATGTTTATAGAACTGTTAAATGATGGGTTTATGTATTATTTTGAGGGCGTTACAGGCACCACATTAGGAACAAAATTTTGTGAAGCCAACTGGGAGAAGATTGCTTAATTTCTTTGACCTAAGAACAGAGCAAAGAGAAGGAAAAAGTTTTGTTCTGTTTTTTTTCTTTTTCTTTTTTTCTTTCTTTTTCAAATCACAAGAAGAACATCATAGTATTCCATTTACAAAGGAGGGAGAAAGGGTTAGGATCTGAAACTTGATCTGATAAACAGAGCGTGCTAGATTTTCCATAACGAGATTAAGCATTTTGTTAATAACATATATGAATACTATTATACTATTATATAAAGCAAATAAATGAAAACTTTTATCATGTATTTTTGTTTTTTAAAAATACCCATAAAATTGTTAATTGCTGAAAGTCTAGTAATTAATAGTAAATCAATATTTAAATTTAACTTATCTTAATCATTCATCAAACCCATCAAAAATTCAGATTGAAAATTTAGATTTGCAACCAACACTACAAGAATTAACACTTTTAGCAACAAAAAAATTGGTCGCTAAAAGTCTATTTTTGGTTGGCAAAAGTTATCCGCGACCAATTTTTTTGGTCACTACTTTGGTCGCCAATTGAGGGTCGGCAAAAGTAATTCGCGACCAAAATTTTGGTTGGTCGGCAAAAGTTGGATTTGCCGACTAAATTTTTGGTCGCTAAATATTTAATTACCGCAACTAATTTATTTTGTCGCCAAAACACTTTGGTCGCGAAAAGTGATATTTTCCCGACCAAATTTCTTAGTCGCCAATTATTACATTTCGCGACCAAATTTTTTGGTCGCCAATTATCACATTTCGCGACCAAAAAAATTGGTCGCCATTTGTGTCTTTTCGCGACCAAAACTTTTGGTCAGCAAAAGTGAGATTCCACGACCAAGAGCTGTTTTGGTCGGCAATACATGTATTTTTTGCGACCAAAACTCTTGGTCGGCAATTGTCATTTTTTGCGAAAAAAAATTATTTTGAAAGAATCGACTTCCAACTTTCAAAATCAACTAGCTACAGCAAAAAGTGAAGCAAATGTCCTCAATGATTAAAAACTTGTATAGGGTTCTGTACTATATCAGGATTTGAAAGGCAAAACAAAAGCAGCTAGAAAGAAAGAAAATGGGTAATGGAAAATAATTACTCAAGAAACAAACGCATTACAATTCAAAAATAAAATAAAGAAATATTAGGGGAAAAAAGGTGAAAAAGAACCAATCTTCTCAATCTCAGCATGACCAGGACATTCTTTTTAAATGCATAAATAAGAGTAAAATGTTAAACACACTGCAATATTCAAGGCTTTGAGATACCTTGGGAGAAAAATCTTCTGTAAGATAAACATCACTAGAATTCAACTCGGATATAGTAAAAGGTGGGTCAAGTTGTGTGTGAAGGTATCTGAGTCCCTGAGCAATGCCTATAACAATTTTCATTCGCCGTGTCCAAGATAATTGGCATCCTTCTCCATCTGCAATTATAAAGAAAGCTCAAATTTCAACTACTGAAACATTTACTCTTACAATGGAGGTGCTCATACAACGTCCCATTTGATGCATATTCAAAAACCGACATCCTTGTAAATGGTTTACTCTCTGTGCAATAACCCAGTAATTTTCCTGTATTCTCATGATTTAATCTTGCCAAATCAGCTACCTGAATTGTAAAAATAAGTGAAATTTTAAAAGTCGTTTGTCACATATCTAATTACGTTCACCATCAATCTAATTACTTTATCTCTCTCTGGTAATAAAGCTCAAGATAGCCTGTCCAATGCTCTTCTTTAATGCAAAGCGATATTACAGCAATCTCAGGCCCACCTTTCATGGTCCCTTTGTAGACTAGACTGTCTGGAGAGGACCCAATAATGTTGCTGAAATCTTCACATGCTACTTCGAGTTCTTGTTTGCTAAATCTCAATACATCCTTCAACATCTCAGAATCTGTATAGACTCCACCAAAGTCAACATGAGATCTATCATATTTAAAGAGCACAACTTTGAATCTTAGATGTAACCCAATAAAAATGTACAACGTTGAACCATATTTAAACACCTAAACAAGTGATGTGTAAACTTTGTGTCACAGAAGTTTAATGGGTTGTTCACAAAGATGCCACACTATGAATTTATAGATTGTGTTGATCAGCTCATCAATATTCTAGCTGATGAAAGAATTATACAGGAATAGGAAGTGCAAGTATATAGTTATACATTTTTATTTTCTTCATTCAAGTTCACATGTTTACTTACCACAAAAAGTTAAATTAATATTATTCACATTCTTGCTACAAGCAACTATTTTCAGTGAAAGCGCATCAAATCGATCTCCGAACAGATAACTGCAACATTTAGAGGAATTATAGAGTAATTATATATGAATCTTTTACTTACATCCCATGCATGTTGGATGTAAAATCTGAACTGTTAGTTGTAGGAACGTTTCCTTGAAGCTTATTCTTATCCAGCCGAAGTTCCTCAAGGTATTTCAAATTGCCAAGTTCAGAAGGCAGCTTTCCAGTCAACCCATTGGATTGAAGGTTCCTGAAACAAGAAAAGCAAAATCTCAAACCAGAAGCAAACACATAAACTCAAATGAAGAAACAAAATGTCAAACACCATTTACATTTTCAGACGGCTGGTCAAGCTCCCAAGCTCAGAAGGAATTGGACTTGATAGTTGATTATTTCCCAAATCCAAGACCTTTAGGTACTTTAACATGCCAATTTCTTTGGGTATTGAACCAATCAGATTGTTCCCATGCAAAATTCTGTAATGCATCAAGATGTTAGATTAAGTTTCAACCATTCTCAGAATAAGTTTTCAAACATTTTGTGCTCTACTTAAGAAATAACAGAATAATTGGAAGACAAAAAAATAAGAGAGAAAATTGTGTAGGATGTACAGATGGAAAGCATACAGTTCTTGCAAGGAAGAGAGTTCTCCCAATTTTGGAGAAAGAAAACCCTTCAAGGATGACCAAGTAATGTTTCTGCAAAACAGAGTTCCAAAACAAATGGGTCGCAACAATTAGCCTTTACATGCATGCCAATAGAGCACCTCCAATCCTTCACCAATTCTTTGACCAAAATTTTAATTTGAAGAATAGAGGGCTAAACAAGTGAGCTCCAATTATTTCATCGAACTTGTATCAAATCAAGGGAGAGGCAAAATTTTCAGCAAAAGGATGAACCAAATCCTTCACCACATATTTTTACTCAAATTCGACGAAATTCTAAAATGATTAGGATGGGAGATGATTTTCTTTCATCAAAAATGGTTAAAACAGGTTTGATGAAAAATGAGAGAGTAAGAATCGGAGTGTTGCATAGCAAATCAAGCTTTTAACTAAATTTTCAATCAAACTTGATGAAAAAAAGAGAGTAAAGATTGCCACAACCTGAAGTATTGTAATTCCTGGACTTTTATTATATTGTAGAGCAGTTAAGTACAGTGACAAGACTCGAACCAAGCAAGGTATGGAACTATCAAGATCCAAACTTGAGAAAAATACAAAAAAGAGATGACTACTCTGATCATTGTAGAGAGTACCGACCTAGTAGAAAAATGATGTAATGCATCAATCACAGTGGCAACCAAAAACAAATGTAATAGAAGTGGAGAACTGTAAGAGAAGTATCAAACAGAAGACAACTGACATAGAAGTTCTTGTATGCAAGCACTGTCACCTTGTGAGTCGGGACTCTTTCCAGAATTGTCTTTTTCTGAACCAAGTGTCGGAAAGTCTCCAGAACTCAGAGAGAACCCATCCTTCTTGGAGGTTGCCACTCCCTGCATACATAATATGTTAGGTCAAGTTGCCAAGACATAATGCAGCAACCTCAACAGGAGTAACTACTATAAACACAAAAAGGGTTAAAAATGAAAAAAGGCAGCTCCAACTAAGAAATCTAATCATTCATATAAATAAGATTTGAGACAATGTATTGCAGCAATTTTTTTAATAACTAGAAGCAAGACAATAAATATTTTTTTAACTAAAAATTTATAACATGAATATTTAATGTTGAACTTAGTTATGCCATCCTACCAATTTCTCTGAGACACCAGTTGGACCCCATGCAACTGAATTATCAGATGAGGAAAGATCATAATGTCTCCAAGTGCTTGCACATGCACGTGTGTGTGTGTGTGTGTGTGTGTGTGTGTGTGAGAGAGAGAGAGAGAGAGAGAGAGAGAGAGAGAGAGAGTATATATCACCAAGACTATGTATTACTCACTTGGGAACAATTTCCACACTTGGGTCCAGACCATGATTTTCTAACCTTGAAACAACATTGAACAGAATTTCAGAGAGAGAACCTCCATAATTAACATAGGAAAATGGAAATAATTAAGCAGCAAGCTAGATACCTTTGGCTAGGTAAGTTTAAAGGTTTTGGAATAGCAACTTTTCCCAAAATAGTCATGCCACCTCTTCTGGTGGAGGACGCCCACCTGCAACAATGACCAAACAACGTTAACGCATATAAAGCTGTCCACAAACTATGAAATAGCATAATTTAAAAAATAAAAAACATAGTTTTTTACAATACTTGAACAGAATTACATTAGAAGATGGAGGAAACCAACACATGACTCCTCTGATAGACACTAATATATATATATACACAATAGGTGTACTGAAATCCATCTTGCATACACTTGGAAGACACAGGTAAAAACTCACAATTCAACAACCACATAATATAAAAAAGAATCAGAACGTCATAGCCCTCAATAATATATATGCCAACTACTAGAAATTATTTAAAACAACAAAAAATACATAATTAAAATTGGAACAAGATCATGATTTTCCTTTTAATAAGTAAATTTGAAACAAGATCATGCTATTAGACATTTGCATGTAGAAACATTAACTCCCCAATTAGACATCCACAGAGGGAATGGTTTGTCCATAACCAAATGGATGCCCAACATAATAAATCTCTGATACAGAACATATCTAGGCAGATCTTGTAGAGGAATTATAGAAAGAAACGAAGGCAAACACAGTAACAGACACAATCTTTGATGTGCCCTAGCGAACACCACAACTAAAAAGAGTGGAAATATATTGCCACAACAAGGTTAACATGGTTCATGAAAAAGTAACCCATGTCAGAATGAGATGAGAAGATCCACCATCACGATAGATGGACAATGGTAAACTCATTACCCTCACATATGCTGGCAATGATGTTGCATAATTATACATATTACCTAAATTAGTATGAAGCAAGAAAAATCAACACAAAAACAGAACTAAGAGGATTCTCGGCAATCTTAAACCACATGTGATGTAGCTAATCCATCAGGCTGCAATTCAGAATTCCTTGTGAAGGAAGACAAGAAAAATAAAATTCTAATATCGTTGATTAGGGTAAAAACAAATAAACAAAAATCATAGAGGTTACAATAAGAAAAAGTATTGATCCATTGACATGTATACTTAATGTAGGAATTGAAAATATCCTAAGACATCTAGGCTTCTACAATACAATACATTCATACATTCATATTAATAATCGAACCCAAATCGAGCGAGTAAAGCTTCTTTCCCTCAGCCAGATCCCACAACAAAATAACCCCATCTTTCCCACCACTCGCACACAGCGACCCATCGGGCGACACGGCCACCGTATTCACATACCCAGAATGCCCAGCAAGGGAAGCCCTAATCTTACAATTGGTCAACTTCCAAATCTTCACAGTCTGATCCCAAGGCGCAGACACAATCGTAGGCTGAAGATTATTAGGGCTAAATCGAACACAACTGACCCAATCGGAATGAGCATCACCATCCCGAATCATGTACTTACACTCACCTAAAGTGTTCCACAGCTTGATGGAGCGGTCTCAGGAAGCAGAGACGATTTGGCGGAGAGTGGGCACCAATTGAGGGCACCGATTGAGAGGAAGAACACAAAAAAGGTGAGGGCGGACCGAGAAACAAAGAGAGAGGGCACCGATTTGATTTTTTTTTTTTTCTGATTTCATGGTACAAAACGACGTCGTTTTTAAATTAGTGACCAAATTTATTTGTTGCCAAAAAATTTCAATTCCTGCCCCCACTAAAAATCAAATTTCCCTCCCAAACTTTTAGCGACCAAAAGACCATATTAGTCGCAGAAAATGTACCTTCGCCGACAAACTTTTTTAGTCGCCAAATCTCAATCAACGGCGACTAAAATATTAGTCGCTAAAAGTACTAATTTGGCGACTAATTTTTTTTGGTTGCTGAAAATAAGTTTTTGGCGACCAAATTTTTGGTCGCCAAAAAATATGTGACCTTTCGCGACCAAAATTGTAGTTGGTCGGCAAAAGCATACCACTTTCTGCGACCAACTCTTTTTTTGGTCGCCAAAATATAACCTTCTGTGACCAATAATATTTGGTCGCCAAAAATAATGATCATTCACGACTAATTAATATTTGGTCGCCAAATGTCATTTTTTTGCGACCAAAATTTTTTTGGTTGGCAAAAGTGGTCGCCAAATGTGTAAATTCTTGTAGTGCAACGGCTGAGAGACAGAGAGAAAGAGATTACTGGTCCATTCTCTTCTCCATGCATGGACAATGAATAACATATAGAGGATAGAGTGCGGCCCCATGCGATGATATAGAAGCCTAATAGCGTGAATAGAATTGGACCCTACATTTATACTACACTAGTTGGACTCCCACGCGCTCCGCGCATGGGAGTTGTGCTATTGTTGACTGAGAATAAAATGCGTCATAATATATAGTATTATTAAGGTGTTTTAAGATAATTTTAGGGTCGTAATATCAGTCTACAAATAAACTTGATAAGATACAAAAATCTGAGCTTGGGAGCGTTAAATTCAAATTAAGTATCATCTTTGTATAGAAAAAAAAAGAGTAAAAAGAAGACACTTACCAATCAGATCTATTAATTGGACTTATTTACCTACAGGTCCTATTCACAAATTTATCACTGTAAATTTATTCATAAAAATAAGAGAGATTGATAAATTTATCAATATGACTTAATGAATAACGAGTCCCAAAAATAGAATTTATTGGTAATTTATCCTAAAAAAAATTGCAAATCAGAAAATCACATATTAGATTGTCATGTTTGACAGATGGTTTAACCATAAAAATATGTAACCTTGTTTGACCGTTGTTGTTCATTGGTTGCTTGCTTGAGTGATTAGGTTGAATGAGTATAACCAAAGCAATTGCTAATTTCTTCATTGTGTCAACTACTCAAAAAAACATTAGAACCAAATAAATCCAGCCCAGGCATATTTACTTTGCCCATGTTTGATTTGATTTTTAAAAGCTTGTCTCAATTTTTTTAACTAAAAATTAATTTGGTGAAATAAATAAAAAATTAAAAATACTTATCACTTTTATATAATTTTATCTTTTGGGAGGTCAAAATTCATTTTTTAAAAATATTTTTTTAATATTGATTTTTATCAAAAACAAGCCAAACCACCCCTTGTTTTTGCAAAATATATCAATTAAAAAACAAGTATCCAGGCATATGTATACTGAATAATGGTAACTTTAGTAGAAAAACATGGTGGCTTTTGGTTGACTAAGCCAACATGTATACACAACACAGGTGGCTAAGTTTTAAAGAAGACATTATTTGAAAAATAATTTTTTGGAGAGAGTTTAGAAATTTTGAAAATTTGTTTGGTTGTATATTTTGAAAATAGTTTTGAAGTTTTGGAATTTCGGACGATTTGATATTTTTTTTATAGTTGAACAGATGGGTATTAGAGAAAATGTAATTGAGAATGAGAAAAGAGAGAGAAAAAGTGATTGATTGATGTGTAGTAGAGAAAAGTGATTTTGAAATTTTTTTCTCTAAAATTTTCAACTAAACATTTTGCTGAATTTTTTTTCTCCAAAAACATATTTTGAGAGACAAACCAAACATGCTTATAATTTCTCATGTAAATATATTTACCAACACAAGCATATTCAATTGCAATAAATCTATAACCCATATATAAATCAGAACAAAAACACCACGAAGCAAATAAATCAAAGGCATGCAATCTTAGACAAAAAAAAAAAAAAAAACATAGAAGTTACTGTTTCATTGTTAACTAACCTTGTCTTCACCTAAGGCTCTGTTCAATTTCATAGGCATTAGAAATGGACCTAATCACAATATAGAATTTTTTGCTCACCCGAACAAGACCATTTCGTTAGTGAACACTATTTGAAAGAGAAAATTAAAAACAAACATTGTCGTCCAAACTCTAACCGACAATGCTGTGGTATAATAGGTGTTAACTTTTAATTTATTACATATCCAATGATAAAAGGTCCAACTCTTATTATATCATTATACCAAACTATAGATCTCTAACATTTTTCAAAACTTTATTATATATTATAGGAACAAAAATACTATAAATCCAAACTTATGAATCCATAATTTGTCCATCAATTTTTATATATGTAATATTAATTTGTATAAATGACATTTTTTGTAATTGGAGCTTGAGACCCAACTTAATGTTTTGCCACTTTTTATATATGTTAGTTGGCCCCCCATGTGCTTTCCGTGGGGTCTTGTCACCAAAGGCAGAATTTAAAATTTTATTAGTGGAATGAAAGTATGTGTATAAAAATATTGAGTTAATTTGAGTACATTAATAATTAAACATAGTTTCTTCTATAAACATTGTGAAAAAATTATTTTACAAGAAAAATAAATTAATCTAGTAAGTGTAGACACCCCATTTTTGACCGCCCTTAAGATTTGGGCGCTACTAATGGTTTACTTGGTGATGAAAGTTGCGCAGTGCAAGGGTTCAATTTCTTCGGCAAGGAGAGATGTCAAATCCCAAACTTCATACCTCTTTTGGACTAAAATGATCTTGATCAAAATATTTTAGACCTTGAAACCCTCCCTTTCAAAATAGTTTTTGAAAAATGATTCTACAATGTTCTGATGCTCGCATTTTGTGAAATGTCGCATTTTTGGGTAAACCGAGCAAGGACAAAGTGGAAATGAATGAAAGAGAGGTGAAATCTCTGAAAAATCTTTCAAAACACCTTATTTATGGGTTTGAAGTTGAAGAAAAGAGGAGAGGAGGGAAGAAACCAAGTTGGAGGAGAAAACGGGCATAAACCGTTAAGAGAGAGTCGAGCAGCACTCGCTAAATCAGGCCTATCTGTTTGTATACATGGATTTCAGCTATAGGGCCACCACCGTTGGAAATAAGACTTCTAGGGCTTCATTTTAACCTCAAGAATCTCCTAAAGCCGAGTCCGGATGGAGGAGATATGGCTGGTTGAAGTTGGGCATCAATCCGGGTAGGATCAAAACTGAGAGGCTTCACTAAAATAGGGATATCTCTTAGCACAGTCGTAATTTTGATGTGAGACTACCACCATTGGAAAGCTTACTTCTGGGGCTACAATTTACACACAAGCATGACCTGCAAAGGAGTCCAGATGAAGGAGTTACGCCTATTTGAAGTTGGACCTGGAGAGCAGATTTTCTCTGCCGGCCACTGGTGAAGGGTGCCGGCCATTGATGATGCTTGCCGGCCACAAATGATCCCCTACCGGCCAACAATGACAAAACTCACATTTTTCCAGATCTTTACCTCCAACTGTGTCCCATACTGCTCCAGATATTTCTGGACTGATATTTTTGGCCAAAGCTCTTGTATATTGCTATATAGGAGCCATTTCGTCTCATATTCAAGGGTTGGCAAGTTTGGGGAGCCTCTCTCTCTAAAGTCTCTCTCTCTAGAATTTTGAAGAGTAAAAATTCTAGCCCCTCCCTCAAGAAGCCTCTCTCTCTCTCGTCTTGTTTTGAGCCTTAAGCTTAGAATCTTGTACACTTTTGCAAAGAGACCCTTGAGCAAACTTAACCGCCATTGGGTTGAGGTTCTTTGAGGATCATTTGGAGCTCCTAAGGTGGTTTTAGCTCAGAATTTGGACCTGTTTTACAGCTGTGCTTCAAGGGTAAGAACTCTCTCCCTTTTAGGTTATTTTGCACGCTTGCTTCACCATCTTTTTTCCATTGTTCTAGACTATTTTGGGGCTGGTTTTGAACTGTTAGAAACTCTGTTTTTGGGGCATAAAAATGGTGGTTTAAACCTTGTTTGGCTAGGGGGTGTTTCCTCCCTTTTGCTCCTTGGCTTGCAAGGCCTTTTCAGCTATCTTTCAAGCTTTTCAAACAACTTCCTTTTGGCCTTAAAACAACTAAATTCCAGAGGACTTTCAGTGGTGGAAAGGTAGTTTTGAGGCCCAAAATGGGTAGGGGTGGTCCCCCCTCCTCTTCTCTTGTTTGCATGTGTTGGTGGCCCTCCAAAACAACATGTGTTTCTACTTCTTAGAGGCTTTTTTTAGGCTCATTTTTGTGACTTTTTAGACCTGCCATAACTCTATTTTTGGCCTTCTTGGTCACCTCTTGCATACTTCTTATACTTGTAGTGTAATCCTACTTGTAGCCTTGTAAAGTTACATGTCTTTATGCCTTGAATTGGCTCAATCTCAGCATATTTTTAGCCATTATTTGCCATGTTATAACTCTGTTTTGGGTCAGTTTGATTGCCTCTTGCATGCTTCACACCCTTGTAGTGCAATCCTCCTTATAGCCTTAACATGCTTTGTGCCTCTAATTTTAGCTTGTTTTAGCCCTGCTCCACCAGGTTCTTAGCCTTGTTTTGACCTGCTTGAACTCTATTTTGAGTGGTCTTGATCATTTGGAACTTGCTTTGTATAGTCATAGTGCAATATTGCTCACTAGCTTTGAGTTTCAAAGTATCTAGCATGCTTTACTTGAGTTGTGTGCATGCTTTGGCCTCATTTCTCACATGATTTCAGTGTGTGTAGGGTAGTCATACTCTCACATGTTTCACACTTTCAATGCTTTTGGAGAGTTGTGCCTTATGTCTTGATCATAAGCCAATATGTATGCATGCTTGCCTAAGCTTTGGGGCTACCATCTGTAGACACCCCATTTTTGACCGTCCTTGAGACTTGGACGTCACTGCTTGGAACACTCGGTGATTATTCATGTATGTGTTCGTTTAGAGTTCCCGGAGGTTTCGGCTCGCGCGCCCTGCCTCAGGATCTCCGAACTTGACCGTTTAGTGTCTGGTTTCACACCGAACACTTGTGTTTTCCCTTGGAAGGGTAGGGAATGCCTTGTGAGGCATCCCCACACACCACCGGCAGTGGCTAGAGGCCACCGGCTGGTCTTTTGCTTCCATCGGCACATTTTGTTGCCGGTCGGCACTCTTTTTTGTCGAAACAACTTTTTTGGGCAGCCGACCATTGTTCATCCACTTTATGGAGATATTTTGTGCACCATACACGTGTATGGAGGGATCTCCCTCTAAGCAAGCTTGTTGTATAAGTTTTGCAAGAGGGAGTCTTATAAGAGAGAGGGCCTTCCTCTTTGATCTAGGTTAGAAAGTTGGAACCAAAAACTAGAGCTTAGAGATATAGATACATATTATCTCTATATCTCCCTCTCTCTCCTCCTTTGTGTGTGTTTCTTAGCTCAAAAGTGTGTTTTTACCTTTTGCACCATTACACACACTATTACACCTTGCTCCGAGATTGAGGGACTTGGGGGGTTGTTTCTTGAGTTTTTGTACTGGTTTTGATCAAAAGGAGAGGGCTAGACCATTTGTTCTTCAAAGGTTCTTCAAGGGTGAGCATCTTGTCTTATATTCCCCAAACTTGCAATCATCTTTTACCTATTTTGCTTTTTGATTTAGCTTTTGTATATAACATGAAAAAGGCCTATATTTTCATGCTTTAGAACTTTCATTAAGGTTGTTTGGTGTTTTGAGTGCAAACTCATTCTATTAGGCCTTGTTTGACCACTTTTGTTGCCTCTTTGGTTAAGCTTTGGTCATCTTTGTATTTTGATCTCTTCACCACTGAAAATCAGTGTATTTTTAGTGTTAAAAAAGTCGGTTTGAAGTCTTGCATAGGGGAGGGACACCCCTCTCCCTTTATGGTCTTGTTTCCTTGAGTTGTGGCCCAAAAGGGTGACGTGCATGCTTGCTTGGTTTTTGCTTCATTTCAGAACTTTTTGGGTGTTTTTAGATCATGTGAAATCTCTGTTTTTGGCCGGATTTGTGCCTCCTTGTATGCTTGTAATACTTGCTTTGTATTGCTCCATTTGGCCTAGAAGCGTCCCTTGTGTTTAGACCATGATTTTTGCATGTGTTGGTTTGGTTCCTTGAAGATGTTAGCACTATTTTTCCATGCTTAAAGTCTGTTGGCTATCCATTTGGTCATGTTTGACATGTTTGATATGGGTGCCATGCATTTTGGCTTGTGAGCCCTCAAGTATATGAGTCACTAGCATGCCTTAGTTGATCCACTTTAATGAGTTGAAGTTGTTTGCCATGATATTTTAGTCCAAGAATCATGTTTGTATGTGTGCATGCTTGACCTCTTTTATGCCTTGAGGGTGTACTCTTTTATGCCTAGGAATGAGTCTTGGTGGTAGCATTTCATGGGAGGTATTGTAGCTGCCATACTAGGAGGTTTTGGAGTACCATTTTGCATGTAAAAACTCTGTTTTTGCTTGTCTAAATCATGCCATGATTTGGTCTTGTTCTTGGAAGTGAAGTGGCCCTTTTGGTGCCTTAGCCTTGGGTCTATTGGCTTGCATGTTGACATGAGAGTTTGTTCACCATTTTGAGCACTTTTGGTGTTGTTTTGAGGTGAGTCAAGGCCTGCACTTTTGTTACTTTAAGGCCTTCTTGCATGCTTGTCCCTTGTTTGCTGCATAATTGTCTCATAAATGTGTAGTCCCATGTTAACTTCATGGTAAATTGGTCCATGTTTGCATCACACTTGCATCTTGCATGCTAGCATTACATACTTGTCATATTTGTTGCATAACATTTGGCATGTCTTGCATATTTAGCATCATGTTGCATCTTGAGTCTTGTGAGCATAACATGCATTGCATCATTTGGCTTGGGGTGTCAAGCCAAATATGAGGGTCAAGGGACATTCATACTTCGAGTGATGTAATGTACCTTGATTCTCGGTCACCGGGGCCTTTGACTCCAACTTGATAAGGCTTCGGTTCTCATTTTGTTTGTTGCATACATTTTTATATCAAATGGCAAATTTGATTCTTTGAGCCACCATGCACCATTGATGGTTCGGGGATCGAAGGACATGCTTCCTTGAGTTCAAAGCATGATAGGAAGCATGACCATGCTCACATGTGCCTGAAAACCCCATGCCATGCACTGTCTGTTCTCTGTTTGCTGTCAAACTGTCTTCTGCAGGAAGTTCCTGCCGACCGGCAGAATTTGGTGCCGACCGGCAGAATTTGGTGCCGACCGGCAAACTTTGAAGTGCCGATGAGTCCAAGAACAGCCGGTGGAAATTGTAAAGTGCCGGTGGGAATTCTGTCTGGCCGGTGGTGCCCTGCAGAGTGTAAGGAACCTGCTCCTGGACTTCAGCAATTTTCAGAGAGACGAGGCAGTACAAACAGAGGCGGCAGGGGTACGGTACGGGTTTTTTGGGCGAGCCAAGTTCCGAGCATGCATCATCTGCGCACCCCGAGGCAGAGGCTGTGGCCACCCTCTTCTTTCTTTTGCTTCCTTTCTTTTAATTAATTAGGAAATTTTGTAATAATTTTATTTGTTTATTATTTTGGGACTGTAATATTTATTTGGTCCCTCCGAGTGAGGGCAAATCTGTAATAAGTGTGTGTGGGTGGTGTGTATGTCTTCCAATCCCCACTTCTTTCTTCCCTTTTATTTACCTGCTTATGATGGTAGATTAGGGCATCTTTAAAATTAGCATACCTTATGCTATGCATGTGTGCATCCATGCATTTATATTGCATGCATTAGGCTCGGTACATCACGCTAACTGCATTTTTACCTCAATTCAAAAATTGGATATGTGATAGTTGATTGCATTTCATATGCCATGCTTAGATTAGCCGAGCCTATCTAATTGCATCCTGTATGTGTTGCATTAGGCAAATTAACATGAACTAGGACACGCATGTTTGCTAACTAGTTTACTGTTTTGGCACGGAGTACGATGTAAGTATTTATGCTTTAGCATCTCGCATGCGTGTGAATGTTAATATGACAGTATGCTTACCATGCGGCTAAATGCTTATGTGTTAAACTGTTTGAAATGCCTGTGGGTGGAGGTTGGATTGTTTGAGTTGGAAAAACTCATTAAGATCCGTGTTTTAGCCTACTTGCGAGTAGCTAATTCCAAAGCATTTTCAAAACAAACGGATATGCAATGTTTCTTTCCAAATTAGGCAATCTAGTCTATACTTGTTTGCTGCGAGCATAACATAGTAATTCTAGGCTAATAACAGGTTTAAGAACACATAAACGTTTTCAAAATTGGATATCACGGTTAGTAGAGGCCGGTCTTCGGACCGGGCGAAAGGGGGTGCTCATAGTTGACCTTCCCCGATCGTACCCAAGCTCCCGAGCCGAGACAACTCCAGTGATGACGGACATGTGGCCTTCGGCACCGAGTCAGGGTTTCCTAAATTCTCCCATAAAAAATATTTAGGTGGCGACTCTGTATCTGGCAAAGCAGTCCATGTTTGGCATTTCTTTTCAAAAAATCTGTTTCTTAAAATGATTTGCCGGATTTGGACTCTTTGGTTCAGATTTAGAACCATGACACAAATCGAGAGTCCGAACTGTAGCGCGGGTCCCTCGCGAGCTTGTTACAGTTTCTGGCGACTCTGTTGGGGAGTTTAGAGAGCTTGACTCGAACTCATGATATCCTGTTTTGATTTCGCTTATGTGTTTCTTTGCATTGCATGTGCATTGGTGCGCCTAGGAACACAGTGTTTGCCATCTGCCATTCCTGAACGGTTTGCCGGAGGCTTGTCTTGTCAAGGCATGTCCATAAGGCTGACCGGCTATGGGCTCTGACAGCATGGGAACACAAACCCCGGTTTACCGGGGCACCCCTTTTGACCATTCGACCTAGTACATATTCGGAATCCATAGTGACCATTCCAAGTTAGGACAGGTTGCTTACCCGATGTTAGGTTGTTTGAGAACTGCTGCGTGCGTAGTGAAACCCTAGCTCCTGACAAAATAGGACAGGAAAACCCTACCCCAACATAGGGGTGTTTTTGGCTCTCTTTACCTGCTATGTGCTTTTAGAGTGTTGCTCTACAGGGATGTGCATATCAGTTTGCAAGATTGAGTATTAGGCCTGAGGGTATCAGCATCAGTTTATGAGAGTCAGTTATCCGCGGATATCAGTGTTCAGTGTTGGGAACAGAGATTTCGGGAAACAGTGATCAGTATCGGGGAACAGTGTGTACGGCTTATCAAACTGTGCATTGTGAATGCCCAACTGCATGTTGTATGTGTTTATTTTAAAGCGGTTATGCCGTCCGATTACTTGTTTATTTACTGCTTTATTTATCTTTTTGCTAGGTAATTTAGCATCATTGCTTCCAACCCGGTAGACATCCCCCAAGCACTCTGGGTCAGAGGTCGCCGACTCCATCGATCTGAGGATCTGATAGCAGGACAACCGGTGTACCATTCTCTACCCCCGGTTACTAAACGGAACGCAACTAGGCAGAGGGCATCAGTTCAACAGTCAGTTCAGAGGGCCTTATCTACCCCACCTGAGTTCAGTAGGGATCAGGGTCCTGTTTCACCCGCAGAGAGGGAACGCATATCAGTAATTCAACCAGAGCAGAATAGTATGGCTAGCTTAGAGGAGATGGTGCGCCAACTTCAGGAAAGCATGAAAATGATGCAGCAGGATGCTGTCCGACAGGCAGAATTCACGAAACAACAAGCCACAGTTATGGGTGAGCAAGCGGAGTTAATTGTGAGATTGCAGCAGCAAACCGGGACGTCAACTTCACAGCAAGTCCCTCCCCCACTAAGGGTTCCGATACCCGAAGAGACTCCAAATGCCCGGAACGTCCAAGAAGATACGGACATCCCAACGGGGCCAGCTCCACCCCCGATTCTGCCTCAGCAATCCAAGGCACCCACTCCCATCAACCTATCGGATTCTCCCTTCGAGTCCAAGGTGGACCCCGTAGCATTGAAAATGCACAAGCTTGAAAAGTTGTTCAAAAAGTCTCAGGGTGCGAAGTCCATTCCGGACATTGGAGACGGATACACTGATACGGCCGTGACGCTGCCAGATCGGTTTAAGATGCCACAAATCGATCGTTTTGACGGATCTGAGGATCCCATGGTACACCTGCGACTATTTTCAGACGTCCTAAGGCCAATGGGCCTCACTAGATTGCAGAAGCTGTCTTTATTCGGCCGGACCCTGTCGGGTGTAGCGGCCGCATGGTATGCAAAATTGGAAGATGACGTCAAGAGAAGTTGGGACGAGATGGCTGAGGCCTTCATCCTGCAGTACTCGTATAACACGCAAATCGAGATCACGACCCGGGATCTCGAGACAACGAGACAAGAAACCAAAGAGAGTTTCTCGGAATTTGTAACCAGATGGCGGGCTAAGGCTTCGATGATGACCTTAAGACCCACGGACAAGGACCAGATTCGGATGATTGTGCGCAATCTCCAGCCGAAGCTAATGCAGAAGATGATTGTAATCCCCTTTCCTACTTTTGCTGATCTACATGAAATGGGGGTGCAGATCGAGGACGCCTTAAAACAAGGCCTGTTTGATAATGACCGGGAGCAACCCCGCAGAACTTTCAATCGAAATACTACTGCAGGCCCGAGTGGCGTTACGACTGCCAGGACCTCTGAAGTGAGTATGGTCACCACCAACCCTTCCCTAAGAACTACAGCAGCCACACCATTCTCCGGTGCGTCTGGAAGCAACCCTCAAACAACCAAATACCCTCCCAGAAATACTAGAACCTTCGCTCCACTTTATATGCCCCTATCCAAAGCTTTGGGGGTTTTGATCAGAAAAGGGCATCTGAAGCCCCTAGAGCCGCGGCCCTTACCCGAAAGACTCCCCGCCACCCACAATCCAGCCAAGTATTGTGCATTCCACCAGCAACACGGTCACGACACCGACTTGTGCTTTCGATTGCGTCATGAAATCCAAGATCTCATTGATAATGGGGTGATTTTACCTCCTGAAAAACCCAATGTTACTACAAATCCTCTCCCCACACATAACCAAGTTCCACCACCTAAAAGAGTCAATTTCATCCACACTGGGATCACATCCTACGATCCTAGTATTTATATCACACCTTCCTACCTGCCCAAGCCGGAGGTTTTCCTTCCTGATAGCACCGATTTGTGCATGATGGACGTCTCCATAACCCAACCCAAGCCAGTGGTGGTGACCACCGAGAACAAGAAAGAGATTGTCAAGCCAGAGTCTGCGGAATCCGGAAGTGATGTTGGGAACGCTTATAGTCCAAGTGACTACATTTCACCAGTGGGCCAGAATAGACCAGATGTCGAATTTCCAGCCGGGGGAGAGCTATGTGCAATCCAAGGGGACAGCCCAGGACAAGGAATGGATGATTTGACAGCTGTGAAAGAGGATCTTGCCAATTTCCAGTTTTACGGTAATCAAGATCCAGAAGACCCAACCGTCAACTGGTTCGATTATGAGGAATCAGCTGAGGCCACGGGATGGTTGGACGATCAGCCGGATGTGGTAGGGGAGTTTCAGTCAGAACAAGGCCCGGCAGGGGCAGAAGCATCAATAACAGCCGGGGAGGTCGAAGAACAGAATACATCGCCGGAGAGCGCCGGTGTCGAAAGTTTCGCTCGGGAATGGAGCATTTTGAGTACAGGGATCATTGAGCAATCTACTGCGTTGACACAGTCAGAACGAGGAAGATTCGAAGATTCTGAAAGGATCAGGAAGGCAAAAGGCCACGTAGGGGTTGAGACCGCCACAAGTACAGAAATGGAGGATGCTGCGAGCGTAGGGATAAAAGGTACTGCAAGTATCGGGACAGTTATGCCAGAACCAGACAGTTGCCTGTCGGCTGCAGATGGTATGTGGTGGGAAGACGACGATCTATGTCTTGCCCACACGGACGAAGATTGGGAAGATAACCAACCAGATGATACCTGGTATATCGGCGAGGTCGATCACATGACCAGGAGTGGACGGTACTTCAAGCCTCCACACCTAGATCAACCGGAAGCGTCGGGGAAAGATAAGGAAGCAGAGAAGCAAAAGGAAAAACAACTCGAAGATGAGGCCGTATTGAGACAATTGAAAAAGATACAAGCAGACATCTCCATATGGGGACTGCTTATGGCTTCTTGAGTACATAGACAAGCCGTCCTTACAGCCATGGACAAAGCCAAGCTTTCCATAGACACCACGCCCGAATAGCTGGTGGGCTTAGTCTTTTCGGGAGGAAGTTCCCCAGCATTGAGTTTTTCTGACAAAGAACTGCCACCCGAGGGTGTGAACCATAACAAGCCGCTCTACATCTCCGTGGAGTGCAGGGATAAATGGATACCTGTGGTGCTTGTCGACACGGGGTCCGCCATCAACGTCTGCCCGGCAAGGACAGCTTATGCGATTGGTTTGAAAGTCGCGGATTTTGCGCCAACGGCCCAAATGATTCGGGCGTATGACAACACAAGCCGGGAAGTGATGGGGACAGTTAAGATTCAAACGAAGGTTGGCCGGGACAGCACGAGATAGATTTCCACGTCTTGGAGGTTCCTGCAACGTTCAACCTGCTTTTGGGGCGGCCGTGGCTGCATCAGGCAAAGGCGGTCTCCTCTACCCTACATCAAGTGGTGAAATACCCCTATGGGAAGGGAGTAGCCATTGTTTTTGGAAACTCATCAATTCATCCACCGCCGGAGGTATCTACGCCTGTTCTAGAAATCGAGCACGGTATGGAAGATGTGTTCATATCGGGCTTTACCTTGGCTGAGGCTCGGGTTGTACAAGACATCATGGCAGCTAACGAAGGGGTATATGTCAGTGCCCAAGCAGTCTATCTCATGAACAAACTCCAGCACATCCCCGGGATGGGACTGGGCAAGAGCGGCAAGAAAGGTGTCGCAGCATTGGCCGAAGTGCCGCATAACCCCCATACCCTTGGTTTGGGCTACCTACCCACCAAAGAGGATTGGATAAGGAAAGGAAAGGAAATGGCCGGAAGGGCCAGGGCGAAACAGATGGGGAAGCCCTTTGACTTAATGCACTAGCCCATTCGGGGGACCCTAAATGGACGCTTCGTCCGGGAGGGGGAGGACTTTCCGTTCTGTGGCTTCCCAGAGCCGTGGCTCAACGCGGAAAAGAAGCGCGTACCGGGGTTTGAGATCTTCTTTGATTTAAAGTTACCTGAGGATGATATCGCCGAAGGGCAGGCAGATCTATCGGCTGAGGCTGGGCAAAGTAAGGAAGTGCAGTCTGAGGACGATGAAAATGAAATGGGGGCAGCGCTGGCATGTCTGCTTTCAGATCCTCCGATCGAACAGAGGTGCTTGGGGGATAGCTCCTCGGTATGTGTGATTGGGAATGAAGCGGCTGCGGGCCTACCATCAGCTATTTTGGATGTGTCCATCGCACCTTCTCTCATCTGGCAATATGAAGAAGGCTTTTTATCTAGCAGCACCGGGTCAGGTAGTGAGCCGGAATCTGATTCTACCGAATCTTGTGCGTCGGAATCAGATTCCAGCTCAACTGAGTCTGAGTCCGGTATTCCCGGGGGTGATAACCCGGATGCCACAATCCTGTCTAGGTCGTCTTTTTCATTTTCTTTTGAGTCTGTTGTAACAGAGGAATCCGACAGCTCGGAAGTATTTAATGAGAACGACGTGGATGTGGTTTCGGAGTATTTTTCTGTACCTTTGATTTATTGCTTAAATCAGGATTTTCAAAATTTTGATGAAAACGACGAGGAAGAAATTCCTCCAGTTTTGCAACGGTTAATTGATCAAGAGCAGGAAAGATTTGTTAAACCTTTAATGGATGAAATCACTACTGTGAATGTTGGTACTGAGAAGGACCCGCGGCTGGTCCACATCGGGTCCACGTTGTCTTCTGAGGAACGCGAGCACTTAGTCGCTTTGTTAAAAGATTTCAAAGATGTTTTCGCGTGGTCCTACGAAGACAACACTGGATCCCTCTTGATCCCGAGGCCCGACCTGTCAAACAGAAGCTCAGAAGGATCCGCCCTGATTGGGCCCTTAAGATCAAGGAAGAGGTCACCAAGCAAATTGATGCAGGCTTCCTGCTGGTGTCTGAGTACCCGACTTGGTTGGCCAACATTGTTCCGGTGCCGAAGAAGGATGGCAGAATTCGGGTCTGTGTAGACTTCAGAGATTTGAACTGGGCCAGTCCGAAGGACGACTTTCCCTTGCCGCACATTGATGAATTGGTAGATTTCACGGCAGGACACGCCTTGCTTTCGTTTATGGATGGCTTCTCAGGCTATAATCAGATAGTAATGGCACCCGAAGACCGGGAGAAGACTGCATTCACTACCCCGTGGGGTACATATTGTTATAGAGTGATGCCATTTGGGCTGAAAAACGCTGGAGCTACCTATCAACGGGCAGCAACTACAATATTGCATGATATGATCCATAAAGAGGTCGAGGTGTATGTGGACGACATGATTGTCAAGTCCAAAGAAAGAGAAGGCCACTACATCGCCTTACAAAAATTCTTCCAAAGGATCAGAGAGTTTCGACTGCGGTTGAATCCCCAGAAGTGTACTTTTGGTGTTACAGCAGGGAAGATGCTAGGGTTTCTGATTACACAAAGGGGCATCGAGGTCGACCGTTCCAAAATCAAGGCCATCTTAGAAATGCCACCACCAAGGACTGAAAAGGAGGTGCGAGGCTTTCTAGGTAAAGTGCAATTCATAAGACGGTTTATCTCTAAATTAACCTTGACTTGTGAACCACCTTTTGGCCTCCTGAAGAAAGGAAAGAAATTCCAATGGGACGGCCGATGTCAAGCAGCTTTTGAACAGATCAAAGAGTATCTACAGAACCCGCCCGTGTTGTCACCGCCAGAACCGGGGAGACCGTTGATATTGTATCTTTCAGTAACTGAGACCACCATGGGCTGCATGCTCGCGCAAGAGTCAGAGGACAGAGTGGAAAGGGCCATCTACTATCTGAGCAAGAAGATGCTGGATTACGAGACCCGCTACACACCATTGGAGAAGGCTTGTTTGGCCTTGGTATAGGCTACCAGGAAGCTGCGGCACTACCTGTTAGCTCACTCTGTAATGCTGGTTTCACGTTTGGATCCCA
Source organism: Camellia sinensis (assembly GCF_055761805.1). Taxonomy (NCBI): domain Eukaryota; kingdom Viridiplantae; phylum Streptophyta; class Magnoliopsida; order Ericales; family Theaceae; genus Camellia; species Camellia sinensis. The sequence goes on along the minus strand of NW_028128989.1, from coordinate 6,085,603 downwards.
TCAAATATCTTTTCGAGAAACCAGCACTTACGGGTAGGCTAGCCCGTTGGCTGCTATTGCTTTCTGAATTCGACTTGAAGTATGTAACACGCAAGTCAGTGAAAGGAAGAGCGGTAGCGGAGTTCCTTGCCGACCACCCGGTTGAGGGGGATGAAGCGGTTGAGTACCTATTCCCAGATGAAGCCATTCTGCACATCGAGGATGAAACTTGGACGATGTACTTTGACGGAGCGTCAAACCAGTATGGGTATGGGATAGGGGTGTTGCTGATAGCGCCTGACGATTCCCGTATCCCTTTAGCATTCAAGCTCCAGTTCAAAGTCTCGAACAATGAGGCGGAGTATGAGGCATGTATTGCTGGTCTGGAAGCAGCCCTAGAACTAGGGGCAAGACGGTTGGACGTCATTGGGGACTCGAACCTTGTTGTGTCTCAAGCAAAAGGAGACTGGAAAGTCAAGGAGGAAAGGATGATAATTTACCACCAAACCTTGGATTTGTTAATTCCCCGGTTTGAGAAGCTAAATTTCACCCACCTCGTAAGAGAGAACAACAGGTTCGCCGATTCATTAGCAACTCTATCTTCCATGATAGACATCCCGTCCGGAGTCCGGATGCGTCCAGTCATCATTGATCAGAAGTTTGCACCGGCATACGAGTCGATTTCCGCCATAGACGAGGCTCAAGATGACAACCCCTGGTATTACGACATTTGGAACTTCTTAGAAAAGGAGACGTATCCACCAGGGGCAAGCGCCAAGGATAAGAGGGGCATTAGAAGAATGGCTGTTCAGTTCATCATCTGCGGGGGTAAGCTGTATAAAAGGGGTCATCTGGGAATGCATAAGCTCTGTGTAGAAGCTGAAGAGTCGAAGCGCCTAATGGAGGCCATCCATGGAGGGGAGTGCGGTGCACACATGAATGGAGTAATGCTGGCCAGAAAGATCCTCAGACAGGGCTACTACTGGTCAACCATGGAGGAAGATTGTATCGGCTTTGTTCGGCGATGCCACAAATGCCAGATCCATGCAAACCGTATGAACATCCCACCGTCCAAGCTATACAACATGACGTCCCCGTGGCCATTTTCCGTTTGGGGAATTGACGTGATCGGAGCTGTTACCCGGAAGGGGTCGAACGGACATGAGTATATCCTGGTAGCGATAGATTATTTCACAAAGTGGGTCGAGGCCCAATCATACGCGGTGTTGAAGGCATCGTACGTCGCCAAGTTCATCAGAAACAACATCATTTGTCGCTACGGGGTGCCAAATGAGATCATTTCGGATAATGGATCCCACTTTAAGAAAGAAGTGGTCGACTTGTTGGAAAAGTATAACGTGGCTTTTCATAAGTCATCTACGTACCGGCCGGAAACCAACGGAGCAGTTGAGGCTGCCAACAAGAACATCAAGCATATACTGCGGAAAATGGTGGAGACCTACCGAGATTGGCCAGATAAGTTGCCGTTTGCTCTGTGGGGCTACAGGACTTTAATTAGAACTTCTACCGGGGCAACTCCGTATTCGTTAGTTTACGGAATGGAGGCTGTTCTACCTATTGAAATTGAAGTTCCGTCTTTACGGGTATTGGCTGAGTGTCAGATAGCTGAGGCAGATTGGTAGCAGAGCAGGTTCGAGGAACTCATGCTCTTTGACGAGAGAAGGCTGAAAGCACTGTATCACGTTCAGAGTTATCAGCGCAGGATTGCTCGGGCTTTTAACAAGAAGGTTAAGTCCAGAAATCTAAAGGAAGGGGATTTGGTGCTCAAGGACAACCGAGCTCCCATCCACGACCCGAGGGGCAAGTTCAGACCCAATTGGACTGGTCCCTACATCATCAAAGCTATCTGGTCAGGTGGAGCTATGGTTCTAATGGACTTAGATGGCTTGGAATTTTCCCAACCGATCAACATGGACAAGTTGAAGAAATACTACCCTTGAGAGGCTCGCTAGGCCGAAAACCCGAAAGGGCGACCTAGGCAAAAGTCAGAGCACAAAAAATTAGAAAATATAAAAACTGAGCTCGCAAGGCTGAAAACCCGCAAAGGGTGGCCTTGGCAAAAGTTAGAGCGCAAAAGGAGAGTGAAAATACTCGAGCGAACCTAAGCCGGAACTACGTAAGGCTTGATTCCCATCCTTGGGATACGTAGGCAGCTTCATCCTGAAGTTCAGCCATAACACTTCCTCGATCAACTTTGTCTATTTGATCATCTCAGTCATCTCTGTCTATCAGCATTCGTTGGAATCCCCAATACAGTGCTACTCAGACTAGGGGCAACTTTCTGTTGCTGTGCAGTGCTGCGGCGCTCTTCAGACTAGGGGCAACTTTCCAGTTGCGGGGATCTGGGGTTGTGCGTCTCAGTGACAAATCTCAAGCGTGTCCAGTTCTGATCCACATCAAAAATGTTTTTGAGAAGTTTTAATAAAAGCTGACTTTGTTCAAATAATCTTTTTACAACTTCGACCATCTTTGGACCAAACGGAAAATTTTCAGTACCACAACTTTCAATTTCATTGATTTCAAAACAGAGTTCTCCTGCTCTTGCATACAATTGAAGTTGTTGTTTATTACATTCATAAAGAAAACTTGAAAGTACTAATAAAGCAATAAATCTGGGGCATAGTCAAGTCAGGTGTTCCTGCGCCCCGTCCCAGAGCTGGTCGAAGCCTCTGATGCCAAGTTGGGCCCAATCTGTGCTTCTTCGTTGAGCCAATCCATGCACTCGTTAGACAAAGTGCAACTGAAAGTAAGAGCGGGGGCCAGGAGTTCTCTCATCCTCCATGCGGTGGCCTGCCAAGCAAGCTGTGCGCCTCGGGCCGGGAATGCAACAGGATACTCTATCCCCTCTGGCGGGCAGGTCTGATCATTGCCAAATTGGCATCGAATCCGAAATGGGAAATAGAATACACAGTGAGTGAGACCAATCAATTGAATCCCAGTCTGCCGGGGCATGTTGTAACTCATTGCCGGAAGGTCCAGCCAAGGGCACCGCCAAGCAATACGGTCTGCGGACAAACGGCACATCCAAGCGAACCACCATCCCTCATCCAAGGCATTGACTAGACGGTGCCGGAAGAAGTAGCCGCGAGCTGAATATGCTGGGCAGGAGTCCACAACTTGTAGCTTATCCATCAGCCATACCTGGGGAGGGATTGAAAAATGAGAGAGTAAAGAATAGAGAGATGTACGAGGAGAGAAGAGTGAGAATGGGGTTTTTGTGAGAAAAGACCGAGCTTGAGGGCCGAGTGATGTGAGCAATACATGAATGCGAGATTGGGTGGGAAACATTACCTGTAGTAGTAGTGGACTTCCTGCTAATCTGGTCGTCTCATGGCGATAAAAGGCGTCTAAGCCCATTAACGTCTCGGCCAGAGCCATGGCAATACAGCTCTTGCCCTCTCTCAAGCCTTGGGCAACCTCAATCAGCCGGACACTAGCCCCTCCAGAGCCTGAGACAAATAGAAAATGGGATAGCATGCACAAACAGAGGGCGTGCCGCCGGAAGCCTTGCCAGTGATGGTTGCTGCGATCACCAGCATCAGAAAATCGATTGGCCAAACTCGGAATGTCCAACATCCCGTCACAAATCAGGGACCGAGCGTCACGCATGCTGAATCCGCACATGCGCCCTAAGGATTGGGCATGACCAAAATTAAGTTGGGGCAGGAGCTCCTCGTCGCGCTCGGACTCCATTAAGGCTCGGAAGTCTTCAAAGGTAGGACATATCTCTTGCCCGGCGAAGCTAAAGACATGTGTCACCGGATTCCAAAACCTTGCCGCGGCATGAAGAAACGGGAAGTGCAAGGGGGTGCGACCCAGAGTGAATAGTGCATTTATGCCAAAACCCCGGAAAGTCACTTTTTCCGAGCCATCCAAGCTAGCAATCCAAGCTGTGAGGTTTTGAGCAAGAAACTCTTCCATTGGAGCAAATCAGTGTGAAAATGAGAAAAACTACGAAGTTGGGATCTTTGTAGGAGATAAGGTTGAGTGGGGGACAGGTGTCAACATTCTGCTGATCCCCTCATTTAGTGCCGGCCGGCCAAACTGTTTGCCGACCGACCATAATAGTTTGCCGACGAGGCAATTTTATGACCGGTAGCTATTCTTTGTAGCCGATGGTCTCTCCCCCAAGCCGATGAGCTTCCTTCCGGTTTCCTAAGCTGTTTATGCTAAGCATCGGGGAATTTCACCACCTCCAACCCCTCCCCGATGATCGATCCTTGCGGGGGCACGCCGGTCCGATTGACAACTTATTGTGCATTTGCCTATCAAGTTGTATTTTCACCTTCTTTGAGCTTTTGATTTGTTTATTGAGTTGTACTCACGCTTGTTTGGTTATATTATGTCTTTGTTTTGCTTATCGAGTTGTAAGTCGGTCCACTACCTGATTATTACAATGCAAATTTCCAAAATGAGTTCAATTTCGTTCACATTGTGGTGTGATACCTTGCGATGCGATGCATAAGAAGTTTACAAATGCAACATCTTTTGAACAAACTGAATTGTTTCATTCCCATCACGTGTTTTGCAAAAGGTGTAACTCTGAAAAAGAATAAAACCTGCCCGAGGCAGTGCAATGTGCTTAAATTACTAGTAAAAAGGAAAGTAAAGCATAGAGTGACAAGGAAGCAAAGTATCAAAATTGATGCCAGTAAAACTCCCCTTTGCGGTCAACGCACCCTCCGTACCTCTGTTCGGGTCAACGACGCGTTTGCGCACCTTCGTTACTTTAAACCATGTGAGGACGCGCACTTTTGAAATGTGAAGCTTCGAGTTGACCTCAGGCCACAACTTCTGCGAACAATGCTCGATGCGCGCGAGGAATGTCCCACCCTGTATCCTTTTCATACCTTGTGAATTCCTCAAATTGTTTCAATCATATTGTGTAACAATACATCTCATCACCTGCGTAGACCGCATGCTTTGATTGCGTAGACCGCATCTTAATTTCATTACTTGCGTAAACCGCATGCTTTGATTGCGTAGACTGCATCTTAATTCCATTACCTGCGTAGACCGCATGCTTTGATTGCGTAGACCGCATCTTAATTTCATTACCTGCGTAGACCGCATGCTTTGATTGCGTAGACCGCATCTTAATTTCATTACTTGCGTAGACCGCATGCTTTGATTGCGTAGACCGCATCTTAATTCCATTACCTTCGTAGACCGCATGCTTTGATTGCGTAGACCGCATCTTAATTTCATTACCTGCGTAGACCGCATGCTTTGATTGCGTAGACCGCATCTTAATTCCATTACCTGCGTAGACCGCATGCTTTGATTGCGTAGACCGCATGCTTTGATTGCGTAGACCGCATCTTAATTCCATTACCTGCGTAGACCGCATGCTTTGATTGCGTAGACCGCATCTTAATTCCATTACCTGCGTAGACCGCATACTTTGATTGCGTAGACCGCATCTTAATTCCATTACCTGCGTAGACCGCATGCTTTGATTGCGTAGACCGCATCTTAATTTCATTACTTGCGTAGACCGCATGCTTTGATTGCGTAGACCGCATCTTAATTTCATTACTTGCGTAGACCGCATGCTTTGCTTGCGTAGACCGCATATTTATTTCATTACCTGCGTAGACCGCATGTTTTGATTGCGTAGACCGCATCTTAATTTCATTACCTGCGTAGACCGCATGTCTTGATTGCGTGGACCGCATCTTGATTAACTTTATTACCTGCGTAGACCACATGTTTTGATTGCGTAGACCGCATGATTATTTTAATTTCATCACCTACGTAGACCGCATGTGTTGATTGCGTAGACCGCATTCTCGTTAATTTCATTGCTTGCGTAGACCGCATGCTTATGATCAATTTCATTACCAGCATAGACCACATGCTCCACTTACATGTTCGTATTTCCACAGCATTGTTATGCTCCCCACTTGCTTTGCGCTGTCACTCATTTCGAGTATACCACTATGCATGTTGTTAACAATTTTGTACCTGTTAGGTTTGTTTTCTTTGTAGGCACGATATTGTATGTACGGTTCATTTGAGGTTGGTGCAACCAGACGAGCCGCACAAGTATTGTATCTCCCGAGTGAGACGTATTGAGAATGGCATAATTCTCTTACATCCTTTTCTGCATTATAGTGTAGTTTGATGTGTGCTAGCTTAAAACTGTCGCATGTATGCTTCGTTACAGCTTTCTTTGCATGATCATAAGTTATGTCCGGCTCTCTGCATTGTCTTGCATTTTGCCCCTGCCTTCGGGCGCATATCTTGTTTGTCTTGCATGTTTGTCTAAGTCTTCGGCCTTGTCAAAAATGGGTCGTCTCTAGGCTTTGACATTCACTCCCATCATTGTTCTGACTTTCGAGTTCTGTCAAAGAGGGGCAACTGTAGACACCCCATTTTTGACCGTCCTTGAGACTTGGACGTCACCGCTTGGAACACTCGGTGATTATTCATGTATGTGTTCGTTTAGAGTTCCCGGAGGTTTCGGCTCGCGCGCCCTGCCTCAGGATCTCCGAACTTGACCGTTTAGTGTCTGGTTTCACACCGAACACTTGTGTTTTCCCTTGGAAGGGCAGGGAATGCCTTATGAGGCATCCCCACACACCACCGGCAGTGGCTAGAGGCCACCGGCCGGTCTTTTGCTTCCATCGGCACATTTTGTTGCCGGTCGGCACTCTTTTTTGTCGAAACAACTTTTTTGGGTAGCCGACCACTGTTCATCCACTTTATGGAGATATTTTGTGCTCCATACACGTGTATGGAGGGATCTCCCTCTAAGCAAGCTTGTTGTATAAGTTTTGCAAGAGGGAGTCTTATAAGAGAGAGGGCCTTCCTCTTTGATCTAGGTTAGAAAGTTGGAACCAAAAACCAGAGCTTAGAGATATAGATACATATTATCTCTATATCTCCCTCTCTCTCCTCCTTTGTGTGTGTTTCTTAGCTCAAAAGTGTGTTTTTACCTTACTTTTGCACCATTACACACACTATTACACCTTGCTCCGAGATTGAGGGACTTGGGGGGTTGTTTCTTGAGTTTTTGTACTGGTTTTGATCAAAAGGAGAGAGCTAGACCATTTGTTCTTCAAAGGTTCTTCAAGGGTGAGCATCTTGTCTTATATTCCCCAAACTTGCAATCATCTTTTACCTATTTTGCTTTTTGATTTAGCTTTTGTATATAACATGAAAAAGGCCTATATTTTCATACTTTAGAACTTTCATTAAGGTTGTTTGGTGTTTTGAGTGCAAACTCATTCTATTAGGCCTTGTTTGACCACTTTTGTTGCCTCTTTGGTTAAGCTTTGGTCATCTTTGTATTTTGATCTCTTCACCACTGAAAATCAGTGTATTTTTAGTGTTAAAAAAGTCGGTTTGAAGTCTTGCATAGGGGAGGGACACCCCTCTCCCTTTATGGTCTTGTTTCCTTGAGTTGTGGCCCAAAAGGGTGACGTGCATGCTTGCTTGGTTTTTGCTTCATTTCAGAACTTTTTGGGTGTTTTTAGATCATGTGAAATCTCTGTTTTTGGCCGGATTTGTGCCTCCTTGTATGCTTGTAATACTTGCTTTGTATTGCTCCATTTGGCCTAGAAGCGTCCCTTGTGTTTAGACCATGATTTTTGCATGTGTTGGTTTGGTTCCTTGAAGATGTTAGCACTATTTTTCCATGCTTAAAGTCTGTTGGCTATCCATTTGGTCATGTTTGACATGTTTGATATGGTTGCCATGCATTTTGGCTTGTGAGCCCTCAAGTATATGAGTCACTAGCATGCCTTAGTTGATCCACTTTAATGAGTTGAAGTTGTTTGCCATGATATTTTAGTCCAAGAATCATGTTTGTATGTGTGCATGCTTGACCTCTTTTATGCCTTGAGGGAGTACTCTTTTATGCCTAGGAATGAGTCTTGGTGGTAGCATTTCATGGGAGGTATTGTAGCTGCCATACTAGGAGGTTTTGGAGTACCATTTTGCATGTAAAAACTCTGTTTTTGCTTGTCTAAATCATGCCATGATTTGGTCTTGTTCTTGGAAGTGAAGTGGCCCTTTTGGTGCCTTAGCCTTGGGTCTATTGGCTTGCATGTTGACATGAGAGTTTGTTCACCATTTTGAGCACTTTTGGTGTTGTTTTGAGGTGAGTCAAGGCCTGCACTTTTGTTACTTTAAGGCCTTCTTGCATGCTTGTCCCTTGTTTGCTGCATAATTGTCTCATAAATGTGTAGTCCCATGCTAACTTCATGGTAAATTGGTCCATGTTTGCATCACACTTGCATCTTGCATGCTAGCATTGCATACTTGTCATATTTGTTGCATAACATTTGGCATGTCTTGCATATTTAGCATCATGTTGCATCTTGAGTCTTGTGAGCATAACATGCATTGCATCATTTGGCTTGGGGTGTCAAGCCAAATATGAGGGTCAAGGGACATTCATACTTCGAGTGATGTAATGTACCTTGATTCTCGGTCACCGGGGCCTTTGACTCCAACTTGATAAGGCTTCGGTTCTCATTTTGTTTGTTGCATACATTTTTATATCAAATGGCAAATTTGATTCTTTGAGCCACCATGCACCATTGATGGTTCGGGGATCGAAGGACATGCTTCCTTGAGTTCAAAGCATGATAGGAAGCATGACCATGCTCACATGTGCCTGAAAACCCCATGCCATGCACTGTCTGTTCTCTGTTTGTTGTCAAACTGTCTTCTGCAGGAAGTTCCTGCCGACCGGCAGAATTTGGTGCCGACCGGCAAACTTTGAAGTGCCGATGAGTCCAAGAATAGCCGGTGGAAATTGTAGAGTGCCGGTGGGAATTCTGTCTGGCCGGTGGTGCCCTGCAGAGTGTAAGGAACCTGCTCCTGGACTTCAGCAATTTTCAGAGAGACGAGGCAGTACAAACAGAGGCGGCAGGGGTACGGTACGGGTTTTTCGGGCGAGCCAAGTTCCGAGCATGCATCATCTGCGCACCCCGAGGCAGAGGCTGTGGCCACCCTCTTCTTTCTTTTGCTTCCTTTCTTTTAATTAATTAGGAAATTTTGTAATAATTTTATTTGTTTATTATTTTGGGACTGTAATATTTATTTGGTCCCTCCGAGTGAGGGCAAATCTGTAATAAGTGTGCGTGGGTGGTGTGTATGTCTTCCAATCCCCACTTCTTTCTTCCCTTTTATTTACCTGCTTATGATGGTAGATTAGGGCATCTTTAAAATTAGCATACCTTATGCTATGCATGTGTGCATCCATGCATTTATATTGCATGCATTAGGCTCGGTACATCACGCTAACTGCATTTTTACCTCAATTCAAAAATTGGATATGTGATAGTTGATTGCATTTCATATGCCATGCTTAGATTAGCCGAGCCTATCTAATTGCATCCTGTATGTGTTGCATTAGGCAAATTAACATGAACTAGGACACGCATGTCTGCTAACTAGTTTACTGTTTTGGCACGAAGTACGATGTAAGTATTTATGCTTTAGCATCTCGCATGCGTGTGAATGTTAGTATGACAGTATGCTTACCATGCGGCGAAATGCTTATGTGTTAAACTGTTTGAAATGCCTGTGGGTGGAGGTTGGATTGTTTGAGTTGGAAAAACTCATTAAGATCCGTGTTTTAGCCTACTTGCGAGTAGCTAATTCCAAAGCATTTTCAAAACAAACGGATATGCAATGTTTCTTTCCAAATTAGGCAATCTAGTCTATACTTGTTTGCTGCGAGCATAACATAGTAATTCTAGGCTAATAACAGGTTGAAGAACACATAAACGTTTTCAAAATTGGATATCACGGTTAGTAGAGGCCGGTCTTCGGACCGGGCGAAAGGGGGTGCTCATAGTTGACCTTCCCCGATCGTACCCAAGCTCCCGAGCCGAGACAATTCCAGTGATGACGGACATGTGGCCTTCGGCACCGAGTCAGGGTTTCCTAAATTCTCCCATAAAAATATTTAGGTGGCGACTCTGTATCTGGCAAAGCAGTCCATGTTTGGCACTTCTTTTCAAAAAATCTGTTTCTCAAAATGATTTTCCGGATTTGGACTCTTTGGTTCAGATTTAGAACCATGACACAAATCGAGAGTCCGAACTGTAGCGCGGGTCCCTCGCGAGCTTGTTACAGTTTCTGGCGACTCTGTTGGGGAGTTTAGAGAGCTTGACTCGAACTCATGATATCCTGTTTTGATTTCGCTTATGTGTTTCTTTGCATTGCATGTGCATTGGTGCGCCTAGGAACACAGTGTTTGCCATCTGCCATTCCTGAACGGTTTGCCGGAGGCTTGTCTTGTCAAGGCATGTCCATAAGGCTGGCCGGCTGTGGGCTCTGACAGCATGGGAACACAAACCCCGGTTTACCGGGGCACCCCTTTTGACCATTCGACCTAGTACATATTCGGAATCCATAGTGACCATTCCAAGTTAGGACAGGTTGCTTACCCGATGTTAGGTTGTTTGAGAACTGCTGCGTGCGTAGTGAAACCCTAGCTCCTGACAAAATAGGACAGGAAAACCCTACCCCAACATAGGGGTGTTTTTGGCTCTCTTTACCTGCTATGTGCTTTTAGAGTGTTGCTCTACAGGGATGTGCATATCAGTTTGCAAGATTGAGTATTAGGCCTGAGGGTATCAGCATCAGTTTATGAGAGTCAGTTATCCGCGGATATCAGTGTTCAGTGTTGGGAACAGAGATTTCGGGAAACAGTGATCAGTATCGGGGAACAGTGTGTACGGCTTATCAAACTGTGCATTGTGAATGCCCAACTGCATGTTGTATGTGTTTATTTTAAAGCGGTTATGCCGTCCGATTACTTGTTTATTTACTGCTTTATTTATCTTTTTGCTAGGTAATTTAGCATCATTGCTTCCAACCCGGTAGACATCCCCCAAGCACTCTGGGTCAGAGGTCGCCGACTCCATCGATCTGAGGATCTGATAGCAGGACAACCGGTGTACCATTCTCTACCCCCGGTTACTAAACGGAACGCAACTAGGCAGAGGGCATCAGTTCAACAGTCAGTTCAGAGGGCCTTATCTACCCCACCTGAGTTCAGTAGGGATTAGGGTCCTGTTTCACCCGCAGAGAGGGAACGCATATCAGTAATTCAACCAGAGCAGAATAGTATGGCTAGCTTAGAGGAGATGGTGCGCCAACTTCAGGAAAGCATGAAAATGATGCAGCAGGATGCTGTCCGACAGGCAGAATTCACGAAACAACAAGCCACAGTTATGGGTGAGCAAGCAGAGTTAATTGTGAGATTGCAGCAGCAAACCGGGACGTCAACTTCACAGCAAGTCCCTCCCCCACTAAGGGTTCCGATACCCGAAGAGACTCCAAATGCCCGGAACGTCCAAGAAGATACGGACATCCCAACGGGGCCAGCTCCACCCCCGATTCTGCCTCAGCAATCCAAGGCACCCACTCCCATCAACCTATCGGATTCTCCCTTCGAGTCCAAGGTGGACCCCGTAGCATTGAAAATGCACAAGCTTGAAAAGTTGTTCAAAAAGTCTCAGGGTGCGAAGTCCATTCCGGACATTGGAGACGGATACACTGATACGGCCGTGACGCTGCCAGATCGGTTTAAGATGCCACAAATCGATCGTTTTGACGGATCTGAGGATCCCATGGTACACCTGCGACTATTTTCAGACGTCCTAAGGCCAATGGGCCTCACTAGATTGCAGAAGCTGTCTTTATTCGGCCGGACCCTGTCGGGTGTAGCGGCCGCATGGTATGCAAAATTGGAAGATGACGTCAAGAGAAGTTGGGACGAGATGGCTGAGGCCTTCATCCTGCAGTACTCGTATAACACGCAAATCGAGATCACGACCCGGGATCTCGAGACAACGAGACAAGAAACCAAAGAGAGTTTCTCGGAATTTGTAACCAGATGGCGGGCTAAGGCTTCGATGATGACCTTAAGACCCACGGACAAGGACCAGATTCGGATGATTGTGCGCAATCTCCAGCCGAAGCTAATGCAGAAGATGATTGTAATCCCCTTTCCTACTTTTGCTGATCTACATGAAATGGGGGTGCAGATCGAGGACGCCTTAAAACAAGGCCTGTTTGATAATGACCGGGAGCAACCCCGCAGAACTTTCAATCGAAATACTACTGCAGGCCCGAGTGGCGTTACGACTGCCAGGACCTCTGAAGTGAGTATGGTCACCACCAACCCTTCCCTAAGAACTACAGCAGCCACACCATTCTCCGGTGCGTCTGGAAGCAACCCTCAAACAACCAAATACCCTCCCAGAAATACTAGAACCTTCGCTCCACTTTATATGCCCCTATCCAAAGCTTTGGGGGTTTTGATCAGAAAAGGGCATCTGAAGCCCCTAGAGCCGCGGCCCTTACCCGAAAGACTCCCCGCCACCCACAATCCAGCCAAGTATTGTGCATTCCACCAGCAACACGGTCACGACACCGACCTGTGCTTTCGATTGCGTCATGAAATCCAAGATCTCATTGATAATGGGGTGATTTTACCTCCTGAAAAACCCAATGTTACTACAAATCCTCTCCCCACACATAACCAAGTTCCACCACCTAAAAGAGTCAATTTCATCCACACTGGGATCACATCCTACGATCCTAGTATTTATATCACACCTTCCTACCTGCCCAAGCCGGAGGTTTTCCTTCCTGATAGCACCGATTTGTGCATGATGGACGTCTCCATAACCCAACCCAAGCCAGTGGTGGTGACCACCGAGAACAAGAAAGAGATTGTCAAGCCAGAGTCTGCGGAATCCGGAAGTGATGTTGGGAACGCTTATAGTCCAAGTGACTACATTTCACCAGTGGGCCAGAATAGACCAGATGTCGAATTTCCAGCCGGGGGAGAGCTGTGTGCAATCCAAGGGGACAGCCCAGGACAAGGAATGGATGATTTGACAGCTGTGAAAGAGGATCTTGCCAATTTCCAGTTTTACGGTAATCAAGATCCAGAAGACCCAACCGTCAACTGGTTCGATTATGAGGAATCAGCTGAGGCCACGGGATGGTTGGACGATCAGCCAGATGTGGTAGGGGAGTTTCAGTCAGAACAAGGCCCGGCAGGGGCAGAAGCATCAATAACAGCCGGGGAGGTCGAAGAACAGAATACATCGCCGGAGAGCGCCGGTGTCGAAAGTTTCGCTCGGGAATGGAGCATTTTGAGTACAGGGATCATTGAGCAATCTACTGCGTTGACATAGTCAGAACGAGGAAGATTCGAAGATTCTGAAAGGATCAGGAAGGCAAAAGGCCACGTAGGGGTTGAGACCGCCACAAGTACAGAAATGGAGGATGCTGCGAGCGTAGGGATAAAAGGTACTGCAAGTATCGGGACAGTTATGCCAGAACCAGACAGTTGCCTGTCGGCTGCAGATGGTATGTGGTGGGAAGACGACGATCTATGTCTTGCCCACACGGACGAAGATTGGGAAGATAACCAACCAGATGATACCTGGTATATCGGCGAGGTCAATCACATGACCAGGAGTGGACGGTACTTCAAGCCTCCACACCTAGATCAACCGGAAGCGTCGGGGAAAGATAAGGAAACAGAGAAGCAAAAGGAAAAACAACTCGAAGATGAGGCCGTATTGAGACAATTGAAAAAGATACAAGCAGACATCTCTATATGGGGACTGCTTATGGCTTCTTGAGTACATAGACAAGCCGTCCTTACAGCCATGGACAAAGCCAAGCTTTCCATAGACACCACGCCCGAACAGCTGGTGGGCTTAGTCTTTTCGGGAGGAAGTTCCCCAGCATTGAGTTTTTCTGACAAAGAACTGCCACCCGAGGGTGTGAACCATAACAAGCCGCTCTACATCTCTGTGGAGTGCAGGGATAAATGGATACCTGTGGTGCTTGTCGACACGGGGTCCGCCATCAACGTCTGCCCGGCAAGGACAGCTTATGCGATTGGTTTGAAAGTCGCGGATTTTGCGCCAACGGCCCAAATGATTTGGGCGTATGACAACACAAGCCGGGAAGTGATGGGGACAGTTAAGATTCAAACGAAGGTTGGGCCGGGACAGCACGAGATAGATTTCCACGTCTTGGAGGTTCCTGCAACGTTCAACCTGCTTTTGGGGCGGCCGTGGCTGCATCAGGCAAAGGCGGTCTCCTCTACCCTACATCAAGTGGTGAAATACCCCTATGGGAAGGGAGTAGCCATTGTTTTTGGAAACTCATCAATTCATCCACCGCCGGAGGTATCTACGCCTGTTCTAGAAATCGAGCACGGTATGGAAGATGTGTTCATATCGGGCTTTACCTTGGCTGAGGCTCGGGTTGTACAAGACATCATGGCAGCTAACGAAGGGGTATATGTCAGTGCCCAAGCAGTCTATCTCATGAACAAACTCCAGCACATCCCCGGGATGGGACTGGGCAAGAGCGGCAAGAAAGGTGTCGCAGCATTGGCTGAAGTGCCGCATAACCCCCATACCCTTGGTTTGGGCTACCTACCCACCAAAGAGGATTGGATAAGGAAAGGAAAGGAAATGGCCAGAAGGGCCAGGGCGAAACAGATGGGGAAGCCCTTTGACTTAATGCACTAGCCCATTCGGGGGACCCTAAATGGACGCTTCGTCCGGGAGGGGGAGGACTTTCCGTTCTGTGGCTTCCCAGAGCCGCGGCTCAACGCGGAAAAGAAGCGCGTACCGGGGTTTGAGATCTTCTTTGATTTAAAGTTACCTGAGGATGATATCGCCGAAGGGCAGGCAGATCTATCGGCTGAGGCTGGGCAAAGTAAGGAAGTGCAGTCTGAGGACGATGAAAATGAAATGGGGGCAGCGCTGGCAAGTCTGCTTTCAGATCCTCCGATCGAACAGAGGTGCTTGGGGGATAGCTCCTCGGTATGTGTGATTGGGAATGAAGCGGCTGCGGGCCTACCATCAGCTATTTTGGATGCGTCCATCACACCTTCTCTCATCTGGCAATATGAAGAAGGCTTTTTATCTAGCAGCACCGGGTCAGGTAGTGAGCCGGAATCTGATTCTACCGAATCTTGTGCGTCGGAATCAGATTCCAGCTCAACTGAGTCTGAGTCCGGTATTCCCGGGGGTGATAACCCGGATGCCACAATCCTGTCTAGGTCGTCTTTTTCATTTTCTTTTGAGTCTGTTGTAACAGAGGAATCCGACAGCTCGGAAGTATTTAATGAGAATGACGTGGATGTGGTTTCGGAGTATTTTTCTGTGCCTTTGATTTATTGCTTAAATCAGGATTTTCAAAATTTTGATGAAAACGACGAGGAAGAAATTCCTCCAGTTTTGCAACGGTTAATTGATCAAGAGCAGGAAAGATTTGTTAAACCTTTAATGGATGAAATCACTACTGTGAATGTTGGTACTGAGAAGGACCCGCGGCTGGTCCACATCGGGTCCACGTTGTCTTCTGAGGAACGCGAGCGCTTAGTCGCTTTGTTAAAAGATTTCAAAGATGTTTTCGCGTGGTCCTACGAAGACAGCACTGGATCCCTCTTGATCCCGAGGCCCGACCTGTCAAACAGAAGCTCAGAAGGATCCGCTCTGATTGGGCCCTTAAGATCAAGGAAGAGGTCACCAAGCAAATTGATGCAGGCTTCCTGCTGGTGTCTGAGTACCCGACTTGGTTGGCCAACATTGTTCCGGTGCCGAAGAAGGACGGCAGAATTCGGGTCTGTGTAGACTTCAGAGATTTGAACTGGGCCAGTCCGAAGGACGACTTTCCCTTGCCGCACATTGATGAATTGGTAGATTTCACGGCAGGACACGCCTTGCTTTCGTTTATGGATGGCTTCTCAGGCTATAATCAGATAGTAATGGCACCCGAAGACCGGGAGAAGACTGCATTCACTACCCCGTGGGGTACATATTGTTATAGAGTGATGCCATTTGGGCTGAAAAACGCTGGAGCTACCTATCAACGGGCAGCAACTACAATATTGCATGATATGATCCATAAAGAGGTCGAGGTGTATGTGGACGACATGATTGTCAAGTCCAAAGAAAGAGAAGGCCACTACATCGCCTTACAAAAATTCTTCCAAAGGATCAGAGAGTTTCGACTGCGGTTGAATCCCCAGAAGTGTACTTTTGGTGTTACAGCAGGGAAGATGCTAGGGTTTCTGATTACACAAAGGGGCATCGAGGTCGACCGTTCCAAAATCAAGGCCATCTTAGAAATGCCACCACCAAGGACTGAAAAGGAGGTGCGAGGCTTTCTAGGTAAAGTGCAATTCATAAGACGGTTTATCTCTAAATTAACCTTGACTTGTGAACCACCTTTTGGCCTCCTGAAGAAAGGAAAGAAATTCCAATGGGACGGCCGATGTCAAGCAGCTTTTGAACAGATCAAAGAGTATCTACAGAACCCGCCCGTGTTGTCACCGCCAGAACCGGGGAGACCGTTGATATTGTATCTTTCAGTAACTGAGACCACCATGGGCTGCATGCTCGCGCAAGAGTCAGAGGACAGAGTGGAAAGGGCCATCTACTATCTGAGCAAGAAGATGCTGGATTACGAGACCCGCTACACACCATTGGAGAAGGCTTGTTTGGCCTTGGTATAGGCTACCAGGAAGCTGCGGCACTACCTGTTAGCTCACTCTGTAATGCTGGTTTCACGTTTGGATCCCATCAAATATCTTTTCGAGAAACCAGTACTTACGGGTAGGCTAGCCCGTTGGCTGCTATTGCTTTCTGAATTCGACTTGAAGTATGTAACACGCAAGTCAGTGAAAGGAAGAGTGGTAGCGGAGTTCCTTGCCGACCACCCGGTTGAGGGGGATGAAGCGGTTGAGTACCTATTCCCAGATGAAGCCATTCTGCACATCGAGGATGAAACTTGGACGATGTACTTTGACGGAGCGTCAAACCAGTATGGGTATGGGATAGGGGTGTTGCTGATAGCGCCTGACGATTCCCGTATCCCTTTAGCATTCAAGCTCCAGTTCAAAGTCTCGAAACAATGAGGCGGAGTATGAGGCATGTATTGCTGGTCTGGAAGCAGCCCTAGAACTAGGGGCAAGACGGTTGGACGTCATTGGGGACTCGAACCTTGTTGTGTCTCAAGCAAAAGGAGACTGGAAAGTCAAGGAGGAAAGGATGATAATTTACCACCAAACCTTGGATTTGTTAATTCCCCGGTTTGAGAAGCTAAATTTCACCCACCTCGTAAGAGAGAACAACAGGTTCGCCGATTCATTAGCAACTCTATCTTCCATGATAGACATCCCGTCCGGAGTCCGGATGCGTCCAGTCATCATTGATCAGAAGTTTGCACCGGCATACGAGTCGATTTCCGCCATAGACGAGGCTCAAGATGACAACCCCTGGTATTACGACATTTGGAACTTCTTAGAAAAGGAGACGTATCCACCAGGGGCAAGCGCCAAGGATAAGAGGGGCATTAGAAGAATGGCTGTTCAGTTCATCATCTGCGGGGGTAAGCTGTATAAAAGGGGTCATCTGGGAATGCATAAGCTCTGTGTAGAAGCTGAAGAGTCGAAGCGCCTAATGGAGGCCATCCATGGAGGGGAGTGCGGTGCACACATGAATGGAGTAATGCTGGCCAGAAAGATCCTCAGACAGGGCTACTACTGGTCAACCATGGAGGAAGATTGTATCGGCTTTGTTCGGCGATGCCACAAATGCCAGATCCATGCAAACCGTATGAACATCCCACCGTCCAAGCTATACAACATGACGTCCCCGTGGCCATTTTCCGTTTGGGGAATTGACGTGATCGGAGCTGTTACCCGGAAGGGGTCGAACGGACATGAGTATATCCTGGTAGCGATAGATTATTTCACAAAGTGGGTCGAGGCCCAATCATACGCGGTGTTGAAGGCATCGCACGTCGCCAAGTTCATCAGAAACAACATCATTTGTCGCTACGGGGTGCCAAATGAGATCATTTCGGATAATGGATCCCACTTTAAGAAAGAAGTGGTCGACTTGTTGGAAAAGTATAACGTGGCTTTTCATAAGTCATCTACGTACCGGCCGGAAACCAACGGAGCAGTTGAGGCTGCCAACAAGAACATCAAGCATATACTGCGGAAAATGGTGGAGACCTACCGAGATTGGCCAGATAAGTTGCCGTTTGCTCTGTGGGGCTACAGGACTTTAATTAGAACTTCTACCGGGGCAACTCCGTATTCGTTAGTTTACGGAATGGAGGCTGTTCTACCTATTGAAATTGAAGTTCCGTCTTTATGGGTATTGGCTGAGTGTCAGATAGCTGAGGCAGATTGGTAGCAGAGCAGGTTCGAGGAACTCATGCTCTTTGACGAGAGAAGGCTGAAAGCACTGTATCACGTTCAGAGTTATCAGCGCAGGATTGCTCGGGCTTTTAACAAGAAGGTTAAGTCCAGAAATCTAAAGGAAGGGGATTTGGTGCTCAAGGACAACCGAGCTCCCATCCACGACCCGAGGGGCAAGTTCAGACCCAATTGGACTGGTCCCTACATCATCAAAGCTATCTGGTCAGGTGGAGCTATGGTTCTAATGGACTTAGATGGCTTGGAATTTTCCCAACCGATCAACATGGACAAGTTGAAGAAATACTACCCTTGAGAGGCTCGCTAGGCCGAAAACCCGAAAGGGCGACCTAGGCAAAAGTCAGAGCACAAAAAATTAGAAAATATAAAAACTGAGCTCGCAAGGCTGAAAACCCGCAAAGGGCGGCCTTGGCAAAAGTTAGAGCGCAAAAGGAGAGTGAAAATACTCGAGCGAACCTAAGCCGGAACTACGTAAGGCTTGATTCCCATCCTTGGGATACGTAGGCAGCTTCATCCTGAAGTTCAGCCATAACACTTCCTCGATCAACTTTGTCTATTTGATCATCTCAGTCATCTCTGTCTATCAGCATTCGTTGGAATCCCCAATACAGTGCTACTCAGACTAGGGGCAACTTTCTGTTGCTGTGCAGTGCTGCGGCGCTCTTCAGACTAGGGGCAACTTTCCAGTTGCGGGGATCTGGGGTTGTGCGTCTCAGTGACAAATCTCAAGCGTGTCCAGTTCTGATCCACATCAAAAATGTTTTTGAGAAGTTTTAATAAAAGCTGACTTTGTTCAAATAATCTTTTTACAACTTCGACCATCTTTGGACCAAACGAAAAATTTTCAGTACCACAACTTTCAATTTCATTGATTTCAAAACAGAGTTCTCCTGCTCTTGCATACAATTGAAGTTGTTGTTTATTACATTCATAAAGAAAACTTGAAAGTACTAATAAAGCAATAAATCTGGGGCATAGTCAAGTCAGGTGTTCCTGCGCCCCGTCCCAGAGCTGGTCGAAGCCTCTGATGCCAAGCTGGGCCCAATCTGTGCTTCTTCGTTGAGCCAATCCATGCACTCGTTAGACAAAGTGCAACTGAAAGTAAGAGCGGGGGCCAGGAGTTCTCTCATCCTCCATGCGGTGGCCTGCCAAGCAAGCTGTGCGCCTCGGGCCGGGAATGCAGCAGGATACTCTATCCCCTCTGGCGGGCAGGTCTGATCATGGCCAAATTGGCATCGAATCCGAAATGGGAAATAGAATACACAGTGAGTGAGACCAATCAATTGAATCCCAGTCTGCCGGGGCATGTTGTAACTCATTGCCGGAAGGTCCAGCCAAGGGCACCGCCAAGCAATACGGTCTGCGGACAAACGGCACATCCAAGCGAACCACCATCCCTCATCCAAGGCATTGACTAGACGGTGCCGGAAGAAGTAGCCGCGAGCTGAATATGCTGGGCAGGAGTCCACAACTTGTAGCTTATCCATCAGCCATACCTGGGGAGGGATTGAAAAATGAGAGAGTAAAGAATAGAGAGATGTACGAGGAGAGAAGAGTGAGAATGGGGTTTTTGTGAGAAAAGACCGAGCTTGAGGGCCGAGTGATGTGAGCAATACATGAATGCGAGATTGGGTGGGAAACATTACCTGTAGTAGTAGTGGACTTCCTGCTAATCTGGTCGTCTCATGGCGATAAAAGGCGTCTAAGCCCATTAACGTCTCGGCCAGAGCCATGGCAATACAGCTCTTGCCCTCTCTCAAGCCTTGGGCAACCTCAATCAGCCGGACACTAGCCCCTCCAGAGCCTGAGACAAATAGAAAATGGGATAGCATGCACAAACAGAGGGCGTGCCGCCGGAAGCCTTGCCAGTGATGGTTGCTGCGATCACCAGCATCAGAAAATCGATTGGCCAAACTCGGAATGTCCAACATCCCGTCACAAATCAGGGACCGAGCGTCACGCATGCTGAATCCGCACATGCGCCCTAAGGATTGGGCATGACCAAAATTAAGTTGGGGCAGGAGCTCCTCGTCGCGCTCGGACTCCATTAAGGCTCGGAAGTCTTCAAAGGTAGGACATATCTCTTGCCCGGCGAAGCTAAAGACATGTGTCACCGGATTCCAAAACCTTGCCGCGGCATGAAGAAACGGGAAGTGCAAGGGGGTGCGACCCAGAGTGAATAGTGCATTTATGCCAAAACCCCGGAAATTCACTTTTTCCGAGCCATCCAAGCTAGCAATCCAAGCTGTGAGGTTTTGAGCAAGAAACTCTTCCATTGGAGCAAATCAGTGTGAAAATGAGAAAAACTACGAAGTTGGGATCTTTGTAGGAGATAAGGTTGAGTGGGGGACAGGTGTCAACATTCTGTTGATCCCCTCATTTAGTGCCGGCCGGCCAAACTGTTTGCCGACCGACCATAATAGTTTGCCGACGAGGCAATTTTATGACCGGTAGCTATTCTTTGTAGCCGATGGTCTCTCCCCCAAGCCGATGAGCTTCCTTCCGGTTTCCTAAGCTGTTTATGCTAAGCATCAGGGAATTTCACCACCTCCAACCCCTCCCCGATGATCGATCCTTGCGGGGGCACGTCGGTCCGATTGACAACTTATTGTGCATTTGCCTATCAAGTTGTATTTTCACCTTCTTTGAGCTTTTGATTTGTTTATTGAGTTGTACTCACGCTTGTTTGGTTATATTATGTCTTTGTTTTGCTTATCGAGTTGTAAGTCGGTCCACTACCTAATTATTACGATGCAAATTTCCAAAATGAGTTCAATTTCGTTCACATTGTGGTGTGATACCTTGCGATGCGATGCATAAGAAGTTTACAAATGCAACATCTTTTGAACAAACTGAATTGTTTCATTCCCATCACGTGTTTTGCAAAAGGTGTAACTCTGAAAAAGAATAAAACCTGCCCGAGGCAGTGCAATGTGCTTAAATTACTAGTAAAAAGGAAAGTAAAGCATAGAGGGACAAGGAAGCAAAGTATCAAAATTGATGCCAGTAAAACTCCCCTTTGCGGTCAACGTACCCTCCGTACCTCTGTTCGGGTCAACGACGCGTTTGCGCACCTTCGTTACTTTAAACCATGTGAGGACGCGCACTTTTGAAATGTGAACCTTCGAGTTGACCTCAGGCCACAACTTCTGCGAACAATGCTCAATGCGCGTGAGGAATGTCCCACCCTGTATCCTTTTCATACCTTGTGAATTCCTCAAATTGTTTCAATCATATTGTGTAACAATACATCTCATCACCTGCGTAGACCGCATGCTTTGATTGCGTAGACCGCATCTTAATTTCATTACTTGCGTAAACCGCATGCTTTGATTGCGTAGACTGCATCTTAATTCCATTACCTGCGTAGACCGCATGCTTTGATTGCGTAGACCGCATCTTAATTTCATTACCTGCGTAGACCGCATGCTTTGATTGCGTAGACCGCATCTTAATTTCATTACTTGCGTAGACCGCATGCTTTGATTGCGTAGACCGCATCTTAATTCCATTACCTTCGTAGACCGCATGCTTTGATTGCGTAGACCGCATCTTAATTTCATTACCTGCGTAGACCGCATGCTTTGATTGCGTAGACCGCATCTTAATTCCATTACCTGCGTAGACCGCATGCTTTGATTGCGTAGACCGCATGCTTTGATTGCGTAGACCGCATCTTAATTCCATTACCTGCGTAGACCGCATGCTTTGATTGCGTAGACCGCATCTTAATTCCATTACCTGCGTAGACCGCATACTTTGATTGCGTAGACCGCATCTTAATTCCATTACCTGCGTAGACCGCATGCTTTGATTGCGTAGACCGCATCTTAATTTCATTACTTGCGTAGACCGCATGCTTTGATTGCGTAGACCGCATCTTAATTCCATTACCTGCGTAGACCGCATGCTTTGATTGCGTAGACCGCATCTTAATTTCATTACTTGCGTAGACCGCATGCTTTGCTTGCGTAGACCGCATATTTATTTCATTACCTGCGTAGATTGCATGTTTTGATTGCGTAGACCACATCTTAATTTCATTACCTGCGTAGACCGCATGTCTTGATTGCGTGGACCGCATCTTGATTAACTTTATTACCTGCGTAGACCACATGTTTTGATTGCGTAGACCGCATGATTATTTTAATTTCATCACCTGCGTAGACCGCATGTGTTAATTGCGTAGACCGCATTCTCGTTAATTTCATTGCTTGCGTAGACCGCATGCTTATGATCAATTTCATTACCAGCATAGACCACATGCTCCACTTACATGTTCGTATTTCCACAGCATTGTTATGCTCCCCACTTGCTTTGCGCTGTCACTCATTTCGAGTATACCACTATGCATGTTGTTAACAATTTTGTACCTGTTAGGTTTGTTTTCTTTGCAGGCACGATATTGTATGTACGGTTCATTTGAGGTTGGTGCAACCAGACGAGCCGCACAAGTATTGTATCTCCCGAGTGAGACGTATTGAGAATGGCATAATTCTCTTACATCCTTTTCTGCATTATAGTGTAGTTTGATGTGTGCTAGCTTAAAACTGTCGCATGTATGCTTCGTTACAGCTTTCTTTGCATGATCATAAGTTATGTCCGGCTCTCTGCATTGTCTTGCATTTTGCCCCTGCCTTCGGGCGCATATCTTGTTTGTCTTGCATGTTTGTCTAAGTCTTCGGCCTTGTCAAAAATGGGTCATCTCTGGGCTTTGACATTCACTCCCGTCATTGTTATGACTTTCGAGTTCTGTCAAAGAGGGGCAACTGTAGACACCCCATTTTTGACCGTCCTTGAGACTTGGACGTCACCGCTTGGAACACTCGGTGATTATTCATGTATGTGTTCGTTTAGAGTTCCCGGAGGTTTCGGCTCACGCGCCCTGCCTCAGGATCTCCGAACTTGACCGTTTAGTGTCTGGTTTCACACCGAACACTTGTGTTTTCCCTTGAAAGGGCAGGGAATGCCTTGTGAGGCATCCCCACACACCACCGGCAGTGGCTAGAGGCCACCGGCCGGTCTTTTGCTTCCATCGGCACATTTTGTTGCCGGTTGGCACTCTTTTTTGTCGAAACAACTTTTTTGGGCAGCCGACCACTGTTCATCCACTTTATGGAGATATTTTGTGCTCCATACACGTGTATGGAGGGATCTCCCTCTAAGCAAGCTTGTTGTATAAGTTTTGCAAGAGGGAGTATTATAAGAGAGAGGGCCTTCCTCTTTGATCTAGGTTAGAAAGTTGGAACCAAAAACCAGAGCTTAGAGATATAGATACATATTATCTCTATATCTCCCTCTCTCTCCTCCTTTGTGTGTGTTTCTTAGCTCAAAAGTGTGTTTTTACCTTACTTTTGCACCATTACACACACTATTACACCTTGCTCCGAGATTGAGGGACTTGGGGGGTTGTTTCTTGAGTTTTTGTACTGGTTTTGATCAAAAGGAGAGGGCTAGACCATTTG
Source organism: Camellia sinensis (assembly GCF_055761805.1). Lineage (NCBI taxonomy): Eukaryota > Viridiplantae > Streptophyta > Magnoliopsida > Ericales > Theaceae > Camellia > Camellia sinensis. The sequence goes on along the minus strand of NW_028128989.1, from coordinate 6,061,900 downwards.
TTCTTCAAAGGTTCTTCAAGGGTGAGCATCTTGTCTTATATTCCCCAAACTTGCAATCATCTTTTACCTATTTTGTTTTTTGATTTAGCTTTTGTATATAACATGAAAAAGGCCTATATTTTCATGCTTTAGAACTTTCATTAAGGTTGTTTGGTGTTTTGAGTGCAAACTCATTCTATTAGGCCTTGTTTGACCACTTTTGTTGCCTCTTTGGTTAAGCTTTGGTCATCTTTGTATTTTGATCTCTTCACCACTGAAAATCAGTGTATTTTTAGTGTTAAAAAAGTCGGTTTGAAGTCTTGCATAGGGGAGGGACACCCCTCTCCCTTTATGGTCTTGTTTCCTTGAGTTGTGGCCCAAAAGGGTGACGTGCATGCTTGCTTGGTTTTTGCTTCATTTCAGAACTTTTTGGGTGTTTTTAGATCATGTGAAATCTCTGTTTTTGGCCGGATTTGTGCCTCCTTGTATGCTTGTAATACTTGCTTTGTATTGCTCCATTTGGCCTAGAAGCGTCCCTTGTGTTTAGACCATGATTTTTGCATGTGTTGGTTTGGTTCCTTGAAGATGTTAGCACTATTTTTCCATGCTTAAAGTCTGTTGGCTATCCATTTGGTCATGTTTGACATGTTTGATATGGTTGCCATGCATTTTGGCTTGTGAGCCCTCAAGTATATGAGTCACTAGCATGCCTTAGTTGATCCACTTTAATGAGTTGAAGTTGTTTGCCATGATATTTTAGTCCAAGAATCATGTTTGTATGTGTGCATGCTTGACCTCTTTTATGCCTTGAGGGAGTACTCTTTTATGCCTAGGAATGAGTCTTGGTGGTAGCATTTCATGGGAGGTATTGTAGCTGCCATACTAGGAGGTTTTGGAGTACCATTTTGCATGTAAAAACTCTGTTTTTGCTTGTCTAAATCATGCCATGATTTGGTCTTGTTCTTGGAAGTGAAGTGGCCCTTTTGGTGCCTTAGCCTTGGGTCTATTGGTTTGCATGTTGACATGAGAGTTTGTTCACCATTTTGAGCACTTTTGGTGTTGTTTTGAGGTGAGTCAAGGCCTGCACTTTTGTTACTTTAAGGCCTTCTTGCATGCTTGTCCCTTGTTTGCTGCATAATTGTCTCATAAATGTGTAGTCCCATGCTAACTTCATGGTAAATTGGTCCATGTTTGCATCACACTTGCATCTTGCATGCTAGCATTGCATACTTGTCATATTTGTTGCATAACATTTGGCATGTCTTGCATATTTAGCATCATGTTGCATCTTGAGTCTTGTGAGCATAACATGCATTGCATCATTTGGCTTGGGGTGTCAAGCCAAATATGAGGGTCAAGGGACATTCATACTTCAAGTGATGTAATGTACCTTGATTCTCGGTCACCGGGGCCTTTGACTCCAACTTGATAAGGCTTCGGTTCTCATTTTGTTTGTTGCATACATTTTTATATCAAATGGCAAATTTGATTCTTTGAGCCACCATGCACCATTGATGGTTCGGGGATCGAAGGACATGCTTCCTTGAGTTCAAAGCATGATAGGAAGCATGACCATGCTCACATGTGCCTGAAAACCCCATGCCATGCACTGTCTGTTCTCTGTTTGCTGTCAAACTGTCTTCTGCAGGAAGTTCCTGCCGACCGGCAGAATTTGGTGCCGACCGGCAAACTTTGAAGTGCCGATGAGTCCAAGAACAGCCGGTGGAAATTGTAGAGTGCCGGTGGGAATTCTGTCTGGCCGGTGGTGCCCTGCAGAGTGTAAGGAACCTGCTCCTGGACTTCAGCAATTTTCAGAGAGACGAGGCAGTACAAACAGAGGCGGCAGGGGTACGGTACGGGTTTTTCGGGCGAGCCAAGTTCCGAGCATGCATCATCTGCGCACCCCGAGGCAGAGGCTGTGGCCACCCTCTTCTTTCTTTTGCTTCCTTTCTTTTAATTAATTAGGAAATTTTGTAATAGTTTTATTTGTTTATTATTTTGGGACTGTAATATTTATTTGGTCCCTCTGAGTGAGGGCAAATCTGTAATAAGTGTGCGTGGGTGGTGTGTATGTCTTTCAATCCCCACTTCTTTCTTCCCTTTTATTTACCTGCTTATGATGGTAGATTAGGGCATCTTTAAAATTAGCATACCTTATGCTATGCATGTGTGCATCCATGCATTTATATTGCATGCATTAGGCTCGGTACATCACGCTAACTGCATTTTTACCTCAATTCAAAAATTGGATATGTGATAGTTGATTGCATTTCATATGCCATGCTTAGATTAGCCGAGCCTATCTAATTGCATCCTGTATGTGTTGCATTAGGCAAATTAACATGAACTAGGACACGCATGTTTGCTAACTAGTTTACTATTTTGGCACGGAGTACGATGTAAGTATTTATGCTTTAGCATCTCGCATGCGTGTGAATGTTAATATGACAGTATGCTTACCATGCGGCTAAATGCTTATGTGTTAAACTGTTTGAAATGCCTGTGGGTGGAGGTTGGATTGTTTGAGTTGGAAAAACTCATTAAGATCCGTGTTTTAGCCTACTTGCGAGTTGCAAATTCCAAAGCATTTTCAAAACAAACGGATATGCAATGTTTCTTTCCAAATTAGGCAATCTAGTCTATACTTGTTTGCTGCGCGCATAACATAGTAATTCTAGGCTAATAACCGGTTTAAGAACACATAAACGTTTTCAAAATTGGATATCACGGTTAGTAGAGGCCGGTCTTCGGACCGGGCGAAAGGGGGTGCTCATAGCTGACCTTCCCCGATCGTACCCAAGCTCCCGAGCCGAGACAACTCCGGTGATGACGGACATGTGGCCTTCGGCACCGAGTCAGGGTTTCCTAAATTCTCTCATAAAAAATATTTAGGTGGCGACTCTGTATCTGGCAAAGCAGTCCATGTTTGGCACTTCTTTTCAAAAAATCTGTTTCTCAAAATGATTTGCCGGATTTGGACTCTTTGGTTCAGATTTAGAACCATGACACAAATCGAGAGTCCGAACTGTAGCGCGGGTCCCTCGCGAGCTTGTTACACCATCTCAGCATGTTTTCGGTGTTACTTTGCCATGTTACAACTCTGATTTTTGTTGGTAGAGTCACCTCTTACTTGGTTTTGGTATGTGTAGTGTAATCTCATCCATTGGCTTTGCATGCATCATGCTTAATGCCTCCCATTCTAGCTTGTTTTGGCTACACTTCATCATGTTTCTAGCATTGTTTTGGCCTTCCTTAGGACTGTTTTGAGTAATCTTGGTCCTTCGGGGCTTGCTTGATATGGCTTTGGTGCAAGTACCTTAGCTAGTCTTGAGTTTTGAGCACCGTAGTATGCTATGTTTGTAATGATTGCATGTTTGGGCAACGTTTAACATGTTATTTTAGAGCGTATACATGTGTCATGTTCTTACATCTTTCATTCCTTGAGAGCTTTTGAGAGTTGTGTTTAGTGCCTAGCTTGCGAGCCAATGCATGAGCATGTTGTTGTAGCTTTTGGTGCTTCATTTTAAGCAGGATTTTGCCACTGTTTTGGCATGCATGGGGTCTGTTTGGTGTTGGTTTAGTCCATCGAGCACTGCTTTGCATGATTCTAGTGTTGTGTCCTTCACTAGCTTTTAATGCTTAAGTGTTCTAGTATGTTGTGCATGAGTGTTTGCACGTTAGAGTCTTGCATTTCATGCCAAGATTAGCATGTTGTTTACATGTCATGTTGCTTGCTTTACATTGTGTTCACTCGGATATTGTGTTGAACACAAGGTGGATTAGTTCATTTCATACTTGAAGTGATGAAGTGAGCTAATCTCCCTTGGTCTCCATTGCCTTTGATCTCTCATGATAAGGAGATGGTCTAAGTGTCTTGTTTTTCATGCACTTATTGAATTTGTACATGTTGGATCTTTGGCCATTATGCGTTGAGATGCTTGATTGATGGTTTTGGATCCAACAGTGCCTCTCCCTTGATGTTTTGAGGTGATATGGAGGGGTATGGCACATACATGTCATTGGGAGACCCTCCATTTCCTCTCTTTTGAGCTCTGTTGCAGAATGGAGTTTCAGTACATCAGTGGCCGGCAGTGCCTTATTGATGGCCAACACCTCTTCATCTGTGATCGGCACTGCACATCCTTGCCCGGCAGGAGGGTCGGCAGTCACCATTCACGGCCAGCAGGCCACTGGTGCATTCCCTAGCAATGATTTGGTAAGGTTCAGCAGCAAATTCTTGAGGACACCCTGTAGACAGAGCCTCAAGAGAGCAAATCAGAAGGCTTTTTGGGGCGAGAAACCGAATGCGTGCATGCATCTTCAAACAAAGCTGGAGCAGCTTAGTTTAAAGCTTTATTTGTTAATTAGCTTGAATTTGTAATTTGATTAATTTGTTAATTAGTTAAATGTTATAATAATTTAGTGGCTTAGTTTAGCTATTTCTTTATTGGTTTATAATAATTAGTCTAATTAGCTTAATTAGATTAGTTGATTAGCTTAGCTTAAATTAGCATAGCTTATTCATTTGGACCCGCCGTCGAGATGGAAAATGTTGTAATAAGTGTGCGTGAGTGTGTGAATGTCTTCCAAGCCCACATCTTTCTCCTTTTTATTTACCAGCTTTTGATGGTTAGTTTTAGGGCATGTTTCAATTAGCATACTTATGCTTTGCATGCGTGCATCATTCATTCGTATTGAATGCACCGGGCTCGGCGCATCGTTCAAGATGCATTGTATTTCAATTCCTATTTGAATACATGTATCAAGTGTAGCATTCATATGTCATGTTAGATAGCTGAGCCTATTTTAGTTGGACTTCCGCATGCGTTGCATTAGGCATCTTGTATAGTTAGGATCATGCATGATTTCTAATTAGCTTCTTTTTTGGCTCGGAGTACACTGTAAGTGTTTATGCTTTAACATTCTTGCATGTGTGTAAATGATTGCCATGATAGTAGTGATGGCAATAAAAACCGTACCCAATGGTTACCCATGGAGATCCTACCCGAAATAAGTGGGTTTCCCCTATTTTTCTATCCATCGGGTCAGTGGGTAATCTGATTTAATTCCCCATCGGGGAATGGGTAGGGGAATGGGTCATCTCATTTCTCCGTATGTTTTGACACCCTCTGTTCAATTGTTCATAGCTAGGGTTTTCTCACTCTCTCTCACCACTCCTACTCTCCCACTCCCACTCCAAATCAGAGTTAAGCATCGAAAGCAGCTTGAGTTCCAGTATCAAAAGCAGAGTTCTCCGGCGATCTCGTTGGCGCTTAACACAGTTCTCCAACGTGGTGAGTTCGATCTCTCGTTTCTCTCTCTCTCTCTCTTAGTTCGGCTATTTTTGCTTTGTTTTTGGGTCTGATTGAGTAACCCATATGGGCAAATACCTAGTTGACGATTGATTTTTGGGGAAATTTATTTTAAACTTTTGATTGATTGTCCTGGTTATTTACAAACTTGATGCTTCAGATACTGCAATTTGATGGCAAACACACGTCAAAATAGAACTTCCATAATTAACAACTTTCATTCTGTCTCAATGTCAAACTTATAAGTCATAATGGGTGTTTTAGTTGAAAATGAAAGGAGAATGAAGGGATACATCTTCCTATATAGAAATTCTGTACAGAATTTTTGTTTGTACACCATCATCCTAACATAAAAAAACTAATGCTGTCATAATTTTTACCTTGCCACTGCCTAACCCAGTTCATCAATCATTGGATGAATCCTAGGGCCTCTGAGACAAATCTCATCTGGGTTTCCAAAAACCAGGTATGTAAATGACTTTTAATCTAGCAAAACATAAAAATTACAATCTAAACAAAACTAACAGATTAAAATTTTTAGTTGGAGCAATTGAGGGTAGAGGTAAATCACCTGCCATTTAACTACTATTTGTCCGATGTGGTTATAATGTCAAAAGGTTTTGAAAAACAAAATACCAACTACGGATGAAAAGCTGAAGAAAATCAAATATATACGTTGAATCATATATAAAGTAGTAGATGTGGACTTTAGAAAGAAGCCCTCCCATTCCCATTTGCAATATACCTGCAGATGATTGTTTATGTCCCCCCCACACTGATCCTTTTATTTGAATTTCAGGATTTGTATCATATTATCAACCTTTCTTTGACAATCTCTATAACCCTCCAATTTATATATATATATATATATATATATATTATGTGACCTTTTCAATAAATATATTTCCACATTGTTGGGATTGCATCGGATTGGATTGGATTGGATCTTAACAGTTCCAATTATCCATGTTTCAATGACTTACGTTGTGTTTGATTAGGGGATTTGAAGAGGAATTTGGAAAGAAAAAGGGGAAAGATGTGTAAAATTAAGTGAAATTTAAATATATTTTATTCATATTTTACCTATATTTTTCATTTTCTTTTTTAAATCATTCCTCAAGTCTCCCAACCAGACGCAGCTTTAGGACTAACATAAAAGAGACTCACTTTATCCTACTTGACTTCATGTGTGTTTTGTTGAGTGCAGGTGATTATGACCCAATAATCCCCCCTTTTTTTTCTTTTGCGTGCTCTTCAAACCAAACACCTCTCAGTATTGTACCAAATATCTATAAAGCAGAGAGATGATGGTTGATTATTAGTGAGAGAGAAGTTGGTGACTCTTAAGAAAAATAAAATAAACATTTAATTGTATTTGTATGATAGAAAAATCATCACTTGTGTTGCGCATTACAAATTATAATGTTTTTAATATATATATATATATATATAATTAATGGTGTAGTAGAGAGATGTTGACATTAGAAAGCAGGACTAAAAGTTGGATTGGCCATTCAGGTGCTTAAGCTGTCCAAATCTAGTGCTGGTTATGTCCTGGATTGATTCTCTATTTAAATCATGTAAAAATATAGATAGATGATTCAATGATTATGAATATTTTGAGATGGGAGAATAAAAGAATTTGTTATAAAAATTTAGTGCACAATTATGATAGTTGACAATCAAGAAAAATTAAAATTTAAGTTTTTAATTAATAATGCTACAGTGATTATATTTAAATACAAAATTTTAGATGTAAGTTTTGGGGCTGTTAAACTAATATATTAATCACAAATCTATGGTATGAAAGATTTTAATACTCAAACTGTTATTTTTCTATCTTTTGTGCTATAATATCCAAAATCGATCGGACTCCTCCATACATTTTGGTTACTTCCATTTTTATATGTATGTTAACTTTAAGAAGAAGAAAAAAAATCGTATCCAATATAAGGGCACCCCAGAATTAATTAGGCATCCTCAAAAATCTTACATATCTCACCTTGTGTAATCCATCAAAATGTCTCATGTTGATTTTCCACAAGTTTATGACAATATGTGAAATCATATTTAAAAAGGATTTTTTTTGTGAAAAATCCTTCAATCTCAAGTTTTATTGTATGGTTGAATTATGATGGACATATAAATGTTCTGAAATAGGCCTATATAAAGTAATGTGGTTGGGCAAATCTAGCTCAGTTATTGATATTGAGTGAATAGATCTTCCATTTGTATCTATGTGAATCCAATTTTAGTTGAATTGAACTTGTTAATATAAATTGTTGGATGTTTGTTCCTTATATGGGTATGAAATCCATGTTCTAATCATTTGGTGTAACTCAATTTCTTAGAATTTGTTATTTCTTCTCTTGTTTTTTCCTTTTTTATGCAAAAATGTTGTTAGGGAATATCAATATGATTGTGTTTGTTCTAATTTATGTTCTTTAGGATTTTTAAGCATTGATAATGTCAGAAGTTGGAGCAAACTCTCAAGCAAACTCCCAACTACCCGTTGATGGTTTACAAGCATCAATATCGGTTGAGAGTGAGACCTCTCTACCATCACAGCCTCCCCTCCCCAATCAAAATGTGCTTGATGTAGATGATTCTGATTCTAGTTTAGCTACTAGAAAAAACCCTAGTTTTGTGTGGCAACACTTTAAGAAAGAAAAAATTGATGGCGTGTGGAAAGCCATATGTAATTATTGTAAGAAGCATCTTGGGGGTAATCCGAAGCATGGAACTTCACATTTGCGTGATCACTATAGGAGTTGTCTTAAGAAAAGGAAGGGAATGGACATGAGACAAAGAGTTTTAACTAGCAACTTTAACAAGGAGAGTCCGAAAGTCTCTTATAGTTTTGATGAAGATATTGCTAGGAGAGAGCTTTCAAATGCCATAATCTTGCATGAATACCCTTTGTCTATTGTGGATCATATTGGGTTCAAAAGATATTCTATGGCACTTCAACCATTGTTTAAAGTACCTTCTCGAAACACAATAAAAAGTGATATTTTGAAGATCTATGACAATGAGAAGGAGAAGATAATGAGATTGGTACAGAGCAATCAAAGTAAAGTGGCAATCACAACTGATATGTGGACTTCTAGTAATCAAAAGAAAGGGTCCATGGCGGTCACAGCACACTTTATTGATGATTCTTGGTCATTGCAAAGCCGTATTTTGAGGTATATTTTTGCATATAAATTAATTTATGCTTTATTACAGATTGTTATTGCATCATATATTATATGCATATAAATTAATTTATGTTTTAAATTATGATTTTAGGTTCATTTATGTGCCATGTCCACACACAAAAGAAGTTCTTTGTGATATTTTGCTCAATTGTTTGATGGATTGGGATCTTGATAGAAAAGTGTCTGCCATCACTGTTGATAATTGTTCCACCAATGATGCGATGATTAACATTTTGTTGGATAAATTGGATAGTAGTTCTCTTCTTTTGGGTGGGACTTTGTTTCATATGCGTTGTTGCGCACATATTCTCAATTTGATTGTCAAAGATGGATTGGATGTGATAAGAGTAGGTGTAGAGAAAATTCGGGATAGTGTAGCTTATTGGACAGCAACTCCTAAAAGAGTAGAAAAATTTGAAGAAACAGCTCGTCAAGTAAAAAATTTGAATACTAAAAAGATGGGACTTGATTGTGCTACTAGGTGGAATTCAACATATTTGATGCTTCAAACTGCCTTGTTATATAAGGATGTATTTTACCGTTTGAAATATAAAGAGACCCAATATACAACATTGCCAAGTGAGGAGGAGTGGGAGTTCGCTAGAGAAATTTGTGGGAGATTTAAAATATTTTATAGAGCAACTGAATTGTTTTCTGCAACTAAATATCCCACAGCTAATGTTGCTTTTCCAAATTTATGTGAGATTAGGATAACTATCTCCCAATGGCTCTCTTGTTCAATTGAGGTTGTTAGATCAATGGCATCAAAAATGTTGGGAAAGTTTGACAAATATTGGGTTATTATACATGGTCTTATAGGGGTTGCTGTTGTACTTGATCCTAGGTACAAACTTAGTGTGTTGGAGTTTTATTTTGATAAACTTTATGGAGATACAGCTGAAGAGGAAATTGCGAAGATTCGCCAACTTTGTTATGATTTGTTGCAAGAGTATCAACGAAAACTTAGTTTGGGAACTGATGCTAATGTTGAATCTTCTACAAGTTTAAATTTTGGGGATTCAGAGGTAGTTTCAGATTATGATTTGTTTATTAGTAGAAAGCGAAGAAAAAAAGTCAACAATGTAACATCAGAGTTAGACCATTATTTAGAAGAGGATGTTGTGACAAGAACTCCTAATTTTGATGTGTTGACTTGGTGGAAATCAAATGCATCAAAGTATCCAACCTTACAGGCAATAGCTAGGGATTTTTTGGCTATTCCGGTATCCACTGTTGCTTCGGAGTCTGCATTTAGCACTAGTGGTAGGTTGGTGAGCCCGTATCGGAGTAGACTTCATCCAGATACTTTGGAAGCATTGATGTGTGCACAGAGTTGGTTGTGGGCTGTAGAGATGCAAGGTACTTAAATAAATCAATATGTAATTATTTTTAAAATAAATATATTTTCATTGAATAGTCTTAGTACTTAATTTTTTTTCTTATTTTTCAGGTAATTCAACATTGGAATCAGTTGGTTATGCTACTATATATGATGAGATGGATGTGAATCAAAGTTGATCTTTCTTTTGCATTTCTCTTGTTGGACGGCTCAAACTTTCATAGTAGGATCTTTTTACATGTTATACATTGTCTTTCAATATATAGATGTGAATTAGAGTCGAGCAACGTTGTTTTCTTTGATCTTTATTATCCTTGTGTAGGTTTTGTTGCTGGAGCGTTGCTGCTGTTGAAATGCTACTGCTGCTAGAGTGTTGCTGTTGTAAGAAACTTGTAAAGACTTGGAGTTGAAATGTTAAAGAATGCACTTTGTTGAATTGGGAGCTGAAATGCCAAAGAATGTGCATTGGGAGTTTAGTGTGTTTTGCTTCTAGTTGAATTAAGCCTTACTATGAACATCTAACTACTTTAATAATTTTGTGCAATTCGTTTATGATGTTTACAATTACACAGTTAGATATTTTGATATACATGTGTATTTAGAGTGAAGTTATCCATATGTGGGTTTTGGTTGGCAAAATGTTTTTGACATTATTTTGTTGGTACTGTCTTTAAGATCTTTGTTGTGCATTTTGATTTGTTACAATTTTTTTATTTTTTTGTGTGCTACCGTTGGGATGAACATGGGTAGCTATGTATTAGTGTTGTTGATAGAGATCAACAAACAATTCCTTATTTATGCCGTGATGCAATTTATTATGGGTCTTATAACACTTTCTTCAAACAGGTTCTTTCACATTTTATTTTTTCAAACAGGTAACATTATAAATAGGTTCTTATAACATGTAGGGACGAGAGAGAGAGAGAGAGAGAGAGAGAGAGAGAGAGAGAGATGGTTGTAATTTTTTTTAATCTTCTACGTTCTTTCACATTTTTTTTAAATTACTAAAACTTATTTGATTGTCTCAAAATTATATATTTGATTATTATAAAACAAACTTTTTAATTAATTAATTCATATGTATTTGATTTTGTTGTTGAATCAAATAAAATAAAATAAGATTGAATGTATATTTAGCTTTTGTTGTGAACCTTAAAAAAAATTTAAAAAAAATAAAAACATAAGTTGTTAACATTAAATATATTAAAAAAGAAAGAAAAAAGATTAAAGGTATATTTAGTTTTTGTTGTGAACCTTAAAAAAAAAAAAAAAAAAAAAAAAAGTTGTTAACATTAAATATATTAAAAAAGAAAGAAAAAAGATTGAAGGTATATTTAGTTTTTGTTGTGAACTTAAAAAAAAAAAAAAAAAAAAAAAAAAAAAAAAAAAAAATTAACATTAAATATATTAAAAAAGAAAGAAAAAAGATTGAAGATATATTTAGTTTTTGTTGTGAAATTAAAAATAAAAAAATAAAAAATAAAAAAAAAAAGTGGTTGCTAACATTAAATATAAAAAATAAAAATGGGGATTAAAGTGGGTTGGGGAAAATCCAAACCCATTAGGAAATGGGGAGAGTGGTACCCATGGGGAATGGGGAATAGGGAATGGGGAAAATTTATTATAGGGGAATGGGGATGGGGATGGGGAATTAATATCCACCCCATTTATCCCCATTGTCATCCCTACATGATAGCATGCTTGCCATGAGGCTAATTGCTTAATTGATTAACGACATGAATGCCTGTGGATGAAGTCTTCATTGCTTGAATTGGAACAATTCATCAAAATGTGCATTTTAAGCCCACTTTGCAGAGTGGCAAAATCATGTTGTTTTCTAAGCCCACTTGAGGGTGGCAAATTCACGTCTTAGCCTACTTGCGAGTAGCACTTTCAAACCATTTTCAAAAAACAAACATGAGATGTTTTATTCCAATTCTCGCGATTGAGTCTATGCTTGTATGTTGTGCGCATCACGTAGTAAGTTAGCTAATAAATCAGAATAAGAACACATTTGTTTTCAAAAATAACATATCATGTTAGCAGAGGCCGATCTTTGATCAAGCGAGCGGGGGTGCTCATTTCAGGACCTTCCCCTCTCGTACCAAGTTCTCAAGCCGAGGCAACTTTGGTGATGACGGACACATGGCCTTAGGCACGAGTCAGGGTTTCCTAAATTTTTCCAAAATAAAATATTTAGGTGGCGACTCTAAAATCTGCCAAAGTAGTCCATGTTTGGCGCTTTTGATTAAAATCAATTTTCCAAAATGATTTGCCAGATTTGGACTCTTTGGTGATTTATCAGTCTCACATTGCACTTTGTGAGATCAGATTCAGAATCGTGACAGGAGTCCGAACTGTAGTAGCTATGAACACGATTCGCGCCCTCGCGCGCGGAGCGAGTTCGGGCAGTCTGCAGTTTCTGGCGACTTTGCTAGGGATTTAGAGAACTCATGATATGTTGTTTTATCTACATTTATGTGATTCTTTGCATTGCATTTGCATTGGTGCGCCTAAGTCATAGTGTTTGCCATCTCCGTAGGGGTGTTTTGGCTCTCACTTTCTTGCTATGTGTTTTTAGAGTGTGTCTCTACAGGAATATATGTATCAGTTTGCAAGTCTGGGTATCAGTCTGAGGATATCAGTGTTTGAGAATATCTGTTTTAAGGTAGACGTCAGTATGGAGCACAGTCATTCAACTATGCTCATATCTGATCTGGTGAAATCAGGCTGAGATGCAACCTGTTTTCCTTTTTTACAAGGTAGTCCTGGAACTATAGCTTCAGAAGGCTCCGATATCCCCCGGGTACATTGGACTTGTGTTGATAGACTTTGTTAGGTTTGTGATTTAGTGCAAAAGGGCAACCAGTGTTTCCTTCGTTGGGGCAAGGTAAAGAAAGGCCAAACAAGGCTCATCAGTCCTACTGTTTCGGCATTTATCAGCAAGGTTATCGTCGCACCAGGTCCTGCAAAGTCTATCGACACTAGATCGATGAATATGGGGGATAATATGATTATGTGATCGGGGGATGAACCACCTGTGGATGGCGCTCAGTTTACTCCAGATGTGATGGATGGCCCGCACTGTTTTGAGCATTGCGCAAATACTAGTTTTTGTACTTTTTGATTTGGGTATTAGGTCAGTCTTGTTGTGTTGTTTTGAGTCTGTCTTGTTGTATCGAGTCAGTCCTGTTATGTCGGGAGTCAGGTGATTTCAGGGGTGTTACCTCGAACATCACTATTTTGTTTTGTGTTTGTCTTTTACACCCTTTCTTTGCGTCTATTTCTGCGATTGAGCCAGTTATGCCAGACGATTTGAATGAAACAGTAGTGATTTTCACCCTTTTGCGTCTACTTCTACTTGCGCCAGTTGTGCCAGAAGATTTGAATGAGACGGCAGTGCTTTTCACCTACTTTTCTGTGCCTCGAAATCATTGCATAGACCTAAGTTTTTCAAAACTTTTTGAACGATGTGATGATAACAAAGAGGGAGGAATTCCTCGAGATTTGCAAAAATTTGATCAATTGAGAGAATGAAAGGCATGCTAAGTCCTTAATGAATGAGATCATGTTTGTTAATGTAAGTACTGAGAAGGATCCTGGCTTGATCCAGATTGGTTCTACACTGTCTTCAACGCGAGCGAATAGTCGCTTTCTTAAAAGATTTCAAAAAAAAAATGTTTTGCGTGGTCCTGCGAAGACTTGTGTGGAATCGCTCTTGAGATTGTGCAGCATATGATCGCTCTCATGCCTCAAGACTCAACCCATTTTTTGGGTTTCAAACCTTGAACTTGGATTTAGAATGTTCAACGGTCAACCATAATGTAAGGCTTGTATGGCCTGATCAGAAGCAACCCTTGAACTAGGGGCAAGAAGATCAGATGTGATCAAAGGAAGCTCGCAAAGCTGGATGAGAAGCAACCCTTGAACTAGAGGCAAAAAAAAATGTCAGATGTGCTCGAAGAGTAAAAAAAAATTGGGACATTTCTCAAGCTAACGAAGATCGGCAAGAATGCCAAATCCCAGAATGGAGAAAAGAAGAAAGTTTTGTTGAAGGACAATCGAGTTCCTATCCACAACATTAGGGGCAAATTCAGCCCCCATTGGATGTACTTCTACATCATCAACGAACAGAAGCCATTCTCTTGGATTCAGATGGCTTTGAGATCCTAAAACCATTTGACATAGACAGGTTACACTTTTTACCCTTGAGAGGCTCGCTGGGCCGAAAACCCGGAAGGGCGACCCAGGCAAAAGTTAGAGCAAGAAAAAGAACAAAAAGAACAAAAAAGAAAAAATGCAAAGAATGAAAAAAGAAAAGAAGAAAAATGAAGAAAATGAAAGATTAAAAAAGAAAAAAGAAGAAAGAAGAAAAGAAATGAAAAGAAGAAAAGAAATGGAAAAGAAAAACAGAGCTCGCAAGGTTGAAAACCCGGAAGGGCGACCTTGGCAAAAGTTAGAGCGCAAAAGGAGAGGTTAATACCCGAGTATACCTTAACCTGGAACTACGTCAGGCCTGATTCCCATCTTTGGGATACGTAGGCAACTTCATCTTGAAGTTCGGCCCTAATCATTTTCAGTCTGCTTGGCTCATCCATGTTGATTGGTTTATCCGTGTTCAACTCGGCTATCTTGTCCATGTGCAAATTGGCCCGTCTTCGTTCAAAATCAGTTGTTCTATTCCGTTGGAAGATTCAGCTACAAGGCAAATCAAATTCAAATCTGAGGTTGTGCATCTGAAGAGTAAATTCTATGTTGGTTGAGCAGTGGCCATTTGCAAAAACACTTTTGAGAATTTTTAATGAGGTTGACTAATTCTCTCGAAAATTATTTCATTTTTCCAAAACTGGACCGTATCTTGGACCCAAAAAAAGAAAATTTTCAGTGCTCACAACCTAAGTTGTATGATTTCGAATCAGAAAATCAAACAAGTATGTTAATCTAACTCTCATGTTGGTCAAAATTATTTTAGCAGAAAGCCAAAAACAAAAAATGGTCAAAATGATGAACTAGGGGCACAGTTGAGTTAGGTTTCCTGTCTTTTCCCCGTTGTCAACGTACTTGCCAGAAAGGGCACCATACTTGCCAGAAAAGGCACCATATTCGCCAGAAAGGGTGCAACTGAAGCTAACAACAAAGGGCTAAAAGCTCTCACATCCTCCAAGTAACGAGGTATAAAGCCAAGCATGAAGCATAAGCCAGAATAGAGCTGGATATTCGGTTCCCTCAATTGGGACAATCACTCCCAAACTGGCATCTGACCCGGAACGGGGACGTAGAAAACACAATGTGTGAAACTAATCAATTGAATACCTGGCCGGTGGGACATACCATAACTCACCTCAATCAAGCTAAGCCAAGGGCATCGTCAACCGATGTCAATTGCAGATCTACTGCGCATCTGGTCACACCGTAACCCCTCTGTGGGAGAAGTTCACTGTTGTGAGCAGAAGAATGAGAATCTAGTAGAATACTAGGGGCAAGAGTCCACAACTTCCTGTTTATCCATCAACCACCCAGGGGAGGGATAAAAAATAACAGAGATTGAAGAATAGAGAGATGTGCGCTGAGAGAAAAAGTAAGAAAAGGTCTTTTTCAGAAAATAAGAGATTGGGTGCTAGAGTGATGTGAGAATCACAAATAAGAAAGGGTGGGAAACAATACCCGGAGAAATTGGCTCCTCGTGAACCGAGAGGTCTCTCGTTGTTGGAACACATCTGTGTGTTGTGTGTGTTTTTGTTTGTCTTGATTCTTGTTTTGAGTCGTTTTGAGTGTCAATAGATTTGTTTAGGTTATGTTACCCTTGTTTTTCCCTTTGTTGAGTCGTTTTGACTGTGGTCAGTCGTAGGCTTAATACCCGGTCAAGAACTCATTTCTCATTTCAATTTCAAAAATAAATCGTTTTGTGCTCAGAGTGCTGTGCCATTCTTCACATATGTGCAAAATAGGATTTGTTCTTTCATAAAACTATAGGGTTCAACCTAGGTCATGTGAGAACAATAGAACTAGGACCTATCTGAAGCTATATAGATTCCGGACTGCAAAGCAAAAGAAAATAGTGAAAATTAGAGCATCTGAGTGTGTTTCAACTTTAGCAAATTTCGAGATTGCATTCCATATCTACCTCCTCAGGCCTTGTCAATGCTTCGAAGTATGAGTGTGCCTCCACCTCAAGCTCAAGATCAAGTCTACTTCAAGCCAGAATGGCGATCAGATACATCTTGGTTATGTTTGCAATGAGTTATGGAATGGTGCTCTCCCCAAGCACCATTCCATGCCAGGGACATCTTAGTTATGTTTGCAATGAGTTCCTAGGAGACTGACTGCGACAGTGGAAACTAGAGTTCGAATGGCTGATGCTTAGAACGCAAAGGTTCGGGATTTCTGAGACTAAAGTCTGGTTTAAATACCCAGGGGTGTATCCCCAGCTTGAAATCTGTATGGAAGCCCCATAGGTTGAGGTAGCGTGTGTGCGCCTCAATTCTGGATACTGAACCAACCTAGTCTGCCACCCCGTTGGAGAATAGGGAAAGTTGTGAATATGACCAAGAAGAAAAACGTCATTCGTCGTTTCTACATGCAGAGGCTACCCCTTGTCAGCATTTCAGGACCTTTGTACTGAGAGTTCAAGGTAAGTGTTCTAAGAACACAAGGGGAGATCCCCATCAGAGTAGAGCGATTCATCGCCACTCACCCCATGAGGTACTTTCTAAAAGCCGCTTTGTCTATTTAC
This sequence comes from Camellia sinensis, assembly GCF_055761805.1. Lineage (NCBI taxonomy): Eukaryota > Viridiplantae > Streptophyta > Magnoliopsida > Ericales > Theaceae > Camellia > Camellia sinensis. Next base: position 6,045,337 of record NW_028128989.1, on the reverse strand, counting down.
TATAATCACATCACCTTTGTGAATCTATCGCACTCATTCATTTTTGTGCATCTATCGCACTTGCATCTTTTGCACTCATTTACTTTGTGCATCTGGCACACAATTTCATTACAATTATGTATTTGTGGTATAGTCTCGTACCTATCTCTTGTACCTCAAGACGCGTGAAGCACGGCCCTGGGCGTGTTTTATCTCGGAATGTGTGGAACACGAGCCCAAGCAGTTTTTCTTGTATCTCAAGATGCGTGAACCACGGCCCTGGGCGGGTTATATCTCGGGACGTGTGGAACAGGAGCCCGAGCGATTTTTCTTGTACCTCAGGATGCGTAAAGCGCGGTCCTGGGCGTGTTTTATCTCTAGACATGTGGAACACGAGCCCGAGTAGTTTTTCTTGTATCTCAGGACGCGTGAACCGTGGCCCTGGGCGTGTTTTATCTCGGGACGTGTGGAACACAAGCCCAAGCAGTTTTTCTTGTATCTTCAGACGCGTGAAGCGCGGCTCTGGGCGTGTTTTATCTCGGGACGTGTGGAACACGAGCCCGAGCGGTTTTTCTTGTATCTCAGGACGCATGAACCGCGGCCCTGGGCGAGTTGTATCTCGAGACGTGTGGAACACGAGCCCGAGCAATTTTTCTTGTATCTCAGGACGCATGAGCCGCGGCCCTGGGCGAGTTGTATCTCGGGACGTGTGGAACACGAGCCCGAGCAGTTTTTCTTGTATCTCAGGACGCATGAAGCGTGGCCCTGGGCGTGTTTTATCTCGGGACGTGTGGAACACGAGCCCGAGCGATTTTTCTTGTATCTCAGGACACGTGAAGCGTGGCCCTGGGCGTGTTTTATCTTAGGACGTGTGGAACACGAACTCGAGTGATTTTTCTTGTATCTCAGGACGCGTGAACCGCGGCCCTGGGCAGGTTGTATCTCGTGACGTGTGGAACACGAGCCCGAGCAGTTTTTCTTATATCTCAAAACGCGTGAACCGCGGCCCTGGGCGGGTTGTATCTCTGGATGTGTGGAACACGAGCCCTAGCGGTTTTTATTGTATCTCGGGACGTGTGGAACACGAGCCCGAGTGGTTTTTCTTGTATCTCAGGATGCGTGAACCGCGGCCCTGGGAAGATTGTATCCCGGGACGTGTGGAACATGAGCCCGAACAGTTTTTCTTGTATCTTACGACGCGTGAACCGCGGCCCTGGGTGGGTTTTATCTCAAGACGCGTGAACCACGGCCCTGGACAGGTTGTATCTTGGGACGTGTGGAACACGAGCCCGAGTGGTTTTTCTTGTATCTCAGGACGCGTGAAGCGTGGCCCTAGGCATGTTTTATCTCGGGACGCGTGAAGTGCAAGCCCGAGCGATTTTTTCAGACCTTTTCTCATGATTTCAATGTGGTTAGAGTGTCCCTTTCCTCACACGATTTCAGCGTGTTTGGAATTTATCTCGGAACGTGTGAAGCGCAAGCCTGAGCGGTTTTTTTTCGGACCTATTCTCACGATTTCAGCGTGGTTAGAGTGTCCCCTTCCTCACACGGTTTCAGCATGTTTGGAATTTATCTCAGGTTGTGTTGAGTGCGCCGCTAAGCGGTTGTTTTTGGACCTCTTCTCACGATTTCAGCGTGATTAGAGCCTCCCCTTCCTCACACGATTTCAGCGTGTTTGGAATTTATCTTAAGTTGCGTGAAACGCGCTCCTGATTGGTTTTTTTTATTCTTCCTCCTCTCACGATTCCATCGTGGTTGGAGTGTGTTACCCCTTTTTGCATCTACTACTCTATTTGTTACATCCATTGCATCATCCATTTTATCGCGCGGTCTAGGAGACCTTAAATCCTCTAAAGGTGCAATTCCTTTGGTTTTTGTCGTGCCCGAACGACTTTCAGTGGTCTGGTATAGCCATCTACCTGTGTTTGCAATGAGTTCCTAGGAGATCAACTGAGACGGTGGAAAATAGAGTTCGAATGGCTGATGCCTAGAACGCAAAGGTTCGGAATTTTCGAGACTAAAGTCTGGTTTAAATACCCAAGGGTGTATCTTCGGCTTGAAATCTGTATGGAAGCCCCATAGGTTGAGGTAGCCTGTATGCGCCTCAATTCTGGATACTGAACCAACCTAGTCTATCACCCTGTTAGAGAATAGGGAAAGTTGCGACCATAGTCAGGGTGAAAAGTAGTACCTGTGGTTCGAAAATGCAAGATGCAGAAAAGGAAGATCCCCAGCAACATGAGGTAGGTCATTGCCAATTACCCTTGTAAGGTACCTTCACTTCCTAACTACTACATTATCTAGTATGTCTATTGCATTGCATATAGAATCTATCGCATGCATTTACTGCATTATCCGTTGCATCATGCATCCTTTCCATGTTAAGCTTAGTCTGGCATGCGCCCATACTGTCTTTCATTGAAACATGGTTTTGTTATTATGTGTACGCGCCTATTCCACTAAGAGAATTGTGGTATGAGGGTGTCGACACTTTTTCTGTGTTAGACGTGGTCTGTTTTATGTCCCTGCCTTGGTTAGGGAAAATGTGGTTTGGCCGCGCGCCTTATTCACTTCATCCATTGCATCCGTTGCATCGTATTTTGTTTTGTTGCATTGTACTTTATATTTAGGATCATGATCTTTCGTCAGTAGATCATTCCTTGCTTATATCATCTCACCCAATTACTTGTACTTTGTTTCTTTCTACGAAACACACAGTTCTGCATGTGCACACGCCTATTCCACTAAGAGAATTGTGGTTTGAGGGTCTCGGCACCTTTTCTATGTTAAACGTAGTTTGATTTTGCATCTCCATCCCTTTTATGATATATGTGTGGTTTTGCACTGCTTGTGGTTTGATTAATTCAATTGCATTGTATATCATATGCATTGTTTTATTGCATTGTGTATAATTTTGCATCATGTCCCTGAACTACGCTGGTTTGATTCCTTGCAAAGGGATACGTAAGCAGCTTGTGGGCACAACCATTTATTTGTCTGTATTTTGTTTGTTTGTCCAAGTCTTCGGCCTTGTCAAAAATAGGTCATCTCTAGGCTTTGACATTCATTCACATCATTTCATGACTTTCGAGCTCTGTCAAAGAGGGACAACTGTAGACACCCCATTTTTGACCGCCCTTAAGATTTGGGCGCTACTGATGGTTTACTTGGTGATGGAAGTTGTGCAGTGCAAGGGTTCGATTTCTTTGGCAAGGAGAGATGTCAAATCACCAACTTCATACCTCTTTTGGACTAAAATGATCTTCATCAAAATATTTTAGACCTTGAAACCCTCCATTTCAAAACAGTTTTTGAAAAATGATTCTACGATGTTCCGACGCTCACATTTTGTTAAATGTCGTGCTTTTCGATAAATCAAACAAGGACAAAGTGGAAATGAATGAAAGAGAGGTGAAATCTCTGAAAAAGCTTTCAAAACACCTTATTTAGGGGTTTGAAGTTGAAGAAAAAAGGAGAGGAGGGAAGAAACCAAGTTGAGGGAGAAAATAGGCATAAACCGTTAAGAGAGAGTCAAGAAGCACTCGCTAAATAAGACCTATCCGTTCATATACATAGATTTCAGCTATGGGGCCACCACCGTTGGAAAAAAGACTTCCGGGGCTTCATTTTACACTCAAGAATCTCCTAAAGACGAGTCCGGGTGGAGGAGATATGGCTAGTTAAAGTTTGGCATCAATCCGGGTAGGATCAAAACTGAGCAGCTTCACTAAAAGAGGGATATCTCTTAACATAGTTGGAATTTTCATATGAGGCTGCCACCATTGGAAAGCTAACTTCCGGGGCTATAATTTTCACACAAGAATGACCTGCAAAGGAGTCCAAATAAAGGAGTTATGCCTATTTAAAGTTGGACTTGGAGAGCATATTTTCTTTGCCAGGCACTGGTGAAGCATGCCGGCCATGGATGATGCAATGCCGGCCATTGATGATGCTTGCCAGCCACAAATGATCCCCTGCCGACCAACAATGACAAAACTCATATTTTTCCAGATCTTTACCTCCAGCTGTGTCCCATACTACTCCAGATATTTTTGGACTGATATTTTTGGCCAAAGCTCTTGTATATTGCTATATAGGAGCCATTTCCTCTCATATTCAAGGGTTGGCAAGTTTTGGGAGCCTCTCTCTCTAAAGTCTCTCTCTCTAGAATTTTGAAGAGCAAAAATTCCGGCCCTTCCCTCTAGAAGCCTCTCTCTCTTCTTGTTTTGAGCCTTAAGCTTAGAATCCTCTACACTTTTGCAAAGAGACCCTTGATCAAACTTAACCACCATTGGGCTGAGGTTATTTGAGGATCATTTGGAGCTCCTAAGGTGGTTTAAGATCAGAATTTGGACCTGTTTTGCAGCTGTGCTTCAAGGGTAAGAACTCTCTCCCTTTTAGGTTATTTTGCATGCTTGCTTCACCATCCTTTTCCCATTGTTTTGGACTATTTTGGGGCTGGTTTTGAACTGTTAGAAACTCTATTTTTGAGGCATAAAAATGGTGGTTTAAGCCTCGTTTGGGTAGTGGGTGTTTCCTCCCTTTTGCTCCTTGGCTTGTAAGGCCTTTTAAGCTATCTTTCAAGCTTTTCAAACAACTTCTTTTTGGCCTTAAAACCACTGAAGGTGGAAAGGCAGTTTTGAGGCCCAAAATGGGTGGGGGTGGTCCCCTTTCCTCTTCTCTTGTTTGCTTGTGTTGGTGGCCCTCCAAAATAGCATGTGTTTCTACTTCTTAGAGGCTTTGTTTAGGCTCATTTTCGTGACTTTTCAGACCTACCATAACTCTATTTTTGGCCATCTTAGTCACCTCTTGCATGCTTCTTATACTTGTAGTGTAATCCTACTTGTAGCCTTGTAAAGTTACATGTCTTTATGCCTTGAATTGGATCCATCTCAGCATATTTTTAGCCATTATTTGCCATGTTATAACTCTGTTTTGGGTCAGTTTGATTTCCTCTTGCATGCTTCACACCCTTGTAGTGCAATCCTCCTTATAGCCTTAATACACATCATGCTTTGTGCCTCTAATTTTAGCTTGTTTTAGCCCTGCTCCAGCAGGTTCTTAGCCTTGTTTTGACCTACTTGAACTCTGTTTTGAGTGGCCTTGATCATTTCGAACTTGCTTTGTATAGTCATAGTGCAATATTGCTCACTAGCTTTGAGTTTCAAAGTATCTAGCATGCTTTACTTGAGTTGTGTGCATGCTTTGGTCTCATTTCTCACATGATTTCAGTGTGTGTAGGGTAGTCACACTCTCACATGTTTCACACTTTCAATGCTTTTAGAGAGTTGTGCCTTATGTCTTGATCATAAGCCAATATGTATGTATGCTTGCTTAAGCTTTGGGGCTACCATCTCAGCATATTTTCGGTGTTACTTTGCCATGTTACAACTCTGATTTTTGTTGGTAAAGTCACCTCTTACTTGGTTTTGGTATGTGTAGTGTAATCTCACTCATTGGCCTTGCATGCATCATGTTTAATGCCTCTCATTCTAGCTTGTTTTGGCTACACTGCATCATGTTTCTAGCATTGTTTTGGCCTACCTTAGGACTATTTTGAGTAATCTTGGTCCTTTGGGGCTTGCTTGATATGGCTATGGTGCAAGTACCTTAGCTAGTCTTGAGTTTTGAGCATCGTAGTATGCTATGTTTGTCATGATTGCATGTTTGGGCATCGTTTAACATGTTATTTTAGAGCGTATACATGTGTCATGTTCTTACATCTTTCATTCCTTGAGAGCTTTTGAGAGTTGTGTTTAATACATAACTTGCGAGCCAATGCATGAGCATGTTGTTGTAGCTTTTGGTGCTTCATTTCCAGCAGGATTTTGCCACTGTTTTGGCATGCATGGGGTCTGTTTGGCATTGGTTTAGTCCATCGAGCACTGCTTTGCATGATTCTAGTGTTGTGTCCTTCATTAGCTTTTAATGCTTAAGTGTTCTAGTGTGTTGTGCATGAGTGTTTGCACGTTAGAGTCTTGCATTTCATGCCAAGATTAGCATGTTTTTTGCATGTCATGTTGCTTGCTTTGCATTTTGTTCAATTGGATGTTGTGTTGAACACAAGGTGGATTAGTTCATTTCATACTTGAAGTGATGAAGTGAGCCAATCTCCCTTGGTCTCCATTGCCTTTGATCTCTCATGATAAGGAGATGTCTACGTGTCTTGTTTGTCATGCATTTATTGAATTTTTACATGTTGGATCTTTGGCCATCATTTATTGAGATGCTTGATTGATGGTTTTGGATCCAACGGTGCCTCTCCCTTGATGTTTTGAGGTGATATGGAGGGGTATGGTACATACATGTCCTTGGGAGACCCTCTATTTCCTCTCTTTTGAGCTCTATTGCAGAATGGAGTTTCAGTACATCAGTGGTCGGCAGTGCTTTATTGATGGCCGGCACCTCTTCATCCGTGATCGGCACTGCACATCCTTGTCTGGCAGGAGGGTCGACAATCACCATTCACGGTCGACAGGCCACTGGTGCATTCCCCAGTAATGATTTGGTAAGGTTCAGCAGCAAATTCTTGAGGACACCCTGTAGACAGAGCCTCAAGAGTGCAAACCGGAAGGCTTTTCGGGGCGAGAAACCGAATGCGTGCATGCATCTTCAAACAGAGCTGGAGCAGCTTAGTTTAAAGCTTTATTTGTTAATTAGCTTGAATTTGTAATTTGATTAATTTGTTAATTAGTTAAATGTTATAATAATTAAGTAGCTTAGTTTAGTTATTTCTTTATTGGTTTGTAATAATTAGTCTAATTAGCTTAATTAGATTAGTTGATTAGCTTAGCTTAGATTAGCTTAGCTTATTCATTCGGACCCTCCGTCGAGAGGGCAAATGTTGTAATAAGTGTGCGTGAGTGTGTGAATGTCTTCCAAGCCACGTCTTTCTCCATTTTATTTACTAGCTTTTGATGGTTAGTTTTAGGGCATGTTTCAATTAGCATACTTATGCTTTGCATGCGTGCATCATTCATTCGTACTGCATGCACCAGGCTCGGCGCATCATTCAAACTACATTGTATTTCATTTCCTATTTGAATACATGTATCAAGTGTAGCATTCATATGCCATCTTAGATAGCCGAGCCTATTTTAGTTGCATTTTCGCATGTGTTGCATTAGGCATCTTGTATAGTTAGGATCATGCATGATTTCTAATTAGTTTCTTTTTTGGCTTGGAGTACACTGTAAGTGTTTATGCTTTAGCATCCTTGCATGTGTGTAAGTGACTGCCATGATAGCATGCTTGCCATGAGGCTAATTGCTTAATTGATTAACTGCATAAATGCCTGTGGACGAAGGCTTCATTGCTTGAATTGGAACAATTCATCAAAGTGTGCGTTTTAAGCCCACTTTGCGGAGTGGCAAAATCATGTTGTTTTCTAAGCCCACTTGAGGGTGGCAAATCCGCGTCTTAGCCTACTTGTGAGTAGCATTTTCAAAACCATTTTCAAAAAACAAACATGAGATGTTTTGTTCCAATTCTTCCGATTGAGTCTATACTTGTATGTTGTGCGCATTACATAGTAAGTTAGCTAATAAATCAGAATAAGAACACATGTGTTTTCAAAAACAACATATTATGTTCGTAGAGGCCGATCTTTGATCGGGCGAGCGGGGGTGCTCATTTCAGGACCTTCCCCTCTCGTACCCAAGTTCTCGAGTCGAGGCAACTTTGGTGATGACGGACACATGGCCTTAGGCACGAGTCAGGGTTTCCTAAATTTTCCCAAAATAAAATATTTAGGTGGCGACTCTGAAATCTGGCAAAGCAGTCCATGTTTGGCGCTTTCGATTAAAATCGATTTTCCAAAACGATTTGCCGTATTTGGACTCTTTGGTGATTTATCAGTCTCACATTGCATTTTATGAGATTAGATTCAGAATCGTAACAGGAGTCCGAACTGTAGTAGCTATGAACACGATTCGCACCCTTGCACGCAGAGCGAGTTCGGGCAGTCTACAGTAAAGTATATATATATATATTTTCAAAAATATATATAACATTTAATTTTTAAAATTTCTTAAAAAATGTCATTTACTTCTTGTATTAATAAAATACTCAATAAAATTGATATAATGAGAGTAGTTTGTTTAATGGGTATATTATTATAATTTTTAAAATTTATAATAAGTTAAATTTTTTTGAAAATGTTAAATGATTTTTTTTATGAATAGATTATGTGAAACCGTGGTTTCAAATTAAACCAGACCATATTTAAATAGTTTGGTTTAGATCAATTTCATAATTTTAATGAGTTAATTTTATTTTAATTTTTTTAGAATTGTAGCCAATAAATTAATCGTGATTTCATTCTAAATCGATCCCAACCAAACCGTATTAACCCCTTGTTGTGAGTTTCTTCAGCCTTCCTCCACCAGTAAAGACAAATTATTCAAAAGTCATAATGAGTAATCAACCAGTTAAAAATAAATAAAGGGCGAATTACACTAAAAGTCCCTATAGTTTGAGACTCGTGTCATTTTGGTCCCCGATTTTTCAATTGTGGCAAATTTGATTCTAAATTTTGAATCTTATTCCAAATAAAGACAACTGAAGATACCATTACTCAATTTCAAGGGTAAAGCCGTCAATTTGATAAAATATAAACTAATTTGACAAAAATAGATGTCGAAAAAATATTTTTGTATTTTTAAAAATAATTTTTACCCACCAAAGATAAAATTATGTAAAATTGATAAATCTTTTAGACATTTATATTATTTTTTTTACCAAATTAATTTTTATTATGTATTTATATGATAATCATGTAATGAATGGTTGGCTTTTAATGTGTAATCGATATATTTAATATATGGAATATTTTTAGTTTTGGATTTTTTTTAATTTAATGGATTGCTTTAATAATGATATCAAAGTTGTCGCTATATTTGACTTTTGAAAAAATAGAAACTAATTTAATGATAATAAAAATAACCACCCATTACATAATCATCATTCAAATACATAACAAAAATTAATTTGGTAAAAAAATACATAAATAAATGTCTAACAAATTTATCAATTTTACATAATTTTATCTTTGGTGGGTAAAAATAATTTTTAAAAATTCAAAAATATTTTTTGGACATTTATTTTTATCAAATTAATTTATATTTTATCAAATTGATGACTTTGCCCTTGAAATTGAGCAATGGTATCTTCAATTGTCCTTATTTGGAACAAGATTCAAAATTTTGGAAATGTGTCACAATTGAAAAGTTAAGTACCAAAGTGACATAAGGACCAAACTATAGAGACCATTAATATAATTTATTCATAAATAAATAATAAATAATGAGCAACCAACAAAATGGAATGAAGAGTAATAAACCACAAAATTGAGGGCAATTGGGCTTTAGACACGTTTGGCAGTTTATGTTAGATTCAACTGGTTTTCTTCTTTTTATATATGTTATAGATTCATCATCAGCTTTTTCATTTTGCCAATCTGTGCGGTGATCTCCACCAACGAATGTCATCTGCATTCTAATAGCCACCCATCCCAGTGTTTTACCTCCTTCCCCTTCTAGTGGTTAGTAGACATTAATATTGTGGGGAGGTGGTTTTAGAATACTCTTTCAATCTGAACGAGTCCTTATAAGATCTTTCCACCTATCACTTGAAACATAAGTAAAACTCCAGTCGATAATGCTGAAATTAGCACTCCGACGAGCAAGTTAGCTTCTATAGACAGATTAGTGTTTTTTGATTTCTTAAGGTACAAGTTTTTAAGAACTTACCTCATCTTTCATCCTCCCTTTTCCTTTTATAGAGTCATTCTTTTTTTATATTTTCTCTATGTAACTTAGCCCTTCGTTATCACTTTGTCAGGGCCTATCTCCCTACTATACTTTTTTGGAAAGAGATAGCCTAGTCCCATTAAGACCATGCCGACTTACCTGATATACTCAACTCTGACATACATTACAAGTACCCTTAACTCGACGTTCTTCTCATTTTGTCTTTCGTGTCTATTCGGCAATGACTTTCAAGTGGGCATTAGCTTCATTCGGCACATCTCAAATGAGCTTGGATGTACTCTGTTTGTTATTTTAGGTATATCTTTTTTCAGCTCCCACAATTGCCCCCTAAGCACCGAGTTAACTCATATGTCGAGTGGGCTACGTGCTTGACTCCTGCTAGGCCAACTTTATACAAATATTGAAACCAATTATACTCCATGCCTAGAAATTCGGGCACATGATGGACATGCTATCACACCTGACATTATAGATGGGGCCCAATGTGGAATATGTAAAGCTTTCCACCCCTTCACTCTCTCTTGGATCTTTATTTATTGCGATTTTGAAAATCCGCCACCTCTTCCCCTTCACTTCTGAAAAAACTTCATTCCTCCACCCTCTCAGTTTCTACCACTTGATTATAACTATGGCAGCCCTCATTTGTTCAGACACTCCTCATTTTGATCTTGTAAGTCTTCTGAACCCCCCTTTTCATCTTACTTTTGCTTTTATTGAATTTTCGACTTTGCTCTACTGTCAGTCCACCTTTTTGCCTTCAGTTTGTCCATTCTTCAACATCTCCATGGAAAACTACCAGAAAGCCTTGCTCTCTGAGAGCAAGGTTGTCGCTTTTCACCTCCATTATTCTATTCTCGATGACGTTCGAATAGAGCTTGTCGCAGATACGGTGGTAGACATGGAGAGAACGGACACTAGTACCATAATGTTTCCATTGTTAGCTATTGCCGAAGGTGGAGTACAATTTCCCCTTCACCATTTTCTTTGAATTGTTTTTCGTTATTGGGGGGGGTTCATTTCTTCACAACTGAAAGTAAACTTTTATTGAATAATCATGTGCATCGTAGCACTCAACCGCTGATTGCGAATTAATCTGGGCATCCTTACTATTCGGTACTACTACGCCCTTGCCAAATCATCTAGTCAGCTAGGACGATTCTTTCTTAGGGCCAAAGACACAGATCACCAACTAGTGATCATGTTTGCCAGCTTAGGAAAGAGGATGGATGATGTCATGGTCCTAGTCAGTGGAAATTGGGAATTTGGCGCAGAGGACAACCGTTTAAACCTAATTCCTAGGCAAAAAGGAGAACCAGGTCGCCAAGTGATTCATAAGTCATTTTTACTTTTATTCGGCGTTCAATGTATTAACAACTTTCTTCCTTGTAGGTAACGATCTTAAGAAAACGGTCACCTTAGAGAACGAAGCCATTCTGGCCCAAGTCAAGACTGCTATTCAATACACCGGTCTAGAGAATCTTGAAGGGCAAGCTCGTGCTGCCCATATTCCTCTGAGATACAATCTGTCTTACTCCATTTTTGCTGCTGCCGATCATATTTCCATTCTTAAAGGAGAACAATAGGTTACCGCTTTGGTTTTCGAAGGTTTTGTTAACTTGAGGGATGTAGGAATTGTTTAAGTAGCGGATAGTGAGAGTAGCAAAGAGAGAGCCGAATAAGCCAATTAGGGTGCTGAACAAGTAGATCAACGCGCTGATAATGAAGACGCCGAGCAAGCGCAGCATGGCATCAGGATCTAGAATTAGTGTCACCTTCTACTCAAGTTGATTTGGAAGGCACTCAGGAAGAGGCTTATATATTTCTTGGCTTGGACAATTTGCCTGGATCTAAAGCCAAAGACATGGCAGGCGAGTCCCTTTTACTCGCCCAATTTGCCAAGAGAAAAAATGCCAAGAGGATGGCGGCAAAAAGGAAAACTAAAGCTGCAAGATGTAGCCAAGAGATCCCTTCGCTAGCAGTGACCCATTCGGAAAAGATCACTGTTCACTTCGTCTCTATGGAATCGGCATAACCAACTCTCGAACCTATGACTGAAGAAACGGTAGCCGATTAAAGGGGTGAAAAGCGCCGAGTCCACTTAGACAGTCGAGTAGCCGATTGAGAAAAGATTAAGAGCTTCACCTGTCTTAGACCTAGCGGCGCTATTTCTTATTCAGCCAAAGATAAAGGGATCGCTCGTCCCAATGGGCGCTTCAATAGTGAAAGAGTCTGGCATTGCGCTAAGTATGGCTATTGCCATTACTCTTCCTTTGGACAAGGCAACGTTCCGCACCAAGCCGAACGTTGTTTCAATCGCCATGGCCGCGAAATTGACTATTCTGGTGAGTTGATTTCAACAAATATATAATTTGGTAAAACCTTATTGCTTTGTCAATATCAATATATATATTTTTATAGGCAGCTGAGCGGATTGTTGAGATCGACTATCGCAATCATAATGCTGTCGAGTTGATCAATCAACTTAAAGTAGAAGTGGCAGCCGAAAAAGGTAAGGCAAAGTCGGCAACTACCGAATTGGCTATAGCAACGCAGAGAGCTGAAACTGAAGTGAAGAGGGCCAATGAAGAATGTACAAGGGCCACCACCGAAAAAGAAAAGACAAAACAGGTCAACCTGCTTCGTTGTGCTGCCGAAGAAAAGGTAAATCTTTCTAATGTCGCTTTGAAAATGGCGAAGAAGGACCTGGAGAAGCTCAAAGCCAAGCTATTAGAAATGAAGAAGGTGACAAAAGAGGCACAATCGGTAGAGTCTAAGGCCTTTGAAGAAGGTGAGGTGTCGGCTATGGAAAGTATGCTAACGTGGCCCTGAAGTTTGATAACCGGGGCTTCAAACACAGTTAGCTCAAGGCATTAGCAGTTGCACAAGTGACGCTCAACATCCGATTCCATTTGAGTAGGAAGATGTGGAGCCGCTAGAGTCGAACCTAGAGTAGTTTTAAGGTAGAATTAAACTAAGTGCTTCAGTTGTAATACAGTCTGTTTTGTTTCTTTGTTGTTTTGCTTTTTTTTTCTTTTTTTTTTTAATCGATGTGCAAAGGGTCGTTTTCATATGTAAAGCGACCAATTCATGTATCAAGTCAGTTTATAAATGAAAATATTCTATTGTGCATCAAAATTGTCTTATTAAATGGGTGTAATTGAACTGTACTTATCATTTCTGAATTGATGCTCATACAATTGGCATAATGTAATTATTGACGCAATTTGAACAATGTTAATTTGGCATCATTTTGTGATTTGGCAAATGAGGTAGACTTTAATGCCGAATAGATTCATATATTTTCCCTTACCCTAGTTGAGAATGGGTACATTGTGCATGAGGTAGAATTTACTGCCGAATAGATTTGCATACCTGCCCTTATAGTGATTAAGAGACCAAGGGTAAAAATGTGGGCCTAAACCTGAGTGATCGAGTTTTCGTTTCTCAAACGGGGTACACTGTGTTAATTCAGTACCTTTTTATGATTCACACGACTTATCTACCAAATAGATTCATATATCTGCCCCTACTCCAGTTGAGAACGGGTGCATTGTGTATGACCAAATGCATACTTTTGAGTTACGAGCAGGGCACTGCTTGAGTCCGAGTAGTATCATATATCTGCCCCTGCCTTGGCCGAGAACGAAGGAATGGTATGCCAAAAATGGGCCGACCATGTATGATACGCATCGGCGATGCGCACTAATGATTAATGGGATGGAGCATACGTGGAGTCATTTTGGTGGTATCGAGAGTAGTGCCTTTATAGTTAATATAAAGCTGTATACTCAGCTAACCTATAACTAGATTGGTTGCTTTAAATAGATTCATCACATTCGACAAAGAAGTTCAGTTTTCATGAAGGGTTCACTGGAGTAACACCAATCGCAAAAGAAACCCTTTCCTTCATCAAAGCTCGCAAGATCGTGTATGTCAGGAAGGTTGTTCTTTAATAGCAGAGGAGATTGGAAAAGTTTGGCAAAGCTAGATGCAAAGATAAGTCAAGAAGCGCCCAACGATTCTGTTCACAAAGGGACCATGGAACCAAAGGAGCAAAATAGACATCTATCACCCAAGCAACAGGGGACAGTCAGGAGGGACAAACGAAACAGATCGCCCAGAAGTGGAATTCAGAAAAATGAGAATAATAGAACTGCTAGTGGCCATGCCCCATTTCAGAGCGAGCCAAGTAGGCTGCCACGTCCATTGAGCTTCTCGATTTTTATTAGGAATAAGCCTATGACTGAAGCCGATTTGATTATCCACAACCCGAATGTGGTAGTTGAATTCACGTGGCAAAGTGCACCAATCAATGACCGATCGGGGAGACTATAAAGTTTTCAGAGAAGGGGTCCACGAGGCTATCAAAGGACTTTATAGTTCTTATGAAGTTGGCATGTTGTAGACACCCCATTTTGACCGGCCTTAAGACTTGGACACTTTCTGTTAATTACCCGATAATGACAATCAGAATGCGTTTCTCACATAATCATCAGAAGAGAGATGGACTTTGAGCTTTAATCCCAACCTTCACACATTTTTGGCTAAACTATTTTAGACCTTAAAACGCTCTTTTCAAAATATCTTTTCAAATGTTTCTATAATGTTTCGAGACTCCAATTTCGATTAAAATATTACACTTTTCAATAAACCAAGTAAGGACAAAGTGGAAATAAATGGAAGGGAGGTGAACTCTCTGAAAAATATTTTAAAAAATCTTCTTTATAGGTTTGGAGTTAAAGGAAATAGGAGGGGATGGAAGAAAACGGGTTTAGGAAAAGGATGAACATCAAATCATTAAGAAAGAAATGAATAACCTTCACTAAATTTGGCATATTTCTTTTTACACTTAGAATTTAGATGTGAGGCTACCACCGTTGGAAAGTAGACTTCTGGGGCTTTAATTTAGACTCAAGAATCACTTAAAATCAAGTCCGGATAAGGGAGATATGCCCGTTTGAAGTCGGGCTTAAGAGTAAATTTTGTTGACCCGACCCGAGTGTAGACACCCCATTTTTGACTGCCCGCAAGGCTCGAGTGCTTTGCCCGATACGCTTGATGATGAAAGTGGTGTTGTGAGTGGTTCAAGGTCTTAACGAAGGAACTATGTTTAAGCTCCGAAACAATCCCAAACCTTCTATATTCCCATTATTTGTACCTTAGAAATCCATTTTTACACATTGTGTCACCCTGTGCTGAGTCTGAAGCAGGGAGACAGGGGATCACATTGAGGCCCTATCATGCCTCATTGAGAGCCAGCCGTAGCTATTTATGGCCGGCCATGCCTTGGTAGTAAGAAACACTGTTCTGGGCGGGAGCCCGCTAACTGTCCATTTTTGAAGATATTTATGACCTCTTTTGCTCAAATTCTATAAAAACGAAGTTATATCTCTGTTTTGAGGGTTGAAAATTTTCTAAAAAGCTTATACACCTTCTTGAGAGCTCCTTCTTCTTGTGCAAGCAACCTTTGAGCAAGCTTACCACCTTTAACCTATATCCATACACCATATACACCTTCACACCTTAGCCTTGGAACCTTGGTTGAGTTTTAAGCATCACAATTCAAGCTTGAGAGTATGTTTGGACTTAGTTTGATTCACAACGAAGAGCTTACCTTTCTTGAGAGGTATAAACTTACTATCTTTTCTCTTGCTCTCTTTGCTATCTCTTGGTATCTAGTTCTTGTATTTTGTACTGTTTTGATCTTATTTCAAGTGTTTAAGCTTGGGTTTGGAGAGCTACCAAAGGGTAGAGAGAGTTAACACTCTTTCTTACACCTTCACCTATAGCTCAAACCCTTGTTTTACACCCTTTTTCTTTGCTTTCTAAATTGATTTTCAGAGTTTAAAAGAGGCTGAAAATCATGCTTTGAGGTTTCAAAAGTGGAGGGGTTTGCCACCCCTCTTTGTTCTTGCTTACTAGCCTTGTTGTCTTTGCTTGTTGTTTAGCCTTTTGGGCTCTTTCATGCACTTTGAGCCACTGTTTTTCACTTGTTAGGCACTATTTTAGGGTTGTCCTAGGTTGTTTAATTAGTGCAAGCTTTAATTAGTTAATTTATTGTATCACAAATCCTTATACATAGCTTGTTGCATATTGTTCTTGGCCTTCCTTTGTTTAATTTCCATGTTTAAGAGCCTTATTTTAATAATCAAGTTACCATTTATTTCTTTCATTTGGGAGTTGTTTCAATCGGTTGATGGTTATTCAAAACATGAACTAGAGATCTATGCTTAATGGCTTAATCTCTACGGAGGTTCATTGTCAACGGCATAGTCTCTTTTTCATGTTAAGAATCACTTCCCGTTTGACATGTTTCTCACTTAATGGACGTAATCTTTAGTGGACATATCCATCATCTTGGACAAATGGGTTAAAGAATGGCAAAGACTAATGAATTTGGCTTAAAATGAACCAACCCACATAAAGAAAATAAATTATATTGTTTGGGTTCGACCGGACGTTATGCCAAGTCTATTGAGTCAAGAGTCGTCACAGATCAATTCATGGTGTTTTGACGACCCTTGAGGTGTCTTTACTCCCCCATTTTGAGCTCATTCCATGAAAAATGAGAGGGATGGTTGTTATTCATTGCATTCATTAAATTTTCTCCAAATTATGGCCGAAATCATCAAGCAAACAAATTGCTCATTGATGGTTTTGGAAACAATTCCAACCTTCTCTTGAGGCTTTCCCATGACAAAGGAGTGTGAGAGGGACAAACAGAGCTCAGAAAACTCTATCTGTACTGTTTTCACCTCAAAGAACAAAAACAGGGCTTTGCATAAAATTAAGGCACAGATGGCCTTATTTGGGCCTGGCCAGGCTTATTTGGGCCCAGTCGGGCTTCATTGGGGGTCGGTTGGCCATCAATGTTTGGTTAGCAGCATGTTCTGCAGAAAACAGAGGGCAGTGGTTGAAGGTGAAACAGAATGGTTTAGGCAAACAGAGCAGCTTCTGGACGCTGCGCATGCGAGCATTATGCATCCTTATGCAATCTTGTTTGATGATTAATCATTAATTATTATTGTTGTAATTAATTATTGTCGTTGTACTTAATTAATATATTATTGTAGCCATCGTTTATTTGTAATTGTTATAGCTAGGTAACTTAGATAGTTAAATTAATTTCTTTGGTATTCATTAGAATTTGTAATAAGCAGATAATTAACTTAGTTTATTTATTCATTTGGTTTTCTAATAATTCGGACTCTCAGACATTGATTCGCACCCTCTTGTGTGAGGGCCAACATGTAATAAGTTGTATGTCTTCCAACCCTACGTCTTTCTCCATTTTACTCACCTGCCTACGATGGTTAGTATAGAACATCATTTTTCAAATTAGCATTTTTGTGATTTGCATCCATTGTCTTGCATGCATCCAAGGTTCGACTCATCATACCTACCAAATGTTTAAATTCATTGCTTGAATACACGATTCATCACATGTCTTAAATGGAATCATAGGCCATCTTCACAGCCAAACCTATTAAAATTACATAATGTGTGCATTGCATCATTCATATTTTCTAATTATTTTGCTTTGTTTTGGCTCGGAGTACTAGGTGAGCAATTTTGAGTTTCAGCTTGATGCATTGCGTGTTAGTGTTTCCATGTCAAGCATGCTTTCCATGAGGCTAAGTGCTTAATTGATATATCTGCTTGAATACTTATGGATGAAGGCTAATTGCAAAAATTTGGACAAATTGATTAATGTGCATACAAACTCACCTTTTCAAATGACGCATATTCAAAACAATTTTCAAATAAACATGAAATCACAGCGTTCCAGCTTTTTTAAATTAGTCTATACTTATGTGTGTCACATAGTAATGTTAGTCTAATAACCGGAACAAGAGCACATAATGTAAATAAAAATCATATCATGATTAGTAGAGGTCGATCTTTGATTGGGCAAGTGGGGTGCTCAATTCATGACCTTCCCCTCTCGTACCTAAGTTCCCGAGCTGATACACTTTGGTGATGACGGACTAATGGCCTTTGGCACGAGTCTCGGGGTTTCCTAAATTTTTCAAAAATATTTAGGTGACGACTCTGAAATCTAGCAAAGCAGTCCATTTTTGACATTTGTTTCAAATATTGATTTTTAAAAAAGAATTGCCGGATTTGAACTCTTTTGAGTTTTCACTGTTTCACATTGCACTTGTAAAATCAGATTCAGAACCACGGGAGTTCGAATTGTAGGGCTAGTCATATCCGAAACGAGCACAAAAAGCAAGCTACACCGAGACAGCAGCAGACCCATTTTTTTTTTTTGGTTTTGCTTCGGTTAGGACACCCCATTAATCCATTTTCTGATATATTCATCACCAAATGCATATACACTCAACCTACATTATCTAGTGTTTGATCCATTGGAGATAAGGCTCCACTTCTGTCTTCCATTAGCTTCATTAGTGCTCCATTAGCTCCATTAGCTTCCTTTATGCTCTATCTTGTCTTCTACCATTTCTCCAGTTGCTTAGCCTATACGTATACATTAAATTGTTGAGAGGAGTAAGAGGATAGATTAAGGAAAGAACATTTGAGCTAGAGAAAAGAGTGAAAAAAGAAAGAAAAGTTGAGTTTTTGAGCTAAAAACGATCATATCTTCCATAAACATCCCATACCTTCCATACTGTAGACCGCCGCAAACTTCCTCCGCGCGGCCCCCTTTCGGAGAGGGTACGGATTTGGGTTCATAGCTACTACAATTCGGACTCCTGTCACGGTTCTGAATCTAATCTCACAAAGTGCAATGTAAGACTGATAAATCACCAAAGAGTCCAAATCCGACAAATCGTTTTGGAAAATTGATTTTAATCAAAAAGTGCCAAACATAGACTGCTTTGCCAGATTTCAGAGTCGCCACCTAAATGTTTTATTTTTTGGGAAATTTAGGAAACCTTGACTCGTGCCTAAGGCAACGTGTCTGTCATCACCAAAGTTGCCTCGGTTCGAGAACTTGGGTACAAGAGGGGAAGGTCTTGAAATGAGCATCCCCGCTCACCCGATCAAAGATCAGCATCTACTAACATGACATGTTGTTTTTGAAAACACATGTGTTCTTATTCAGATTATTAGCTAACTTACTATGTGATGCGCACAACACACAAGTATAGACTAGATCGCGTAAATTGGAACAAAACATCTCATGTTTGTTTTTTGAAAATGGTTTGGAATTGCTACCCTCAAGTAGGCTAAAGCGCGGATTTGCCACCCTCAAATGGGCTTAAAACATGATTCGCCACAAACAAGTGGGCTTAAAACGCACATTTTGATGAATTGTTCCAATTCAAGCAATGAAGCCTTCATCCACAGGCGTTCATGCAGTTATAGCAATTAAGCACATAGCCTCATGGCAAGCATGCTAAACATGGCAATACTTACACTCATGCAAGGATTCTAAAGCATAAACACTTACAGTGTACTCCAAGCCAAAACAGAAAACTAGTTAGAAACAATGTATGATCCTAACTATGTTAAAATGCCTAATGCAACACATGCAAAAATGCAACTAAGTCGGCTCGACTATCTAAGATGGCATATGAATGCAACACTTTGATACACATATTCAAATAGGTATTGAAATACGATGCAGTTTGTATGATGCGCCGAGCCCGGTGCATGCAAGACAAATGAATGATGCAAACATGCAAGCATAAGGTATGCTAATCGAAATATGCCCTAAAACTAACCATCGAAAGCGGTAAGTAAAAAGGAGAAAGAAATGGGGTGAGAAGACATGCACACACACACGCACACACACTTATTACAACATCGTGCCCTCTCGACGGAGGGTCCGAATGAAAGCTAAGCTAATGAAAGCTAAGCTAATCTAAGCTAAGCTAAACTAACTAATCTAATTAAACTAATTAGACTAATTATTACACAACAAAATTGAATGACTAGCTACAACTAATTATTACAACAATTAACTAATTAACAAATTAATTAATTAAATTACAAATTCAATGCTAACTAACAAGTAAAGCATTAAATTAAACTACTTTAGCTCTGGTTTGAAGATGTTGAACATGTATGCTCGCATTCGGTTTCTCGCCTCGAAAAGCTCTCCGGTTTGCTCTTTAAAGGCTCTGTTTGCAGGGTGTCTTCAAGAACTTGTTGCGGGATCTCACCAAAACAGTGCTGGGGAGTGCACCAGTGGCCTGTCGGCCATGAGGAGCTATTGCTGGCCACCTGCCAGCCAAAGATGGACCACTGTCGGCCAAGGATGCAAGGGTGCCGCCATCAATGTAGCACTGTCTGTCACACTCCAAATCTAGGCATGACCGGCCGTGGCCTATAGGGATTGAGCCCAAGGCACATGTAAGCCTAAACATGAACCCAAAACCATAAAGAATAAATGTGATGATAGCCCAGAAATAAATAAATCAATACTCAATCCAGTGACATACCACAAGTGAAAAACAAGTCATAACCAACTTCCTAAAAATATATACATACTAAATGGGACACAAACCGCCCACAAAATAAAATAATTCAAAATAAAACCCAACCACAATGTATTCACAAAATTCGACAAAGCAACCTAAAACAACTTAAATAAATGCCCTAGAGGTCCATGCAATTGAGTCCCCGCTACGCCATGAGTCAACTTTAAGTCCTTCTAACACCTGGAAATGGTAAACAACTAAGTTAGCTGATAGCTCAGTGAGTAGCAACATGGATAGTAAATACAGTTTTGAAAACATGCCTCAATTCCAAAATAAGATATATATCACAGAAACTAGATTGGCATACAGTTTGGTAAATACAATCTGTTTCAAAAAGAAAGTTCCACAATTCAACACTTAAAATACTCATGTCTCGCAAGAACATGATAAACGACATTTTCACTTAAAACAGATTATAACATGAACACCAATAATTTTCTGGGTACCAAAAAAAACAAATAATATGCCATACAGTTCTCAATGCTATAAGCCCTGTTGGATCCAATACCGAACTAAGAGTCATCCTCAGGGGGGCACCTGGGCCTTTTCTCAAAGACGATCCGATTGAAGGTCACCTAGTTGTTTTTAAAGGTCTTTTCCTTACAATCGTTGAGCACTAGAGTCATCACGGCCCAACCCAGACCTGTTCCCTAGTGGCCAGAGTCACCACACATAGTGGAATAATTTCTCTAGACTAAATACACACATGGTCCCAATAATCAATACACATCAGTTTCGCAAAACATGGTAGTTCATCATTATAAACATGAGACCAAAATAAATAGTTTACTGTATGCCAAGTTCACACATGTTTCAGAAATAATATGATTCAATTGATAATATAATAATTTATCAAAACAGTTTAGTCATGAAACAACAATTTAATTTTCCAACAGTTCAGGGTAAGGGAACATTTATAAAGATATGTAGCATGAAACTACTCACCTGAAAACGAAATAATATAATCCTCGAATAGAGTGTAAAAGTCCAACTAGTGCCCTAAACCAAGTATAAAAACTACACGTCACAACTAATTTAAAAATATTAAAAAATAGGAACTAAGTAACCTCAACTAAAGCGCACTAACACGGCTCAACCCAACTCACCGTTACTCTTAAATATTACCTAAGTTCATGTTCTTCAAGGTTTAAAATCACCCAAGACATGGGTTCCGGTCAAAACTTAATTAATTGTGACTTTAAGATAAAACAGAATTTCAAACACGTCTTCCCAACCTATTTGCCAACTTTGAAAATTACAAAACCCACTCCACGCTATTCGAAAAATTCCAATAACCTCCAGATATGATCTAATATATCATAAGTTTCAAACCCAATTGGTTTCACTTGATTTGCTTATCAAAATAATTATCTACAATTTATTATATCCAAACAGGTTGTTTTTTGCAGCACTTTAAAGAAATTGACGGTTCTCTTAATATACACGAGCAATCAATGCAAGGCCAAAAACGTATGAAACTAAACTCGTAACCGGTTCTAATGACATTAATTTGATAATTTTTGGATTTATACCCAAAGAGAACAACACTCCCGAATTTACTGTTTCGGACTGGTTTCCTGGACAGATTTGAATACCTTAATTTATATGGATTTTGACTCCCAAAAATTATGAAAAAAATTCAGATATGCAATTCAATATGTAATTAATCTACTGTAAAAATTTCAGTTCAAAATTCATTCATTTGATATGGTTTCTTGATTTTTAAAGTTTGTGATTCTGTGCAGAATTCTTAGACTAAAAATTACACCCAATCTTTACACATAAATTTAGCTCCTCAAGTTTCTTAATAGGATATCTATATACACAATACATAAACCTACAACCTCTCCATCAATGAACTAAATAATCATAGAGTAAGGATGAAGAACAAAACCTTAAGGAAGAAGAAAGATAAAGACTTAGTACACACCCAAAAATCCATCCTTCTTTGCAACCCCTTTTTCTTCTTCTTCTTTTCTCTCAATCTGTCTCTCTCCCCGTGGCTGCCTCCTGCTGCTGCTATAGAATGTATTAGGCAACCTAGGGTTATGTATCTAAACAAAAGGCTCTAGTTTATTATCTCTTTATATTATTTTATTTTCTAACCCATTAATTTAAATAAAATATAACTATTGATATAACAAAATATACTTACAAACTTACCCTTTATTTTTTTTTTTTAAATAATAAATCTTGTCTCTAAATTAAATACTTTTGTGACAATCCAAACCCGCCCCTAAAATTTTGGTCCATGACCGGCCTGTACATAGGCCTCAAAACAGAATTAGAGAATCATATTTAATCACATACGGGCCCTTAAGCGGAAGCAATATCAATAAAAGACAACATCCATTGAGCTTGTGCATACATGATGGTTTAATTGAATATAAGCATTTAAATACATTCCCATAGTTATATATACAATCACAGAATTATGCAGATCTCACACACACTTATATAAGACTCCAAAAATTGCATAACTCTCAGTAATCAAAATTAAGCCCTCAATATAGAGGCGTACCCCAGGCGGCTTGGCAAGCAGGTTGACCCCAATACAATTCTAGTGTCAATCCCCGATGGCTCACCTACATAAACATACATAAAACAAAGTGAGCAAGGCTCAGTGAATAATAGTACGTGATAATCCAATAAATAACTTGAATCACAAGGTATATAAATGCAGAGAACTTATCGTTAATCTTATCCTGTGGTTGCTTTCAGAACGGGCATAGGCCCAGTTTTTAACCAGAACGGCTTTAAGCCCTTGAACAGAGTGGCGTTAAGCCCTTAAACAAAGTGGCATTGAGCCCTTATCAGAATGGCATATAGCTCTTATCAGAATGGCATTAAGCCCTTATCAAAATGGCATATAGCCCTTATCAGAATGGCATTAAGCCCTTTTACGTATGTATGAACTCAAGAGGTGGCTCGTACGGATTCTAGAGGTGACTTGCATGGCAGCACTTAGTTTCGTGCAGCACTTTGGTTCATACTAACAGATCATACAGAATAGCCATAGGCCCAGATGTCACAAATTGGCAATAGGCCTCATAGATGTTACAGAACAGCCATTAGCCTCATAACTTTCACAGAACGGCCATAAGCCTCATAACTTTCACATCGGCTTTAAGCCTGGTTCACATATGTATGGACTCAAGAGGTGGCTCGTACGAATTGTAGAGGTGACTCGCATTGTAGCACTTAGTTCCGTACAACACTTTGTTCCATACCAGGAAACAATTATATCATTAGGTCTTAATCATCCATATATTGTCATAGCATAGCATCACCGGAACGGATGAACAGAGACAGAAACAGAAATAATCTCAGATTCTTAAGAATACCATTATGCAATAGCGCACATAAGTTTCCCATGGTTTGGTTACAGATTGATACAGGTGTCTTGCGTATAACAGAATAATAATAATAATAACCATTAACAGAGGGCACATATATCATTATGGTACGCTTAATAAGAACAGAACAATTCACATTCTAACATGGGTCACATAATGATGTTAAACATTTGCATTCATGTCATTGGTTCTTAACGACCTTGGGTCCATATGTAACACAACAGAATAATCTCAGATTCATACAGATACCTTGGCTCAAGGAAGAACATAAGTTTCATTTATTCGTTAAGAAACGACGTAGTCTGCTTACGAGTAACAAAATGTTAATATCAATTATTAATAGCACACCCAATGTACTACACAGTACTACTACTCACAGTGGTAGGTCTCTGATAGCGGTGGAACGATGTCCTCATCTTGACCTACAAACATAATGCACATAGCAGATTATGAGGATAAAACCAATCTTTTTCTTATTCCTTAATCAATAGCCATGGTGGTTCTAAACTCATTATTCCTCCATAGGTTATAATCCATGCCTTAGAAGATAGGAGGAATCGATAGGAAAATAGTTTAAGTGAAGAAATGGTACAAAATCGGTAGACAGAAAGTGAAAAACTCTCACTAATTTGGGCATAACTATTTTTGTACTTAGAATTTGGGAGTGAGCCCACCACCAATGGAAACTAGACTTCTGGGGCTTGATTTTAGGCTCAAGAATCACTCAAAACGGAGTCCGAATGCAAAAGATATGCTTGTTCAAAGTTACCCAGTACATGCTGAAACAGGGGTGGCCGCTCGTGCGGTGGCTGGGCCGCTCGAGCGGTGTACTTGGCCGCTTGAGCGGTGGGTTATGCAGAATGCAATGCTCTGTTTTTCTCATGTGCCGCTCGTGCGGTGCCCATGGCCGCTCGTGCGGTCTGCGCAAAATTAGACAGTCCGAAAATGGCTTTTGATTTAGAACTTCTCATTTTTAAAACCAAGCTTCAATTTCATGAAATTCAAAGCCCAAAACTCTTTAATACATGATAAATTTCACATTCTTAGCTTCCACTCCAATTCATAACTCCAAACTACTATTCAATTTCTCTATCACAAGAACAAGATTACAAATTAGAACACAAAACATAAAATAGCCATGGTTTAGGGTTCAAACTCCCCTACATGGTGGAATCCCTTTTTAGCCTCCTTAAGAACCATAAAACTCCTACAATAAATTAAATTATGACATAAACCCATGCTATATGCAAGGATTCAACACCTTTTTACTTGAAGGAACAAAACCCATACATATCATCATAAATAATCCAAGAAATTCACTCTTTAGCTTATGATCTTTAAATATTGAGAGGGAAACTCTTACCTTAAGCTTTCATCATCACTTATTCTTGCATAGCCATGAAGAATTCAAGCCAAATCCTTGATTTCCTCTTCCACTCCAACTCTTTCTCCCTTCTTTTCTTTGAGCTCTCTCAAGAACTCTCTCTCTCGCGTGTCTTCCCATCTCCCTTAGATATTTTTGGCTTTTCAAAAGATGAGTTCAACCACCTAAAACATATCTACTTATATAAATATATGCCCACATAAGTTTAACACAATAAGAGGGCCAAACGCGGCCTTACGAATCGCACAAAATCAAATTTCAATTAAACCTTCCAGATGACTCTAAAAATTGTGCTGATCATAAATGTGTCCTCTGTTTTGGTTTCTGAAGCCTCTAAGTCCTTCAATTTGCAGTACAAAGTTAACCACTCAAACGTGCATTAACGAATCAGACAAATTAGATTTCTAATTAATTTTTCCAAATAGTTCTAAAAATTCACATTAACACACTCAAGTACTTAATTTTGATTTTTGAACCCATAAAGGTCGGTAATTCGATTTTAAAGCCGTAACTCAACAGATAATGCTTCAATTCAAACAAACATCATTAAATTAAAAGGCATTAACCCACAAGGACATAAAAGTAAATTCAGATACGGATTTTGGGGTCGTTACAACTTTCACCACAAATTTATTTTAAGTTTAAAATTAATTAAAAGATCCTCCAATAATATTTAATTTGCACCTTAGAATTCACCACCAAAATATTTGAGATTGTAATATTATTATTTAATTATTTACTTAATTTTTATATTCGGGTTCTCACATTCTCCCCTCCTAAAAAAAGTTTCGTCCTCGAAACTAACCTGAGTAAATCATGAGAATAAATGTGGGTACTTCTCGCGCATCTCGTCCTCGCATTCCCAAGTCGCCTCTTCAACTAGATGATTACGCCACAGTACCTTAACCAATTTAATGACCTTTGTACGCAACATTTTCTCTTTCGAATCCAAAATCTAAACAGGTATCTCCTCATACGAAAAATCCTCTCTAATCTGAAGCAGCTCATAATCTATCACATGCGACGGACTGCGCACATATTTCCTCAGCATAGACATGTGAAACACATTATGCACTCCTGCCAACCTAGGGGGTAGAGCAACACGGTACGCAACCTCACCAACCTTCTCCAATACCTCAAATGGACCAATGTATCTAGGACTCAACTTTCCTTTCTTTTCCAAACCTGATCACTCATTTCCATGGTGATACTTTCAAGAATACCATATCCCCCACATGAAACTCTAAGTCTCACCTACGATGATCAGCATAACTTTTTTGTCTACTCTGAGCAGTCAATAATCTCTCTCTGATGGTGATAATTTTCCGTGTAGCATCCTCCACCAAATCAGGTCCCAACATTTGCCTCTCACCAACCTCATACCAACACAAAGGAGACATACACTTCCTTCCATACAAAACCTCATAAGGAGCTACTCCCAAACTAGAATAATAACTATTATTATACTCAAACTCCATGAGCGGCTAATTATCATCCCAATTACCTCTCCACTCTAAAGCACAAGCCCTCAACATATCCTCAAGGGTTTGAATAGTCCTCTCCGATTGCGTATCTGTCTGAGGGTGATAAGCTGAACTAAAATTTAACTGAGTACCCACAGCTGATTGTAACGCACCCCAAAACTTAGACACAAAACGAGGGTCCCGATCTGACACTATTGACACAGGTGCACCGTGCAATCTAACAATCTCCTTCACATACAACTGTGCAAATCGAGCTAGAGAATAGTTCATCCAAACTGCAATAAAATGTGCTGACTTGGTTAATCTATCAACAACTACCCAATCTACATCGTGATTACTACTAGTACGAGGTGAACCACACACAAAGTCCATGGTAATATGATCCCACTTCCACTCTGGTATAGGTAAGGGTTGTAGTTTCCCCGCAGGTTTCTGATGTTCTACTTTAACCTGTTGACACACCAAACACTGAGCCACAAATTTTGCAATATCTCCCTTCATACCATTCCACCAAAAATGTTCATGAAGATCCTGATACATCTTAGTGCTTCCAGGATGAATGCTGTAACCAGAACTATGTGTCTCTGTCATAATCTCCTTCCTCAAATCACCACCAGCAGGAACACAAATTCGGCTACGGAATCTAAGCAACCCATCATCACTAACCACAAAGTCTACATGCTTACCCTCTGCCATCTCTCCTTTAATACGCTCACACTGGGGGTCAATCTCCTGAGCTAAACCAATCTGTTCTCTCAAGGTCAGTTGAACTTTCAATTGACTACAATAAGCCCTATCACCAGGCGTAACAACCTCAAGCCTCAAACGTCTCATGTCTTCCACCAAAAAACTCTCAATAGACAAAGCAGCTACATCTCCAACTGCTACTTTCCTACTCAAGGCATCTACCACCACTTTTGCCTTTCCCGGATGATACAAAATATTCACACCGTAATCTTTTAACAATTCAAGCCATCTTTTTTTTTTTTTTTTTTTGCCTCAAATTTAGTTCCTTCTTTGTGAAAATATACTTCAAACTCTTATGATCAGTGTAAATCTCACATGACTCTCCATACAAATAATGTCGCCAAATCTTAAAAGCAAAAATCACTGCTGCTAACTCCAAGTCGTGTGTAGGATAGTTTCTCTCATGTATTTTCAACTGTCGTAACGCATAAGTAATCTCTTTCCTATGCTGCATGAGCACACATCCTAAGCCCTATCGTGAAGCATCACTATAAATCACAAAACTACCACCACCTGTAAGTAAGACAAGGATTGAAGCTGATATCAACCTTTGTTTAAACTCTTGGAAGCTACACTCACAATCATCATTCCACTCAAACTTTACCTCTTTCCTAGTGAGATTGGTAAGTGGCAAAGCAATACGTTAGAATCCTTCCACAAACCGTCTGTAATAACCAGCAAGCCCTAGAAAGCTGCGTACCTCTGTCACAGAAGTAGGCCGTGGCCAATCAACAATTGCTGCCACCTTCGTGCTATCCACAGATACCCCATCTTTACTCACCACATGACCCAAAAAGGATACACTACTCAACCAAAATTCACATTTCTTAAATTTTGCATACAGTCTCTTCTCCCTAAGGATCCAAAATACTACCCTCAAATACTACTCATGCTCCTTTTTACTCCTCGAATAAATTAGGATGTCATCAATAAACACTACCACAAATTTATCCAGTTGGGGTTTAAATACTCCATTCATTAAATCCATGAATGTGGCTGGTGCATTTGTGAGACCAAAAGGCATCACCAAGAACTCATAATGCTTATAACGGGTTCTAAAAGTAGTCTTAGGAACATCCTCATCCCTCACTTTCAACTAGTGATGACCTGACCTCAAGTCAATCTTAGAGAATACCTGAGCTCTCTGCAATTGGTCAAATAGGTCATCAATACGTGGCAAAGGATACCTATTCTTCACTGTGACTTTGTTCAGTTCTCTATAATCAATACACAATCTCATAGACCCATCATTCTTCTTCATAAACAACACAGGTGCTCTCCAAGGTGAGACATTAGGCCTAATAAAACCTTTGTTTAACAACTCCTATAACTGAGTTTGTAACTCCCTCAACTCCAACGCGACATTCTATAGGGAACTTTAGAAATAAGTGTTATGTTAGAGACCAAGTTAATGGAAAATTCTACCTCACGATCTAGAGGAAGTCCAGGTAGATCCTTTGGAAAAACATCAACACAATCACTCACTACTGCCAACTTCTCTAATTTCTATTCTGGCAGTTCAATACTCACCACACAAGCTAAATAATCATGACGCCCTTTACTTAACATTCGATTAGCCTAAAGGGAAGAAGTAAAACAGATAAAAGACCCTTTCCTATCTCCCTGAAAGAAAAACTCAAGTTGTCCCAGCATAGCAAAAACTACCATCTTTCTAAAACAATCAATAGAGGCATGATGTTTCGCCAACCAATCCATTCCCAAAATCACGTCAAAATTCTTCATCTTTACAGAAATCAAATCCACTAGAACAATTCTAGCATCCATCTCTATCTCACAAGATCTACAAACATCCTCTAACACTACTGTTTCTTCTAATGGAGTAGACACGGTAATACAAACATCAAAAAGGCTCACAAGGAATAGACAATCCAAATAGATATCTAGGTACTAACTCTTAACCTCCAAAATTAAATCAAGAAAGATTCAATACAAGTTTAAACAAAACGAACTAAGCCAAACACTACTAAGGACTATCGGGACTTGGACCTCGTCTAAATGATGAATTGCAAGATATCCAACTCCATAAACTATAGCTTTGATACCACAATTTTCACACCCCAAATCTGGGCATGACCGGCCGTAGCCCACAGGGACTGAGCCCAAGGCACACGTAAGCCTAAACATGAACCCAAAACCATAAAGAATAAATGTGATGATAGCCCAGAAATAAATAAATCAACACTCAATCTAGTAACATACCACCAGTGAAAAACAAGTCATAACCAACTTCCTAAAAATATATATATACTAAATGGGACACAAACCGCCCACAAAATAAAATAATTCTAAATAAAACCCAACCACAATGTATGCACAAAATTCGACAAAGCAACCTAAAACAACTTAAATAAATGCCCTAGAGGTCCATGCAATTGAGTCCCCGCTACGCCATGAGTCAACTCTAAGTCCTTCTAACACCTGGAAATGGTAAACAACTAAGTTAGCTGATAGCTCAGTGAGTAGCAACATGGATAGTAAATACAGTTTTGAAAACATGCCTCAATTCCAAAATAAGATATATATCACAGAAACTAGATTGGCATACAGTTTGGTAAATACAATCTGTTTCAAAAAGAAGGTTCCACAATTCAACACTTAAAATACTCATGTCTCGCAAGAACATGATAAACGACATTTTTCACTTAAAACATATTATAACATGAACACCAATAATTTTCTGGGTACCAAGAAAAACAAATAATATGCCACACAGTTCTCAAGGCTATAAGCCCCGTTGGATCCAATACCGAACTAAGAGTCATCCTCAGGGTGGCACCTGGGCCTTTTCTCAAAGACGATCCGATTGAAGGTCACCTAGTTGTTTTTAAAGGTCTTTTCCTTACAATCGTTGAGCACTAGAGTCATCACGGCCCAACCCGGATCTGTTCCCTAGTGGCCAGAGTCACCACACACGGTGGAATAATTTCCCTGGACTAAATACACACATGGTCCCAATAATCAATACACATCAGTTTCACAAAACATGGTAGTTCATCATTATAAGCATGAGACCAAAACAAATAGTTTACTATATGCCAAGTTCACACATGTTTCAGAAATAATTTGATTCAATTGATAATATAATAATTTATCAAAACAGTTTAGTCATGAAACAACAATTTAATTTTCCAACAGTTCAGGGTAAGGGAACATTTATAATGATATGTAGCATGAAACTACTCACCTGAAAACGAAATAATATAATCCTCGAATAGAGTGTAAAAGTCCAACTAGTGTCCTGAACCAAGTATAAAAACTACACGCCACAACTAATTTAAAACTACTAAAAAATAGGAACTAAGTAACCTCAACTAAAGCGCACTAACACGGCTCAACCCAACTCACCGTTACTCTTAAATATTACCTTAGTTCATGTTCTTCAAGGTTTAAAATCACCCAAGACATGGGTTCGGGTCAAAACTTAATTAATTGTGACTTTAAGATAAAACAGAATTTCAAACAAGCCTTCCCAACCTATTTGCTAACTTTGAAAATTACAAAACCCACTCCACGCTATTCGAAAAATTCCAATAACCTCTGGATATGATCTAATATATCATAAGTTTCAAACCCAATTGGTTTCACTTGATTTGCTTATCAAAATAATTATCTACAATTTACTATATCCAAACAGGTTGTTTTCTGCAGCACTTTAAAGAAATTGACGGTTCTCTTAATATACACGAGCAATCAATGCAAGGCCAAAAACGTACGAAACTAGACTCGTAGCCGGTTCTAATGAACCTAATTTGATAATTTTTGGATTTATACCCAAAGAGAACAACACTCCCGAATTTACTGTTTCAGACTGGTTTCCTGGACAGATTTGAATACCTCAATTTATATGGATCTTGACTCCCAAAAATTATGAAAAAATTCAGATATGCAATTCAATATGTAATTAATCTACTGTAAAAATTTCAGTTCAAAATTCATTCATTTGATATGGTTTCTTGATTTTTAAAGTTTGTGATTCTGTGTAGAATTTTTGGACTAAAAATTACCCCCAATCTTTACACATAAATTTAGCTCCTCAAGTTTCTTACTAGGATATCTATATACACAATACATAAACCTACAACCTCTCCATCAATGAACTAAATAATCATAGAGTAAGGATAAAGAACAAAACCTTAAGGAAGAAGAAAGATAAAGACTTAGTGCACACCAAAAAATTCATCCTTCTTTGTAACCCCTTTTTTTTCTTCTTCTTTTCTCTCAATCTGTCTCTCTCCCTGTGGCTGCCTCCTGCTGCTACTATAGAATGTATTAGGCAACCTAAGGTTATGTATCTAAACAAAAGGCTCTAGTTTATTGTCTCTTTATATTATTTTATTTTCTAACCCATTAATTTAAATAAAATATAACTATTAATATAACAAAATATACTTACAAACTTACCCTCTATTTTTTTTTTTAAATAATAAATCTTGCCTCTAAATTAAATACTTTCACCACAAATTTATTTTAAGTTTAAAATTAATTAAAAGATCCTCCAATAATATTTAATTTGCACCTTAGAATTCACCACCGAAATATTTGAGATTGTAATATTATTATTTAATTATTTACTTAATTTTTATATTCGGGTTCTCACACTGTTGGCCACTAGTGTGCTGTGACACCAAACTGGAACAGAGCACAAGACAGAGAAAATGGAGGGTCTCCCAAGGATATGCATGTACTATGCCACTCCTAATCATCTCAAAACATCAAAGGAGGGGCACCATTGGATCCAAAATCATCAATCAAGCATTTGGAATGCATGATGGCCAAAGATTCAACCTTGTACACATTGAATAAATACAATGCAAACAAGACTCTAAATCTACTACCTCATCATGGATGATCAAAGGAAATAGAGACCAAGGAAGATTGGCTCACTCTCATCACTTTGAGTATGAAGTGGACCAATCAACCTTGTGTTCAACATAACGTCCAGTTGAACACAATGCAATGCGCATAAACAACATGCTATGCAAACAACATGCTAATCTTGATATGTTTTACTTGATTCTTGTTTACACATTTTACATTACCGAGCCATTCATTAACCGGTTAAGTCCAATGTGAAAAGTCCTCTAAGGAAAGATGGCCTCAGCCACAAGCACCTTGAGCATGAAAGAAGCCTCATGCTTTTGGTTAGTAGAAACCCTCAAGAGAAGGCCAAAACCATTAGGCATGAGAGCTTCAATTCCATGCTCAAGCCAACAAGGGGCTAACGACCTCTTTCAAAGCAAACGAAGGAGTGAAGCATGGAGTAATATGGCATGTATTTCAGCACTGAAATGGCATGCAAAATGACTTGAAACCATGCAAACAACCCATGTAATGCATGTTGAAAGGCTTAAGCATCAAAGCTAGTGAAGTGTATTACACTAGAGGCATGCAAGACAATGCTCAAATGGCCAAACCAGCTCTGGACAGAGCTTAATCATGCCAAAATAATGGTCTAAACATGCTGGAATTGAAGCACAGCAAGCAAGAAAATCAAACTCCTTTGTTAGCTCGCAAGCAAGGCTCAAGGCATGCTAAATGATGCTGAAATTACAGAGGTTATGATGTTGAAATTAAAAATAATGAAAGTGTGCACATTTCATTAGCATATGCTAGAGGTTATGATGCTGAAATTACATGCTAAATGATGCCATATCATGCAAACATCACAAACAAGGCATGCTAGAGGGCCTAAAACACAAAGCTAGTAAAGCCATTTACACTATAACTATGTAAGGTAAGCCTCAACAGCCTAAGACCACTCAAAACAGAGTTAGAGCATGCTAAAACATTAGCAAAAATGTGCTGAGATAGAGCTAATACATGCTAGAATAATGAACTAACTCTTTAGGCATTCAAGGCTGTTAAGCAAGATTACACTACAAGTGTAAGAAACAAGTAACCAATGACTAAACCAGCCTAAAATAGAGTTATAGCAGGTCCAAAAAGTCACAAAACATGCTTGAACTAAGCTTCAAAAAGGTAGAGATACATGCTCATTTGGTAGGCCAACACATGCTAACAAAACAAGAGGGACCTCAAAACAAGTTTTATACCACTGAAATTCCTCTAGAATTCAGTGGTTAAAAGGCCAAAACAAGATGGTTTCAAAAGCTTTAAAGGAAGGCAAGAAACTTAGCAAATAAGCCACCAAAGAGGGTGAAACACCCCTAACTTCAAAAATACTTTAAACTACCATTTTTAAGCCTTAAAATCAGAGCTTTTGTAGTTGACAGCTAGGCCAAAATCAACATGCAAAGGTGGCCAAGATTGTGTACAAAAATAAGCTTAAGAAAGGGAGATGCTCACCCTTGAAGCACAACACAAGAACAACCACTTTTCTTGAGCCAAAACCACCTTTTGGAGCTCAAACAAAGTCCCAAGCTACCTCAGTCCAAAGATGTTCCACTCTTGTTAAGGGTTGATAGGTTGAAGACGGTTGTATGCAAGCCTTCAAGCTCAAATGCTCAAGAGAGAGAGAAAACTAGAGAGAGGTTTTAGAGAGAGAGGCTCCCAAACCTTTTGCTAAATTGTTCTCAAATGTTCCAACCCTTGAATATGAGATATAAGGCTTCAATATATAGCAAAATACAAGCTTTTGGTCGAAAATATCTCAAGAGGGACAGCTGGAGCAAGCTGGAGCAAAATATCTGCCAAAAACTGCTTTCTGCCATCTGTGGCCGGCACATGACCATTGATGGCCTGCACTTGACCATTGTTGGCCAGCATGGGACACCATTGGATGGAAGGGGGCCGGCCTTGGCCATTCATGTCCGGCACATGGCCCAAAAATCCCATTTATGGCCCACATTCTCCACCTCTGGTTGAACAGAAAAATTTGCTTTTTAGGCTCGACTTCAACCAGACATATCTCCATCATCTGGATACCTTTTCAGGTCATTCTTGAGCCTAAATTGAAGCCCTTAAAGTCTTGTTTCCAATGATGGAAGCCTCACATCAAAATTCCAAGTGTGAAAAAATTTCTTCTTGTTTGAGTGAAGACTGCTCAATTTCGATCCTGCCGGGATTCATGCCAAACTGTTTCTTCAACTTGGTTTCTTCTCTCCTCTCCTCTTTTAGTCAACTCCAAATCCATAAACAAGATGTTTTGAAATATTTTTCAAAGAGTTCACCTCTCTTTCATTAATTTCCACTTTGTCCTTGCTCGGTTTACCGAAAAGCACGACATTTAACAAAATGTGAGCGTCGGAACATCGTGGGAACTTTTCAAAAACCATTTTGAAAGAGAGAGCTTCAAAGTCTAAAATATTTTGATCAAGATCATTTGGGTCCAAAAAGGGGTATGAAGTTGGGATTTGACTCTTTTCTTGCCAAAGAAATCGATCATTTGCACTGCACATCTTTTATCACCAAGTAAACAATTAGTAGTGCCCAAGTCTTAAGGGCGGTCAAAAATGGAGTGTCTACACATACAAACTGAAATTCCATCTTTTCTACACCAAAAACTCCTCCAAAAATTCTGAAAATACTTGAATTTCAGTAGCTTTGATCAAGAGAAAGAGTTGGTGTTAGTAAAAGTGAACAAAAACAAGAGAGATAATCACTTTTCACCACATACACCTCGAAGCCATCATTCAAGCAAGAATTCCAAGCTTTCAAATTGAGGATTGAAAACATAATTCATACACTCGAGGGTGATCCAAAAGAAGTTTGGAAATCATGAAGTTCATCCATTCTTGAAAAGGTGAATTTTCAATTTATTTCATTTTCTTGCATCTCTTACTTATTTTGCTCTTTTGCTTTGATTTCTTATTATATTATATATTGTTGTAATCTAATTGAAAGTGGTGAGTTGAGAGTCCCATATATATTGTTTTTAGTTCTGTTTTAAGCCTGAGAAAGAGACCTTCCATGCTTAATGGTTTAATCTCTTCGAAGGTTCATTATCAGGGCATTACATCTCTCTCATGCCAAGAACAAATTTCTTGTTTGACGCTTCTCTTCATTAGTGGATGCAATTATCACTTTTGGACAAAATGATTAAAGAATGGAAAGGTAATAAAAAGGGCTAATAAAATTGGACTAAAAGAGGCACAAGATAATAAAATTGAGTTGGGTTCAATCGGACGTCATATTGAACCCATTGCATTTCTTACTTATTTTGCTCTTTTGCTTTGATTTCTAGTTATATTATATATTGTTGTAATCTAATTGAAAGTGGTGAGTTGAGACTCCGATATATATTCTTTTTAGTTTTGTTTTTATTGTGGAAATCTAAGAAAACAGAGTTTGGCCGAGCCTATTGAGCTACCCAGCCCGTTAGTTGGCCAGGTAGCCACCTAAAAGTAAACCACCGTGTCCGCGACCTTTAGGCAAAACCGTGTAGCCTTCCGATGTTGAGAAGATCAACCTCCGATGGTCTTTGAGGCACTTGAAGCTGTTATTTTGTTATGTTTATTTTATTCTGAGTGTTTGTGAGGATTTTTTATATTGTGTTGTAATAGTTATTCATCTCCATCAGATTTGTAATATTTAAAGTGTTATAATAATTCTCTATCCCCACTTCTAACCTATCTCATTCTTTAATTGCTTTCCCTAACTGTACACACACACACACACACACACACACACACATATATATATATATATATATATATATATATATCTTGTATGCCATGCATATCCATGCTTTTACATACATGATTCATGCCTAGATCCAGCTAAATTTGCATCTTCGTGCTTTAATTGATTATTACATGATTTTGTGCGCTATCTCATGTTTTGCAATGTTTCACATGTCATGTTTTAGAAGCTGAATCTTTAGAAATTCTTGTGTATGTATTGCATTAGGATTGTATATAGGATCATGCATATTTTATTAATTTTGTTTTGTAGTTGTTCGCTGGACGTCGGTAAATATGTAAGTTGTTATACTTTCGCATCCCACTTGTACATAATTTTCTTATTATGTTTAGCATCCTACCATATGGTTATTTGCTTACTTGATATAACTGTATGAATGCCAGTGGATGGAGGTTGTGTCGCTTAATTTGGAATGATGTTGATTTTTTATGTTTGTAAATTCAATTTATTTAGGTTATACATCTTCAAAACACATGAAATCAATTTGTTCCAAATGAATGGCATAGTCTACCCTTGTATGCTTCACATAGTAATTTTTGGATTTATTAAATAATCAAAACATGAACATATAAAGAAAATAAAATTCATATCATGGTTTAGTAGAGGCCGATCTTTTGATCAGGTGAGCGGGGGTGCTCAATAATGACATTCCCCTTTCATACCTGAGGTTCCAAGCCAAGCATATTTGGTGACGACAAACAGTGGTCTTGGCACGAGTCACGAGTTTCTTAATTTTCCCAAAACAATAGGTGGTGACTCTAAGATCTGGTGATGCAGTCCATTTCTGGCAAAGGTTTTGTAATAAAATAGACTTTCTATAAAATTTTCCAAAACTAGACTCTCATTTATGTTTCACATTGCACTTGTAAGACTAGATCAAAGAAATCGAGAGTCCAAACTATTTAACATGCACGGGTATCCCCTAGGCATATTACACATGAGCCTTTATGCCACTCAAAAAGAAATTGAACACAAAGATGGATGGATTCAGAACTTGGAGCACCGACTTAAAGAAGCCCATGAGATGGTGGAGAACGAGGCTCGGAAAGCCAGAGTGGTTAAGTTCAAGGCGGCGGGGGCAATGAGTTCGTCAACATTAAAAGACACAATTACACAATGTCTCATGGATCATGTGATAGCCGATCGTGATACTGCCAGAGAGACTCGAGCTTATAACAGGGGCTTCTTTGAAGGAAGAAAGATTGGCATTGACAAGACGATGGAGAAGCTAGCCGATGACGTTTGCCGATGTGAAAACCGTAGCTGTAAGCACAGATAGACCAAAGCACTTCAAACGGCGAGTGTAGATTTTGCTTCGCCATTATACCAGGACTATGCAATGTCGTTTGAGGCCTATGATGCCGAGAAATTGGACGATGAAGAGGCTGCAAACCCTAAGAAAAGTTAATCGGCATCATAAACTTCGCCTTTGATTTCCAACATTTGTAACTAGGACGCTGGTCGGCCTTAAGATGAATGTTCGTAATGTAATTTGAATTTGTCATGATATTTTCTCAATAAAAATGCAGTTATGCTTGTTTGAAATAATCAGACTAAGAGGGCTTCGAATTTAGCGGCTTATTGATAGCACTTCGTGCCTAAATTTGGAGGCTTATTAATGGCGTTTCATGCTGAGCACGAAGAGCGCTAAATTCGGAGGCTTATTGATGGCACTTTGTGCCAAGCACGAAGAGCGCTCCAAATTCAAAGACTTATTGATGGCACTTCGTACTGAGCACGAGGAGATCTCTGTCCGAATTCAAAGGTTGAATAAAAATAAGACAATTAGAGTTAAATAAACAAGGAAGTAACATGACATCTTGTATCATTGATTGATTGTACGTATACAAGGTGGTAATATACACAAAAGCTGACAAACATTAATATGATAAAATTGACAAAGAAATTAACATAACCATCAATACTAATGATAAAATTTGTGGAGATGAGTTAAATTCCAGGGCCGGGGTAACTTCTTGCCGTTCATGTCAGAGAGTCGATATGCCCCTGCCCCATTGATGAAATTGATCTAGTATGGGTTGTCCCAATTTGGGCCACGTTTACCATCCGCAAGATTCTTAGTAGCAGGTAGTACGTTTTTTAGAACCAACTCTCTAGGAGTATATCGGCACAGATGCACTTGTTGATTGTATGATTTAGCAAGTTGCTACTGGTATCGTGTCATAGTCATAAGGGCCCGATCTTGGTGCTCTTCAAGTAAATCCATATCCAAGGCCAACATCATGTCATTTTGTCCTACATCAAAAGCCCTCGATCGAAGGGTTGGTAAGCCGATCTTTAGGGAGATGATAGTTTCATTGCCAAAACACAAGGAAATGGTGTCTCTCCCGTAAATCATATCGGTATAGTGCGATGGACCCACAATACACTCAGTAATTCCTTAACCCACTTGCCCTTGGCTTTTTCCAAATGCTTCTTGATGCCTTTCAGGACTACTTTGTTGGAAGCCTCCGCCTATCCGTTACTCTGTGGATAAGCTGGTGAAGAAAAATATGGCAGAATGGCATACATGTCACACAACTCCCAGTAGACGCCGCAATCAAACTGAGTACCATTACCTAAAATAAGTGCCCTAATGATATTCTTCCAAATAAACCACTTGATATATGCATCTCGTATATGTGCTA
Organism: Camellia sinensis; assembly: GCF_055761805.1. Lineage (NCBI taxonomy): Eukaryota > Viridiplantae > Streptophyta > Magnoliopsida > Ericales > Theaceae > Camellia > Camellia sinensis. Next base: position 6,006,893 of record NW_028128989.1, on the reverse strand, counting down.
ATGGTTTTGCTTCAATCCACTTTGTGAAATAGTCAATGGGAACAATTAAGAACTACTTATTGCCTGGAGCTTTCGGCAGTGGCCTAACTATGTGCAAGCCCCATTAAGTAAAAGGCTAAAGACTGGTCACGAAGTTCAATTCTTTGGCAGGCAGATGTGTTAATGGAGAAAACTTCTGGCACTGTTCGCATTTCTTAACATAATCCTCAGCGTTGGTACACATAGTCGACCACCAATACCCTTGAGTAACGGCTCGATGAACCAATGATCTACCTCTTAAATGAGCGCCACAACTACCTTCATGTATTTTAGCTAAAAAATTCTCAATCTTGTCCAGATGGACACATTCCAAATAAGGCCCAAAGAGAGGTTTTTTTATAAAGCTTTCCTTGAGGATCCAAATAATATCTCAAAGCCTTATTCCGCAGCTTGTGAGCTTCCTTCTTATCCTTCGACAATTGTTCCGAAGTAAGGAATGCATCAATGGGATCCATTGAACTCGGCCCCCTTTGGATGGTGTTCACAACAGGATATTAGGAGATGCTAATACTCGGCTCCAAAATGAAAGCCATTTTGATGGTTCATTTAACTTCTGAGTTTACAGCCGAAGCTAAACAGCCAAGAGCATCGACATGTGTATTTTGGTCACGAGTAATCTAATTCAATTCATGGCTATCAAATTTCACGAGCAAGGAGTTGGTCATTCTCATATAGGTCACCATGCGATCATTTTTAGCTGCACATTCACTCTTTAACTGGTTTATGACCAATTTCGAATCACAAAAGATTTGCAACTGTCTAGCTCCCATTTGAAGCAAAATTTTGAGGCCAACCAGCAGAGCTTCGTATTCGGCCTCGTTGTTTGAGGCGTCAAAGCCAAGTTTTACCGATTGTTCTACCACTGCTCCTTCGAGGGTCATAACAACTACTCTTACTCTACTGCTGCACTGCTTAGATGACCTGTTACAATACAACTACCAAATATCCCCAACATACATTCTCCATTCCGGCTGTCATTGAGCAATTGACTGGATCTAGAGGTTTAACTCAACATGTGAGCTAGGTGTAGTAAACTCGGCAATAAAGTCAGCCAAAACTTGCCCCTTGATAGCCATCCTTGGTGAAAACTGGAGGTCATATTCTCCGAGTTCCAATGCCTATTTGGAAACTTGTCCCGATGATTCTACTTTGCGAAGGACTAAACGGAGGAGGTGATCCATTAATACCTTAATAGTATAGGCTTGAAAGTAATGCATTAATTTTCTGGCATCTACTACAAGAGCTAGAATTAACTTCTCCAAGGGTAAATACTGGTTTTGGCATTAACCATTGATTTGCTAACATAAAAGATGGGCTTCTACTCACCGAGATCTTCCGTAAGCAAGACAACGCTTACTGCCCAATCGAATACTGCCACATATAGGATAAGCACGTCGCCTAGCGAGGGGTAGCCAAAAGTAGGACGAAACTGAGATAGGTTTTCAACCCTTCTATAACAGTTTGGTATTCTGGATTCCATTTAAATAATTTTCCCAACCGAAATGTTGGGAAGAATGGTCTGCACCAATCTGAGGACCGGCTGATAAATCTATTAAGTGTTACAGCCATACCTATTAACTTCTGAACTTCTTTGGTTGACCCTAGTGAGCCCAGTTCCATGATGACCCTGATTTGTTTTGGATTAGCTTTGATTCTGTGATGATTTACAATATAGCCGAGGAATTTGCTTGATCCAATGTCGAATGCACATTTTGAGACGTTGAGTTTTATTTTGTATTTTTGGAGAATATCAAAGGTTGTGGCAAGATTGGCTAAGTGTGCACCATTTTCTTTGGACTTTACTACCATATCATCGATGCAGACTTCCATGGTTTTGCCAATTTTATCTTTGAACATGGTAGTGACCAATCTTTGATATATTGTCTTGGAATTTTTCAGTCCAAAGGGCATGACCTTGTAACAATAGGTGTCCCTTGGAGTGAGAAACACCGTTTTATCTTGGTTGGCTAGATCCATGGCAACTTGGTGATATCCCTACTAAGCGTCTAAGAAGCTCATGCACTATTGTTGAGTGGTTCCATCCACAAGTTGATCAATTCGGGGTAAACGAAAATAATCCTTGGGACAGGCTTTGTTCAAATCTGTAAAGTTTACACAAACACACCCCAACACTGTCTTCTTCTTTACCACGACAATATTGGACAACCACATGGGATAGGTAACTTCCTGAATTGCCGCATCTTCTAATAGATTGTTAACGTCGTCAACTATGGCCGCGACATGTTCGGCAGTTGAACAATGGCTTCTATGAACGACTGGCTTAGCTTTGGGGTCGGCATTCAGGCTATGCATAGCTATGACGGGGGTCTACCCTAGCATGTCGTAAGATGACCATGTAAAGACATCGATACTGCCGAGGAGGAAAGGAACCAGCTCTTGTAGCTCAGCGGCACTAAGACTTATGCCGACTAAAAAGAATTTCTTAGGATCATCATTAATTATCACTCAGTCGTGATCTTCTTTTACTTTCTCAGTCGGGGTCTTCCTAACATCCTCAACACTCTCCTGATTCAAAATTTCAATTGAATTCACCTCCAGTACCTTTGGCTTCTTCTTCACAACTGTGAGATAACAATCCTTTGCTGACTTCTGAGAATCGCAGATTTGCTCAACTACTAGGAATTCAACCTTTAGCATCTTGATGCCTGTACGCACTGGTAATACAATCTTACCCATGGGGTATTTTGGATTAGTGTTAAAGCCGAAAAGAGGGTAGTCGGTCGGCATGAGATCCACATCCTTAAAACTGAGCTTGAGAAACGTTTTGTAGTACATTATCTTAGAGGTGCTCCCTTAGTCAACAGTATACGCGCAACGACGAGCTTATTTACTCGTAACTCGATCACAAGAGCATCATCATAAGGCACGGTGACCCCTTCAAGATCAGCATCGAAAAAGCTAATTTCGTTTGACAACTACGGTCGTTTGGCTAATATATTGGACTCAGAGTTGGGCTAGGAGGATTGTTGTAACTAGATTGTATTCACCATGTTTGGTGGGAATAATGTGTATACCATGTAAATTACACCGAGTGGAGGTGAATCGGGGCGTACGGCAAGTACACCTGGTGGGTTAACCATTTTTGGGAGGTATTTAGTTAGTTAGCCACCCTGGATCAAGTCTTCCAAATGATCTTTCAAGACGTAACATTTGTCAGTCACGTGCCCATGGTCTTCATGATTCTCACATCTGGTCCATCTGTCTTATGGCAGGGGGCCTGGACATCTTAGTCGGCCATTTGAAGAAAGTTAGATTTTCGATTTTTGGCAGAATCTTACTGATCGACTCAGATAATTTTGTGTACTTTTTATCTGACAGTCCAGAGCGCCTGTTTTCCACTTGATATTGTCCACTCTGTTGGCACAAATCTCAGCGATTCTCCCTTATTGATCGACCTCTTGGTTCTGGGCTCCTTGGTGGGGTTCTATTTGGTAGTGCAATAGTCAGCGGCTACACCAAGACAGGTGTTGCCGATTCCGCAGCTTACAGTCTGGCTTTAACTCAGATTACATCATCTTTCACTTTGTAATACTCTTTGACCCGCTTCATCAAGGCACAGACTGTCTTGGGGGGCCTTAGAGTCAATGAACTCCTAAGCTGGCTATCAGGATGCAATCCTATCTTGAAAGCAGTGATTGCTATGGATTCGTTGCAATCATCATCCACTAAATTAAAGCACTCCCTATTGATGAATCTAGCCTTGAAGGATTTTTGGAGTTGATAGAAACTTTCAATTGATGCCGGCTCAAGCTTGTAATACCATCTGGCAGCGAGCGGTCCCAAACTGCTAAGGAATATTTGGCACATGAGTGCCTTGTCGTTTGCATGCAGAGTCATTGCTTACTTGTAATGACAAACGTGATCCGTAGGGTTAGACTTTCCATCATATAGAGTGAACGACGGTGGTTTAAACTTTGTAGGCAAGATAGCCTCTGAAATTCGATGAACAAAGGAGTTGTGCCTATCTTCTGAATATGAGTCTTCATTCTTTTGCGTGCGTTGAGCCCACGAAGAATCTTCTCCATCAATTGAACTGAAATCATCACTACGGGTTCGTTTCATGGGTTTTGACTGAAATGAATCTGAAGTGCTGCTATCGTAACCCCCAGGCTGACGTTGTCATCTCTTCTGCATACCTGGCAACTGACCGTGCTCACGGCAAAGTGGCAGTTGTTGGGATTTTGCCAACTCCTGACGCAGGGGCACGTTCTCTGTTTCCATGTTCTCGATATGCTGTTTACTACGTTGCATTTGATTCATCAATGTTTGCATGGTATCCTCTGTGGATGTTGAAGGCTGAAATGGGGTTAGCAGATCAAAATTTAGAGACCTCCTTACGGGGGTTTCTTCTAGACTGAAAGTTGCTCTTGCTGTAGCATTATCAATTTCGATGACTAGAGGATCTTGATTTGGGTTTGCCATGGACGAGTTCGAGTATTCCCACAGACGACGCCAATTGTGGGGATGTGGTTTTGGAGTACTCTTTCAATCTAAACGAGCCCTTGTAAGATCTTTCCAGTTGTCACCTGAAACAGAAGTAAAACTCCAGTTGGTGGTGCCAAAATTAGTACTCCGACGAGCAAGTTAGCTTTATAGAAAGAATAGTGTTTTTTGGTTTCTTAAGATACAAGTTTTTTAGAATATACCTCCTCCTTCAGCCTCTCCTTTTTCCTTTTATAGAGTTATTCTCCTTGATATTTTCTCTATGTAGCTTAGTCCTTTTTCATCATTTTGTCAAGGCCCATCTCCCTACTATACTTTTTAGAAAGGGACTCCCACTTAATGGGACCATGCCGACTTACCTAATATACTCGGCTCCAACTTACGGCATAAGTACCCTTAACTTGGTGTTCTCCTCATTTTGTCTTTCGTGTCTATTCGGCAATGACTTTCAGTCTAGTAGGCTTTGGCTTCATTCAGCCCATTTCGGATGGGCTTTGTGTCACGACCCAAACCCGCCCCCATAGGTTTAGCATCGTAACCGGCCAGTAATCCTTGGATTACCAACGGTCTCGTAACAAAATTTCATGTAATTAGGGGCTGCAGAAACAAATATATAAACATACATAGTCCATTGAGCTGTGAAGACATACATGGAACAGATAATTTTAAACTTTTATAAACTGACAAGTGACGTCAAAGGTATAGCAATTGCACATCACTTCATACACTATACATATAAGTTGGACTTGTCCATAGTCAAAACAAAGTGACCAAATTTTGAAATACAAAACAAATATGGCCATGGGACTTGACATGATCCGAAACCTCCTTGGGAGACGCAAAGGGTGGTTGACAAAACGGAATTCCAGGCCATCAGCTTTGAGCCTGGTCACGCGCCTGATAACCTACATATATAATATAAATAGTGAGCGGGAGCCCAGTGAATAATAACCAAGTAAAGGGTTTTAATGAATGATGTCCATCACAGAGTCAGAAATTAGAGTTTATATCAGAGACAGATTCTTATCAAAATAGAGTCTTATGTATACACAGATTCCAAATCAGAAACAGATTCATACACATGTTCACATTCATTTTTGTATTCAAATTTTGCATATGATCATACGTGGTACATCCATTAGCGATAACAAATCCGATGACCCATAAAGGGACGACCTTGAAGGCATTCCGATGACTCATGTGCACAGAGACGTTTCCGATGACCCATAAAGAGACGACCATAAAGACATTCCGATAACTCATGTACACAGAGACTTTTCTTATGACTCATAAAGAGATGGTCATAAAGGCATTCCGATGACCCATAAAAGGGGCGCATATCATATGATGCTCAGGATGCCACAAATATATTTCAGAAATTTGGATAATCATTCATTCATTCAAAACATAGCATTTCAGAAAACTGATCATTTCATATCATTAGAAAATAATTAAGGGTAAACATAAGGGAAAATCTTTAGACAATATACTAGAGTTCAAGTCTTGTATCAACCTTTCTAATTCCTTAGAGTTCAAGTCGTACACATCATGTTTAGACAATATAAAAGTTGAATCCTTACCTAGACTTCCCAAAATTAAGGGCTAGAGACTTGATTCTTGAATCTCTAGGTTCAATTCTATCTCTTCTTAGCAAGTCTCTTGGGTGAGCTCAATCTCCTCATTGTTCTCCCTCTCTCACATTTGTGTGTGTGTATAGGCTCAAGAGTGTGTTGAATGAAGGAAAAAATGATGAGTGGAGGCAAAAAGGTGCCTTATATAGGCTCACCTAATGATAGCTAATTAAGGCTAATCACATGGGCATCAAATTAATCTATTTAAATCGTTCCAAATCGAATTTCAATTAAACCCAATACAAATTTTTGTAATTCTTTAATAACACATATATCAAGTTAATTTCTGAATCGAATGCCGATAAGGCCTTCAATTTAGAAACCAAAACGGAAACATGAACAGATTTTTCTACATTTAATAGACATAAACACAAACAATGCAATGCACAAGTAATTAACTCAGGATTTCTTCTTAATTACTTGTTAGACACACTTAAGCATGAATTAACGTTAATTATGGGTCGGGGTTGTTACAGTCTTCCCCCCTTAAAGAGTTTGGTCTTCCAAACTCGAATAACCTTCATTTTGGAAGAATACAGGGTCCTAAGGAAACAGTTCGGGATATCTTTTCATCATATCTTCCTCTATCTCCGAAGTTGCATAGGTTCCTCCATGATTCTGCCAATCAACTTTCACCAATGGAATTTCTTAATTTCTTGATTCTCCGATTATGAATCTGCATTGGCCTCTCTTCATACGTATAATCGTCTTTCAGAAGCACTTGGGTCCGTTCTATCACATGGAGCGGATCCTGTAAGTAATCTCGAAGCATTGAAACATGAAAAATGTTGTGCATGTTTTCCATCACTAGAGGTAAAGCTACTCGGTATGTTACTGAATTGATCTTCTCTAGAATTTCATATGGCCCAATGTATCTCGGTGCCAACTTGCCTTTTACCCCAAACCGCGTTTTCCCTTTCATGGGAGTTACTTTTATGAACACATGGTCCTCGATTTCATATTTTTTGTATCTCCTTCGGATATCTGCATAACTCTTTTGGCGGCTTTATGCAGTTTTCAACCTCTGTCGAATCAATTTCATGTTTTCAGTGGTTTCTTGCACAAGTTTTGGGCCTAATAATGGTCTATCACCTACTTCAGCCTAACAGACAGAAGAACGACATTTCCTTCCATACAGAGCTTCATAAGGAGCCATTCCGATGCTCGAATGATAGTTGTTATTGTAGACAAACTTGGCTAAAGGAAGATAAGTCTCCCAATTCCCTTGGAAGTCCAACACACACATCCGCAGCATATCTTCCAAAGTCTGATTGGTTCTTTCGGATTGGCAGTCTGTCTGTGGATGGTAGGCGCTACTTAATCGCAATTCAGTTCCCAAAGCTTATTACAAACTTTGCTAGAATCTTGATGTAAACTTCAAATCTCTGTCAGATACAATAGACACTGGTACACCATGTAATCTCGCAATTTCATTCACATACATGTTAGCTATCTTGTCCACATTATAAATAGTTTTAACAGGCAGAAAATGGGCAGACTTAGTTAAACGATCAACAATGAGTTAGATGGAATCCATACCTCGAGATGAGCAAGGCAAACCGATGATAAAGTTCATCGTGATGTGCTCTCATTTCCATTCTCGTATTGGCAGCGATTGAAGTAATCCGGTGGGTCGTTGGTGTTCAACTTTAACTTGTTGGCAATGCAAGCATCCAGCCACGAAGTCTGCAATGCACTTCTTCATCCCAGGCCACTAGAAATTTTGTTTCAAGTCATGATACATCTTTGTGTTTCCCGAATGCATAGCAAATTTGGAATTATGGGCCTCAGTCAAAACACATTTTCTCAAATCATCATAGTCTAGCACGCAAAGGGGACCTTGAAATTTCAACACGTTGTTCTCAAGTACAAACCCAGGCCTTGGTTTTGAGTCAATTTCATCCATGATCTTTTTTAGGAATTCATCTTGCAGTTGTTTCTCCTCAATTTCTTCAATGATTGCAGGTTGAGTGGAGATAGCAGCTAAAATTCTGCCCTGTTCACGCATTACAATCTCAATTTCATTCTTTTACAGGTCACATAACAATTCCTTCTGGCTAGTGAGCAAACATGAAAAATTCCCAATGGATTTTTGACTCAATGCATCTGCTACGGTATTTGCCTTCCCTAGATGATACAAAATTTGCAGATCATAGCCTTTGATCAATTCTAGCCACCTTCTTTGTCTCATGTTCAATTCCTTTTGGGTAAAGAAGTATTTTAAGCTTTTATGATCTGTGTACACTTCACAAGTCACTCCATACAGATAATGGGTTGGATAGTTCTTTTCATGAGGGCGGAGTTGCCGAGAAGCATAAGCAATCACCTTCCCATTTTTCATTAACACACACCCCAAACCATTGTAGGAAGCATCACTATAAATTTGAAACCCATCAGTACCGTTAGGCAACGTCAGAATTGGTGTAGTTACTAACCTGGTCTTCAACTCTTGGAAAGCAATATCTCTTTGATCAGTCCAATCAAATGATGTATCTTTTTGTGTCAATTGAGTGAGCGGTAAAGCAAGTTTGGAAAAATCTTTTACAAATCAGCGATAATAGCCCGCAAGCTCTAGAAAACTTTGAACTTCTGTTACATTTGTCAGTCTAGGCTAGTCCACAATAGCTTCAATTTTCTGTAGGTCAACGGAGATACCGTCCTTGTTGATTACATGTCCCAAGAATGCCACATTGTCAAGCCAAAATTTACATTTAGAGAATTTGGCGTATAATTTCTTTTCCCTTAGGATCTATAAAGCAATCCTCGGATGATTCTCAAGTTCTTCCCTGCTTTTAGAATAAATCAGTATATCATCGATGAACACAACAATAAACTCATCAAGGAATTGTTTAAACACCCTGTTCATTGAGTCCATGAATGCTGCAGGTGCATTAGTCACCCCAAATGGCATGACTAGGAATTCATAATGCCCATATCTAGTTCTGAATGTAGTTTTCTCTACATCTTCTGCCTTGACCTTTAACTGGTGATACTCGGATCTAAGGTCAATTTTAGAAAACACTTGGGCTCCTTGGAGTTGATCAAACAAGTCATCTATTCGGGGTAATGGGTACTTGTTCTTGACGGTTACTTTATTCAACTCACCATAATCAATATATAGCCTTAAGGACCCGTCTTTCTTTTTGACAAATAACACTGGAGCACCCCAAGGTGAAGTGTTCGGACGAATAAACTTCTTGTCTGGTAGTTCTTGGAGTTGAGTTTTTAATTCTTTCAGTTCAGAAGTGGACATTCTGTAAGAGTCTTGGAGATAGGTTGTGTTCCAGGTACCACATCAGTAGTAAACTCAACCTCCCTATCAATTAAATCCCAGGTAGGTCAGTAGGAAATACGTCAGGAAATTCACGGACTATGGGTATTGTTTCCATTTTAGTACCATCCAACGATTCTGCCAACACACAACACAAGTAGCCCCGACAACCTTTTCTTAATAATTTTCTAGCTTTCATAAATGAAATCAACTATAGTGGTGAAACTACCTTATTCCCAGTAAAAACAAATTCAGGTATACCAGGTGGTCTAAACACAATAGATTTACTTACACAGTCTATGGTAGCGTAATATTTAGTCAACCAATCCATACCCAGAATACAATCAAAGTGGTCAATGCTCAAGGGCAGCAAATTAACAAACGATGTCATTTCACCCATTACAACATCACATGCTGGATAAACATAAGCACATATCATAGAAACCCCAGTCGGTGTAAACACAGATAACAAACAGTTTATAGGTTCTAACGGTCTAGTCAATTTTTGAGAAAAAGCATACGATAATGAATGTGTAGAACTAGAATCAATCAGTACATAAGCATTCTGAGCACAGATAGAAATTATACCTCACACCATAGATTCGGTGTTCTGTATATCACCAGGCACAAGAGCAAATACTCGACCCTGCCTTAAGGTTTCCTTTCCAATGTTAGCTTTTGTATTCATTTTTTAGGCCAAGGTGGATCCGACTGAACTTGTTGCGAAGTGATTAGTATTTTTGAGCCTGACAATCTCTCATCATATGGCCGGTTGTACCACATCTGAAACAGGCACCCGATGCTCAATAACAAACTCCCTTGTGTTTCTTACCACATTCTGAGCAAGTCGGTACAGATCCACTACTTTGGCTTGAGCTATTGTAAGATCTTGTGTTCTGCTTCTTCGAGAATGACCGACCTCTTTTGAAATTAGACCCCGATCTTTTGCCCCTCCACTCACTTGTTGGGACAAGAGTTTGCTTCTTTGCTGCCAAAAATGGCTTCCGCCATCATTGCCCTATCTAATACATTTACATATATAGGTAGGTTGAGGACTCCTACCCGATCTAATATATCCAAATCTAGTCCACCCTCAAATTTGTGGGCTTTCTTGTAGTCCGTGTCCACCATATGAGGTGTGAATCTGGCTAACTCAGTGAACTTAGCCTTGTACTCAGCCACTGACATTCTTCCTTGCTTGAGTTCTTGGAATTCAGACACTTTTCAATCCCAAAAGTACTGGGGGAAATACTTGTCATAGAAGATTGCACTGAATTGAGCCCATGTCATATTCTCATTACCGCTCCAAACTAGCAACCACCATCTACGGGCTTCATCCCTTAAGGTATAGGTGGCCAAAAGAACCTTTTGAGTCTCTGAGCAAGGGAAGACTTCAAACAATTTTTCCATCTCAAGTAGCCATGTTTCTGCCTTCAATGGCTCAATACCACCGAGGAAAGTTGGTGGCTTCATCTTCAAAGGTTTTTGAGTCAAGTTAATAATGTCATTATTGTCCAACTCAACTTGTACTGGGAGAGGCGATGGAGGAAAAGGTTGTTGCTTTTGTTGTTGCGTTATTGCTTCGGTCAAGGATCTGTTCCATTCTGTTCATTCGGGTTTCAGATGATTTAGCTGTTCTATCACTTCTTGCATTTTTCATTTGCTAGAGGTAAACAGAATATTATAAACATAGGCAAATAGTCCTTTCACATCATTTAGTTCATCATTTAGATCATTTGTTTCCATATCTTGTGGTTATAATTAGATTTAATTTTCACTTTCAATGAACACACACTTACACATGCAGATGGAATGCCCTCCTTCTTACTAGGACACCCTAAGCTCATATGGACTCGTGTATATGGTAGAACACGTTCTCTGATACCACTCTGTCACAGCCCAAACCCACCCCCATAGGTTTAGTGTCGTAACGGGCCAGTAATCCTTGGATTACCAAAGGCCTCTTAACAGAATTTCATGTAATTAGGAGCGGCGAAAGCAAATATATAAACATACATAGTCCATTGAGCTGTGAAGACATACATGGGACAGATAATTTTAAAATTTTATAAACTGACGAGTGACGTCAAAGGTATAGTAATTGCACGTCACTTCATATACTATACATACAAGTAAGACTTGTCCACAGTCAAAACAAATGACCAAATTCTAAAATACAAAACAAATATGGCCACAGGACATGACATGATCTGGAACCTCCTCGGGAAGCGCAAAGGGTGGTTGACAAAATAAAATTCCAGGCCAGCAACTTTAAGCCTGGTCATACGCCTGATCACCTACATACATAATATAAATAGTGAGCGGGAGCCCAGTGAATAATAACCAAGTAAAAGGTTTTAATGAATGATGTCCATCACAGAGTCAGAAATCAAAGTTTATATTAGAGACAGATTCTTATCAGAAACAAAGTCTTATATATATTCAAATTCCAAATCATAAACAAATTCATATACATGTTCATGTTCATTTTCATATTCAGATTTTGCATATGATCATACGTGGTACATCCATTAGTGCTAACAAATCCGATGACCGATAAAGGGACGACCTTGAATGCATTCCGATGACTCATGTGCACAGAGACGTTTCCAATGACCCATAAAGGCATTCTGATGACTCATATGCACAGAGACATTTCCGATGACCCATAAAAGGGACGCAAATCATATGATGCTCAGGATGCCACAAATACATTTCAAAAACTTGGATAATCATTCATTCATTTAAAACATAGCATTTCAAAAAACTAATCATTTCATATCATCAGAAAATAATTAAGAGTAAACATAACTTTACAGAGTTATTACTCAAAAATAACAGATGGCTACAAGTTGAATAGAGTAGGTAATTCCAATCTCTTGAGGCGCGTGACCTACATGGGTACAAAACGAATACATATAGAATTACACACCCGGAAACATTAACTTAGTTCTTCTTAGTCTTGGTGTGTTTTTACTTCTTTATCCTCATTATAATGTCTTAAACATGACCTAGGAATGCTTAGGATGCAATGAGGATGCCAAAACGCGTTGGAAAACACTTGGTGAAATTTCTGAAAATAGAGTTGCCGCTCGACCGTAGCTTTCTGCGCTCAAGCGGACTAGCAAACATGTGAGGGGCCGCTCGAGCTCAACCTTCCACGCTCGAGCGATCTGCAAAATTCAAAAAAGTACTGGTTATGTGATTTTCACGCTCGACGGTCACTCGAGCGTGAGACTCAACTCTCTGCTTGAGCGTAACTTTTGCCGCTAGAGGCGATCTGCAAAACATGAAACTTCTGGGAGTATGCATCTCACACTCGAGTGGACTTTTGGTCGTTCGAGCGAAGATGCAAAAACAAAGGTGGCCGCTCGAGCTCGAGGTATTTCGCTTGAGCAGAAGTGCAAAATCTGAAATTTCTAGATTGCACTCCCAAGCTCCAAACTCGAATCCAATGATGAAATTCATGTTCTTTTGGGTGGAAAACTTAAGACAACTTATGTAAACTTGGAAAACTTAGTGAATTTAGGATCGTTTTGCAAAATCAAGGTTCAGGAACATGTAAATGGTACAAAATTCAAACTCAAAGCTTTGAAACATAACATGCATGAGTTGTTATAAACTTCAACCTCCCAAAACAAGATCAAAAGAGGTCCAATGGTGAGAAATGTTATGAATTCTTCAAACCATGCTCGAATTACAACATGCATGAGGGAAAATCGTTGAAAACAACTTCAAAGTGCTATGAAACATGCATGCATGCATGATTTGAGTTAAAATTCTTCAAGTTTAACTCAAATCTCGTATCAACCTTTCTAATTCCTTAGAGTTCAAGCCCTACACATCATGTTTAGACAATATAAAGGTTGAATCCTTACCTAGACTTCCCAAAATTAAGGGCTAGAGACTTAATTCTTGAATCCCTAGGTTCAATTCTATCTCTTCTTAGCAAGTCTCTTGGGTGAGCTCAATCTTCTCATTGTTCTCCCTCTCTCACGTTTGTGTGTGTGTATAGGCTCAAAAGTGTGTTGAATGAAGGAAAAAGGGATAAGTGAAGGCAAAAAGTTGGCTTATATAGGCTTGCCTAATGATAGTTAATTAAGGTTAATCACATGGGCATCAAATTAATCTATTTAAATTGTTCCGAATCGAATTTCAATTAAACCTACTACAAATTTCTATAATTCCCGAATAACACATATATCAAGTTAATTTCTGAATCGGATGCTGATAAGGCCTTCAATTCACAAACAAAAATGGAAACATGAACAAATCTTTCTACGTTTATGTAGACACCCCATTTTTGACCGCCCTTAAGACTTGGGCACCACTGCTGTTTTGCTTGGCGGAGAAAGGTGTGCAGGGCAAATGTTCGGTTTCTTTGGCAAGGAGAGAGGCAAATCCTTCAAAACACTTTGTTTAGGGGTTTGTAGTTGAAGAAGAGAGGAAAGGAGAGGAGAAAACTAGTTTGGGAGAAGTTCGGCATGAATCCGGGTAGAAGCAAGTCGAGCAGCCCTCGCTGAATCTGGATTATCTATCTGTACACTTGGAGTTTAGTTATGAGGTCACCACCATTGGAAAGAAGACTTCCAGGGCTTCATTTTTCACTCAAGAATCTCTTAAATCCGAGTCCGGAGGGCGGAGATATGATTGGTTGAAGTTGGGCATCATCCCGGTTGAGCCGAAACTGAGCAGCCTTCACCAAACCAAGAATAACTTTTTGCACAGTTGGAATTTTGATGCAAGGCTGGTGCCATTGGAAAGCTTACTTCCGGGGCTTCAATTTGGACACACGATTGACCTGAAAAGGAGTTCATATGAAGAAGTTATTCCCGTTTGAAATTGGACCTGCAGAGCAGATTTTTCCTGCCGGCCGGCCAAACATTATGCCGACCGGCCAAATAGATGGCCGACCGGCCAGAACAGATGGCCGACCGGCCAAATAGATGGCCGACCGGCAGATTAAAGTAGCCGACCGACCATTTTTGCTAGCCGACGACCTTCCGGAGCATTCTGCAGATTGAGTGGATTCCAGCTGTGCCAGCTGGAGGGCACAGACTGGATCCTCCATACACGTGTATGGAGGATCTTGGCTCTTGGTTTTGAAGCTTCTAAGAGAAGTCTTACTCCCTTGGCTCTATAAAGGAAGCTCTCCTCTTCCTTATACTGGGTTAGGAAAAAAACCAGCTGAGGCACCATTATACATACAACCCTATATCTATGCATTCAACCCTCTCTTCCAAGCTCCAAAGTTCATTATCCTTGGCCATTTACACACCAAGCCATAGCACAATACCTCCAACGCCCATTCCAGCAGCTTGAGGCTGTCCTCCAGAGGTTAAAAGCTCCCAAACTCGGTCCAAAGATTGCTAAAGATTGGTTCTACAAGGGTGAGTCCCATTTTCCCTCTTTTGTGCATTTTTTTGGCCTATATCTTAGCTCATTGTGCTTACATCTTTGGGCTCCGACCCTAACTGAATTTAAGCTCATTTTGAGCCATTTTTCATGTTTCATTAAGGGCTCAACACTGTTTGAGCCCCCCCTCTTGCACTTGCTTCATTGTCCTTCTTAAATGCCATAATCTTGCATGTATTTTTTGGCCTGTGTATGATCTGTTTTAGAGCCTGATGTAAACTGAAAATAGGCTTATTTTGAACCCCTCTTCAACATTGAAGAAGGGCTCAATACTGTTTGGGACCTCCATCTTATGCTTGCCTTTATATTCTTTTTTTGGTCCCATTTTTGCATGCCTTGGCAGCCCCTGATGTTGCTGTTTTTGGACTTTGGTCCGAACTGAAAACAGCCATATTTTTCCCCCCTTGTCATGTTTCATTAAGGGTCTTTGGCTGTTTGATGAATTTTTTGTATACTTGCTTCTTTGGCCACCTTTTGGCCCATTTCTTGCATAAGAACTTAGCCATACCTATGTTTGTTTTTGGGGTTTTTACAGTTCTGTAAATGTGCATATTTTGGGCCCCTCTTCAATGTTGTTGAAGGGCCCTAACCTGTTTGGAGTCAGCAGCTGTGAGTTGCTTCATAATCTCATATTTAGGGCCATTTTTGCATACTAGTTTCGCCCTATTTATGTTTGCTGTTTGGCCATGCTTTGAACTGGAAAAATGCTTATTTTGGGGCTTCCTTGCTACTGTCTATTCATTGCATGTCCATATTGTGCATGTTTGGTATAGCTATAGGCCATTTCGGGTGCCAAAATTCATGTTTTGGGACTATTCCATACATCGGGCGTACTTTCGCCTCATTTCGGGGCTGTTTTCCCCCACATTTCAGTGCTGAAATCCCATTAGCATGTTTGCATATCATTTTTCATGCCATTGCATCACATATGCCATTGCCTCGGTTTGCGTGCCCGTGTGCACGCATTTCGAGGCACTTCATTTTCATCCATCGGCCTCTTATGTGAGTGTGGCTGAGGCTCTCTCATGTTAGTATAAGTCCATGTTGCATTCTATATGCCATTTTAGCCATTACATTGCATATGCCATCGCCTCGGTTTGCGTGCCCGTGTGCACGCATTTCGAGGCACTTCATTTTCATCTTGTGGCCACTGATGTGGGTGCGGCTGAGGTCCATTCACATTGGTGTAATTCCATCTTGCATTGTGTATGCCATGTTTCAATGCGTTGTGCATGTTATGTTGTTAGCGTTGTGTGTGCCATGTAGTTATATTGCATGTTTGTATGTTTGCTTGCATGCTTAGGTTGCATGTGCATTGTTGTGCATTGCCTCGCCTCTTGACCAACCATGATTGAGGTTGGGTCTCTTGTATGTTTTGTGTGCATTGCATTTTTACATTGAATTGCAAAACTTGGCCTCTTAGGCCATCATGCGTAATTGATGGCCCGAGGGTCGAGGGGCATACTCCCTTGAGTCCATTACATGATTGGGAGAGTGGCCATGCATACACTTGCTTGAAATTCCATGCCATACACTGTTTGTTCTTGTTGCTGTCAAAAACTGTCTTCTGCAGGGAGTTTCTGCCGACCGGCATCATTTAGTGCCGACCGGCAATTGGTGGCTGGCCGATAATTACATCATCTGCCGATGGAAATTATGCACTGCCGGTGGGCATTTCCCCCAGCCGGTGGCACTCTGCAGTATACAACAAGCCTGTCCCAGTACTTTGGCACTGTTCGGAGAAGCAAGGCAGTGTAAACCGAGGCGGCAGTGGTATGGTACGGACTTTCCGGGCGAGACAGGTTCAAGCTTGCATCGTTCGCGCATCCCGAGGCAGGGGCTGTGGCCACCTTTCTTCTTTCTGCATTCATTTTGTTCAGTAATTAGAAATTCTGTAATAATTAATGTGGTTAGTTATTTATTCGGACTGTAATATTTATTTGGACCCTCCGAGTGAGGGAAATTGTGTAATAAGTGTGGGTGCGTTGTGCATGTCTTCCAACCCCCACTTCTTTCTCCCTTTTATTTACCCACTTATGATGGTAGACTAGGGCATATTTAAATTCGCATAACAGCATGATAGCATGCGTGCATCCATACATTTTTCTTACATGCACCGGGCTCGGCACATCATGCTAACTGCACTTGTATTTCAATTCCAAGTTGAGTACTTGTTAGTTGCAGCATTTCACATGCCATCTTTAGGATAGCCGAGCCTGTTTAGAGTGCATCTTTGCATGTGTTGCATTAGCCATTTTTAACATGAACTAGGATCATGCATATGATTACTGACTAGTTTCTGTTTTGGCTCGGAGTACTATGTAAGCTTTTATGCTTTAGCATATCGCATGCGTGTGAGTGTTGCCATGACAGTATGATTACCATGAGGCTAGCTGCTTATGTGATATAACTGCTTGAATGCCTGTGGATGAAGGTTGAATTACCTAAATTGGAATATTGCATTAAAACTGTGAGTTTTAAGCCCACTAGATAGTGGCAAAATCATCTTTTCTAAAAGCCCACTTGAGGGTGGCAAAACCTGCATTTTAGCCTACTTGCGAGTAGCAAACCATTTTTAAAACAAACATGAAATGTTTTGTTCCAATTTAGGTGATTTGGTCTATACTTGTTTGCTGTGCGCATAACATAGTAATTCTAGGCTAATAACCAGATTAAGAACACATAAACGTTTTCATAACAGAATATCACGGTTAGTAGAGGCCGGTCTTCGGACCGGGCGAGAGGGGGTGCTCATAGCTGACCTTCCCCAGTCGTACCCAAGTTCCCGAGCCGAGGCAACTTTGGTGATGACGGACACGTGGCCTTTGGCACCGAGTCAGGGTTTCCTAAATTCCCCCTTAATAAAATATTTAGGTGGTGACTCTGTATCTGGGAAAGCAGTCCATGTTTGGCACTTCTTTCAAAATCTGTTTTCTCAAAACAATTTGCCGGATTTGGACTCTTTGGTTCAGATTTAGAACCGTAACAAAATCGAGTCCAAACTGTAGTAGCGAGGTCCCCCTCCGCGGGCGCGTCTACAGTTTCTGGCGACTCTGCTGGGGAATTTTAGAGAGCTTGACTCGAACTCGTGATATCCTATTTTGATTACACTTATGTGTTTATTTGCATTGCATGTGCATTGGTGCGCTTAGGACACTGTGTTTGCCATCTACCATTCCTGAACGGTTTGCCGGAGGCTTGTCTTGTCAAGGCATGACCATAAGGCTAACCGGTTATGGGCTCTGACAGCATGGGAACACAAACCCCGGTTTTACTGGGGCACCCTTTTTGACCATTCGACCTAGTGCATATTGAAATCCATAGTGACCATTCCAAATTAGGACAGGTTGCTCACCCGATGTTAGGTTGCTTGAAACCGCTGTGTGCGTAGTGAAACCCTAGCTCCTGACAAAATAGGACAGGGAAACCCTACCCCAACATAGGGGTGTTTTGGCTCTCACTTATCTGCTATGTGCTTTAGAGTGCGTCTCTACAGGGAATGCGTGTATCAGTTTGCAAGTTTGGGCATCAGGCCTGCGGGCACCAGTTCAGTATTTTGGGATTCAGTTTACCTGAGGGTATCAGTTTACCGGCAGAATTTTGGGCAGAATTTAGTAGAGAGCACAGTCGTTCAGCTATGTGCATACCTGTTCTGGTGAAATCAAGCTGAGATACTGTCTGTTTTCTCTTTTGCAAGGTTGTCGTGGAACTATAGCTTCAGAGGGCTCCAATATCCCCCGAGGTTCATTGGATTTGTACTGATAGACTTTGTCAGGTCAGAGACTCAGTTCAAGGATAATCAGGGCCAGAGAAGGCTAGTCAGGCACAGACCACCTATACAACAGCTACCAGATCAGTGATCTTTGAGCAGTCGGGCTGAGATTTCCAAGTCTGCTACCGACACAGATATACCGGTTGTTCAGTTAGATTAGAACAATATGTCGAGTCTGGAAGAGATGGTGCGCCAACTCCAGGATAGTATGAAAGCCATGCAGCAAGACGCTATCCGTCAAGCGGAATTCGCCAAACAACAGGTTGTGGCCATAACCCAACATGCAGAGACAATTGCCAGATTGGAGCAGCAAACTGGAGTATCTACTTCGCACCAGGCTCCTCCCCCACCAAGAGTTCCCATACTCGGGAAGGCAACCCACGTCCAGGATGATACGGATATTCCAATCAGTCCAGCTCCGCCCCCGGTTCTACCCCAGCTATCCAAGACACCCATCAACCTGCCGGACTCCCCTTTTGAGTTAGAGACGGATCCAACGGCGCTAAAGATGAGTAAGCTTGAAAGGTTGTTCAAGAAGGCTCAAGGCATGAAATCCATTCCTGACATTGAAGATGGGTATACAGACTCGGCTGTGACGCTGCCGGACAGATTTAAGATGCCGCACATCGACCGATTTGATGGATCTGGGGATCCCATGGTGCACCTGCGGCTGTTTTCAGACATACTAAGGCCGATGGGCCTCACCAGACTACAAAAGCTTTCTTTATTCGGCCGGACCTTGTCAGGTGTAGCGGCCATCTGGTATGCAAAATTGGAAGACGATGTTAAGAGGAATTGGGATGAGATGGCCGGGGCTTTCATCGATCAACACTCCTACAATACACAAATCGAGATTACAACTCGTGATCTCGAGACGACTAGGCAGGAGCCAAATGAGGGTTTCTCCGATTTTGTAACCCGGTGGAGGGCCAAGGCCTCGATGATGACCACTAGGCCCACTGACAAAGATCAGATTCGGATGATTGTGCGCAATCTCCAGCCCAAGCTCATGCAGAAGATGATCGTTCTTCCCTTCCCCACCTTTTCAGATTTACATGAGATGGGGGTACAAATTGAGGATGCTATGAAGCAGGGCCTCATTGACCAGGAGAGGGAGCAGCCTAGGAGGGCGTTTTCCCGCAGTTCGAATGCGACCACTAGTGGTGATGCAAGTGCAAGATCTTCTGAAGTAGACATGGTTACCACCACTGCATCAAAAACAGCTACCCCATTCACCGGTGCATCCGGAAGTAGCTCACCAAAAACCAAATATCCACCTCGAGTCAAGAGGGTCTTCACTCCACTTCATATGCCTTTGTCAAAGGCTCTAGAGGTCTTACTCCGGAAAGGACATCTGAAACCGTTGGAACAACGGCCCCTACCCGATCCTATCCCTGCGAAGCATGACCAGACTAAGTACTGTGCGTACCACCAACAAACCGGTCATGAGACCGATAGCTGCTTTCGTCTGCGCCATGATGTACAGGATTTGTTTGACAACAAGGTCATTGCCGCACCAGCTCAGTAAAGTCTATCACCACTGGATCAGTGAACTCGGGGGATAGTACGAATATGTGATCAGGGGATGAACCACCTGTGGGCGGCACTCAGTTTACTCCAGATGTAGCGTGTGGCACGCACTGTTTTGAGCATTTGCGAATGCTGGTTTTTTGTAGCCTCTGACTTGGGTGTTGAGTCAGTTTTGTGGTTTTGTTTTGAGTCTGTCTCTTTGTTTTGAGTCAATCTTTTCGATTAAGGGTCTGTCTTGTTGTATCGAGTCAATCCTATTGTACAGAAGTCGGGTGATTCCGGGGGTGTTACTTCGGATATCACTATTTTGCTTTGTGTTTGTCCTTTTGAGGCTGTTTCTGCCAGGGAGCCAGTTGTGCCAACAGATTTGAATGAACAGCAGTGATTTTCACACTCTTGTATTTGCTTCTACCTTGTGCCAGTTGTGCTAGAAATTCTAAACGAGATGGCAATATTTGACCAGAAGCTGTGCCTTTTTCTGTGCCTTGAAGTCATTGTAATGACCTAAGATTTTCAAAACCTTTTTGAACACCGCGGTGATAAAAATGAAGAGGAAGGAATTCCTCAGATTTTGCAAAATTTGATCAAACTGAGGGAAAGAGAGGCGTGCTAAGCCCTTAATGAATGAGATCATGTTTGTTAATGTGAGTACTGAAAAGGATCCTGGCCTGATCCAGATTGGTCCCACACTGTCTTCAGCGCGAGCGATTTGTCGCTTTCTTAAAAACTTTCGAAAAATGTTTTGCGCAGTCCTGTGAAGACTTGTGTGGAATCGCCCTTGAGATTGTGCAGCCGAGGATCGCTCTCAGCCTCAAGATTCTGTCCATTTGTTTTCAAACCTTGGACTTAAATTCAGAATGTTCAATGGTCAACCGCCATATGAGGCCTGTGTGGCCAGATTCGAAGCAGCCCTCGGACAAGAGGCAAGAAAGTCAGATCAAGAAGATTAGACCTCATCAGAAGAAGCTTGCAAAGCTAGAACAGAAGTACCCTTCAAACTAGGGGCAAAGATGTCAGACGTGCTCGAAGAGCCGAAGATGAGTCCTCTTGCAAATCAACGGCTACTCTCCTGGATACGGATGGCTTCAAACTCCTACAACCATTTGGCATGGACCAAATTACGCTTTTACCCTTTGAGAGGCTTGTTGGGCCGAAAACCCGGAAGGGCGACCCAGGCAAAAGTTAGAGCAAGAGAAAAATACAAAAATGAAAAAAAAATGAAAAAAAAATGCAAAGAAAAGAACAAAAAAGAAAATAAAAAAAAAAGGAAATGAAATGAAAAGAAATGAAAAGAAAAGAAATGAAAAGAATTGAAAAGAATTGAAAAGAAAAGAAAAACAAAGCTCGCAAGGTCGAAAACCCGCATCGGGCGCCTTGGCAAAAGTTAGAGCCTAAAAAGGAGAGGTTAAATACCCGAGTGTACCTTAACCCCGAACTACGTAAGGCTTGACTCCCATGTTTGGGATACGTAGGCAACTTCATTCTGAAGTCCAGCCATAAACACTTCCAAATCGACTGTGTCCATGCGATGGTTTTGGTCATCTTTGTCTTCTCTGTATCGGAGAGTCTGGTTGTGTTCGTCGCTCTGAGGACTGACTACAATGCGCTGCGGTGCTATCCAAACAAGGGGTAACTTTCCGTTGCCATTCAAAACGCCGCAGTGTCATTTCAAACAAGGGGCAACTTTCCGTTGCCATGCAGTGTCCTTCAGACAAGGGGCAATTTTCCATTGCTATGGATGCGAGGTTGTGCATCTCAAGAGTGGGTTCCGTGCTCGTTGAGCAATGGTCGTTTGCAAAAATAGTTTTTGAGAATTTTTACTGAGGTTGACTAATCCTCTCGAAAAGTACTCCATTTTTCAAAACTGGACCATTTCTTGGACCTAAAAAAGGAAAACTCTCAGTGCTCATAGCCTGACTTGCATGATTTCAAATCAAAAATCGAACAAGTGTGTTAATCTAAACTCTCATATTAGTCAAAATTGTTTTCGTAGAAAACCAAAAATAAATGGTCAAAATGATGAACTAGGGGCACAGTTGAGTCAGGCTTCCTGTCTTTTCCCCATTTTCAACATACTTGCCAAGAAGGGCACTTTACCTGCCAGAAAAGGGCACAACTGAAGTCAACAACAAAGGGCTAAAAGCTCTCTCATCCTCCAAGCAACGAGGAATCAAGTCAAGTACGAAGCACGAACTGGGATGAGGCGAGATATTCCACTCCCTCATCTGGACAGATCTAGTCACGTCCGAACTCCCCAGCAGGGCATCATCAACCAATGTTAGCTGCAGATTTGCTACATACCCAGTTGTAGCACAACCCCTCTATGGGAGAAACTTACTGTTGTGAACAAGAGTCTGGTAAAATACCAGGGGTAAGAGCCCACAATTTCCAGCTTATCCATCAACCACCCAGGGGAGGGATGAAAAATGAGAGATTAAAGAATAGAGAGATGTGCGCTGAGAGAAAAAGCGAGAAAAGGGTTTTGAGGGAAAAACCGAGCTTGAGAGCCGAGTGATGTGAGAATCACAAATAAAAAGGGTGGGAATAATACCCGGTGAAACAGGCTCCCTGTGCACGTCTGTGTGTCGTGTCTTTTGTTTTGTTTGTCTCGATTCTTGCTTTGAGTCGTCCCGAGCGTGTCTCGACGTGTTTAGGTTGTTTACCTTTTGTTTTCCGTTGTTGAGTCTTTCTCGCTGTGTTCAGTCGTAGGCTCAATACCTGGTCGAAAACTCACCTCTCAATTTCAAAAATAAATCGTTTTGTGCTCAGAGTGCTGTGTCATCCTTCACGTTTGTGCAAAACAAGATTCTTTTTTCCATAAAACTGCAGGGTCCACCCCCGATAAGTGTGAACGGTGAAACCAGGACCTATCTGAAGCTATGATGGTTCCAGACTGCAAAGCAAAAACAAAAGAGCGAAAATCGAAGTATCTGAGTTTGTGTCAACTTCAGAAAATTCCGTGATTGTACTCCGGACGTACCTCTTCAGGGCCTTGTCAATGCTCCGAAATATGAGTGTACCTCTACCTCAGGCGCAAGATCAATCCTACTTCAAGGTTATACACTCTTCCACTTACATTGTTATGCACCCACTTCACTTGCATTGTAATGCATTATACCTATCAAGTTTCTTCCTCAGTCATGCACGATATTGTATGCACGGTTCATTCAAAGAAGTTCCGTTTTAAGGTCATTCACTTTTGTGTATCAATCACACACACTCACTTTAGTGTATCAATCACACTTCATTCGCTTAGTGTATCAATCACACTTCATTCACTTAGTGTATCAATTACACTCTAATTTCAATTATACTCTAATCTACTTAGTGTATCAATCACGCTTCAGTTACGCTCTCATTCATATAGCGTATCAATCACACTTCATTTGCCTTAGTGTATCAATCACACTTTACTCGCTTTGAGTATCTATCACCCACATTCTCATTTAGTGTATCAATCACACTCTCTTCACTTAGTGTATCAATCACATTTCTTTCATTTTGTGTATCTATCACACACATTCTCATTTTGTGTATCTATCACGCACATATTCGCTTTTGTGTCTATTGCACTCTCACTTAGTGTATCAATCACACTTCTTTCATTTTGTGTATCTATCACACACATTCTCGTTTTCTGTATCACACTTCATTGATTTAGTATATCAATCATACTTGTTCACTAAGTGCATCTATCACACTTTGTGTTCACCTTTAGTATATCAATCATACTTGCTCACTAAGTGCATCTATCACACTTCGTGTTCACCTTTAGTATATCAATCATACTTGTTCACTGAGTGCATCTATCACACTTCGTGTTCACCTTTAGTGTATCAATCACACTCTGTTCACTAAGTGCATCTATCACACTTCGTGTTCACTTTTAGTGTATCAGTCACACTCTGTTCACATAGTGCATCTATCACACTTTGTGTTGATTTTCAGTATATCAATCATACTTTGTTCACACTGTGCATCTATCACACTTTGTGTTCGCTTTTAGTGTATCAATCACACTCTATTCACACAGTGCATCTATCACACTTTGTGTTCCCTTTTAGTATATCTATCATACTTGCTCACTAAGTGCATCTATCACACTTCGTGTTCGCTTTCAGTATATCTATCATACTTGTTCACTAAGTGCATCTATCACACTTCGTGTTCACTTTTAGTGTATCAATCACACTCTGTTCACATAGTGCATCTATCACACTTTGTGTTCATTTTCAGTATATCAATCATACTTTGTTCACACTGTGCATTTATCACACTTTGTGTTCGCTTTTAGTGTATCAATCACACTCTGTTCACACTGTGCATCTATCACACTTTGTGTTCCCTTTTAGTATATCTATCATACTTGCTCACTAAGTGCATCTATCACACTTCGTGTTCGCTTTCAGTATATCTATCATACTTGTTCACTAGGTGCATCTATCACGCTTTGTGTTCACCTTTAGTGTATCCATCACACTACGCTTACCTAGTGTATCCATCACACTCTCTTCACTTTTGTGTATCTATCACGCATGTTTGTCCACTTAGTGTATCTATCACACTTCGTTCACTTTTGTGTATCTAACGCACATGTTCGTGAGAATTGCATAATTCTCTTACATCCTTTCTGCATGAGATGTAGTTTGGTTCATGTCTACTTGCTGGCATAGCATTCGCTTAAAATGTTGCATTTATTTTGCATGATTGCTTCATCACAGTTACATTCGCGCTATTTTGCGCACCTCACTTGTACTTGTTAGTACATTGCATCGTTTTGAGTACAAACTGGCTTCGCGTGGCGTAAAAGTCCAATTATCAAAGTCTTCCTGCATATCACTTGCATCCTGCCCCTGAACTACGCTGGTTTGATTCCTTGCAAAGGGATACGTACGCAGCTTGTGGGCACAACCATTTATTTATCAGTATTTTGTTTGTTTGTCCAAGTCTTCGGCCTTGTCAAAAATGGGTCGTCTCTGGGCTTTGACATTCACTCCCGTCATTGTTATGACTTTCGAGTTCTGTCAAAGAGGGGCAACTGTAGACACCCCATTTTTGACCGCCCTTAAGACTTGGGCACCACTGCTGTTTTGCTTGGCGGAGAAAGGTGTGCAGGGCAAATGTTCAGTTTCTTTGGCAAGGAGAGAGGCAAATCCTTCAAAACACTTTTTTTAGGGGTTTGTAGTTGAAGAAGAGAGGAAAGGAGAGGAGAAAACTAGTTTGGGAGAAGTTCGGCATGAATCCGGGTAGAAGCAAGTCGAGCAGCCCTCGCTGAATCTGGATTATCTATCTGTACACTTGGATTTTAGTTATGAGGTCACCACCATTGGAAAGAAGACTTCCAGGGCTTCATTTTTCACTCAAGAATCTCTTAAATCCGAGTCCGGAGGGCGGAGATATGATTGGTTGAAGTTGGGCATCATCCCGGTTGAGCCGAAACTGAGCAGCCTTCACCAAACCAAGAATAACTTTTTGCACAGTTGGAATTTTGATGCAAGGCTGGTGCCATTGGAAAGCTTACTTCCGGGGCTTCAATTTGGACACACGATTGACCTGAAAAGGAGTTCATATGAAGAAGTTATTCCCGTTTGAAATTGGACCTGCAGAGCAGATTTTTCCTGCCGGCCGGCCAAACATTATGCCGACCGGCCAAATAGATGGCCGACCGGCCAGAACAGATGGCCGACCGGCCAAATAGATGGCCGACCGGCAGATTAAAGTAGCCGACCGACCATTTTTGCTAGCCGACGACCTTCCGGAGCATTCTGCAGATTGAGTGGATTCCAGCTGTGCCAGCTGGAGGGCACAGACTGGATCCTCCATACACGTGTATGGAGGATCTTGGCTCTTGGTTTTGAAGCTTCTAAGAGAAGTCTTACTCCCTTGGCTCTATAAAGGAAGCTCTCCTCTTCCTTATACTGGGTTAGGAAAAAAACCAGCTGAGGCACCATTATACATACAACCCTATATCTATGCATTCAACCCTCTCTTCCAAGCTCCAAAGTTCATTATCCTTGGCCATTTACACACCAAGCCATAGCACAATACCTCCAACGCCCATTCCAGCAGCTTGAGGCTGTCCTCCAGAGGTTAAAAGCTCCCAAACTCGGTCCAAAGATTGCTAAAGATTGGTTCTACAAGGGTGAGTCCCATTTTCCCTCTTTTGTGCATTTTTTTGGCCTATATCTTAGCTCATTGTGCTTACATCTTTGGGCTCCGACCCTAACTGAATTTAAGCTCATTTTGAGCCATTTTTCATGTTTCATTAAGGGCTCAACACTGTTTGAGCCCCCCCTCTTGCACTTGCTTCATTGTCCTTCTTAAATGCCATAATCTTGCATGTATTTTTTGGCCTGTGTATGATCTGTTTTAGAGCCTGATGTAAACTGAAAATAGGCTTATTTTGAACCCCTCTTCAACATTGAAGAAGGCTCAACACTGTTTGGGACCTCCATCTTATGCTTGCCTTTATATTCTTTTTTTGGTCCCATTTTTGCATGCCTTGGCAGCCCCTGATGTTGCTGTTTTTGGACTTTGGTCCGAACTGAAAACAGCCATATTTTGCCCCCCTTGTCATGTTTCATTAAGGGTCTTTGGCTGTTTGATGAATTTTTTGTATACTTGCTTCTTTGGCCACCTTTTGGCCCATTTCTTGCATAAGAACTTAGCCATACCTATGTTTGTTTTTGGGGTTTTTACAGTTCTGTAAATGTGCATATTTTGGGCCCCTCTTCAATGTTGTTGAAGGGCCCTAACCTGTTTGGAGTCAGCAGCTGTGAGTTGCTTCATAATCTCATATTTAGGGCCATTTTTGCATACTAGTTTCGCCCTATTTATGTTTGCTGTTTGGCCATGCTTTGAACTGGAAAAATGCTTATTTTGGGGCTGCCTTGCTACTGTCTATTCATTGCATGTCCATATTGTGCATGTTTGGTATAGCTATAGGCCATTTCGGGTGCCAAAATTCATGTTTTGGGACTATTCCATGCATCGGGCGTACTTTCGCCTCATTTCGGGGCTGTTTTCCCCCACATTTCAGTGCTGAAATCCCATTAGCATGTTTGCATATCATTTTCCATGCCATTGCATCACATATGTCATTGCCTCGGTTTGCGTGCCCGTGTGCACGCATTTCGAGGCACTTCATTTTCATCCATCGGCCTCTTATGTGAGTGTGGCTGAGGCTCTCTCATGTTAGTATAAGTCCATGTTGCATTCTATATGCCATTTTAGCCATTACATTGCATATGCCATCGCCTCGGTTTGCGTGCCCGTGTGCACGCATTTCGAGGCACTTCATTTTCATCTTGTGGCCACTGATGTGGGTGCGGCTGAGGTCCATTCACATTGGTGTAATTCCATCTTGCATTGTGTATGCCATGTTTCAATGCGTTGTGCATGTTATGTTGTTAGCGTTGTGTGTGCCATGTAGTTATATTGCATGTTTGTATGTTTGCTTGCATGCTTAGGTTGCATGTGCATTGTTATGCATTGCCTCGCCTCTTGACCAACCATGATTGAGGTTGGGTCTCTTGTATGTTTTGTGTGCATTGCATTTTTACATTGAATTGCAAAACTTGGCCTCTTAGGCCATCATGCGTAATTGATGGCCCGAGGGTCGAGGGGCATACTCCCTTGAGTCCATTACATGATTGGGAGAGTGGCCATGCATACACTTGCTTGAAATTCCATGCCATACACTGTCTGTTCTTGTTGCTGTCAAAAACTGTCTTCTGCAGGGAGTTTCTGCCGACCGGCATCATTTAGTGCCGACCGGCAATTGGTGGCTGGCCGATAATTACATCATCTGCCGATGGAAATTATGCACTGCCGGTGGGCATTTCCCCCAGCCGGTGGCACTCTGCAGTATGCAACAAGCCTGTCCCAGTACTTTGGCACTGTTCGGAGAAGCAGGGCAGTGTAAACCGAGGCGGCAGTGGTATGGTACGGACTTTCCGGGCGAGACGGGTTCAAGCTTGCATCGTTCGCGCATCCCGAGGCGGGGGCTGTGGCCACCTTTCTTCTTTCTGCATTCATTTTGTTCAGTAATTAGAAATTCTGTAATATTAATGTGGTTAGTTATTTATTCGGACTGTAATATTTATTTGGACCCTCCGAGTGAGGGCAATTGTGTAATAAGTGTGGGTGCGTTGTGCATGTCTTCCAACCCCCACTTCTTTCTCCCTTTTATTTACCCACTTATGATGGTAGACTAGGGCATATTTAAATTCGCATAACAGCATGATAGCATGCGTGCATCCATACATTTGTCTTACATGCACCGGGCTCGGCACATCATGCTAACTGCACTTGTATTTCAATTCCAAGTTGAGTACTTGTTAGTTGCAGCATTTCACATGCCATCTTTAGGATAGCCGAGCCTGTTTAGAGTGCATCTTTGCATGTGTTGCATTAGCCATTTTTAACATGAACTAGGATCATGCATATGATTACTGACTAGTTTCTGTTTTGGCTCGAAGTACTAGGTAAGCTTTTATGCTTTAGCATATCGCATGCGTGTGAGTGTTGCCATGACAGTATGATTACCATGAGGCTAGCTGCTTATGTGATATAACTGCTTGAATGCCTGTGGATGGAGGTTGAATTACCTAAATTGGAATAATGCATTAAAACTGTGAGTTTTAAGCCCACTAGATAGTGGCAAAATCATCTTTTCTAAAAGCCCACTTGAGGGTGGCAAAACCTGCATTTTAGCCTACTTGCGAGTAGCAAACTATTTTCAAAACAAACATGAAATGTTTTGTTCCAATTTAGGTGATTTGGTCTATACTTGTTTGCTGTGCGCATAACATAGTAATTCTAGGCTAATAACCAGATTAAGAACACATAAACGTTTTCATAACAGAATATCACGGTTAGTAGAGGCCGGTCTTCGGACCGGGCGAGAGGGGGTGCTCATAGCTGACCTTCCCCGGTCGTACCCAAGTTCCCGAGCCGAGGCAACTTTGGTGATGACAGACACGTGGCCTTCGGCACCGAGTCAGGGTTTCCTAAATTTCCCCTTAATAAAATATTTAGGTGGCGACTCTGTATCTAGCAAAGCAGTCCATGTTTGGCACTTCTTTCAAAATCTGTTTTCTCAAAACGATTTGCCGGATTTGGACTCTTTGGTTCAGATTTAGAACCGTAACAAAATCGAGTCCAAACTGTAGTAGTGAGGTCCCCCTCCGCGGGCGCGTCTACAGTTTAACAAATATAAACACAAACAATGCAATGCACAAGTAATTAACTCAGGATTTCTTCTTAATTACTTGTTAGGAACATTTAAGCATGAATTAACGTTAATCATGGGTAGGGGTTGTTACAAAGTGTAACAACCCCGACCTATGATTAACGTGAAACCATGATTTCATATGTTTAATAAGTTATTAAGATCAAATTATGAATTAATTACATGTGTGTTACATTATTTTTGTTTATATCCGTTGAACGTAGGAAAATCTGTTCATGTTTCTGTTTTGATTTACGAATTGCAGGCCTTATCGGCATCCGATTCAGAAATTGACTTGATTTATGTGTTATTTGGAATTTTTAGAATTTTATATGGAATTTTTAGAATTTTATAGTACGTTTAATTGAAATTTGATTCGAAACGATTAAATTAAAATAATCTAATGTCTACTTGATTAGTTTGATCAATAAATAATTACACTTTTACCCAAGCCTATTTAAGGCAATTTGTTGACTCAAGGCTATTATATACATCTTCATTTGCTCATATTTTGACTCAAACATGAGAGAGAGAGAGAGAGAGAGAGAGAGAGAGTTGGGAGAAGAACTTCAACAATTTAGAGTGAATTGTAGGAAATTTAGAGGGAAAATCAAGAATTACTCAACCTTTGAGGGAAGTTTGGTTCCAACACTTGCTAGCTCAAGGCTTAAGGTAGGAAATTCAACTCCTTAAACATAAATTTGAATTACTTAGTGCAAGAATTCAAGAGAATTAGAAGATTAAGCATGGGAATTAAATTAAGAATGTAGAATGAAAGATGAATTCATGCATGCATGCATAATTCATGAATTTTGAGTTTAATTTTCAATCAATCCATACATGCAAGAGGACATCTTTGTTAAATGTTGAGAGTTCACCATAGTTTTGCACTTACAATTCCAAATTACTCATGTTTTGAAAGATAATATCTTATATCATTGCATGCATGTTGTATATAAAAAATTTCAAGCTTGGTTTTGAAGAATTGATTTGTTTTTAGACCTTGATTTCATGAAATGATCTTTAAATCATGATATTTTACAAGTTCCTAAATGTTTTCCAGAATTTTGGCCCAAGGAAATGAGTTTTGAGATGTGGAATTCGAGTTTGGAGCTTGAGAGTGCAATATGGAAATTCCAGATTCTGCACTTCCGCTCAAGCGTGAGATTCTGCGCTCGAGCGGCCATCTTTTTTTTTGCATCTCCGCTCGAGC
Source organism: Camellia sinensis (assembly GCF_055761805.1). Classification (NCBI taxonomy): domain Eukaryota; kingdom Viridiplantae; phylum Streptophyta; class Magnoliopsida; order Ericales; family Theaceae; genus Camellia; species Camellia sinensis. The sequence goes on along the minus strand of NW_028128989.1, from coordinate 5,976,326 downwards.
AACCAAAAGTTCGCTCGAGTGTGAAATACAAGCTCCCAAAATTTTCATGTTTTTATAGACCGCTCGAGCGTCAAGAGTTGCGCTCGAGTGGGGACATAAGTCTCACGCTCAAGCGACCATCGAGCATTCGTCGAGCATGAAAATCACATAACCAGTACTTTCTCAAAATTTAAAGAGTGCTCGAGCATAGGAATTTGTGCTCGAGCGTCCCCTCACACATTGCATATCCGCTTGAGCGAGGAAAGTTGCGCTCGAGCAGGACCCTTGTTTTCAGCAAGTTTTGTTAAATGTGTTCAAGTATATTTTGGCATCCTCATTGCATCCTAGGCATTTCTAAGCCAAGATTAAGACATAATAATGAGGGTTAAATGTAGAAACACACTAAGAACGGAACGTAATGAGTTAGATATATTTCAATGTGTGTTTCAAATGTGTATTTGATATTTATTGATGTAGGTCACGTGTTGTAAACCATTTGCTTAGTTTGCTCTGTCTGTCTGCACCCGAAGCCAATTGTGAGTAATAACTTAGTAAAGTTATGTTCCACTTTAATTATTTTCTATATGATGAAATAAGATCTATTTTCTAAAATGTTATGTTCTGTATAATGAATGGTTGTCTGATTTCTGACAATGTATTTGTGGCATCCTTAGCATCATGTGATATCTGTTAGCTATTACCCAATATCGGAGGTTCCATTATGGAACTTAATATGTCTGCAATCTGTTACTCGTACTGGAGGCTCCATCATGGAGCTCAACATATCTGTCATCCGTTACTTGGATCCGGAGGTTCCTTTATGTAACTGGTTACTCATAACCACTATATGTTCTGCATTTGTTTTGTATCTGTTCTGTTAGCGCTAATGGATATACCACGTATGATTATGCATGAACTCTGATTTTTGTACATGATTTGATTATGAATATATATATTTGATTTCTGAATCTAGTATGGACTTCATTCATTAAATCCTTTACTCCATTATTATTCACTGGGCTTCCGCTTACCATTTATATTATGTATGTAAGTGACCAGGTACGTAATCAGGGCCAGAGTTAATGGCCTGGGATTCCATTTTGTTAGCCACCCTTTGTGCCTCCCGAGGAGGTTTCGGACCAAGTCAAGTCCTGTGGCCATGTCTTTTGAACGTTTGACACTTTGCTTTCTCTTGCTTAATGAACAATTTGTTTTTGGTTATCTATACATGGGGTGACGTATAATTACTGTACCTATGTGATGTCATGAGTATGCTTATAAAGTTTAAAATTATGTTGTCCCATGTATGTCTGCACAGCTTAATGGACGTTGTATTTTGTATATTTGCTTCCACAGCCCCTTAATTATATGTTATTCTATTTAGAGGTCTTTGTTAATCCAAGGATTACTAGGCGGTTATGATGCTAAACCTATAGGGGTGGGGTTTAGGTCGTGACAGGCTTGGATGTACTTTGTTTACCATTTTAGGTATATATTTTTTTGACTCCCACAAATATATATGTTTTTCAAAGCCAATTTATATTTTGGATTTAAAGGCTAGCAAGTAACTATTATATATATATATCATGCAAGCAAGCCCGTCACATCACGTGTGCTTGCAGATTGTCAGGTAGAGAGGCAGGCAACTGTGAGTGTGAGTGTGAGTGTGAGTAAGAGATAAGGATTGAAAGTATCAAATATCAATTGGCATGACCATTCTATTCTTATTATTAGAACACAATACTGCTTGCTAGTGCTAGCTAGATTGATAACAACTAACTATAACAAGAAGGAAATATTATTACAAGCATGACTTTACAAAATTAATTACGTAACAAACAAAACAAAGCAAATTAGCATATGTATTTCACTAAATCTAATTCAATAATTAAGTGTGGCCCATGAATTAAAATATAAATTTGAAGTCTTTAAAAAAGCAACGAGGTTGGATAGGGTAGATTGACCACATGTAATGATCCACACAAAATTTTACAAATTGAATGATTCAAATCTCGAATTACTAATCATAATGGAGAACAATTCATGGGACTGTGGAGATGAGAATGGGGGTGGTAAGGAAAGGCAAGGAGGTTGGTCGAAGGTGATGATGGATAGGGGATGATGGTGGAGAGAAGCTAGGAAGGGTGGTTAGAATTGGAGATGAGTGGGGGCAGAAAGTGGTGGTGGTGAGTGGTGGCTAGGTTTAGGTAAGATTAGAGTTTGAGAAGTTAGGAATAACGATAAAGTAGAATTTTGATAATAAAATTGTAATATATATATATATATATATATATATATATAAAGGGATTGAAATCGACACACACAAAAAAAAAAAAAAAAAAAAGACCCAAAAAAAAGGCAAATAGCGGAGCATCAAATTTTTTTTTTTTAAAAAAAAGTTAAAATTGGTGAAAAAATTTAAAGAAGGTACAAGGCATTAGATCTAAGAGCATCTTCATTAAAATAGTCAAATTTTTAGTTAAATTTTGACTAAAAGTCTATTTTTCTATTTTAACTAACCATCTTTCAAATGCATTCTCCGACAAACTTTTTATTTTTCATTTCATTTGTTGAGTCATCTTTTCCTAACTACATGTATCTAGTAGTTTGATGTTCAACTAAAGTACCTAGGTAAGAATTGAGTTTGATAAAGTGTATTTCTATAATTTTATGCTATAAAATAGCCAAGAGAAGATTTTAATGAGCTTGATAATGATACTCGAAGGGGAAATATTATTTGGTGATAAGGATATTTGTTGGTCAAAAGTCTATTAACACCTATTTGTTGAAATTTTTATATATAGCCTATCTGTTGAAAATATCTATATATTGAATTTCTATCTGTTGAAATTCTATCTGTTGAAATTTTTATCTATTGAATTTTTATCTGTTGTACATTTGTCCAAATTTTTATCTATACAAATTGATTTCACATAGATTTGCACAAATTAATATAAATTTTTTATTTTATCTGTTGAAATTGGCCTCTCTCCGAATCAAATCCATTTATCTCTCTCTCTCTCTCTCTCTCTCTCTCTCTCTCTCTCTCTATTTCTCTCAATCCAAATTGGGTTTGGGTTTCTTTCTCTTCGCAGCATACAATACAATTATAAAAAGGCTAATTTCTTTAAACACAGACAACACTGAAGAACACGAAGAGACATAAATGTTATCTGTTGAAACTAATATTTCTATTATTCTATTCAAGAGCCTTGTCAGATAGACAGAGAAAATGTACCTATGGCCTTTGGTTCTAAGAAAACTGAAGATAACAGATAGAGAAAGAAAGAGTTGATAGTAGGAGAGCGACGGATCTGAAGAAATGGCATGGGGAAACGGCAGATCTAAGGAAAATAGGTGAGGAAGCGACGCATCGCATTGGCTTACAACCGTTTATCTCGTCAAAAAATCACCTTTGCCATTCAAGCTCACATCGTCGCCGATCCTGTTTCTCCTTACTCTACCTCCTCTTCATTAGGGATGACAATCTGAACCCGGTCCGACGGTGACCCGATCCCTCGATCCCGAATTGAACGGTTATTCCCCGAAAAATATCCCCGACGGGCCGGGGATGGTAACAAAAAATAAATTCCCAATGATATTCGGGCCGAGAATGGGGATACATATTTCCGTCCCCGGCCCCGGCCCTGACCCCGGGCCCCGCTCCGTTTGTCCCCCGAATGATATATATATATATATTATATACTTTTTTTATTCAATGTTTCTCAGCTCTATCTTTTATTCATTTAGATCTACTCTCTCTCTCTCCATTCATCACATCTCTCTTCCTCTTCACCGCCTCTGGTCTCTCTCTCTTCTTTACCATCTCTTACATCGCAATCGATCTTTCCTCTAGGCCCATGTACTCTGACCTCAACATCTCCTCTCACTCCCTCGAACCACTCTAACATTCCAGAACATTTAACCTCGATTTGGCCGGCCCTAGGGTTTTCTTTTGCGCTGACTCGGCCGTTGATCTCATGCTCAAAGAGTACCGAACATCGTCATCGTCGCCGTTGCCGAGCGCCACCTCCTCTTCCGTGCACCACTTCCTCCTCCTCCAGTGTTTGTTCCCTCCACCACGACTTTCTCTCTCTCTCTCTCTCTCTCTTTACTCAGATCTCTCTCCCTCTTTGTGAATCTGTGATGTTGATGATGTTGTTATGAATCTATGATGTTGATAATGTTGTTGTTGATGTCGTTTGATGATGATATTGTTGATCATTGATGTTGTTAACTTCTTGTTTGCTGCTGTTTGGGTTTGATTTTTTTTTTTTTTTTTTTTGGGTCCGGGAAATTTTCGGGGCCGGGGAAACCCGATCCCGGTCAGGGAGAGGGGACAGGGACGATGATAGGTCCCCCGCTGGAGATCGGAGCCGGGGACGTGGAAAATTTTATCATCGGGGATCGGGGACGGGAAGCGTAATCCCCGGCCCCGCCCCGCCCCGTTACCATTCCTACCCCTCATATGAACTCACAATACTGATGGTACTCTTCAAATTCTGAGCATCACCATAAGCTAAGAAAATCAAACGAGGGTATAAGATTTGCTTGAGGAGAGCTCCGGCAATAATGATGACGGTGGTGGTGCCGTTTCCGGCGACAATGAGGAGGGCCACGACATTGCTGACGGTGCCCAAAAAGGATGGTGGAGCTTTGGTGCTGCTGCGACAGAGAAAGAAGAAAAAATGGATTTGTAGAGAGAGAAAAGGTGAGAATGTGAAGAATGAAGAATTTAGAATTTCTACGAATAAGTACTATCGTTGTAAGACCCTTGTTCTGTATTATGTTAATTGGTCCTTAATGTGAGTATGATTATGTATTTAATATGATTTGGTGTGCCATTATGTGAAAATATGTGGTTTTGAATTTCTGTCTGTTCACCGTAGGAATATCTGTTTGATTATCTGTTTTGAAAATTAAATTGAAGGCCTTATCGGCCACGAAACCCGAAATTGACTACGCCATTGTGATTGGCATAATTTTTAGAGCCTACGGTGAAATTTGATTGAAAATTGATTCAGATCAGATTAAATTGATTTAAATTAATGACTTAGTACCCAATTGTTTTGTAATAAAATAATGGGTTGAGTGGGGGCTTATAAGGGGCCATATATGTTCAATACCCCTTTGGTTATTCAAATTGGCTGATTATAACTCTAAGAGAGAGAGAGAGAGTCGGCCATAGAGAGAGAGGGAGCTCAAAATTGGAGTTTGATCTTAAAAGCTTGGAAATCTTGAAGATTTCTCTAGATTTGACCATAGATTGGAAGAATTGAGCCTCTAGGTAAGTGAATTCATGAGTTTAATGTTGTAAATTGTGAATTCAAGTTTGATTGGTGATCAAGAACAAGAGTTGTGTTTTAATTGATGAATTTGAAGTTAAAATGCACATGCATGTATAGGATCACCATGATTTTGTATAATCAAGCATGTATTAAGTTGAATATGGAATTATGAGTGTTAAATCATACATGCAAGCATGTTTTTGTTGAGTTTCATGAGAATGAACACCATTTGCATCATCTAGGTTGAGAACAAGGGTAATACATCACATGCATGTACAAATTATAAGAATAGGAGCTATGAATGCATGAATTTGCATGTTGGAAATGAGTTTGGTGTCAATTGGGACATGCATGAGTTTGATTTATGAAATTGAGCTCCATATTGATGTAAATGGGTGTTTGTATCATGATAGCATAAAAATATTTGAAGTTTGAGCCATAAAATGTAAGTTGGATTGGTTTGAATGCTGGATTTGAACTCAAGAACTCAGTTGGAAAACCCAGAAAATTGATGTCCGCTCGAGCGGGGAAACCGCCGCTCGAGCGTGAAATTCGTGCTCCCAGCATATTTTGCGAACATGACTATCGCTCGAGCGGGGAGCCATGTAGAGAGGCCTTCCGCTCGAGCGCCAGAAAGGACGCTCGAGCGTAAATTCGACTTAACAAGCACTTTTGCAGGCCTTAAGGGTCCGCTCGAGCGGGTACCCTGTTTTCTGAAATTTTAAAAATGCATTCTGTGTTCTGTTTTCCGTTCTCTTTCACGTCTAAGCACTCCTAGGCATACATTGAGCATTGTGATTGAATTAAAAAGATAAGAATGAAGCCTAAAGAGGAATATGTGAATTAAAGAACGGATTGAATTATTTGTGACCCATATGTGTTATGTAGGGTCAAGCTCCAGGGCAAATCCACAAGCCGATCACTGTGAGTAATATCTGAAATACGTTGTTGTCCAATGGCTTACTTCTATGTAATTTTTGTAAAGTTCATTAATTTGAACGGTGGACACAGCTTAATATGAAAGTTTGAAAAGGCCAGAGACCGTTTTGACAAGAATGAATGATTGGGCCGAAGGCCGATTGACATAAATGATTGGGTCAAAGGCCGTTTTGACACAAATGATTGGGCCAAAGGCCGTTTTGACCCAAATGAAAGTTTGACATGCATGAATGGGCCAGAGGCCAGTTTGACACGCATGAATGGGCCAGAGGCCAGTTTGACATGAATGAAAGTTGAATGGGCCAAAGGCCAGTTTGACAAATGGAAGATGAATAGGCCGAAGGCCAGTATGTTTGAAACCACAGTCACTTGACTTAAATCGTGTATATAAATGTTAAATAAAAATGTGAATTGGGCCCAAGGCTGTTCGGAGTATGTTGTTCTACATATCGTTTGTATCTTCTTATTTGATATTATTCACTGGGCTATCGCTCACGCTCATTCATGTGTTTGTAGGTGAGTCAAGAAAGGTCCAGACCCAGCCCCAGTGAAGTCTGTGTGGAACAACCGAGTTTTGGAGAGTCAGGCCTAATGTCTCACGCACGAGACTCGTCTTCGCCTTTCTGTTATGCTATGTTATTTTTGTCATGTTGGCGAGCACTTTGCATTTGTCTGTATATAATTTTCATGGGTTGACTTAGTTTTTTGGATGATCTTGTCTGTATAGAACTTTATGTTACTATACTTTCTGTTTGTGAGTTATTAACATATGTATGCGTGGAATGTTATGATGAGCATATAAGCACGGCTCTATGGACAAAGTTTTAAATTTGCTTTCGTTCAGCTCCTTTACCCTGATGAGTTTTGTCTTATTTGATTTGAGACCGTAGGTAATCTCGTGATTACTAATCGGTTATGACCTTAACCCATAAGGACGAGTTCGGATCGTGACAATCGTTATTATCGTCCTTATAGACTCAAACGAAAGGAGCATGGATCTATGACCGTCAAAGTTTATAAAAATAACTTACGAACTGAGCACTCTAAAAAAATATTGTAATTTTTTTATCCAACTGACATATAAATTGGACTTTTTTTTATTCAATTTATTTATTTATTTATTTATTTATTTATTTTTTAATCCGTTAATCTTGGAGGACGACGTCATGATGATAATATCGGCTAGCACAAACATACGCTATGCAATGCATATTGCATAACCTCCCCTTTGTTTTTTCGCTAAAAATGAAAGGGAACTTTAGGTGACCGTCACTGATTAGCATGTTATTTATTGATACTAATGGAATGGTTAAAGCCTTTTAATGCTTGCTTCTTCATGTCACTAAAAAATGAAAGGAAGAGGGTTGATTGGGGCCGGGGTTCTGAACAGAATACTACTGCCCCCCCCTTTCCAAACACATACAACAACAACCACAACAACAACAACAACAAACATCTCCCCAAAATACCCACAGTTTTCCCTGCAGAGAGACAGTGCGACACAGACGGACACACCCCTTTCCCTATTTCTCACTCTCTTTTTCTCACATACAGCAGTATTACTCTCTGTCTGTCTCTAAAAATTTCCTCTGAAGTTCGCACAACTTCCTTTAAACCTTCCTCCCTACTGCCCTCCTCCCGCCCCCCATCTCATAATATATATATATATATTTGATAATCTTTGCAGTTTGGGTTTCCATCGTACCATTGGGAAGGGGGAACGCAGTGCGATCTGATTCTGCGTTTGGGCTTAAATTAAGCATCTGTGTATTTGCATATAATATATATGTCTGAGCTTTTCAGCTTGATCGTCTGGTGCTTTGCTTTTTTGTGAGGAAGACTAAAGGGTAGCGGTGCTGGTGGGTGGGTATGAACAGTACGTCTATGGTGGCCGCGTCGGTGGCAGGGATGAGATCGTCGTCGGCGTCGCCGTTCACGGTGTCGCAGTGGCAGGAGTTGGAGCATCAAGCTCTGATCTTTAAATATCTGATGGCTGGATTGCCTGTCCCACCTGATCTCGTACTTCCCATTCAGAAGAGCTTCGACTATATATCTGCTACTACCTTCTTCCACCAACCCACCAGTACTCTCTCTCTCTCTCTCTCTCTCTCTCTCTCTCAATTAACCTCCTCGAATAATTGATTTTTATGAATCTTGTTCAATGTTTTCTTTAACTTTTCTTTTTTCGATTAAACTACTCTTTTTTAGTCTGCTGCCAGTATTGTTGATTTTCCCTTTTAGTTTTGTAGGTGCTGTTTGGTTTGGTTTGGTTTGGTTTGGGTTGATTGATGGAAATAGTTCGAAATCCCTTGTGCTTGAGATTCTTTTTAATGATCAAGTTTGTGTTTTTGTGATGGGGCGACCATTTATATTTATACATATACATATTTACCTGCATCTACCCTGTTTTTTTTTGTACTTGTGAACATTTTTTCCGCCTAATCTTTTTTATCTTGGGTTGGCGTTTGTAATTGTAATTGCGCCGTTGTCAGCAGATTTAGCTGCTCTGCTAATTAAGGCCATATTGTCTGGCGGTTAAGTCGTATATTTTTGGTTATGATGATTAATTGTTTTGTTGCTTTGCCAGCAGCAGTGAGAAAGTGAAGCATCATTAGAGTGTATATATTTTATTACTTGGAGCTTTAATTTAATATATATATATATATATATATGTATATATATATTGCAGTGGGTTATTGTTCCTTGTATGGGAAGAAGGTGGACCCAGAGCCCGGGAGATGCAGGAGGACTGATGGAAAGAAGTGGAGGTGCTCCAAAGATGCATACCCGGACTCCAAGTACTGTGAGCGCCATATGCACCGTGGTCGCAACCGTTCAAGAAAGCCTGTGGAATCCCAAACTGTCTCACAGTCATCGTCGTTGTCGTCCACCACCTTGACATCTCTGACTGTTGCCCCGGCCGGAAGAAGCAACACTAGCAGTGGTGGAGCTGGAAGCTTCCAAAACCTTCCCTTGCTGCACTCCTTTGGTAACACTCAGGCCCCAGCAGCTGGTTCTGGTGGAAGTAACCAATCCCAGCTCCACCTCGAATCCATTCCATATGGGATTCCTCGCAAAGATTACAGGTATTACTGCATTTTGCTGTTTAACATGCTGGTAGTAGTAGTTCAGCTTATGCAGCCCTGTCTTAATTGTTCTTATCAAAAATTAAGAAGAAGAAAAAAAATGTTGTGTGAAAGCAATTGGTTGGAAAACTTTAGCTGCTGTACCTGTCACGGAAGGTAATATCTGTTGGGCCCATAAGTAAAATTGTGTGGAATGATCTGAAACTAAGGCCTGATGCCTTATGAAAGTATTGGATATCTGGTTGAAACCTTTTAACACTCTGGTTTCTGGGCCCTGATGCCCATCAATCAGAATGGTTGAATTCTTTGTCTCTGCATCGTGTGTTGGTTCACACACATTTTCTTTTTGGTCTGTTTCTTTGCCTTTTGTTTTCTCTGTGAAACTTGCTGCAGAAATCGGACAAGCATTTGAAATTTTCCTGGGCATGCTAATTAGTAACAGATTGTTCATCCCATTCAGTTCCTTAAGTTTTGGGCCATGCCTAACAGTTTCCAGTCTCATTAATATGTCTATACTTAAAATCAAGTATTTCCTCTCTTAAGTATGCTTAATTGCTGGTATTTGGCCGTCTTCTTATTCTGGGACTTAATACCACCATGACAATGCCCCCTTTTTTGTATTTGGAAAAGAGAGAGGGGGAAGAAAATAAAAGAAAGAAAAAGAACGTGGTTGACTTTTCCAACTAAAATTGCTCAACAGAAGAAATACATTTATTGACTGGAATAGATTGTTGTGCTCAGATGAGAATGGTGCTTATGTAGATTAATGGATTCAAAAAGTTAATAATGGTTGATCCCCACGATTTTAATGTGGATTTCAATTCATTTATTTTCAAAACCATGGTTTCTTTAACTTCAAGCCTGCTGCCCCTTTCACTTGATATATTCAGTTTATGTTTGACTGAAGGGCTTTCCATAGTTGCACAGCTTTTGTGCTACATCTGTTTCGGTTGTGTTTGCTTAGCTCCTAGTTTTCTGGTCTCCTGTTTCATAATTTAATTGAGGTTCACTCTGCCATTCCAGCCTCTCTTTTTTTTCAAGTTAAAGTTGTTTACGGGTTGTTGTTGCAATATTGTAAGTAAAGGAATATGATAACCTGTATTCATGTTTAGTTCTAATAATACAAAATTTTGATATAAATGATATGGTTGATTCAGAGAATTATGTGTTCTTTGAAAGCACTTAATAAAACCAAGTAGTTGTGATTTGAGAGATTAAGAAGATAGATTATAGACATAAGTTGTCCTAAATGCTACTCATAGATAGATAATCGAACATGCAGGTATGTTCATGGACTTAAACCTGATGTGGGTGAGCATAGTTTCTTCTCTGAAGCTTCAGGAAGCAATAGGGATCTCCAAATGGATTCACCACCGGTAGCTGTAGACAACACATGGCCACTAATGCCATCTCGAGTGTCCCTATTTCCCACATCGAAAGCAAGTGACAACTCCATGATACATCAGAATCATTATCCTCCACCTCATCCTCGACATTCATTTTTCAGCAGCAATGACTTTGGCACGGGAGGAGAACATGTCAAAGAGGAGGGTGTTCATACTCAATTCCTTCGACCTTTCTTTGATGAGTGGCCAAGGACGACAAGGGATACTTGGTCTGGTCTTGAAGATGAGAGATCAAACCAGACCTCATTCTCCACTACTCAACTCTCAATTTCGATCCCAATGGCTTCTTCATCTGACTTCTCCACCACAAGTTCTCAGTCTCCGCATGGTTAGTTTTAAATTTTAGTGACTTTTTTTTTTTTGCCTTTTTTTCCTGCAGATCTCCTCAATCTTTATCTCACTGAATTTAGGTGGTTGCTATATAATATATATATATATATATATATTAATTGTGGTGCAGATAGTTGAAAGAAGAATGTTTTTATTTTTTTGTTCCCAAGGATGGATGGATACATACCACCATTTTGAAGCAATATATATATATATATGTATGTATACAATTAAGTTCTGCTGCTGCCTGCCTGGCGTCTTGAGATGTACTTGCTTAAGAGTCACCAATTCCTATTCCTATTCCTATTCCTATTCCTATTTCTATTCCATGTGTCTCCTGGAGATATCTTTGCTTTTTAGCATGTGAGTTTTGCCATATGTTTTGTGTACAAGTACATTTGCGAACTCTTCGAGCCTTAGCTATATATATAAGGTGCTGGTACCAATTAATAAAACAGACTCGGGGCCGTTTTATATGATAGAAATCCACATCTTTAGTGGTTTGTCTGCGATTGGCAAGGTAAAGTACAACTTCTTCACTTTTTTTTCCTTTCTTCTTTTTTATTTTGTATTTTTCATATTTTTATGGGATTTGCTTCCAGGTAATTAAGTCATTAAAAAATGTTTTCCAATTGATATAGCAACTGTGCAAAGTCCTCCATGGTATTCTTCCTTTGGACGGGCTACCCACCTGTGGTCAGATATTTGTTCAGAATTTTTGCTGGGTTGTGAAAGAATGTTGCCTGCAATTTCACCTTCTTTTTTTTTCTTGTCTGTTTCTTTCTTTCTTTCTTCGGCCTCAGAAGCAATTCATAAGCAAGCAAGCAACCATAAAATAAATAAATAAATAAAATAGGGAGGCAAATTGGTGAGAGGATGGCTTCTATTGGCCTGCTCCCAGCAGAATCATTTCTTTTAACAAATATTGTTATATAATTTAATCAATTTTATTCTTGCATCTATTATATCATTAAAGTGGGTATTATTTTTAATTTTAAATTCGCACTTATCATCCGAATTGATTACCTCGTACGCTTTATAATAAAAGTTATTTATATAATCAATAAAATATCAGATTAATTTGGTACAACGATATTATTGAGTGTTTGTTTGGGTTTTTTTAAGTTAACTTATAACTTCTAACTTTAGAAATGTTAATTTGGATTATTTGGTTAAATTTATTTCAAGCAGTTTCTAAGTTTAACAATTTATTTTAATTCAAAAAGGTTGATTCTGAGAAGTTACTCACTCTTTGTTTTTTATTATCAATTTATATTGTGGACATGTTAATTTATGATTATATTTTTAAATTTTTTTATTTTTTATTTTTTTAAAAATAGAAAAAGACTTAAATGGACTGTAGATTATTATTATTATTATTATTATTATTATTATTATTATTATAAAAAATGTAAACAAATAGTGAATAACAAAAAATAAAAATTAATTAAAAAAATTATTTCGCAGTTTATTTAACAAACATTATTCAGCAACTTAAATTTATAATCCAATAACTACACCAAACAGATTAACAACTTTTAATTAAAGTCATAATCTATAATCTATTAAGGTATAATTTATAATCTGTTTTAACAATTTCACCAAACATAGCCTATAAAATCTTAAAAATATATGAATAACTTTCAATATTTAAACTTGAACCATTCATTTTATTAAATATTATCTGATATTTATATGAATGTGAAGTGTAAATACTGTTACTGAATATGTACATTCTTCCATGTGAATATTCACGTTACATTATGCCGCAATTCCAATGAAATATAGTGACACCAATGTCCCTCATGTCGCAATTCCAATGAAATATGCGGTGTTTAGGAAGCCTATTTTAGGCCCTTTTTTTTGTTTTTGGTTGTTGTTGTTGTTGTTAAAATAGGTTAAAATAATTATTAATGAGATAAAATATCACATTAAATTCATAATCATTTCATTTTTTTTTTCTTATAAATATCATATCTAATTACAAAAAAATCTAACTCTTTTTCTAAACACAAATATTTTAACCTATTAAAATAGTTAAAAATTAAAACAACCTACTAAAATAGTCAATTCTCAAACGAGATCATAGTGACACCAATGTCCCTTGTTATTGAGGGAAGGAGCGAATGCTGTATTTTGAAATTTGTAGTTTCTCTTGATTATGGTAAAAAATTTGGGGATTTTTTTTTTTTTTGGAATATTATTTATATATTTTTTGAATGATTTTGAAACAAATTTATAGTAATTACTTGTTTACTTGTTAAAATAGTAGCAATTAAGTCATTTCACATCAAATACAACTTGAAGATGAGAAATTTTTCTTACACTTACACAACACTTTTAGCTTATTACACCCCTTATTTTAATATTTTAGCTTATTAAAGGTCTCAAACCTCCCCTTCATATTTCTCTTTACACCCATTCATCTTTTTTCCATCATCCACCACCACCACCTCATTATCCTCCACCAACCACCACCACCACCACCTAACCACCATCTCTGCTCTCCACCAAGCATCTCAAACCTTTTTCCTATCTCTCGCTCTTTCTATCCATCTATAAATCCAAATACATTATATATATATATATATATATATATATACATATAAATAACAATAAACAACAAACAAAAAGAAGTAAAATTTATATTTAGAATGTATATATGATCTTTATAAATGAATAATATATAAGGTTTTTTTGTGTAGTTTTGCATTATTTGGGAGAAGGAAAAAAAAAAAAAAAAAAAAAAGTGGGTTTGAAATTCTTTTCAACTCTAGCTTACTAAATAAATTGAGATTGTTTGGTTTTTGGTAACTGAACAATTTAAGTTTGTTCAGACTTCTATAGCCAGACATGATTAATTAATCAATTTTGGCTATTTAATGGGACACGATTGAACAAACTTGATTTATTCAACCGTTTCTAATCGTTTGTTCAACCGTGTTCTACTGAACAAACAAAATTTGTTCAATTCTGATTCGTGAAACAAAACACAACGTTGAAAAAAAATTACGGAAGTAGTAGTCATGGAAGACACTATGGAGTTTTGATTGTGGCGGTGAGGAATTGTGTGCTGCTTGTCATGATAGTGGAGTTGTGAGGTGGTGCTTAGAGGTGGTAATGGTGTCGGCGACTATATTAGTTGAAGATGGATGAGTTAGGGTTTGAAAAAATTTGGGTGTAAGGAGAAAAAATAATGTTAAGGATGATAGTACAAGTGGAATAAAAATATGTAAAGAGATTAGGCTTCGTTTGAGAAGTGGGTTGGCTTTTTGGTTTTTTGATTTTTTTGGTTATTTTAGCCTGGGTTAAAAAACTTGGTTTGGGAAGGGCTTTTTGACTTTTTTTGTGAGAGAAGAGTGTAATGATTATGAGTTGGATGTGATGTTTTGTTTGTTGTGATTAAAATAGCCTATTTTCTCTTTTGTGACTAAAATAGCCACAAACCATCTTCCCAAACCTAGCCTTAGGATAGAATCAATATAATAAAAAAAATGATATAATGAGATAGAGATGTAATAAAAAAATGATATAATGAGATAAAATCAATATAATTATATTAAAATTATGGTAATTACTATATTTCTTTCCAACCTTATGGAAGACAAGTATAATTTACTCTTGTTGTTTTTAATGTTATTTCAAAACTTTGTCAATGAACTCAATAAACAATAACAGTTATTATCCTTATTGTACCTCAATAATCGTTTATTGTACCTTGTTGTGGCATAGAAATTAGAGTTTTCCAAATTTCAAAGGGAAATTTTATGTTACACATTCCTAAGTGGGGTGTATACCATATGCCTCAATTACAATATTTATGATTTTTTAGTTTTGACCTATTGTCATATTAGTTATAACTTCGTTATAATTTGGTTATATACATTGTGGTATTAATTATGATTTACTGTACTGTTGATTATAACATTATTTTAATTATGATAAAAAAGATACCTTATATTATGTTTAGTTATAATTAAAATGATTTAATTATAATATTTGTAGTAATCATTCTTACAAATATCATAATTATATATAATAGATCATTTTAAAAGTGTTTTATTGACGCACAATGTTTTTGAAATCGGATCAGATCAATTAGTTCGGCCAGTCTAAATTTCGGTCTGAATATAACCTCAAACATGTTACATCTTCAAAATCCATCTATTTTACTTCAACTGAACCGCTTGACCAGAAGAACCAGCCACGGTTGGAAAAATTGGCTGGGTGACAAGCTTTTCAAGCACGTCTAATTTAGGTCTCGTTTAGGGAATAGTTATTTTAGCAAAAAAATCACTATATATTGTCACATCACCCTCTCTATTTTTTTGTACATTTTTTCATAAAAAGTTAAAAATTACTAAAATAACATGTTCCCAATCGAGACCTGATGAAAAAAGTTGTTCCCAGGAAGTTGAACTCAGCACCAAGAGCTGAAACCCATGCTTATTTTCGTCCCACTATTATGTCTGCATGTTGATACATAGTGAAAAAATACAATAATGATAAGTGGCCCGAAAAAACTTGGATCGAATGACTCGAAACACTTAAAACGACGTCGTTTTTGGTGTAAAACGACATCGTTTCGAGCCATTCGAGCCGCATAAATTCGAGCCACCAAACATTTTCCAAAAAAATATTTGGTTTGTGTTTCTCAAAAAATTTTGGGAAGATTTTCTACAAATAAGTTTTCAAAAGTAGTCAAACTAAACAAATTTTTCCAAAAAAATTTTCCAAAACTTGTTTGGTTTACAAATTTTTCAAACAAATCTGTCTTTCATACACATCAAATCAATCACTTTTTCCAAAACTTTCTCTCAAAATAATTTTTCAAAACATCTTTTGAAAAAAAACCAAACCAAACAAATTTTCGTATTTTTTATCTCAAAACATGTTTCTCAAATACAAACCAAACAAGGCCAATATGTATGGTATTCATATATATATATATATATATATACATATATTACGGTAGTGCTACATACATCTATTAGTATACTAACTAATGTACCAAAATTATGCCACATCATCAATTAATACACTAGTTAGTACACTAATTAGTAAAAAATAGCATTATTCTATATATTATGTAAGTAAAAAAGGGTTTTAGAGAGCAATCTTATAAAAGTTTCAATATCTCATACTAATTTTCTTAATTTTAAACAATGAAGAAAATCTTCATTGGTTTTCTTCATTGGTTAGCTTCTATTTAACCATATAAAAATAAAAGTCTAATTAGTTTATGATTTACTTGATAATCCCACATCGGAAAAAGAAGAAAAAATGAGTTGTTTCACTTATATAAAGTGAATCTTATACTCCCATTTAATATTGTAGTGTTATGCATGTTTCAATTCAATGTACTTTAAATTTTAAAATGAAATTTAAAAGTTTTAATTAATTAATATTTGTGTAAATTGGTTGGTCTTGTGACCTAACCAATTAGGTTGAATCATTTTTGGTTTGACTGATTCGTTGATTTAATCGCAATTTTAGCAGTTTTATCAAAATATATTGGTTAGATTTGTTTGATTCGCAATAAACTAAAGATTGATCAAATTAAAGATTGAACGACTAAGATTGTTTGATTAGAAATAAACTTTCCGCCCAAATAATTGTTATCTTTTATTTTATAATTTCACATCAGGTAAAGAAGAAAAAAGTAAGTTGTTTTACTTATATAAAGTGAATATTATGTTTCTATTTAATATTATAATGTTGTGCATGATTCAATTCAAGACAGTTTAAATTTTAAAATTAAAATAACATTTAGAAGTTTTAATTAATTAATTTTTTTATACGTTGGTTGGTCTTTTGATCTAGCTGATTAGGTTGAACCGTTTTTTATTTGACTAATTCGATGGTTTAACCGCGATCTTAACAGTTTTATCAAAATATATTAGTTAATTTTGTTTGATTCGAAAAAACTAAAGTTTACCAAATTAAAAATTAAATGACTGATATTGTTTAATTCGAAATCAACTTCCCGCCTGGACAATTGTTAATTTTTATTTTACACAATCCCACATAGGAAAAAGAAGGAAAAAGTGAGTTTTTTAACTTATATAAAGTAAACATATACTCTCATTTAATATTGTAGCGTTGTGTATATTTTAGTTGAAAACAATTTAAATTTTAAAATAAAATAAAATATTTAATTTTTAATTAATTAAATTTTGTGTAAGTTGATTAGTTTTTTGACCTATTTTAACGATTTTATCAATATATATGTATTATTTTATTTCTAAAAAGTATGTTTAAGTTTTATGACAAACTTTAACATTGAAAAACTAAAAAATTTATAGAACGCAATTTATTTTTATTTTATCACAAATATAATTTTTTTAATTTATTTTATTTTTTATCTTTACCAATTAAATTGTGACATCTATTTTTTATTGTGAATTTAGAATAAGGAATTCACAAAGAAAATATATTTATAAAATAAGGAATTCGTAAAATTCGCAAACCGAACTGATTCGGTCCAATTCGATAGGTTTGGATTGAATTTTTGAATCCACGGTCTTGTTCTGAATTGAAAAATTGAGAGATCGATTACAGATTTCACTTCATAATTTTAGATTAGAATCGATCCGGACCGTATACAACTTAGACTATATTTATACCATACATCCTTGATATAGACTATCCTACCTCTCATATATAAAACTAAAACCATAATTAATAACATTTCATTCTCTTTTCTTCTCTATATGTGCAGCGGCTACTTTGTTGCTATTGTTGTATTATTTTTTAGTTTTAGTTTTGTAATGACAAAATGGTAGAACTAGTTTTGGTTTTTTACGAAACTGTAAATAACAAATTGATCTTGATTTTACCTCAAGCCAAATCAATCTAAATCCTTTAGAGTGATTTTTTGTAAAGTGATTTTAGAGTAATTTTTTGAATAAAGCATAAACAGGAGAGGTGAGTTTGTAATTTTTAAACAATATTTTACACCATTTAAATTTTGTTACTTATTTCTTTTATGTTTTAAAAATCAACATAAAAATTGTAGGGGTCGTTTGGCATTGGCTAATATAGCTAACTTTTTTAATCTCGTTTAGTTTTTATTTTGAGACTTTTTTAACTTTTGTAAAAGAAAAAATATAATAATTATAGATAAAAAGTGATATTTTATTTTATTAACTTATATAATTCATTTTTTTCTTTTTATACTTTTTTTAATCCCAAAATCTTAGTCAAATGAGCACGTATTTTAGATCAATAAAATGCTAGTTGAAAGAGCAAAGAAATTGGCCTGAGTATCTCCCATGGGCTTCTTTATTTTCACTTTGAAAAATGTTTGGGAGCACTAAGTGCTCCCACTAATTAGGCGGTAGTGGGTCCCATCATTAATGATGTGATGTTTTGATCTTAGAGTTGTATTTATTTTTTTATTTTATTTTTTTAATACATTAATACTATTAGTGGTGATATTTTAGTGGGATGAATCATTGTTGTTTTCACTTTTTTCCTATTTCATAGAGTTAAATATAAAATATGTCCATCCAATAGATTACTTAACTCCCGCGGTAAACTTTTAACTCTCTACATTTATTTTTTTGAACTCAAGTCTCCCTATATTTAGGAAGGCGTCAATCACTCCCAATAATTAAAAAATTATTATTTGTCTCTCACAAAATTTTTTTTTTTTTTTTTCAAATGGTGGAGGAAAGACAATAAAATTTAGAAAAATATTTTTAATAAAAAATAATAAAGAACAAATATTTTTAAAATATTTAAAACATATAGAGAAAAAATATGATGTATTGTGAGATATGATTATTAAAAAAATGATTGCTTAAGGGGTTATTTAAAAAGTGTTAGATTTATGAAAATTGTTTTAGGATTCTAATTCTTGAGTTTTAAGAGAGCTCTAAATAAGTGGGTCTCACTTATGATGTGATGTGTGTATCTTTGTTTTGTTTTGTTTTGTTTTTTTGTTTGTTTGTTTGTTTGTTTGTTTTTTTTTTTTTTTTTTGATTGCCACATCATTAGAGTTCTAATTAGAGATTTCTAATTAGAGCTCTCTATTATTGCTGTAGATTAATATACTTTTTGATTTTTTTAAAAAAAAATATACAATGTGGGATGTGGGTTAGGATTGAAGTAATGTGATAAAAATGTGGTATGACTCAAATAAGAGGTGATGTGACCCAAATAAGATAATGTGCTAAAACCCTTGTTTGGAAAATTGGCTATTTTGTTTTTGACTATTTTAATAGGTTAAAATATTTATGTTTAGAAAGATGATTGAATTTTTTTAATTAGATGTGATGTTTATGATAGAAAAAATAAAATAATTATGAATTTAATATAATATTTTATATTATTAATTATTTTAATATATTTTATCTTTTTATAAATTTTAACTCAAAAAGCAAAAAAAAAAAATTTACCCGACAAGACTAAAATAGCATGTGTTATTTTAGATATTTTAACACATGTCAAAACACTCTAAAATAAAAAAGACATTTTTTAACTAAAATTTAAATAAAAAAAATATTGTTAGAAATACTCTAACACAGGCCTCCTATGAGAATATTTAAAAAAATTAATTTATTAATTTATTTAAATTATATTATCACTTAATTTTTTATACACTTTTCATAATTAATAAAAATAAAATAAAATAACATATAAAATTATCCCATAAACAGCCTGCAACACTGACAGAGAATCACGTGGGCAGTGGTGACCACCAAGCAAACCAATCAATAATGGGTGGGTCTCGTGGGGTGTGTGTCTTCACCGTACGGTATACCAATGTCCCACTTCCACGCTTTTGTCGTTTCTTTCTCTTTCTCCCCCTCTAGTCTTTCGAGGCAACTATCAACTCATCATCTCTCCCTCCCGCCTTGGAGAAGTTATTGGGTGGGGCTGTACCGCGTGATAGCTGATTTGGGGTGCTTACTGTGTTGTTTTATTAGCTGATTTTAAAATTTATCGAATAGAATATATTTGTAAAAAATTAAATTAATTGGATATTGTTAATCTTTTCATCCGTTCACATTTGTATTTATAAAAATAAATGACATTATAATTTAAAATATTAAAATAAATGCAAATGTGAGTGAATGAAAATGTTAATGATATCCAATTAACTTGATTTTTTACATCTATATTCTCCTCGATGCACTCAAAAATGTGAATGGTTCAGATCCCGTGATAGAAAGAGGAGAGCTCACAATTTTATATTAGGTGATTCTTTGCATATATTGTAATTGGTAAAAAGAATATACTTTTGTATTAATAAGTGATTAGAAAAACATAGTGATTTGCAATTAGGGTTGAGCAATGAATATGTCGATCTATCTAAACTGGCCAAATCAAACCGATCTGCTGCATTTTGGACGGATGCGTGATGACGAGCGGACGGTTGTGTAGAGGTCCCCGAACGTCCCAGGAAAATCCCGTTTTGTTTATTTGGGCTCACTACAGTTCGAACTCAATGTCACGGTTCTTAATCTGATTTCACAAAGTGCAATGCGAGATCAATAAATTACCAAAGAGTCCAAATCCGGCAAATCGTTTTTGAAAACTGATTTTTATAAAGAAGTGCCAAACATGAACTGCTTTGCCAGATACAGAGTCGCCACCTAAATATTTTATTTTAGAAAATTTAGAAAATCCTGACTCGTGCCTAAGGCCACGTGTCCATCATCACCAAAGTTGTCTCGGCTCGGGAACTTGAGCACGAGAGGGGAAGGTCATGCAATGAGCACCCCCGCTCGCCCGATCAAAGATCGGCCTTTACTAAACATGATATCTTGTTTTTGAAAACACATGCGTTCTTATTCCGGTTTATTAGCCTAGAATTACTACGTGATGCGCACAGCAAAACAAGTATAGACTAGATCGCCTAATTTGGAACAAAGCATTGCATATCCGTTTGTTTGGAAAATGATTTGAAGTTTGCTACTCACAAGTAAGCTAAAATGCAGATTTCGACGAATTATTCCAACTCAAGCAACCCAACCTTCACTCACAAGCATTTAGGCAGTTATATCACATAAGCACATAGCTTCATGGCACGCATGCTATCGTGACAGTCACTCACACACATGCAAGGATGCTAAAGCATAAATACTTACCGAGTACTCTAAGTCAAAGAAAGAAGCTAATTAGAAATCATGCATGAATCCTAACTATGCTGAAATGCCTAATGCAACACATGCAAAAATGCAACTAAGATAGGCTTGCCTATTCTAAAATGGCATATGAAATGCAATAACTGATACACGTATTCAACTCGGAATTGAAATACAATGCAGTTAGTATGATGCGCCGAGTCCGATGCATACAAAACAGATGAATGGATGCAAACATGCGAACATGAAGGATGCTAATTGAAACATGCCCTAATCTAACCATTATAAGCTGGTAAATAAAAGGGAGAAAGACGTGGGGTTGAAAAACATGCATCACACACACGCACACTTATTACAACATTGCCCTCTCTCGGAGGGTCCGAATAAATAATACATAACCAAATGAATAATGAATTACAGCTAATTATTACACAACCCTAATTAATTAATAAATTAACTAAAATAGATAAGCTAGCATGCAAAACATATGAAATGAACTGCCTCGGCTCGGTCTTGAATGATAGGGATGCATGCATGCTCGAGTTGCCTTGCCGGAAAATCCATCGCGATGCCTCGATTTGCCTCTGTTTGCAACTGGTCTTGGAATACTGTACAAAACTCCAGAAGGCTGAAACTCCACCATGCTGTAGGGATACTACCGACCAGTTTTTGCTGCTGGCTTCCGGTTTGCTGCAACAGAGAGCAAGAAAGGGGCATGGCAAAGTATTTTCAACATATGTGTGCATGACCACTTTCCTCGTCATTGTATAACCTTTAGGGGGTGTAGTCCTTGATTCTCGTGCCACCAATCACGCATCTCGATGCATGATGGCCAAGGAGTCGGATTGCATGACTCGATGTAAAATGAATGCACATATAAACACAACAAGGCCTAATCTCCATCATGAGTGGTCAAGAGTGTCGGCGACCGGGAATTGAAGCACGTTTCGTCACTTGGAGTACAAAACGTCCCTCGTTTCCCGTGTTTGGATTAAACCCTACTCCAAACACCATGCAACAACTAGAATGGCATGGCATGCAAACACAATGCAACAACTAGCATGCAATCCTAAACGAAATGCAAATAAGACATGCAAACATGCAAGGAATGACATGCAAAGGTGCAACTAGCATACACAACACTTATGAACTATGAATGGCATACTCAATGCACATGACGCTATATGGCATACACAACGCACATATGACGATGGACATACACAAAGACATAATCAAGGCATACACAATGCAACGATCAAGCATGCGACAATATGGACATGGCATACACAATGCAAGATGGACTTAAACTAAAATGAATGGGCCTCAGCCACACTCAAATCAGTGGCCAAACATGATGAAATTAAAGGCAGGAACACTCATGCAAAAATGCCCAATGGAAGGGACTGAACTTAAGG
Organism: Camellia sinensis; assembly: GCF_055761805.1. NCBI lineage: Eukaryota > Viridiplantae > Streptophyta > Magnoliopsida > Ericales > Theaceae > Camellia > Camellia sinensis. Next base: position 5,953,789 of record NW_028128989.1, on the reverse strand, counting down.
CATCAAATGCCACTCTACCAAAGCATGGAAAGGGATAAAATATGGCATACAATCATACATTTTTCAGCTCTGAAATGACATGCAAGATGGTCCCGAATCATGCAAACACCTCACACAATGCATGCTAGATGGCCCGAATACCGAAACTAGTGAAGCGCATTACACTAGAGGTACACAAAGCAATGCACAAATGGCCAAACCAGCCCAAACAGACCCTAGGCAAGTCCAAGACAGTAGGAAAATGGACTAAAATGGTGGCTCGAAAGGCATGGAAATGAAGCTCATGCAATGGTCCAAAAACGAGGCATACAAGCACGACTCTCAAACGCATTTAAAGAGTGGAAAACATGGGAATATGGCATACATGTAAGCTCTGAAATATGATGCACAATGGTCCCAAAACATGGAAACACCTTAACATAAGCATGCAATAGGCTCCAAAACTCAAAGCTAGGCAAGGGTATTGACCTACAACCATGCATAGCAAGCATCATTCGACCATGAGGCATAAAAACAAAGCAAAGGCAGTCCAAAACATGCACAAAATTAGTTTAAAGCATAGCCAAAAAGTGCTAGAATCAAAGGCCAAAATAGCATGCAATATAAGCTAGTAAAAAGGATTTGCACTACGAGCATGTGAGGCAATCAAGAGGTCACCAAACCAGCAAAAGCCAGGGGTATGACATGCCAAATAAAGCCCAAAAAACCACTGAAACATGGTCTATGCATGCAAGAATGATAGGCTATAAAGAGAGTTGTTCTACATATGCAAGATGGACACCCAAAATGGAAAAATGGGCTCTAGAAAGAGCCTATTCAGGTCCTAAAACCCACCAAAAATGGCCTGAAACATGGCTTGGAAGCATGAAAATAAGGGCTTCTTTGTTAAGCCAAATATGCTAATAAACAAGACAAGGGGTAAGAGGGTCACCCCTCTCTAATTTTGGTGCTCAAAATAGCATGCTAGCCATTGAAAATCAACTGGATTTCAATGGCTAAGAGACCAAACAAAGGTTAATGCAAAGGCCCTAAGGCATGGCTCAAAATAGGATGAAATGAAGCACGCAAAGGGGGTAGACGACCCCTAACAGAAAAATGGTCTTAAACAAACATGTTAAGGACCTCAAAATAAGATTTTTTTCAGTTTATGACAAAGCCCAAATATGCTTGCAAGTATAGCTAAAACAAGGATCAAAACAATGATAAAAAGAAGGAACTAGTGTGTTACCCTTGTAGCTTAGCAAGGCCACAACCTCTGGACCAAAAACTTAGCCTTTAACCTCTGCAAATGACCACCAAGAAGCTTAGGTTGGTGTTGGAGGTGTTAGGCTAAGGGTTGATATGCAATGGTGCAAGAACAAGGCCCTTTTTGATCTTGAATGTAGAGAGATATAGAGAGAAAGGTATATATGCCTTATACCAAAAATTCTAAACCTTTGCTAATGAGGGAGAGGGTCTCTCTTATAGTCAAAGAGGTCCAAAGCTTCTTCAAGAATCCAAAAACCAACTTTGAAGATCCTCTATACACGTGTATGGAGGATCAATTCTGTGCCTTCCAGCTGGCACAGCTGGCAACAACTCACAGGGACAAGACAGGAGGAGGCAGGCCGACCAGTTCAGGGGGTCGGCCGACCAGTTCAGGGGGTCGGCCGACCACTTCCCTAGTCGGCCGACCAGTTCAAAAGGTTCAAGTGAGTGAATAGTAGTCGGCCATCTCCTAGGGTGGTCTCCTCACTCAATGCAAGCTAGTGGTGTGGTGGGAGACCAACAATTGTGGCTCAAAAGTCAGGGAGACCAACTACTTGACAAGAAAAATCGGCCAGCGGGGAAAAGTGGTCTCCAAGAAGAAAAGGTGGGCTCCCACCCTTGTACCACTTTCCAAATAATGAAAATAGGGTCCATGCCAAAAATGAACCAAGACGGATGCATAACGAGGGTTCGGGGGCCAAAACGCGCAGCCGGGTGCCCCGAAAATTGACTGTTAAGCATCGAAAGTGGTGTGCGACCACGAAGGTGGTCTCTCGGGCCACAGTGTCCCTCTAGAGAGAGGAAACAAGGCGTGGGCCAAAAACCGAAGCAAACAGAGAAAGTTAAGCGGTCCCGAACCGAGGCGCACGGCCGACGGCTCCGAAAATCAGAAACTGGTCTCCAAATGGGAACAGTAGTCTACGACCACGAAAAGTAGCCTACTGCCACTGAGAGATGGTCTACGAGACCTCTCTCTCCCTTCGGGAAGAGAAAACAGAACCTGGTTCGCAAGCCGAGGCAAAGCACAAAAAGGGTCTCGAGGTCTAGGGGCAAGGCTCTCAGCCGAGACTCTGTAACCTCAGAACGAGCACAACATGCGCAATCACCGAGCGCTCAATCGATGACGTCTGAGTCTTAAAGTCGGTCAAAAATAGGGTGTCTACAGGTTGCAGATTGATTTTTTTCCAATCTGTCTAGTTTTGAACAAATAGTGGATTTGAGATTCTTTTGGTCACAACCGAACTTCCAAACCACGAGCACCTCTAGTAATTTGTAAAATTTTGTATTTTTAATTTGTTTAGATATTCTGTTTGTGTTTTCAATTAAAAAAGAGTTAAATATTCTGTTGAATATATTCTATTGAAAAAGAGTTTTCAACTTGAATATATTTTCTAAATTGAAAAAAAATAAATGTGTTATTTATCTATATTTTTTAGTTTTTAAATCTAACTCTAAAAATAATAAATAAAAAAAAGACAATATATGCTGGTTGGTTTTTATTTTCAAAAATAGATATAGATGTAACAATATACAATCTCTACTACTACTTTATTCATGGTTTTGGTGGTTTGAATTATTTTTATATTTTAAGAACCACAGATTGTAATACTTCAAGTAATACTTTATGTAGATAAGGTATGTTGTGATTGTAATATGTGGATGAGGCATGCAGTGATTGTAAAATTATAAAGTTTCAAACTTTCTTTCTTGAGATGAGGCATGCAGTAATTGTAATACTTTTTTTAAGTCATTGATTGTAATACCTTTTTTTTTTTTTTAGGATGTGCACAAGTTGAATTATGTTGAAAATTTATAAAATTTTAAACCGCCAAACCGATTCGCATCCATCCGTTAATTCGCTCAATCCACATCCGCCAGATTGGCGGACGGATGCAGATTGATTTTCTCCAATCCGTCAATCTAACGGACGGATGGCAGATTAGAGGTTCCGTGGCCGCAACTGATCCGCGCCCACCCCCTATTTGCATTTGCTTAAAAACATAGACGCGTGATATCTTAAACCAATTAATAATTTTTCTTCACCATCGAATGATTGTTTGGTGGTTACATCATCTATTACTTGACATTTATCAAGGGATAATATTAGGAATATCAAATTTTCTACTAAACAAATGATCAAATGTCTCAGATAAATGTAAGGTCCATAATTTTGTAAACTCCCCACATATATGAGACATTTAATCATTTATTTAGTTAAAAATCTAGTACTCTTAACATTTTCCTTTATCAAGTTTATTTGGTGCTCATTAGTCCACATTAGCCATTATTTGGTGGTAATATATCAAGTTAGTTTTGTTTGTGGTATTAACATTTATCAAGTTTTTCCTTAACAGCTTAGCACTCATTTGACATATCAAAATTTGGGGTTAAAAAGTTATTTTAGTTATAAAAAGATAAGATAGTTTAAAAAATTAATAAGATAAAATATTATATTTAAATTATTATTGTCACGCCCTCAAAATAATACATAAAACCCATCATTTTAGACATGCCATGATGTACGAGAAATAAATATCTTTCTATTAATCAGAGTAGCTCTTACAGGAATATTACAAGCTACTAACAAACAAATGCCCTATGGGCTTACAGCTTTCCAAGTTAACACTTGGTTACAAAAAGAGAAGAGTACTAACCCAGTATATTTTTAAGCCCTTGGCTTGAAATTTACATATAATACATCAAAGAAAGCAAAACAACAAAGCAGTTTGTCTGCCTCTAGCCTCCCAAAACTACGCCCTTGGAAGTGGCATGCTTCCTGTACCTGAAAATGGTGTCCCATATAGGGTGAGCCACAGCCCAGTAGAAATACACTAAACCAACTATAAACAATGACTAAGATAATAGCGTTCAATGGATGGTCCGCACTTATATTCCAATTTATACTGTGTTACAGTTTAACGACAATCATGTCCATGCTACATTCACTTTCCGTTTCTTAACCAATTCTCAATTCATAATTATGACTCAGAGCATGGTCAAACAACCTATATGAGACAAACACTCATATTAAGCATTTACATTTCGCAATAGATAAGCATACTAGCTATATCAATACATCAACAGATAACCATACAAGTTGTATCAATACATCAACAAATAAGCATATTAGCTGTATCTGCACTTCAATAGATAAGCATATGAGCTGTATCTGCACTTCAATAGATAAGCATATGAGCTGTATCTGCACTTCAATTTCCGGTTTAGAGGTCCAGCCCCTTTCTTCCAATAAACCTTCCGGTTTAGAGGTCCAGCCCCTTTCTTCCAATAAATCGTGGAGTACAGCCCCTTTCTTCTCCCACACAAACAATGTATATAAACAGTTATCATATACAACCAATCAATACATAAAGTTAATGTATTATTCCAATCGCTATATTCAATAGTACACTTAATCGATTAGTTGTAGTTTGCCTAATCATCATGCATTGTCTACAACAATCAAAACTATCCTCCACCGATAGCTCCAAGCAGTTATTTCTAAACAGAGAATAAATGCGCCAAATGGGTAAAATATTGACATTTCAATTTGGTGAGTGATGAGTAACCCAACTGTACCCTTTAATCCCATACATTTCCAATTCCAACATTTTCAATTCCATTTCTCATTTCTCACATTTATTTCACAAATTGATTTAACAATGCAATTAGGGCATTTCCCATAATTAACAAACAACCCTAAGGTTTCATTTCTATCAACAATCCAACATTCATCTCATTTCTCTATGCCCAACATGCATATAGGTAATAATAAATAAAACCCCAACTTTGCAAAATTACACAAAGACCCAAACTTCCTCAAAATTACCCAACGACTCCAAACATATCAAAATGTCAAAATTCAAAGACAAAGCTCATAAGATGGAGTAGGATATCCCTACCTCGAAGTTAGAGCTCAAGCGGAGGAGAGGACCAAACTCAAAGTGCTCCAAACTCCAAACTTTTCAGAACAAAACGTTGTGAGAACCCAAATATAAAAATTAAGTAAATAATTAAATAATAACAATAATAATATTACAATCTCAAATATTTTGATGGTGAATCTTAAAGTGCAAATTAAATTTTTGGAGGGTCTTTTAATTAATTTTAAAACCTAAAATAAATTTATGGTGAAAGTCTTCAATTTAAAGGCAAGATTTATTATTTTAAAAAATAAATAAATAAATTTAAGTGCCAAATTAGTAAGTATATTTTGATCTAGTAATAGTTATATTTTATTTAAATTAATGGGTTAGAAAATAAAATAATATTAAGAGATAATAATTTAGGGCCTTTTGTTTAGATATATAAAGTAACCCTAGGTTGCCTAATACAATATATAACAACACTAGGGTTCCTAATCAACACTATAACAGCAGCCACAGTAGCCATGGGGAGAGAGAGAGTTTGAGAGAAAAGAAGAAGAAAAGAAAAGAAAAGGGGATTGCAAACAAGGAGTAATTTTTGGGTATGTGGTAGGTCTTTATCTTTCTTCTTCCTTTTGGTTTTGTTTTTATCCTTATTCCATTATTATTTTATTCATTCATGGAGGTTGTAGGTTTATATATTTTGTATATATATATATACTGTTAAGAAATTTAAGGAGTTAAATTCATGTATAAAGAATGTGTATTAATCTTAGTCCAAAAATTCTGAACATAATCGCAAACTTTAAAAATTAAGAAACCATATCAAACGGATGAATTTTAATCTGAAATTTTTACAGTAGATCAATTACATATTGAATTGCATATCTGATTTTTTTCATAATTTTTGGGAGTCGAAATCCATATAAATTGAGGTATTCAAATCTGTCCAGGAAACCAGTCCGAAACAGTAAATTCGGGAGTGTTGTTCTCTTTGGGTATAAATCCAAAAATTATCAAATTAGTGTCATTAGAACCAGTTATGAGTCTAGTTTCGTACGTTTTTGGCCTTGCATTGATTGCTCGTGTATATTAATAGAACCGTTAATTTCTTTAAAGTGCTGCAGAAAACAACCTGTTTGGATATAATAAATTGTAGAAAATTATTTTGATAAGCAAATCAAGTGAAACTAATTGGGTTTGAAACTTAGGATATATTAGATCATATCTGGAGGTTATTGGAATTTTTCGAATAGCGTGGAGTGCGTTTTGTAATTTTCAAAGTTAGCGGATAGGTTGGGAAGGCTTGTTTGAAATTCTGTTTTATCTTAAAGTCACAATTAATTAAGTTTCGATCAGAACTTATGTCTTGGGTGATTTTAGACCTTGAAGAACATGAACTTAGGTAATATTTAAGAGTAACGGTGAGTTGGGTTGAGCCGTGTTAGTGCGTTTTAGTTGAGGTTACTTAGTGCCTATTTTTTTGTATTTTGAAATTAGTTGTGACGCATAGTTTTTATACTTGGTTCAGGGCACTAGTTGGACTTTCATACTCTATTCGAGGATTATATTATTTTGTTTCCAGGTGAGTAGTTTCATGCTATGTATTTTTATAAATGTTCCCCTACCCTGAACTGTTTTTGGTCTCATGTTTATAATGATGAACCACCATGTTTTGCGAAAACTGATGTGTATTGATTATTGGGACCATGTGTGTATTTAGTCCAGGGAAATTATTCCACTGAGTGTGGTGACTCTGGCCACTAGGGAACAGATCCAGGTTGGGCCGTGATGACTCTAGTGCTCAACGATTGTAAGGAAAAGACCTTTAAAACAACTAGGTGACCTTCAATCGGATCGTCTTTGAGAAAAGGCCCAGGTGCCACCCTGAGGATGACTCTTAGTTCGATATTGGATCCAACGGGGCTTATAGCTTTGAGAACTGTGTGGCAGATTATTTATTTTTCTTGGTACCTAGAAAATTATTGGTGTTCATGTTATAATCTGTTTTAAGTGGAAAATGTTGTTTATCATGTTCTTGCGAGACATGAGTATTTTAAGTGTTGAATTGTGGAACCTTCTTTTTGAAACAGATTGTATTTACCAAACTGTATGCCAATCTAGTTTCTGTGATATATATCTTATTTTGGAATTGAACCCTGTTTTCAAAACTATATTTACTATCCATGTTGCTACTCACTGAGCTATCAGCTGACTTAGTTGTTTACCATTTCCAGGTGTTAGAAGGACTTAGAGTCGACTCATGGCGTAGCGGGGACTCAATTGCATGGACCTCTAGGGCATTCCTTTAGTTTAGAGTGTTATGTCAAGTTTGTGCATATTTATATTTATTTTTATCGAAGTTCATTTAGGATTATTTTTGATATGTGGGTTATTTATATCCCATAAGTTTGGATGGTTTTTGATTACGGTTGATTTTGCCGTTTATAATTGTGACATGTCTGGATTGAGTTTTGGTTATTTATTATTGGACTATTGTTCAGTTGTTCAATGTGATTGGATTCGTGTTTAGGCTTACGTGTGCCTTGGGCTAAGTCCTTGTGGGCCACGGCCGGTCGTGCCCGGATTTGGGGTGTGACAATTGTGGTATTAGAGCAATAGGTTTATTGAGTTACATACCTTGCATTTCATCATTTAGACGAGGTCCGAGTCCTTATAGTACTTAGTAGTGTTTGGTTAAGCTAGTTTTGTTTAAGCTTGTGTTGAATCGTTCTTGATTTCATTTTGAAGGTTAAGAGTTGGCACCTAGATATCTACACTGATTGTCTATTCCTGGTGAGCCTTGGATGTTTGTATTACCTTGTCTACTCCATTAGGTGGAACAGTAGTATTGGGAGAAACAGTGGTGTTAGGGGATGATTGTAGATCTTGTGAGATAGAGATGGATGGTAAAATTTTTCTAGTAGATTTGATTTCTTTAGAGATGAAGGTTTTTTATGTGATTTCGAGGATGCATTGGTTGACCAAGCATCATACCTCTGCTGATTGTTTTAGAAAGATGGTAGTTTTTGCTATGTTGGGACAACTTGAGTTTTTCTTTTAGGGAAATAGGAAAGGGTCTTCTATCTGTTTTACTTCTTCCTTTTAGGCTAATCGAATGTTAAGTAAAGGGTGTCATGATTATTTAGCTTGTGTGGTGAGTATTGAACTGCCAAAATAGAAGTTAGAGGAGTTGCCTGTTGTGAGTGTTTGTGTTGATGTTTTTCCAAAGGATCTACCTGGACTTCCTCTAGATCGCGAGGTAGAATTTTCCATTAACTTGGTCCCCAACACAACACTTATTTCTAAAGTGCCCTATATAATGGCACCATTGGAGTTGAGGGAGTTTCAAACTTAGTTATAGAAGTTGTTAGAGAAATATTTTATTAAGCCTAGTGTTTCACCTTGGGGAGCACTTGTGTTGTTTGTGAAGAAGAATGATGTGTCTATGAGGTTGTGTATTGATTGTTGAGAACCGAACAAAGTCACAGTGAAGAATATGTATCCTTTGCCACGTATTGTTGACCTATTTGACCAATTGCAGGGAGCTTAGATATTCTCTAAGATGGACTTGAGGTCAAGCTATCACCAGTTGAAAGTAAGGGATGAGGATGTTCCTAAGACCGCTTTTAGAACCCGTTATAAGCATTATGAGTTCTTGGTGATACCTTTTGGTCTCACAAATGCACCAGCCACATTCATGGATTTAATGAACAGAGTATTTAAACCCCAACTGGATAAAATTTGTGGTAGTGTTTATTGATGATATCCTAATTTATTCGAGGAGTAAAGAGGAGCATGAGCAGTATTTGAGGGTAGTATTTTAGATCCTTAGGGAGAAGAGACTGTATGCAAAATTTAAGAAGTGTGAATTCTGGTTGAGCAGTGTATCCTTTTTGGGTCATGTAGTGAGTAAAGATGGGGTATCTGTGGATAGCACGAAGGTGACAACAATTGTTGATTGGCCACGACCTACTTCTGTGACAAAGGTACGTAGCTTTCTAGGGCTTGCTGGGTACTACAAATGGTTTGTGGAAGGATTCTCCCGTATTGCTTTGCCACTTACCAATCTCACCAAGAAAGGGGTAAAGTTTGAGTGGAATGATGATTGTGAGTGTAGTTTCCAAGAGTTTAAACAGAGATTGACATCAGCTCCAATCCTTGCCTTACCTACAGATGGAGGTGGTTTTGTGATTTATAGTGATGCTTCACGACAGGGTTTAGGATGCATGCTCATGCAGCATGGGAAGGTGATTGCTTATGCGTCATGACAGTTGAAAGTACATGAGAGAAACTATCCTACGCACGACTTAGAGTTAACAGCAGTGATTTTTGCTCTTAAGATCTGGCGACATTATTTGTATGGAAAGTCATGTGAGATTTACACTGATCATAAGAGTTTGAAGTATATTTTCACACAGAAGGAACTAAATTTGAGGCAAAGAAGATGGCTTGAGTTACTAAAAGATTATGATGTGAATATTTTATATCATCCGGGGAAGGCAAATGTGGTTGCAGATGCCTTGAGTAGGAATGTCGCAGTTGGAGATATAGCTGCTTTGTCTATTGAGAGTTGTTTGGTTGAAGACATGCGACGTTTGAGGCTTGAGGTTGTTACACCTGGTAATAGGGCTTATTGTAATCAATTGACAGTTCAGCCGACCTTGAGAGAACGGATTCGTTTAGCACAGGAGATTGACCCCCAGTGTGAGCGTATTAAAGGAGAGATGGCAGAGGGTAAACACGTAGAATTTGTGGTTAGTGATGATGGGTTGCTTAGATTCCGTAGCCGAATTTGTGTTCCTACTTGTGGTGATTTGAGGAAGGAGATTATGATGGAGGCACATAGTTCTAGTTACAGCATTCATCCTGGAAGCACTAAGATGTATCGAGATCTTCATGAACATTTTTGGTGGAATGGCATGAAGGGAGATATTGTAGAATTTGTGGCTCAGTGTTTGGTGTGTCAACAGGTTAAAGTAGAACATCAGAAACCTGAGGGGAAGCTACAACCCTTGCCTATACCGGAGTGGAAGTGGGATCATGTTACCATGGACTTCGTGTGCGGATTACCTCGTACTAGTAGTAATCACGATGCAGTTTGGGTAGTTGTTGATAGATTAACCAAGTCAGCACATTTTATTGCAGTACGGATGACCTATTCTCTAGCTCAATTTGCACAGTTGTATGTAAAGGAGATTGTTAGATTGCATGGGGCACCAGTGTCAATAGTGTCAGATCGGGACCCTCGATTTGTGTCTAAGTTTTGGGGTGCGTTACAATCAGCTATGGGTACTCGGTTAAATTTTAGTTCAGCTTATCACCCTCAGATAGATGGGCAATCGGAGAGGACTATTCAAACCCTTGAGGATATGTTGAGGGCTTGTGCTTTGGAGTGGAGAGGTAATTGGGATGATTATTTGCCGCTTATGGAGTTTGCCTATAATAATAGTTATCATTCTAGTTTGGGAGTAGCTCCTTATGAGGCTTTGTATGGAAGGAAGTGTAGGTCTCCTTTGTGTTGGTATGAGGTTGGTGAAAGACAAATGTTGGGACCTGATTTGGTGGAGGATGCTACACGGAAAATTATCACCATCAGAGAGAGATTATTGACTGCTCAGAGTAGACAAAAAAGTTATGCTGATCATCGTAGGAGAGACTTAGAGTTTCATGTGGGGGATATGGTATTCTTGAAAGTATCACCATAGAAAGGAGTGATCAGGTTTGGAAAGGAAGGAAAGTTGAGTCCTAGATACATTGGTCCATTTGAGGTATTGGAGAAGGTTGGTGAGGTTGCGTACCGTATTGCTCTACCCCCTAGGTTGGCAGGAGTGCATAATGTGTTTCACGTGTCTATGCTGAGGAAATATGTGCACAGTCCGTCGCATGTGATAGATTATGAGCCACTTCAGATTAGAGAGGATTTTTCGTACGAGGAGATGCCTGTTCAGATTTTGGATTCAAAAGAGAAAAGGTTGCGTACAAAAGGTCATTAAATTGGTTAAGGTACTGTGGCGTAATCATCTAGTTGAAGAGGCGACTTGGGAATGCGAGGACAAGATGCGCGAGAAGTACCCACATCTATTCTCATGATTTATTCAGGTTAATTTCGAGGACGAAACTTTTTTTTAGTGGGGGAGAATGTGAGAACCCAAATATAAAAATTAAGTAAATAATTAAATAATAACAATAATAATATTACAATCTCAAATATTTTGATGGTGAATTTTAAAGTGCAAATTAAATTTTTGGAGGGTCTTTTAATTAATTTTAAAACCTAAAATAAAATTATGGTGAAAGTCTTCAATTTAAAGGCAAGATTTATTATTTTAAAAAATAAATAAATAAATTTAAGTGCCAAATTAGTAAGTATATTTTGATCTAGTAATAGTTATATTTTATTTAAATTAATGGGTTAGAAAATAAAATAATATTAAGAGATAATAATTTAGGGCCTTTTGTTTAGATATATAAAGTAACCCTAGGTTGCCTAATACAATATATAACAACACTAGGGTTCCTAATCAACACTATAACAGCAGCCACAGTAGCCACGGGGAGAGAGAGAGTTTGAGAGAAAAGAAGAAGAAAGAAAAAGAAAAGAAAAGGGGATTGCAAACAAGGAGTAATTTTTGGGTATGTGATAGGTCTCTATCTTTCTTCTTCCTTTTGGTTTTGTTTTTATCCTTATTCCATTATTATTTTATTCATTCATGGAGGTTATAGGTTTATATATTTTGTATATATATATACGGTTAAGAAATTTGAGGAGTTAAATTCATGTATAAAGAATGTGTATTAATCTTAGTCCAAAAATTCTGAACATAATCGCAAACTTTAAAAATTAAGAAACCATATCAAACGGATGAATTTTAATCTGAACTTTTTACAGTAGATCAATTACATATTGAATTGCATATCTGATTTTTTTCATAATTTTTGGGAGTCGAAATCCATATAAATTGAGGTATTCAAATCTGTCCAGGAAACCAGTCCGAAACAGTAAATTCGGGAGTGTTGTTCTCTTTGGGTATAAATCCAAAAATTATAAAATTAGTGTCATTAGAACTGGTTATGAGTCTAGTTTCATACGTTTTTGGCCTTGCATTGATTGCTCGTGTATATTAAGAGAACCGTTAATTTCTTTAAAGTGCTGCAGAAAACAACCTGTTTGGATATAATAAATTGTAGAAAATTATTTTGATAAGAAAATCAAGTGAAGCCAATTGGGTTTGAAACTTAGGATATATTAGATCATATCTGGAGGTTATTGGAATTTTTTGAATAGCGTGGAGTGGGTTTTGTAATTTTCAAAGTTAGCAAATAGGTTGGGAAGGCTTGTTTGAAATTTTGTTTTATCTTAAAGTCACAATTAATTAAGTTTCGATCAGAACCTATGTCTTGGGTGATTTTAGACCTTGAAGAACATGAACTTAGGTAATATTTAAGAGTAACGGTGAGTTGGGTTGAGCCGTGCTAGTGCGTTTTAGTTGAGGTTACTTAGTGCCTATTTTTTTGTATTTTGAAATTAGTTGTGACGTATAGTTTTTATACTTGGTTCAGGGCACTAGTTGGACTTTCATACTCTATTCGAGGATTATATTATTTTGTTTCCAGGTGAATAGTTTCATGCTACGTATTTTTATAAATGTTTCCCTACCCTGAACTGTTGAAAAATTAAATTGTTGTTTCAAGACTAAACTGTTTTGATAAATTATTATATTATCAATTGAATCAAATTATTTTTGAAACATGTGTGAACTTGGCATACTGTAAACTATTTGTTTTGGTCTCATGTTTATAATGATGAACCACCATGTTTTGCGAAAATTGATGTGTATTGATTATTGGGACCATGTGTGTATTTAGTCTAGGGAAATTATTCCACTGTGTGTGGTGACTCTGGCCACTAAGGGAACAGATCCAGGTTGGGCCGTGATGACTCTAGTGCTCAACGATTGTAAGGAAATTTTTTTTAAAAACAACTAGGTGACCTTCAATCGGATCGTCTTTGAGAAAAGGCCCAGGTGCCACCCTGAGGATGACTCTTAGTTCGGTATTGGATCCAACGAGGCTTATAGCCTTGAGAACTGTGTGGTAGATTATTTGTTTTTCTTGGTACCCAGAAAATTATTGGTGTTCATGTTATAATCAGTTTTAAGTGGAAAATGTTGTTTATCATGTTCTTGCGAGACATGAGTATTTTAAGTGTTAAACTGTGGAACCTTCTTTTTGAAACAGATTGTATTTACCAAACTGTATGCCAATCTAGTTTCTGTAATATATATCTTATTTTGGAATTGAACCCTGTTTTCAAAACTGTATTTACTATCCATGTTGCTACTCACTGAGCTATCAGCTGACTTAGTTGTTTACCATTTCCAGGTGTTAGAAGGACTTAGAGTCGACTCATGGCGTAGCGGGGACTCAATGGCATGGACCTCTAGGGCATTCCTTTAGTTTAGAGTGTTATGTCAAGTTTGTGCATATTTATATTTATTCTTATCGAAGTTCATTTAGGATTATTTTTGATATGTGGGTTGTTTATATCCCATAAGTTTGGATGGTTTTTGATTACGGTTGATTTTGCCGTTTATAATTGTGACATGTCTAGATTGAGTTTTGGTTATTTATTATTGAACTATTGTTCAGTTGTTCAATGTGATTGGATTCGTGTTTAGGCTTATGTGTGCCTTTGACTAAGTCCCTGTGGGCCACGGCCGGTCATGCCCGCATTTGGGGTGTGACAAACGTAGCCCTCGACGATCAACACACTTTTTGTAAAGGCCAAAGGGTAGAAGAACACTTTAACTAGATCAATACTTAGAGAGAAGTTGAGTTTTAGTGAGAGAAGCTCTCAAATGGCTTTTTCGAAAAAGTAAGAGAGAGAAAGGATGTTGAAATGTGATTAAAAAATGCACAGCTGCCAACTGATATACGCATGATTCGCTCGAGCGGAGAATAGAACGCTCGAGCATCAAGCACAAAACTGGACCCGCTCGAGCGCAAGAAGGCCCGCTCGAGCTCCAGGAAACAAGAACAAAATACATCCGCTCGAGCGCGAAAACCAGTTCGCTCGAGCGTAGATTACCCCCTCTCAGAACCTTCACAAACAATGAACACCCCGCTCGAGCGCCAACAGACCCGCTCGAGCGTGACCCGCTTGAGCGTGAAAAACACATCTGCAGAAGTTTTGCAGAGGCACAGATATTGGAAGTGTGAAAACTCTGCTCGAGCGTGATATGGTCCGCTCGAGCGTACAACTAAAAATAAAACTCCGCTCGAGCGCAAGGGTACCCGCTCGAGCGTACCACCAGAACTCTGGGCAACAAGGAAAGGGACTAAGGCTCAACCAGCCTGTTTGAAACACGCCCAACACATCCTAAAACTCAGACATACGGAACCTAAAGGATGGCAACAAGACATACAACCACCAATTCCATGGAAACCTATGACCGGAGCACTGTTCATATAGGGGACAAATCCGGGATCGCTATAATTATTATTTATTTTTTCTCTCATAAAAGTAAAAAAAAGAAGCTAAAAAGTATATCTCAAACGAGATATTTTAGTCCTAAATTAAAATAGCCAAAAAATTAAAAAACTAAAAAGCCAACCCACATCCTAGACGAACCTTTAACCAAAAAAAAAAAAAATTTTTTTGGGTCTCAATATTTTAATTAATAAATATTAAATATAAATTTATTCCAAGAACAAAAAATAATTTTTACACTGCTTGACAGGTGAAATTTTTTTCCATGCAATGGTGATACCATATCGTTGATATCACCATCTAATTATTTCTTGTCTTTTATCTTTCGTGGTCTCGTTTGGGAACTTCGCTATTTTTGGTTTCTCTTGACAACATCTAGAAGAAACCAAGTTATTAATTTATTTGAGTAACATTCATGTTTGTTTTCAATTTTTTGAAAACATTTTTCTGACAATTTTACTTTCTTATTTTTTGTATTTTTTTTTGTTTTTACTAAATTTTTTAAATATTTTAAGTAATTGTTTTAATTTTTGGATACACCTAACATAAATACACTTAAAAGTATAATTTTCGTGAAAAAAATCTTTAAAAAATTCACTAAATACCAAAAATGCAAAAAAAATATAAAAATTCAGTATATTTTTTGTATTTTTGTGTATTTATTAATTTTTTAAAATATTTTTTAACAAATATTTTACTTTTTAGATACATCTAAGTCATGTGTATCTAAAAAAGAAAAAAATGCTTAAAATTTTAAAAATATTCACTAAAAAAAAACATGAAAAACAAAAACTCAGTTTTCTGAAGAAAATTAAAATCAAACACACTGATTACTTCTTTATTTTTTTTCATATTTTTTTTTTGTAATAAGTAAAAAAAATCAACTTATAAGTCGTATCCAAAATAACTCTTAGTTGAGATGATTTGTGATTTTTTTTTTTTTTTTTTTTTTTATAGTTGAATAGATGGTTGTCAGAAAAAAAAAAAGTGATTGCTTGATGAGTAGAATGTGACATTTTGTCTTATTAACTATTATAATTTTTTATTTTTATTGATTATTTTAGCCAAAAAAAACTCTTATCAAACACCCCCATGTATATATGGAGAAGGTATTTAGTGGTGTTTTGGGAAGTTGGTAAAAAATTGACTTTTTGATTTTTTTTTTGTTTGTAACTTTTTGCCTTTTTTGTGTAAAAAAGTTAAAAAGCCAAAAAGTCAAAAAGCTAACTTTTTTGGAAGTTCCCAAAACACTCCTTAGTGATCCAGGAACATTGCTCCATACCACACAAATCATGACACTTGTTATGTTGTCTCTTTATAAGAGACAAAAAGTGATGGAACCTATTACTTTAACCAATCAAATGCATATTAGAGCACCATTTGAATTTACCCCTAGAGCAAACTATAATTTCTCGTATATATGATAATGCAATTGTACTTGAAAAATAGAATTGATTACATAATTTTATGGGTAAATTACAAACACATTTCTTGAGATTTATTTAAATTACAAATTACCCTATATGGTTCTAGATATTAAATTATGCCCATAAGGTTTTTAATTTCATAACAAATATGTCATTTTATTAATAAATCATTAAGTTAATTTACAATTTTTAATTATGTTAAAATTATATTTCAATTAATAATTTAGATAATTTTATTATTGTATAGGTGAACAGTTAGAAATTTTATTTTTTCAATTAATTCTTTTAAATAAAAAATTCTATTAGGGAGGTATTTGTAATTTTCCAAACCACAAGGGACAATTCGTATTTTAAGCAAATCTCAAAAAATGTATTTGTAAGTTACCCTAATTTTATTATGTATTAGTGATGTATCCCCATTATACTAAATTTTTACTCCATCCAACTGAGGCAATAATGTCAGTCCCACATCCAATTGAAAAAACCTTTTTTTTTTTTTATTCAAATGAAAGGATAACAAAGTTAAGAGTTTAGTGCAAGCAAATAAACAAAAGGGTACTTAGACTCTCCTAGAACTAGCAGCCACCATGTCTGTAACTAGGACAGATATGATAGAATTGGATGGTTTATCTAAGAAGACAATATGCTCAATTTGGTTAACTCCAATGTTGGCGAGCGCATCGGCACATTGGTTAGCTTCTCTTGGAATATATGAAATACTGCAGTTGCATCTTCTCAGGATGAAGTTTGCACCTTCAATCAATGCTCTATATAGGCAAGAGTTGTCAGCTCCATCTTTGATAAGTTGCATTGCTAGCTGGAAGTCTGTCTCAAGTTCAATGTTTGCCATTCCTTTCTGCATGATGATGGTGAGACCTCGATAGAGTCCTCAAAGTTCAGCCTCTAAGCTCGTGTAGTTCCCTAGATAGCCATGGTAACTCCACAGCCAAGTGCCTACTTCATCTCTCAATAGACCACCATGCCTAGATTGGACTGGATCTCTTTTAGGGCTTCCATCAGTATTCAATTTCAATTTCTCTGCGAGAGGAGCAAACTAGTTAGTTAGACGTGGTGCTGAATAATTTAGGCGAAGTGGATTTAGAAAAGCTTCTTAAATTGCTTGGGCTTGCTGAAGTATTTTGGCTGTGCTGATGGATACAAGTTGAGTTTGGTTTTCAAACACTTCTCTGTTCCTATCTTTCCATATATTCCAAATAATAGATAGGAAAATAGTTGCCCATTAGAATTCAGCCATCTTGCTCTTACTTTTCATGTTGGAGCTTAATCATTCAGTTAGAGGTAACCTGTCTCCTTCTTGCCACCATTTGAGATTTGTCAAATTAACCCAGATGATTTTAGATTTGGGACAACCTCTTAGTAAATGACTCATGTTCTCTCTAGCAGTTTGACATCTGGGGCAAGTGTCTGAATCTGTAAGGTTCCTTGTGAGTCTCATATGGTTGGATTTTCTAGACCCATTGCCAATCTAAACCATTCTTATCCTGTTTGGTAATGGAATTGTAAGCAGCTGAGGTAGTAAAGTTTCCATTGTTGGTGCCTTGCCGGGTAGGAGTATCCATGAAAGTCACAAACCGAGGTCTATAGATGTGTAGAATGTTATCTTTGTCTTGTTGGGAGATTAGGTGTTAAATTGGGATCAAGTCCCATTAGCCTTCATTATCTAGAATGGAGCTAACAGTTGTTATGCAATCAATGTGAGAGCCCTAATTATTACTGCGCAGTGGTGTTGTGACAACCCTCCACTCTGATTAGCGTTAATTTGTGTTTAAGCATGATAAGTAATTGATTAAGATGAAATTCCAATTTGATTACATGAGTGTATTGTCTTAATTGTATTTCTATCTGTTTGTTACCGAATGATCTGTTCATATTTTAATTTCGAACTACGAATTGAAAGCCTTATCGGCGACCGGTTCAGAAATTGATTGGTGTTACATGCTAATTAGGATTTATAGAATTTTATGGTAGGTTTAATAAAAATTCAATTTGGAATGATTAAATTAGAATGATTAATGCTATATTAATTGAATATAGGTTATTTACAGAATTGCCACTAAGTGGGTTGATTCATGACCAATTCTTTTCACATATTTGAATACATCATCTTTTCCATCCTCAAGACCAAAACGTGAGAGAGAGAGGGAGTTGGAAGAAAAATTGATTCAACAAGAGATTGGCTTGAAACTTAGAGGAAATTGAAGAAGATTTGAGAGATTAGGCTTCTACACTTGGAATTCAAGACTTAAGGTAGGAAATTCATTCTCTTAATTGTGAATTTAAGTTGTTACATGCATGGTTCATGGAAAAATTGGTGATTAGAGTCAAGAAATAGTCTAAAGAGTTAAATTGAGAAACAATGTTTGCATGCATGTCCATGTCATTGAATCTTGAGATCATTTTCATATGATTTCCACATGCATGTCCATATTATGGTTATACTCTAGAAATTCACCATGTTTTTTAGTTCAATCTTGCATTTGATCATGCTTTGGAGCATTAGAGTTCTTAAGAACTCATGCATGTTATGTTCTTGCATTGTTCTTCAAGTTTACATTGAAATTTGTGTTCAATTGTCACACCTTTGGGCTTGATTTTATGAAATGATCTTTAAAACATGTTGTATTATGATTTTCTAAGTATTTTCTAGAAAATTGGCCCAGAAAAATCAAGTTTGAAGCTTTAAGGGTTGAGTTTTGTGCTTGAGGATCAATATGAAAATTCCAGATTTTTGATCCACGCTCGAGCGGAGGACTTCACGCTCGAGCGTTGTAGACACCCCATTTTTGACCGTCCTCAAGACTTGGACGTCATCGTTTGAACACTTGATGATCATCCATGCTCGTATTCGTTTTGAGTTCCCGAAGGTCTCGGCTGCGCGCTGTTGACGTCCCCCGAACGCCCCGGGAGGGTTAAGTCCCGCTCTGTTCATTTGGGGTCACTACAGCTCGGACTCTTAAGATGTCACGGTTCCTAATCTGAACCAAAGAGTCCAAATCCGGCAAATCGTTTTGAGAAACTGATTTTTGAAAAAGTAGTGCCAAACATGGACTGCTTTGCCAGATACAGAGTCGCCACCTAAATATTTTATTTTTGGGAAATTTAGGAAACCCTGACTTGGTGCCAAAAGGCCACGTGTCCGTCATCACCAAAGTTGCCTCGGCTCGGGAACTTGGGTACGATTGGGGAAGGTCACTTCGTGAGCACCCCCGCTCGCCCGGTCATAGACCGGCCTCTACTAACCATGATATCAATTTTTGAAAACATTGTGAGTTCTTATTCCGGTTATTAGCCTAGGTTACTATGTGATGCTCACAGCATACAAGTATAGACTGGATCGCCCGAATTGGAACAAAATATTTTATGTTTGTTTTTTGAAAGAGGTTTTGCTACCCGCAGGTAGGCTTTGAAACACTCGATGATTTATTCCAATTCAGATAACCCAACCTTCACCCACAGGCATTCAGGCAGTTATATCAGATAAGCATATAGCCTCATGGTAAGCATGCTATCATGGCAGTCACTCACACGCATGCAAGGATGCTAAAGCATAAAACTTACCGGGTACTCCAAGCCAAAATAGAAACTTATTAGAAATCATGCATGAATCCTAGGTATACAGAAATGCCTAATGCAACACATGCAAAAATGCAACTATGGCAGGCTCGGCTATTCTAAGATGGTATATGAAATGCTACAACTATCATGTATTCAATTTGGAATTGAAAGTACAATGCAGTTAGTATGATGCGCCGAGCCCGGTGCATGCGATACAGATGAATGATGCAAACATGCTGTCATACTGTATGCTAATTTAAACATGCCCTAATCTAACCATCAAAAGCGGATAAATAAAAGGGAGAAAGACGTGGGGTTGGAAGACATACAACACACACACGCACACTTATTACAGTTATGCCCTCGCGCAGAGGGTCCGAATAAATATACAGTCCAAATATTACAGTCCCGAATAAAAGAATATTACAGTCCAAAATATTACAAAATTCTAATTAATTAATGAATTAACTAAGAAAGCAAATAAAACTGGCATGCAAGCCAGGGACTGCCTTGCTTCTGGTGGATGATACATGTCCGGATTGTCTTGCGCGGAAATCCACCGGAATGCCCCAATTAGCCTCTGTTTACACCTTTTCTTGAAATGCGTGCCAAGTCCTAAAAAGTTGCTGATTCCTGATTTTGCTGCAACAGAGAGCAGGAAAGGGGCATAGCAATGTATTTGCACAGATATATGCATGTCTCGATCCTCGTGCCATGAAACTACAGCTACAGCTAAAACTACAGCTAAAACCTAACTCCATCATGGATAATCCGGAGTGTCGGTGACTGGGGGAATTGAGACACATTCCGTCACTCGGAGTACGAAATGTACCTCGTTTCCCGTGCCCGGGCTAACTCCTATTCCGGACACGATGCAATATGCATGATATGCATGAAATGCAACTAAGATATAATCCTAACATACACAATGCTATGGAAATGAGATGCCTCGAAATGCGTGCACACGGGCACGCAAACCGAGAAAATGACAGAATGCTATGAAAAAAAAAGAGATGCCTCGAAATGCGTGCACACGGGCACGTAAACCGAGGCAATGACGTGTGTCTCGAAATGCGTGCACACGGGCACGCAAACCGAGGCGATGGCGGAATGTGATGAAATGACATGGAAATGACAAATGGACTTATACCAACATGAGTGAGCCTCAGCCACACTCACATAGGATGCCGGCGGGTAAAAAAATGGAGTGCCTCGAAATGCGTGCACACGGGCACGCAAACCGATGCGGTGACAAAATATGATGAAATGACATGGAAATGACAAATGGGCTTATACCAACATGAGTGAGCCTCAGCCACACTCACATAGGATGCCGGCGGATAAAAATGAAGTGCCTCGAAATGCGTGCACACGGGCACGCAAACCGAGGCGATGATAAAATGCAATGAAATGACATGGAAATGACAAATGGGCTTATACCAACATGAGTGAGCCTCAGCCACACTCACATAGGATGCCGGCGGATAAAAAATGAAGTGCCTCGAAATGCGTGCACACGGGCACGCAAACCGAGGCGATGATAAAATGCAATGCAACATGGCAAAAATGATATGCAAGCATACTAATGGAATTTCAGCATTAAAATATGGGGAAAACAGTCCCGAAATGAAGCGAAATGACATGAAATGCAAGGAATTGTCCCGAAATGCAACATTAGGCACCCGAAATGGCCTATAGCTATGCCAAACATGCACAATATGGACATGCAATGCAAAGAAAGAAGCTAGAAAGTCCCAAAAAATGCACTTTCACAGTTATAAACATGGCCAAACAGCAAGCATAGGTAGGGGAAAAATAGCATGCAAGAATAGGGGCCAAAAGAGGGGTAATGAAGCAAGTGGTATAAGAAAAACCCAAACTGAAAAATTTCCTTCTACAACACTGAAGAGGGACCAAAAATATGAATATTTACAGTATATGGCAGCCTCAAAATCAGTATACAAACATGCTAAAAATGTGATGCAAAATGAGGCTCAAAAGGTGCTATAACATGAAGTATATAAAATAATCACCAAACAGAAAAAACGTGTGAATGAAACATGAAGTATAGGCCAAAATAAGGCCACTTTCAGTTCAGACCAAGGTCCAAAAACAGAATCCAAGGGGGCTGCCAATTTATGCAAGAATGGGGCCAAATAAGGGATATAACTACAAGTGACACATGGAGACACGAAACAATGTTGAGCCCTTCTTCAATGTTGAAGAGAGACTCAAAATAAGCCTAATATCAGTTTACAACATGCTTGAAAACAAATTTCTCATGGGCCAAAAATAGCATGCAAGATCATGACATACAAGAGGATCAATGAAGCAAGTGCATTATGGAAGGCTCAAACAGGGTTGAGCCCTCAATGAAAAGTGAAGATGAACTCAAAAGAGGGCCCTTTTCAGTTAGGGCCGGAGCTTGAAACAAAAAGCATGGAGGACTTACAAATAAATCAAGAAAAAGGGTCAAAAGGGTAAAAGTATTACTTACCCTTGAAGACTCAAACTTTTGTTGCTTCTTAGATGAATTTGCAGCTTCTTTGGCCTTTGAGAAACCTCCCTTGTTGCTGGAAATGAGGTGGTGGTGGTAGAGCTTGGTGGTGTAGAAGGAATGGAGCTTAGGGACTTAGGGTTTTTCAAAGAATTGAGAGCTATGGAGATGGAGTTGTGTATGGAGACTTGAAGGATAATTTTTCTAACCCTTGTAAGTGAAGCCACCAGCTGGTTATAAGGGTTCAAAAGGGGGTGTAAAGGTGGGGGAAAAGGAGAGCAAAATTCCCCCACAAAATATCCCCCGGATAAATATCTTTTCTGGGGGATATTGCCCCACAGTTGTAAAGTGCACAGTGCAAGGAACACGGCCGGCCTCTTACTTTTGTTGCAGGTGGCCGGCCGGCCACACCCCCTAGCCGGCCGGCTAGGGGTCAAAAGGTTCAATCATATTTTCTGGCCGGCCAGCAACTGGTGAGGTACCCCTATGTGTGTACAACACAACCATGTGGTTAAAAGTCCGAGAAAGTGGGTCCAAGGGGTTCAACATTGGCTCGGAAAGAGGGGGTCAAAAGGGTCAAGTTGAATTACTGGCCGGCCATGAACTTTTAGGGGCCTCTCAGGTGTGTAGATCACAGATATGTGGTTGAAAGTTCAAGAATGTGGGCCCAAGGGGTTCAACATTAGCCCGGAAGAAAGGGGTCAAAAGGGTCAGGTAACCTTAATGGCCGGCCACCAACTTTTAGGGGCCTCCCATGTGTGTAGATCACAGATATGTGGTTGAAAATTGGCAACATTAACTCCAAGGTGTTCAACATTAGCCCGGAAGTTTGAAAAACGGGTGCCGGGAGGCTCCGGAGGAGAGATAACTGGTTGCTGCAACAATTGCTAGTCTCCCACCCTTCAGTGACCTCTCCAGTGATAAAACAGAGGTACCTGCCAAAAATGAACGAAAACCGTTGCAAAACGAAAGCTCGGGGACCAAAACACGCAGTTCGGGGTCCCGAAAATGGGCTGTTAAGCACCGAAAGTGGTATTCGACCACGAAGTGGGTTTCTCAGACCCCAGTGTCCCTCAAAAGGGAGAAAACAAGAAGTATGCCAAAAACCGGAGCAAAAGGAGATGGTTAAGCGGTCCCGAACCGAGGCACACGGCCTGACGGCTCCGAAAACCGGAAACCGGACTCCGAAATGGGAAAAATGGCCTACGGCCACCAAATGTAGCCTACGGACATTGAGAGATGGTCTACGGGACCTCTCCCTCCCCTCAGGAAAAGAAACAGAGAAAACCGAGTCTGGTTCGCAAACCGAGACAAGGCACAGAAGAAGATTCGGAAGTCCGGAGGCAGGGCTCACGGCCGCGACTCTGAAACTTCTGAACGAGCACATTATGCAACATCACCAAGCACTCAATCGGTGACGTCTGAGTCTTAAGGTCGGTCAAAAATGGGGTGTCTACAGTTGCCCCTCTTTGACAGAACTCGGAAGTCACAAGTGACGGGAGTGAATGTCAAAGCCTAGAGACGACCCATTTTTGACAAGGCCGAAGACTTAGACAAACAGACAGGATAAACAGAGATACGCCCGCAGGCATGCCCGCAGGCAGGGGGCAAAATGCAAATGATATGCAAGAAGCCGAAGGTAACCCAATGATCGTGCAAATGCAGCATGCTGTAATGAAGCAAGTATTCGCAAATAGATGCAACAGTTTTAAGCAAGAATGCAAAGCAACAACTACATTTCATGCAGTTAAGAATGCGGAGGATTATTCAATCCCCGCCACGTCTCACACGGAGAAGATACGATACCTGCGCGATTCGTCTGGTCGCACCAGCTTCAATTGAACCGTACATACAATATCGTGCCTGCAAAATAGAGAAACTCAACGAGCACAACATGCTAACAACATATATTTAATGTGATTCCGAAAGCTCGACACACGCAGTGCCGGTGAGTGAATGCATCGTAATGCGAGAAAGGAACGTGCGTGACAAAGCATGCTCAAACATGGAGGTATGCCAATATCAAGAAATGTACATGACAAGGCAAGTATGCTCATGAGAATGCAAGTTATGTGCACGATAGTACAAAACGAGCATGAATCAGGGTGTCCGTTTGTCATGAAACAACGAGTACGGAAACGCGTGTTTCGGCGAAGGTAACTCAATCGCGGCCTCCGATCCACTTCCCTGAAAGGTTACAACTCATTCAAAAAGGATACACTTTGATTTCGATGAGTGATGATGAGACTTATGTCAGAACTTGAAGCCGAAGTTCCGGCGGAGCAATTTCGCGACCGGAAGTGTACTTTTCTCGAACTTTTTCAGGTCTCGGGAACTCCGATCTTCTTCAAAATTTGCAGAGAGCTAGGTGGGAATGTGGGGAACATGGCCGGCCATTTATCTTCCCAAGGGGAGGTGGCCAACCGGTTTCCAATAAAGCTAATAGCTGGCCGGCCATTTCTGCAAAAAGCAGATAGCTGGCCGGCTAGAAATAGGGGCCGGCCGGCCATTTGCCTTATCCGAGGGGTATTTTGGTATTTTCTCCCTCTTTTTGCATGCTTCTTCAACCAAGGCTTGAGGCTTATAAAAGGCAGCCGAGGTCCCTTCATTTCTTGCCTCCTTCAACACTTTCCTCTCCAGATTTAAGTTTTATGCGCTTTTTCCAACGCCCCGTGCAAATTGTTTTTGCAAAAACACTCAGTTTCAAGCACTTTGGAGCGATTAAATTCCGGCTTCGGAGCTTCTTTTTGCATTTTCGCCACTTGAGGTAAGTTTGTATCAATATTTGGAATATTTTCTCGGGAGTTTACTTTTGTTGACTTTTCATTTCCCGAGGGTTGACTTTTGTTGACTTTTTCCAATTTTGGCCCATTTTGCTCGTTTTTGCTCCCCTTTGCAGATTCTTTGGAAATGGCGGGTAATTCTCCCCACGGCGGAGGTTTTCCAGGTGCCGGCGATGATTTCGATCCTATGACTCTACCCCCGAGGACCCGACCTTTCATTCCCGGGAGGTACCGTCCGCCAGCACACGTTCTTCCGCGCACTGTCTTCCGTCACTTTACCAGCTTTGACGAGCGAGCACCCGGGGAACTGCTTCTCAGAGAGCCGGAGCAGCATCTCTCTCACGAGGCCTGAGAGGTATTTACCTCATCTTCTGTATTTTACATTTCGCACCTTTGCCATGCTTGAACATGCAGTTTAGCTTATGACATAGTACTTTGATTGCATCTTGAACATGTAATTTCAACATTCAAATTTCTGAACACTCGGCTCATTAATTAATTGCGAACACACAGCCCACATTTAGAACACACGGCTCAAACACTGATTTGTCGAACACACAGCCCGAATTCGAAAGTGAACATACAGCCCACACTTTAAATTTTCTGAATACGCAGCCCAGAGTAGATAGTGAACACGCAGCCCACAATTTAATTGAAAGTTGAACACGCAGCCCAAACTTTAAATTTTCTGAACACGCAGCCCAGGTAGATAGTGAACACGCAGTCCACAATTTAACTGAAAGTTGAACACGCAGCCCAAACTTCAAATTTTCTGAACACGCAGCCCAGATAGATAGTGAACACGCAGCCCACATTTTTAACTGAAAGTTGAACACGCAGCCCAAACTTCAAATTTTCTGAACACGCAGCCTAGATAGATAGTGAACACGCAGCCCACATTTTTAACTGAAAGTTGAACACGCAGCCCAAACTTCAAATTTTCTGAACACGCAGCCCAGATAGATAGTGAACACGCGGCCCACAATTTTAACTGAAAGTTGAACACGCAGCCCAAACTTCAAATTATCTGAACACGCAGCCCAGATAGATAGTGAACACGCAGCCCACAATTTTAACTGAAAGTTGAACACGCAGCCCAAACTTCAAATTTTCTGAACACGCAGCCCAGATAGATAGTGAACACGCAGCCCACAATTTTAACTGAAAGTTGAACACGCAGCCCAAACTTCAAATTTTCTGAACACGCAGCCCAGATAGATAGTGAACACGCAGCCCACAATTTTAACTGAAAGTTGAACACGCAGCCCAAACTTCAAATTTTCTGAACACGCAGCCCAGATAGATAGTGAACACGCAGCCCACAATTTTAACTGAAAGTTGAACACGCAGCCCAAACTTCAAATTTTCTGAACACGCAGCCCAGATAGATAGTGAACACGCAGCCCACATTTTGAACTGAAAGTTGAACACGCAGCCCAAACTTCAAATTTTCTGAACACGCAGCCCAGATAGATAGTGAACACGCAGCCCACATTTTGAACTGAAAGTTGAACACGCAGCCCAAACTTCAAATTTTCTGAACACGCAGCCCAGATAGATAGTGAACACGCAGCCCACAATTTTAACTGAAAGTTGAACACGCAGCCCAAACTTCAAATTTTCTGAACACGCAGCCCAGATAGATAGTGAACACGCAGTCCACAATTTTAACTGAAAGTTGCACGTAGCTTATTCCACTTCATCGGCATACAGCCCGTTTCATCTCATTGGCACACAGCCCATTCCATCTCATTGGCACACAGCCCATTTCATTTCATTGGCACACAGCCCATTTCATTTCATTGGCACACATCCCATTTCATTTCATTGGCACACAGCCCATTTCATTTCATTATTGATACATGTATTCATTTTGAATGCAGGTTTGCTCCCGCAGTGTGCGGGGGTATGGTTCCACCATTGCGCGGGATTGGTATGCCGAGCTCCCGGAGGCCGCCCGAGACTTAGTGGACTTGGCAGGATTTGGACCCTTCTGCGTCGGGTTGTCACGTTGTCCTGCCAGGAGGACATTGATGGCGGCCTTGGTAGAGAGATGGTGGGACACCACCAACTCCTTTCATTTCTCTGCTACCGGGGATATGACCATGACCCCTTTTGACTTCGTTGTATTGACCGGCTTAGACGTCGGAGGTTGGTCCATCCCCTACGATGAGGATATGGGCGAGTGGGAGGCCGCCTGGATGTATCTATTGGGGGCTCACCCACCTGTTGACAGGGTCTCTGGGAGAGTCCGATACACTTGGTTCTCTTCCCACTTCCGGCGGGCGGAGATGGTGCCTGAGACTCCCGAGGAGACGGAGCAGTATGCCCGTGGTTTCCTTATGTTCCTCTTCGGGACTACCCTGTTTGCCGACAGAGGGAACACAGTCGGGCTGTACCTGCTGAGCGCTCTGGTTGACCTATCACAGGTCCATCGATATGACTGGGGTGGCGCCGGCCTGGCTACCCTTTACTTTTATATGAGCGCGACCTCCCGCGGGCGGGGCGATTTACTTGGCGGCTACTGGAGAGCCTGGGAGGTACTTTCTGTCCCCTTGATTTACATTTCTGCTTCTCATTACTTGTACATTGCACACACACAGCGCACTTTTACAGTCTGCATTTTGCTCTCAGCATTTCGTACTTACATTCTGCACTGCTTTTCTCAGCTATGGGTCTATGTATACTTCCCATCATTAGCCCCAGAGCTGGAGGTGGTAGGGATTCCCATGACCCCATATTCATTGGTGTTCGAGGGCCCACACCGGCCGAGGCCTCGAGAGACCCTCCTTCGCCTGCGACAGTACTTCGACACTGTGCGACATTCAGAGGTACTTCAGAACTCTCAGTTCTTTTCATTTTCATCTTTGATTTGCTCTGTATATTCTCGATTTCTGATTGGTTTATGCATTCATCATCCGCAGATTACATGGCAGCCCTGGGTGTCCCTGGGTGACGGCCTCCGACTTCAGTATACCGGAGCGTCGGGCATTTCCCAGTATAGGGTCCTGCTTGAAGGGCCGGTTGGCAGGGCATGGTTCCTGGGGGAACGCTTTCTGCGCCAGGTATGGGGGTATCTTTCTCAGGATATTCCCGCAGTACCTCCAGCCAGTATGCGGACTGCTGACAGGCTCTCTTACTCAGAGGTAGTCGGCGCCATGCTGGGCAGTGATGCTTTATTATATGTTGAGGAGGGGGACTACGCCACTTACCGTCACATATACTTGATGCCTCCATTGACGGAAACTCGTATCCCGATGATGAGGCCTGCCGGTATGTCATCTTCGGACCAGGCTCGGGCTCGAGCTGCAGACGCCCCTTCTACTAGCAGGGCCGGTACATCTAGAGGTGGGAGTAGACCGGTTCCTCCGGCTCCGTCGGTTCATCCTCATCCCGGATGGCCAGATATGCCTACTGAGTTGATGGCGTGGCAGTATGGGGCTAGCTTCCCGACTCCGATTCCACTAGAGCCTCCGATGCCCAGTGATCGATACGCCATTGATCCGGACTCACCGCCGGTATGCTCCACTTTTTTCATTCATCATTCAGATGTTTAGACACTCTTCTGTTCACTGATGATTATGAGCTCATTTTTGCAGCCATCGCGAGGGTACATGGAGGAGGTGGTTGGACTGGTAACCACACTCGAAGGCATGGTCCTGCGTAGGGAGGCACAGTTGTCTGTCGCGGGCATTCAGATACCCTTCAGTTTTCTGGCATTTATCATACTTCTGATGACATGCTGATTTCTACTGCATCGATAGACTATTTGTGTAGAGCACATCTGACACACACCCCACTTGTACACTGTATTTACATGCACCCACTTTACGTAGCCTTTGCTTGTATCTACATCTGATGTATATATTTGGACTAATGCATTTGAATTGAACTCTTTGTTTTCAGATGCCTTCATGGTCCGGCCAGCCGCAGACCAGGCCACCTGGGCCTCCTTGGGGAGCTGGGCCATCTGGGCCTTTTCAGGGGGCGGGGCCATCTCGGCCTTCCCGAGGAGCCGAGCCATCTAGACCTTTTCGAGGAGCTCGAGGAGGGCCTGTCCGCAGACGCAGGGCTCACATTGTGGAGGTGGAGCCTGATGAGGAGGAGGAGGATGCTGAGGAGGAGGAGGAGGCTACCGACCGTCAGTCAGAGACATCTGCTGAGGAGGGGGGCTCCGGTTTTGGCTCGGGGAATAGAGGCGAGGCTGAGGGGAATCCTGAGGATGACAACTCTGACTCAGATGATGGTGTGGAGATTGTCCCGCAGAAGAGGATGAGGCATGCTTCTCGCTCCCGCTCCCGAGGACTTTGATGTTGCTATTTCCTGCTTTATTTTTCTTTTTGCTAGTAGTTTGTAGCACTTTGCACATTGTTAGGTAGTTTTATTTTCTGTAAAACTTGTACCTTTGTTTGTTGTAAAGCATGATGAAATGAAATAGCTTTTGAAAAGGTGTATGTATTTTAAATTTTTAGCATCGTATCGCATTAATTTATTTTGCACAAAAAAAGAAATTGAATGGGAATGTGCATTGTGTAATCACCAAGTCAGGTAGTGAACCGACGCAACAAACTAAGCAACTCAACTTACTAAGATATAACAGAATCTTTAGCAAGTTTACAACTCGATAAGCAAAATGCAACATCGTAAATAAACAAGACTTTAACAAAGATTGCTTAAACAGAGAGCAATGACTCAAAAACACAAAACACGTCCGCTCGACAAACAACTCGATAAGCAAAACAACAACTCGATAAACAAAACTCAACAAAAACAAAGTGTACTTCTGACGATCTGGGCATCGGAACGCATCCGAAATGAAGGCCTTTGACTTTCCCGTTGCATGGAAATGCTTGGAACTTTCCCTCGAAGAGTAAAACAGGGCCAAGGAGATACACTGCAGCATTGCTGGCTATCCCTGGGAGCTGGCCGGCCATTTTTTGTGGAGAGAGACAGCTGGCCGGCCATTTCTGAAAAAGTAAATGGCTGGCCAGCCAGAAAAGGTGGCCGGCCGGCCACTTAGTCCTGCAGCCTCCAGATTTTTGACACGTGTCCCCGTGAATAGTATTTTTCCTTCTATAAAAGCCTCAACTTCGGGAACATTCATTTCATCTTAGTTTTAGACAAAGATGGAGGCGTTTCTCGCAGAAAATATCACATCTTGGATCTCTTCTCTAGATGGCTCGGAAAAGCTGAATTTCCGGGGTTTCGGCTTGAATGCACTATTCATACTGAGCCGTACTCCGCTACAGCTTCCTTTTCTCCATGCCGCAGCAAGGTTCTGGAATCCAGTGACGCATGTTTTTAGCTTTGGCGGCCAAGAGATGTGCCCCACTTTTGAAGATTTTCAAGTTTTGATGGAGTCTGAGTGCTCTGAAGTGATCTTGCCCCAGCTCCGTTTTGGCCATGCTCAGGCTTTAGGACAGATGTGTGGGCTCACGGTGCATGACGCTCGATCTCTGATCTGCAGTGGGGAACTAGACATCCTCGGCTTGATCCATCGTTTTTTCGACGCTGGTGACCGCAGCAACCATTATTGGCAGGGTTTTCGGCAACACGCCCTCTGCCTATGTTTGTTGTCCCACTTTCTGCTTTCCTCGGGCTTCGGCGGGGCTAGCATTCGCTTGATTGAAGTCGCCCAAGGTTTGAGGGAAGGAAAGAGCTGTATTGCCATGACCTTGGCCGAGACACTGATGGGCTTAGATTCTGTCTATCACCGGGAGGCGACTAGGTTTGCTGGGAGTCCACTGCTGCTGCAGGTAATGTTTCCCACCCGACCTCACATATATATTTGCTCACATCACTCGACCCTCAGGCTTGGTTTTTCTCACAAAACCCTTGTCTTACTTTTCTCTCATCGTACATCTCTCTGTTCTTTATTCTCTCATTTTCCATCCCTGCCCTAGGTATGGTTAATGGACAAGTTGCAGGTTGTGGACTCTTGCCCGGCCTATTCAGCTCGAGGCTACTTCTTTCGGCAACGCCTAGTCAATGCTCTTGACGAAAGGTGGTGGTTCGATTGGATGTGCAATTTATCCGCAGAAGACATTGCTTGGCGTTGTCCTTGGCTCAACCTCCCGGCAATGAGCTATAGTACGTCACGACTGATTGGGATCCAATTGGTTGGTCTAACCCACTGCGTATTTTATTTTCCGTTCCGGTTCCTGCGTCAGTTTGGCCATAATCAGATCTGCCTACCGGAGGGGATTGAGTATCCAGCTGAATTCCCGGTCCGGGGTGCACACCTTGCCCGATATGCCACGGCATGGAGGACTAGAGAGCTCCTGGCCCCTGCTTCCACTTTCAGTTGTACTTTGTCCGATGAGTGCTTGGATTGGCTCAATGAAGAGGCACAGGTCGGGCCTAGCTTGGCATCAGATGCTCCGTCCAGCTCTAGGAGGGGACGCAGAGATACTTGATTCAACTATGCCCCAAATTTATTGCTTATTTAGCATTTTCAAGTTTTCTTTCTGAATGTTCTAAAAAGCAACCTCGATTGTAATGCAAGAGCAGGAGAACTCAGTTTTGAAATCAATGAAATTGAAAGTTGTGGTACTGAAAATTTTCCGTTTTTGGTCCAAAAATGGTCTTAGTCGTAAAAAGATTGATTTGAACAAAGTCAACTTTTATTAAAACTTTTCAAAACTATTTTCGATGTGGATTAGAACTGGACACGTCGAAGATCTGTCACTGAGATGCACAACCCCAGATCCTTGCAACTGGAAAGTTGCCCCTAGTCTGAAGAACAATGCGGCACTGCAAAGCAACGGAAAGTTGCCCCTAGTCTGAGTAACTTTGCATCGTCGCGGCAACGGAAAGTTGCCCCTAGTTTGAACAGCACTGTACCGGAGATCGCGATAAATGCTGATGGATAAGGATGACTGAGACGATCAAAATGGACAGAGTTGATCGGGGAAAAGTTTATGGCTGAACTTCAAGATGAAGTTGCCTACGTATCCCAAAGATGGGAATCAAGCCTTACGTAGTTCAGGCTAAGGTTCACTCGAGTATTTTCACTCTCCTTTTGCGCTCTAACTTTTGCCAAGGCCGCCCTTTGCGGGTTTTCAACCTTGCGAGCTCAGTTTTTATATTTTCTATTTTTTTTTGTGCTCTGACTTTTGCCTAGGTCGCCCTTTCAGGTTTTCGGCCTAGCGAGCCTCTCAAGGATAGTATGTCTTCAACTTGTCCATATTGATCGGTTGTGAGAACTCCAAGCCATCTAGATCCATCAGAACCACAGCCCCACCTGACCAGATAGCTTTGATAATGTAAGGACCAGTCCAATTAGGTTTGAACTTGCCCCTTGGGTCGTGGATGGGAGCTCGGTTGTCTTTGAGCACCAAATCTCCCTCTTTCAGATTCCTGGACTTAACCTTCTTGTTGAAAGCCCGGGCAATTCTACGTTGATAGCCTTGGATGTGGTACAGTGCTTTCAGTCTTCTTTCATCAAAGAGCATGAGTTCTTCGAATCTGCTTTGCTGCCAATCTGCTTCGGCTATCTGGCATTCAACCAATACTCGTAACGACGGAACCTCAATCTCAATGGGTAGAATAGCCTCCATTCCATAGACCAATGAATATGGAGTTGCTCCAGTAGAAGTTCTGATTGAAGTCCTGTAGTCCCACAGAGCAAATGGCAGCTTGTCTGGCCAATCCCGATAGGTTCCCACCATCTTCTGCAGTATATGCTTGATATTCTTGTTGGCGGCCTCAACCGCTCCGTTGGTCTGCGGCCGATATGTAGATGACTTATGGAAAGCCACATTGTATTTCTCCAACAAGTCTATCACTTCCTTTTTGAAGTGGGAACCATTATCTGAAATTATCTCGTTTGGCACCCCGTAGCGACAGATGATGTTGTTCCTGATGAACTTTGCGACATGCGACGCCTTCAATACCGCGTATGATTGGGCCTCGACCCACTTTGTGAAATAATCTATCGCTACTAGGATAAACTCATGCCCGTTTGACCCCTT
Organism: Camellia sinensis; assembly: GCF_055761805.1. Lineage (NCBI taxonomy): Eukaryota > Viridiplantae > Streptophyta > Magnoliopsida > Ericales > Theaceae > Camellia > Camellia sinensis. The sequence continues at coordinate 5,920,929 of NW_028128989.1, read as the reverse complement.
CGGGGTAACAGCTCCGATCACATCAATTCCCCAGACCGAAAAAGGCCATGGCGAAGTCATGTTGTACAGTTTTGACGGCGGGATGTTCATGCGGTTTGCATGGATTTGACACTTGTGGCATCGCCAAACAAAGCTAATACAATCCTCCTCCATGGTTGACCAGTAGTAGCCCTGTCTGAGAATCTTTCTGGCCAGCATTACTCCATTCATGTGTGCACCGCACTCTCCCCCATGGATGGCTTCCATCAGGCGTTTTGACTCTTCAGCTTCTACACAGAGCTTATGCATTCCCAGATGACCCCTTTTATACAGCTTTCCTCCGCAGATAATGAACTGAGCAGCCATTCTCCTGACAGCCCTCTTATCCTTGGCATTTGCCCCCGGTGGATACGTCTCCTTTTCCAAGAAGTTCCAGATGTCGTAATACCAGGGGTTGCCGTCTTGAACCTCATCTATGGCGGAAATCGACTCGTATGCTGGCGTAAACTTCTGATCAATAATGACTGGACGCATCCGGACTCCGGACGGGATGTCTATCATAGAAGATAGAGTTGCTAATGAATCTGCAAACCTGTTGTTCTCTCTTACGAGGTGGGTGAAATTTAGCTTCTCAAACCGAGGAATTAACAAATGCAAGGTCTGGTGGTAAATTATCATCCTTTCCTCCTTGACTTTCCAATCTCCTTTTGCTTGAGACACAACAAGGTTCGAGTCCCCAATGACGTCCAACCGTCTTGCCCCTAGTTCCAGGGCTGCTTCCAGGCCAGCAATACATGCCTCATACTCTGCTTCGTTGTTGGAAACTTTGAACCGGAGCTTGAATGCTAAAGGAATACGGGAATCGTCAGGCGCTATCAGCAACACCCCTATCCCATACCCATACTGGTTTGACGCTCCGTCAAAGTACATTGTCCAAGTTTCATCTTCGACGTGTAGAATAGCTTCATCTGGGAATAGATACTCAACCGCTTCATCCCCCTCAACCGGGTGGTCGGCAAGGAACTCCGCTACCGCTCTGCCTTTTACTGACTTGCGCGTTACATACTTCAAATCAAATTCGGAGAGCAACAGCAGCCATCGAGCTAGCCTACCCGTAAGTGCTGGTTTCTCGAAGAGATATTTGATGGGATCCAAACGCGAAACCAACATTACAGAGTGGGCTAACAGGTAGTGCCGCAGCTTCCTGGTTGCCCATACCAAGGCCAAACAAGCCTTCTCCAGCGGTGTATAGCGGGTCTCGTAATCCAGCATCTTTTTACTTAGATAGTAGATGGCTCTTTCCACTTTATCTTCTGACTCCTGCGCGAGCATGCAGCCCATGGTAGTCTCAGTTACCGAAAGGTACAATATCAACGGTCTCCCCAGCTCTGGTGGCGACAACACGGGCGGGTTCTGTAGATACTCTTTGATCTGCTCAAAAGCTGCTTGACATCGGCCGTCCCATTGGAATTTCTTTCCTTTCTTCAGGAGACCAAAAAGTGGTTCACAAGTTAAGGTTAATTTAGAAATAAACCGTCTTATGAATTGCACTTTACCCAGAAAGCCTCGCACCTCCTTTTCAGTCCTTGGTGGTGGCATTTCTAAGATGGCCTTGATTTTGGAAGGGTCGACCTCGATGCCCCTTTGTGTAATCAGAAACCCTAGCATCTTCCCTGCTGTAACACCAAACGTGCATTTATGGGGATTCAGTCGCAGCCGAAACTCTTTGATCCTTTGAAAGAATTTTTGTAAGGCGGTGTAGTGGCCCTCTCTATCTTTGGACTTGACAATCATGTCGTCCACATACACCTCGACCTCCTTATGGATCATATCATGCAATATTGTAGTTGCTGCCCGTTGATACGTAGCTCCAGCGTTTTTCAACCCGAATGGCATCACTCTATAACAATATGTCCCCCACGGGGTAGTGAACGCAGTCTTCTCCCGGTCTTCGGGTGCCATCACTATTTGATTATAGCCTGAGAAACCATCCATAAACGAAAGCAAGGCGTGTCCTGCCGTGAAATCCACCAATTCGTCAATGTGTGGCAAGGGAAAGTCGTCCTTCGGACTGGCCCTGTTCAAATCTCTGAAGTCTACACAGACCCGAATTCTGCCGTCCTTCTTTGGCACCGGAACTATGTTGGCCAACCAAGTTGGATATTCAGATACCAGCAGGAACCCTGCGTCAATTTGCTTGGTGACCTCTTCCTTAATTTTGAGAGCCCAGTCCGGGCGAATCCTTCTGAGTTTCTGTTTGACAGGGCGGGCCTCGGGATCAAGAGGGATCCGGTGCTGTACAATCTCAGGATCGATTCCAGGCATGTCTTCATAGGACCACGCGAAAACATCTTTGAAATCTTTTAATAAAGCGACTAAGCGCTCGCGCTCCTCTGAAGACAACGTGGACCCGATCTGGATCAGCCGCGGGTCCTTCTCAGTACCAACATTCACAGTAGTGATTTCATCCATTAAAGGTTTAACAAATCTTTCCTGCTCTTGATCAATTAATCGTTGCAAAACTGGGGGAATTTCTCCCTCGCTGTTTTCATCAAAATTTTGAAAATCCTGATTTAAGCAATAAATCAAAGGCACAGAAAAATACTCGGAAACCACATCCACATCATTCTCATTAAATACTTCCAAGCCGTCAGATTCCTCTGTTACAACAGACTCAAAAGAAAATGAAAAAGACGACCTAGACAGGACTGTGGCATCCGGGTTATCACCCCCAGGAATACCGGACTCAGACTCAGTCGAGCTGGAATCTGATTCTGACGCACAAGATTCGGTAGAATCAGATTCCGGCTCACTACCTGACCCGGAGCTGCTAGATAAAAAGCCTTCTTCATACTGCTAGATGAGAGAAGGTGCGATAGATGCATCCAAGATCGGCGCTGGAAAGCCCGCAGCTATTTCATCTCCAATCACAGAAACCGAAGAGTTATCCCCCAAGCACTCTTGGCCGATCGGAGGATCTGATAGTAGACTCGCCAGTGCTACCCCCATTTCAAGCTCTGTGCTCTCAGAATCCACTACTTCACACTGCTCAGCCTCAGTTGGTGGGTCTGTCTGCGCTTCGGCAACGTCATCCCCAGATAATTGCATGTCGAAGAAGATTTCAAAACCAGGCACGCGCGTCCCCTCCGCGTTTAGCCATGGCTCCGGGAAGCCGCAGAATGGAAAATCTTCCCCCTCCCGGACGAAACGTCCATTTAGAGTACCCCAGATGGGCCTGTGCATTAACTCAAATGGCTTCCCGGCCTTCTTCGCTCTGGCCCTTCCGGCCATTTCTTTTCCTTTTCTTACCCAATCCTCCTTGGTGGGCAGATAACCCAGTCCAAAGGCGTGAGGGTTGTGTGGCACTTCGGCCAACACTGAGACGCCCTTCCGGCCGCTTCTGCCTAATCCCATCCCGGGGGTATGTTTTAGCTTGTTCATGAGGTATATAGATTGTGCACTAACATACATGCCCTCATTCACAGCCATGACATTCTGAACCACTTGAGCCTCGGCCAAAGTGAACCCCGACAAAAACACATCCTCCGTGCCGTGCTCAATCTCCAAGACAGGTGTGGATACTTCCGGCGGCGGATGGATTGATGAATTCCCGAAAACGATCGCTACCCCTTTCCCGTGGGGGTACTTTAGCATCTGATGTAGAGTGGAAGAGACTGCTTTGACCTGGTGCAACCACGGTCGCCCCAAAAGTAGGTTAAAGGTTGTGGGAACATCCAAGATGTGAAATTCGATGTTGTGTTGTCCTGGACCAACCTTGGTTTGAATTTTAACAGTCCCCATCACTTTTCTGCTGGTATTGTCATATGCTCTGATCACTTGGGTGGTTGGGACGAAGTCCACGGGTTTCAACCCGATTGCATATGCCGTTCTGGTCGGGCAGACATTAATCGCAGACCCAGTATCAACAAGTACCACCGGTATCCACTTATCTCTACATTCCACAGAAATATAGAGAGGTTTGTTATGGTTTGTGCCCTCAGGCGGTAGCTCCTTGTCCGAAAAGGTTAATGCCGGGGAATCTCCTCCCGGAAAAACCAGCCCAACCAGCTGTTCAGGCGTGGTGTCTATGGAGAGTTTGGACTTGTCCATAGCAGATAGGACAGCTTCCCTGTGTACTCGTGATGCCATTAGCAGTCCCCAGATGGAGATGTCTGCTTGTATCTTCTTTAACTGTTTCAGCACAGCCTCATCTTCAATCTGCTTCTCCTTCTGTCTCTCCGCTTCTCTATCCTTCCTGGATGCCTCGGGTTGGTCCAGGTGTGGGGGTTTGAAGTACCGCCCACTTCTTGTCATATGGTCCACTTCATCAAGGTACCAAGTATCATCCGGCTGGTTATTCCCCCAGTCTTCATCCGTGTGGGCAAGACACAAGTCGTCATCTTCCCACCACATTCCGCTGGCAGCCAACAGACACCTGTCTGGCTCTGGTCCACTCGTACTTTCAGTGCTCTCTGTCCATATGCTCGCAGCATTGTCTGTCTTCGTGCACACAGCACTTTCGGTCCCCTCAGGGCCTTTTGCCTTCCTGGCTCTCTTAGTAGCCTCAAACTTTTCTTGTTCCAGCTGCGTCAGTACAGCTGTTTGTTCAACAGTTCCCATATCTATGATGCCCATGTCTTGAGCGGAATTCTTAACACCGGCGCTCTCCGGCGATACAACTTGATTTTCGGCCATTCCGGCCACAACTGATATTTCTGCCCCTGCCGGGCTCTGTTCTGGTTGGGCTTCCCCCACTGCATCCGGTTGATCTTCAAGCCATCCCGTGGCCTCCTCTGATCCCTCATAATCATACCAATTAATCGATGCATCCCCCAGTTCCTGGTCCTCGAGAAATTGCAGGTTGGCAAAGTCCTCCCCTGCGGCTGTCAAATCATCTGCCCATAGCTCAGATCCATCCCCCCGGATCATGCATGGCTCTCCTGTCTCTGGCAATTCCACGCTTAGCCCAATTTGGCTCGTTGATAGGATGTACTTGCTTGGATCATAGGCTCCCCCAGCAAAATTCTGCCCAGTCCCAGATTCAACAATCTCATTTTCTCCCAAAATCTGCCCTGCCCCGTCTTCGACGGTCACCACCATTGGTTCTGGTTGGGTTTTAGAGATGTCCACCATGCACAAGAAGTCAGTGCAATCGGGGAGGAACACCTCCGGCTTGGGTAGGTGGGTGGACGTAATATAGATGCTAGGATCGTAAGATGTGACCCCAGTCTGGATAAAGTTAATTCTTTTGGGAGGAGGAGCTTGGTTATGTGGTGGGAGAGGGTTGGTGGTGACATTGGGTTTATCAGGAGGTGCGATCACTTGTTTGTCAATAAGATCTTGGATCTCATGACGCAATCTGTAACAACGGTCGGTGTCATGACCGTGTTGTTGGTGGTATGCACAGTATTTTGATGGGTCGTAAGAGGGAGGGAGTGGATTCGGCAATGGCTTTGGTTCCAGGGGTTTTAAATGATTTTTTCTGATCAATATTCCCAGAACTTTGGTTAGAGGCATATATAGTGGGGTAAAGGTTCTTTGGCCTCGCGGTTGGAATCTGTTGGCTTGTGTGTTGCTCCCGGACGCGCCGGAGAAGGGTGTGGCAGTCATGGGCCTTGGAGGGGAGGGGGAGTGGTGGTGACCATACCAACTTCCGAGGCTCTCGTATTTACAGCGCCACTCGGGCCCGCATTGTTGTTATGGTTAAAGGTCCTCCTCGGTTGTTCCCTGTCGTGGTCAAACAGACCTTGTTTCATTGCATCTTCGATTTGCACCCCCATATCATGTAAATCTGCGAAAGTAGGGAAGGGGACTACAATCATCCTCAGCATTAGCTTTGGGTGGAGATTGCGCACAATCATCCGGATTTGATCTTTGTCCGTGGGCCTTAAAGTCATCATTGACGCCTTCGCCCTCCATCGGATCACAAAGTCCGAAAAAGATTCATTGGGCTCTTGCCTTGTCGTTTCGAGATCACGAGTTGTGATCTCGATCTGAGTGTTGTATGAATATTGCGTGACAAAGGCCTCAGCCATCTCATCCCAATTCTTCTTCACTTCATCTTGTAATCTTGCATACCAATGAGAGGCCACACCCGACAGGGTTCGGCCGAATAATGAGAGCTTCTGTGGTCGTGTTAGGCCCATTGGCCGCAAGACGTCTGCGAATAGTCGAATATGGACCATGGGGTCGCCGGTCCCGTCAAAGCGGTCGATTTGTGGCATTTTGAACCTATCGGGGAGTGTTATGGCCTCCTCGGTATATCCATCTCCGATATCAGGCATAGCCTTGACCCCTTGGGATTTCTTAAAGAGCTTCTCCAGTTTGCTCAATTTCAGAGCTGTGTGATCAACCTCGACCTCGAATGGAGAGTCCGGATGACTGGATGTATGGACCTTGGACAGTTGTGGTGGAAGCGGGGGCAGAGCTGGCCCCGTTGGAAGATTCGTGTCCTCTTGTAAATTTTGGACATGCGGTAGAGTATTCTGGGCATTTGGTGGGGCGTTCTGAACAGTAGGTGCCTGCTCAGGTAACGGAGCCCTTGCCGGAGGAGGAATTTGTTGTGAAGCAGACGCTGTATTCTGCTGTTGCAATCTGGCGATTAGTTCGGCCTGTTGGGCCATGATCGCGGCCTGCTGTTTGGAGAACTCCGTTTGACGAGTGGCATCATCATGCATTTGTCTCATGCTCTCCTGCATCTGGCGCATTAGAGCCTCCATCCCTGATGTATTCTGTTGATCCATCTGTCTAACTGGTATGTCTATTTCTGCAGCAGTAATTGAGACCTCAGTCCTATAGTCCTCTGATGAAGTAACCCACTGCTCTGACAACCTCTGTTCTGACACACTGCGCCTTTTCGGCTTCCTTCTGGTAACAAGGGGTAGAGAATGGAACACTGGCTGTCCGTCGATTAGATCCTCAGATCGATGGAGTCGACGACCTCGTGTCCAAGGTGCTTGGGGAATACCTGTTGGGTTGGAAGCAATCGTGCTAAAACTGACCTAGCAAAAGATAAATAAAGCGAAAAGGAAATAAATAAACAGATAAACGGACAGCATAACAGCTTAAAATAAAATGCAAGAAACACAGTCGGGCATAATCAACACACAGTCAATAAGCTGAATAATACACTGTCCTCAAACACTGATTATTATCCCTGTATCACTGTCTCCTAAAACAGAATCTGATATCCGCAGATAACTCGTTCTTAAATACTGGTTGATGCCCGCAGGCCTGATACCCAAACTCATGTACTGAACTGATGCCCGTAGGCCTGATGCTGAAACTCATGTACTGAACTGATGCCCGCAGGCTTGATATTCAAACTCATATACTGATCTGATGCCCGCAGGCTTGATACTGTCAATACTGAACTGATGCCCGCAGGCTTGTTACCCAAACTCATATACTGATACATGCACTCCTGTAGAGACGCACTCTAAAGCACATAGCAGATAAGTGAGAGCCAAAACACTCCTATGTTGGGGTAGGGTTTCCCTGTCCTATTGTGTCAGGAACTAGGGTTCCACTACGCACACAGCGGTTTCAAACAACCTATAAACGGGTAAGCAACCTGTCCTAATTTGGAATGGTCACTATGGATCCGAATATGCACTAGGTCGAATGGTCAAAGAGGGTGCCCCGGTAAAACCGGGGTTTGTGTTCCCATACTGGCAGAGCCCACAACCGGTCAGCCTTATGGTCATGCCTTGACAAGACAAGCCTCCGGCAAACCGTTCAGGAATAGCAGATGGCAAACACGGTGTCCTAGGCGCACCAATGCAAATGCAATGCAAAGAAACACACAAGTGTAGTAAAAAACAGATATCATGAGTTCGAGTCAAGTTCTCTAAATCCCCAGCAGAGTCGCCAGAAACTGTTGACGTCCCCCGAACGCCCTGGGAGGGTTAAGTCCCGCTCTGTTCATTTGGGGTCACTACAGCTCGGACTCTTAAGATGTCACGGTTCCTAATCTGAACCAAAGAGTCCAAATCCGGCAAATCGTTTTGAGAAACTGATTTTTGAAAAAGTAGTGCCAAACATGGACTGCTTTGCCAGATACAGAGTCGCCACCTAAATATTTTATTTTGGGAAATTTAGGAAACCCTGACTCGGTGCCAAAAGGCCACGTGTCCGTCATCACCAAAGTTGCCTCGGCTCGGGAACTTGGGTACGATTGGGGAAGGTCACTTCGTGAGAACCCCCACTCGCCCGGTCATAGACCGGCCTCTACTAACCATGATATCAATTTTTGAAAACATTGTGAGTTCTTATTCCGGTTATTAGCCTAGGTTACTATGTGATGCTCACAGCATACAAGTATAGACTGGATCACCCGAATTGGAACAAAACATTTTATGTTTGTTTTTTGAAAGAGGTTTTGCTACCCGCAGGTAGGCTTTGAAACACTCGATGATTTATTCCAATTCAGATAACCCAACCTTCACCCACAGGCATTCAGGCAGTTATATCAGATAAGCATATAGCCTCATGGTAAGCATGCTATCATGGCAGTCACTCACACGCATGCAAGGATGCTAAAGCATAAAACTTACCGGGTACTCCAAGCCAAAATAGAAACTTATTAGAAATCATGCATGAATCCTAGGTATACAGAAATACCTAATGCAACACATGCAAAAATGCAACTATGGCAGGCTCGGCTATTCTAAGATGGTATATGAAATGCTACAACTATCATGTATTCAATTTGGAATTGAAAGTACAATGCAGTTAGTATGATGCGCCGAGCCCGGTGCATGCGATACAGATGAATGATGCAAACATGCTGTCATACTGTATGCTAATTTAAACATGCCCTAATCTAACCATCAAAAGCGGATAAATAAAAGGGAGAAAGACGTGGGGTTGGAAGACATACAACACACACACGCACACTTATTACAGTTATGCCCTCGCGCAGAGGGTCCGAATAAATATACAGTCCAAATATTACAGTCCCGAATAAAAGAATATTACAGTCCAAAATATTACAAAATTCTAATTAATTAATGAATTAACTAAGAAAGCAAATAAAACTGGCATGCAAGCCAGGGACTGCCTTGCTTCTGGTGGATGATACATGTCCGGATTGTCTTGCGCGGAAATCCACCGGAATGCCCCAATTAGCCTCTGTTTACACCTTTTCTTGAAATGCGTGCCAAGTCCTAAAAAGTTACTGATTCCTGATTTTGTTGCAACAGAGAGCAGGAAAGGGGCATAGCAATGTATTTGCACAGATATATGCATGTCTCGATCCTCGTGCCATCAATCACGCATACCGAGGCATGATGGCCGAGGAGTCGAAATGCACAACTCAATATAGGATGAATGCACATGAAACTACAGCTAAAACCTAACTCCATTATGGATAATCCGGAGTGTCGGTGACTGGGGGAATTCAGACACATTCCGTCACTCGGAGTTCGAAATGTACCTCGTTTCCCGTGCCCGGGCTAACTCCTATTCCGGACACGATGCAATATGCATGATATGCATGAAATGCAACTAAGATATAATCCTAACATACACAATGCTATGGAAATGAGATGTCTCGAAATGCGTGCACACGGGCACGCAAACCGAGAAAATGACAGAATGCTATGAAAAAAAAAGAGATGCCTCGAAATGCGTGCACACGGGCACGCAAACCGAGGCGATGATGTGTCTCGAAATGTGTGCACACGGGCACGCAAACCGAGACAATGACGTGTGTCTCGAAATGCGTGCACACGGGCACGCAAACCGAGGCGATGGCAGAATGTGATGAAATGACATGGAAATGACAAATGGGCTTATACCAACATGAGTGAGTCTCAGCCACACTCACATAGGATGCCGGCGGGTAAAAAAATGGAGTGCCTCGAAATGCGTGCACACGGGCACGCAAACCGAGGCGGTGACAAAATATGATGAAATGACATGGAAATGACAAATGGGCTTATACCAACATGAGTGAGCCTCAGCCACACTCACATAGGATGCCGGCGGATAAAAATGAAGTGCCTCGAAATGCGTGCACACGGGCACGCAAATCGAGGCGATGATAAAATGCAATGAAATGACATGGAAATGACAAATGGTCTTATACCAACATGAGTGAGCCTCAGCCACACTCACATAGGATGCCGGCGGATAAAAAATGAAGTGCCTCGAAATGCGTGCACACGGGCACGCAAACCGAGGCGATGATAAAATGCAATGCAACATGGAAAAAATGATATGCAAGCATACTAATGGAATTTCAGCATTAAAATATGGGGAAAACAGTCCCGAAATGAAGCGAAATGACATGAAATGCAAGGAATTGTCCCGAAATGCAACATTAGGCACCCGAAATGGCCTATAGCTATGCCAAACATGCACAATATGGACATTCAATGCAAATATAGAAGCTAGACAGTCCCAAAAAATGCACTTTCACAGTTATAAACATGGCCAAACAGCAAGCATAGGTAGGGGAAAAATAGCATGCAAGAATAGGGGCCAAAAGAGGGGTAATGAAGCAAGTGGTATAAGAAAAACCCAAACCGAAAAATTTCCTTCTACAACACTGAAGAGGGACCAAAAATATGAATATTTACAGTATATGGCAGCCTCAAAATCAGTATACAAACATGCTAAAAATGTGATCCAAAATGAGGCTCAAAAGGTGCGATAACATGAAGTATATAAAATAATCACCAAACAGAAAAAAAGTGTGAATGAAGCATGAAGTATAGGCCAAAATAAGGCCACTTTCAGTTCGGACCAAGGTCCAAAAACAGAAGCAAAGGGGGCTGCCAATTTATGCAAGAATGGGGCCAAATAAGGGATATAACTACAAGTGACACATGGAGACACCAAACAATGTTGAGCCCTTCTTCAATGTTGAAGAGGGACTCAAAATAAGCCTAATAACAGTTTACAACATGCTTGAAAACAAATTTCTCATGGGCCAAAAATAGCATGCAAGATCATGACATACAAGAGGATCAATGAAGCAAGTGCATTATGGAAGGCTCAAACAGGGTTGAGACCTCAATGAAAAGTGAAGATGAGCTCAAAAGAGGGCCCTTTTCGGTTAGGTCCAGAGCTTGAAACAAAAAGCATGGAGGACTTACAAATAAATCAAGAAAAAGGGTCAAAAGGGTAAAAGTATTACTTACCCTTGAAGACTCAAACTTTTGTTGCTTCTTAGATGAATTTGCAGCTTCTTTGGCCTTTGAGAAACCTCCCTTGTTGCTGGAAATGAGGTGGTGGTGGTAGAGCTTGGTGGTGTAGAAGGAATGGAGCTTAGGGACTTAGGGTTTTTCAAAGAATTGAGAGCTATGGAGATGGAGTTGTGTATGGAGACTTGAAGGACAATTTTTCTAACCCTTGTAAGTGAAGCCACCAACTGGTTATAAGGGTTCAAAAGGGGGTGTAAAGGTGGGGGAAAAGGAGAGCAAAATTCCCCCACAAAATATCCCCCGGATAAATATCTTTTCTGGGGGATATTGCCCCACAGCTGTAAAGTGCACAGTGCAAGGAACACGGCCGGCCTCTTACTTTTGTTGCAGGTGGCCGGCCGGCCACACCCCCTAGCCGGCCGGCTAGGGGTCAAAAGGTTCAATCATATTTTCTGGCCGGCCAGCAACTGGTGAGGTACCCCTATGTGTGTACAACACAACCATGTGGTTAAAAGTCCGAGAAAGTGGGTCCAAGGGGTTCAACATTGGCTCGGAAAGAGGGGGTCAAAAGGGTCAAGTTGAATTACTGGCCGGCCATGAACTTTTAGGGGCCTCTCAGGTGTGTAGATCACAGATATGTGGTTGAAAGTTCAAGAATGTGAGCCCAAGGGGTTCAACATTAGCCCGGAAGAAAGGGGTCAAAAGGGTCAGGTAACCTTAATGGCCGGCCACCAACTTTTAGGGGCCTCCCATGTGTGTAGATCACAGATATGTGGTTGAAAGTTGGCAACATTAACTCCAAGGTGTTCAACATTAGCCCGGAAGTTTGAAAAACGGGTGCCGGGAGGCTCCGGAGGAGAGATAACTGGTTGCTGCAACAATTGCTGGCCTCCCACCCTTCAGTGACCTCTCCAGTGATAAAACAGAGGTACCTGCCAAAAATGAACGAAAACCGTTGCAAAACGAAAGCTCGGGGACCAAAACACGCAGTTCGGGGTCCCGAAAATGGGCTGTTAAGCACCGAAAGTGGTATTCGACCACGAAGTGGGTTTCTCAGACCCCAGTGTCCCTCAAAAGGGAGAAAATAAGAAGTATGCCAAAAACCGAAGCAAATGGAGATGGTTAAGCGGTCCCGAACCGAGGCACACGGCCTGACAGCTCCGAAAACCGGAAACCGGACTCCGAAATGGGAAAAATGGCCTACGGCCACCAAATGTAGCCTACGGACATTGAGAGATGGTCTACGGGACCTCTCCCTCCCCTCAGGAAAAGAAACAGAGAAAACCGAGTTTGGTTCGCAAACCGAGACAAGGCACAGAAGAAGATTCGGAAGTCCGGAGGCAGGGCTCACGGCCGCGACTCTGAAACTTCTGAACGAGCACATTATGCAACATCACCAAGCATTCAATCGGTGACGTCTGAGTCTTAAGGTCGGTCAAAAATGGGGTGTCTACACGCGCCTTGCCTTAGGATCTCTCAACTTGTTTGTTTTGTGCTTGGTTGTGGACCAAGGACTTGTGGTTTTTGCTTCTGAGGGAAGAGGGTGGCTTGTTGGCCATCCCTACAACCCATTGGCTAAGGCCTTGTGCCATCGGCCGTATTTTCTTGCCATCGGCCATAAGTGGTGGCCGATCGGCACTCTTTTTGGTCGATCGGCCATATTTCTTGGCTGAGACCTTTCCACCTACTTTTGCAGATATTTTTGTGCTAACTGTGACAGCTGGTAAGCATAGATCTCATCCTTTATACATGTGCATGGAGGGATTGAATCAAGACTCAAGCTTGTTCAACAAGCTTGAGAATTGGATTTCTATAAGAAGGGAGACCCCTCTCCTTTTCCAGAGGTTCTGAAAAGTTGATATACAAAACATATGTCACTCCCTCTATATTTTACCTCTTTCTCCATATTTGCCCTAGTTTGTGCTCAAAAGTGTATTTTCTTCATACTTTTGCACTAAGCACATACTAGAACACCATCCTTTTGTTGCTGAGGTGCTTATGAGCTGGTGTTAGTATTTTTGGACTGGTTTTGGTCAGAAAAGAGTGCTGGAGTTGTGTTCTTGAAGGTGTTCTTCAAGGGTGAGTCAACTAGCCTTTAAACCCTTGTTTTGGTTTAAGCTTTTGAACCTATTTGTATGTTGATTTAAGCTTAACTTTTTACTGTAAAAATTTCTAATTTTTCATGCTTGTAATGTTTGTTTAAGGTCACTTTTGTGTTGGGGGTTGTCTACCTCCTCTTAGGCCTTGTTTGGTCTTGTTCTTGTGCCTTCCTTTTAAGCTATTGGGACCACCTTGTTTTGTCCTTCTCACCATTGAAATCTAGAGGATTTTTAGTGGTGGAAATGATGTTTTGATGTCCCAAATAGGAGAGGGTCATCCCCTCTCATTATGTCTCATATGCTTGTATTGATGGCTCATAAAAGTAACATGTTTGTTAAGCTTATTTTAGCTCCATCTTAACATGTATTAGACCTTATTTCAGCATGATATACCTCTGTCTAAGGTTGGTTTGATAGTCTTTTCCATGCACCATGCACTTGTAGTGCAATCCTCTTTATTGCCTTAACATGCATCTTGTGTTTGGATCATCATTCTTGCATGTTTTGGCTCAACTCAAAGAAGTTTTCCCTCATGTTTTACCATGCTTGAGCTCTATTTGATGTTGTTTTAGTCATGCATGCATTGCTTTGTATAGACATAGTGCATTCTAGCTTGTTAGCTTTGAGTGTCCAAGTCACTCGCATGCATTGCTTAGACCATTTTCATGATTTGGCATCATTTCATATGAGATTTCAGTCCATATAGTGCGGTCATGCACTCACATTTGTCACATTTTCCATGCATTGGGAGGTTTGTGTTTTAAGCCTTGAACATGAGCCATTATGCATGTCTTATTGCTTAAGCTTTTGGGATGCCATCTCAGTAGGTTTTTGGGCTTATTTTGACATGCCATAACTCTATTTTTTATTGGTTAAGCCATGCCATGCTTGGTCTTGGTAGGTGTAGTGTAACCCTCTTTATTGGCCTTGCATGCATCATGCCTTATGCCCTTCATGTTGGCTTGTTTTAGCTTTGGCCCATGCATGTTTTAGACTCATTTTGGCATGATTTAGGACTATTTTGGTTGTCCTTGGCCCTTTGGGGTTTGATTCATGTGGCTTTGGTACAAGTTTCTATGCTAGTTTCGAGCTTTGAGCTTTCTCGCATGCCATACTTGTCTTGCTTGGTTGATTTGGCATCATTCCATACTTAATTTCAGAGCTTATAGTGTTGTTACACTTCCACTTTTGTCACCCTTTGAGTGCCTCTAAGGGTTGTGTTCTTGTTGCCTAGCTTGTGGACCAATATGTGTGCATGCATGTTTTGCCTTTTGGTGCCTTAGTTTTGTTGTTTTGGCCACTGATTTGGGCATGATTGAGATCTGTCCATTTTAGTTTAAGTCCATTTTGCATGTTGTTGCATGCTTGTCGCATTGCATGTTGTTGCATGCTTGGTACATTGCATGTTGTTGCATGCTAGTTACATTACATAACATTGTTGCATACTTGTTGCATGCCATGTTGTTCACATGTTTAGGTTACGTTGCATTGTTTGCATGCCATTAGCTTTGTTAAGTTGTGCATGCATTGCATTGTGTTTGGTTTGGGTGTTAAGCCAAGCACAAGGAACGAGGGACGTTTCATACTTGAAGTGATGAAACGTGCCTCAATTCTCGGTCGCCGACACTCTTGATCAAACATGATAGAGTTTAAGGCATTTATGTGTTTTTGTGCATTTCATCCATATTGATTTGTGCAACTCGGCCTCTTTGGCCATCATGCATCGAAATACGTGATTGATGGCTCGAGCGTCGAGCACTACACTCCTTTGAGCTAAGGAGTGTGGTTGTACAAACATTTTCTTGCAAATGTATTGCCATGCCTCTGTTTGTACTCTGCTGCAGCAAAAGGAGCAGTCTGGAGGAAGAGATGGTCAATCGGCTATCTAGTGTGCTGATCGGCTAACAATATTTGGCCGATAATCTCAAAATTGGTCGATGACCATTATTTACTGGCCGATGGCCACCCCTCTTGGCTGATGACCTCTCAGAATGTCCATGAGGTAGGTCAGAAGCATCATAGAAGTTGGCATAATTTTCAGAGGTGCAGAACAGTGCAAACAGAGGCAACATGAGGCATGGCAACGGATTTCCGAGCAAAGTCGATCAAGCATGCATATGCCCCTCTTCTCGAGGCCGTTTTAACTGCTTTGTCACTACAAGAAATCTAGGCTATTGTGACAAAATTTGGTGACGAATTTTTTTTTTGTCTTAAAATTTAACCCAAAGATGACGAAATATTAATTTTGTCGTTTGTTTTAATTTTTCTCAAAAGTATAGGAGACGAAAACAAAATTTCATCTGCAAAAATGAGGCGCCAATTTCAGTTGCATTGATGCGAATTATTTTAGCTCATTGGAGATGAACATTTTTGTCACAAAATATAATTTTTTTTGTGACGAACGTAATTCGTCGCCAATAAATTCCATACCTATTAAACGATGTCGTTGCATATTTCCATTTATTAGGCGACAAATATATTTTTTTTTGGGAAGGATAAGTTATGGAAGACGAAAATATTTTGTCACCAATAAATACTCCAACAAGCAGACAATGTCATTTCATCTTTCTATTAAATAGGCGACAAATATATTTTTGTCTCGGAAGAATAAGTTGTGGGAGACGAAAATATTTCGTCACTAATAAATTCTAATTGATTGCGTGACGAATATATTTTTCGTCTCATAAGGTTAAGTTGTGGAAGACAAAAATATTTCATCACCAATAATAAATTCTTTGTTCTGGTATTTAAGGATACAAAAATATTTTATCACTAATTATTTCTCTTTATTAAAATGTCGTGGTTTTGTGTTTCGAAGCATTGAAACTGTGACCCCAAGGGATACACTCTGACCCTTATCACTGATTTTCATGTACACGGATCTTGAAGTCGTGACCCAAGAAGGCACTTTCTACAAACCCTCATTTCTCTCTCGCACTTCAGTCTACTTCTCTCTTACAAGTATTGAAGTCATGACTCAAGAAAATACTCTGTAAACCATTTCTTCTATTTCACGCTAAAGCCT
This sequence comes from Camellia sinensis, assembly GCF_055761805.1. Classification (NCBI taxonomy): domain Eukaryota; kingdom Viridiplantae; phylum Streptophyta; class Magnoliopsida; order Ericales; family Theaceae; genus Camellia; species Camellia sinensis. The sequence continues at coordinate 5,904,676 of NW_028128989.1, read as the reverse complement.
CTCTCTTCTGTCTCACACTTAAGCCCTTCGTGCATGCCAACATTGAAACTATTATCCAAGAAGGCACCCTATGCAAACCCACTATTCTTTCTCACAGTGAAGGCCCCTCTTGCACGCAAGCAGTTTTTTTCATTGTTTTGAACCAACTCTACCCTTTCCATCTAGAACACCCATTTCAGAAAAATCGAAGGTCAAAACCTCTCTCCACAAAATAATAATAATAATATTAATTAATTAATTAATTAATTAATAATTAATGTAGCTATTTTTTTTTTGTGAGAAAAAATACAAAGAAACAAATAATAAAAAATTTGTAATTTTCAAAATTAATAGAAAACATTACCTTGTTTAGTATGGATTTTTCAATAATTAATTTTTAAAATTTGGTGATAAAATTTATTTTCATTTTAGAATGTAACCCAAACATGACCAAATATTACTTTTGTAGTTTCTTTTAATTCTTCTCAAAACTATAGGAGACAAAAAAATAAATTCGTCAGAAAAAAAAAGGCGCCAATTATTTTTCTTGTTGGCGCCAATTATTTTAGCTCATTAGAGACGAACATTTTTGTCACAAAATTTAAAGTTTTTTGCGACAAAAGGAATTCGTCACCAATAAATTCTAAACTTATTAGACGATATCGTTTCATTTTCTTATTTATTTGGTGACAAATATATTTTTTATCTAGGAAGGATAAGTTATGGAAGACGAAAATATTTCTTTACCAATAAACTCTTCATGCTCATTTTATCTTTCTGTTAATTAGGTGACAAATATATTTTTGGCTCGGAATGATATGTTTTGGGAGACGAAAATATTTCGTCACTAATAAATTCTCCACGTGTCATATTACATTTTGATTGATTGCGCGACAAACATATTTTCGTCTCGTAAGGTTAAGTTAAAGGAGACGAAAATATTTCATCACCAATAAATTCTCCATACCCACACAACGTTGTTTTTGTATTTTTGTTGATTAGGCAACGAACATATGAGTTTGCGATAAAAATATTTTATCACTAATTATTTCTCTTTATTAAAATGTCGTCAGAAGCTAAGAGACACTCTCACCTTAATCACTTACTTTTGCACACACACAAATACTAAAGTCGTGACCTGAAAAGACACCCTCTACAAACCCTCATTTCTCTCTCGCACTTGAGTTTCCTCTCTCACAAGTGTTGAAGCTGTGACTCGAGAAAATAATCTCTATAAACCATCTCTTCCATTTCACACTAAAGCTCCTCTATTCTCTCTCACATTTAAGCCGTTTGTGCATGCAAACATTATTATTCAAGAAGAAATTTTGTGCAAAGCTATTATTCTTTCTCACATTAAACCCCTCTCCACAAAAAGAAAAATAATAATAATAATAATAATTAAACAAGGAAACAAAATACAAGAAATCTAGGTTATTGTGACAAAATTTGGTGACAAATTTTTTTTTTTGGTCTTAAAATTTAACCCAAAGATGACAAAATATTAATTTTGTCGTTTTTAATTTTTCTCAAGTGTATATGAGACAGAAAAAAAATTCATCTACAAAATTCAGGAGCCAATTTCATTTGCATTGGCGCGAATTATTTTAGCTCATTGGAGACGGACATTTTCGTCACCAATAAACACTCCATCATGTAAATGATGCCATTTCATCTTTCTATTAAATGGGGGACGAATATATTTTTGTCTTGGAAGAATAAGTTGTGGGAGATGAAAATATTTCGTCACTAATAAATTCTGATTGATTGCGCGACGAATATATTTTTCGTCTCATAACATTATGTAGTGGAAGACAAAAATATTTCGTCACCAATAATAAATTCTCTGTTCTTGTATTTAAGGAGACAAAAATATTTTATCACTAATTATTTCTGTTAATTAATATGCTATGGTTTTGTGTTTCGGAGCACTGAAACCGTGACCCCAAGAGACACACTCAGACCCTTATCACTCATTTTCATGTGCACGGACACTCAAGTCGTGACCCAAGAAGACACTTCCTAAAAACCCTCATTTCTCTCTCGCACTTGAGCCTACTCCTCTCTCACAAGTATTGAAGTTGTGAAGTAAGAAGGCACTTTGTAAACCATTTCTTCTATTTTCGCACTAAAGCCCCTCTTATATGTCTCACACTTAAGCCCTTCATGCATGCCAGTATTGATGCTATTATCCAAGAAGGCACCCTATGTAAAACTGACTATTCTTTCTCATAGCAAAGGTGCCACTTGCATAAGCACTTTTTCTTATTGTTTGAACCAACTCTACCATTTTTGTCTAGAACACCCATTTTAGAAAATCGCATGTCAAAACCCCTCTCCACAAAAAAAAAAAAAAAAAAAAAAAAATTAATGTAGCTATTTTTTTGTGAGAAAAAAAAACAAAGGAAAAATTAATAATAATTTTTTAATTTTCAAAATTAATAATAATTTTTTAATTTTCAAAATTAATAGAAAATATTACCTTGTTTAGTATGGAGTTTTCAATAATTAATTTGTAATTTTTAATCAATATTTTTTTAGTGAACATTTTTTAATATTATAATTTTTTTTCTTTGTTTTTTTACTTTTTAAATCCCTTTAATTTAAATGAGGGAAAATTGCAACAGTTGTCCCGGTACTTTGGTCCTTGTGTCTTAGAAATAGTATGTGCCATATCTATATCTATCTATCTATATCTATAGTTATCTATCTATCTATATCTATCTATACTATCTATATACTATATATTAAGCAAAAGTGGTTTTTAACCCCAAGCCTTGTGGGAGCTCTAATCTCCCAATCTAAATTTCTTGATTTTTTGATTTAAAAAAAAAAACCTTAGCATTTATTAACTTCTCCCAATCCCCAAGTCTTACTCTTATAATAACACTTTAATGCATTAAGAACAAGCATAAAAAAAATTCTTTGAAATCCAACACATGAATTCCTTGAAAAGTCCCAACACATGATTATTATCCCTCATAATAACATTTTAATGCATTAAGAACAAGCATAAAAAAATTTTCTTGAAAAGTCCAACACATATGATTATTATCAAAATATTAAACTTTAATGTAATATAATAAAAAAAAGACATTTAATTCCTTGAAAAGTCTAACACATATTATTATTATCAAAATATTAAACTTTAATATAGGGCAAATTACATATACCTCCCTCGAGGTTTAGCTAAATTACACATACCCCTGAGGTTTCGAAAATTACAGATACCCCCATGAGGTTTATATTTTCATAACAAATTGCCCCATGAGATTTATATTTTCATAACAATTTGCCCCCTAATTTGTTATGCAAATAGTACCTTCAGGGAGGTATCTGTAATTTCTCAAACCTCAGGAGGGTATCTATAATTTTGCTAAACCTTGAGGGGGTATATGTAATTTGCCCAATCTTTTATATAAAAAAGGAAAAAAAGAAGACATTTTAAAAAAAAGGAAGATATTTGATTTTTTTAAAAAAAAACCTTAGCATTTATTAACTTCTTCCAATCCCCAAGTCTTACCCTCATAATAACACTTTAATGCATTAAGAATAAGTATAAAACAAATTCTTTGAAATCCAACACATAAATTCCTTTAAAAGTCCCAACACATATGATTATTATCCCTCATAATAACATTTTAATACTTTAAGAACAAGTATAAAAAAAATTTCTTGAAAAGTCCAACACATATGATTATTATCAAAATATTAAACTTTAATATAATATAATAAAAAAAAAAGACATTTAATTCCTTGAAAAGTCTAATACATATGATTATTATCAAAATATTAAACTTTAATATAATATAAAAAATGAAAAAAAGAAGACATTTTAAAAAAAAGGAAGATATTTAAAAATCGCAATTCACATATGTAGATAACTGTAAACACAATCCGTGCATAGCACGGGTGATATGCTAGTATATTATATAAGGAAAATGGGAATTTTTAACTTACAAGCCTTGTAGGAGCTCCAATGTCCCAATCTTAATATCTCAAACTAAAATTTCTAATTTTTTTTAATTTTAAATAATTAAATTTCAATTTATCGATCTACTACAAGAAAATGCACTTTTAACAACCACTTTGTCTCTCTCTCTGTCTCTGTCTCTCTCTTACACACACACACACACCCATCACTCTGTCTCTATCTCTCTCTCTATTTATTTTCTCTATTTGTCTCACACTTACCCCTCTCTCTCACCACTCATCTCCTCTACCACATTCACTACTACTGCAAATGCCATTCCATTACCACCACTACTACCACTGTTGCCACTTCACCTCTACAACTAACATTATTATCACCATCGCCACCACTCCACTACCACCACCATTATTACTGCCACTACTACTACCATTACCTCTCCTCCACCACCGCCACTCCATCTCCTCTACCACTACCACAATTTCACCACTAATCTCCTTTGTCATCGCTGCCGCCACCACCACCACCACCACCACCACCACCTTTACCCACTACTGCCGTTTCCTCTCCTTTACCACAAAAAATTAGTTCCTGATTTTTAGTAACCAAAAAAAATGAGCTGCAGAAAAATATTTTTCATTGACCACAAAAAATTAATTTTATTTTAACAGAAAATATTTTTCATTAAAATATTACCCCTACTTCTACCAATCTACCAAATAAAAAAAAAAAAATTTCATTAAAATAAAAATAAAACAAATAAATTTTCAACCTTCGTAACTAAAAAAATGAAAAATCAAAAGAAAAAAATTGCATTAACTACAAAAAAATAAAATAAAATTATTTTAACAAATAAATAAATAAAATCCCATAGTGTGATCAATATACATTCTCAGGAATAGGCAAAATCCCCAATTTTTTCAAATTTTCTCAAACCCTTTGGCGCCTATGATTTCTTTTCCTCTCTTCTCTCATTTTCACGTTCAAATCCCTCCCCCTCTCTCTCTCTCTCTCCACATCCACATCCACATCCACATCTCCATCTCCATCTCCATCTCCTTAAAACTATCTCCATCTCCTTAAAACTACATAGTTTTATTTATAAACCCTCTCTGGCAACAAACCATTTGGTTGCCAAAATGTGATATTTTCCTTGGTTTCCTCTCTACCCAACACACGACTGATTATCTCTCTCCCTCTCTCCCATATTGAGTCGCTCACTCTCTCACATCGCACACGATGCTCTTACTTCTTCACCGTTTGCCTTCATCTATGCCATTTCCATTGTTTTGCTCTGTCCCTCTGCAACAACAAACCCAGGTTAGTTTCTCTCTCTCTCTCTCAATTGTTGAGCCCTAAGTTGTTAGGGGTGATCAATTACCCGCACAAAAATCACCCATAATAGCCACAAATGGTGCAAGTTTGAACACCGTAATCTGAATTTCTTATGATTTTAATTTCTACCCATTAATCTGCTCATAGTTTTATGAATTGGGTTGATCTTGCTTTTTTGTATTGTTCTGTACAAGTTTGATGATTGGTTTGTAGTTTTACTGTAATATTTGATACCCTTGGACTAGAATTTATTTTAAGAGTTCTATTTTTTATTGTTTTATTTATTAATCTGACCCAGTTGTGATTTTTCTTTTCTTCATTGTTATCATGATTTTTATTAGTCTGTTAAATGGTTTTTTAATGAACTCTAGTATGCCACTGTAGACACCCCATTTTTGACCGTCCTCAAGACTTGGACGTCACCGTTTGAACACTCGGTGATTATCCTTGTTTGTGTTCGTTTGGAGTTCCCGGAGGCCTCGGCTCGCATGCCTTGCCTCAGGATCTCCGAACTCGACCGTTTAGTGTCTGGTTTTGCACCAAACACTTGCATCTTGCCTTGGAGGGGCAGAGTGGGGCTTGTAGACCATCCCCACCCATCACCGGCAGTGGCTAGATGCCACCGGCTGGTTTTTGCTGCCACCGGCAATATAGTTTGCCGGCCGGCACTCTTTGTTGCCGGTCAGCACTATTTGTTGCCGACCGGCACTCTTTTTGGCCAAGATGGCATTTTTTGCCGGCCGATTGCTGTTCATCTGCTTTTGCAGATATTTTTAGACAGCTGTATAGCTTTTGCTCCCCTCCATACACGTGTATGGAGGGATCTCCCTCTTGCAAAGCTTGTCTTGTAAGCTTTACAAGAGGCATATAGAGAGAAGCTCTCTCTAAGGCAAGAGAGAGAGCCTTTAGACATTTTTGAGGAGAGAAGATAGAGGAGAGCTCTGGTTTTTCCTAGGGTTAGGGTTAGATACACTCACCTATCTCTCTTTTCCTCTCATTTTGTACACTAGGTGTTTTGTGTCTCACTATTGCACACAAACACCTAGTGTTTCACCTTCCTCTTGGAGCTGAGGTTCTAAAGAGTGTGTTTTGAAGTTTTTGTCTTGGATTCAAGCTCAAGGAGGCCATTGGAGCATCTTTGTTGAAGAAGGCATCAAGGGTGAGATTCTAGTCCTTTTTTTTCCCCATTCTTGTATCAATTTTCTACTAGTCTTAGAGCTGTTTTTGTGATTATTGTATAACATAAAAAAGTTCTATTTTTAAGCCCTCTTTATTGTTTATTAAGAGTGTTTTGTTGTTTGAGGGGTGTTGACCACCCTTAGGCCTCAAAAGGCCTCATTTTGAGCCATTTTGTGCTAGCTCCGGGATTTTGGTGTTGAGGTCTCTTCACCACTGAAATATTGAGGGATTTCAGTGGTGAAGATGATGCTTTGAAGTCCCAAGAAGGAGAGGGCCACCCCCTCTCCTTGTTGTCCTTGAAAAGGACCTATTTTGGCCTCTTAAGGAAGCCTATGCTTGAGTGTGTGTTGAGCATATTTGGTTTGTTTTTCATGCTTATATATCCATGATATAACATGATTTCAAGTTGGTTTTGGAACTCCATGCATGTTTAGCATAGTTGCCATGTAATGCCCTATTTGTGCCTTAACATGTTCTAGGTTGTTAGCCTTTGTTGGAGCATGTTTTAGGCTTGTATTTGTGAAGTTTATGTGCTTATTTTGCCATGTTTTAGCTCTGTCCATAATCGTTTGGGTTGATCTTTGCATGCATTATATAGCTCCTTTGTATTTGGGCTTGTTGGCCTTGAGTATGTGCATGTGTAGCATGCCATCTTTGCATTGTTTTGGTGATTTGGAATCATCCTACATGCTATTTCAGTCCCATTTCCATGCTTGTTTGATTACCTTGCATGCCTCTTTAATGCTTTGAAAGCATGTGTTGCAATGCTCCATGTTTTGGTCATGGTGTATGCCTTTGTATTTGGGCCACTTAGATGCCATCTAAGGAGTCCTTTGGCCTTGTTTTAACATGCTAAAAATCTGTTTTTAGTTGTTTAATGCACGCCATGTTTGGTCATGATAAGTGTAGTTCAATGCCTTATTGATTTGCCTTGAACACTTGGACTATTTGTTGCATGCTTGACTTGATTTATAACTTGATTTGGCATCATTTTATAACATGATTTTAGGGCTCATGTCGCATGCTAATTTGTCCATGTTTCCTTCTTTCAAGTGTGCTTGAATGTTGTTTGATTTATGCTTAAGTGTTGGTCCTTATGTGCATGTGTGTGTGCATGCCATTTAGCCCTCACCTTTTAGCACAATGGCTACTGTTTTAGGCCTATTTTAGAGCTGCCTAATTCATGTATAAGTCCATCTTGCCATCCATTTGCATTGCCCTATGTATGCTTGCATGATTGCATAAGTGCCTTGCCATGTCGTGTCGCATTCCTAGCTTGTATGCCTAGGTTGCATTGCATCTTGCATGCATGCCTTGTCCCTTGACTTGGGTGATAGGGATTGGGAGTTTTGTTTGATTGGTTTGCATTGCATTTGAAACCAAAGTTGCATACTTGGTTCTTTGGGCCATCATGCATGGAAATGCGTGATTGGTGGTCCAAGAACCGAGGCACATGTCCCTTTGAGTCATTACAATGATAAGAGACATGGTTGGTGCATACATGCCTTGAAATATGCTGCCATGCCTTGTTTTGCCCTCTGTTGCTGTGAGTTGCAGGTTCTGCAGGAATACTCTGCCGACCGGCAGTGTAATGTGCCGACCGACACTATTTTCTCTGCCGACAGCTTCAACTTTGTGCCGATGGCCATACAACACTGCCGGTGGAAATTTCATCTAGCCGGTGATGATCCCCTCTGTCCGAGGATGTAGTCCTGAGGTTTTGACAACCTCCAGAGGAGGAAAGGGAGGAAAACAGAGGCAGCTTGCGCATGGCGGCGCGCTTCTCGAGACGTTTTACTGTTTTTCTAAATTAGTTAATTTGTTAATTAATTAATTTGTAATATTTAATTAGCTTGCGTAGTTAATTAATTTGTAATATTTATTCGGTCCCTCCGAGCGAGGGCAAATCTGTAATAAGTGTGTGTGGGTGGTGTGTATGTCTTCCAACCTCACTTCTTTCTTCCCTTTTACTTACCCGCTTTAATGGTTAGTATTAGGGCACGTTTAATTTAGCATACCTTATGCTATGCATGTGTGCATCCATGCATTTGTATTACATGCATTAGGCTCGGTACATCACGCTAACTGCATCAGTACTTCAATTCCGAACTGAATATGTGTTAATTGTGCATTTTCACATGACATGTCTAGGATTAGCCGAGCCTATCTTAGCGACATTTTGTATGCGATGCATTAGGCACTTCACATGGACTTGGATCATGCATGTTTGCTAACAAGTTCTTTGTTTTGGCACGGAGTACTATGTAAGTATTTCCGCTTTAGCATATCGCATGAGTGTGAATGTTACCATGACAGCATGCTTAACATGTGGCTAGATGCTTATGTGTTAAACTGTTTTGAATGCCTGTGGGTGAAGGCCGGATTGTTTGAGTTGGAAAAACTCGTTGAAATCCGTATTTTAGCCTACTTGCGAGTAGCAAATTCCAAAGCATTTTCAAACCAAACGGATATGCAATGTTTATTTCCAAATTAGGCAATCTAGTCTATACTTGTTTGCTGTGCGCATAACATAGTAATTCTAGGCTAATAAATGGAATAAGAACACGTAAAGTTTTCAAAAACGGATATCACGGTTAGTAGAGGCCGGTCTTCGGACCGGGCGAAAGGGGGTGCTCATAGCTGACCTTCCCCGATCGTACCCAAGCTCCCGAGCCGAGACAACTCCGGTGATGACGGACACGTGGCCTTCGGCACCGAGTCAGGGTTTCCTAAATTCTCCCATTTAAAAAATATTTAGGTGGCGACTCTGTATCTGGCAAAGCAGTCCATGTTTGGCACTACTTTTTCAAAAATCTGTTTCTCAAAACGATTTGCCAGATTTGGACTCTTTGGTTCAGATTAAGAACCGTGACACAAATCGAGTCCGAACTGTAGCACGAGGCCCCCTCCGCGGGCGCTGCTACAGTTTCTGGCGACTCTGCTGGGGAAATTTAGAGAGTTTGACTCGAACTCGTGATATCCTGTTTTGATCTCATTTATGTGTTTCTTTGCACTGCATGTGCATTGGTGCACCTAGGAACACAGTGTTTGCCATCTGCCATTCCTGAACGGTTTGCCGGAGGCTTGTCTTGTCAAGGCATGTCCATAAGGCTGACCGGCTATGGGCTCTGACAGTATGGGAACGCAAACCTCGGTTTTACCGGGGCACCCCTTTTCGACCATTCGACCTGGTGCATATTCGGATCCATAGTGACCATTCCAAGCTAGGACAGGTTGCTTACCCGATGCTAAGTTGTTTGAAACCGCTGTGTGCGTAGTGAAACCCTAGCTCCTGACAAAATAGGACAGGGAAACCCTACCCCAACATAGGATTGTTTTGTTCTCTTTTACTTGCTATGTGCTTTTAGAGTGTTGCTCTACAGGAACGCACATGTCAGTTTGCAAGTTTGAGTATCAAACCTGGGGACACCAGTATCAGTATCAGTTGTGAGAATCAGTTATCCGCGGGTATTGGTTCAGCTTTCGAGAACAGTGACTTCTGGGAACAGTGATCAGCCGTAGGGTACAGTTGTTTGGCTACACCCGTGATTGATCAGTTTGGGCTGAAATGCTGTCTGTTTTTCTTTCAGTTCAGAGAGTTGCAGAGTTGATACAGAATAGCCAGTGTCTCCCCCTTGCTGAGGCAAGATTTATGGCGGCACAAAGTTCAGAAGAAATTGTGGTTATGACAGCCGCACCGGAGCAGGGAACCACTCCGCAAAGTGAGGCCAGCATCAGTATGTCATATCCGCCCAGGATGCCCGTTGTGCACCCGGTCTGGACTCCCCAGTTATACCAGGCTCGTGAGCCCACCACCTTCGAATTGATGGGGATGATAGGCGACCTCCAAAGGTCTGTGGCAGACCTCGCCTATGGAATGTCGGCTTCACCGCCAGCGGCACCGTATGCCGGGAATTTTGTACCACAGGAGCCCCCGCTACTGGGGCGGATTGTGATAGAGCTCAGCCAGCCAGAGGTGGCTTCCGGCTATAGCCACGACATGCCAGCACCAACCCAGGCCCTCGATCAGGCTGAGGCCAAAGGAAAGGACAAGGCAAAGATAGACGCCGACCCCATTGAGCAACTGCTGTGGGCAGTCGAGGCTTTGAAGGCCAGAGGGATGAACAAGCAACAAACATCTGCAATAGTGACCAAAGCTGTAGATGATGCTTTCCCCGCTCTGATCAAAGGCAGTTCAAGCCAGACAGAAAACCGGGATGGGCCCCGTCATGCCCAGACAATTCCAGTAGCTCCCACCCCTGCACCGGGGAAGGTTCAAAAAGCCAAGGCAGCGCCAGCTGATCCTTTCGCCAGCGCATCTGGCAAGAATCCTCAAACTGCAAAGTACCTGCCCCGAGGGCGCAGGGTCTTTCACGACCTCCACATGCCTTTGTCTAGGGCATTGCTGATATTGGCGAAGAATGGGCATCTTAAGCCTTTGGAGTCCCGGCCACTCCCGAAGAATCTCCCCGCCACTCATGATGCTACCTTGTACTGCACGTACCATCAGCAGTCCGGTCACAGTACCGATGGATGTTCCCGCTTTCGTCATGAAGTGCAGGATTTGATTGATAACAAGGTTATCTTACCACCCACCTCAGGCAAGCCCGTCACCACTCAGTTGTTGGATTTCGAGGGCTCAGATACTGCGAGTATGTAAAGTGAACCGCCTGCGGGCAACATTTGGTGTAGTTTGGATGTAGCGTCTGGCACGCATTTTTGAGCATCGGTGAAACCGAGTTTTGTAAATCCTGGCTTGGATGTCGAGTCAGTCTTTTGTTTTGAGTCTGTCTCTTTGTCTTGAGTCAGTCTTTTTTGCTTAAGGGTCTGTCTGGTTGTATCGAGTCAGTCCCCGTTGTATATAATACCAGGTGATTCTGGGGTTGTTGTCCCGAACACCATTTTGTTTTGTAATTATTATCTGCTTTTTTTGTTTTGAGTCTGTTTCTGCCGAGGGGCCAGTTGCACCAACAGAGCCGATTGAAACAGCTGTTGCTATCTCAACCTTCATGCTTGCTTTCAGCATAAGGACCAGAGAATTTGAATGGGCTGACAGTACATCTCGCCTGCTCTCCTGTGTGCCCAAACTCATTGCATTAACCTAAATTTTTCAAAAAACAAACTTTTGAACACTGCGGTGATGAAAACGAAGAGGAAGGAATTCCTCGGGTTTTGCAAAATTTTGATCATTTTGAGAGAAAGAAAGGCGTGCTAAGCCTTTTTATGAATGAAATCATGCTTGTCGGCGTGAGTACTGAGAAGGACCCTGGCCTGATCCAGATTGGTTCCACACTATCTTCGGCGCGAGCGATTCGTCGCCTTCTTAAAAACTTTCAAAAGCAAATGTTTTACGCGGCCCTGCGAAGACCTGTGTGGAATCACTCTTGAGATTGCGCAGCCTAGGATCGCTCTCAGTCTCAAGATTCAACCTATTTGTCTTCCGAGTTTGAACCCGTTCAGAATGTTCAGAAAGTTCAACGGACAAACGCCATGGAGGCCCGTGTGACCAGTTTCGAAACAGCCCTCGAGCAGGAGGCACCAAAGCCGAATCAGAAGGAGTAGATCTCGTCGGAAGAAGCTCGTAGAGCAACCGGGATGGATTCTCCGCGAATCAGTGCAACAGCCGTTCTCCTAGATACAGAGAGGCTTCAATTTCAAAAAAACCATTTGGCATGGACTTGCTACACTTTTACCCTTTGAGAGGCTCGCTGGGCCGAAAACCTGGAAGGGCGGCCCAGGCAAAAGTTAGAGCAAGAGAAAAATACAACAAAAAAAGAGAAAAATACAAAAAGAAAGATTGAAAAAGAAGAAAAGAAAAAATAGAAAAGAAAAAGAAATGAAAAAGAAATAGAAAATGAAAAGAAGCTCGCAAGGTCGAAAACCCGCATTGGGCGCCTTGGCAAAAATAAGAGCCAAACAAAGTGAAGGTTAAAATACCCGAGTGGACCTTAACCGGAACTACGTAAGGCTTGATTCCCATGTTTGGGATACGTAGGCAACTTCATCATGAAGTCCAGCCCCCAACGCTTTCATAAGCGTCTCAGTCCATGCAATGGTTTCAATTTCGTTCCAAAGTCCAGTGGCCAACACCCTTCAAGGTGATTGTGTCCATATATGTGTTGTGACCGTCTTCGTCATCTCTGTGTCTAAGAGCTCGACCACCGCCAATGAAGACTGTCTGCGGATTGCTGCGGCACCATCCCAAACAAGGGGCAACTTTCCGTTGCCACAAGCCGTCGTGAGACGCCATTTAGACTAGGGGCAACTTTCCGTTGCCTCCCACCCTCCTTCAAACCAGGGGCAATTTTCCATTGCCTCCGAACCAAGGTTGCGCATCTCGAAGAGTAAGTTCCATGCTTGTTAAGCATCAGCTGTTTGAAAAATAGTTTTTGAAAATTTTTACTGAGATTGACTATTTTCTCGAAAACTATTTCATTTTCCAAAACTGGACCATTGTCTTGGACCCAAAAGGAAAATTTTCAGTGCTTGCGGCCTGACTCGCACGCTTTTCAAATCAAAAATTGAACAAGTACGTTAATCCGACTCTCATTTTGATCAAAACCGTTTTGGTAGAAAGCAAAAACGAAAGAATGGTTAAAATGATGAACTAGGGGCACAGTTGAGTCAGGCATTCTGTCTTTCCCCCGTCATCAACGTACTTGCCAGAAGAGCACGCTGCCCGCCGGAAGAAATAGCCGTGAGCTAACGATGTTGAGCATGAACCCACACCTTTCTATTTATCCATCAGTCACCCCGGGGAGGGATGAAAAATGAGAGATTGAAGAATAGAGAGGTGTAAGTTGAGAGAAAAGTGAGGAAAAGGGTTTTGAGAGAAAATCCGAGCTTGAGAGTCGAGTGATGTGAGGATCACAAATCAGAAAGGGTGGGAAAACAATACCCAGATTGAACTGGCTCCTCGTGGTCCGAGGTCTCCCATCTTCGTTTACGCGTCTGTGTGTCGTGTCTCTTTCATTCGACGGTCTCGTCTTTTGTTTTGAGTCTCTCCCGAGCGTGTCTCGTTGTGTTTAGGTCGTGTACCTCTTTGTTTGAGTCCTCCCCGCTGTGTTCAGTGTTGGGCTCGATATCCCGGTTTGAAAAACCCTCATTCGATTTCAAAAAAAATCGCTTATGCTCAGAATGCTGTGCCATTCTCTACATTTGAATGTGTTTTGACTCCAACCGGTTCCATCTTTGAGGTCCGTCCTGTCAGATTGGGCCGTTTGTTCAGAATTTGCCGTGTGCAGAATGAATCGAATGCTGTGTTATGGGCTGTGTGCAGATTAATCCCCAACAGAGTAAGGGCTGTGTGTTCAAGAATCAGGCAGTGGGTTGCTTGGGTTATTTTGCTGTTGGCTGTTTAGTTATCTGATTATTACAGTGCAAGTGTTCAATTTTCAGACAGCCAATCAGTTCCATTTACATTGAGGTGTAACATGATGAGATGCGATGCAATGCATGAAATGTGTAAATGCGAACACTTTTTCAGATAAAAAGTCTGTTTCATTTACTTAGCTTTTCAAATGTACAAGTTTTGGAAACAAAAATCTGCCTGCGGCAGTACAAGGTAATCTATCTACCAACCAAAAAGAAAAGTACAAGAAAGAAAGAAAAGATAGCAAAAATCTGCATCTATGTCCAGCGACTCCAAGGGCTGTCAGTCCGTCCTGGTCCTCTTCCTGGACGAAGGTCCAGGAGCATCATCAGCGTCGTCGTCAGAGCCCGAGCTAGAATCGCCTCCGGTCTCCCCCTCCGATGACCCTGCCTCCGCCTCTGACTCCTCGTCGTCATCATCGTCCGGGACTGGAGCTCGCGAGCTACTCCCGACGTGAGTACGCCCTCCCCTGGTACGGGGAAATATCCTGCCCTCCTCATCTCTCCCCCGAGCAGGGACAGAAGGTCTAGCTGGAGCACCTCCAGCCATGGGAATCTGGAAAGGAGGCTGAAAAGTACACAAAAGGGGAAATGCGTCAGTATGCCGTGAGCAGTTTAACAGTGCAGAATGCAGTGTGTGAGTACAGTGTAAGAATGTCGTGAGCAGTTTATCAATGCAGAATGCAGTGTGTGAGTACAGTGTAAGAATGCCGTGAGCAGTTGATCAGTGCAGAATGCAGTATATGAGTACAGTGTATGAATGCCGTGAGCAGTTTATCAGTACAGAGTTTAGTGCAGAATGCAGTGTATGCAGTGTTCAGATACTGTGAGATCAGTGTATCAGGTGTTGTGCCGTGCATCAGATTATGTAAAGCAGTGTATGAATGGTTTGAGGCCAGTGTCAGAAGGACATACCGGTATGCTGTAGATGGCTAGAAGGTCAAATGTCCGCTGGAGCATCCCCATCATCGAGGCATTCATCGCCAACGACTGACGGGTGTACTTAGAAGAAGCCTGCAAAAGTATCAGATGCATCAATATTCTGTGGAATATCAAGTAAACTGAAATGAATAACTGTACGAAGTGCAGTGATACATACCGGAGGTAGATCGGGGACATCAATGAGCTCGTGACCAGCCGGTGGAGGGGCGAAGGGGATCTGATAGGTCGACCCACCCTGCCCCTGGAAAGTCAGTACAGCGGGCAGGGCAGGCCAGCCAGCTCCTCGTCCTCCCCGCGCTCCACCCCTACCACGGACTCGGGCCCTCCTCGAAGATCCAGCCCCTGCTCCCGCTCCGGCTCCAGCCGCTGATGCTACAGGCCTGGCCCCCTCTGCTCGACGGCCGCTCAAGGGACGCATCAGGTACGTCCGCACGTACTCCTGATAGTCGCCGGTGCCTCGGAAGCCGGCCTCCTCCCAGCCGATGGAGTAATCATCCAGCTGCTCAGTGGTTAGCCCCTCAGTCTCCCTCATCTCTGCAGGAGGGTGAGCCGGGACTATCTGCTCAGGTAACCCGCGGGTCTGGCGTAGAAAACGCTCCCCCAGGTACCAAGCCCGACAGACCGGGCCCTCTAGCAAGATCCGGAAACGCGAGGTCTCCTCAGCACCAGGGAACCGACCCCGCATCGCCGACGGCAGCGAAGCCCATGGCCGCCATGTGATCTGAAAGTGACAGACAGTTTGTTATCTACTGTTATTGAAATATGCAGTGGGAAAGCGAAGCTAAATGAACTGAAAGTAAAGCATACCTCGGCCGGAGTGATGGTGTCGAAATATCGGCGGAAGAAGCCGAACGTCTCCCGTGGTCGCCGGGTGCATCTCCCGTCAAAGCGACTCGAGAACGGGACAGCCGGAGGAGGCTCCGCAACTGGCACAGGTGCAAGCCTAGGGAAGTAGGCATAAACCCACAACTGCAAAATAGATGTCAGTATGACTATCAGAAAAAGCAGAATATACAGAATGAAGCAGAAATGGCAGAGCCGTGTGTTGAGCCGTGTATTGTGTGCAGTGTACAGTGTGAGCAGTGTACAGTCAGTGTAAAGCAGAATGTATGTGTGTGCCGTGTGTACAGTATACAGCAAGTATAGAGCAGACTATAGTGTGAGCAGTGTACAGAGTACAGAAAGTACGAGACAGGAATGAAAAAAGCGGGGAAGAGATGTACCTCCCAAGCTCGCCAGTAACCTCCAAGCAGCTGGCCGCTGCCACGAGAAGCCGAGCTCATATAGCCGTACAGGGTGGCTAGAGCGGCGCCGCCCCAGTCATAGTGCAAGATGTCCCGGACGTCCACCAGTGCGCTGAGGAGACAGAGAGGCACGGTGTTCGCCCGGTCGGCGAAGATAGTAGTCCCGAACAGGAACATGAGGAAGCCGCGGGCATACCTCTCCACGTCCTCCTCGGTCATCTGCACCTCCTCCCCTAATGCGGGCTGGACCCTGAACTGTGCCTCGAACCAGGAGTATCGGACGAAGCCTGGACGAGCTAGCGGTGGCGCCTCCCCCAGTAGATGGACCTGAGCGGCGGTCCACTCATCCATGTCGGTGTCGAAGGGGATCGGATCACCCCCTACCCCGATGTCTGTGAGCATCGAGAAGTCATAAGGGGTCATCGTCATGTCCCCTGCAGCAGAAAAATGGAAAGAATCGGTGGTGTCCCACCACCTCTCCGCCAAAGCGGCGAGAAGAGGTCTGCATGTGGAGAGCCTAGAGAGCCCTCGGCAGAAGGTGCCGAAGCCCGCTCGGTCCACGATGCGCTGGACCGCATCAGGGAGCTCGTCATACCACTCCCGAGCACCAGTATTCCCATACCCGCGAATGGTATGGAAACCCTCCTGCAAACAGAAAATGACAATTGCAAGACAACATTCAAAATGCAGTTGTGAAAAGACAGATATGGCATGTATGCAAGTTTGTCAGATTCAGGCAAATACCGGGTGCCGGTGTGCTTACAGTAAAATACGTGTGCTGTGTCAGCGTGTTTGGGTGTTTCAGAACAGATGTAGCATGTGTGCAAATCTAACAGATTCAGACAAATACTGGGTACCAGTGTATGTGCAGTAGAATACAGTGGGTGCCGTGTGTTTGGGTGATTCAGGACTAGTGCAGTGTGTGTGCATGTGTCAGTCTCAAGCAGATATCAGTTGTATGTATGTTTACAGTCAACTACGGTCTACGGCATATCAGATTTCAGCAATTAGAGAATACAGCTAACTATGGCAGTTTTGTATCCTACATTACAGAAAGTAAAGCAGAAGATGAAGAGTTACCTCGGAAGTGCCGAATGAAAGGTGGGAGGTAGGCTCGCGTAGTAGTAGCTCAGGCGCCGCGTACCTCTCAAAGCTCCGGAACTGACGCAGGCCGTCTGGGGGCAGAACGTGGATCGCCGGCCGGTAGGTCGCCGGGTCGAACGGGCGCTCGCTCAGTGGTAAGAGCTCGACCCCGGGATCCATCTCGTGGTCCGGGGGAGTCCCGCCACGTGGAATGTCGTCCGCCATGTAGAGAGTGGTGTGAAAATGGCCGGAAAAGGGAAAACCGAGCCGGAATGCGAAGAGTCAACTGAAAAGTCAACTCCCGAGAGGGTCGGAAATGGCCGGGAAGGCCGGAATGTGAAAAGGCACGGAAATGAAGAGGAAAGTGAGGGGAACGAACCCCGAAAAGGCGAGAACGCCGAACGAGGCACCGAAACGAGAATGTGATCGGTGGAAAATGTCCGAAACGCGAAGAGGATCGCGAATCCGACGACGAAACGGGCGTAGAACGCGAAGAAACGGGCGAAAAATAAGAGAGAAGCACTCTAGGGAGAGAGAACAAAGGTTTTCGGCGGTGGAGAAGTGAGAAAATAGGGCATGAAGCCCTATTTTATAACACCCAAGGTGAAAAGACAAAACTGCCCCGCACCAGCAACTGTTTGCCGGTCGGCACTTTTTTGTGCCGGTCGGCACTTTTTTGTGCCGATGGAATTGTTTTTGTGCCGATGGCCAGCCGGTGGCCTCATCTTTCGGCCGGTGGGGTTCCCACAGCCTTGTTTAGGCCATTTGAGCTGTTTTGGGTCTTTATAGCTCAAGAAAGTGCAAGAAAGTGCATCTCCGACATTCAACCGGCCTCCGTTTTGACCGCGGGCCGTGTCTCCAGTGCGTGGCACTCGAATTCATGCAAGGTGTATCCTTTTTGTATCCTTTTAAATTCAAAAGTTGCCCCATGTGTGTTGCGCGAGTTCATCACACTACTTCTGTGCATTGCATCGCGCTGTCATGCGCCACACATTTGCATTGTTATGCACATGTTACATGCGTTGCAACACGCACCCCTTTGCATTGTCGTGCACATTTCTCATGCATCATCATTGCATTTCCATTCCATGCATTGTCATGCATTCCGGAATACGTGCGTTGTTGCGCATTTAAGCCCATTTACACTCCGTGTGGCATGCATGTCACACTTGGCATCGCACTGTTTTGTGCATTTCAAACTTCGCGCTGTTCTGCGCATCGCACTGTTTTGTGCATTTCAAACTTCGCGCTGTTCTGCGCATTGCACTGTTTTGTGCATTTCAAACTTCGCGCTGTTCTGCGCATTGCACTGTTTTGTGCATTTCAAACTTCGCGCTGTTCTGCGCATCGCACTGTTTTGTGCATTTCAAACTTCGCGCTGTTCTGCGCATCGCACTGTTTTGTGCATTTCAAACTTCGCGCTGTTCTGCGCATTGCACTGTTTTGTGCATTTCAAATCTCGCGCTGTTCTGCGCATTGCACTGTTTTGTGCACTTCAAAATTGTTCGCGCTGTTCTGCGCATTGCACTGTTTTGTGCATCTCAAACCTCGCGCTGTTCTGCGCATCGCACTGTTTTGTGCATTTCAAACTTCGCGCTGTTCTGCGCATTGCATTGTTTTGTGCATTTCAAACCTCGCGCTATTCTGCGCATTGCACTGTTTTGTGCATTTCAATTTCGCGTTGTTTTGCGCATCTCATTGCATTTTGCATGCATTACCATCGCACTGTCCTGTGCACTCGCGTTGCCTAACGCATTGCGCCATTTTGCGCATCATACTGTCGTGCAATACCGCCGGTCTGGCGAGACCTTAAACACACACGGTCTGGCGAGACCTTAAACACGCATGGTCTGGCGAGACCTTAAACACGTACGGTCTAGGAGACCTTAAATCCTTGGAAGGTGTAAGACCTTTAGTTCGCATTGTCGTACACTTCGAGAGCCGCGTGTTGTCGCGCATTCCATGCAACATGCATCACTTGCATCATTTGCATTTCAAAAAAAACAAAAACAAAAAAAAAACGTGCATAGTCATGCATACATTTTGCATTCCGGTCTAGGAGACCTTAAATCCTCTGAAGGTGCAATTCCTTCGGTGTTTGTCGTGCCCGAACGACTTTTCGGTGGTCTGGTAAAGCCACCTGTCTGTGCTTGCGATGAGTTCCTAGAAGACCAACTGGGACGGTGGAAACTAGAGTTCGAACGGCTTATGCCTAGAACGCAAAGGTTCGGGAGTTCCGAGACTAAAGTCTGGTTTAAATACCCAGAGGTTTACCCTCGGCTTGAAATCTGTATGGAAGCCCCATAGGTTGTGACGGCTTGTCTATGCCTCAGTTCTGGATACTGAACCAACCTAGTATACCGCCCTGTTGGTAAGATAGGGAAAGTTGCAATCATAGTCATTGCATCATAGTGCATTGTCATGCATTTCCATTGTAGCTCGCATGCATCCATTGCATTTTCCCCAGTAGGTCGCATTGCACTGCATTGTCATGCATGTTGTAAATATCCATTCCATTGCATATTTGTAGATATTGCATTGTAGATTGCATGCATTCATTGCATCACCTTCCGCCTTTGGCTTGCGCCTTTCCAGGTTGAGCTTGGTCTGGTATGTGCCCTTACTTTTCATGTTAAAACACAGTTCTGCATGTGTATCGCGCCGATTCCACGTTGATATGTTGGTTGAGGGTTGCGGCACCTTTTCTGTGTTACACATGGCTCGTACGTGTGCATGCCTTTCCTAGGCAAGATTTGGTTTGGCTTGCGTGCCATATCCATTGTATCCATATCCATTCCATTGCATATTTGTAGATATTGCATTGTAGATTGCATGCATTCATTGCATCACCTTCCGCCTTTGGCTTGCGCCTTTCCAGGTTGAGCTTGGTCCGGTATGTGCCCTTACTTTTCATGTTAAAACACAGTTCTGTATGTGTATCGCGCCGATTCCACGTTGATATGTTGGTTGAGGGTTGCGGCACCTTTTCTGTGTTACACATGGCTTGTATGTATGCATGCCTTTCCTAAGCAAGATTTGGTTTGGCCTGCGTGTCATATTCATCCATTACATTGTAGTGTAATTTTTGCATCCGACATTAGGATCGTAGTCCTTTCTCCAGCGGGTTGTTTCCCCACTTATGTCAATTCCACCCAATGCTTGTTCTTGCGTCTGTCTACAATACTCATAGTTTAGTTGACCGTTCTATGGTAGACAGACTTGTTACCTCCATCAATCTATTTGACATAGGTGTGGTTTCGAACCGTTCGTGATTGGATCACGATTCAAATGCTTTGCATGTAGCTTGCATTGTTTCAAATACATTGCATCTTCATTTGCATTGTTTATACATTGTTTTGTATATATTGCATGTCGTCTTGCATCCATTTTGCATTGTCATGCATGTTGCTAACAATATTGTACCTGTTAAGTTTGTTTTCTTTTCAGGCACGATATTGTATGTACGGTTCATTTGAAGCTGGTGCAACCAGACGAGCCGCACAGGTATTGTATCTCTCGAGTGAGACGTATTGAGAATTCCATAATTCTCTTACATCCTTTCTGTATTGTAGTGTAGTTTGGTTTGCTAGCTTAAAATTGTCGTATGTTTGCTTCATTACAGCTTTCTTTGCATGATCATAAGTATGCTCGGCTCCGTGCATTGTCTTGCATTTTGCCCCTGCCTTCGGGCGCATACCTTATTTTGTCTTGTATGATTGTCTAAGTCTTCGGCCTTGTCAAAAATGGGTCGTCTCTGGGCTTTGACATTCACTCCCGTCATTGTTATGACTTTCGAGTTCTGTCAAAGAGGGGCAACTGTAGACACCCCATTTTTGACCGTCCTCAAGACTTGGACGTCACCGTTTGAACACTCGGTGATTATCCTTGTTTGTGTTCGTTTGGAGTTCCCGGAGGCCTCGGCTCGCATGCCTTGCCTCAGGATCTCCGAACTCGACCGTTTAGTGTCTGGTTTTGCACCAAACACTTGCATCTTGCCTTGGAGGGGCAGAGTGGGGCTTGTAGACCATCCCCACCCATCACCGGCAGTGGCTAGATGCCACCGGCTGGTTTTTGCTGCCACCGGCAATATAGTTTGCCGGCCGGCACTCTTTGTTGCCGGTC
The DNA here is from genome assembly GCF_055761805.1 of Camellia sinensis. Taxonomy (NCBI): domain Eukaryota; kingdom Viridiplantae; phylum Streptophyta; class Magnoliopsida; order Ericales; family Theaceae; genus Camellia; species Camellia sinensis. Next base: position 5,883,490 of record NW_028128989.1, on the reverse strand, counting down.
AGCACTATTTGTTGCCGACCGGCACTCTTTTTGGCCAAGATGGCATTTTTTGCCGGCCGATTGCTATTCATCTGCTTTTGCAGATATTTTTAGACAGCTGTATAGCTTTTGCTCCCCTCATACACGTGTATGGAGGGATCTCCCTCTTGCAAAGCTTGTCTTGTAAGCTTTACAAGAGGCATATAGAGAGAAGCTCTCTCTAAGGCAAGAGAGAGAGCCTTTAGACATTTTTGAGGAGAGAAGACAGAGGAGAGCTCTGGTTTTTCCTAGGGTTAGGGTTAGATACACTCACCTATCTCTCTTTTCCTCTCATTTTGTACACTAGGTGTTTTGTGTCTCACTATTGCACACAAACACCTAGTGTTTCACCTTCCTCTTGGAGCTGAGGTTCTAAAGAGTGTGTTTTGAAGTTTTTGTCTTGGATTCAAGCTCAAGGAGGCCATTGGAGCATCTTTGTTGAAGAAGGCATCAAGGGTGAGATTCTAGTCCTTTTTTTTCCCCATTCTTGTATCAATTTTCTACTAGTCTTAGAGCTGTTTTTGTGATTATTGTATAACATAAAAAAGTTCTATTTTTAAGCCCTCTTTATTGTTTATTAAGAGTGTTTTGTTGTTTGAGGGGTGTTGACCACCCTTAGGCCTCAAAAGGCCTCATTTTGAGCCATTTTGTGCTAGCTCCGGGATTTTGGTGTTGAGGTCTCTTCACCACTGAAATCTTGAGGGATTTCAGTGGTGAAGATGATGCTTTGAAGTCCCAAGAAGGAGAGGGCCACCCCCTCTCCTTGTTGTCCTTGAAAAGGACCTATTTTGGCCTCTTAAGGAAGCCTATGCTTGAGTGTGTGTTGAGCATATTTGGTTTGTTTTTCATGCTTATATATCCATGATATAACATGATTTCAAGTTGGTTTTGGAACTCCATGCATGTTTAGCATAGTTGCCATGTAATGCCCTATTTGTGCCTTAACATGTTCTAGGTTGTTAGCCTTTGTTGGAGCATGTTTTAGGCTTGTATTTGTGAAGTTTATGTGCTTATTTTGCCATGTTTTAGCTCTGTCCATAATCGTTTGGGTTGATCTTTGCATGCATTATATAGCTCCTTTGTATTTGGGCTTGTTGGCCTTGAGTATGTGCATGTGTAGCATGCCATCTTTGCATTGTTTTGGTGATTTGGAATCATCCTACATGCTATTTCAGTCCCATTTCCATGCTTGTTTGATTACCTTGCATGCCTCTTTAATGCTTTGAAAGCATGTGTTGCAATGCTCCATGTTTTGGTCATGGTGTATGCCTTTGTATTTGGGCCACTTAGATGCCATCTAAGGAGTTCTTTGGCCTTGTTTTAACATGCTAAAAATCTGTTTTTAGTTGTTTAATGCACGCCATGTTTGGTCATGATAAGTGTAGTTCAATGCCTTATTGATTTGCCTTGAACACTTGGACTATTTGTTGCATGCTTGACTTGATTTATAACTTGATTTGGCATCATTTTATAACATGATTTTAGGGCTCATGTCGCATGCTAATTTGTCCATGTTTCCTTCTTTCAAGTGTGCTTGAATGTTGTTTGATTTATGCTTAAGTGTTGGTCCTTATGTGCATGTGTGTGTGCATGCCATTTAGCCCTCACCTTTTAGCACAATGGCTACTGTTTTAGGCCTATTTTAGAGCTGCCTAATTCATGTATAAGTCCATCTTGCCATCCATTTGCATTGCCCTATGTATGCTTGCATGATTGCATAAGTGCCTTGCCATGTCGTGTCGCATTCCTAGCTTGTATGCCTAGGTTGCATTGCATCTTGCATGCATGCCTTGTCCCTTGACTTGGGTGATAGGGATTGGGAGTTTTGTTTGATTGGTTTGCATTGCATTTGAAACCAAAGTTGCATACTTGGTTCTTTGGGCCATCATGCATGGAAATGCGTGATTGGTGGTCCAAGAACCGAGGCACATGTCCCTTTGAGTCATTACAATGATAAGAGACATGGTTGGTGCATACATGCCTTGAAATATGCTGCCATGCCTTGTTTTGCCCTCTGTTGCTGTGAGTTGCAGGTTCTGCAGGAATACTCTGCCGACCGGCAGTGTAATGTGCCGACCGGCACTATTTTCTCTGCCGACAGCTTCAACTTTGTGCCGATGGCCATACAACACTGCCGGTGGAAATTTCATCTAGCCGGTGATGATCCCCTCTGTCCGAGGATGTAGTCCTGAGGTTTTGACAACCTCCAGAGGAGGAAAGGGAGGAAAACAGAGGCAGCTTGCGCATGGCGGCGCGCTTCTCGAGACGTTTTACTGTTTTCCTAAATTAGTTAATTTGTTAATTAATTAATTTGTAATATTTAATTAGCTTGCGTAGTTAATTAATTTGTAATATTTATTCGGTCCCTCCGAGCGAGGGCAAATCTGTAATAAGTGTGTGTGGGTGGTGTGTATGTCTTCCAACCTCACTTCTTTCTTCCCTTTTACTTACCCGCTTTAATGGTTAGTATTAGGGCACGTTTAATTTAGCATACCTTATGCTATGCATGTGTGCATCCATGCATTTGTATTACATGCATTAGGCTCGGTACATCACGCTAACTGCATCAGTACTTCAATTCCGAACTGAATATGTGTTAATTGTGCATTTTCACATGACATGTCTAGGATTAGCCGAGCCTATCTTAGCGACATTTTGTATGCGATGCATTAGGCACTTCACATGGACTTGGATCATGCATGTTTGCTAACAAGTTCTTTGTTTTGGCACGGAGTACTATGTAAGTATTTCCGCTTTAGCATATCGCATGAGTGTGAATGTTACCATGACAGCATGCTTAACATGTGGCTAGATGCTTATGTGTTAAACTGTTTTGAATGCCTGTGGGTGAAGGCCGGATTGTTTGAGTTGGAAAAACTCGTTGAAATCCGTATTTTAGCCTACTTGCGAGTAGCAAATTCCAAAGCATTTTCAAACCAAACGGATATGCAATGTTTATTTCCAAATTAGGCAATCTAGTCTATACTTGTTTGCTGTGCGCATAACATAGTAATTCTAGGCTAATAAATGGAATAAGAACACGTAAAGTTTTCAAAAACGGATATCACGGTTAGTAGAGGCCGGTCTTCGGACCGGGCGAAAGGGGGTGCTCATAGCTGACCTTCCCCGATCGTACCCAAGCTCCCGAGCCGAGACAACTCCGGTGATGACGGACACGTGGCCTTCGGCACCGAGTCAGGGTTTCCTAAATTCTCCCATTTAAAAAATATTTAGGTGGCGACTCTGTATCTGGCAAAGCAGTCCATGTTTGGCACTACTTTTTCAAAAATCTGTTTCTCAAAACGATTTGCCAGATTTGGACTCTTTGGTTCAGATTAAGAACCGTGACACAAATCGAGTCCGAACTGTAGCACGAGGCCCCCTCCGCGGGCGCTGCTACAGCCACCAAGATGTTTGTTGAAAGACCTCAAAGAAACTGAGTGGTAAAGATTTTTGAAATAAATTTGAGTATATTTTAAGAAAAAAAAAACTGTTAAAATTAGAGTTTATGGTTTAAGAATTGAAGATCAAATTTGTTAGCAATCGTCCTTCTATTTGGAACCAACCATGGCTGTTCCCAAAGCAGTTAACCAACACCAGAGTACTATATCCCTTTGTGGATTTTGTTGCTTCGAATTTGTTGAGAAAATTGTGGGATAGTACACTTATACCCACCATTGGAGCACAAATTGCTCCAGCACTCACTGCTCTCTCAAAATTGGGTTTGGTTCTCTCTCTCTCTCTCTCTCTCTCTCTCTCTCTCTTGTGGGTTGAGAGGGAGGATTGAGATTGGAAATACTGTTTCAAAAAATTGCACATCAACTGTTTGATCAAATTCCTATAAGGCCATTTGAATTTGGTGTTGTAGGTATTGGAGGTGGGTGATTGATGGTGGGTGGGAGTATGAATTTCAAAATTGTATCAATTTTTTTCCTAGGTTTTTGCGATTCATAGACACAAATGGCATTCTTAGAAAACATGTATTCCTCCATTCCAAAACCTTCTTTTTACAACATGAGCTCTGAAAAAACCATGGTTTACAATAACTAACATAAGCAATTTTTTGAATGTTCATATATATATATATATATATATTTCATAATTTTTGTGATTCTCTATAAATTATTCAATTGGTTGTGGTTAGTAGTTAAAGTGCATATAGGAAATCATCTAGATTGTAGAAATTATTCAGCTTGTTTGGTTCTGGTTTTCATAAAACAGTTTTCAGAAAATTCTACCTTTTTATTTTCCGTATTTTAATGTTTTCAATGAATTTTGTTAACATTTTAAGCAATTTTTTTTTTTTTAAAAAAAATTTAGACACACCTAATGTAAATACACTTAAATGGTATAATATTTGTAAAAAAAATATTTAGAAAATACACTAAATACCAAAAAAAATACAAACAAAAAAATAAATAAAAATTCAGTACATTTTTTGTATTTTTGTGTATTTGTTAAGGAAAATGCCCCAGACCCCCAGTGGGGGTGACCCCCACCACCCCCATTGTTTTTTGATTGGTCCATAATATATATATATATATATATATATATATATATATATTTGTTTTCCACTTGCTTCTGATTGGTCCATAATATATATATATATATATATTTTTTCTTTTCCACTTGCTGCCCCCTACGTGGAGGTAGGGGTGCTGGGGGTCACCCCCACTGGGGGTCCCCAGTACGGTTGATTTATTAATTTTTTAAAATATTTTTTCACAAATATTTTACTATTTAGATACATCTAAGTAAGGTGCATCTAAAAAAGTAAAAAAATTGCATAAAATTTAAAAAATATTCACTAAAAACAAGAAAATAAGAAAAATAAAAAATTGAATTCAAATAACTGAAACCAAACACACTGATTGGTAATCTGATGAGAATTTATAAATCTAATAGTTGAAAACCTTTCTACTTGCTCATTGGTTTATGAATTGGCACTGCTTAGATGGTGAGGCCATCTTTTTGTAATTCCATGTTCTAGTTATGGCGTCATAGTTATGTATTTATGAGTCAAATTGTATTTTACTTTGCAGATACGTAATATTTAATTATTTTTTCCTCTAACCTTGCAAAAAGTTGAAACATTTTATGGGTCTGTTTGTTTTGGGTTATAGGGGATAAGATTGGATTAAAATAGATGTGGAGTCCATTAATATTGTGTTTGTTTGCAAAATGGAGAAAGAGATTTACAATACCTTGGGAGTATGATAAGCCTCTATGGATGGGATTAGTAGTCTCTGTGAGAGATGGCATTAGAAAAACAATCCATTGGGATTAGAGGGGGATTTACTATTTTACTCTCTATTATCCTACCTAATTGATTCACTCTACTTTATTAGTATAGTCTTTTCTCTATCTTTTTTTTTTTATAATTATTCCATCATTTTTTACTCCACAATTCTTTATATAAAATAATTTAATATAAAAATAATTTTTAATATAAAAATATAATAGTATAATAATATTTATACCAAAAAATATTATATTAAAAAAAATAGTACCAAAAAATATATATTTGTGAAATATAATTTTAATATTTATAAAATATTTTTTTAATATTAAAATATGTAATGCGTTTATTAGTCAGTATAAGCCCAAATTTGATAGTAATGCAACAAGGGTATTTATGAAATTTTATATGGTTAATTTCACTCCTATCTTTCAAAACAAATAGGAACTATTGCTAGTTCATTGGTTATCAAACAAGCACAATTTTTCTTAGTCCCCTCACTAACAATCTCCTCACTAATAATCTTCCCACTAATAATCCCAACCAATTTATCTCTGAAAACAAGCAGGCCCTATATATACATATAAACTATGTGTTCTATATAATCTATAATAGTTGTCCTTTTCTATTTGTTTCCTTATAGTGGCTTTGACTTTTATATTTGTTTGTTTGGTTCTAATAAAATTTGTGGCTACTACCAAAATAGGAAGGAGTTTGGGGAGCAACGACTTGCAGGTGAGCAAAACGAGAAGAAGATGGAAGAGCAGGGACAACATATTGCAAATATACAATCCATGATGTCATAGTACTTAAAGCACTGTCGTGGAGGACCGTCTATTTGGTACATATACATATATATATATATATATATATATATATATATATATATCTTAGAAAATTCAATTTATAAAAAAATAAATGTGAAAAAGTACCTGACAACGGATGATTTTTTTTTTTTGGGGGGGGGGATTATAAAATAGCCATCAAGTAGTTGAAGGAACGGCATGGGAGAGCTAACGGTATGTTGATAAGACATATGCTTAGAGAATTAGAGCAGAAAATGTGAAAACTTAACTAAAAACGGGTTGTTCGAGGAAAAAATTATGAAACAGTCACCAAACAGCCGAATGAATGGCACAAGCACCTTGCCTAAGCCTTTGTAGACTTGGGAGAGCTAACGTATGTTGATAGGACGTATGATTACAGAGCTAGCACAAAAAAATGTGAAAATGTAACCGAAAATGAGCCATTTGGTAGCAAAATTATGAACCAGTCGCCAAACAGCCCAAGAAACTACATCGACATCTCACCTAACTATAATCAAACTTTGGAGAGTTAATGACGTGTCTATAGGATGTACGGATAGAGAATTAGCGCAGAAAATATGAAAATATAGTTGAAAATGAGCCGTTTAGGGGCAAACTTTTTCAAGCAGCCACCAGACAACCCAAGAAACAACCTAGACACCTCACCTAACTATAATCAACCTTGTGAGAGCCGACACGTCTATAGGATGTGTGGATAGAGAATTAGCATAGAAAATGTGAAAATGTAATAAAAAACGAGCCGTTTGGGGGAAAAATTGTAAAGCAACCACCAAACAGCACAAGAAATAGAATGAACACCTCACCTAACTATAATCAAACTTGCGAGAGTCGACGGCACGTCTATAGGACGTATGGATAGAGAATTAGCACAGAATATGTGAAAATGTAACTGAAAATGAGCCATTTGGGGGCGAAATTTTAAACCAGCCACCAAATAGCCAAAGAAATAGCATAGGCACTTCATCTAACTATAATCAAACTTATGAGACCCGAAGGCGCGTCTATAGGATGTACCATTGGAGAATTAGAGAAAAAAATGTGAACAATTAACCGAAAATGGGTCGTTTAGGGGTGAAATTATAAAACAACCACCAGAGTTAGTGTCAGATTTGTTACTTTGGTGGTATGGTAGCAAGTTAAGCATTTGAGAAAACTAATCTGGGAAGCAATTCCACTTGCAGTCCTTTGGACTCTCTGGATTTCAAGAAATGGAAAATTTTCCAATAAAAAAGAACCTGTTTTGGCTGAGCTTGTGCTTGTGGAAAGTATAAGGATCAAAGTGGCAACATGGGTGAAGTTCTCAATTAATGGTTTTTTGTTTTGTTTGGATGGACTCAAGAATATCAAGGTGAAAGGTTGCATTAAATGAAGCTGTCCAAACCCTCCTAATCACTCCATCACTGTTGTGCCCTGTTTCATTTAGCTACTAATACTTGCTGCCCTCTCTTCGTAGTGTCCTGCATGTCTGTACATGTGGCTGGGTATGATTATTTTTGTGGTCTGTTTCAGAGCATCTGTTGTTTTTATTTTTATTTCTACTTAGTTGTACAGGTATGAGATGCTTTACTCTTTATGTTTTGTTGGCAGCCCACCGACCCCCGATGGTGTGTTTGCACATGATTGGGCACATATTTTGGTGCCAATCTATTTGGGATTGAATTGTGTTGCTATAATGCAAATTGTATCCATCACTTTGATGTATTATCAATATGTATTCTGGTTATCATCAATAAAATTATCTTCATTTTGCTGATCCAAAAAAAGAAAAAAGAAAAGCACGGTTGGTAAAGCTGATGGCTAGTCAATACAATGTCCGAATACATAATTAGTATTATACTTGTAAATTTGAAGAGTTATATAAGTGTATTCAATAAACACTAATTGTTATTTTATTTCTTTTTTTTACAGATGGATAGTGGAATCACTTGCTGTTGGATTTATTAGTTGTTTTATTTGGATGTTATGAAGTTTGCGTTGACTACTTTGTCTTAATTTGGATGTTATGATGTAATTTGCTTGAATGTTCATTTTGTTTGATAAGGATATACATACTTTGTGGAGTTACACTAGTTATTGTTGGATGTTTGGTGGAATTGTACAAGTTATAACTTTTGGATATTTTGTGGATATTGCACTATTTTATTGTATTAGGATGAAATTATTTGTAATAATGAATGGATATTTTCATTTTGTTAATTCGTAAATGTGTTGATGACAGGTTAGGTTAAGTTGTGAATGGAATTGTTACATTCAACAGGTTTCAACATGAACCGGGTTATATTTGTTGAACTAAAATTCAGATTTTGATAAAATAAGTATATAATGTGGAAAAAAATATTATGAAATTAGTGACAAAATTTTCCATTCCTAAAGAAGGTTTTTTCGTCTCTTATTTGGCTTAGGTGGAAGATTAATTTTGTCATAAATTCTTTATTTTGTCACTAAATGAATTTGTCATAACGAAAAATAGTCATATTTTGTCACTATTACCTTTAATGTGTGACGATTTTTTTTTTGACATTATTTCATCATTTTTAATGATGAATTTGTTTTTGTCTCTATTGGTAGCTTCTTTGACAAAAAAATTTTGTTTTTGTTTATATTAAACATGACAAAATTATTTTATCTCTATTTCTTATATTTATGACAAAATATTTTCATCTCTAATTTCTTTCTTTAATGACAAAATATTTTGTTGCTAATTACTTACAAGTATGTTTTCAACAGAGTGTATTGGAGACCAAAAAATTCGTCACAAGTTTATTATTTTTAATGATGAATTTGTTTGTCTCTATTAGCAGCTTCTTGGACAAAAAAATTTCGTTTTTGTTTATGTTAAACGTGACAAAATTATTTTGTCTTTATTTCTTATATTTATGACAAAATATTTTTGTCTCTAATTTATTCCGTTAATGACAAAATATTTTGTCACTAATTACTTACAAGTATGTTCCCAACAGAATGTATTGGAGATAAAAAAATTCGTCACAAATTTATAATTTTCAATGACGAATTTGTTTTTTCGTCTCTAAGACCCTTTAGCGACGACGCTTTGGCGACAAAATGGGTAACGAAAAATTTTCGTCGTAATTAGTTTGAGTGACAAAATATATACATTTTGGGACAAATTTTTTTCGTCTTTAAATCCCAAATTTGTTGTAGTGTGTATAGTTAGTTAATTTGCAATTAATTAGTTAATGTGTTAGCTAATTTAATTCATCGTTGTAAATTCTTAATTAGCTTAGCTTAGCTAATATTCAATTTGATTATGTAATAATTAGTCTAATTAGATTATTAGATTAGTTAGAATAGCTTAGCGTAGCTAGCTTGTATTATTCATTCGGACCCTCCGTCGAGAGGGCAAATTTTGTAATAAGTGTGCATGAGTGTGTGAATGTCTTCCAACCCCACATCTTTCTCCCTTTTACATAACCGCTTACAATGGTTAGTTCTAGGTCATGTTTTGATTAGCATCCTTATACTGCATTGTATTTCAATACATTTACTTGAATACGTGTTCAACAGCATGTTATCAAGTTGCATTTCATATGCTACCTTAGAATAGCCGAGCCTATTTTAGTTGCATTTTTGCATGTGTTGCATTAGGCATTCTTGACATAGCTAGCATCATGCATGATTTCTAACTAGTTGTTGTTTTGGCTCGGAGTACACTGTAAGTGTTTATGCTTCAGTATCTTGCATGTGTGTGAGTGTTAACATGATAGCATGCTTGCCATGAGGCTATCTGCTTAAATGATATAACTACCTGAATGCCTGTGGGTGAAGATTGGATTGCTTGAATTGGAATAATTCATTGAAATGTGAGTTTTAAGCCCACTTGAGAGTGGCAAAATCATGTTTTTTAAGCCCACTTGAGGGTGGTAAATCCACGTCTTATCCTACTTGCGAGTAGCACCTTCGAACCATTTTCAAACAAACATGAGATGTTTTGTTCCAACTTAGGCGATCTAGTCTATACTTGTATGTTGTGCGCATCACGTAGTAAGCTAGCTAATAAACCGGAATAAGAACACGTGTTTTCAAAAACAAAATATCAAGCTTAGTAAAGGCCGATCTTTTTGATCGGGCGAGCAGGGGTGCTCATTGCATGACCTTCCCCTCTCGTACCCAAGTGTAGACACCCCATTTTTGACCGTCCTCAAGACTTGGACGTCACCGTTTGAACACCCGGTGATCATCCATGTTTGTGTTCGTTTGGAGTTCCCGGAGGTCTTGGCTACGCGCCTTGCCTCAGGATCTTCGAACTCGACTGTTTAGTGTCTGTTTTTCCACCAAACACTTGTGTTTTGCCTTGGAGGGGCAGGGAATGCCTTGTGAGGCATTCCCACACATCACCGGCCATGGCTAGAGGCCACCGGCTGGTGTTTTGTTGCCATCGGCAATGTGTACTGCCGGTCAGCACTATTTGTTGCCGGTCGGCAGTCCATTTTGTCAAAATGGCAATTTTGAGCAGCCGACTACTGTTCATCTGCTTTTGCAGATATTTTAATACAGCTGTATGGCATTTTGTTCCCCTCTATACACGTGAATGGAGGGATGGCTTCCTTGTTAGCTTACCTTGTAAGCTTTACAAGATTGGCTCCTCTATAAGAGGAGCCCTCCCCTCTTGGCTTTAGGGTTAGACATTTTAGAGACAAAAAATATAGAGGAGAGCTCTGGTTCTAGGGTTAGTATAGTTGTAGCTATTCTATCTCTCTTTTCCTCTCTTTTGTGTTCTAGGTGTGTTTGTCCATACTATTGCACACAAACACATAGTGTTACACCTTCCCTTGGCTACTGAGATTCTAAGAGGTTGTTCTTGAGGTTCTTGGGTGGTTTTGAGCTTGGAGGAGCAGCTGGTCCACCATTGTTGAAGAGGTCTTCAAGGGTAACAATCTTGCCCTTTTATTCCCCATTCTTGCATACTATTTTTTCCTATTTTAGAACTGTTTTTGTGCTTAGTGTATAACATAAAAAAGTTCTATTTTTGGGCCCTCTAAATAGTTTGTTTAGAGTGTTTTGTGGTTTGGAGGTGTTTGACCCCTCTTAGGCCTTGAGAGGCCCCATTTTGTGCTATTTTGAGTGAGCTCCGGGACCTTGGTGTTTGGGCCTCCTCACCATTGAACTCTTGAGGGATTTCAGAGGTGAAGATGGTGCCTTGAGGTTCTAGGGAGGAGAGGGCCACCCCCTCTCCTTGTTGTCCTTGAAAAGGACCATTTTTGGCCTCTTGAGGGAGCACCTAGCTAAGCTTCATGTTGACCATGCCTTGGCTATTTATTTTGATTATAATGTCATAATATGCCTCTGTTTTTAATTGGTTTTGGTACACCATGCATGCTTAGCATACATACCTTGTAATGCCATGTTTAGGCCTTAACATGCCTTAGGTTGTAAACCATTGTCCTAGCATGTTTTAGGTCTAGCTTTGTGAAGCTTTTGTGCTTATTTTGCCATGCTTGAGGTCTGTCCATAGTGGTTTGGGTCGGCCATGGCATGCATTGTATAGCCCCTTTGCATTTTTGGTTTGTTGGCCTTAAGTGTGTGAGTGTGTAGCATGCATTACTTGCCTTATTTTGATGGTTTGGCACCATTTATGGCATCATTTCAGTCCCTTTGACATGCTTGTATGCTTGCCTTGGACACCTCTTTAATGCTTTGAAGCTTGTGTAGCATGCTCCATGTTTTGGCATTTGTGCATGCCTTTGAATTTAGGTCATTTGGATGCCATCTAAGTGATCTTTAGGCCTTGTCTTAACATGCTAAAATTCTGTTTTTAGTCATTTAATTCATGCCATGTGTGGTTGCACTAAGTGTAGTTCAATGCTCCTTTGGTGGGCCTTAGGAATTGGACCATATTTGCATACATGTGTGCGTGTGTTTTGGGCCTCATTTCCTTGGCTTTGGCCACTGTTTTAGGCCTAGTTAGGATTGCCCAAATCATGTTTAAGTCCATCCCTTTGTTTGTTGCATGTACTCCTTGTATGTTGTAGCATATTGGTGAGTTGTTGCATAATGGAACTTGCATGATGGAATGAAGTCACATGTTTGTTTACATGCTTAAACACCCACATTGTGCCTTGCATACTTGTTTGTTGCATTACCTCATGCCTTGCACGTCTTGTATGCTTGTTTGCATTACCATGTTGCATGCCTAGTCAACATGCTTAGGTTGTATTGCATGCATGCCTTGCCTCTTGATCATCCATGATTGAGGTTGAGTTCCTCATTTGTTTGTTGGTTTGCATTGCATTTTGACATCAACATGCATAAATTGGCCCCTTGGGCCATCACGCATGGAAATGCGCGATTGATGGTCCGAGAACCAAGGAGCATGTCCCTTTGAGTCACTAACATGATAAGGGACATGATTGGTGCATACATTGCTTGAATTGCATTGCCATGCTCTGCCTTGCCCTCTGTTGCTGTCAATTGCAGATTGTGCAGGAGCTTTCTGCCGACCGGCAGTGTCCAATGCCGACCGGCAATCCTTCCTAGGCCGATAGCTTCACCAACGGCCGGTGACCACATACCACTGCCGGTGGACATCTCCTCCAGCCGATGGTGTTCCACAGTGTTCAGGGGACCTGTCCCAGAACTTTGGAAATTTCAGAGAAGCAAAGCAGGGAAAACAGAGGCAGCCTAGGCATGGCAGTGCACTTCCGAACACGACCGAGCACGGATTGCATCGAGCTCCCTTCCCGAGGCAGTTTACTATTTTTCCTAGCTTAGTTAGTTTGTTAACTAATTAGGTAATTTGTAATAATTAATTAGCTAGGATAGTTAATTCATTATTCAATTTGTATTATTCTTTTGGTCCCTCCGAGTGAGGGAGAATCTGTAATAAGTGTGGGTGAGTGTGTGCATGTCTTCCAACCCCACGTCTTTCTTCCCTTTTACTTACCTGCTTTGATGGTTAGTAATAGGTCATGTTTAAATTAGCATACCTTATGCTATGCATGCGTGCATCCATACATTTGTCTTGCATGCACCGGGCTCGGTACATCATGCTAACTGCATTTGTACTTCAATTCCAAATTGAATACGTGCATCAATTGACTGCATTTCACATGCCATGCTTAGGTTAGCCGAGCCTATTCTAATTGCATCCTATATGTGTTACATTAGTCAAATTTGACATGAACTAGGACCATGCATGTTGGCTAACTAGTTTATTGTTTTGGCACGGAGTACGATGTAAGTATTTATGCTTTAGCATCCTCGCATGTGTGTGAATGCTATCATGACAACATGTTTACCATGTGGCTAGATGCTTATGTGATAAACTGTTTGGATGCCTGTGGGTGAAGGTTGGATTGCCTGAGTTGGAAAAACTCATTGAAATCCGTGTTTTAGCCTACTTGCGAGTAGCAAATTCTAAAATGTTTTTTTTCAAAGACAAACGGATATGCAATGCTTATTTCCAAATTAGGCAATCTAGTCTATACTTGTTTGCTGTGTGCATAACATAGTAATGCTAGGCTAATAAATGGAATAAGAACACATAACGTTTTCAAAAACAGATATCACGGTTAGTAGAGGCCAATCTTCGGATCGGGAGAGAGGGGGCGCTCATAGTTGACCTTCCCCAATCGTACCCAAGTTCCCGAGCCGAGGCAACTTTGGTGATGACGGACACGTGGCCTTTGGCACCGAGTCAGGGTTTTCTAAATTCCCCCATTTTAAAATATTTAGGTGGCGACTCTGCATTTGACAAAGCAGTCCATGTTTGGCACTTCTTTTCAAAAATCTATTTCTCAAAACGATTTGCCGGATTTGGACTCTTTGGTTCAGATTAAGAACCGTGACACAAATCGAGTCCGAACTGTAGCGAGGGCCCCCCCCACGGGCGCGTCTACAGTTTCTGGCGACTCTGCTGGGGATGATTTAGAGAGCTTGACTCAAACTCATGATATCCTGTTTTGATCTCATTTATGTGTCTCTTTGCATTGCATGTGCATTGGTGCGCTTAGGACACCGTGTTTGCCATCTGCCATTCTTGAACGGTTTGCCGGAGGCTTGTCTTGTCAAGGCATGACCATAAGGCTGACCGGTTATGGGCTCTGACAGCATGGGAACACAAACCCCGGTTTTACCGGGGCACCCTTTTTGACCATTCGACCTAGTGCATATTCGGATCCATAGTGGCCATTCCAAGCCAGGATAGGTTGCTTACCCGTTTATAGGTTGTTTGAAACCGCTGCGTGCATAGTGGAACCCTAGCTCCTGACAAAGTAGGACAGGGAAACCCTACCCCAACATAGGGGTGTTTTGGCTCTCTTTACTTGCTATGTGCTTTTAGAGTGTATCTCTACAGGAACGTACATATCAGTTTGCAAGATTGAGTATTAGACCCAAGGGCACCAGTATCAGTGTTACTGAGAATCAGTTATCTACGGGTATCATGGTTCAGTTTCGGGGACAGTGATTTCTGGGGAACAGTGATCAGCAGTAGAGTACAGTTGTTCCGCTACACCCGTGTTTGATCCATTTGGGCTGAAATGCTGCTTGTTGTCTCTTTCAGTTCGGACAGCTGGTACAGAATAGCTAGTGCTCCCCCTTGCTGAGACAGGACTTATGACGACGCAGAATTTAGAAGAGATCGTGGTTATGACAGCTGCATTAGATCAAGGAATCGCTCTGCAAAGTGAGACCAACATTGACATGTCACATCCACCCAGGTCGCCTGTTGCGCACCCGGTCTGGCCCCCCAGCTATATCAGGCTCGCGAGCCTACTACATTTGAACTAATGGGGATGATAGGTGATCTCCAGAGGTCTGTGGCGGATTTCGCCTACGGAATGTCAGCTTCACCTCCAACCGCACCATATGCCGGGAGTTTTGTACCCCAAGAGCCCCCGTTGTTGGGGCGAATTGTGATTGAACTTAGCCAACCAGAGATGGCCTCCAGCTATAGTAATGACATACCAACATCAACCCAAACCCTCGATCAGGCTGAGGCCAGAGGAAAAGACAAAGTGAAGGCAGATGCCGATCCTATTGAACAACTGCTGCGGGCAGTCAAGGCTTTGAAAGCCAGGGGAATGAACAAGCAACAGATATTCGCAGTCGTGGCAAACACCGTGGAGGATGCTTTCCCCACTCCACCTGAGGATAGTTCAAGCCAGTCAGAAAATCGGGATAGGCCCCGTCATGCCAGAACAGTTCCTCCTATTCCCAACCCTGCACCGGGAAAGGATCAGAAAGCCAAGGTGGCGCCTGCCGACCCTTTCGCTTGTGCGTCTAGTAAGAACGCTCAAACTTCAAAATACCTGCCCCGAGGGCGCAGGGTCTTTCACGCTCTCTACATGCCTCTGTCTAAGGCACTTTAGATCCTTGCCGAGAGGGGACACCTTAAACCCTTGGAGCCTTGGCCTCTCCCGAAGAATCTCCCTGCTATGCATGATGCTGCTCAGTACTGCGCGTACCACCAGCAGACAGGCCATGCAACCGACAATTGTTTCCGCCTCCGTCATGAGGTGCAAGATTTGATCGACAACGAGGTTATCCTCCCGCCCACCTCAGCCAAGTCCGTTACCACCCAGTTATTGGATTTTGAGGACACAGATATTGCAAGTATGTAATCAGAAAGTGAACCACCTGCGGGCGACATTCGGTATATTTTGGATGTGGCATTTGGCACGCATTTTTGAGCATCGGTGAACGCTAGTTTTGTAAATTCTGGCTTAGGTATCGAGTCAGTCTTTTGTTTTGAGTCTGTCTCTTTGTCTTGAGTCAGTGTTTTTGCTTAAGGATCTGTCTTGTTGTATCGAGTCAGTCCCCTTTGTATAGAATACCAGGTGATTCCGGGGTTGTTGCCTCAAACATCGTTTTGTCTTGTAATTACCCGTTTTTGTTTTTGAGTCTGTTTCTGCCGAGGGGCCAGTTATACCAACAAATCTGAATGAAACAGCTGTGGCTATCTCATTTTCATGCTTGCTTTCAGTATAAGTTAGTTGTGCCAGAGGACTTGAATGGGCTGACAGTACATCTCGCCTGCTCTCCTGCGCGCCAAACTCATTGCATTAGCTTAAGTTTTTCAAAAACCCCTTTTGAACACTGCGGTGATAAAAACAAAGAAGAAGGAATTCCTCGGGTTTTGCAAAATTTTGATCATTATGAGAGAAAGAGAAGCATGCTAAGCCCTTAATGAATGAAACCATGCTTGTCAGCGTGAGTACTGGGAAGGACCCTGGCTTGATCCAGATTGGTTCCACACTATCTTCGACACGAGCGATTCGTCGCTTTCTTAAAAACTTTCAAAAACAAATGTTTTACATGGCCCTGTGAAGACCTGTGTGGAACAGCTCTTGAGATTGTGCAGCCTAGGATCGCTCTCAGCCTCAAGATTCGACCTGTTTGTTTTGAACCACGAACTCATCTGGAACATCCAACGGTCAACTATCGGAGGAGGCCCGCGTGGCCAGTTCTGAAGCAGCCCTCGAGCAAGAGGCACCAAAGCCGAATCAGAAGGATTAGATCTCGCCGGAAGAAGCTTGTGGAACAACCGGGATGGATTCTTCTACAAATCATTGCAACAGCCGTTCTCCTAGATACAGAGAGGCTTCAACTTCAGAAACCATTTGACATGGACTTGTTACAATTTTACCCTTTGAAAGGCTCGCTGGGCCAAAAACCTGGAAGGGCGACCCAGGCAAAAGTTAGAGCAAGAGAAAAATACAAAAAAGCAAAAAGATACAAAAAAAGAAAAGAAAAGAAAAGAAAAAAATGCGAAAAAGAAAAGAAAAGAAATGAACAAAAGAAAATGAAAAGAAGCTCGCAAGGTCGAAAACCCGCATCGGGTACCTTGGCAAAAGTTAGAGCCTGAAAAGTGAAGGTTAAAATACCCGAGTGTACCTTAACCGAAACTACGTAAGGCTTGATTCCCATGTTTGGGATACGTAGGCAACTTCATTCTGAAGTCCAGCCCCTAACGCTTTCATAGTGTCTCGGTCCATGCAATGGTTTCGATTTCATCCCAAAGTCTAGTCGCCAACGCCTTCCAAGGTGATTGTGTCCATATATTTGTTATAACCGTCTTCGTCATCTCTGTGTCCAAGAGTTCGACCACCACCAATGAAAACTGTTTGCGGACTGCTGCGGCACCATCCAAACAAGGGGCAACTTTCCGTTGCCACGAGTCGTCGTGAGCCGCCATTCAAACCAGGGGCAACTTTCCGTTGCCGTGCGGCGTTCTTCAAGCCAGGGGCAATTTTCCATTGCCTCCGATCCGAGGTTGCGCATCTCAAAGAGTAAGTTCCATGCTCGTTGAGCATCAGCCGTTTGCAAAAATAGTTTTTGAAAATTTTTACAGAGGTTGACTATTTTCTCGAAAACTATTTCGTTTTCCAAAACTGGACCATTTTCTTGGACCCAAAAAGGAAAATTTTCAGTGCTTGCAGCCTGACTTGCATGGTTTTCAAATAAAAAATCGAACAAGTACGTTAATCCGACTCTCATCTTGATCAAAACTGTTTTAGTAGAAAACCAAAACGAAAAAATGGTCAAAATGATGAACTAGGGGCACAGTTGAGTCAGGTGTTCTGTCTTTCCCCTGTCGTCGACGTACTTGCCAGGAGGGCACTCTACCCACCAGAAGAAATTGCTGTGAGCTAACGGCATCGGGCATGAACCCGCAACTTCCTATTCATTCATTAATCACCTTGGGGAGGGACGAAAAATGAGAGAATAAAGAATAGAGAGATGTACGAGGAGAGAAAAGTGAGAATAGGGTTTTGAGAGAAAAATCGAGCTTGAGTGCCAGAGTGATGTGAGAATCACAAATGAGAAAAGGGTAGGAAACAATACCCAGAGAAATTGGCTCCTCGTGATCTGAGGTCCCCCGTCATCGTTAACGCGTCTGTATGTCGTGTCTTTTGTTTTGTTTACTTCAACCTTTGTTTTAGGTCTCTTCCGAGCGTGTCTCGTTGTGTTTAGGTTGTGTACCCTTTTTGTTTGAGTCCTCCTCGCTGTATTCAGTTGTAGGCTCGATACCCCGGTTGAAAAACCTTATTTAATTTCAAAAATCGTTTATGCTTAGAGTGCTGTGCCATTCTCTACATTTGGGCGAACCAAAAGAAGGAAGGGAAAATTTAGGGCATCCGAGCATGTTTCAACCCTAGCCGGTTTCACCTTTGAAGGCCGTCTTGTCAGATTGGGCTGTTTTGTGTAAAGTTTGCCGTGTGCAGAATAAACCAAGTGTTGGGTTATGGGCTGTATGTAGATTAATCCTCAGCAGAGTATGGGCCGTGTGTTCAGGTTAAGCAGTGGTTTGTGTGGGTTACTTTGCTGTTACTTGGTTTGGTTATCTTGTTATTACAATGCAAGTGTTCAACATTCAAACCACAGATCAATTCCATTTACATTGAGGTGTAACATGATGTGATGCGATGCAATACATGAGATATGTAAATGTAACACTTTTTAAACAAAAAGTTTGTTCATTTCATAATCTTTTTTAAGTACAAAGTTTTGAGGAAAACAAAAATCTGCCTGCGGTAGTACAAGGTAATCTAACTACCAGCGAAGAGAAAAAAAAAGAAAGAGAAAACAAAAGAAAAAGCACAAAAAAGAAGAAGAAAAGCAGCAATCTGGGTCATCCTCAATAGTCTCGGGCTCGGAGATCTGCCCTCGCCCTCTTCTTGGGCGAAGGTCCAGGGGCATCATCATCAGCGTCGCCATCTGAGCCTGAGTCTGAGTCGTCTCCAGCCTCCTCAGATGACCCGGCCTCTGCCTCTGCCTCGGACTCATCATCGTCATCGTCATCATCATCAGGGGTCGGCGCCCGAGAACTACTCCCGATATGAGTACGCCCTCCCCTGGTACGGGGATGTGTAGTGTCTCCATGCCCTCCTCGAGCAGGAATAGAAGGCCCAGCTGAAGCACCGCCCACCGGAAGGATCTGGAAGGGAGGCTGAAAAGCACAAAAGGCAAATACATCAGAATACTATGAGCAGTGTATCAGTGCAGAATGCGGTGTATAGTGTGTGAATACCGTGAGCAATTTATCAGTGTAGAATGCAGTGTATGAGTACAATGTGTGAATGCCGGGAGCAGTGTATCAGAGTAGAGTACAGTGCATAATGCAGTGTATGCAGTGTATCAGATGCTGTGAGATCAGCGTGTCAGGTGTTGTGTCGTGCATCAGATTATGTGAAGCAGTGTATGAATGGTTTGAGGCCATTGTCAGAAGAACATACTGGAATGCTATAGAGGGCCAGAAGGTCGAAGGTCCACTGCAGCATCCCCATCATGGAGGCATTCAACTCCACGGACTGTCGGGTGTACCCGGAGGACACCTGCAAGAGTATAAGATATATCAGTATTCCGCGGAATGTCAAATAAACTGAAATGAAATGCCAGATGCAAGATGCAAAATGAAGTAATACATACCGGAGGCAAGTCGGGGATGCCGGCTAACTCATGACCAGCCGGGGGAGGAGCAAAGGGGATCTGGTAGGTCGCCCCATCCTGCCCTCTATATGACAGTACAGTGGGCAGGGCGGGCCAGCCAGTCCCCTGTCCCCCCCGAGCTCCGCTCCTGCCATGCCCTCGAGCCCTCCTCGATGTGCCTGCTCTAGCCCTAGCCCCCGCTCCAGCTACTGGCGCCGCTGGACTCTCCCCCTCAGCTCGGTGACCACCGCTCAAGGGTCGCATAATATAGGTCCGGACGTACTCTGTGTAGTCGCCCTCGCCTCTGTGATGCTCCTCACCCCAGCCGGTGGTGTACTCCCTCATCTCCCTGGCGGTGAACCTCTCTGTATCTCTCATGTGGGCAGGAGGTGGACCCGACACTATCTGCTCCGATAAACCTAGGGTCTGACGCAAGAAATGCTCGCCCAGGTACCAAGCCCGACAGACCGGGCCCTCCAACAAGATCCGACAACGGGCAGTCTCCCCTGAGCCCTCATAGTGATCCCTCACCACGGCCGGCAACGGAGCCCAGGGCTGCCAGTTGATCTGAAAATGAAATGCAGTTTATTATCTATCTGTTATTGAAAACATACGATGCGAAGCAAAGCCAAAAAATAAACTCTAAAGTTGAACATACCTCCGCGGCGGTGATGGTGTCGAAGTATCGGCGGAAGAAAATAAGAGACTCCCGTGGCCTCCGCACGCATCGCACATCGAAGCGATAAGAGAAGGGGACGCCGAATGGGATCTCCTTGTCGGGCACTGGGGCAAGCCTAGGGAAGTAGGCATACACCCACAACTGCAGAACAGATATCAGTACGACTATCAGATAAGGCAGAATACAGAATAAAGCAGAAATGGCAGAACCGTGTGTTGTGCAGTGTATTGTGCAGAGTGTACAGTGTGAGTAGTGTGCAATCAGTGTAAAGCAGAGTATATGTGTGCCGGGTGTGCAGTGTACAGTCAGTGTGGGGCAGTGTACAGTATATGTGCAGTGTGCAGAATACAAAAAGCAGGAAGCAGAAATGTAAAAAGGGAAGAAGACGTACCTCCCAAGCTTGCCAGTAGCCACCAAGGAGCTGTCCGCTGAGGTGGGAAGAAGAGCTCATATAACCGTACAAAGTGGCCAGAGCAGCGCCACCCCAGTCATAATGACGGATCTGCCTGACGTCTACCAGCGCGCTCAACAGGCATAAGGGCACGGTGTTCGCCCGATCGGCGAAAAGAGTCGTCCCGAAGAGGAATATGATAAAGCCCTGCGCATACTGGTCCACCTCCTTTGGAGACATCTACGCCTCCTCTGCCAAGGCCGGCTGGACCCGAAAGTGGCTCTCAAACCACGAGTACCTAACGAACCCCACTCGAGCGAGGGGAGGCTGAGTGCCAAGCAAGTACAGTTGGGCAGCGTCCCACTCGTCCATATCCGTGTCAAAGGGGATCGGATCACCCCCTACCCCAATGCCAGTAAGCATCGAGAAGTCGTAAGGGGTCATCGTTATGTCCCCTGCGACGGAGAAGTGGAAGGAGTCGGTGGTATCCCACCACCTCTCCGCCAGAGCAGCGAGCAAGGGCCTGCAAGTAGTCAGTCGAGAGAGGCCCCTGCAGAAGATGCCAAAGCCGGCCTCGTCGATGATGTCACGAACCGTATCTGGCAGCTCGAGGTACCAGTCCCGAGCGCCGGTGTTCCCATACCCGCGGATGGTATGGGAATCCCCCTGTAATCAAAAACAACAATTGCAAGGCAATATTCAAAATGCAGTTCTAAGAAGCATATAGGTATACAGCATGTGTGCATGTTTTCAGATTCAAACAAATACCGGGTGCCGGTGCACTCAGAGTGAACTACAACGTGTGATGTGTCAGCGTGTTTGGGTGGTTCAGGGAAGATGTAGCATGCGTGCAAGTTTTAACAGATTCAAACAAATACCGGGTGCCGGTGTGCTCGCCAGTGAACTACAGCGTGTGATGTGTCAGCGTGTTTGGGTGGTTTAGGGCAGATGTAGCATGCGTGCAAGTTTTAACAGATTCAAACAAATACCGGGTGCCGATGCACTCAGAGTGAACTACAACGTGTGATGTGTCAGCGTGTTTGGGTGGTTCAGGGCAGATGTAGCATGCGTGCAAGTTTTAACAGATTCAAACAAATACCGGGTGCCGGTGTGCTTACAGTGAACTACGACGTGTGATGCGTCAGTGTATTCGAGTGGTCCAGGACAAATACGGCATGCGTGCATGTTTTCAGACTCAAGCCAATAACGGGTACCAGTGTGTATGCAGTGAAATACAGTGTGCGCCGTGTGTTCGGGTGATTCGGGGTCAGTGCAGTGTGTGTGCATGTGTCAGTTTCAAACAGATATCAGTTGCACGTATGTTTACGATCAACTACAGTATACAGTATATCAGAGTTAAGCAGTTAAAGAGCAAAACCAGCTACGGCAGTTTTGCATCCTACATTGCAGAAAGTAAAACAGAGACAGAAAGTTACCTCGGAAGCGCCGAAGGACAGGTGGGAGGTAGGCTCACGCAGTAGTAGCTCGGGAGGCACGTGCCTATCAAAGCTCCTGAACTGGCGTAGTCCGTCAGGAAGCATCTCGTGAACCGCGGGCCTGTAGGTCTCCGGATCGAACGGCCAGACGCAGAGTGGCAAGGGCTAGGCCTCAGGGTCCATCTCGTGCTCGGGAGGGGTCCCGCCCTGTGGAAGGTCGTCCGCCATCTCGAAGTGGATGTGAAAATGGCCGGAAGACGAAAAACCGGGCAAGAAGGCGAAAAGTCAACAAAAAGTCAAACCCCGAGAAGGTCGGAAAAGGCCGGAAAAGCCGGAATATGGAAAAGGCACAGGTATCGAGAAAAACTCGAGGAAAACAAGCCCCGAGTGGCAAAAATCAAGAAACAAACACCGAAACGAAGTTTCGTTCGGTTGAAATTTTCCGAAATGCGAAGGGGATCGCGAATCGAACATTGAAATGGGAGCTAGAACGCAAGAAAAGGAGAGAATCAAGGGAGGAAAACACTCTAGAGAGAGAGAGAGGCAATTTTCGACCAAGGAGAAGTAAGAAAATAGGGTTAGAAACCCTATTGTAAAAGACCCGTGGCCAATTGACAAAACTGCCCCGATACAGGGAGTTTTTGCCGGTCGGCCACACTCTTTGTCGGTCGGCAAAATATTGTGCCGATGGAATTGTATGATGGCCGGTGGACGGCCGGTGGACGGCCGGTGACTCATTCTGATGGCCGGTGGACATCCGGTGGCCTCCGACAGTGATTTTGGAGCCTCCTACACCCTTGTTTGAGTTATGTGTGGGGTCCAGGGCCTTTAGTGCTCAAAACAGTGCAAAACAGTGCATTTTCGACGCTCAACTGGCCTCCGTTTTGACCTCGGGTCGTGTCTTCTGTGCGTGGCACTCGAATTCGTGCAAGGTGTATCCTTTTCGTATCCTTTTGGCTTTGACAAAACTCAAAAGTTGCCCCCTGCGTATCGCATATCAATCACACTGTCTTGTGCGCTCGCGTTGTCTAAAACGCATCGCGCGGTTTTGCACATCTCATTGCATTTTGCATGATTATTCAAATTTCATCCCCTGCGTAGACCGCATGTTTTGATTGCGTAGACCGCATGATTATTCAAATTTTATTACCTGCGTAGACCGCATGTTTTGCTTGCGTAGACCGCATGATTATTCAAATTTCATTACCTGCGTAGACCGCATGTTTTGCTTGCATGGACCGCATGTTTGTTCAATATCATTACCTGCGTAGACCGCATGTTTTGCTTGCGTAGACCGCATGTTTGTTCAAATTTATTACTTGCGTAGACCGCATGTTTTGCTTGCGTAGACCGCATGCTTGTTTAATATCATTACCTGCGTAGACCGCATGTTTTGATTGCGTAGACCGCATGTTTGTTCAATTTCATTACTTGCATAGACCGCATGGTTTGTTTGCGTAGACCGCATGATTGTTCAATTTCATTACTTGCGTAGACCGCATGTTTTGATTGCGTAGACCGCATGTTTGTTCAAATTTCATTACCTGCGTAGACCGCATGTTTTGCTTGCGTAGACCGCATGTTTGTTCAATATCATTACCTGCGTAGACCGCATGTTTTGATTGCGTAGACCGCGTGTTGTCGCGCATTCCATGCAACATGCATTTTATACATCATTTGCATTTAAAAAACAAAAACAAAAACAAAAAAATATAATTGCGTTGTCATGCATCACCGTAAATAGTTGCATTGTCATGCATCATTAGAATATAGTGCATACTGCATTGTTATTTGCATACATTCATTGTATCACTTCCATCTATGGCTTGTGCCTTTCCATGTTGAGCTTGGTCTGGTATGTGCCCATACTTTTCATGTCGAAACATAGTTCAGTAGACCGTTCTATGTTAAACACGGCTTGTATGTGTACATGCCCCTCCTAGGCAAGATTTGGTTTGGCCCGCAGGCCATATCCATTGTATCCATTTCCATTCCATTGCATATTTGTAGATATTGCATTGTAGTTTGCATGCATTCACTGCATCACTTCCATCCATGGCTCGCCCCTTTCCATGTTGATCTTGGTCTGGTATGTGCCCATACTTCTCGTGTTGAAGCATAGTTCAGTGGACCGTTCTATGTTAAACATAGCTTGTATGCGTACATGCCTTGCCTAGGCAAGATTTGGTTTGGCCCGCGTGCCATATCCATTGCCATTTCCCCAGCATTTTCATTACATTGTAATGTAGTTGTCGCATCCAGCATTAGGATCGTAGTCCTTTCTCCAACGGGTCATTTCCCCACTTGTGTCAACCCCTCCAATACTTGTTCTTGTGTCTGTCTACATTACTCATAGTTCAGTTGACCGTTCTATGGTAGACAGACTTGTTACCTCCATCAATCTATGTGACATAGGTGTGGTTTCGAACCGCTCGTGATTGGATCATGATTCAATTACTTTGCATATAGTTTGCATTGTTTCAATTACATTGCATCTTCATTTGCATTGTTTATACATTGTTTTGTATACATTGCATATCATTTTGCATCCACTTTTGCATTGTCATGCATGTTGCTAATAACATCGTACCTGTTGAGTTGTTTTCTTTGCAGGCACGATATTATATGTACGGTTCATTTGAGGCTGGTGCAACCAGACGAGCCGCACAGGTATTGTATCCTCCGAGTGAGACGTATCGAGAATTACATAATTCTCTTACATCCTTTCCGCATTGTAGTGTAGTTTGGTGTATGCTAGCTTAAAATTGTCGCATGTATGCTTCATTACAGCTTTCTTTGCATGATCATAAGTTATGTCCGGCTCTGTGCATTGTCTTGCACTTTGCCCCTGCCTTTGGGCACATACCTTGTTTGTCTTACATGTTTGTCTAAGTCTTCGGCCTTGTCAAAAATGGATCGTCTCTGGGCTTTGACATTCACTCCCGTCATTGTTATGACTTTCGAGTTCTATCAAAGAGGGGCAACTGTAGACACCCCATTTTTGACCGTCCTCAAGACTTGGACGTCACCGTTTGAACACCCGGTGATCATCCATGTTTGTGTTCGTTTGGAGTTCCCGGAGGTCTCGGCTACGCGCCTTGCCTCAGGATCTCTGAACTCGACTGTTTAGTGTCTGGTTTTGCACCAAACACTTGTGTTTTGCCTTAGAGGGGCAGAGAATGCCTTGTGAGGCATCCCATACATCACC
The DNA here is from genome assembly GCF_055761805.1 of Camellia sinensis. Lineage (NCBI taxonomy): Eukaryota > Viridiplantae > Streptophyta > Magnoliopsida > Ericales > Theaceae > Camellia > Camellia sinensis. Next base: position 5,858,303 of record NW_028128989.1, on the reverse strand, counting down.
GGCCATGGCTAGAGGCCACCGGCTGGTGTTTTGTTGCCATCGGCAATGTGTACTGCCGGTCAGCACTATTTGTTGCCGGTCGGCAGTCCATTTTGTCAAAATGGCAATTTTGAGCAGCCGACTACTGTTCATCTGCTTTTGCAGATATTTTAATACAGCTGTATGGCATTTTGTTCCCCTCCATACACGTGTATGGAAGGATGGCTTCCTTGTTAGCTTACCTTGTAAGCTTTACAAGATTGGCTCCTCTAGAAGAGGAGCCCTCCCCTCTTGGCTTTAGGGTTAGACATTTTAGAGACAAAAAATACAGAGGAGAGCTCTGGTTCTAGGGTTAGTATAGTTGTAGCTATTCTATCTCTCTTTTCCTCTCTTTTGTGTTCTAGGTGTGTTTGTCCATACTATTGCACACAAACACATAGTGTTACACCTTTCCTTGGCTACTGAGGTTCTATGAGGTTGTTCTTGAGGTTCTTGGGTGGTTTTGAGCTTGGAGGAGCAGCTGGTCCACCATTGTTGAAGAGGTCTTCAATGGTAACAATCTTGCCCTTTTATTCCCCATTCTTGCATACTATTTTTGCCTATTTTAGAACTGTTTTTGTGCTTAGTGTATAACATAAAAAAGTTCTGTTTTTGGGCCCTCTAAATAGTTTTTTTAGAGTGTTTTGTGGTTTGGAGGTGTTTGGCCCCTCTTAGGCCTTGAGAGGCCCCATTTTGTGCTATTTTGAGTGAGCTCTGGGACCTTGGTGTTTGGGCCTCCTCACCACTGAAATCTTGAGGGATTTCAGAGGTAAGGATGGTGCCTTAAGGTCCTAGGGAGGAGAGGGCCACCCCCTCTCCTTGTTGTCCTTGAAAAGGACCATTTTTGGCCTCTTGAGGGAGCACCTAGCTAAGCTTCATGTTGACCATGCCTTGGCTGTTTTTTATGCTTATAATGTCATAATATGCCTCTGTTTTTAATTGGTTTTGGTACACCATGCATGCTTAGCATACCTACCTTGTAATGCCATGTTTAGGCCTTAACATGCCTTAGGTTGTAAACCATTGTCCTAGCATGTTTTAGGTCTAGCTTTGTGAAGCTTTTGTGCTTATTTTGCCATGCTTGAGGTCTGTCCATAGTGGTTTGGGTCGGCCATGGCATGCATTGTATAGCCCCTTTGCATTTTTGGTTTGTTGGCCTTAAGTGTGTGAGTGTGTAGCATGCATTACTTGCCTTATTTTGATGGTTTGGCACCATTTATGGCATCATTTCAGTCCCTTTGACATGCTTGTATGCTTGCCTCGGACACCTCTTTAATGCTTTGAAAGCTTGTGTAGCATGCTCCATGTTTTGGCATTTGTGCATGCCTTTGAATTTAGGTCATTTGGATGCCATCTAAGTGATCTTTAGGCCTTGTCTTAACATGCTAAAATTCTGTTTTTAGTCATTTAATTCATGCCATGTGTGGTTGCACTAAGTGTAGTTCAATGCTCCTTTGGTGGGCCTTAGGAATTGGACCATATTTGCATACATGTGTGCGTGTGTTTTGGGCCTCATTTCCTTGGCTTTGGCCACTGTTTTAGGCCTAGTTAGGACTGCCCAAATCATGTTTAAGTCCATCCCTTTGTTTGTTGCATGTACTCCTTGTATGTTGTAGCATATTGGTGAGTTGTTGCATAATGGAACTTGCATGATGGAATGAAGTCACATGTTTGTTTACATGCTTAAACAACCACATTGTGCCTTGCATACTTGTTGGTTGCATTACCTCATGCCTTGCACGTCTTGTATGCTTGTTTGCATTACCATGTTGCATGCCTAGTCAACATGCTTAGGTTGTATTGCATGCATGCTTTGCCTCTTGATCATCCATGATTGAGGTTGAGTTCCTCATTTGTTTGTTGGTTTGCATTGCATTTTGACATCAACATGCATAAATTGGTCCCTTGGGCCATCACGCATGGAAATGCGCGATTGATGGTCCGAGAACCAAGGAGCATGTCCCTTTGAGTCACTAACATGATAAGGGACATGATTGGTGCATACATTGCTTGAATTGCATTGCCATGCTCTGCCTTGCCCTCTGTTGCTGTCAATTGCAGATTGTGTAGGAGCTTTCTGCCGACCGGCAGTGTCCAATGCCGACCGGCAGTCCTTCCTAGGCCGATAGCTTCACCAACGGCCGGTGACCACATACCACTGCCGGTGGACATCTCCTCCAGCCGATGGTGTTCCACAGTGTTCAGGGGACCTGTCCCAGAACTTTGGAAATTTTCAGAGAAGCAAAGCAGGGAAAACAGGGGCAGCCTAGGCATGGCAGTGCACTTCCGAGCACGACCGAGCACGCATTGCATCGAGCTCTCTTCCCAAGGCGGTTTACTGTTTTTCCTAGCTTAGTTAGTTTGTTAACTAATTAGGTAATTTGTAATAATTAATTACCTAGGATAGTTAATTCATTATTCAATTTGTATTATTCTTTTGGTCCCTCCGAGCGAGGGAGAATCTGTAATAAGTGTGGGTGAGTGTGTGCATGTCTTCCAACCCCACGTCTTTCTTCCCTTTTACTTACCTGCTTTGATGGTTAGTAATAGGTCATGTTTAAATTAGCATACCTTATGCTATGCATGCGTGCATCCATACATTTGTCTTGCATGCACCGGGCTCGGTACATCATGCTAACTGCATTTGTACTTCAATTCCAAATTGAATACGTGCATCAATTGACTGCATTTCACATGCCATGCTTAGGTTAGCCGAGCCTATTCTAATTGCATCCTGTATGTGTTACATTAGTCAAATTTGACATGAACTAGGACCATGCATGTTGGCTAACTAGTTTATTGTTTTGGCACGGAGTACGATGTAAGTATTTATGCTTTAGCATCCTCGCATGTGTGTGAATGCTATCATGACAACATGTTTACCATGTGGCTAGATGCTTATGTGATAAACTGTTTGGATGCCTGTGGGTGAAGGTTGGATTGTCTGAGTTGGAAAAACTCATTGAAATCTGTGTTTTAGCCTACTTGCGAGTAGCAAATTCCAAAATGTTTTTTTTCAAAGACAAACGGATATGCAATGCTTATTTCCAAATTAGGCAATCTAGTCTATACTTGTTTACTGTGCACATAACATAGTAATACTAGGCTAATAAATGGAATAAGAACACATAACGTTTTCAAAAACAGATATCACGATTAGTAGAGGCCGATCTTCGGATTGGGTGAGAGGGGGCGCTCATAGCTGACCTTCCCCAATCGTACCCAAGTTCCCGAGCCGAGGCAACTTTGGTGATGACGGACACATGGCCTTTGGCACCGAGTCAGGGTTTTCTAAATTCCCCCATTTTAAAATATTTAGGTGGCGACTCTGCATCTGGCAAAGCAGTCCATGTTTGGCACTTCTTTTCAAAAATCTGTTTCTCAAAACGATTTGTCGGATTTGGACTCTTTGGTTCAGATTAAGAACCGTGACACAAATCGAGTCCGAGCTGTAGCGAGGGAACCCCCCACGGGCGCGTCTACACCAAGTTTCCGAGCCGAGGCAACTTTGGTGATGACAGACACGTGGCCTTAGGCACGAGTCAGGGTTTTCTAAATTTCCCAAAACAAAAATATTTAGGTGGCGACTCTGTATCTGGCAAAACAGTCCATGTTTGACACTTCTTTATTAAAATCAGTTTTCCAAAACAATTTGCCGGATTTGGACTCTTTGGTGATTTATCAGTCTTGCATTGCACTTTGCAAGATTAGATTCAGAACCATGACATTGAGTCCGAACTGTAGTAGCTAATGAACAAAACGGATTTCGCACCATTCGTGCGCGGAGTCGGGACGTTCGGGCACGTCTACAGTTTCTAGCGACTCCACTGGGGATTTAGAGAACTTGAGGGGATTTAGAGAACTTGACTCGAACTCCTGATATCTTGTTTTGATTAGACTTATGTGTCTCTTTGCATTGCATTTGCATTGGTGCGCCTAGGACACCGTGTTTGCCGTATGCTATTCCTGAACGGTTTGCCGGAGGCTCACTTTGAGAAGCATGCCATAAGGCTGACCGGTTACCGGCTCTGCCACGACGGGAACACAAACCTCGGTTTTTACCGGGACACCCTTTTTGACCATTCGACCTAGTGCATATCGGAAACTGTAGTGACCATTCCAAGCTAGGACAGGTTGCTTACCCGATTATAGGTTGTTTGAAACCGTTGTGTGCGTAGCGAAACCCTAGCTCCTGACAAAATAGGACAGGGAAACCCTACCCCTCCATAGGGGTGTTTTGGCTCTCACTTTCTTGCTATGTGTTTTTAGAGTGCGTCTCTACAGGAATGCATGTATCAGTTTGCAAGTTTGGGTATCAGGCCTGCGGGCATCAGTATTTGGGAATCAGTTTTACCTGCGGGTATCAGATTCAGATTTGGGGCAGCAATTTGGGAACAATGATCAGTGGTTGAGAACAGTTCTTTCAGCTTGAGTTTGTCAACTGTGTGTTGTCTTTATTTAAGTTGTTATGCTGTTTGTTTTTCTGTTCATTGTTTCCTTATTATGCTTTATTTATCTTTTTGCAAGGTAGTTTAGCGCCATTGCATCTAACTAGGCAGATATTCCCTGAGCACTCTGGGTTAGAGGTCGAAGACTTAATCGATCCGCAGATCTGATAGACGGACAAGTAGTGTTCCTTTCTTTACCCCCGGTTACCAGATGGAGGTCAGTAAGATGCAGTGTATCGGTACAGCGGTCGCCAGATCAATGGTCTACCCCACCAGTGAACAGTCAGGCTGAGGTCTTAGTTTCTACTGCAGGGACAGATATACCGGTTGTTCAGATAGACCAACACCTTATGGCATCCATGGAAGAGATGATACGTCAGCTCTTGGAAAGTATGCAAGCCATGCAGCAGGACGCTGCCCATCAAGCAGAGTTTGCCACCCACCAGGTCGAGGTCGTGGCCCAACAGGTAGAGCTGATTGCTAGACTTCAGCAACAGCAACCACCACAGCAAGCCGGAGTATCTGCTTCGCAACCAGCTCCTCCTCCACCAAGAGTTCCAATGCTTGGGGAGACCGCACACGTCCAGCACAATACGAACGTTCCAACAGGGCCAGCTCTGCCCCGATCCTACCCAGTTATCCAAAGCACAGACCAACCTGGGGGATACGCCGTTTGCGTTCGAGGTGGATCCGACAGTGCTAAAAGTGAGCAAGCTAGAAATGCTGTTCAAGAAGTATTAGGGCGTGAAATCCATCCTGGATATAGAGGACGGGTATACCGACTCGGCCGTGACTCTTCCAGACCGGTTTAAAATGCCGCACAAAGACCGTTTCGACGGATCTGGGGATCCTATGGTGCATTTACGACTGTTCTTGGATATACTAAGGCCGATGGGCCTCTCCAGATTGCAGAAGCTTTTCCCTATTTGGCCGGACCCTGTCAGGTGTAGTGGCAATTTGGTATGCAAAGCTGGAGGACTCTCTTAAGAGAAACTGGGAAGAGATGGCTGAGGCCTTTATAGCTCAATACTCCTACAATACACAGATCGAGGTCACAACTTGTGATCTCGAGACAACTATGCAAGAGCCGAAGGAGAGCTTCTCCGATTTTGTGACCCGCTGGAGGGCCAAAGCCTCGATGATGACCATCAGGCCGGTTGACAAAGACCAAATACGAATGGTTGTGCGCAACCTCCAGCCCAAGCTCATGCAGAAGATGATCATCCTCCCCCTCCCCACCGTTGCAGATCTACATGAGATAGGGGTGCAGATCGAGGACACCATGAAACAGGACCTCATTGATCATGAGAGAGAGCAACCCAAGAGGGCATTCAACTGCAGTACGAATGCAGGCACAAGCAGTGCTGCAGTTGCTAGATCTTCAGATGTGGGAATGGTTACCACCACCACCCCAACGACTCTTACAGCTACACCATTCACCGGTGCGTCCGGAAGTAGCTCACAAACAACCAAGTTTCCACCCCGAGGCCAGAGAACCTTTACCCTGCTGTATATGTCTCTGTCCAAAGCTTTGGGGGTTTTGATCAGGAAAGGGCACTTGAAGCCCCTAGAGCCACGGCCATTGCAAGAAAAACTTCCCCCTCCCATAACCCGGCGAAGTACTGCGCCTTTCACCAACAGCATGGTCATGAAATCGACCATTGCTTTCTATTGCGTTACGAGATTCAGGATCTTGTCGACAGCAGGGTGATCATGCCTCCGGAGAAACCAAATGTCACAACCAACCCTCTTTTACCACATAACCAAGCTCCACCTCCCAAACCCATCAATCTGATCTAAACTGGGGTTGTGTCATATGACCCTAGCATATATATCACCCCTTCCCACCTACCCAAGCCGGAGGTGTTCATTCTTGATAGCACTGACTTATGCATGTTGGACATCTCCCAAACCCAACTTGAAACGGTAGTGGTGACTATCGAAGATAGAATTGGGTCGACTGAGGAGGCAGATGAGAATGATTATACAGAGCCTGAGGGGTCTGCGAGCTTCATGTATAACCTGAGTGGTTACATTACATCAGCAGGCCAGGTTAGGCCGAATGTGGAATTGCCAATGAGGGCAGAGATTTGTGTAGTACAGGAGGATGGACCTAATCAGGGGCTAGATGACCTAGCGGATCTGGAAGAAGATATTACAAATCTGCAGTTCTTTGAAGAGCAGGACTCAGGGGATGTGACTGTCAACTGGTTCGACTTGGATGGGTCAGCAGAAATTACAGGGTGGCTCAGTGACGAGCCAGATGTTGTTGAGCAGTCTCAGCTAGAACAGGGTCCGTCAGGGACGGGGACATCAGCTGTGGCCGGAAGGGCCGGGAATCAGGATGCACCGCCGGTGTTAAGAATTTTGCTCAGAATACGGGCAGTGTGACAACTGAAGATACTGAACAGCAGCAGACTGCATTGAAGCAGTTTGAGCGAGAAAGGATCGAGGATTCTGAGAGGGCCAGAAAGGCCAAAGCCCCTGTGGGGAGAAAACGTGCTGTGTGCACAAGAGCGGAGCGTGCTGCAAGCACAGGAATGCAAGGTGCTGTGGGCACAGGAATAGTTATAACGGAGCCGGACAGGTGTCTGTCGACTGCCGATGGCATGTGGTGGGAAGATGACAACCTATGTCTTGTGCACACCAATGAAAACTGGGGGCAAAGCCAGCCGGATGATACCTAGTATGTTGGCGAGGTTGACTACATGACTAGGAGTGGGCGATATTTCAAGCCCCCGCACTTAGATCAACCAGAGGCGTCCAGAAAGGACAGAGAGACAGAGAAACAGAAAGAAAAACTGCTCAAAGAGGAGGCTGTGTTGAAATAGCTGAAGAAGATACAAGCAGACATCTCCATCTGGGGACTACTTATGGCCTTAAGAGTTCATAGACAAGCTGTCCTTTCTGCAATGGACAAGGCCAAACTTTCAATAGATACCACGCCTGAGCAGCTGGCAGGACTAGTCTTTCCGGGAGGAGCTACCCCGACGTTGACCTTCACCGACAAGAAGCTGCCGCCTGAAGGCTCGGATCACAACAAACCTCTCTACATCTCTGTGGAGTTTAGAGACAAATGGATACCGGTGGTTTTTGTCGACACGGGATCCGCCATTAATTTGTGCCCATCGAGGACGGCATATTCAGTCGGGTTGAAACCTGTGGATTTTGTGCCTACTGCCTAGGTGATAAGGGCCTACGACAATACCAGTAGAGAGGTGATGAAGACCGTGAAGATTCGGACTCAGGTCGATCTAGGACAGCAGGATATTGACTTTCATGTCTTGGACATTCCCGCAATCTTTAATTTACTCCTAGGACGGCCTTGGCTGCACCAGGTGAAGGCGGTCTCTTCCACCCTGCATCAAATGTTGAAATACCCCCATGGGAAGGAGGTGGCTATAGTTTTTGGAAATTCTTCAATCCATCTGCCGCCAGAAGTGTCTACACCGGTTCTGGAAATCAAGCAGGCACGGAGGATGTGTTCCTGTCAAGATTTACCCTGGCCGAGGCCCAGGTTGTTCAAACTATCTTAGCTGTTGATGAGGGGTTATATGTCAGTGCGCAGTCTGTGTACCTCATGAACAAGCTCCAGCACATCCTTGGGATGGGACTAGGAAAAAGTGGCTGGAAGGGCATTACTGTATCGGCCGAAGTGCCGCACAACCCGCATACCTTTGGCTTAGGCTATCTGCTTACCAAAGAGGATTGGGGGAGGAAAGGCAAAGAGATGGCCGGAAGAGCCAGAGCCAAGCAGACCGGGAAGCATTATGAGTTGATGCATCGGCCTATCCAGGGCACCCTGAATGGATGCTTTGTTCGGGAGGGAGAAGACTTTCCATTCTACGGCTTCCCAGAGCCATGGCTAAAAGCAGAGAATAGGCGCCTGCCGGGATTTGAGATTTTCTTCGACTTGCAGTTGTCCGGGGATGATGTTGCCAAAGAGCAGACAGACCCACCAGCTGAGGCTGAGTAGTGTAAAGAAGAGGATTCTGAGAGCACTGAGATTGAAATGGGGGTAGCGCTGGCTTGTCTACTCTCAGATCCTCCGATCGTACAAGAGTGCTTGGGGGATAACTTCTCGGTGTCCATGATTGGGAATGAAGCGGCTGCGAGCCCATCTTCAAGCATTCAGGATGCGTCCATCGCACCCTCCCACGTCTGGCAGTACGAGGAGGGATTCTTATCGAGCAGTACCGGGTCAGGTAGTGAGCCGGAATCTGATTCCACAGAATGCATGAGAAATGGTAATTAAAAGCCGTATTTACATATCTGCCACTGTGCAGTAGAATCCGTATAGGTGTTCGAGTGTTCGAACCGTAACGCGCGAGAAATTGTAAGTAAACGGCGTATTTACATATCTGCCACTGTGCAGGAGAATCCGTACAGGTGTTCGAGTGTTCGAACTGTAACGCGCTAGAAATTGTAAGTAAACGCCGTATTTACATATCTGCCACTGTGTAGGAGATTCCGTATAGGTGTTCGAGTGTTCGAACCGTAACGCGTGAGAAATTGTAAGTAAACGCCGTATTTACATATCTGCCACTGTCCAGGAGAATCTGTATAGGTGTTCTACTGTTCAAACCCTAATGCATGAGAAATGGTAAGTAAACGTCAGATTTACATATCTGCCACTGTGCAGGAGAATCCGAATTGGTGTTCGAGTGTTCGAACCCTAATGCGTGAGAAATGGTAAGTAAACGCCTTATTTACATATCTGCCACTGTGCAGGAGAATCCGTATAGGTGTTCGAGTGTTTGAACCATAATGCATGAGAAATGGTAAGTAAACGTCAGATTTACATATCTGCCACTGTGCAGGAGAATCCATATTGGTGTTCGAGTGTTCGAACCCTAATGCGTGAGAAATGGTAAGTAAATGCCGTATTTACATATCTGCCACTGTGCAGTAGAATCAGTATAGGTGTTCGAGTGTTCGAACCCGAATGCATGAGAAATGGTAAGTGAACGACATATTTACATATCTGCCACTGTGCAGGAGAATCCGCATAGGTGTTCGAGTCTTCGAACCGTAATGCATGAGAAATGGTAAGTAAATGCCGTATTTACATATCTGCACTGTGCAGGAGAATCCGTATAGGTGTTCGAGTGTTCGAAACCTAGTGCTTGAGAAATGTTAGGTAAACGCCGTAGTTACATATCTGCCACTGTGCAGAAGAATCCGTATTGGTGTTCGAGTGTTCGAACCCTAATGCGTGAGAAATGGTAAGTAAACGCCTTATTTACATATCTGCCACGGTGCAGGATAATCTGTATAGGTGTTCGAGTGTTTGAACAATAATGCATGAGAAATGGTACGTAAACATCGTATTTACATATCTGCCACTATGCAGGAGAATCCGTATAGGTGTTCGAGTGTTCGAACCCGAATGCATGAGAAATGGTAAGTGAACGCCATATTTACATCTCTGTAACTGTGCAGGAGAATCCGTATAGGTGTTCGAGTGTTTGAACCGTAATGCATGAGAGATGGTAAGTAAACGCCGTATTTACATATCTGCCACTGTGCAGTAGAATCCAAATAGGTGTTCGAGTGTTCGAACCGTAATCCGTCAGAAATGGTAAGTGAACGTCGTATTTACATATCTGCCACTGTCCAGGAGAATCCGTATAGGTGTTCTAGTGTTCAAACCCTAATGCATGAGAAATGGAAAGTAAACATCGGATTTACATATCTGCCACTGTGCAGGAGAATCCGTATAGGTGTTTGAGTGTTCGAACAGTAATGCAGGAGAAATGGTAAGTAAACGCCGTATTTACATATCTGCCACTGTGCTGGAGAATCCATATAGGTGTTCGAGTGCTCGAACCCTAATGCATGAGAAATGATAAGTGAACGCCGTTTTTACATATTCGCCACTGTGCAGGAGAATTCGTATAGGTGTTCGAGTGTTCGAACCGTAATGCATGAGAGATGGTAAGTAAACGCCGTATTTACATATCTGTCACTGTGCAGGAGAATCCGTATAGGTGTTCGAGTGTTCGAACCGTAATGCTTGAGAAATGGTAATTAAACGCCATATTTACATACCTGCCACTGTGCAGGAGAATCCGTATAGGTGTTTGAGTGTTCGAACCGTAACGCGCGAGAAATTGTAAGTAGACGGCGTATTTACATATCTGTTACTGTGCAGGAGAATCCGTATAGGTGTTCGAGTGTTCGAACCGTAATGCTTGAGAAATGGTAATTAAACGCCGTATTTACATATCTGCCACTGTGCAGGAGAATCCGAATAGGTGTTCGAGTGTTCGAACCGTAATCCGTCAGAAATGGTAAGTGAACGTCGTATTTACATATCTGCCACTGTCCAAGAGAATCCGTATAGGTGTTCTAGTGTTCAAACCCTAATGCATGAGAAATGGAAAGTAAACATCGGATTTACATATCTGCCACTGTGCAGGAGAATCCGTATTGGTGTTTGAGTGTTCGAATAGTAATGCAGGAGAAATGGTAAGTAAACGCCGTATTTACATATCTGCCACTGTGCTGGAGAGTCCATATAGGTGTTCGAGTGCTCGAACCCTAATGCATGAGAAATGATAAGTGAACGCCGTTTTTACATATTCGCCACTGTGCAGGAGAATTCGTATAGGTGTTCGAGTGTTCGAACCGTAATGCATGAGAGATGGTAAGTAAACGCCGTATTTACATATCTGTCACTGCGCAGGAGAATCCGTGTAGGTGTTCGAGTGTTCGAACCGTAATGCTTGAGAAATGGTAATTAAACGCCGTATTTACATATCTGCCACTGTGCAGGAGAATCCGTATAAGTGTTTGAGTGTTCGAACCGTAACGCGCGAGAAATTGTAAGTAAACGGCGTATTTACATATCTGCTACTGTGCAGGAGAATCCGTATAGGTGTTCGAGTGTTCGAACCGTAATGCTTGAGAAATGGTAATTAAACGCCGTATTTACATATCTGCCACTGTGCAGGAGAATCCGTATAGGTACTCGAGTGTTCGAACCGTAACGCGCGAGAAATTGTAAGTAAACGGCGTATTTACATATCTGCCACTGTGGAGGAGAATCCGTATAGGTGTTCGAGTGTTCGAACTGTAACGCGCGAGAAATTGTAAGTAAACGCCATATTTACATATCTGCCACTGTGTAGGAGAATCCGTATAGGTGTTCGAGTGTTCGAACCGTAACGCGCGAGAAATTGTATGTAAACGCCGTATTTACATATCTGCCTCTGTGTAGGAGAATCCGTATAGGTGTTCGAGTGTTCGAACCGTAACGCGTTAGAAATTGTAAGTAAACGCCGTATTTACATATCTGCCCCTGTCCAGGAGAATCTGTATAGGTGTTCTAGTGTTCAAACCCTAATGCATGAGAAATGGTAAGTAAACGTCAGATTTAGATATCTGCCACTGTGCAGGAGAATCCGTATTGGTGTTCGAGTGTTCGAACCCTAATGCGTGAGAAATGGTAAGTAAACGCCTTATTTACATATCTGTCACGGTGCAGGATAATTCGTATAGGTGTTCGAGTGTTTGAACAATAATGCATGAGAAATGGTACGTAAACGTCGTATTTACATATCTGCCACTATGCAGGAGAATCCGTATAGGTGTTCGAGTGTTCGAACCCGAATGCATGAGAAATGGTAAGTGAACGCCATATTTACATCTCTGGAACTGTGCAGGAGAATCCGTATAGGTGTTCGAGTGTTCGAACCGTAATGCATGAGAGATGGTAAGTAAACGCCGTATTTACATATCTGCCACTGTGTAGGAGAATCCGAATAGGTGTTCGAGTGTTCGAACCGTAATCCGTCAGAAATGGTAAGTGAACGTCGTATTTACATATCTGCCACTGTCCAGGAGAATCCGTATATGTGTTCTAGTGTTCAAACCCTAATGCATGAGAAATGGAAAGTAAACATCGGATTTACATATCTGCCACTGTGCAGGAGAATCCGTATAGGTGTTTGAGTGTTCGAACAGTAATGCAGGAGAAATGGTAAGTAAACGTCGTATTTACATATCTGCCACTGTGCAGGAGAATCCATATAGGTGTTCGAGTGCTCGAACCCTAATGCATGAGAAATGATAAGTGAACGCCGTTTTTACATATTCGCCACTGTGCAGGAGAATTCGTATAGGTGTTCGAGTGTTCGAACCGTAATGCATGAGAGATGGTAAGTAAACGCCGTATTTACATATCTGTCACTGTGCAGGAGAATCCGTGTAGGTGTTCGAGTGTTCGAACCGTAATGCTTGAGAAATGGTAATTAAACGCCGTATTTACATATCTGCCACTGTGCAGGAGAATCCGTATAGGTGTTTGAGTGTTCGAACCGTAACGCGCGAGAAATTGTAAGTAAACGGCGTATTTACATATCTGCTACTGTGCAGGAGAATCCGTATAGGTGTTCGAGTGTTCGAACCGTAATGCTTGAGAAATGGTAATTAAACGACGTATTTACATATCTGCCACTGTGCAGGATAATCCGTATAGGTACTCGAGTGTTCGAACCGTAACGCGCGAGAAATTGTAAGTAAACGGCGTATTTACATATCTGCCACTGTGCAGGAGAATCCGTATAGGTACTCGAGTGTTCGAACCGTAACGCGCGAGAAATTGTAAGTAAACGGCGTATTTACATATCTGCCACTGTGCAGGAGAATCCGTATAGGTGTTCGAGTGTTCGAACTGTAACGCGCGAGAAATTGTAAGTAAACGCCTTATTTACATATCTGCCACTGTGTAGAAGAATCCGTATAGGTGTTCGAGTGTTCGAACCGTAACGCGTATGAAATTGTAAGTAAACGCCGTATTTACATATCTGCCACTGTGCAGGAGAATCCGTATACGTGTTCGAGTGTTCGAACCGTAATGCTTGAGAAATGGTAAGTAAATGCCGTATTTACATATCTGCCACTGTGCAGGAGAATCCGTATAAGTGTTCGAGTGTTCGAACCGTAACGCGTGAGAAATTGTAAGTAAACGCCATATTTACATATCTGCCACTGTGCAGAAGAATCCGTATAGGTGTTCGAGTGTTCGAACCGTAACGCGTGAGAAATTGTAAGTAAACGCCGTAATTACGTATCTGCCACTGTGCAGGAGAATCCGTACAGGTGTTCGAGTGTTAGAACCGTAACGCGTGAGAAATTGTAAGTAAACGTCGTATTTACGTATCTGCCACTATGCCGGAGAATCCGTATAGGTGTTCGAGTGTTCGAACCGTAACGCGTGAGAAATTGTAGGTAAACGCCGTCTTTACATATCTGCCACAGTGCAGGAGAATCCGTATACATGTTCGAGTGTTCGAACCGTAACGCGTGAGAAATTGTAAGCAAACGCCGTATTTACATATCTGCCACTGTGCAGGAGAATCCGTATACGTGTTCGAGTTTTCAAACCGTAATGCTTGAGAAATGGTAAGTAAATGCCGTATTTACATTTCTGCCACTGTGCAGGAGAATCCGTATAGGTGTTCGAGTGTTCGAACCGTAACGCGCGAGAAATTTTAAGTAAACGCCGTATTTACATATCTGCCACTGTCCAGGAGAATCTGTATAAGTGTTCGAATTTTCAAAACGTACCGCGCGAGAAACTGTAAGTGAACGCCGTATTTACATATCTGCCACTGTGCAGGGGAATCCGTCTAGGTGTTCAGGTGTTCGAACCGTAACGTGTGAGAAATTGTAAGTAAACGCCGTAATTACATATCTGCCACTGTGCAGGAGAATCCGTATAGGTATTCGAGTGCTCGAATCGTAAGGCGTGAGAAATTGTAAGTAAACGCCGTATTTACATATCTGCCACTGTGCCGGAGAATCCGTATAGGTGTTCAAGTGTTCGAACCGTAACGCGTGAGAAATTGTAAGTAAACGCCATATTTACATATCTGCCACTGTGCAGGAGAATCCGTATAGGTGTTCGAGTGTTCGAACCGTAATGCTTGAGAAATGGTAATTAAACGCCGTATTTACATATCTGCCACTGTGCAGGAGAATCCGTATAGGTGTTCGAGTGTTCTAACCGTAATGCGAGAGAAATTGTAAGTGAACGCCGTATTTACATATCTGCCATTGTGCAGGAGAATCCGTATAGGGGTTCGAGTGTTCGAACTGTAACGCGCAAGAAATTGTAAGTAAACGTCTTATTTACATATCTGCCACTGTTTACGAGAATCCGTACAGGTGTTCGAGTGTTCGAACCGTAATGCGTGAGAAATTGTAAGTAAACGTCGTATTTACATATCTGCCACTGGGCAGGAGAATCCGTATACTTGTTCGAGTGTACGAACCGTAATGCTTGAGAAATGGTAAGTAAATGGCGTATTTACATATCTGCCACTGTGCAGGAGAATCCGTATAGGTGTTCGAGTGTTCGAACTGTAACACGCGAGAAATTGCATGTAAACGCCGTATTTACATATCTGCCACTGTGTAGGAGAATCCTTATAGGTGTTCGAGTGTTCGAACCGTAACGCGTGAGAAATTGGAAGTAAACACCGTAATTACATATCTGCCACTCTGCAGGAGAATCCGTATACGTGTTCGAGTGTTTGAACCATAAGGCGTGAGAAATTGTAAGTAATCGCCGTATTTACATATCTGTCACTGTGCAGGAGAATCCATATAGGTGTTCGAGTGTTCGAACCGTAATGCTTGAGAAATGGTAAGTAAACGTCGTATTTACATATCTGCCACTGTGCAGGAGAATCCGTATAGGTGTTCGAGAGTTCGAACCGTAACGCGTGAGAAATTGTAAGTAAACGCCGTAATTACATATCTGCCACTGTGTAGGAGAATCCGTATAGGTGTTCGAGTTTTCGAAACGTAACGCGCGAGAAATTGTAAGTAAACGCCGTATTTACATATCTGCCACTGTGCAGGAGAATCCGTCTAGGTGTTCGAGTGTTCGAACCGTAACGCGTGAGAAATTGTAAATAAACGCCGTAATTACATATCTGCCACAGTGCAGGAGAATCCGTATAGGTGTTCGAGTGTTCGAATCGTAAGGCGTGAGAAATTGTAAGTAAACGCCGTATTTACATATCCGTCACTGTGCAGGAGAATCCGTATAGGTGTTCAGGTGTTCTAACCGTAACGCGTGCGAAATTGTAAGTAAACGCCGTATTTAAATATCTGCCACTGTGCAGGAGAATCCGTATAGGTGTTCGAGTGTTCGAACCGCAATGCGTGAGAAATGGTAATTAAAAGCCGTATTTACATATCTGCGACTGTGCAGGAGAATCCGTATAGGTGTTCGAGTGTTCGAACCGTAGTGCCTGAGAAATGGTAATTAAACGCCGTATTTACATATCTGCCACTGCGCCGGAGAATCCGTATAGGTGTTCGACTGTTCGAACCGTAACGTGCGAGAAATTGTAAGTAAACGGCGTATTTACGTATCTGCCACTGTGCAGGACAATCCGTATAGGAGTTCGAGTGTTCGAACTGTAACGCGCGAGAAATTGTAAGTAAACGCCGTATTTACATATCTGCCACTGTGCAGGAGAATCCGTATACGTGTTCGAGTGTTCGAAACGTAATTCTTGAGAAATGGTAAGTGAATGCCGTATTTACATATCTGCCACTGTGCAGGAGAATCCGTATAGGTGTTCTAGTATTCGACCCGTAACGCGTGAGAAATTGTAAGTAAACGCCGTATTTACATATCGGCCACTGTGTAGGAGAATCTGTATAGGTGTTCGAATGTTCGAACCGTAACGCGTGAGAAATTGTAAGTAAACGCCGTATTTACATATCTGCCACTGTGCAGGAGAATCCGTATACGTGTTCGAGTGTTCGAACCGTAATGCTTGAGAAATGGTAAGTAAATGCCGTATTTACATATCTGCCACTGTGCAGGAGAATCCGTATAGGTGTTCGAGTGTTCGAACCGTAACGCGTGAGAAATTGTAAGTAAACGCCGTAATTACGTATCTGCCACTATGCAGGAGAATCCGTATAGGTGTTCGAGTGTTCGAACCGTAATGCTTGAGAAATGGTAAGTAAATGCCGTATTTACATATCTGCCACTGTGCAGGAGAATTCGTATAGGTATTCGAGTGTTCGGACACTTACGCGGGAGAAATTGTAAGTAAACGCTGTATTTACATATCTGCCACTGTGTAGGAGAATCCGTATAGGTGTTCGATTGTTCAAACTGTAACGCGCAAGAAATTATAGGTAAACGCCGTATTTACATATCTACCACTGTGTAGGAGAATCCATACAGGTGTTCGAGTGTTCGAACCGTAACGCGTGAGAAATTGTAAGTAAACGCCGTATTTACATATCTGCCACTTTGCAGGAGAATCCGTATACGTGTTCGAGTGTTCGAACCGTAATGCTTGAGAAATGGTAAGTAAACGCCGTATTTACATATCTGCCACTGTGCCGGAGAATCCGTATAGGTGTTCAAGTGTTCGAACCGTAACGCGCGAGAAATTGTAAGTAAACGCCGTATTTACATATCTGCCACTGTGCAGGAGAATCCGTATAGGTGTTCGAATTTTCGAAACGCAACGCGCGAGAAATTGTAAGTAAACGCCGTATTTACATATCTGCCACTGGGCAGGAGAATCCGTCTAGGTGTTCGAGTGTTCGAACCGTAACGCGTGAGAAATTGTAAATAAACGCCGTAATGACAAATCTGCCACTGTGCAGGAGAATCCGTATAGGTGTTCGAGTGTTCGAATCGTAAGGCATGAGAAATTGTAAGTAAACGCCGTATTTACATATCCGTCACTGTGCAGGAGAATCCGTATAGGTGTTCAAGTGTTCGAACCGTAACGCGTGAGAAATTGTAAGTAAACGCCGTATTTACATATCTGCCACTGTGCAGGAGAATCCGCATAGGTGTTCGAGTGTTCGAACCGCAATGCGTGAGAAATGGTAATTAAAAGCCGTATTTACATATCTGCCACTGTGCAGGAGAATCCGTATAGGTGTTCGAGTGTTCGAACCGTAACGCGCGAGAAATTGTAAGTGAACGGCGTATTTACATATCTGCCACTGTGCAGGAGAATCCGTATACGTGTTCGACTGTTCGAACCGTAATGCTTGAGAAATGGTAAGTAAATGCCGTATTTACATATCTGCCACTGTGCAGGAGAATCCGTATAGGTGTTCGAGTGTTCGAACCGTAACGCGTGAGAAATTGTAAGTAAATGCCGTATTTACATATCTGCCACTGTGTAGGAGAATCCGTATAGGTGTTCGAGTGTTCGAACCGTAACGCGTGAGAAATTGTAAGTAAACGCCGTATTTACATATCTGCCACTGTGCAGGAGAATCCGTATACGTGTTCGAGTGTTCGAACCGTAATGCTTGAGAAATGGTAAGTAAATGTCGTATTTACATATCGGCCACTGTGTAGGAGAATGCGTATAGGTGTTCGAGTGTTCGAACCGTAACGCGTGAGAAATTGTAAGTAAACGCCGTAATTACATGTCTGCCACTGTGCAGGAGAATCCGTATTGGTGTTCAAGTGTTCGAACCGTAATGCTTGAGAAATGGTAAGTAAACGCCGTATTTACATATCTGCCACTGTGCAGGAGAATTCGTATTGGTGTTCGAGTGTTCGGACCGTTACGCGCGAGAAATTGTAAGTAAACGCCGTATTTACATATCTGCAACTGTGGGGGAGAATCCGTATACGTGTTCGAGTGTTCGAACCGTAATGCTCGAGATACGGCAAGTAAACGCCGTATTTACATATCTGCCACTGTGCCGGAGAATCCGTATAGGTGTTCGAGTGTTCGAACCGTAACGCGCGAGAAATTGTAAGTAAACGCCGTATTTACATATCTGCCACTGTGCAGGAGAATCCGTATGCGTGTTCGAGTGTTCGAACCGTAATGCTCAAGATATGGCAAGTAAACGCCGTATTTACATATCTGCCACTGTGCCGGAGAATCTGTATAGGTGTTCGAGTGTTCGAACCGTAACGCGCGAGAAATTGTAAGTAAACGCCGTATTTACATATCTGCCACTGTGCAGGAGAATCCGTATAAGTGTTCGAATTTTCGAAACGTAACGCGCGAGAAATTGTAAGTAAACGCCGTATTTACATATCTGCCACTGTGCAGGAGAATCCGTCTAGTGTTCGAGTGTTCGAACCGTAACGCGTGAGAAATTGTAAATAAACGCCGTAATGACATATCTGGCACTGTGCAGGAGAATCCGTATAGGTGTTCGAGTGTTCGGATCGTAAGGCGTGAGAAATTGTAAGTAAACGCCGTATTTACATATCCGTCACTGTGCAGGAGAATCCGTGTAGGTGTTCAAGTGTTCGAACCGTAACGCGTGAGAAATTGTAAGTAAACGCCGTATTTACATATCTGCCACTGTGTAGGAGAATCCGCATAGGTGTTCGAGTGTTCGAACCGCAATGCGTGAGAAATGGTAATTAAAAGCCGTATTTACATATCTGCCACTGTGCAGGAGAATCCGTATAGGTTTTCGAGTGTTCGAACCGTAACGCGCGAGAAATTGTAAGTGAACGGCGTATTTACATATCTGCCACTGTGCAGGAGAATCCGTATAGGTGTTCGAGTGTTCGAACTATAACGCTCGAGTAATTGTAAGTAAACGCCGTATTTACATATCGGCCACTGTGTAGGAGAATCCGTATAGGTGTTCGAGTGTTCGAACCGTAACGCGTGAGAAATTTTAAGTAAACGCTGTATTTACATATCTGCCACTGTGCAAGAGAATCCGTATACGTGTTCGAGTGTTCGAACCGTAATGCTTGAGAAATGGTAAGTAAATGCCGTATTTACATATCTGCCACTGTGCAGGAGAAACCGTATAGGTGTTCGAGTGTTCGAACCGTAACGCGTGAGAAATTGAAAGTAAACGCCGTATTTACATATCTGCCACTGTGCAGGAGAATCCGTATAGGTGTTCGAGTGTTCGGACCGTTACGCGCGAGAAATTGTAAGTAAACGCCGTATTTACATATCTGCAACTGTGCGGGAGAATCCGTATACGTTTTCGAGTGTTCGAACCGTAATGCTCGAGATACGGCAAGTAAACGCCGTATTTACATATCTGCCACTGTGCCGGAGAATCCGTATAGGTGTTCGAGTGTTCGAACCGTAACGCGCGAGAAATTGTAAGTAAACGCCGTATTTACATATCTGCCACTGTGCAGGAGAATCCGTATGCGTGTTCGAGTGTTCGAACCGTAATGCTCAAGATATGGCAAGTAAACGCCGTATTTACATATCTGCCACTGTGCCGGAGAATCTGTATAGGTGTTCGAGTGTTCGAACCGTAACGCGCGAGAAATTGTAAGTAAACGCCGTATTTACATATCTGCCACTGTGCAGGAGAATCCGTATAAGTGTTCGAATTTTCGAAACGTAACGCGCGAGAAATTGTAAGTAAACGCCGTATTTACATATCTGCCACTGTGCAGGAGAATCCGTCTAGTGTTCGAGTGTTCGAACCGTAACGCGTGAGAAATTGTAAATAAACGCCGTAATGACATATCTGGCACTGTGCAGGAGAATCCGTATAGGTGTTCGAGTGTTCGAATCGTAAGGCGTGAGAAATTGTAAGTAAACGCCGTATTTACATATCCGTCACTGTGCAGGAGAATCCGTGTAGGTGTTCAAGTGTTCGAACCGTAACGCGTGAGAAATTGTAAGTAAACGCCGTATTTACATATCTGCCACTGTGTAGGAGAATCCGCATAGGTGTTCGAGTGTTCGAACCGCAATGCGTGAGAAATGGTAATTAAAAGCCGTATTTACATATCTGCCACTGTGCAGGAGAATCCGTATAGGTTTTCGAGTGTTCGAACCGTAACGCGCGAGAAATTGTAAGTGAACGGCGTATTTACATATCTGCCACTGTGCAGGAGAATCCGTATAGGTGTTCGAGTGTTCGAACTATAACGCTCGAGTAATTGTAAGTAAACGCCGTATTTACATATCGGCCACTGTGTAGGAGAATCCGTATAGGTGTTCGAGTGTTCGAACCGTAACGCGTGAGAAATTTTAAGGAAACGCTGTATTTACATATCTGCCACTGTGCAAGAGAATCCGTATACGTGTTCGAGTGTTCGAACCGTAATGCTTGAGAAATGGTAAGTAAATGCCGTATTTACATATCTGCCACTGTGCAGGAGAAACCGTATAGGTGTTCGAGTGTTCGAACCGTAAAGCGTGAGAAATTGTAAGTAAATGCCGTATTTACATATCTGCCACTGTGTAGGAGAATTCGTATAGGTGTTCGAGTGTTCGAACCGTAACGCGTGAGAAATTGAAAGTAAACGCCGTATTTACATATCTGCCACTGTGCAGGAGAATCCGTATACGTGTTCGAGTGTTCGAACCGTAATGCTTGAGAAATGGTAAGTAAATGTCGTATTTACATATCGGCCACTGTGCAGGAGAATGCGTATAGGTGTTCGAATTTTCGAAACGTAACGCGCGAGAAATTGGAAGTAAACGCCGTATTTACATATCTGCCACTGTGCAGGAGAATCCGTCTAGGTGTTCGAGTGTTCGAACCGTAACGCGTGAGAAATTGTAAATAAACGCCGTAATGACATATCTGCCACTGTGCAGGAGAATCCGTATAGGTGTTCGAGTGTTCGAATCGTAAGGCGTGAGAAATTGTAAGTAAACACCGTATTTACATATCCGTCACTGTGCAGGAGAATCCGTATAGGTGTTCAAGTGTTCGAACCGTAACGCGTGAGAAATTGTAAGTAAACGCCGTATTTACATATCTGCCACTGTGCCGGAGAATCCGCATAGGTGTTCGAGTGTTCGAACCGTAATGCTTGAGAAATGGTAAGTAAACGCCGTATTTACATATCTGCCACTGTGCCGGAGAATCCGTATAGGTGTTCAAGTGTTCGAACCGTAACGCGCGAGAAATTGTAAGTAAACGCCGTATTTACATATCTGCCACTGTGCCGGAGAATCCGTATAGGTGTTCAAGTGTTCGAACCGCAACGCGCGAGAAATTGTAAGTAAACGCCGTATTTACATATCTGCCACTGTGGAGGAGAATCCGTATAGGTGTTCGAATTTTCGAAACGTAACGCGCGAGAAATTGTAAGTAAACGCCGTATTTACATATCTGCCACTGTGCAGGAGAATCCGTCTAGGTGTTCGAGTGTTCGAACCGTAACGCGTGAGAAATTGTAAATAAACGCCGTAATGACATATCTGCCACTGTGCAGGAGAATCCGTATAGGTGTTCGAGTGTTCGAACCGTAACGCGTGAGAAATTGTAAGTAAATGCCGTATTTACATATCTGCCACTGTGCAGGAGAATCCGTATACGTGTTCGAGTGTTCGAACCGTAATGCTTGAGAAATGGTAAGTAAATGTCGTATTTACATATCGGCCACTGTGCAGGAGAATGCGTATAGGTGTTCGAGTGTTCGAACCGTAACGCGTGAGAAATTGTAAGTAAACGCCGTAATTACATATCTGCCACTGTGCAGGAGAATCCGTATTGGTGTTCAAGTGTTCGAACCGTAATGCTTGACAAATGGTAAGTAAACGCCGTATTTACATATCTGCCACTGTGCAGGAGAATTCGTATTGGTGTTCGAGTGTTCGGACCGTTACGCGCGAGAAATTGTAAGTAAACGCCGTATTTACGTATCTGCTACTGTGCGGGAGAATCCGTATAGGTGTTCGAGTGTTCGAACTGTAACGCGCGAGAAATTGTAGGTAAACGCCGTATTTACATATCTGCCACTGTGTAGGAGAATCCATACAGGTGTTCGAGTGTTCGAATCGTAACGCGTGAGAAATTGTAAGTAAACGCCGTATTTACATATCTGCAACTGTGCAGGAGAATCCGTATACGTGTTCGAGTGTTCGAACCGTAATGCTCGAGATATGGCAAGTAAACGCCGTATTTATATATCTGCCACTGTGCCGGAGAATCCGTACAGGTGTTCGAGTGTTCGAACCGTAACGCGCGAGAAATTGTAAGTAAACGTCGTATTTACATATCTGCCTCTGTGCAGGAGAATCCGTAAAGGTGTTCGAATTTTCGAAACGTAACGCACGAGAAATTGTAAGTAAACGCCGAATTTACATATCTGCCACTGTCCAGGAGAATCCGTCTAGGTGTTCGAGTGTTCGAACCGTAACGCGCGAGAAATTGTAAGTAAACGGCGTATTTACATATCTGCCACTATGCAGGAGAATCCGTATAGGTGTTCGAGTGTTCGAACTGTAACGCGCGAGAAATTGTAAGTAAACGCCGTATTTACAAATCTGCCACTGTGTAGGAGAATCCGTATAGGTGTTCGAGTGTTCGAACCGTAACGCGTGAGAAATTTTAAGTAAACGCCGTATTTACATATCTGCCACTGTGCAGGAGAATCCGTATACGTGTTCGAGTGTTCGAACCGTAATGCTTGAGAAATGGTAAGTAAATGCCATATTTACATATCTGCCACTGTGCAGGAGAATCCGTATAGGTGTTCGAGTGTTCGAACCGTAACGCGTGAGAAATTGTAAGTAAACGCCGTAATTACGTATCTGCCACTGTGCAGGAGAATCCGTATAGGTGTTCGAGTGTTCGAACCGTAATGCTTGAGAAATGGTAAGTTAACGCCGTATTTACATATCTGCCACTGTGCAGGAGAATTCGTATAGGTATTCGAGTGTTCGGACCGTTACGCGCGAGAAATTGTAAGTAAACGCCGTATTTACATATCTGCCACTGCGTAGGAGAATCCGTATAGGTGTTCGATTGTTCAAACTGTAACGCGCGAGAAATTGTAGGTAAACGCCGTATTTCCATATCTACCACTGTGTAGGAGAATCCATACAGGTGTTCGAGTGTTCGAACCGTAACGCGTGAGAAATTGTAAGTAAACGCCGTATTTACATATCTGCCACTTTGCAGGAGAATCCGTATACGTGTTCGAGTGTTCGAACCGTAATGCTTGAGAAATGGTAAGTAAACGCCGTATTTACATATCTGCCACTGTGCCGGAGAATCCGTATAGGTGTTCAAGTGTTCGAACCGTAACGCGCGAGAAATTGTAAGTAAACGCCGTATTTACATATCTGCCACTGTGCAGGAGAATCCGTATAGGTGTTCGAATTTTCGAAACGTAACGCGCGAGAAATTGTAAGTAAACGCCGTATTTACATATCTGCCACTGTGCAGGAGAATCCGTCTAGGTGTTCGAGTGGTCGAACCGTAACGCGTGAGAAATTGTAAATAAACGCCGTAATGACATATCTGCCACTGTACAGGAGAATCCGTATAGGTGTTCGAGTGTTCGAATCGTAAGGCGTGAGAAATTGTAAGTAAACACCGTATTTACATATCCGTCACTGTGCAGGAGAATCCGTATAGGTGTTCAAGTGTTCGAACCGTAACGCGTGAGAAATTATAAGTAAACGCCGTATTTACATATCTGCCATTGTGCAGGAGAATCCGCATAGGTGTTCGAGTGTTCGAACCGCAATGCGTGAGAAATGGTAATTAAAAGCCGTATTTACATATCTGCCACTGTGCAGGAGAATCCGTATAGGTGTTCGAGTGTTCGAACTATAACGCGCGAGTAATTGTAAGTAAACGCCGTATTTACATATCGGCCACTGTGTAGGAGAATCCGTATAGGTGTTCGAGTGTTCGAACCGTAACGCGTGAGAAATTTTAAGTAAACGCCGTATTTACATATCTACCACTGTGCAAGAGAATCCGTATACGTGTTCGAGTGTTCGAACCGTAATGCTTGAGAAATCGTAAGTAAATGCCGTATTTACATATCTGCCACTGTGCCGGAGAATCCGTATAGGTGTTCGAGTGTTCAAACCGTAACGCGTGAGAAATTGTAAGTGAATGCCGTATTTACATATCTGCCACTGTGTAGAAGAATCCGTATAGGTGTTCGAGTGTTCGAACCGTAACGCGTGAGAAATGGTAAGTAAACGCCGTATTTACATATCTGCCACTGTCCAGGAGAATCCGTCTAGGTGTTCGAGTGTTCGAACCGTAACGCGCGAGAAATTGTAAGTAAACGGCGTATTTACATATCTGCCACTGTGCAGGAGAATCCGTATAGGTGTTCGAGTGTTCGAACCGTAACGCGCGAGAAATTGTAAGTAAACGCCGTATTTACATATCTGCCACTGTGTAGGAGAATCCGTATTGGTGTTCAAGTGTTCGAACCGTAATGCTTGAGAAATGGTAAGTAAACGCCGTATTTACATATCTGCCACTGTGCAGGAGAATTCGTATTGGTGTTCGAGTGGTCGGACCGTTACGCGCGAGAAATTGTAAGTAAACGCCGTATTTACATATCTGCTACTGTGCAGGAGAATCCGTATAGGTGTTCGAGTGTTCGAACAGTAACGCGCGAGAAATTGTAGGTAAACGCCGTATTTACATATCTGCCACTGTGTAGGAGAATCCATACAGGTGTTCGAGTGTTCGAATCGTAACGCGTGAGAAATTGTAAGTAAACGCCGTATTTACATATCTGCTACGTTGCAGGAGAATCCGTATACGTGTTCGAGTGTTCGAACCGTAATGCTCGAGATATGGCAAGTAAACGCCGTATTTACATATCTGCCACTGTGCCGGAGAATCCGTATAGGTGTTCGAGTGTTCGAACCGTAACGCGCGAGAAATTGTAAGTAAACGCCGTATTTACATATCTGCCACTGTGCAGGAGAATCCGTATAGGTGTTCGAATTTTCGAAATGTAACGCACGAGAAATTGTAAGTAAACGCCGTATTTACATATCTGCCACTATGCAGGAGAATCCGTCTAGGTGTTCGAGTGTTCGAACCGTAACGCGCGAGAAATCGTAAGTAAACGGCGTATTTACATATCTGCCACTGTGCAGGAGAATCCGTATAGGTGTTCGAGTGTTCGAACTGTAACGCGCGAGAAATTGTAAGTAAACGCCGTATTTACATATCTGCCACTGTGTAGGAGAATCCGTATAGGTGTTCGAGTGTTCGAACCGTAACGCGTGAGAAATTTTAAGTAAACGCCGTATTTACATATCTGCCACTGTGCAGGAGAATCCGTATACGTGTTCGAGTGTTCGAACCGTAATGCTTGAGAAATGCTAAGTAAATGCCGTATTTACATATCTGCCACTGTGCAGGAGAATCCGTATAGGTGTTCGAGTGTTCGAACCGTAACGCGTGAGAAATTGTAAGAAAACGCCGTATTTACATATCTGCCACTGTGTAGGAGAATCCGTATAGGTGTTCGAGTGTTCGAACCGTAACGCGTGAGAAATTGTAAGTAAACGCCGTATTTACATATCTGCCACTGTGCAGGAGAATCCGTATACGTGTTCGAGTGTTCGAACCGTAATGCTTGAGAAATGGTAAGTAAATGCCGTATTTACATATCTGCCACTGTGCAGGAGAATCCGTATAGGTGTTCGAGTGTTCGAACCGTAACGCGTGACAAATATTAAGTAAACGCCGTAATTATGTATCTACCACTGTGCAGGAGAATCCGTATAGGTGTTCGAGTGTTCGAACCGTAATGCTTGAGAAATGGTAAGTAAACGCCTTATTTACATATCTGCCACTGTGCAGGAGAATTCGTATTGCTGTTCGAGTGTTCGGACCGTCACGCGCGAGAAATTGTAAGTAAACGCTGTATTTACATATCTGCCACTGTGCAGGAGAATCCGTATAGGGGTTCGATTGCTCGAACTGTAACGCGCGAGAAATTGTAGGTAAACGCCGTATTTACATATCTGCCACTGTGTAGGAGAATCCGTATACGTGTTCGAGTGTTCGAACCGTAACGCGTGAGAAATTGTAAGCAAACGCCGTATTTACATATCTGCCACTGTGCAGGAGAATCCGTATACGTGTTCGAGTTTTCGAACCGTAATGCTTGAGAAATGGTAAGTAAATGCCGTATTTACATTTCTGCCACTGTGCAGGAGAATCCGTATAGGTGTTCGAGTGTTCGAACCGTAACGCGCGAGAAATTTTAAGTAAACGCCGTATTTACATATCTGCCACTGTCCAGGAGAATCCGTATAGGTGTTCGAATTTTCGAAACGTACCGCGCGAGAAATTGTAAGTGAACGCCGTATTTACATATCCGCCACTGTGCAGGAGAATCCGTCTAGGTGTTCGGGTGTTCGAACCGTAACGCGTGAGAAATTGTAAGTAAACGCCATAATTACATATCTGCCACTGTGCAGGAGAATCCGTATAGGTGTTCGAGTGCTCGAATCGTAATGTGTGAGAAATTGTAAGTAAACGCCGTATTTACATATCTGCCACTGTGCAGGAGAATCCGTATACGTGTTCGAGTGTTCGAACCGTAATGCTTGAGAAATGCTAAGTAAATGCCGTATTTACATATCTGCCACTATGCAGGAGAATCCGTATAGGTGTTCGAGTGTTCGAACCGTAACGCGTGAGAAATTGTAAGTAAACGCCGTTTTCACATATCTGCCACTGTGTAGGAGAATCCGTATAGGTGTTCGAGTGTTCGAACCGTAACGCGTGAGAAATTGTAAGTAAACGCCGTATTTACATATCTGCCACTGTGCAGGAGAATCCGTATACGTGTTCGAGTGTTCGAACCGTAATGCTTGAGAAATGGTAAGTAAATGCCGTATTTACATATCTGCCACTGTGCAGGAGAATCCGTATAGGTGTTCGAGTGTTCGAACCGTAACGCGTGACAAATTGTAAGTAAACGCCGTAATTACGTATCTGCCACTGTGCAGGAGAATCCGTATAGGTGTTCGAGTGTTCGAACCGTAATGCTTGAGAAATGGTAAGTAAACGCCTTATTTACATATCTGTCAATGTGCAGGAGAATTCGTATTGGTGTTCGAATGTTCGGACCGTTACTCGCGAGAAATTGTAAGTAAACGCTGTATTTACATATCTGCCACTGTGCAGGAGAATCCGTATAGGGGTTCGATTGCTCGAACTGTAACGCGCGAGAAATTGTAGGTAAACGACGTATTTACATATCTGCCACTGTGTAGGAGAATCCGTATACGTGTTCGAGTGTTCGAACCGTAACGCGTGAGAAATTGTAAGCAAACGCCGTATTTACATATCTGCCACTGTGCAGGAGAATCCGTATACGTGTTCGAGTTTTCGAACCGTAATGCTTGAGAAATGGTAAGTAAATGCCGTATTTACATTTCTGCCACTGTGCAGGAGAATCCGTATAGGAGTTCGAGTGTTCGAACCGTAACGCGCGAGAAATTTTAAGTAAACGCCGTATTTACATATCTGCCACTGTCCAGGAGAATCCGTATAGGTGTTCGAATTTTCGAAACGTACCGCGCGAGAAACTGTAAGTGAACGCCGTATTTACATATCCGCCACTGTGCAGGAGAATCCGTCTAGGTGTTCGGGTGTTCGAACCGTAACGCGTGAGAAATTGTAAGTAAACGCCGTAATTACATATCTACCACTGTGCAGGATAATCCGTATAGGTGTTCGAGTGCTCGAATCGTAAGGCGTGAGAAATTGTAAGTAAACGCCGTATTTACATATCTGCCACTGTGCAGGAGAATCCGTTTAGGTGTTCCAGTGTTCGAACCGTAACGCGTGAGAAATTGTAAGTAAACGCCATATTTACATATCTGCCACTGTGCAGGAGAATCCGTATAGGTGTTCGAGTGTTCGAACCGTAATGCTTGAGAAATGGTAATTAAACGCCGTATTTACATATCTGCCACTGTGCAGGAGAATCCGTATAGGTGTTTGAGTGTTCTAACCGTAACGCGAGAGAAATTGTAAGTGAACGCCGTATTTACATATCTGCCATTGTGCTGGAGAACCCGTATAGGGATTCGAGTGTTCGAACTGTAACGCGCAAGAAATTGTAAGTAAACGTCATATTTACATATCTGCCACTGTTTACGAGAATCCGTACAGGTGTTCGAGTGTTCGAACCGTAATGCGTGAGAAATTGTAAGTAAACGCCGTATTTACATATCTGCCACTGGGCAGGAGAATCCGTATACTTGTTCGAGTGTTCGAACCGTAATGCTTGAGAAATGGTAAGTAAATGGCGTATTTACATATCTGCCACTGTGCAGGAGAATCCGTCTAGGTGTTCGATTGTTCGAACCGTAACGCGTGAGAAATCGTAAATAAACGCCGTAATTACATATCTGCAACTGTGCAGGAGAATCCGTATAGGTGTTCGAGTGTTCGAATCGTAAGGCGTGAGAAATTGTAAGTAAACGCCGTATTTACATATCTGCCACTGTGCAGGAGAATCCGTATAGGTGTTCAAGTGTTCGAACCGTAACGCGTGAGAAATTGTAAGTAAACCCCGTATTTACATATCTGCCACTGTGCAGGAGAATCCGCATAATGTTCGAGTGTTCGAACCGCAATGCGTGAGAAATGGTAATTAAAAGCCGTATTTACATATCTGCCACTGTGCAGGAGAATCCGTATAGGTGTTCGAGTGTTCGAACCGTAACGCGTGAGAAATTGTAAGTAAACGCCGTAATTACGTATCTGCCACTGTGCAGGAGAATCCATATAGGTGATCGAGTGTTAGAACCGTAACGCGTGAGAAATTGTAAGGAAACGCCGTATTTACATATCTGCCACTATGCCGGAGAATTCGTATAGGTGTTCGAGTGTTCGAACCGTAACGCGTGAGAAATTGTCGGTAAACGCCGTATTTACATATCTGCCACTGTGCAGGAGAATCCGTATACGTGTTCGAGTGTTCGAATCGTGACGCGTGAGAAATTGTAAGCAAACGCCGTATTTACATATCTGCCACTGTGCAGGAGAATCCGTATACGTGTTCGAGTTTTCGAACCGTAATGCTTGAGAAATGGTAAGTAAATGCCGTATTTACGTTTCTGCCACTGTGCAGGAGAATCCGTATAGGTGTTCGAGTGTTCGAACCGTAACGCGCGAGAAATTTTAAGTAAACGCCGTATTTACATATCTGCCACTGTCCAGGAGAATCCGTATAGGTGTTCGAATTTTTGAAACGTACCGCGCGAGAAACTGTAAGTGAACGCCGTATTTACATATCTGCCACTGTGCAGGAGAATCCGTCTAGGTGTTCGGGTGTTCGAACCGTAACGCGTGAGAAATTGTAAGTAAACGCCGTAATTACATATCTGCCACTGTGCAGGAGAATCCGTATAGGTGTTCGAGTGCTCGAATCGTAAGGCGTGAGAAATTGTAAGTAAACGCCGTATTTACATATCTGCCACTGTGCAGGAGAATCCGTATAGGTGTTCCAGTGTTCGAACCGTAACGCGTGAGAAATTGTAAGTAAACGCCATATTTACATATCTGCCACTGTGCAGGAGAATCCGTATAGGTGTTCGAGTGTTCGAACCGTAATGCTTGAGAAATGGTAATTAAACGCCGTATATACATATCTGCCACTGTGCAGGAGAATCCGTATAGGTGTTTGAGTGTTCTAACCGTAACGCGAGAGAAATTGTAAGTGAACGCCGTATTTACATATCTGCCATTGTGCTGGAGAACCCGTATAGGGATTCGAGTGTTCGAACTGTGACGCGCAAGAAATTGTAAGTAAACGTCATATTTACATATCTGCCACTGTTTACGAGAATCCGTACAGGTGTTCGAGTGTTCGAACCGTAATGCGTGAGAAATTGTAAGTAAACGCCGTATTTACATGTCTGCCACTGGGCAGGAGAATCCGTATACTTGTTCGAGTGTTCGAACCGTAATGCTTGAGAAATGGTAAGTAAATGGCGTATTTACATATCTGCCACTGTGTAGGAGAATCCGTCTAGGTGTTCGAGTGTTCGAACCGTAACGCGTGAGAAATTGTAAATAAACGCCGTAATTACATATCTGCAACTGTGCAGGAGAATCCGTATAGGTGTTCGAGTGTTCGAATCGTAAGGCGTGAGAAATTGTAAGTAAACGCCGTATTTACATATCCGTCACTGTGCAGGAGAATCCGTATAGGTGTTCAAGTGTTCGAACCGTAACGCGTGAGAAATTGTAAGTAAACCCCGTATTTACATATCTGCCACTGTGCAGGAGAATCCGCATAAGTGTTCGAGTGTTCGAACCGCAATGCGTGAGAAATGGTAATTAAAAGCCGTATTTACATATCTGCCACTGTGCAGGAGAATCCGTATAGGTGTTCGAGTGTTCGAACCGTAACGCGTGAGAAATTGTAAGTAAACGCCGTAATTACGTATCTGCCACTGTGCAGGAGAATCCGTATAGGTGATCGAGTGTTAGAACCGTAACGCGTGAGAAATTGTAAGGAAACGCCGTATTTACATATCTGCCACTATGCCGGAGAATCCGTATAGGTGTTCGAGTGTTCGAACCGTAACGCGTGAGAAATTGTCGGTAAACGCCGTATTTACATATCTGCCACTGTGCAGGAGAATCCGTATACGTGTTCGAGTGTTCGAATCGTAACGCGTGAGAAATTGTAAGCAAACGCCGTATTTACATATCTGCCACTGTGCAGGAGAATCCGTATACGTGTTCGAGTTTTCGAACCGTAATGCTTGAGAAATGGTAAGTAAATGCCGTATTTACGTTTCTGCCACTGTGCAGGAGAATCCGTATAGGTGTTCGAGTGTTCGAACCGTAACGCGCGAGAAATTTTAAGTAAACGCCGTATTTACATATCTGCCACTGTCCAGGAGAATCCGTATAGGTGTTCGAATTTTTGAAACGTACCGCGCGAGAAACTGTAAGTGAACGCCGTATTTACATATCTGCCACTGTGCAGGAGAATCCGTCTAGGTGTTCGGGTGTTCGAACCGTAACGCGTGAGAAATTGTAAGTAAACGCCGTAATTACATATCTGCCACTGTGCAGGAGAATCCGTATAGGTGTTCGAGTGCTCGAATCGTAAGGCGTGAGAAATTGTAAGTAAACGCCGTATTTACATATCTGCCACTGTGCAGGAGAATCCGTATAGGTGTTCCAGTGTTCGAACCGTAACGCGTGAGAAATTGTAAGTAAACACCATATTTACATATCTGCCACTGTGCAGGAGAATCCGTATAGGTGTTCGAGTGTTCGAACCGTAATGCTTGAGAAATGGTAATTAAACGCCGTATATACATATCTGCCACTGTGCAGGAGAATCTGTATAGGTGTTTGAGTGTTCTAACCGTAACGCGAGAGAAATTGTAAGTGAACGCCGTATTTACATATCTGCCATTGTGCTGGAGAACCCGTATAGGGATTCGAGTGTTCGAACTGTGACGCGCAAGAAATTGTAAGTAAACGTCATATTTACATATCTGCCACTGTTTACGAGAATCCGTACAGGTGTTCGAGTGTTCGAACCGTAATGCGTGAGAAATTGTAAGTAAACGCCGTATTTACATGTCTGCCACTGGGCAGGAGAATCCGTATACTTGTTCGAGTGTTCGAACCGTAATGCTTGAGAAATGGTAAGTAAATGGCGTATTTACATATCTGCCACTGTGCAGGAGAATTCGTCTAGGTGTTCGAGTGTTCGAACCGTAACGCGTGAGAAATCGTAAATAAACGCCGTAATTACATATCTGCAACTGTGCAGGAGAATCCGTATAGGTGTTCGAGTGTTCGAATCGTAAGGCGTGAGAAATTGTAAGTAAACGCCGTATTTACATATCCGTCACTGTGCAGGAGAATCCGTATAGGTGTTCAAGTGTTCGAACCGTAACGCGTGAGAAATTGTAAGTAAACGCCGTATTTACATATCTGCCACTGTGCAGGAGAATCCGCATAAGTGTTCGAGTGTTCGAACCGCAATGCGTGAGAAATGGTAATTAAAAGCCGTATTTACATATCTGCCACTGTGCAGGAGAATCCGTATAGGTGTTCGAGTGTTCGAACCGTAACGCGTGAGAAATTGTAAGTAAACGCCGTAATTACGTATCTGCCACTGTGCAGGAGAATCCGTATAGGTGATCGAGTGTTAGAACCGTAACGCGTGAGAAATTGTAAGGAAACGCCGTATTTACATATCTGCCACTATGCCGGAGAATCCGTATAGGTGTTCGAGTGTTCGAACCGTAACGCGTGAGAAATTGTCGGTAAACGCCGTATTTACATATCTGCCACTGTGCAGGAGAATCCGTATACGTTTTCGAGTGTTCGAACCGTAACGCGTGAGAAATTGTAAGCAAACGCCGTACTTACATATCTGCCACTGTGCAGGAGAATCCGTACACGTGTTCAAGTTTTCGAACCGTAATGCTTGAGAAATGGTAAGTAAATGCCGTATTTACGTTTCTGCCACTGTGCAGGAGAATCCGTATAGGTGTTCGAGTGTTCGAACCGTAACGCGCGAGAAATTTTAAGTAAACGCCGTATTTACATATCTGCCACTGTCCAGGAGAATCCGTATAGGTGTTCGAATTTTCGAAACGTACCGCGCGAGAAACTGTAAGTGAACGCCGTATTTACATATCCGCCACTGTGCAGGAGAATCCGTCTAGGTGTTCGGGTGTTCGAACCGTAACGCGTGAGAAATTGTAAGTAAACGCCGTAATTACATATCTGCCACTGTGCAGGAGAATCCGTATAGGTGTTCGAGTGCTCGAATCGTAAGGCGTGAGAAATTGTAAGTAAACGCCGTATTTACATATCTGCCACTGTGCAGGAGAATCCGTATAGGTGTTCCAGTGTTCGAACCGTAACGCGTGAGAAATTGTAAGTAAACGCCATATTTACATATCTGCCACTGTGCAGGAGAATCCGTATAGGTGTTCGAGTGTTCGAACCGTAATGCTTGAGAAATGGTAATTAAACGCCGTATATACATATCTGCCACTGTGCAGGAGAATCCGTATAGGTGTTTGAGTGTTCTAACCGTAACGCGAGAGAAATTGTAAGTGAACGCCGTATTTACATATCTGCCATTGTGCTGGAGAATCCGTATAGGGATTCGAGTGTTCGAACTGTAACGCGCAAGAAATTTTAAGTAAACGTCGTATTTACATATCTGCCACTGTTTACGAGAATCCGTACAGGTGTTCGAGTGTTCGAACCGTAATGCGTGAGAAATTGTAAGTAAACGCCGTATTTACATATCTGCCACTGGGCAGGAGAATCCGTATACTTGTTCGAGTGTTCGAACCGTAATGCTTGAGAAATGGTAAGTAAATGGCGTATTTACATATCTGCCACTGTGCAGGAGAATCCGTCTAGGTGTTCGAGTGTTCGAACCGTAACGCGTGAGAAATTGTAAATAAACGCCGTAATTACATATCTGCAACTGTGCAGGAGAATCCGTATAGGTGTTCGAGTGTTCGAATCGTAAGGCGTGAGAAATTGTAAGTAAACGCCGTATTTACATATCCGTCACTGTGCAGGAGAATCCGTATAGGTGTTCAAGTGTTCGAACCGTAACGCGTGAGAAATTGTAAGTAAACGCCGTATTTACATATCTGCCACTGTGCAGGAGAATCCGCATAAGTGTTCGAGTGTTCGAACCGCAATGCGTGAGAAATGGTAATTAAAAGCCGTATTTACATATCTGCCACTGTGCAGGAGAATCCGTATAGGTGTTCGAGTGTTCGAACCGTAACGCGTGAGAAATTGTAAGTAAACGCCGTAATTACGTATCTGCCACTGTGCAGGAGAATCCGTATAGGTGATCGAGTGTTAGAACCGTAACGCGTGAGAAATTGTAAGGAAACGCCGTATTTACATATCTGCCACTATGCCGGAGAATCCGTATAGGTGTTCGAGTGTTCGAACCGTAACGCGTGAGAAATTGTCGGTAAACGCCGTATTTACATATCTGCCACTGTGCAGGAGAATCCGTATACGTTTTCGAGTGTTCGAACCGTAACGCGTGAGAAATTGTAAGCAAACGCCGTACTTACATATCTGCCACTTTGCAGGAGAATCCGTACACGTGTTCGAGTTTTCGAACCGTAATGCTTGAGAAATGGTAAGTAAATGCCGTATTTACGTTTCTGCCACTGTGCAGGAGAATCCGTATAGGTGTTCGAGTGTTCGAACCGTAACGCGCGAGAAATTTTAAGTAAACGCCGTATTTACATATCTGCCACTGTCCAGGAGAATCCGTATAGGTGTTCGAATTTTCGAAACGTACCGCGCGAGAAACTGTAAGTGAACGCCGTATTTACATATCCGCCACTGTGCAGGAGAATCCGTCTAGGTGTTCGGGTGTTCGAACCGTAACGCGTGAGAAATTGTAAGTAAACGCCGTAATTACATATCTGCCACTGTGCAGGAGAATCCGTATAGGTGTTCGAGTGCTCGAATCGTAAGGCGTGAGAAATTGTAAGTAAACGCCGTATTTACATATCTGCCACTGTGCAGGAGAATCCGTATAGGTGTTCCAGTGTTCGAACCGTAACGCGTGAGAAATTGTAAGTAAACGCCATATTTACATATCTGCCACTGTGCAGGAGAATCCGTATAGGTGTTCGAGTGTTCGAACCGTAATGCTTGAGAAATGGTAATTAAACGCCGTATATACATATCTGCCACTGTGCAGGAGAATCCGTATAGGTGTTTGAGTGTTCTAACCGTAACGCGAGAGAAATTGTAAGTGAACGCCGTATTTACATATCTGCCATTGTGCTGGAGAATCCGTATAGGGATTCGAGTGTTCGAACTGTAACGCGCAAGAAATTGTAAGTAAACGTCGTATTTACATATCTGCCACTGTTTACGAGAATCCGTACAGGTGTTCGAGTGTTCGAACCGTAATGCGTGAGAAATTGTAAGTAAACGCCGTATTTACATATCTGCCACTGGGCAGGAGAATCCGTATACTTGTTCGAGTGTTCGAACCGTAATGCTTGAGAAATGGTAAGTAAATGGCGTATTTACATATCTGCCACTGTGCAGGAGAATCCGTCTAGGTGTTCGAGTGTTCGAACCGTAACGCGTGAGAAATTGTAAATAAACGCCGTAATTACATATCTGCAACTGTGCAGGAGAATCCGTATAGGTGTTCGAGTGTTCGAATCGTAAGGCGTGAGAAATTGTAAGTAAACGCCGTATTTACATATCCGTCACTGTGCAGGAGAATCCGTATAGGTGTTCAAGTGTTCGAACCGTAACGCGTGAGAAATTGTAAGTAAACGCCGTATTTACATATCTGCCACTGTGCAGGAGAATCCGCATAAGTGTTCGAGTGTTCGAACCGCAATGCGTAAGAAATGGTAATTAAAAGCCGTATTTACATATCTGCCACTGTGCAGGAGAATCCGTATAGGTGTTCGAGTGTTCGAACCGTAACGCGTGAGAAATTGTAAGTAAACGCCGTAATTACGTATCTGCCACTGTGCAGGAGAATCCGTATAGGTGATCGAGTGTTAGAACCGTAACGCGTGAGAAATTGTAAGGAAACGCCGTATTTACATATCTGCCACTATGCCGGAGAATCCGTATAGGTGTTCGAGTGTTCGAACCGTAACGCGTGAGAAATTGTCGGTAAACGCCGTATTTACATATCTGCCACTGTGCAGGAGAATCCGTATACGTTTTCGAGTGTTCGAACCGTAACGCGTGAGAAATTGTAAGCAAACGCCGTACTTACATATCTG
This sequence comes from Camellia sinensis, assembly GCF_055761805.1. NCBI lineage: Eukaryota > Viridiplantae > Streptophyta > Magnoliopsida > Ericales > Theaceae > Camellia > Camellia sinensis. The sequence goes on along the minus strand of NW_028128989.1, from coordinate 5,822,332 downwards.
CCACTTTGCAGGAGAATCCGTACACGTGTTCGAGTTTTCGAACCGTAATGCTTGAGAAATGGTAAGTAAATGCCGTATTTACGTTTCTGCCACTGTGCAGGAGAATCCGTATAGGTGTTCGAGTGTTCGAACCGTAACGCGCGAGAAATTTTAAGTAAACGCCGTATTTACATATCTGCCACTGTCCAGGAGAATCCGTATAGGTGTTCGAATTTTCGAAACGTACCGCGCGAGAAACTGTAAGTGAACGCCGTATTTACATATCCGCCACTGTGCAGGAGAATCCGTCTAGGTGTTCGGGTGTTCGAACCGTAACGCGTGAGAAATTGTAAGTAAACGCCGTAATTACATATCTGCCACTGTGCAGGAGAATCCGTATAGGTGTTCGAGTGCTCGAATCGTAAGGCGTGAGAAATTGTAAGTAAACGCCGTATTTACATATCTGCCACTGTGCAGGAGAATCCGTATAGGTGTTCCAGTGTTCGAACCGTAACGCGTGAGAAATTGTAAGTAAACGCCATATTTACATATCTGCCACTGTGCAGGAGAATCCGTATAGGTGTTCGAGTGTTCGAACCGTAATGCTTGAGAAATGGTAATTAAACGCCGTATATACATATCTGCCACTGTGCAGGAGAATCCGTATAGGTGTTTGAGTGTTCTAACCGTAACGCGAGAGAAATTGTAAGTGAACGCCGTATTTACATATCTGCCATTGTGCTGGAGAATCCGTATAGGGATTCGAGTGTTCGAACTGTAACGCGCAAGAAATTGTAAGTAAACGTCGTATTTACATATCTGCCACTGTTTACGAGAATCCGTACAGGTGTTCGAGTGTTCGAACCGTAATGCGTGAGAAATTGTAAGTAAACGCCGTATTTACATATCTGCCACTGGGCAGGAGAATCCGTATACTTGTTCGAGTGTTCGAACCGTAATGCTTGAGAAATGGTAAGTAAATGGCGTATTTACATATCTGCCACTGTGCAGGAGAATCCGTCTAGGTGTTCGAGTGTTCGAACCGTAACGCGTGAGAAATTGTAAATAAACGCCGTAATTACATATCTGCAACTGTGCAGGAGAATCCGTATAGGTGTTCGAGTGTTCGAATCGTAAGGCGTGAGAAATTGTAAGTAAACGCCGTATATACATATCCGTCACTGTGCAGGAGAATCCGTATAGGTGTTCAAGTGTTCGAACCGTAACGCGTGAGAAATTGTAAGTAAACGCCGTATTTACATATCTGCCACTGTGCAGGAGAATCCGCATAAGTGTTCGAGTGTTCGAACCGCAATGCGTGAGAAATGGTAATTAAAAGCCGTATTTACATATCTGCCACTGTGCAGGAGAATCCGTATAGGTGTTCGAGTGTTCGAACCGTAACGCGTGAGAAATTGTAAGTAAACGCCGTAATTACGTATCTGCCACTGTGCAGGAGAATCCGTATAGGTGATCGAGTGTTAGAACCGTAACGCGTGAGAAATTGTAAGGAAACGCCGTATTTACATATCTGCCACTATGCCGGAGAATCCGTATAGGTGTTCGAGTGTTCGAACCGTAACGCGTGAGAAATTGTCGGTAAACGCCGTATTTACATATCTGCCACTGTGCAGGAGAATCCGTATACGTGTTCGAGTGTTCGAACCGTAACGCGTGAGAAATTGTAAGCAAACGCCGTACTTACATATCTGCCACTGTGCAGGAGAATCCGTACACGTGTTCGAGTTTTCGAACCGTAATGCTTGAGAAATGGTAAGTAAATGCCGTATTTACGTTTCTGCCACTGTGCAGGAGAATCCGTATAGGTGTTCGAGTGTTCGAACCGTAACGCGCGAGAAATTTTAAGTAAACGCCGTATTTACATATCTGCCACTGTCCAGGATAATCCGTATAGGTGTTCGAATTTTCGAAACGTACCGCGCGAGAAACTGTAAGTGAACGCCGTATTTACATATCCGCCACTGTGCAGGAGAATCCGTCTAGGTGTTCGGGTGTTCGAACCGTAACGCGTGAGAAATTGTAAGTAAACGCCGTAATTACATATCTGCCACTGTGCAGGAGAATCCGTATAGGTGTTCGAGTGCTCGAATCGTAAGGCGTGAGAAATTGTAAGTAAACGCCGTATTTATATATCTGCCACTGTGCAGGAGAATCCGTATAGGTGTTCCAGTGTTCGAACCGTAACGCGTGAGAAATTGTAAGTAAACGCCATATTTACATATCTGCCACTGTGCAGGAGAATCCGTATAGGTGTTCGAGTGTTCGAACCGTAATGCTTGAGAAATGGTAATTAAACGCCGTATATACATATCTGTCACTGTGCAGGAGAATCCGTATAGGTGTTTGAGTGTTCTAACCGTAACGCGAGAGAAATTGTAAGTGAACGCCGTATTTACATACCTGCCATTGTGCTGGAGAATCCGTATAGGGATTCGAGTGTTCGAACTGTAACGCGCAAGAAATTGTAAGTAAACGTCGTATTTACATATCTGCCACTGTTTACGAGAATCCGTACAGGTGTTCGAGTGTTCGAACCGTAATGCGTGAGAAATTGTAAGTAAACGCCGTATTTACATATCTGCCACTGGGCAGGAGAATCCGTATACTTGTTCGAGTGTTCGAACCGTAATGCTTGAGAAATGGAAAGTAAATGGCGTATTTACATATCTGCCACTGTGCAGGAGAATCCGTCTAGGTGTTCGAGTGTTCGAACCGTAACGCGTGAGAAATTGTAAATAAACGCCGTAATTACATATCTGCAACTGTGCAGGAGAATCCGTATAGGTGTTCAAGTGTTCGAATCGTAAGGCGTGAGAAATTGTAAGTAAACGCCGTATTTACATATCCGTCACTGTGCAGGAGAATCCGTATAGGTGTTCAAGTGTTCGAACCGTAACGCGTGAGAAATTGTAAGTAAACGCCGTATTTACATATCTGCCACTGTGCAGGAGAATCCGCATAAGTGTTCGAGTGTTCGAACCGCAATGCGTGAGAAATGGTAATTAAAAGCCGTATTTACATATCTGTCACTGTGCAGGAGAATCCGTATAGGTGTTCGAGTGTTCGAACCGTAACGCGTGAGAAATTGTAAGTAAACGCCGTAATTACGTATCTGCCACTGTGCAGGAGAATCCGTATAGGTGTTCGAGTGTTTGAACCGTAACGCGTGAGAAATTGTAAGTAAACGCCGTATTTACATATCTGCCACTATGCCGGAGAATCCGTATAGGTGTTCGAGTGTTCGAACCGTAACGCGTGAGAAATTGTCGGTAAACGCCGTATTTACATATCTGCCACTGTGCAGGAGAATCCGTATACGTGTTCGAGTGTTCGAACCGTAACGCGTGAGAAATTGTAAGCAAACGCCGTATTTACATATCTGCCACTGTGCAGGAGAATCCGTATATGTGTTCGAGTTTTCGAACCGTAATGCTTGAGATATGGTAAGTAAATGCCGTATTTACGTTTCTGCCACTGTGCAGGAGAATCCGTATAGGTGTTCGAGTGTTCGAACCGTAACGCGCGAGAAATTTTAAGTAAACGCCGTATTTACATATCTGCCAGTGTCCAAGAGAATCCGTATAGGTGTTCGAATTTTCGAAACGTACCGCGCGAGAAACTGTAAGTGAACGCCGTATTTACATATCCGCCACTATGCAGGAGAATCCGTCTAGGTGTTCGGGTGTTCGAACCGTAACGCGTGAGAAATTGTAAGTAAACGCCGTAATTACATATCTGCCACTGTGCAGGAGAATCCGTATAGGTGTTCGAGTGCTCGAATCGTAAGGCGTGAGAAATTGTAAGTAAACGCCGTATTTACATATCTGCCACTGTGCAGGAGAATCCGTATAGGTGTTCCAGTGTTCGAACCGTAACGCGTGAGAAATTGTAAGAAAACGCCATATTTACATATCTGCCACTGTGCAGGAGAATCCGTGTAGGTGTTCGAGTGTTCGAACCGTAATGCTTGAGAAATGGTAATTAAATGCCGTATTTACATATCTGCCACTGTGCAGGAGAATCCGTATAGGTGTTTGAGTGTTCTAACCGTAACGCGAGAGAAATTGTAAGTGAACGCCGTATTTACATATCTGCCATTGTGCTGGAGAATCCGTATAGGGATTCGAGTGTTCGAACTGTAACGCGCAAGAAATTGTAAGTAAACGTCATATTTACATATCTGCCACTGTTTACGAGAATCCGTACAGGTGTTCGAGTGTTCGAACCGTAATGCGTGAGAAATTGTAAGTAAATGCCGTATTTACATATCTGCCACTGGGCAGGAGAATCCGTATATTTGTTCGAGTGTTCGAACCGTAATGCTTGAGAAATGGTAAGTAAATGGCGTATTTACATATCTGCCACTGTGCAGGAGAATCCGTACAGGTGTTCGAGTGTTCGAACCGTAACGCGCGAGAAATTGTATGTAAATGCCGTATTTACATATCTGCCACTGTGTAGGAGAATCCGTATAGGTGTTCGAGTGTTCGAACCGTAACGCGTGAGAAATTGGAAGTAAACGCCGTAATTACATATCTGCCACTGTGCAGCAGAATCCGTATACGTGTTCGAGTGTTTGAACCGTAAGGCGTGAGAAATTGTAAGTAATCGCCGTATTTACATATCTGCCACTGTGCAGGAGAATCCGTATAGGTGTTCGAGTGTTCGAACCGTAACGCGTGAGAAATTGTAAGTAAACGCCGTAATTACATATCTGCCACTGTGCAGGAGAATCCGTATAGGTGTTCAAGTTTTCGAAACGTAACGCGCGAGAAATTGTAAGTAAACGCCGTATTTACATATCTGCCACTGTGCAGGAGAATCCGTCTAGGTGTTCGAGTGTTCGAACCGTAACGCGTGAGAAATTGTAAATAAACGCCGTAATTACATATCTGCCACTGTGCAGGAGAATCCGTATAGGTGTTCGAGTGTTCGAATCGTAAGGCGTGAGAAATTGTAAGTAAACACCGTATTTACATATCCGTCACTTTGCAGGAGAATCCGGATAGGTGTTCAGGTGTTCGAACCGTAACGCGTGCGAAATTGTAAGTAAACGCCGTATTTAAATATCTACCACTGTGCAGGAGAATCCGTATAGGTGTTCGAGTGTTCGAACCGCAATGCGTGAGAAATGGTAATTAAAAGCCGTATTTACATATCTGCCACTGTGCAGGAGAATCCGTATAGGTGTTCGAGTGTTCGAACCGTAGTGCCTGAGAAACGGTAATTAAACGCCGTATTTACATATCTGCCACTGCGCAGGAGAATTCGTATAGGTGTTCGAGTGTTCGAACCGTAACGTGCGAGAAATTGTAAGTAAACGGCGTATTTACGTATCTGCCACTGTGCAGGACAATCCGTATAGGAGTTCGAGTGTTCGAACTGTAACGCGCGAGAAATTGTAAGTAAACGCCGTATTTACATAGCTGCCACTGTGCAGGAGATTCCGTATACGTGTTCGAGTGTTCGAAACGTAATTCTTGGGAAATGGTAAGTAAATGCCGTATTTACATATCTGCCACTGTGCAGGAGAATCCGTATAGGTGTTCGAGTGTTCGACCCGTAACGCGTGAGAAATTGTAGGTAAACGCCGTATTTACATATCGGCCACTGTGTACGAGAATCCGTATAGGTGTTCGAGTGTTCGAACCGTAACGCGTGAGAAATTGTAAGTAAACGCCGTATTTACATATCTGCCACTGTGCAGGAGAATCCGTATAAGTGTTCGAGTGTTCGAACCGTAATGCTTGAGAACTGGTAAGTAAATGCCGTATTTACATATCTGCCACTGTGCAGGAGAATCCGTATAGGTGTTCGAGTGTTCGAACCGTAACGCGTGAGAAGTTGTAAGTAAACGACGTAATTACGTATCTGCCACTGTGCAGGAGAATCCGTATAGGTGTTCGAGTGTTCGAACCGTAATGCTTGAGAAATGGTAAGTAAACGCCGTATTTACATATCTGCCACTGTGCAGGAGAATTGGTATAGGTGTTCGAGTGTTCGGACCGTTACGCGCGAGAAATTGTAAGTAAACGCCGTATTTACATATCTGCCACTATGTAGGAGAATCCGTATAGGTGTTCGATTGTTCGAACTGTAACGCGCGAGAAATTGTAGGTAAACGCCGTATTCACATATCTGCCACTGTGTAGGAGAATCCATACAGGTATTCGAGTGTTCGAACCGTAACGCGTGAGAAATTGTAAGTAAACGCCGTATTTACATATCTGCCACTTTGCAGGAGAATCCGTATACGTGTTCGAGTGTTCGAACCGTAATGCTTGAGAAATGGTAAGTAAACGCCGTATTTACATATCTGCCACTGTGCCGGAGAATCCGTATAGGTGTTCAAGTGTTCGAACCGTAACGCGCGAGAAATTGTAAGTAAACGCCGTATTTACATATCTGCCACTGTGCAGGAGAATCCGTATAGGTGTTCGAATTTTTGAAACGTAACGCGCGAGAAATTGAAAGTAAACGCCGTATTTACATATCTGCCACTGTGCAGGAGAATCCGTCTAGGTGTTCGAGTGTTCGAACCGTAACGCGTGAGAAATTGTAAATAAACGCCGTAATTACATATCTGCAACTGTGCAGGAGAATCCGTATAGGTGTTCGAGTGTTCGAATCGTAAGGCGTGAGAAATTGTAAGTAAACACCGTATTTACATATCCGTCACTGTGCAGGAGAATCCGTATAGGTGTTCAAGTGTTCGAACCGTAACGCGTGAGAAATTGTAAGTAAACGCCGTATTTACATATCTGCCACTGTGCAGGAGAATCCGCATAAGTGTTCGAGTGTTCGAACCGCAATGCGTGAGAAATGGTAATTAAACGCCGTATTTACATATCTGCCACTGTGCAGGAGAATCCGTATAGGTGTTCGAGTGTTCGAACCGTAACGCGCGAAAAATTGTAAGTAAACGGCGTATTTACATATCTGCCACTGTGCAGGAGAATCCGTATAGGTGTTCGAGTGTTCGAACTATAACGCGCGAGAAATTGTAAGTAAACGCCGTATTTACATATCTGCCACTGTGTAGGAGAATCCGTACAGGTGTTCGAGTGTTCGAACCGTAACGCGTGAGAAATTTTAAGTAAACGCCGTATTTACATATCTGACACTGTGCAATTGAATCCGTATACGTGTTCGAGTGTTCGAACCGTAATGCTTCAGAAATGGTAAGTAAGTGCCGTATTTACATATCTGCCACTGTGCAGGAGAATCCGTATAGGTGTTCGAGTGTTCGAACCGTAACGCGTGAGAAATTGTAAGTAAACGCCGTATTTACATATCTGCCACTGTGCAGGAGAATCCATACAGGTGTTCGAGTGTTCGAATCGTAACGCGTGAGAAATTGTAAGTAAACGCCGTATTTACATATCTGCTACTGTCCAGGAGAATCTGTGTACGTGTTCGAGTGTTCGAACCGTAATGCTTGAGAAATGGTAATTAAACGCCGTATTTACATATCTGCCACTGTGCAGGAGAATTCGTATTGGTGTTCGAGTGTTCGGACCGTTACGCGCGAGAAATTGTAAGTAAACGCCGTATTTACATATCTGCTACTGTGCAGGAGAATCCGTATAGGTGTTCGAGTGTTCGAACTGTAACGCGCAAGAAATTGTCGGTAAACGCCGTATTTACATATCTGCCACTGTGTAGGAGAATCCATACAAGTGTTCGAGTGTTCGAATCGTAACGCGTGAGAAATTGTAAGTAAACGCCGTATTTACATATCTGCTACTGTGCAGGAGAATCCGCATACGTGTTCGAGTGTTCGAACCGTAATGCTTGAGATATGGCAAGTAAACGCCGTATTTACATATCTGCCACTGTGTAGGAGAATCCATACAAGTGTTCGAGTGTTCGAACCGTAACGCGCGAGAAATTGTAAGTAAACGCCGTATTTACATATCTGCCACTGTGCAGGAGAATCCGTATAGGTGTTCGAATTTTCGAAACGTAACGCGCGAGAAATTGTAAGTAAACGCCGTATTTACATATCTGCCACTGTGCAGGAGAATCCGTATACGTGTTCGAGTGTTCGAACCGTAATGCTTGAGAAATGGTAAGTAAATGCTGTATTTACATATCTGCCACTGTGCAGGAGAATCCGTATAGGTGTTCGAGTGTTCGAACCGTAGTGCCTGAGAAATGGTAATTAAACGCCGTATTTACATATCTGCCACTTCGCAGGAGAATTCGTATAGGTGTTCGAGTGTTCGAACCGTAACGTGCGAGAAATTGTAAGTAAACGGCGTATTTACGTATCTGCCACTGTGCAGGACAATCCGTATAGGAGTTCGAGTGTTCGAACTGTAACGCGCGAGAAATTGTAAGTAAACGCCGTATTTACATATCTGCCACTGTGCAGGAGATTCCGTATACGTGTTCGAGTGTTCGAAACGTAATTCTTGGGAAATGGTAAGTAAATGCCGTATTTACATATCTGTCACTGTGCAGGAAAATCCGTATAGGTGTTCGAGTGTTCGACCCGTAACGCGTGAGAAATTGTAGGTAAACGCCGTATTTACATATCGGCCACTGTGTAGGAGAATCCGTATAGGTGTTCGAGTGTTCGAACCGTAACGCGTGAGAAATTGTAAGTAAACGCCGTATTTACATATCTGCCACTGTGCAGGAGAATCCGTATAAGTGTTCGAGTGTTCGAACCGTAATGCTTGAGAAATGGTAAGTAAATGCCGTATTTACATATCTGCCACTGTGCAGGAGAATCCGTATAGGTGTTCGAGTGTTTGAACCGTAACGCGTGAGAAATTGTAAGTAAACGACGTAATTACGTATCTGCCACTGTGCTGGAGAATCCGTATAGGTGTTCGAGTGTTCGAACCGTAATGCTTGAGAAATGGTAAGTAAACGCCGTATTTACATATCTGCCACTGTGCAGGAGAATTCGTATAGGTGTTCGAGTGTTCGGACCGTTACGCGCGAGAAATTGTAAGTAAACGCCGTATTTACATATCTGCCACTGTGTAGGAGAATCCGTATAGGTGTTCGATTGTTCGAACTGTAACGCGCGAGAAATTGTAGGTAAACGCCGTATTTACATATCTGCCACTGTGTAGGAGAATCCATACAGGTGTTCGAGTGTTTGAACCGTAACGCGTGAGAAATTGTAAGTAAACGCCGTATTTACATATCTGCCACTTTGCAGGAGAATCCGTATACGTGTTCGAGTGTTCGAACCGTAATGCTTGAGAAATGGTAAGTAAACGCCGTATTTACATATCTGCCACTGTGCCGGAGAATCCGTATAGGTGTTCAAGTGTTCGAACCGTAAGGCGTGAGAAATTGTAAGTAAACACCGTATTTACATATCCGTCACTTTGCAGGAGAATCCGGATAGGTGTTCAGGTGTTCGAACCGTAACGCGTGCGAAATTGTAAGTAAACGCCGTATTTAAATATCTACCACTGTGCAGGAGAATCCGTATAAGTGTTCGAGTGTTCGAACCGCAATGCGTGAGAAATGGTAATTAAAAGCCGTATTTACATATCTGCCACTGTGCAGGAGAATCCGTATAGGTGTTCGAGTGTTCGAACCGTAGTGCCTGAGAAACGGTAATTAAACGCCGTATTTACATATCTGCCACTGCGCAGGAGAATTCGTATAGGTGTTCGAGTGTTCGAACCGTAACGTGCGAGAAATTGTAAGTAAACGGCGTATTTACGTATCTGCCACTGTGCAGGACAATCCGTATAGGAGTTCGAGTGTTCGAACTGTGACGCGCGAGAAATTGTAAGTAAACGCCGTATTTACATAGCTGCCACTGTGCAGGAGATTCCGTATACGTGTTCGAGTGTTCGAAACGTAATTCTTGGGAAATGGTAAGTAAACGCCGTATTTACATATCTGCCACTGTGCAGGAGAATTCGTATTGGTGTTCGAGTGTTCGGACCGTTACGCGCGAGAAATTGTAAGTAAACGCCGTATTTACATATCTACTACTGTGCAGGAGAATCCGTATAGGTGTTCGAGTGTTCGAACTGTAACGCGCGAGAAATTGTAGGTAAACGCCGTATTTACATATCTGCCACTGTGTAGGAGAATCCATACAAGTGTTCGAGTGTTCGAATCGTAACGCGTGAGAAATTGTAAGTAAACGCCGTATTTACATATCTGCTACTGTGCAGGAGAATCCGCATACGTGTTCGAGTGTTCGAACCGTAATGCTTGAGATATGGCAAGTAAACGCCGTATTTACATATCTGCCACTGTGTAGGAGAATCCATACAAGTGTTCGAGTGTTCGAACCGTAACGCGCAAGAAATTGTAAGTAAACGCCGTATTTACATATCTGCCACTGTGCAGGAGAATCCGTATACGTGTTCGAGTGTTCGAACCGTAATGCTTGAGAAATTGTAAGTAAACGCTGTAATTACGTATCTGCCACTGTGCAGGAGAATCCGTATAGGTGTTCGAGTGTTCGAACCGTAACGCGTGAGAAATTGTAAGTAAATGACGTAATTACGTATCTGCCACTGTGCAGGAGAATCCGTATAAGTGTTCGAGTGTTCGAACCGTAATGCTTGAGAAATGGTAAGTAAACGCCGTATTTACATATCTGCCACTGTGCTGGAGAATTCGTATTGGTGTTCGAGTGTTCGGACCGTTACGCGCGAGAAATTGTAAGTAAACACCGTATTTACATATCTGCCAGTGTGTAGGAGAATCCGTATAGGTGTTCGAGTGTTCGAACTGTCACGCGCGAGAAATTGTAGGTAAACGCCGTATTTACATATCTGCCACTGTTTAGGAGAATCCGTATAGGTGTTCGAGTGTTCGAATCGTAACGCGTGAGAAATTGTAAGTAAACGCCGTATTTACATATCTGCTACGGTGCAGGAGAATCCGTATACGTGTTCGAGTGTTGGAACCGTAATGCTCGAGATATGGCAAGTAAACGCCGTATTTACATATCTGCCACTGTGCCGGAGAATCCGTATAGGTGTTCGAGTGTTCGAAACGTAACGCGCGAGAAATTGTAAGTAAACGCCGTATTTACATATCTGCCACTGTGCAGGAGAATCCGTATAGGTGTTCGAATTTTCGAAACGTAACGCGCGAGAAATTGTAAGTAAACGTCGTATTTACATATCTGCCACTGTGCAGGAGAATCCGTCTAGGTGTTCGAGTGTTCGAACCGTAACGCGCGAGAAATTGTAAGTAAACGGCGTATTTACATATCTGCCACGGTGCATGAGAATCCGTATAGGTGTTCGAGTGTTCGAACTGTAACGCGCGAGAAATTGTAAGTAAACGCCGTATTTACATATCTGCCACTGTGTAGGAGAATCCGTATAGGTGTTCGAGTGTTCGAACCGTAACGCGTGAGAAATTTTAAGTAAACGCCGTATTTACATATCTGCCACAGTGCAGGAGAATCCGTATACGTGTTCGAGTGTTCGAACCGTAATGCTTGAGAAATGGTAAGTAAATGCCGTATTTACATATCTGCCACGGTGCAGGAGAATTCGTATAGGTGTTCGAGTGTTCGAACCGTAACGCGTGAGAAATTTTAAGTAAACGCCGTATTTACATATCTGCCACTGAGCAGGGGAATCCGTATAGGTGTTCGAGTGTTCGAACCGTAATGCTTGAGAAATGGTAAGTAAACGCCGTATTTACATATCTGCCACTGTGCAGGAGAATTCGTATTGGTGTTCGAGTTTTCGGACCGTTACGCGCGAGAAATTGTAAGTAAACGCCGTATTTACATATCTGCCACTGTGCAGGAGAATCCGTAATGGTGTTCGAGTGTTCGAACTGCAACGCGCGAGAAATTGTAGGTAAACGCCGTATTTACATATCTGCCACTGTGTAGGAGAATCCATACAGGTGTTCGAGTGTTCGAATCGTAACGCGTGAGAAATTGTAAGTAAACGCCGTATTTACATATCTGCTACTGTGCAGGAGAATCCGCATACGTGTTCAAGTGTTCGAACCGTAATGCTTGAGATATGGCAAGTAAACGCCGTATTTACGTATCTGCCACTGTGCCGGAGAATCCGTATAGGTGTTCAAGTTTTCGAACCGTAACGCGCGAGAAATTGTAAGTAAACGCCGTATTTACATATCTGCCACTGTGCAGGAGAATCCGTATAGGTGTTCGAATTTTCGAAACGTAACGCGCGAGAAATTGTAAGTAAACGCCGTATTTACATATCTGCCACTGTACAGGAGAATCCGTATACGTGTTCGAGTGTTCGAACCGTAATGCTTGAGAAATTGTAAGTAAATGCCATATTTACATATCTGCCACTGTGCAGGAGAATTCGTATTGGTGTTCGAGTGTTCGGACCGTTACGCGCGAGAAATTGTAAGTAAACGCCGTATTTACATATCTGCCACTATGCAGGAGAATCCGTATAGGTGTTCGAGTGTTCGAACTGTCACGCGCGAGAAATTGTAGGTAAACGCCGTATTTACATATCTGCCACTGTGTAGGAGAATCCGTATAGGTGTTCGAGTGTTCGAATCGTAACGCGGGAGAAATTGTAAGTAAACGCCGTATTTACATATCTGCTACTGTGCAGGAGAATCCGTATACGTGTTCGAGTGTTCGAACCATAATCCTCGAGATGTGGCAAGTAAACGCCGTATTTACATATCTGCCACTGTGCTGGAGAATCTGTATAGGTGTTCGAGTGTTCGAACCGTAACACGCGAGAAATTGTAAGTAAACGCCGTATTTACATATCTGCCACTGTGCAGGAGAATCCGTATAGGTGTTCGAATTTTCGAAACGTAACGCGCGAGAAATTGTAAGTAAACACCGTATTTACATATCTGCCACTGTGCAGGAGACTCCGACTAGGTGTTCGAGTGTTCGAACCGTAACGCGCGAGAAATTGTAAGTAAACGGCGTATTTACGTATCTGCCACTGTGCAGGAGAATCCGTATAGGTGTTCGAGTTTTCGAACTGTAACGCGCGAGAAATTGTAAGTAAACGCCGTATTTACATATCTGCCACTGTGTAGGAGAATCCGTATACGTGTTCGAGTGTTCGAACCGTAATGCTTGAGAAATGGTATGTAAATGCCGTATTTACATATCTGCCACTGTGCAGGAGAATCCGTATAGGTGTTCGAGTGTTCGAACCGTAACGCGTGAGAAATTGTAAGTAAACGCCGTATTTACATATCTGCCACTGTGTAGGAGAATCCGTATAGGTGTTCGAGTGTTCGAACCGTAACGCTTGAGAAATTGTAAGTAAACGCCGTATTTACATATCTGCCACTCTGCAGGAGAATCCGTATACGTGTTCGAGTGTTCGAACCGTAATGCTTGAGAAATGGTAAGTAAATGCCATATTTACATATCTGCCACTGTGCAGGAGAATCCGTATAGGTGTTCGAGTGTTCGGACCGTTACGCGCGAGAAATTGTAAGTAAACACCGTATTTACATATCTGCCACTGTGCAGGAGAATCCGTATACGTGTTCGAGTGTTCGAACCGTAATGCTTGAGAAATGGTAAGTAAACGCCGTATTTACATATCTGCCACTGTACAGCAGAATTCGTATTGGTGTTCGAGTGTTCGGACCGTTACGCGCGAGAAATTGTAAGTAAACGCCGTATTTACATATCTGCCACTGTGCAGGAGAATCCGTATAGGTGTTCGAGTGTTCGAACTGTAACGCACGAGAAATTGTAGGTAAACGCCGTATTTACATATCTGCCACTGTGTAAGAGAATCCATACAGGTGTTCGAGTGTTCGAATCGTAACGCGTGAGAAATTGTAAGTAAACGCCGTATTTACATATCTGCCACTGTGCAGGAGAATCCGCATACGTGTTCGAGTGTTCGAACCGTAATGCCTGAGATATGGCAAGTAAACGCCGTATTTACATATCTGCCACTGTGCCGGAGAATCAGTATAGGTGTTCGATTGTTCGAACCGTAACGCGCAAGAAATTGTAAGTAAACGCCGTATTTACATATCTGCCACTGTGCAGGAGAATCCGTATAGGTGTTCGAATTTTCGAAACGTAACGCGCGAGAAATTGTAAGTAAACGCCATATTTACATATCTGCCACTGTGCAGGAGAATCCGTATACGTGTTCGAGTGTTCGAACCGTAATGCTTGAGAAATGGTAAGTAAATGCCGTATTTACATATCTGCCACTGTGCAGGAGAATCCGTATAGGTGTTCGAGTGTTCGAACTGTAACGCGTGAGAAATTGTAAGTAAACGCCGTAATTACGTATCTGCCACTGTGCAGGAGAATCCGTATAGGTGTTCGAGTGTTCGAACCGTAATGCTTGAGAAATGGTAAGTAAACGCCGTATTTACATATCTGCCACTGTGCAGGAGAATTCGTATTGGTGTTCGAGTGTTCGGACCGTTACGCGCGAGAAATTGTAAGTAAACGCCGTATTTACATATCTGCCACTGTGCAGGAGAATCCGTATAGGTGTTCGAGTGTTCGAACTGTCACGCGCGAGAAATTGTAGGTAAACGCCGTATTTACGTATCTGCCACTGTGTAGGAGAATCCGTATAGGTGTTCGAGTGTTCGAACCGTAATGCTTGAGAAATGGTAAGTAAATGCCGTATTTACATATCTGCTACTGTGCAGGAGAATCTGTATACGTGTTCGAGTGTTCGAACCGTAATGCTTGAGAAATGGTAATTAAACGCCGTATTTACATATCTGCCACTGTGCAGGAGAATCCGTATAGGTGTTCGAGTGTTCGAACCGTAACGCGCGAGAAATTGTAAGTAAACGGCGTATTTACGTATCTGCCACTGTGCAGGACAATCCGTATAGGTGTTCGAGTGTTTGAACTGTAACGCGCAAGAAATTGTAAGTAAACGCCGTATTTACATATCTGCCACTGTGCAGGAGAATCTGTATACGTGTTCGAGTGTTCGAACCGTAATGCTTGAGAAATGGTAAGTAAATGCCGTATTTACATATCTGCCACTGTGCCGGAGAATCCGTATAGGTGTTCGAGTGTTCGAACCGTAACGCGTGAGAAATTGTACGTAAACGCCGTATTTACATATCTGCCACTGTGCAGGAGAATCCGTATACGTGTTCGAGTGTTCGAACCGGAATGCTTGAGAAATGGTAAGTTAATGCCGTATTTACATATCTTCCACTGTGCAGGTGAATCCGTATAGGTGTTCGAGTGTTCGAACCGTAACGCGTGAGAAATTGTAAGTGAACGTCGTAATTACGTATCTGCCACTGTGCAGGAGAATCCGTATAGGTGTTCGAGTGTTCGAACCGTAATGCTTGAGAATTGGTAAGTAAACGTCGTATTTACATATCTGCCACTGTGCAGGAGAATCCGTATAGGTGTTCGAGTGTTCGAACCGTAACGCGTGAGAAATTGTACGTAAACGCCGTATTTACATATCTGCCACTGTGCAGGAGAATCCGTATACGTGTTCGAGTGTTCGAACCGGAATGCTTGAGAAATGGTAAGTTAATGCCGTATTTACATATCTTCCACTGTGCAGGTGAATCCGTATAGGTGTTCGAGTGTTCGAACCGTAACGCGTGAGAAATTGTAAGTGAACGTCGTAATTACGTATCTGCCACTGTGCAGGAGAATCCGTATAGGTGTTCGAGTGTTCGAACCGTAATGCTTGAGAAATGGTAAGTAAACGCCGTATTTACATATCTGCCACTGTGCAGGAGAATCTGTATAGGTGTTCGAGTGTTCGAACCGTAACGCAGGAGAAATTGTAAGCAAACGCCGTATTTACATATCTGCCACTGTGCAGGAGAATCCGTATAGGTGTTCGAGTGTTCGAATCGTAAGGCGTGAGAAATTGTAAGTAAACGCCGTATTTACATATATGCCACTGTGCAAGAGAATCCGTATAGGTGTTCGAGTGTTCGAACCGTAACGCGCAAGAAATTGTAAGTAAACGTCGTATTTACATATCTGCCACTGTGCAGGAGAATCCGTATAGGTGTTCGTGTGTTCGAACCGTAAGGCGTGAGAAATTGTAAGTAAACGCCGTATTTACATATCTGCCACTGTGCAGGAGAATCCGTATAGGTTTTCGAGTGTTCGAAACGTAACGCGCGAGAAATTGTAAGTAAACGTCGTATGTACATGTCTGCCACTGTGCCGGAGAATCCGTATAGGTGTTCGAGTGTTCGAAACGTAACGCGCGAAAAATTGTAAGTAAACGCCGTATTTACATATCTGCCACTGTGAAGGAGAATCCGTATAGGTGTTCGAGTGTTCGAACCGTAACGCAGGAGAAATTGTAAGTAAACGCCGTATTTACATATCTGCCACTGTGCAGGAGAATCCGTATAGGTGTTCGAGTGTTCGAATCGTAAGGCGTGAGAAATTGTAAGTAAACGCCGTATTCACATTTCTGCCACTGTGCAGGAGAATCCGTATAGGTGTTCGAATGTTCGAACCGTAACGCGCGAGAAATTGTAAGTAAACGCCGTATTTACATATCTGCCACTCTGAAGGAGAATCCGTATAGGTGTTCGAGTGTTCGAAACGTAACGCGCGAGAAATTGTAAGTAAACGCCGTATTTACATATCTGCCACTGTGCAGGAGAATCCGTATAGGTGTTCGAGTGTTCGAAACGTAACGCGTGAGAAATTGTAAGTAAACGCCGTATTTACATATCTGCCACTGTGTAGAAGAATCCGTATAGGTGTTCGAGTGTTCGAACCGTAACGCGGGAGAAATTGTAAGTAAACGCCGTATTTACATATCTGCCACTGTGCAGGAGAATCCATATAGGTGTTCGAGTGTTCGAATCGTAAGGCGTGAGAAATTGTAATTAAACGCCGTATTCACATATCTGCCACTGTGCAGGAGAATCCGTATAGGTGTTCGAATGTTCGAACCGTAACGCGGGAGAAATTGTAAGTAAACGCCGTATTTACATTTCTGCCACTGTGCAGGAGAATCCGTAGAGGTGTTCGAGTGTTCGAAACGTAACGCGCGAGAAATTGTAAGTAAACGCCGTGTTTACATATCAGCCACTGTGCTGGAGAATCCGTACAGGTGTTCGAGTGTTCGAAACGTAACGCGTGAGAAATTGTAAGTAAACGCCGTATTTACATATCTGCCACTGTGCAGGAGAATCCGTATAGGTGTTCGAGTGTTCGAATCGTAAGGCGTGAGAAATTGTAAGTAAACGCCCTATTTACATATCTGCCACATTGCAGGAGAATCCGTATACGTGTTCGAGTGTTGGAACCGTAATGCTCGAGATATGGCAAGTAAACGCCGTATTTACATATCTGCCACTGTGCCGGAGAATCCGTATAGGTGTTCGAGTGTTCGAAACGTAACGCGCGAGAAATTGTAAGTAAACGCCGTATTTACATATCTGCCATTGTGCAGGAGAATCCGTATAGGTGTTCGAATTTTCGAAACGTAACGCGCGAGAAATTGTAAGTAAACGTCGTATTTACATATCTGCCACTGTGCAGGAGAATCCGTCTAGGTGTTCGAGTGTTCGAACCGTAACGCGCGAGAAATTGTAAGTAAACTGCGTATTTACATATCTGCCACGGTGCAGGAGAATCCGTATAGGTGTTCGAGTGTTCGAACTGTAACACGCGAGAAATTGTAAGTAAACGCCGTATTTACATATCTGCCACTGTGTAGGAGAATCCGTATAGGTGTTCGAGTGTTCGAACCGTAACGCGTGAGAAATTTTAAGTAAACGCCGTATTTACATATCTGCCACAGTGCAGGAGAATCCGTATACGTGTTCGAGTGTTGGAACCGTAATGCTTGAGAAATGGTAAGTAAATGCCGTATTTACATATCTGCCACGGTGCAGGAGAATCCGTATAGGTGTTCGAGTGTTCGAACCGTAACGCGTGAGAAATTTTAAGTAAACGCCGTATTTACATATCTGCCACTGTGCAGGGAATCCGTATAGGTGTTCGAGTGTTCGAACCGTAATGCTTGAGAAATGGTAAGTAAACGCCGTATTTACATATCTGCCACTGTGCAGGAGAATTCGTATTGGTGTTCGAGTTTTCGGACCGTTACGCGCGAGAAATTGTAAGTAAACGCCGTATTTACATATCTGCCACTGTGCAGGAGAATCCGTAATGGTGTTCGAGTGTTCGAACTGCAACGCGCGAGAAATTGTAGGTAAACGCCGTATTTACATATCTGCCACTGTGTAGGAGAATCCATACAGGTGTTCGAGTGTTCGAATCGTAACGCGTGAGAAATTGTAAGTAAACGCCGTATTTACATATCTGCTACTGTGCAGGAGAATCCGGATACGTGTTCAAGTGTTCGAACCGTAATGCTTGAGATATGGCAAGTAAACGCCGTATTTACATATCTGCCACTGTGCCGGAGAATCCGTATAGGTGTTCAAGTGTTCGAACCGTAACGCGCGAGAAATTGTAAGTAAACGCCGTATTTACATATCTGCCACTGTGCAGGAGAATCCGTATAGGTGTTCGAATTTTCGAAACGTAACGCGCGAGAAATTGTAAGTAAACGCCGTATTTACATATCTGCCACTGTACAGGAGAATCCGTATACGTGTTCGAGTGTTCGAACCGTAATGCTTGAGAAATTGTAAGTAAATGCCATATTTACATATCTGCCACTGTGCAGGAGAATTCGTATTGGTGTTCGAGTGTTCGGACCGTTACGCGCGAGAAATTGTAAGTAAACGCCGTATTTACATATCTGCCACTATGCAGGAGAATCCGTATAGGTGTTCGAGTGTTCGAACTGTCACGCGCGAGAAATTGTAGGTAAACGCCGTATTTACATATCTGCCACTGTGTAGGAGAATCCGTATAGGTGTTCGAGTGTTCGAATCGTAACGCGGGAGAAATTGTAAGTAAACGCCGTATTTACATATCTGCTACTGTGCAGGAGAATCCGTATACGTGTTCGAGTGTTCGAACCGTAATCCTCGAGATGTGGCAAGTAAACGCCGTATTTACATATCTGCCACTGTGCTGGAGAATCTGTATAGGTGTTCGAGTGTTCGAACCGTAACACGCGAGAAATTGTAAGTAAACGCCGTATTTACATATCTGCCACTGTGCAGGAGAATCCGTATAGGTGTTCGAATTTTCGAAACGTAACGCGCGAGAAATTGTAAGTAAACGCCGTATTTACATATCTGCCACTGTGCAGGAGACTCCGACTAGGTGTTCGAGTGTTCGAACCGTAACGCGCGAGAAATTGTAAGTAAACGGCGTATTTACGTATCTGCCACTGTGCAGGAGAATCCGTATAGGTGTTCGAGTTTTCGAACTGTAACGCGCGAGAAATTGTAAGTAAACGCCGTATTTACATATCTGCCACTGTGTAGGAGAATCCGTATACGTGTTCGAGTGTTCGAACCGTAATGCTTGAGAAATGGTATGTAAATGCCGTATTTACATATCTGCCACTGTGCAGGAGAATCCGTATAGGTGTTCGAGTGTTTGAACCGTAACGCGTGAGAAATTGTAAGTAAACGCCGTATTTACATATCTGCCACTCTGCAGGAGAATCCGTATACGTGTTCGAGTGTTCGAACCGTAATGCTTGAGAAATGGTAAGTAAATGCCATATTTACATATCTGCCACTGTGCAGGAGAATCCGTATAGGTGTTCGAGTGTTCGGACCGTTACGCGCGAGAAATTGTAAGTAAACGCCGTATTTACATATCTGCCACTGTGCAGTAGAATCCGTATACGTGTTCGAGTGTTCGAACCGTAATGCTTGAGAAATGGTAAGTAAACGCCGTATTTACATATCTGCCACTGTACAGCAGAATTCGTATTGGTGTTCGAGTGTTCGGACCGTTACGCGCGAGAAATTGTAAGTAAACGCCGTATTTACATATCTGCCACTGTGCAGGAGAATCCGTATAGGTGTTCGAGTGTTCGAACTGTAACGCGCGAGAAATTGTAGGTAAACGCCGTATTTACATATCTGCCACTGTGTAGGAGAATCCATACAGGTGTTCGAGTGTTCGAATCGTAACGCGTGAGAAATTGTAAGTAAACGCCGTATTTACATATCTGCCACTGTGCAGGAGAATCCGCATACGTGTTCGAGTGTTCGAACCGTAATGCCTGAGATATGGCAAGTAAACGCCGTATTTACATATCTGCCACTGTGCCGGAGAATCCGTATAGGTGTTCGATTGTTCGAACCGTAACACGCAAGAAATTGTAAGTAAACGCCGTATTTACATATCTGCCACTGTGCAGGAGAATCCGTATAGGTGTTCGAATTTTCGAAACGTAACGCGCGAGAAATTGTAAGTAAACGCCATATTTACATATCTGCCACTGTGCAGGAGAATCCGTATACGTGTTCGAGTGTTCGAACCGTAATGCTTGAGAAATGGTAAGTAAATGCCGTATTTACATATCTGCCACTGTGCAGGAGAATCCGTATAGGTGTTCGAGTGTTCGAACTGTAACGCGTGAGAAATTGTAAGTAAACGCCGTAATTACGTATCTGCCACTGTGCAGGAGAATCCGTATAGGTGTTCGAGTGTTCGAACCGTAATGCTTGAGAAATGGTAAGTAAACGCCGTATTTACATATCTGCCACTGTGCAGGAGAATTCGTATTGGTGTTCGAGTGTTCGGACCGTTACGCGCGAGAAATTGTAAGTAAACGCCGTATTTACATATCTGCCACTGTGCAGGAGAATCCGTATAGGTGTTCGAGTGTTCGAACTGTCACGCGCGAGAAATTGTAGGTAAACGCCGTATTTACGTATCTGCCACTGTGTAGGAGAATCCGTATAGGTGTTCGAGTGTTCGAACCGTAATGCTTGAGAAATGGTAAGTAAATGCCGTATTTACATATCTGCTACTGTGCAGGAGAATCTGTATACGTGTTCGAGTGTTCGAACCGTAATGCTTGAGAAATGGTAATTAAACGCCGTATTTACATATCTGCCACTGTGCAGGAGAATCCGTATAGGTGTTCGAGTGTTCGAACCGTAACGCGCGAGAAATTGTAAGTAAACGGCGTATTTACGTATCTGCCACTGTGCAGGACAATCCGTATAGGTGTTCGAGTGTTTGAACTGTAACGCGCAAGAAATTGTAAGTAAACGCCGTATTTACATATCTGCCACTGTGCAGGAGAATCTGTATACGTGTTCGAGTGTTCGAACCGTAATGCTTGAGAAATGGTAAGTAAATGCCGTATTTACATATCTGCCACTGTGCCGGAGAATCCGTATAGGTGTTCGAGTGTTCGAACCGTAACGCGTGAGAAATTGTACGTAAACGCCGTATTTACATATCTGCCACTGTGCAGGAGAATCCGTATACGTGTTCGAGTGTTCGAACCGGAATGCTTGAGAAATTGTAAGTTAATGCCGTATTTACATATCTTCCACTGTGCAGGTGAATCCGTATAGGTGTTCGAGTGTTCGAACCGTAACGCGTGAGAAATTGTAAGTGAACGTCGTAATTACGTATCTGCCACTGTGCAGGAGAATCCGTATAGGTGTTCGAGTGTTCGAACCGTAATGCTTGAGAATTGGTAAGTAAACGCCGTATTTACATATCTGCCACTGTGCAGGAGAATCCGTATAGGTGTTCGAGTGTTCGAACCGTAACGCGTGAGAAATTGTACGTAAACGCCGTATTTACATATCTGCCACTGTGCAGGAGAATCCGTATACGTGTTCGAGTGTTCGAACCGGAATGCTTGAGAAATGGTAAGTTAATGCCGTATTTACATATCTTCCACTGTGCAGGTGAATCCGTATAGGTGTTCGAGTGTTCGAACCGTAACGCGTGAGAAATTGTAAGTGAACGTCGTAATTACGTATCTGCCACTGTGCAGGAGAATCCGTATAGGTGTTCGAGTGTTCGAACCGTAATGCTTGAGAAATGGTAAGTAAACGCCGTATTTACATATCTGCCACTGTGCAGGAGAATCTGTATAGGTGTTCGAGTGTTCGAACCGTAACGCAGGAGAAATTGTAAGCAAACGCCGTATTTACATATCTGCCACTGTGCAGGAGAATCCGTATAGGTGTTCGAGTGTTCGAACCGTAACGCGGGAGAAATTGTAAGTAAACGCCGTATTTACATATCTGCCACTGTGCAGGAGAATCCGTATAGGTGTTCGATTGTTCGAATCGTAAGGCGTGAGAAATTGTAAGTAAACGCCGTATTCACATATCTGCCACTGTGCAGGAGAATCCGTATAGGTGTTCGAATGTTCGAACCGTAACGCGGGAGAAATTGTAAGTAAACGCCGTATTTACATTTCTGCCACTGTGCAGGAGAATCCGTATAGGTGTTCGAGTGTTCGAATCGTAAGGCGTGAGAAATTGTAAGTAAACGCCGTATTTACATATATGCCGCTGTGCAAGAGAATCCGTATAGGTGTTCGAGTGTTCGAACCGTAACGCGCAAGAAATTGTAAGTAAACGTCGTATTTACATATCTGCCACTGTGCAGGAGAATCCGTATAGGTGTTCGTGTGTTCGAACCGTAAGGCGTGAGAAATTGTAAGTAAACGCCGTATTTACATATCTGCCACTGTGCAGGAGAATCCGTATAGGTTTTCGAGTGTTCGAAACGTAACGCGCGAGAAATTGTAAGTAAACGTCGTATGTACATGTCTGCCACTGTGCAGGAGAATCCGTATAGGTGTTCGAGTGTTCGAAACGTAACGCGCGAAAAATTGTAAGTAAACGCCGTATTTACATATCTGCCACTGTGAAGGAGAATCCGTATAGGTGTTCGAGTGTTCGAACCGTAACGCAGGAGAAATTGTAAGTAAACGCCGTATTTACATATCTGCCACTGTGCAGGAGAATCCGTATAGGTGTTCGAGTGTTCGAATCGTAAGGCGTGAGAAATTGTAAGTAAACGCCGTATTCACATTGCTGCCACTGTGCAGGAGAATCCGTATAGGTGTTCGAATGTTCGAACCGTAACACGCGAGAAATTGTAAGTAAACGCCGTATTTACATATCTGCCACTCTGAAGGAGAATCCGTATAGGTGTTCGAGTGTTCGAAACGTAACGCGCGAGAAATTGTAAGTAAACGCCGTATTTACATATCTGCCACTGTGCAGGAGAATCCGTATAGGTGTTCGAGTGTTCGAAACGTAACGCGTGAGAAATTGTAAGTAAACGCCGTATTTACATATCTGCCACGGTGTAGAAGAATCCGTATAGGTGTTCGAGTGTTCGAACCGTAACGCGGGAGAAATTGTAAGTAAACGCCGTATTTACATATCTGCCACTGTGCAGGAGAATCCATATAGGTGTTCGAGTGTTCGAATCGTAAGGCGTGAGAAATTGTAATTAAACGCCGTATTCACATATCTGCCACTGTGTAGAAGAATCCGTATAGGTGTTCGAGTGTTCGAACCGTAACGCGGGAGAAATTGTAAGTAAACGCCGTATTTACATATCTGCCACTGTGCAGGAGAATCCATATAGGTGTTCGAGTGTTCGAATCGTAAGGCGTGAGAAATTGTAATTAAACGCCGTATTCACATATCTGCCACTGTGCAGGAGAATCCGTATAGGTGTTCGAATGTTCGGACCGTTACGCGCGAGAAATTGTAAGTAAACGCCGTATTTACATATCTGCCACTATGCAGGAGAATCCGTATAGGTGTTCGAGTGTTCGAACTGTCACGCGCGAGAAATTGTAGGTAAACGCCGTATTTACATATCTGCCACTGTGTAGGAGAATCCGTATAGGTGTTCGAGTGTTCGAATCGTAACGCGGGAGAAATTGTAAGTAAACGCCGTATTTACATATCTGCTACTGTGCAGGAGAATCCGCATACGTGTTCGAGTGTTCGAACCGTAATCCTCGAGATGTGGCAAGTAAACGCCGTATTTACATATCTGCCACTGTGCTGGAGAATCTGTATAGGTGTTCGAGTGTTCGAACCGTAACACGCGAGAAATTGTAAGTAAACGCCGTATTTACATATCTGCCACTGTGCAGGAGAATCCGTATAGGTGTTCGAATTTTCGAAACGTAACGCGCGAGAAATTGTAAATAAACGCCGTATTTACATATCTGCCACTGTGCAGGAGACTCCGACTAGGTGTTCGAGTGTTCGAACCGTAACGCGCGAGAAATTGTAAGTAAACGGCGTATTTACGTATCTGCCACTGTGCAGGAGAATCCGTATAGGTGTTCGAGTTTTCGAACTGTAACGCGCGAGAAATTGTAAGTAAACGCCGTATTTACATATCTGCCACTGTGTAGGAGAATCCGTATACGTGTTCGAGTGTTCGAACCGTAATGCTTGAGAAATGGTATGTAAATGCCGTATTTACATATCTGCCACTGTGCAGGAGAATCCGTATAGGTGTTCGAGTGTTCGAACCGTAACGCGTGAGAAATTGTAAGTAAACGCCGTATTTACATATCTGCCACTGTGTAGGAGAATCCGTATAGGTGTTCGAGTGTTCGAACCGTAACGCGTGAGAAATTGTAAGTAAACGCCGTATTTACATATCTGCCACTCTGCAGGAGAATCCGTATACGTGTTCGAGTGTTCGAACCGTAATGCTTGAGAAATGGTAAGTAAATGCCATATTTACATATCTGCCACTGTGCAGGAGAATCCGTATAGGTGTTCGAGTGTTCGGACCGTTACGCGCGAGAAATTGTAAGTAAACGCCGTATTTACATATCTGCCACTGTGCAGGAGAATCCGTATACGTGTTCGAGTGTTCGAACCGTAATGCTTGAGAAATGGTAAGTAAACGCCGTATTTACATATCTGCCACTGTACAGCAGAATTCGTATTGGTGTTCGAGTGTTCGGACCGTTACGCGCGAGAAATTGTAAGTAAACGCTGTATTTACATATCTGCCACTGTGCAGGAGAATCCGTATAGGTGTTCGAGTGTTCGAACTGTAACGCGCGAGAAATTGTAGGTAAACGCCGTATTTACATATCTGCCACTGTGTAAGAGAATCCATACAGGTGTTCGAGTGTTCGAATGGTAACGCGTGAGAAATTGTAAGTAAACGCCGTATTTATATATCTGCCACTGTGCAGGAGAATCCGCATACGTGTTCGAGTGTTCGAACCGTAATGCCTGAGATATGGCAAGTAAACGCCGTATTTACATATCTGCCACTGTGCCGGAGAATCCGTATAGGTGTTCGATTGTTCGAACCGTAACACGCAAGAAATTGTAAGTAAACGCCGTATTTACATATCTGCCACTGTGCAGGAGAATCCGTATAGGCGTTCGAATTTTCGAAACGTAACGCGCGAGAAATTGTAAGTAAACGCCATATTTACATATCTGCCACTGTGCAGGAGAATCCGTATACGTGTTCGAGTGTTCGAACCGTAATGCTTGAGAAATGGTAAGTAAATGCCGTATTTACATATCTGCCACTGTGCAGGAGAATCCGTATAGGTGTTCGAGTGTTCGAACTGTAACGCGTGAGAAATTGTAAGTAAACGCCGTAATTACGTATCTGCCACTGTGCAGGAGAATCCGTATAGGTGTTCGAGTGTTCGAACCGTAATGCTTGAGAAATGGTAAATAAACGCCGTATTTACATATCTGCCACTGTGCAGGAGAATTCGTATTGGTGTTCGAGTGTTCGGACCGTTACGCGCGAGAAATTGTAAGTAAACGCCGTATTTACATATCTGCCACTGTGCAGGAGAATCCGTATAGGTGTTCGAGTGTTCGAACTGTCACGCGCGAGAAATTGTAGGTAAACGCCGTATTTACGTATCTGCCACTGTGTAGGAGAATCCGTATAGGTGTTCGAGTGTTCGAACCGTAATGCTTGAGAAATGGTAAGTAAATGCCGTATTTACATATCTGCTACTGTGCAGGAGAATCTGTATACGTGTTCGAGTGTTCGAACCGTAATGCTTGAGAAATGGTAATTAAACGCCGTATTTACATATCTGCCACTGTGCAGGAGAATCCGTATAGGTGTTCGAGTGTTCGAACCGTAACGCGCGAGAAATTGTAAGTAAACGGCGTATTTACGTATCTGCCACTGTGCAGGACAATCCGTATAGGTGTTCGAGTGTTTGAACTGTAACGCGCAAGAAATTGTAAGTAAACGCCGTATTTACATATCTGCCACTGTGCAGGAGAATCTGTATACGTGTTCGAGTGTTCGAACCGTAATGCTTGAGAAATGGTAAGTAAATGCCGTATTTACATATCTGCCACTGTGCCGGAGAATCCGTATAGGTGTTCGAGTGTTCGAGCCGTAACGCGTGAGAAATTGTACGTAAACGCCGTATTTACATATCTGCCACTGTGCAGGAGAATCCGTATACGTGTTCGAGTGTTCGAACCGGAATGCTTGAGAAATTGTAAGTTAATGCCGTATTTACATATCTTCCACTGTGCAGGTGAATCCGTATAGGTGTTCGAGTGTTCGAACCGTAACGCGTGAGAAATTGTAAGTGAACGTCGTAATTACGTATCTGCCACTGTGCAGGAGAATCCGTATAGGTGTTCGAGTGTTCGAACCGTAATGCTTGAGAATTGGTAAGTAAACGCCGTATTTACATATCTGCCACTGTGCAGGAGAATCCGTATAGGTGTTCGAGTGTTCGAACCGTAACGCGTGAGAAATTGTACGTAAACGCCGTATTTACATATCTGCCACTGTGCAGGAGAATCCGTATACGTGTTCGAGTGTTCGAACCGGAATGCTTGAGAAATGGTAAGTTAATGCCGTATTTACATATCTTCCACTGTGCAGGTGAATCCGTATAGGTGTTCGAGTGTTCGAACCGTAACGCGTGAGAAATTGTTAGTGAACGTCGTAATTACGTATCTGCCACTGTGCAGGAGAATCCGTATAGGTGTTCGAGTGTTCGAACCGTAATGCTTGAGAAATGGTAAGTAAACGCCGTATTTACATATCTGCCACTGTGCAGGAGAATCTGTATAGGTGTTCGAGTGTTCGAACCGTAACGCAGGAGAAATTGTAAGCAAACGCCGTATTCACATATCTGCCACTGTGCAGGAGAATCCGTATAGGTGTTCGAGTGTTCGAACCGTAACGCGGGAGAAATTGTAAGTAAACGCCGTATTTACATATCTGCCACTGTGCAGGAGAATCCGTATAGGTGTTCGATTGTTCGAATCGTAAGGCGTGAGAAATTGTAAGTAAACGCCGTATTCACATATCTGCCACTGTGCAGGAGAATCCGTATAGGTGTTCGAATGTTCGAACCGTAACGCGGGAGAAATTGTAAGTAAACGCCGTATTTACATTTCTGCCACTGTGCAGGAGAATACGTATAGGTGTTCGAGTGTTCGAATCGTAAGGCGTGAGAAATTGTAAGTAAACGCCGTATTTACATATATGCCGCTGTGCAAGAGAATCCGTATAGGTGTTCGAGTGTTCGAACCGTAACGCGCAAGAAATTGTAAGTAAACGTCGTATTTACATATCTGCCACTGTGCAGGAGAATCCGTATAGGTGTTCGTGTGTTCGAACCGTAAGGCGTGAGAAATTGTAAGTAAACGCCGTATTTACATATCTGCCACTGTGCAGGAGAATCCGTATAGGTTTTCGAGTGTTCGAAACGTAACGCGCGAGAAATTGTAAGTAAACGTCGTATGTACATGTCTGCCACTGTGCAGGAGAATCCGTATAGGTGTTCGAGTGTTCGAAACGTAACGCGCGAAAAATTGTAAGTAAACGCCGTATTTACATATCTGCCACTGTGAAGGAGAATCCGTATAGGTGTTCGAGTGTTCGAACCGTAACGCAGGAGAAATTGTAAGTAAACGCCGTATTTACATATCTGCCACTGTGCAGGAGAATCCGTATAGGTGTTCGAGTGTTCGAATCGTAAGGCGTGAGAAATTGTAAGTAAACGCCGTATTCACATTTCTGCCACTGTGCGGGAGAATCCGTATAGGTGTTCGAATGTTCGAACCGTAACGCGCGAGAAATTGTAAGTAAACGCCGTATTTACATATCTGCCACTCTGAAGGAGAATCCGTATAGGTGTTCGAGTGTTCGAAACGTAACGCGCGAGAAATTGTAAGTAAACGCCGTATTTACATATCTGCCACTGTGCAGGAGAATCCGTATAGGTGTTCGAGTGTTCGAAACGTAACGCGTGAGAAATTGTAAGTAAACGCCGTATTTACATATCTGCCACTGTGTAGAAGAATCCGTATAGGTGTTCGAGTGTTCGAACCGTAACGCGGGAGAAATTGTAAGTAAACGCCGTATTTACATATCTGCCACTGTGCAGGAGAATCCATATAGGTGTTCGAGTGTTCGAATCGTAAGGCGTGAGAAATTGTAATTAAACGCCGTATTCACATATCTGCCACTGTGCAGGAGAATCCGTATAGGTGTTCGAATGTTCGAACCGTAACGCGGGAGAAATTGTAAGTAAACGCCGTATTTACATTTCTGCCACTGTGCAGGAGAATCCGTAGAGGTGTTCGAGTGTTCGAAACGTAACGCGCGAGAAATTGTAAGTAAACGCCGTGTTTACATATCAGCCACTGTGCTGGAGAATCCGTACAGGTGTTCGAGTGTTCGAAACGTAACGCGTGAGAAATTGTAAGTAAACGCCGTATTTACATATCTGCCACTGTGCAGGAGAATCCGTATAGGTGTTCGAGTGTTCGAATCGTAAGGCGTGAGAAATTGTAAGTAAACGCCCTATTTACATATCTGCCACATTGCAGGAGAATCCGTATAGGTGTTCGAGTGTTCGAAACGTAACGCGCGAGAAATTGTAAGTAAACGTCGTATTTACATGTCTGCCACTGTGCAGGAGAATCCGTATGGGTGTTCGAGTGTTCGAAACGTAACGCGCGAGAAATTGTAAGTAAACGCCGTATTTACATATCTGCCACTGTGCAGGAGAATCCGTATAGGTGTTCGAGTGTTCGAACCGTAACGCGTGAGAAATTGTAAGTAAACGCCGTATTTACATATCTGCCACTGTGCAGGAGAATCCGTATAGGTGTTCAAGTGTTCGAACCGTAACGCTTGAGAAATGGTAAGTAAACGCCGTATTTACATATCTGCCACTGTGCAGGAGAATCCGTATAGGTGTTCGAGTGTTCGAACCGTAACGCGCGAGAAATTGTAAATAAACGCCGTATTTACATATCTGCCACTGTGCAGGAGAATCCGTATAGGTGTTCGAGTGCTCGAACCGTAACGCGCGAGAAATTGTAAGTAAACGCCGTAATTTCATATCTGCCACTGTGCTGGAGAGGCCGTATAGGTGTTCGAGTGTTCGAATCGTAAGGCATGAGAAATTGTAAGTAATCGCCGTATTTACATATCTGCCACTGTGCAGGAGAATCCGTATAGGTGTTCGAGTGTTCGAAACATAACGCGCGAGAAATTATAAGTAGACGCCGTATTTACATATCTGCCACTGTGCAGGAGAATCCGTATAGGTGTTTGAGTGTTCGAAACATAACGCGCGAGAAATTATAAGTAAACGCCGTATTTACATATCTGCCACTGTGCAGGAGAATCCGTATAGGTGTTCGAGTGTTCGAAACGTAACGCGCGAGAAATTGTAAGTAAACGCTGTATTTACATATCTGCCACTGTGCAGGAGAATCCGTATAGGTGTTCGAGTGTTCGAAACGTAACGCGCGAGAAATTGTAAGTAAACGTCGTATTTACATGTCTGCCACTGTGCAGGAGAATCCGTATGGGTGTTCGAGTGTTCGAAACGTAACGCCCGTGAAATTGTAAGTAAACGCCGTATTTACATATCTGCCACTGTGCAGGAGAATCCGTGTAGGTGTTCGAGTGTTCGAACCGTAACGCAGGAGAAATTGTAAGTAAACGCCGTATTTACATATCTGCCACTGTGCAGGAGAATCCGTATAGGTGTTCGAGTGTTCGAATCGTAAGGCGTGAGAAATTGTAAGTAAACGCCGTAATCACATTTCTGCCACTGTGCAGGAGAATCCGTATAGGTGTTCGAATGTTCGAACCGTAACGCGGGAGAAATTGTAAGTAAACGCCGTATTTACATCTCTGCCACTGTGCAGGAGAATCCGTATAGGTGTTCGAGTGTTCGAAACGTAACGCGCGAGAAATTGTAAGTAAACGCCGTATTTACATATCTGCCACTGTGCAGGAGAATCCGTATAGGTGTTCGAGTGTTCGAACCGTAACGCAGGAGAAATTGTAAGTAAACGCCGTATTTACATATCTGCCACTGTGCAGGAGAATCCGTATAGGTGTTCGAGTGTTCGAATCGTAAGGCGTGAGAAATTGTAAGTAAACGCCGTAATCACATTTCTGCCACTGTGCAGGAGAATCCGTATAGGTGTTCGAATGTTCGAACCGTAATGCGGGAGAAATTGTAAGTAAACGCCGTATTTACATATCTGCCACTGTGCAGGAGAATCCGTATAGGTGTTCGAGTGTTCGAAACGTAACGCGCGAGAAATTGTAAGTAAACGCCGTATTTACATATCTGCCACTGTGTAGGAGAATCTGTGTAGGTGTTCGAGTGTTCGAACCGTAACGCGGGAGAAATTGTAAGTAAACGCCGTATTTACATATCTGCCACTGTGCAGGAGAATCCGTATAGGTGTTCGAGTGTTCGAATCGTAAGGCGTGAGAAATTGTAAGTAAACGCCGTAATCACATTTCTGCCACTGTGCAGGAGAATCCGTATAGGTGTTCGAATGTTCGAACCGTAACGCGGGAGAAATTGTAAGTAAACGCCGTATTTACATATCTGCCACTGTGCAGGAGAATCCGTATAGGTGTTCGAGTGTTCGAATCGTAAGGCGTGAGAAATTGTAAGTAAACGCCGTAATCACATTTCTGCCACTGTGCAGGAGAATCCGTATAGGTGCTCGAGTGTTCGAAACATAACGCGCGAGAAATTATAAGTAGACGCCGTAATCACATTTCTGCCACTGTGCAGGAGAATCCGTATAGGTGTTCGAATGTTCGAACCGTAACGCGGGAGAAATTGTAAGTAAACGCCGTATTTACATATCTGTCACTGTGCAGGAGAATCCGTATAGGTGTTCGAGTGTTCGAATCGTAAGGCGTGAGAAATTGTAAGTAAACGCCGTAATCACATTTCTGCCACTGTGCAGGAGAATCCGTATAGGTGCTCGAGTGTTCGAAACATAACGCGCGAGAAATTATAAGTAAACGCCGTATTTACATATCTGCCACTGTGCAGGAGAATCCGTATAGGTGTTCGAGTGTTCGAAACGTAACGCGCGAGAAATTGTAAGTAAACGCTGTATTTACATATCTGCCACTGTGCAGGAGAATCCGTATAGGTGTTCGAGTGTTCGAAACGTAACGCGCGAGAAATTGTAAGTAAACGTCGTATTTACATGTCTGCCACTGTGCAGGAGAATCCGTATAGGTGTTCGAATGTTCGAACCGTAACGCGGGAGAAATTGTAAGTAAACGCCGTATTTACATTTCTGCCACTGTGCAGGAGAATCCGTAGAGGTGTTCGAGTGTTCGAAACGTAACGCGCGAGAAATTGTAAGTAAACGCCGTGTTTACATATCAGCCACTGTGCTGGAGAATCCGTACAGGTGTTCGAGTGTTCGAAACGTAACGCGTGAGAAATTGTAAGTAAACGCCGTATTTACATATCTGCCACTGTGCAGGAGAATCCGTATAGGTGTTCGAGTGTTCGAATCGTAAGGCGTGAGAAATTGTAAGTAAACGCCGTATTTACATATATGCCGCTGTGCAAGAGAATCCGTATAGGTGTTCGAGTGTTCGAACCGTAACGCGCAAGAAATTGTAAGTAAACGTCGTATTTACATATCTGCCACTGTGCAGGAGAATCCGTATAGGTGTTCGTGTGTTCGAACCGTAAGGCGTGAGAAATTGTAAGTAAACGCCGTATTTACATATCTGCCACTGTGCAGGAGAATCCGTATAGGTTTTCGAGTGTTCGAAACGTAACGCGCGAGAAATTGTAAGTAAACGTCGTATGTACATGTCTGCCACTGTGCAGGAGAATCCGTATAGGTGTTCTAGTGTTCGAAACGTAACGCGCGAAAAATTGTAAGTAAACGCCGTATTTACATATCTGCCACTGTGAAGGAGAATCCGTATAGGTGTTCGAGTGTTCGAACCGTAACGCAGGAGAAATTGTAAGTAAACGCCGTATTTACATATCTGCCACTGTGCAGGAGAATCCGTATAGGTGTTCGAGTGTTCGAATCGTAAGGCGTGAGAAATTGTAAGTAAACGCCGTATTCACATTTCTGCCACTGTGCAGGAGAATCCGTATAGGTGTTCGAATGTTCGAACCGTAACGCGCGAGAAATTGTAAGTAAACGCCGTATTTACATATCTGCCACTCTGAAGGAGAATCCGTATAGGTGTTCGAGTGTTCGAAACGTAACGCGCGAGAAATTGTAAGTAAACGCCGTATTTACATATCTGCCACTGTGCAGGAGAATCCGTATAGGTGTTCGAGTGTTCGAAACGTAACGCGTGAGAAATTGTAAGTAAACGCCGTATTTACATATCTGCCACTGTGTAGAAGAATCCGTATAGGTGTTCGAGTGTTCGAACCGTAACGCGGGAGAAATTGTAAGTAAACGCCGTATTTACATATCTGCCACTGTGCAGGAGAATCCATATAGGTGTTCGAGTGTTCGAATCGTAAGGCGTGAGAAATTGTAATTAAACGCCGTATTCACATATCTGCCACTGTGCAGGAGAATCCGTATAGGTGTTCGAATGTTCGAACCGTAACGCGG
Organism: Camellia sinensis; assembly: GCF_055761805.1. Taxonomy (NCBI): domain Eukaryota; kingdom Viridiplantae; phylum Streptophyta; class Magnoliopsida; order Ericales; family Theaceae; genus Camellia; species Camellia sinensis. Next base: position 5,789,617 of record NW_028128989.1, on the reverse strand, counting down.
GAGAAATTGTAAGTAAACGCCGTATTTACATTTCTGCCACTGTGCAGGAGAATCCGTAGAGGTGTTCGAGTGTTCGAAACGTAACGCGCGAGAAATTGTAAGTAAACGCCGTGTTTACATATCAGCCACTGTGCTGGAGAATCCGTACAGGTGTTCGAGTGTTCGAAACGTAACGCGTGAGAAATTGTAAGTAAACGCCGTATTTACATATCTGCCACTGTGCAGGAGAATCCGTATAGGTGTTCGAGTGTTCGAATCGTAAGGCGTGAGAAATTGTAAGTAAACGCCCTATTTACATATCTGCCACATTGCAGGAGAATCCGTATAGGTGTTCGAGTGTTCGAAACGTAACGCGTGAGAAATTGTAAGTAAACGTCGTATTTACATGTCTGCCACTGTGCAGGAGAATCCGTATGGGTGTTCGAGTGTTCGAAACGTAACGCGCGAGAAATTGTAAGTAAACGCCGTATTTACATATCTGCCACTGTGCAGGAGAATCCGTATAGGTGTTCGAGTGTTCGAACCGTAACGCGTGAGAAATTGTAAGTAAACGCCGTATTTACATATCTGCCACTGTGCAGGAGAATCCGTATAGGTGTTCAAGTGTTCGAACCGTAACGCTTGAGAAATGGTAAGTAAACGCCGTATTTACATATCTGCCACTGTGCAGGAGAATCCGTATAGGTGTTCGATTGTTCGAAACGTAACGCTTGAGAAATTGTAAGTAAACGTCGTATTTACATATCTGCCACTGTGCAGGAGAATCCGTAGAGGTGTTCGAATGTTCGAACCGTAACGCGGGAGAAATTGTAAGTAAACGCCGTATTTACATATCTGCCACTGTGCTGGAGAATCCGTATAGGTGTTCGAGTGTTCGAAACGTAACGCTTGAGAAATTGTAAGTAAACGCCGTATTTACATATCTGCCACTGTGCAGGAGAATCCGTATAGGTGTTCGAGTGTTCGAAACGTAACGCTTGAGAAATTGTAAGTAAACGCCGTATTTACATATCTGCCACTGTGCAGGAGAATCCGTATAGGTGTTCGAGTGTTCGAAACGTAACGCGCGAGAAATTGTAAGTAAACGCCGTAATTTCATATCTGCCACTGTGCTGGAGAGGCCGTATAGGTGTTCGAGTGTTCGAATCGTAAGGCATGAGAAATTGTAAGTAATCGCCGTATTTACATATCTGCCACTGTGCAGGAGAATCCGTATAGGTGTTCGAGTGTTCGAAACATAACGCGTGAGAAATTATAAGTAGACGCCGTATTTACATATCTGCCACTGTGCAGGAGAATCCGTATAGGTGTTCGAGTGTTCGAAACATAACGCGCGAGAAATTATAAGTAAACGCCGTATTTACATATCTGCCACTGTGCAGGAGAATCCGTATAGGTGTTCGAGTGTTCGAAACGTAACGCGCGAGAAATTGTAAGTAAACGCTGTATTTACATATCTGCCACTGTGCAGGAGAATCCGTATAGGTGTTCGAGTGTTCGAAACGTAACGCGCGAGAAATTGTAAGTAAACGTCGTATTTACATGTCTGCCACTGTGCAGGAGAATCCGTATGGGTGTTCGAGTGTTCGAAACGTAACGCCCGTGAAATTGTAAGTAAACGCCGTATTTACATATCTGCCACTGTGCAGGAGAATCCGTGTAGGTGTTCGAGTGTTCGAACCGTAACGCAGGAGAAATTGTAAGTAAACGCCGTATTTACATATCTGCCACTGTGCAGGAGAATCCGTATAGGTGTTCGAGTGTTCGAATCGTAAGGCGGGAGAAATTGTAAGTAAACGCCGTAATCACATTTCTGCCACTGTGCAGGAGAATCCGTATAGGTGTTCGAATGTTCGAACCGTAACGCGGGAGAAATTGTAAGTAAACGCCGTATTTACATATCTGCCACTGTGCAGGAGAATCCGTATAGGTGTTCGAGTGTTCGAAACGTAACGCGCGAGAAATTGTAAGTAAACGCCGTATTTACATATCTGCCACTGTGCAGGAGAATCCGTATAGGTGTTCGAGTGTTCGAACCGTAACGCAGGAGAAATTGTAAGTAAACGCCGTATTTACATATCTGCCACTGTGCAGGAGAATCCGTGTAGGTGTTCGAGTGTTCGAACCGTAACGCGGGAGAAATTGTAAGTAAACGCCGTATTTACATATCTGCCACTGTGCAGGAGAATCCGTATAGGTGTTCGAGTGTACGAAACGTAACCGTATTTACATTTCTGCCACTGTGCAGGAGAATCCGTAGAGGTGTTCGAGTGTTCGAAACGTAACGCGCGAGAAATTGTAAGTAAACACCGTATTTACATATCTGCCACTGTGCTGGAGAATCCGTACAGGTGTTCGAGTGTTCGAAACGTAACGCGTGAGAAATTGTAAGTAAACGTCGTATTTACATATCTGCCACTGTGCAGGAGAATCCGTATAGGTGTTCGAATGTTCGAACCGTAACGCGGGAGAAATTGTAAGTAAACGCCGTATTTACATTTCTGCCACTGTGCAGGAGAATCCGTAGAGGTGTTCGAGTGTTCGAAACGTAACGCGCGAGAAATTGTAAGTAAACACCGTATTTACATATCTGCCACTGTGCTGGAGAATCCGTATAGGTGTTCGAGTGTTCGAAACGTAACGCGCGAGAAATTGTAAGTAAACGCCGTATTTACATATCTGCCACTCTGCAGGAGAATCTGTATAGGTGTTCGAGTGTTCGAAACGTAACGCGCGAGAAATTGTAAGTAAACGTCGTATTTACATATCTGCCACTGTGCAGGAGAATCCGTATAGGTGTTCGAGTGTTCGAAACGTAACGCGTGAGAAATTGTAAGTAAACGCCGTATTTACATATCTGCCACTGTGCAGGAGAATCCGTATAGGTGTTCGAGTGTTCGAAACGTAACGCGTGAGAAATTGTAAGTAAACGCCGTATTTACATATCTGCCACTGTGCAGGAGAATCCGTGTAGGTGTTCGAGTGTTCGAACCGTAACGCGGGAGAAATTGTAAGTAAACGCCGTATTTACATATCTGCCACTGTGCAGGAGAATTCGTATAGGTGTTCGAGTGTTCGAAACGTAACGCGGGAGAAATTGTAAGTAAACGCCGTATTTACATATCTGCCACTGTGCAGGAGAATCCGTATAGGTGTTCGAGTGTTCGAAACGTAACGCGTGAGCAATTGTAAGTAAACGCCGTATTTACATATCTGCCACTGTGCAGGAGAATCCGTATAGGTGTTCGAGTGTTCGAAACGTAACGCGTGAGAAATTGTAAGTAAACGCCGTATTTACATTTCTGCCACTATGCAGGAGAATCCGTAGAGGTGTTCGGGTGTTCGAAACGTAACGCGCGAGAAATTGTAAGTAAACGCCGTATTTACATATCTGCCACACTGTGCAGGAGAATCCGTATAGGTGTTCGAGTGTTCGAAACGTAACGCGGGAGAAATTGTAAGTAAACGCCGTATTTACATATCTGCCACTGTGCAGGAGAATCCGTATAGGTGTTCGAGTGTTCGAAACGTAACGCGTGAGAAATTGTAAGTAAACGCCGTATTTACATATCTGCCACTGTGCAGGAGAATCCGTATAGGTGTTCGAGTGTTCGAAACGTAACGCGTGAGAAATTGTAAGTAAACGCCGTATTTACATATCTGCCACTGTGCAGGAGAATCCGTGTAGGTGTTCGAGTGTTCGAACCGTAACGCGGGAGAAATTGTAAGTAAATGCCGTATTTACATTTCTGCCACTGTGCAGGAGAATCCGTAGAGGTGTTCGAGTGTTCGAAACGTAACGCGCGAGAAATTGTAAGTAAACACCGTATTTACATATCTGCCACTGTGCTGGAGAATCCGTACAGGTGTTCGAGTGTTCGAAACGTAACGCGTGAGAAATTGTAAGTAAACGTCGTATTTACATATCGGCCACTGTGCAGGAGAATCCGTATAGGTGTTCGAGTGTTCGAACCGTAACGCGTGAGAAATTGTAAGTAAACGCCGTATTTACATATCTGCCACTGTGCAGGAGAATCCGTGTAGGTGTTCGAGTGTTCGAACCGTAACGCGGGAGAAATTGTAAGTAAACGCCGTATTTACATTTCTGCCACTGTGCAGGAGAATCCGTAGAGGTGTTCGAGTGTTCGAAACGTAACGCGCGAGAAATTGTAAGTAAACACCGTATTTACATATCTGCCACTGTGCTGGAGAATCCGTACAGGTGTTCGAGTGTTCGAAACGTAACGCGTGAGAAATTGTAAGTAAACGTCGTATTTACATATCTGCCACTGTGCAGGAGAATCCGTATAGGTGTTCGAGTGTTCGAATCGTAAGGCGTGAGAAATTATAATTAAACGCCGTATTCACATATCTGCCACTGTGCAGGAGAATCCGTATAGGTGTTCGAATGTTCGAACCGTAACGCGGGAGAAATTGTAAGTAAACGCCGTATTTACATTTCTGCCACTGTGCAGGAGAATCCGTAGAGGTGTTCGAGTGTTCGAAACGTAACGCGCGAGAAATTGTAAGTAAACACCGTATTTACATATCTGCCACTGTGCTGGAGAATCCGTACAGGTGTTCGAGTGTTCGAAACGTAACGCGTGAGAAATTGTAAGTAAACGTCGTATTTACATATCGGCCACTGTGCAGGAGAATCCGTATAGGTGTTCGAGTGTTCGAACCGTAACGCGCGAGAAATTGTAACTAAACGCCGTATTTACATATCTGCCACTGTGCAGTAGAATCTGTATAGGTGTTCGAGTGTTCGAAACGTAACGCGCGAGAAATTGTAAGTAAACGTCGTATTTACATATCTGCCACTGTGCAGGAGAATCCGTATAGGTGTTCGAGTGTTCGAAACGTAACGCGTGAGAAATTGTAAGTAAACGCCGTATTTACATATCTGCCATTGTGCAGGAGAATTCGTATAGGTGTTCGAGTGTGCGAAACGTAACGCGCGAGAAATTGTAAGTAAACGCCGTATTTACATATCTGACACTGTGCAGGAGAATCCGTGCAGGTGTTCGAGTGTTCTAACCGTAACGCGAGAGAAATTGTAAGTAAACGCCGTATTTACATATCTGCCACTGTGCAGGAGAATCCGTAGAGGTGTTCGAGTGTTCGAAACGTAACGCGCGAGAAATTGTATGTAAACGCCGTAATTACATATCTGCCACTGTGCAGGAAAATCCGTATTGGTGTTCGAGTGTTCGAACCGTAAGGCGTGAGAAATTGTAAGTAAACGCCGCATTTACACAACTGCCACTGTGCAGGAGAATCCGTATAGGTGTTCGAGTGCTCGAACCGTAACGCGCGAGAAATTGTAAGTGAACGCCGTAATTTCATATCTGCCAGTGTGTTGGAGAGTCCGTATAGGTGTTCGAGTGTTCGAATCGTAAGGCATGAGAAATTGTAAGTAATCGCCGTATTTACATATCTGCCACTGTGCAGGAGAATCCGTATAGGTGTTCGAGTGTTCGAAACATAACGCGCGAGAAATTATAAGTAGACGCCGTATTTACATATCTGCCACTGTGCAGGAGAATCCGTATAGGTGCTCGAGTGTTCGAAACATAACGCGCAAGAAATTATAAGTAAACGCCGTATTTACATATCTGCCACTGTGCTGGAGAATCCGTATAGGTGTTCGAATGTTCGAACCGTAACGCGGGAGAAATTGTAAGTAAACGCCGTATTTACATTTCTGCCACTGTGCAGGAGAATCCGTAGAGGTGTTCGAGTGTTCGAAACGTAACGCGCGAGAAATTGTAAGTAAACACCGTATTTACATATCTGCCACTGTGCTGGAGAATCCGTACAGGTGTTCGAGTGTTCGAACCGTAAGGCGTGAGAAATTGTAAGTAAACGCCGCATTTACACAACTGCCACTGTGCAGGAGAATCCGTATAGGTGTTCGAGTGCTCGAACCGTAACGCGCGAGAAATTGTAAGTGAACGCCGTAATTTCATATCTGCCACTGTGCTGGAGAGTCCGTATAGGTGTTCGAGTGTTCGAATCGTAAGGCATGAGAAATTGTAAGTAATCGCCGTATTTACATATCTGCCACTGTGCCGGAGAATCCGTATAGGTGTTCGAGTGTTCGAAACATAACGCGCGAGAAATTATAAGTAGACGCCGTATTTACATATCTGCCACTGTGCAGGAGAATCCGTATAGGTGCTCGAGTGTTCGAAACATAACGCGCGAGAAATTATAAGTAAACGCCGTATTTACATATCTGCCACTGTGCAGGAGAATCCGTATAGGTGTTCGAGTGTTCGAAACGTAACGCGCGAGAAATTGTAAGTAAACGCTGTATTTACATCTCTGCCACTGTGCAGGAGAATCCGTATAGGTGTTCGAGTGTTCGAAACGTAACGCGCGAGAAATTGTAAGTAAACGTCGTATTTACATGTCTGCCACTGTGCAGGAGAATCCGTATGGGTGTTCGAGTGTTCGAAACGTAACGCCCGTGAAATTGTAAGTAAACGCCGTATTTACATATCTGCCACTGTGCAGGAGAATCCGTGTAGGTGTTCGAGTGTTCGAACTGTAACGCAGGAGAAATTGTAAGTAAACGCCGTATTTACATATCTACCACTGTGCAAGAGAATCCGTATAGGTGTTCGAGTGTTCGAATCGCAAGGCGTGAGAAATTGTAAGTAAACGCCGTATTCACATATCTGCCACTGTGCAGGAGAATCCGTATAGGTGTTCGAGTGTTCGAAACATAACGCGCGAGAAATTATAAGTAAACGCCGTATTTACATATCTGCCACAGTGCAGGAGAATCCGTATAGGTGTTCGAGTGTTCGAAACGTAACGCGCGAGAAATTGTAAGTAAACGCCGTATTTACATATCTGCCACTGTGCAGGAGAATCCGTATTGGTGTTCGAGTGTTCGAAACGTAACGCGCGAGAAATTGTAAGTAAACGTCGTATTTACATGTCTGCCACTGTGCAGGAGAATCCGTTTGGGTGTTCGAGTGTTCAAAACGTAACGCGCGAGAAATTGTAAGTAAACGCCGTATTTACATATCTGCCACTGTGCAGGAGAATCCGTATAGGTGTTCGAGTGTTCGAACCGTAACGCAGGAGAAATTGTAAGTAAACGCCGTATTTACATATCTGGCACTGTGCAGGAGAATCCGTATAGGTGTTCGAGTGTTCGAATCGCAAGGCGTGAGAAATTGTAAGTAAACGCCGTATTCACATATCTGCCACTGTGCAGGAGAATCCGTATAGGTGTTCGAATGTTCGAACCGTAACGCGGGAGAAATTGTAAGTAAACGCCGTATTTACATATCTGCCACTGTGCAGGAGAATCCGTATAGGTGTTCGAGTGTTCGAAACGTAACGCGCGAGAAATTGTAAGTAAACGCCGTATTTACATATCTGCCACTGTGCAGGAGAATCCGTATAGGTGTTCGAGTGTTCGAAACGGAACGCGCGAGAAATTGTAAGTAAACGGCGTATTTACATATCTGCCACTGTGCAGGAGAATCCGTATAGGTGTTCGAGTGTTCGAACCGTAACGCGGGAGAATTTGTAAGTAAACGCCGTGTTGACATATCTGCCACTGTGCAGGAGAATCCGTATAGGTGTTCGAGTGTTCGAATCGTAAGGCGGGAGAAATTGTAAGTAAACGCCGTATTCACATATCTGCCACTGTGCAGGAGAATCCGTATAGGTGTTCGAATGTTCGAACCGTAACGCGGGAGAAATTGTAAGTAAACGCCGTATTCACATATCTGCCACTGTGCAGGAGAATCCGTATAGGTGTTCGAGTGTTCGAATCGTAACGCGGGAGAAATTGTAAGTAAACGCCGTATCTACATATCTGCCACTGTGCAGGAGAATCCGTATAGGTGTTCGAGTGTTCGAAACGTAACGCGCGAGAAATTGTAAGTAAACGCCGTATTTACATATCTGCCACTGTGCAGGAGAATCCGTATAGGTGTTCGAGTGTTCGAAACATAACGCGCGAGAAATTATAAGTAGACGCCGTATTTACATATCTGCCACTGTGCAGGAGAATCCGTATAGGTGCTCGAGTGTTCGAAACATAACGCGCGAGAAATTATAAGTAAACGCCGTATTTACATATCTGCCACTGTGCAGGAGAATCCGTATAGGTGTTCGAGTGTTCGAAACGTTACGCGCGAGAAATTGTAAGTAAACGCTGTATTTACATATCTGCCACTGTGCAGGAGAATCCGTATAGGTGTTCGAGTGTTCGAAACGTAACGCGCGAGAAATTGTAAGTAAACGTTGTATTTACATGTCTGCCACTGTGCAGGAGAATCCGTATGGGTGTTCGAGTGTTCGAAACGTAACGCACGTGAAATTGCAAGTAAACGCCGTATTTACATATCTGCCACTGTGCAGGAGAATCCGTATAGGTGTTCGAGTGTTCGAACCGTAACGCAGGAGAAATTGTAAGTAAACGCCGTATTTACATATCTGCCACTGTGCAGGAGAATCCGTATATGTGTTCGAGTGTTCGAATCGCAAGGCATGAGAAATTGTAAGTAAACGCCGTATTCACATATCTGCCACTGTGCAGGAGAATCCGTATAGGTGTTCGAGTGTTCGAAACATAACGCGCGAGAAATTGTAAGTAAACGCCGTATTTACATATCTGCCACTGTGCAGGAGAATCCGTATAGGTGTTCGAGTGTTCGAAACGTAACGCACGAGAAATTGTACGTAAACGTCGTATTTACATGTCTGCCACTGTGCAGGAGAATCCGTTTGGGTGTTCGAGGGTTCAAAACGTAACGCGCGAGAAATTGTAAGTAAACGCCGTATTTACATATCTGCCACTGTGCAGGAGTATCCGTATAGGTGTTCGAGTGTTCGAACCGTAACGCAGGAGAAATTGTAAGTAAACGCCGTATATACATATCTGCCACTGTGCAGGAGAATCCGTATAGGTGTTCGAGTGTTCGAATCGCAAGGCGTGAGAAATTGTAATTAAACGCCGTATTCGCATATCTGCCACTGTGCAGGAGAATCCGTATAGGTGTTCGAATGTTCGAACCGTAACGCGGGAGAAATTGTAAGTAAACGCCGTATTTACATATCTGCCACTGTGCAGGAGAATCCGTATAGGTGTTCGAGTGTTCGAAACGTAACGCGCGAGAAATTGTAAGTAAACGCCGTATTTACATATCTGCCACTGTGCAGGAGAATCCGTAAAGGTGTTCGAGTGTTCGAAACGGAACGCGCGAGAAATTGTAAGTAAACGGCGTATTTACATATCTGCCACTGTGCAGGAGAATCCGTATAGGTGTTCGAGTGTTCGAACCGTAACGCGGGAGAATTTGTAAGTAAACGCCGTGTTGACATATCTGCCACTGTGCAGGAGAATCCGTATAGGTGTTCGAGTGTTCGAATCGTAAGGCGGGAGAAATTGTAAGTAAACGCCGTATTCACATATCTGCCACTGTGCAGGAGAATCCGTATAGGTGTTCGAATGTTCGAACCGTAACGGGGGAGAAATTGTAAGTAAACGCCGTATTCACATATCTGCCACTGTGCAGGAGAATCCGTATAGGTGTTCGAGTGTTCGAACCGTAACGCGGGAGAATTTGTAAGTAAACGCCGTGTTGACATATCTGCCACTGTGCAGGAGAATCCGTATAGGTGTTCGAGTGTTCGAATCGTAAGGCGGGAGAAATTGTAAGTAAACGCCGTATTCACATATCTGCCACTGTGCAGGAGAATCCGTATAGGTGTTCGAATGTTCGAACCGTAACGGGGGAGAAATTGTAAGTAAACGCCGTATTCACATATCTGCCACTGTGCAGGAGAATCCGTATAGGTGTTCGAGTGTTCGAATCGTAACGCGGGAGAAATTGTAAGTAAACGCCGTATCTACATATCTGCCACTGTGCAGGAGAATCCGTATAGGTGTTCGAGTGTTCGAAACGTAACGCGCGAGAAATTGTAAGTAAACGCCGTATTTACATATCTGCCACTGTGCAGGAGAATCCGTATAGGTGTTCGAGTGTTCGAAACGGAACGCGCGAGAAATTGTAAGTAAACGGCGTATTTACATATCTGCCACTGTGCAGGAGAATCCGTATAGGTGTTCGAGTGTTCGAACCGTAACGCGGGAGAATTTGTAAGTAAACGCCGTGTTGACATATCTGCCACTGTGCAGGAGAATCCGTATAGGTGTTCGAGTGTTCGAATCGTAAGGCGGGAGAAATTGTAAGTAAATGCCGTATTCACATATCTGCCACTGTGCAGGAGAATCCGTATAGGTGTTCGAATGTTCGAACCGTAACGCGGGAGAAATTGTAAGTAAACGCCGTATTCACATATCTGCCACTGTGCAGGAGAATCCGTATAGGTGTTCGAGTGTTCGAATCGTAACGCGGGAGAAATTGTAAGTAAATGCCGCATCTACATATCTGCCACTGTGCAGGAGAATCCGTATAGGTGTTCGAGTGTTCGAAACGGAACGCGCGAGAAATTGTAAGTAAACGGCGTATTTACATATCTGCCACTGTGCAGGAGAATCCGTATAGGTGTTCGAGTGTTCGAACCGTAACGCGGGAGAAATTGTAAGTAAACGCCGTGTTGACATATCTGCCACTCTGCAGGAGAATCCGTATAGGTGTTCGAGTGTTCGAATCGTAAGGCGTGAGAAATTGTAAGTAAACGCCGTATTCACATATCTGCCACTCTGCAGGAGAATCCGTATAGGTGTTCGAATGTTCGAACCGTAACGCGGGAGAAATTGTAAGTAAACGCCGTATTTACATTTCTGCCACTGTGCAGGAGAATCCGTATAGGTGTTCGAGTGTTCGAATCGTAAGGCGTGAGAAATTGTAAGTAAACGCCATATTTACATATATGCCACTGTGCAGGAGAATCCGTATTGGTGTTCGAGTGTTCGAACCGTAACGTGGGAGAAATTGTAAGTAAACGCCGTATTTACATATCTGCCACTGTGCAGGAGAATCCGTATAGGTGTTCGAGTGTTCGAATCGTAAGGCGTGAGAAATTGTAAGTAAACGCCGTATTCACATATCTGCCACTGTGCAGGAGAATCCGTATAGGTGTTCGAATGTTCGAACCGTAACGCGGGAGAAATTGTAAGTAAACGCCGTATTTACATATCTGCCACTGTACAGGAGAATCCGTATAGGTGTTCGAGTGTTCGAACCGTAACGCAGGAGAAATTGTAAGTAAACGCCGTATTTACATATCTGCCACTGTGTAGGAGAATCCGTATAGGTGTTCGAGTGTTCGAATCGCAAGGCGTGAGAAATTGTAAGTAAACGCCGTATTCACATATCTGCCACTGTGCAAGAGAATCCGTATAGGTGTTCGAATGTTCGAACCGTAACGCGGGAGAAATTGTAAGTAAACGCCGTATTTACATATCTGCCACTGTGCCGGAGAATCCGTATAGGTGTTCGAGTGTTCGAAACGTAACGCGCGAGAAATTGTAAGTAAACGCCGTATTTACATATCTGCCACTCTGCAGGAGAATCCGTATAGGTGTTCGAGTGTTCGAAACGGAACGCGCGAGAAATTGTAAGTAAACGGCGTATTTACATATCTGCCACTGTGCAGGAGAATCCGTATAGGTGTTCGAGTGTTCGAACCGTAACGCGGGAGAATTTGTAAGTAAACGCCGTGTTGACATATCTGCCACTGTGCAGGAGAATCCGTATAGGTGTTCGAGTGTTCGAATCGTAAGGCGGGAGAAATTGTAAGTAAACGCCGTATTCACATATCTGCCACTGTGCAGGAGAATCCGTATTGGTGTTCGAATGTTCGAACCGTAACGCGGGAGAAATTGTAAGTAAACGCCGTATTCACATATCTGCCACTGTGCAGGAGAATCCGTATAGGTGTTCGAGTGTTCGAATCGTAACGCGGGAGAAATTGTAAGTAAACGCCGTATCTACATATCTGCCACTGTGCAGGAGAATCCGTATAGGTGTTCGAGTGTTCGAAACGTAACGCGCGAGAAATTGTAAGTAAACGCCGTATTTACATATCTGCCACTGTGCAGGAGAATCCGTATAGGTGTTCGAGTGTTCGAAACGTAACGCACGAGAAATTGTAAGTAAACGGCGTACTTACATATCTGCCACTGTGCAGGAGAATCCGTATAGGTGTTCGAGTGTTCGAACCGTAACGCGGGAGAAATTGTAAGTAAACGCCGTGTTGACATATCTGCCACTGTGCAGGAGAATCCGTATAGGTGTTCGAGTGTTCGAATCGTAAGGCGTGAGAAATTGTAAGTAAACGCCGTATTCACATATCTGCCACTGTGCAGGAGAATCCGTATAGGTGTTCGAATGTTCGAACCGTAACGCGGGAGAAATTGTAAGTAAACGCCGTATTTACATATCTGCCACTGTGCCGGAGAATCCGTATAGGTGTTCGAGTGTTCGAAACGTAACGCGCGAGAAATTGTATGTAAACGCCGTATTTACATATCTGCCACTGTGCAGGAGAATCCGTATAGGTGTTCGAGTGTTCGAAACGGAACGCGCGAGAAATTGTAAGTAAACGGCGTATTTACATATCTGCCACTGTGCAGGAGAATCCGTATAGGTGTTCGAGTGTTCGAACCGTAACGCGGGAGAATTTGTAAGTAAACGCCGTGTTGACATATCTGCCACTGTGCAGGAGAATCCGTATAGGTGTTCGAGTGTTCGAATCGTAAAGCGGGAGAAATTGTAAGTAAACGCCGTATTCACATATCTGCCACTGTGCAGGAGAATCCGTATTGGTGTTCGAATGTTCGAACCGTAACGCGGGAGAAATTGTAAGTAAACGCCGTATTCACATATCTGCCACTGTGCAGGGGAATCCGTATAGGTGTTCGAGTATTCGAATCGTAACGCGGGAGAAATTGTAAGTAAACGCCGTATCTACATATCTGCCACTGTGCAGGAGAATCCGTATAGGTGTTCGAGTGTTCGAAACGTAACGCGCGAGAAATTGTAAGTAAACGCCGTATTTACATATCTGCCACTGTGCAGGAGAATCCGTATAGGTGTTCGAGTGTTCGAAACGTAACGCGCGAGAAATTGTAAGTAAACGGCGTATTTACATATCTGCCACTGTGCAGGAGAATCCGTATAGCTGTTCGAGTGTTCGAACCGTAACGCGGGAGAAATTGTAAGTAAACGCCGTGTTGACATATCTGCCACTGTGCAGGAGAATCCGTATAGGTGTTCGAGTGTTCGAATCGTAAGGCGTGAGAAATTGTAAGTAAACGCCGTATTCACATATCTGCCACTGTGCAGGAGAATCCGTATAGGTGTTCGAATGTTCGAACCGTAACGCGGGAGAAATTGTAAGTAAACGCCGTATTTACATTTCTGCCACTGTGCAGGAGAATCCGTATAGGTGTTCGAGTGTTCGAATCGTAAGGTGTGAGAAATTGTAAGTAAACGCCATATTTACATATATGCCACTGTGCAGGAGAATCCGTATAGGTGTTCGAGTGTTCGAACCGTAACGCGGGAGAAATTCTAAGTAAACGCCGTATTTACATATCTGCCACTGTGCAGGAGAATCCGTATAGGTGTTCGAGTGTTCGAATCGTAAGGCGTGAGAAATTGTAAGTAAATGCCGTATTCACATATCTGCCACTGTGCAGGAGAATCCGTATAGGTGTTCGAATGTTCGAACCGTAACGCGGGAGAAATTGTAAGTAAACGCCGTATTTACATATCTGCCACTGTGCAGGAGAATCCGTATAGGTGTTCGAGTGTTCGAAACGTAACGCGCGAGAAATTGTAAGTAAACGCCATATTTACATATCTGCCACTGTGCAGGAGAATCCATATAGGTGTTCGAGTGTTCGAAACGTAACGCGCGAGAAATTGTAAGTAAACGCCGTATTTACATATCTGCCACTGTGCAGGAGAATCCGTATAGGTGTTCGAGTGTTCGAACCGTAACGCGGGAGAAATTGTAAGTAAACGCCGTATTTACATATCTGCCACTGTGCAGGAGAATCCGTATAGGTGTTCGATTGTTCGAATCGTAAGGCGTGAGAAATTGTAAGTAAACGCCGTATTCACATTTCTGCCACTGTGCAGGAGAATCCGTATAGGTGTTCGAATGTTCGAACCGTAACGCGGGAGAAATTGTAAGTAAACGCCGTATTTACATTTCTGCCACTATGCAGGAGAATCCGTATAGGTGTTCGAGTGTTCGAATCGCAAGGCGTAAGAAATTGTAAGTAAACGTTGTATTTACATGTCTGCCACTGTGCAGGAGAATCCGTATGGGTGTTCGAGTGTTCGAAACGTAACGCACGTGAAATTGCAAGTAAACGCCGTATTTACATATCTGCCACTGTGCAGGAGAATCCGTATAGGTGTTCGAGTGTTCGAACCGTAACGCAGGAGAAATTGTAAGTAAACGCCGTATTTACATATCTGCCACTGTGCAGGAGAATCCGTATAGGTGTTCGAGTGTTCGAAACATAACGCGTGAGAAATTATAAGTAGACGCCGTATTTACATATCTGCCACTGTGCAGGAGAATCCGTATAGGTGTTCGAGTGTTCGAAACATAACGCGCGAGAAATTATAAGTAAACGCCGTATTTACATATCTGCCACTGTGCAGGAGAATCCGTATAGGTGTTCGAGTGTTCGAAACGTAACGCGCGAGAAATTGTAAATAAACGCTGTATTTACATATCTGCCACTGTGCAGGAGAATCCGTATAGGTGTTCGAGTGTTCGAAACGTAACGCGCGAGAAATTGTAAGTAAACGTCGTATTTACATGTCTGCCACTGTGCAGGAGAATCCGTATGGGTGTTCGAGTGTTCGAAACGTAACGCCCGTGAAATTGTAAGTAAACGCCGTATTTACATATCTGCCACTGTGCAGGAGAATCCGTGTAGGTGTTCGAGTGTTCGAACCGTAACGCAGGAGAAATTGTAAGTAAACGCCGTATTTACATATCTGCCACTGTGCAGGAGAATCCGTATAGGTGTTCGAGTGTTCGAATCGTAAGGCGGGAGAAATTGTAAGTAAACGCCGTAATCACATTTCTGCCACTGTGCAGGAGAATCCGTATAGGTGTTCGAATGTTCGAACCGTAACGCGGGAGAAATTGTAAGTAAACGCCGTATTTACATATCTGCCACTGTGCAGGAGAATCCGTATAGGTGTTCGAGTGTTCGAAACGTAACGCGCGAGAAATTGTAAGTAAACGCCGTATTTACATATCTGCCACTGTGCAGGAGAATCCGTAGAGGTGTTCGAGTGTTCGAAACGTAACGCGCGAGAAATTGTATGTAAACGCCGTAATTACATATCTGCCACTGTGCAGGAAAATCCGTATTGGTGTTCGAGTGTTCGAACCGTAAGGCGTGAGAAATTGTAAGTAAACGCCGCATTTACACAACTGCCACTGTGCAGGAGAATCCGTATAGGTGTTCGAGTGCTCGAACCGTAACGCGCGAGAAATTGTAAGTGAACGCCGTAATTTCATATCTGCCAGTGTGTTGGAGAGTCCGTATAGGTGTTCGAGTGTTCGAATCGTAAGGCATGAGAAATTGTAAGTAATCGCCGTATTTACATATCTGCCACTGTGCAGGAGAATCCGTATAGGTGTTCGAGTGTTCGAAACATAACGCGCGAGAAATTATAAGTAGACGCCGTATTTACATATCTGCCACTGTGCAGGAGAATCCGTATAGGTGCTCGAGTGTTCGAAACATAACGCGCAAGAAATTATAAGTAAACGCCGTATTTACATATCTGCCACTGTGCTGGAGAATCCGTATAGGTGTTCGAATGTTCGAACCGTAACGCGGGAGAAATTGTAAGTAAACGCCGTATTTACATTTCTGCCACTGTGCAGGAGAATCCGTAGAGGTGTTCGAGTGTTCGAAACGTAACGCGCGAGAAATTGTAAGTAAACACCGTATTTACATATCTGCCACTGTGCTGGAGAATCCGTACAGGTGTTCGAGTGTTCGAACCGTAAGGCGTGAGAAATTGTAAGTAAACGCCGCATTTACACAACTGCCACTGTGCAGGAGAATCCGTATAGGTGTTCGAGTGCTCGAACCGTAACGCGCGAGAAATTGTAAGTGAACGCCGTAATTTCATATCTGCCACTGTGCTGGAGAGTCCGTATAGGTGTTCGAGTGTTCGAATCGTAAGGCATGAGAAATTGTAAGTAATCGCCGTATTTACATATCTGCCACTGTGCCGGAGAATCCGTATAGGTGTTCGAGTGTTCGAAACATAACGCGCGAGAAATTATAAGTAGACGCCGTATTTACATATCTGCCACTGTGCAGGAGAATCCGTATAGGTGCTCGAGTGTTCGAAACATAACGCGCGAGAAATTATAAGTAAACGCCGTATTTACATATCTGCCACTGTGCAGGAGAATCCGTATAGGTGTTCGAGTGTTCGAAACGTAACGCGCGAGAAATTGTAAGTAAACGCTGTATTTACATCTCTGCCACTGTGCAGGAGAATCCGTATAGGTGTTCGAGTGTTCGAAACGTAACGCGCGAGAAATTGTAAGTAAACGTCGTATTTACATGTCTGCCACTGTGCAGGAGAATCCGTATGGGTGTTCGAGTGTTCGAAACGTAACGCCCGTGAAATTGTAAGTAAACGCCGTATTTACATATCTGCCACTGTGCAGGAGAATCCGTGTAGGTGTTCGAGTGTTCGAACTGTAACGCAGGAGAAATTGTAAGTAAACGCCGTATTTACATATCTGCCACTGTGCAAGAGAATCCGTATAGGTGTTCGAGTGTTCGAATCGCAAGGCGTGAGAAATTGTAAGTAAACGCCGTATTCACATATCTGCCACTGTGCAGGAGAATCCGTATAGGTGTTCGAGTGTTCGAAACATAACGCGCGAGAAATTATAAGTAAACGCCGTATTTACATATCTGCCACAGTGCAGGAGAATCCGTATAGGTGTTCGAGTGTTCGAAACGTAACGCGCGAGAAATTGTAAGTAAACGCCGTATTTACATATCTGCCACTGTGCAGGAGAATCCGTATTGGTGTTCGAGTGTTCGAAACGTAACGCGCGAGAAATTGTAAGTAAACGTCGTATTTACATGTCTGCCACTGTGCAGGAGAATCCGTTTGGGTGTTCGAGTGTTCAAAACGTAACGCGCGAGAAATTGTAAGTAAACGCCGTATTTACATATCTGCCACTGTGCAGGAGAATCCGTATAGGTGTTCGAGTGTTCGAACCGTAACGCAGGAGAAATTGTAAGTAAACGCCGTATTTACATATCTGGCACTGTGCAGGAGAATCCGTATAGGTGTTCGAGTGTTCGAATCGCAAGGCGTGAGAAATTGTAAGTAAACGCCGTATTCACATATCTGCCACTGTGCAGGAGAATCCGTATAGGTGTTCGAATGTTCGAACCGTAACGCGGGAGAAATTGTAAGTAAACGCCGTATTTACATATCTGCCACTGTGCAGGAGAATCCGTATAGGTGTTCGAGTGTTCGAAACGTAACGCGCGAGAAATTGTAAGTAAACGCCGTATTTACATATCTGCCACTGTGCAGGAGAATCCGTATAGGTGTTCGAGTGTTCGAAACGGAACGCGCGAGAAATTGTAAGTAAACGGCGTATTTACATATCTGCCACTGTGCAGGAGAATCCGTATAGGTGTTCGAGTGTTCGAACCGTAACGCGGGAGAATTTGTAAGTAAACGCCGTGTTGACATATCTGCCACTGTGCAGGAGAATCCGTATAGGTGTTCGAGTGTTCGAATCGTAAGGCGGGAGAAATTGTAAGTAAACGCCGTATTCACATATCTGCCACTGTGCAGGAGAATCCGTATAGGTGTTCGAATGTTCGAACCGTAACGCGGGAGAAATTGTAAGTAAACGCCGTATTCACATATCTGCCACTGTGCAGGAGAATCCGTATAGGTGTTCGAGTGTTCGAATCGTAACGCGGGAGAAATTGTAAGTAAACGCCGTATCTACATATCTGCCACTGTGCAGGAGAATCCGTATAGGTGTTCGAGTGTTCGAAACGTAACGCGCGAGAAATTGTAAGTAAACGCCGTATTTACATATCTGCCACTGTGCAGGAGAATCCGTATAGGTGTTCGAGTGTTCGAAACATAACGCGCGAGAAATTATAAGTAGACGCCGTATTTACATATCTGCCACTGTGCAGGAGAATCCGTATAGGTGCTCGAGTGTTCGAAACATAACGCGCGAGAAATTATAAGTAAACGCCGTATTTACATATCTGCCACTGTGCAGGAGAATCCGTATAGGTGTTCGAGTGTTCGAAACGTTACGCGCGAGAAATTGTAAGTAAACGCTGTATTTACATATCTGCCACTGTGCAGGAGAATCCGTATAGGTGTTCGAGTGTTCGAAACGTAACGCGCGAGAAATTGTAAGTAAACGTTGTATTTACATGTCTGCCACTGTGCAGGAGAATCCGTATGGGTGTTCGAGTGTTCGAAACGTAACGCACGTGAAATTGCAAGTAAACGCCGTATTTACATATCTGCCACTGTGCAGGAGAATCCGTATAGGTGTTCGAGTGTTCGAACCGTAACGCAGGAGAAATTGTAAGTAAACGCCGTATTTACATATCTGCCACTGTGCAGGAGAATCCGTATATGTGTTCGAGTGTTCGAATCGCAAGGCATGAGAAATTGTAAGTAAACGCCGTATTCACATATCTGCCACTGTGCAGGAGAATCCGTATAGGTGTTCGAGTGTTCGAAACATAACGCGCGAGAAATTGTAAGTAAACGCCGTATTTACATATCTGCCACTGTGCAGGAGAATCCGTATAGGTGTTCGAGTGTTCGAAACGTAACGCACGAGAAATTGTACGTAAACGTCGTATTTACATGTCTGCCACTGTGCAGGAGAATCCGTTTGGGTGTTCGAGGGTTCAAAACGTAACGCGCGAGAAATTGTAAGTAAACGCCGTATTTACATATCTGCCACTGTGCAGGAGTATCCGTATAGGTGTTCGAGTGTTCGAACCGTAACGCAGGAGAAATTGTAAGTAAACGCCGTATTTACATATCTGCCACTGTGCAGGAGAATCCGTATAGGTGTTCGAGTGTTCGAATCGCAAGGCGTGAGAAATTGTAATTAAACGCCGTATTCGCATATCTGCCACTGTGCAGGAGAATCCGTATAGGTGTTCGAATGTTCGAACCGTAACGCGGGAGAAATTGTAAGTAAACGCCGTATTTACATATCTGCCACTGTGCAGGAGAATCCGTATAGGTGTTCGAGTGTTCGAAACGTAACGCGCGAGAAATTGTAAGTAAACGCCGTATTTACATATCTGCCACTGTGCAGGAGAATCCGTAAAGGTGTTCGAGTGTTCGAAACGGAACGCGCGAGAAATTGTAAGTAAACGGCGTATTTACATATCTGCCACTGTGCAGGAGAATCCGTATAGGTGTTCGAGTGTTCGAACCGTAACGCGGGAGAATTTGTAAGTAAACGCCGTGTTGACATATCTGCCACTGTGCAGGAGAATCCGTATAGGTGTTCGAGTGTTCGAATCGTAAGGCGGGAGAAATTGTAAGTAAACGCCGTATTCACATATCTGCCACTGTGCAGGAGAATCCGTATAGGTGTTCGAATGTTCGAACCGTAACGGGGGAGAAATTGTAAGTAAACGCCGTATTCACATATCTGCCACTGTGCAGGAGAATCCGTATAGGTGTTCGAGTGTTCGAATCGTAACGCGGGAGAAATTGTAAGTAAACGCCGTATCTACATATCTGCCACTGTGCAGGAGAATCCGTATAGGTGTTCGAGTGTTCGAAACGTAACGCGCGAGAAATTGTAAGTAAACGCCGTATTTACATATCTGCCACTGTGCAGGAGAATCCGTATAGGTGTTCGAGTGTTCGAAACGGAACGCGCGAGAAATTGTAAGTAAACGGCGTATTTACATATCTGCCACTGTGCAGGAGAATCCGTATAGGTGTTCGAGTGTTCGAACCGTAACGCGGGAGAATTTGTAAGTAAACGCCGTGTTGACATATCTGCCACTGTGCAGGAGAATCCGTATAGGTGTTCGAGTGTTCGAATCGTAAGGCGGGAGAAATTGTAAGTAAATGCCGTATTCACATATCTGCCACTGTGCAGGAGAATCCGTATAGGTGTTCGAATGTTCGAACCGTAACGCGGGAGAAATTGTAAGTAAACGCCGTATTCACATATCTGCCACTGTGCAGGAGAATCCGTATAGGTGTTCGAGTGTTCGAATCGTAACGCGGGAGAAATTGTAAGTAAATGCCGCATCTACATATCTGCCACTGTGCAGGAGAATCCGTATAGGTGTTCGAGTGTTCGAAACGGAACGCGCGAGAAATTGTAAGTAAACGGCGTATTTACATATCTGCCACTGTGCAGGAGAATCCGTATAGGTGTTCGAGTGTTCGAACCGTAACGCGGGAGAAATTGTAAGTAAACGCCGTGTTGACATATCTGCCACTCTGCAGGAGAATCCGTATAGGTGTTCGAGTGTTCGAATCGTAAGGCGTGAGAAATTGTAAGTAAACGCCGTATTCACATATCTGCCACTCTGCAGGAGAATCCGTATAGGTGTTCGAATGTTCGAACCGTAACGCGGGAGAAATTGTAAGTAAACGCCGTATTTACATTTCTGCCACTGTGCAGGAGAATCCGTATAGGTGTTCGAGTGTTCGAATCGTAAGGCGTGAGAAATTGTAAGTAAACGCCATATTTACATATATGCCACTGTGCAGGAGAATCCGTATTGGTGTTCGAGTGTTCGAACCGTAACGCGGGAGAAATTGTAAGTAAACGCCGTATTTACATATCTGCCACTGTGCAGGAGAATCCGTATAGGTGTTCGAGTGTTCGAATCGTAAGGCGTGAGAAATTGTAAGTAAACGCCGTATTCACATATCTGCCACTGTGCAGGAGAATCCGTATAGGTGTTCGAATGTTCGAACCGTAACGCGGGAGAAATTGTAAGTAAACGCCGTATTTACATATCTGCCACTGTACAGGAGAATCCGTATAGGTGTTCGAGTGTTCGAACCGTAACGCAGGAGAAATTGTAAGTAAACGCCGTATTTACATATCTGCCACTGTGTAGGAGAATCCGTATAGGTGTTCGAGTGTTCGAATCGCAAGGCGTGAGAAATTGTAAGTAAACGCCGTATTCACATATCTGCCACTGTGCAAGAGAATCCGTATAGGTGTTCGAATGTTCGAACCGTAACGCGGGAGAAATTGTAAGTAAACGCCGTATTTACATATCTGCCACTGTGCCGGAGAATCCGTATAGGTGTTCGAGTGTTCGAAACGTAACGCGCGAGAAATTGTAAGTAAACGCCGTATTTACATATCTGCCACTCTGCAGGAGAATCCGTATAGGTGTTCGAGTGTTCGAAACGGAACGCGCGAGAAATTGTAAGTAAACGGCGTATTTACATATCTGCCACTGTGCAGGAGAATCCGTATAGGTGTTCGAGTGTTCGAACCGTAACGCGGGAGAATTTGTAAGTAAACGCCGTGTTGACATATCTGCCACTGTGCAGGAGAATCCGTATAGGTGTTCGAGTGTTCGAATCGTAAGGCGGGAGAAATTGTAAGTAAACGCCGTATTCACATATCTGCCACTGTGCAGGAGAATCCGTATTGGTGTTCGAATGTTCGAACCGTAACGCGGGAGAAATTGTAAGTAAACGCCGTATTCACATATCTGCCACTGTGCAGGAGAATCCGTATAGGTGTTCGAGTGTTCGAATCGTAACGCGGGAGAAATTGTAAGTAAACGCCGTATCTACATATCTGCCACTGTGCAGGAGAATCCGTATAGGTGTTCGAGTGTTCGAAACGTAACGCGCGAGAAATTGTAAGTAAACGCCGTATTTACATATCTGCCACTGTGCAGGAGAATCCGTATAGGTGTTCGAGTGTTCGAAACGTAACGCACGAGAAATTGTAAGTAAACGGCGTACTTACATATCTGCCACTGTGCAGGAGAATCCGTATAGGTGTTCGAGTGTTCGAACCGTAACGCGGGAGAAATTGTAAGTAAACGCCGTGTTGACATATCTGCCACTGTGCAGGAGAATCCGTATAGGTGTTCGAGTGTTCGAATCGTAAGGCGTGAGAAATTGTAAGTAAACGCCGTATTCACATATCTGCCACTGTGCAGGAGAATCCGTATAGGTGTTCGAATGTTCGAACCGTAACGCGGGAGAAATTGTAAGTAAACGCCGTATTTACATATCTGCCACTGTGCCGGAGAATCCGTATAGGTGTTCGAGTGTTCGAAACGTAACGCGCGAGAAATTGTATGTAAACGCCGTATTTACATATCTGCCACTGTGCAGGAGAATCCGTATAGGTGTTCGAGTGTTCGAAACGGAACGCGCGAGAAATTGTAAGTAAACGGCGTATTTACATATCTGCCACTGTGCAGGAGAATCCGTATAGGTGTTCGAGTGTTCGAACCGTAACGCGGGAGAATTTGTAAGTAAACGCCGTGTTGACATATCTGCCACTGTGCAGGAGAATCCGTATAGGTGTTCGAGTGTTCGAATCGTAAAGCGGGAGAAATTGTAAGTAAACGCCGTATTCACATATCTGCCACTGTGCAGGAGAATCCGTATTGGTGTTCGAATGTTCGAACCGTAACGCGGGAGAAATTGTAAGTAAACGCCGTATTCACATATCTGCCACTGTGCAGGGGAATCCGTATAGGTGTTCGAGTATTCGAATCGTAACGCGGGAGAAATTGTAAGTAAACGCCGTATCTACATATCTGCCACTGTGCAGGAGAATCCGTATAGGTGTTCGAGTGTTCGAAACGTAACGCGCGAGAAATTGTAAGTAAACGCCGTATTTACATATCTGCCACTGTGCAGGAGAATCCGTATAGGTGTTCGAGTGTTCGAAACGTAACGCGCGAGAAATTGTAAGTAAACGGCGTATTTACATATCTGCCACTGTGCAGGAGAATCCGTATAGCTGTTCGAGTGTTCGAACCGTAACGCGGGAGAAATTGTAAGTAAACGCCGTGTTGACATATCTGCCACTGTGCAGGAGAATCCGTATAGGTGTTCGAGTGTTCGAATCGTAAGGCGTGAGAAATTGTAAGTAAACGCCGTATTCACATATCTGCCACTGTGCAGGAGAATCCGTATAGGTGTTCGAATGTTCGAACCGTAACGCGGGAGAAATTGTAAGTAAACGCCGTATTTACATTTCTGCCACTGTGCAGGAGAATCCGTATAGGTGTTCGAGTGTTCGAATCGTAAGGTGTGAGAAATTGTAAGTAAACGCCATATTTACATATATGCCACTGTGCAGGAGAATCCGTATAGGTGTTCGAGTGTTCGAACCGTAACGCGGGAGAAATTCTAAGTAAACGCCGTATTTACATATCTGCCACTGTGCAGGAGAATCCGTATAGGTGTTCGAGTGTTCGAATCGTAAGGCGTGAGAAATTGTAAGTAAATGCCGTATTCACATATCTGCCACTGTGCAGGAGAATCCGTATAGGTGTTCGAATGTTCGAACCGTAACGCGGGAGAAATTGTAAGTAAACGCCGTATTTACATATCTGCCACTGTGCAGGAGAATCCGTATAGGTGTTCGAGTGTTCGAAACGTAACGCGCGAGAAATTGTAAGTAAACGCCATATTTACATATCTGCCACTGTGCAGGAGAATCCATATAGGTGTTCGAGTGTTCGAAACGTAACGCGCGAGAAATTGTAAGTAAACGCCGTATTTACATATCTGCCACTGTGCAGGAGAATCCGTATAGGTGTTCGAGTGTTCGAACCGTAACGCGGGAGAAATTGTAAGTAAACGCCGTATTTACATATCTGCCACTGTGCAGGAGAATCCGTATAGGTGTTCGATTGTTCGAATCGTAAGGCGTGAGAAATTGTAAGTAAACGCCGTATTCACATTTCTGCCACTGTGCAGGAGAATCCGTATAGGTGTTCGAATGTTCGAACCGTAACGCGGGAGAAATTGTAAGTAAACGCCGTATTTACATTTCTGCCACTATGCAGGAGAATCCGTATAGGTGTTCGAGTGTTCGAATCGCAAGGCGTAAGAAATTGTAAGTAAACGCCGTATTTACATATATGCCACTGTGCAGGAGAATCCGTATAGGTGTTCGAGTGTTCGAACCGTAACGCGCAAGAAATTCTAAGTAAACGCCGTATTTACATATCTGCCACTGTGCAGGAGAATCCGTATAGGTGTTCGTGTGTTCGAACCGTAAGGCGTGAGAAATTGTAAGTAAACGCCGTATTTACATATCTGCCACAGTGCAGGAGAATCCGTATAGGTGTTCGAGTGTTTGAAACGTAACGCGCGAGAAATTGTAAGTAAACTCCGTATTTACATATCTGCCACTGTGCAGGAGAATCCGTATAGGTGTTCGAGTGTTCGAAACGTAACGCGCGAGAAATTGTAAGTAAACGTCGTATTTACATGTCTGCCACTGTGCAGGAGAATCCGTATAGGTGTTCGAGTGTTCGAAACGTAACACGCGATAAATTGTAAGTAAACGCCGTATTTACATATCTGCCACTGTGCAGGAGAATCCGTATAGGTGTTCGAGTGTTCGAACCGTAACGCAGGAGAAATTGTAAGTAAACGCCGTATTTACATATCTGCCACTGTGCAGGAGAATCCGTATAGGTGTTCGAGTGTTCGAATCGTAAGGCGTGAGAAATTGTAAGTAAACGCCGTATTCACATTTCTGCCACTGTGCAGGAGAATCCGTATAGGTGTTCGAATGTTCGAACCGTAACGCGGGAGAAATTGTAAGTAAACGCCGTATTTACATATCTGCCACTGTGAAGGAGAATCCGTATAGGTGTTCGAGTGTTCGAAACGTAACGCGCGAGAAATTGTAAGTAAACGCCGTATTTACATATCTGCCACTGTGCAGGAGAATCCGTATAGGTGTTCGAGTGTTCGAACCGTAACGCGGGAGAATTTGTAAGTAAACGCCGTGTTGACATATCTGCCACTGTGCAGGAGAATCCGTATAGGTGTTCGAGTGTTCGAATCGTAAGGCGGGAGAAATTGTAAGTAAACGCCGTATTCACATATCTGCCACTGTGCAGGAGAATCCGTATTGGTGTTCGAATGTTCGAACCGTAACGCGCGAGAAATTGTAAGTAAACGCCGTATTCACATATCTGCCACTGTGCAGGAGAATCCGTATAGGTGTTCGAGTGTTCGAATCGTAACGCGGGAGAAATTGTCAGTAAACGCCGTATCTACATATCTGCCACTGTGCAGCAGAATCCGTATAGGTGTTCGAGTGTTCGAAACGTAACGCGCGAGAAATTGTAAGTAAACGCCGTATTTACATATCTGCCACTGTGCAGGAGAATCCGTATAGGTGTTCGAGTGTTCGAAACGGAACGCGCGAGAAATTGTAAGTAAACGGCGTATTTACATATCTGCCACTGTGCAGGAGAATCCGTATAGGTGTTCGAGTGTTCGAACCGTAACGCGGGAGAATTTGTAAGTAAACGCCGTGTTGACATATCTGCCACTGTGCAGGAGAATCCGTATAGGTGTTCGAGTGTTCGAATCGTAAAGCGGGAGAAATTGTAAGTAAACGCCGTATTCACATATCTGCCACTGTGCAGGAGAATCCGTATTGGTGTTCGAATGTTCGAACCGTAACGCGGGAGAAATTGTAAGTAAACGCCGTATTCACATATCTGCCACAGTGCAGGGGAATCCGTATAGGTGTTCGAGTATTCGAATCGTAACGCGGGAGAAATTGTAAGTAAACGCCGTATCTACATATCTGCCACTGTGCAGGAGAATCCGTATAGGTGTTCGAGTGTTCGAAACGTAACGCGCGAGAAATTGTAAGTAAACGCCGTATTTACATATCTGCCACTGTGCAGGAGAATCCGTATAGGTGTTCGAGTGTTCGAAACGTAACGCGCGAGAAATTGTAAGTAAACGGCGTATTTACATATCTGCCACTGTGCAGGAGAATCCGTATAGCTGTTCGAGTGTTTGAACCGTAACGCGGGAGAAATTGTAAGTAAACGCCGTGTTGACATATCTGCCACTGTGCAGGAGAATCCGTATAGGTGTTCGAGTGTTCGAATCGTAAGGCGTGAGAAATTGTAAGTAAACGCCGTATTCACATATCTGCCACTGTGCAGGAGAATCCGTATAGGTGTTCGAATGTTCGAACCGTAACGCGGGAGAAATTGTAAGTAAACGCCGTATTTACATTTCTGCCACTGTGCAGGAGAATCCGTATAGGTGTTCGAGTGTTCGAATCGTAAGGTGTGAGAAATTGTAAGTAAACGCCATATTTACATATATGCCACTGTGCAGGAGAATCCGTATAGGTGTTCGAGTGTTCGAACCGTAACGCGGGAGAAATTGTAAGTAAACGCCGTATTTACATATCTGCCACTGTGCAGGAGAATCCGTATAGGTGTTCGAGTGTTCGAATCGTAAGGCGTGAGAAATTGTAAGTAAATGCCGTATTCACATATCTGCCACTGTGCAGGAGAATCCGTATAGGTGTTCGAATGTTCGAACCGTAACGCGGGAGAAATTGTAAGTAAACGCCGTATTTACATATCTGCCACTGTGCAGGAGAATCCGTATAGGTGTTCGAGTGTTCGAAACGTAACGCGCGAGAAATTGTAAGTAAACGCCATATTTACATATCTGCCACTGTGCAGGAGAATCCGTATAGGTGTTCGAGTGTTCGAAACGTAACGCGCGAGAAATTGTAAGTAAACGCCGTATTTACATATCTGCCACTGTGCAGGAGAATCCGTATAGGTGTTCGAGTGTTCGAACCGTAACGCGGGAGAAATTGTAAGTAAACGCCGTATTTACATATCTGCCACTGTGCAGGAGAATCCGTATAGGTGTTCGATTGTTCGAATCGTAAGGCGTGAGAAATTGTACGTAAACGCCGTATTCACACTTCTGCCACTGTGCAGGAGAATCCGTATAGGTGTTCGAATGTTCGAACCGTAACGCGGGAGAAATTGTAAGTAAACGCCGTATTTACATTTCTGCCACTATGCAGGAGAATCCGTATAGGTGTTCGAGTGTTCGAATCGCAAGGCGTAAGAAATTGTAAGTAAACGCCGTATTTACATATATGCCACTGTGCAGGAGAATCCGTATAGGTGTTCGAGTGTTCGAACCGTAACGCGCAAGAAATTCTAAGTAAACGCCGTATTTACATATCTGCCACTGTGCAGGAGAATCCGTATAG
This sequence comes from Camellia sinensis, assembly GCF_055761805.1. Lineage (NCBI taxonomy): Eukaryota > Viridiplantae > Streptophyta > Magnoliopsida > Ericales > Theaceae > Camellia > Camellia sinensis. The sequence continues at coordinate 5,762,344 of NW_028128989.1, read as the reverse complement.
GTGTTCGTGTGTTCGAACCGTAAGGCGTGAGAAATTGTAAGTAAACGCCGTATTTACATATCTGCCACAGTGCAGGAGAATCCGTATAGGTGTTCGAGTGTTTGAAACGTAACGCGCGAGAAATTGTAAGTAAACTCCGTATTTACATATCTGCCACTGTGCAGGAGAATCCGTATAGGTGTTCGAGTGTTCGAAACGTAACGCGCGAGAAATTGTAAGTAAACGTCGTATTTACATGTCTGCCACTGTGCAGGAGAATCCGTATAGGTGTTCGAGTGTTCGAAACGTAACACGCGATAAATTGTAAGTAAACGCCGTAATTACATATCTGCCACTGTGCAGGAGAATCCGTATAGGTGTTCGTGTGTTCGAACCGTAACGCAGGAGAAATTGTAAGTAAACGCCGTATTTACATATCTGCCACTGTGCAGGAGAATCCGTATAGGTGTTCGAGTGTTCGAATCGTAAGGCGTGAGAAATTGTAAATAAACGCCGTATTCACATTTCTGCCACTGTGCAGGAGAATCCGTATAGGTGTTCGAATGTTCGAACCGTAACGCGGGAGAAATTGTAAGTAAACGCCGTATTTACATATCTGCCACTGTGAAGGAGAATCCGTATAGGTGTTCGAGTGTTCGAAACGTAACGCGCGAGAAATTGTAAGTAAACGCCGTATTTACATATCTGCCACTGTGCAGGAGAATCCGTATAGGTGTTCGAGTGTTCGAACCGTAACGCGGGAGAATTTTTAAGTAAACGCCGTGTTGACATATCTGCCACTGTGCAGGAGAATCCGTATAGGTGTTCGAGTGTTCGAATCGTAAGGCGGGAGAAATTGTAAGTAAACGCCGTATTCACATATCTGCCACTGTGCAGGAGAATCCGTATTGGTGTTCGAATGTTCGAACCGTAACGCGCGAGAAATTGTAAGTAAACGCCGTATTCACATATCTGCCACTGTGCAGGAGAATCCGTATAGGTGTTCGAGTGTTCGAATCGTAACGCGGGAGAAATTGTCAGTAAACGCCGTATCTACATATCTGCCACTGTGCAGCAGAATCCGTATAGGTGTTCGAGTGTTCGAAACTTAACGCGCGAGAAATTGTAAGTAAACGCCGTATTTACATATCTGCCACTGTGCAGGAGAATCCGTATAGGTGTTCGAGTGTTCGACACGTAACACGCGATAAATTGTAAGTAAACGCCGTATTTACATATCTGCCACTGTGCAGGAGAATCCGTATAGGTGTTCGAGTGTTCGAACCGTAACGCAGGAGAAATTGTAAGTAAACGCCGTATTTACATATCTGCCACTGTGCAGGAGAATCCGTATAGGTGTTCGAGTGTTCGAATCGTAAGGCGTGAGAAATTGTAAGTAAACGCCGTATTCACATTTCTGCCACTGTGCAGGAGAATCCGTATAGGTGTTCGAATGTTCGAACCGTAACGCGGGAGAAATTGTAAGTAAACGCCGTATTTACATATCTGCCACTGTGAAGGAGAATCCGTATAGGTGTTCGAGTGTTCGAAACGTAACGCGCGAGAAATTGTAAGTAAACGCCGTATTTACATATCTGCCACTGTGCAGGAGAATCCGTATAGGTGTTCGAGTGTTCGAACCGTAACGCGGGAGAATTTGTAAGTAAACGCCGTGTTGACATATCTGCCACTGTGCAGGAGAATCCGTATAGGTGTTCGAGTGTTCGAATCGTAAGGCGGGAGAAATTGTAAGTAAACGCCGTATTCACATATCTGCCACTGTGCAGGAGAATCCGTATTGGTGTTTGAATGTTCGAACCGTAACGCAGGAGAAATTGTAAGTAAACGCCGTATTCACATATCTGCCACTGTGCAGGAGAATCCGTATAGGTGTTCGAGTGTTCGAATCGTAACGCGGGAGAAATTGTAAGTAAACGCCGTATCTACATATCTGCCACTGTGCAGCAGAATCCGTATAGGTGTTCGAGTGTTCGAAACGTAACGCGCGAGAAATTGTAAGTAAACGCCGTATTTACATATCTGCCACTGTGCAGGAGAATCCGTATAGGTGTTCGAGTGTTCGAAACGTAACACGCGATAAATTGTAAGTAAACGCCGTATTTACATATCTGCCACTGTGCAGGAGAATCCGTATAGGTGTTCGAGTGTTCGAACCGTAACGCAGGAGAAATTGTAAGTAAACGCCGTATTTACTTATCTGCCACTGTGCAGGAGAATCCGTATAGGTGTTCGAGTGTTCGAATCGTAAGGCGTGAGAAATTGTAAGTAAACGCCGTATTTACGTATCTGCCACTGTGCAGGAGAATCTGTGTAGGTGTTCGAGTGTTCGAACCGTAACGCGGGAGAAATTGTAAGTAAACGCCGTATTTACATATCTGCCACTGTGCAGGAGAATCCGTATAGGTGTTCGAGTGTTCGAATCGTAAGGCGTGAGAAATTGTAAGTAAACGCCGTATTTACATATCTGCCACTGTGCAGGAGAATCCGTATAGGTGTTCGATTATTCGAAACATAACGCGCGAGAAATTGTAAGTAAACGCCGTAATTACATATCTGCCACTGTGCAGGAAAATCTGTATTGGTGTTCGAGTGTTCGAACCGTAAGGCGTGAGAAATTGTAAGTAAACGCCGTATTTACACAACTGCCACTGTGCAGGAGAATCCGTATAGGTGTTCGAGTGTTCGAGCCGTAACGCGCGAGAAATGGTAAGTAAACGCCGTATTTACATATCTGCCACTCTGCAGGAGAATCCGTATAGGTGTTCGAGTGTTCGAACCGTAACGCGCGAGAAATTCTAAATAAACGCCATATTTACATATCTGCCACTGTGCAGGAGAATCCGTATAGGTGTTCGAGTGTTCGAATCGTAAGGCGTGAGAAATTGTAAGTAAACGCCGTATTCACATATCTGCCACTGTGCAGGAGAATCCGTATAGGTGTTCGAATGTTCGAACCGTAACGCGGGAGAAATTGTAAGTAAACGCCGTATTTACATATCTGCCACTGTGCAGGAGAATCCGTATAGATGTTCGAGTGTTCGAAACGTAACGCGCGAGAAATTGTAAGTAAACGCCATATTTACATATCTGCCACTGTGCAGGAGAATCCGTATAGGTGTTCGAGTGTTTGAAACGTAACGCGCGAGAAATTGTAAGTAAACGCCGTATTTACATATCTGCCACTGTGCAGGAGAATCCGTATAGGTGTTCGAGTGTTCGAACCGTAACGCAGGAGAAATTGTAAGTAAACGCCGTATTTACATATCTGCCACTGTGCAGGAGAATCCGTATAGGTGTTCGAGTGTTCGAATCGTAAGGCGTGAGAAATTGTAAGTAAACGCCGTATTTACGTATCTGCCACTGTGCAGGAGAATCTGTGTAGGTGTTCGAGTGTTCGAACCGTAACGCGGGAGAAATTGTAAGTAAACGCCGTATTTACATATCTGCCACTGTGCAGGAGAATCCGTATAGGTGTTCGAGTGTTCGAATCGTAAGGCGTGAGAAATTGTAAGTAAACGCCGTATTTACATATCTGCCACTGTGCAGGAGAATCCGTATAGGTGTTCGATTATTCGAAACATAACGCGCGAGAAATTGTAAGTAAACGCCGTAATTACATATCTGCCACTGTGCAGGAAAATCTGTAGTGGTGTTCGAGTGTTCGAACCGTAAGGCGTGAGAAATTGTAAGTAAACGCCGTATTTACACAACTGCCACTGTGCAGGAGAATCCGTATAGGTGTTCGAGTGTTCGAGCCGTAACGCGCGAGAAATGGTAAGTAAACGCCGTATTTACATATCTGCCACTCTGCAGGAGAATCCGTATAGGTGTTCGAGTGTTCGAACCGTAACGCGCGAGAAATTCTAAATAAACGCCATATTTACATATCTGCCACTGTGCAGGAGAATCCGTATAGGTGTTCGAGTGTTCGAATCGTAAGGCGTGAGAAATTGTAAGTAAACGCCGTATTCACATATCTGCCACTGTGCAGGAGAATCCGTATAGGTGTTCGAATGTTCGAACCGTAACGCGGGAGAAATTGTAAGTAAACGCCGTATTTACATATCTGCCACTGTGCAGGAGAATCCGTATAGATGTTCGAGTGTTCGAAACGTAACGCGCGAGAAATTGTAAGTAAACGCCATATTTACATATCTGCCACTGTGCAGGAGAATCCGTATAGGTGTTCGAGTGTTTGAAACGTAACGCGCGAGAAATTGTAAGTAAACGCCGTATTTACATATCTGCCACTGTGCAGGAGAATCCGTATAGGTGTTCGAGTGTTCGAACCGTAACGCAGGAGAAATTGTAAGTAAACGCCGTATTTACATATCTGCCACTGTGCAGGAGAATCCGTATAGGTGTTCGAGTGTTCGAATCGTAAGGCGTGAGAAATTGTAAGTAAACGCCGTATTTACGTATCTGCCACTGTGCAGGAGAATCTGTGTAGGTGTTCGAGTGTTCGAACCGTAACGCGGGAGAAATTGTAAGTAAACGCCGTATTTACATATCTGCCACTGTGCAGGAGAATCCGTATAGGTGTTCGAGTGTTCGAATCGTAAGGCGTGAGAAATTGTAAGTAAACGCCGTATTTACATATCTGCCACTGTGCAGGAGAATCCGTATAGGTGTTCGATTATTCGAAACATAACGCGCGAGAAATTGTAAGTAAACGCCGTAATTACATATCTGCCACTGTGCAGGAAAATCTGTAGTGGTGTTCGAGTGTTCGAACCGTAAGGCGTGAGAAATTGTAAGTAAACGCCGTATTTACACAACTGCCACTGTGCAGGAGAATCCGTATAGGTGTTCGAGTGTTCGAGCCGTAACGCGCGAGAAATGGTAAGTAAACGCCGTATTTACATATCTGCCACTCTGCAGGAGAATCCGTATAGGTGTTCGAGTGTTCGAACCGTAACGCGCGAGAAATTCTAAATAAACGCCATATTTACATATCTGCCACTGTGCAGGAGAATCCGTATAGGTGTTCGAGTGTTCGAATCGTAAGGCGTGAGAAATTGTAAGTAAACGCCGTATTCACATATCTGCCACTGTGCAGGAGAATCCGTATAGGTGTTCGAATGTTCGAACCGTAACGCGGGAGAAATTGTAAGTAAACGCCGTATTTACATATCTGCCACTGTGCAGGAGAATCCGTATAGATGTTCGAGTGTTCGAAACGTAACGCGCGAGAAATTGTAAGTAAACGCCGTATTTACATATCTGCCACTGTGCAGGAGAATCCGTATAGGTGTTCGAGTGTTCGAATCGTAAGGCGTGAGAAATTGTAAGTAAACGCCGTATTCACATTTCTGCCACTGTGCAGGAGAATCCGTATAGGTGTTCGAATGTTCGAACCGTAACGCGGGAGAAATTGTAAGTAAACGCCGTATTTACATATCTGCCACTGTGAAGGAGAATCCGTATAGGTGTTCGAGTGTTCGAAACGTAACGCGCGAGAAATTGTAAGTAAACGCCGTATTTACATATCTGCCACTGTGCAGGAGAATCCGTATAGGTGTTCGAGTGTTCGAACCGTAACGCGGGAGAATTTTTAAGTAAACGCCGTGTTGACATATCTGCCACTGTGCAGGAGAATCCGTATAGGTGTTCGAGTGTTCGAATCGTAAGGCGGGAGAAATTGTAAGTAAACGCCGTATTCACATATCTGCCACTGTGCAGGAGAATCCGTATTGGTGTTCGAATGTTCGAACCGTAACGCGCGAGAAATTGTAAGTAAACGCCGTATTCACATATCTGCCACTGTGCAGGAGAATCCGTATAGGTGTTCGAGTGTTCGAATCGTAACGCGGGAGAAATTGTCAGTAAACGCCGTATCTACATATCTGCCACTGTGCAGCAGAATCCGTATAGGTGTTCGAGTGTTCGAAACTTAACGCGCGAGAAATTGTAAGTAAACGCCGTATTTACATATCTGCCACTGTGCAGGAGAATCCGTATAGGTGTTCGAGTGTTCGACACGTAACACGCGATAAATTGTAAGTAAACGCCGTATTTACATATCTGCCACTGTGCAGGAGAATCCGTATAGGTGTTCGAGTGTTCGAACCGTAACGCAGGAGAAATTGTAAGTAAACGCCGTATTTACATATCTGCCACTGTGCAGGAGAATCCGTATAGGTGTTCGAGTGTTCGAATCGTAAGGCGTGAGAAATTGTAAGTAAACGCCGTATTCACATTTCTGCCACTGTGCAGGAGAATCCGTATAGGTGTTCGAATGTTCGAACCGTAACGCGGGAGAAATTGTAAGTAAACGCCGTATTTACATATCTGCCACTGTGAAGGAGAATCCGTATAGGTGTTCGAGTGTTCGAAACGTAACGCGCGAGAAATTGTAAGTAAACGCCGTATTTACATATCTGCCACTGTGCAGGAGAATCCGTATAGGTGTTCGAGTGTTCGAACCGTAACGCGGGAGAATTTGTAAGTAAACGCCGTGTTGACATATCTGCCACTGTGCAGGAGAATCCGTATAGGTGTTCGAGTGTTCGAATCGTAAGGCGGGAGAAATTGTAAGTAAACGCCGTATTCACATATCTGCCACTGTGCAGGAGAATCCGTATTGGTGTTTGAATGTTCGAACCGTAACGCAGGAGAAATTGTAAGTAAACGCCGTATTCACATATCTGCCACTGTGCAGGAGAATCCGTATAGGTGTTCGAGTGTTCGAATCGTAACGCGGGAGAAATTGTAAGTAAACGCCGTATCTACATATCTGCCACTGTGCAGCAGAATCCGTATAGGTGTTCGAGTGTTCGAAACGTAACGCGCGAGAAATTGTAAGTAAACGCCGTATTTACATATCTGCCACTGTGCAGGAGAATCCGTATAGGTGTTCGAGTGTTCGAAACGTAACACGCGATAAATTGTAAGTAAACGCCGTATTTACATATCTGCCACTGTGCAGGAGAATCCGTATAGGTGTTCGAGTGTTCGAACCGTAACGCAGGAGAAATTGTAAGTAAACGCCGTATTTACTTATCTGCCACTGTGCAGGAGAATCCGTATAGGTGTTCGAGTGTTCGAATCGTAAGGCGTGAGAAATTGTAAGTAAACGCCGTATTTACGTATCTGCCACTGTGCAGGAGAATCTGTGTAGGTGTTCGAGTGTTCGAACCGTAACGCGGGAGAAATTGTAAGTAAACGCCGTATTTACATATCTGCCACTGTGCAGGAGAATCCGTATAGGTGTTCGAGTGTTCGAATCGTAAGGCGTGAGAAATTGTAAGTAAACGCCGTATTTACATATCTGCCACTGTGCAGGAGAATCCGTATAGGTGTTCGATTATTCGAAACATAACGCGCGAGAAATTGTAAGTAAACGCCGTAATTACATATCTGCCACTGTGCAGGAAAATCTGTATTGGTGTTCGAGTGTTCGAACCGTAAGGCGTGAGAAATTGTAAGTAAACGCCGTATTTACACAACTGCCACTGTGCAGGAGAATCCGTATAGGTGTTCGAGTGTTCGAGCCGTAACGCGCGAGAAATGGTAAGTAAACGCCGTATTTACATATCTGCCACTCTGCAGGAGAATCCGTATAGGTGTTCGAGTGTTCGAACCGTAACGCGCGAGAAATTCTAAATAAACGCCATATTTACATATCTGCCACTGTGCAGGAGAATCCGTATAGGTGTTCGAGTGTTCGAATCGTAAGGCGTGAGAAATTGTAAGTAAACGCCGTATTCACATATCTGCCACTGTGCAGGAGAATCCGTATAGGTGTTCGAATGTTCGAACCGTAACGCGGGAGAAATTGTAAGTAAACGCCGTATTTACATATCTGCCACTGTGCAGGAGAATCCGTATAGATGTTCGAGTGTTCGAAACGTAACGCGCGAGAAATTGTAAGTAAACGCCATATTTACATATCTGCCACTGTGCAGGAGAATCCGTATAGGTGTTCGAGTGTTTGAAACGTAACGCGCGAGAAATTGTAAGTAAACGCCGTATTTACATATCTGCCACTGTGCAGGAGAATCCGTATAGGTGTTCGAGTGTTCGAACCGTAACGCAGGAGAAATTGTAAGTAAACGCCGTATTTACATATCTGCCACTGTGCAGGAGAATCCGTATAGGTGTTCGAGTGTTCGAATCGTAAGGCGTGAGAAATTGTAAGTAAACGCCGTATTTACGTATCTGCCACTGTGCAGGAGAATCTGTGTAGGTGTTCGAGTGTTCGAACCGTAACGCGGGAGAAATTGTAAGTAAACGCCGTATTTACATATCTGCCACTGTGCAGGAGAATCCGTATAGGTGTTCGAGTGTTCGAATCGTAAGGCGTGAGAAATTGTAAGTAAACGCCGTATTTACATATCTGCCACTGTGCAGGAGAATCCGTATAGGTGTTCGATTATTCGAAACATAACGCGCGAGAAATTGTAAGTAAACGCCGTAATTACATATCTGCCACTGTGCAGGAAAATCTGTAGTGGTGTTCGAGTGTTCGAACCGTAAGGCGTGAGAAATTGTAAGTAAACGCCGTATTTACACAACTGCCACTGTGCAGGAGAATCCGTATAGGTGTTCGAGTGTTCGAGCCGTAACGCGCGAGAAATGGTAAGTAAACGCCGTATTTACATATCTGCCACTCTGCAGGAGAATCCGTATAGGTGTTCGAGTGTTCGAACCGTAACGCGCGAGAAATTCTAAATAAACGCCATATTTACATATCTGCCACTGTGCAGGAGAATCCGTATAGGTGTTCGAGTGTTCGAATCGTAAGGCGTGAGAAATTGTAAGTAAACGCCGTATTCACATATCTGCCACTGTGCAGGAGAATCCGTATAGGTGTTCGAATGTTCGAACCGTAACGCGGGAGAAATTGTAAGTAAACGCCGTATTTACATATCTGCCACTGTGCAGGAGAATCCGTATAGATGTTCGAGTGTTCGAAACGTAACGCGCGAGAAATTGTAAGTAAACGCCATATTTACATATCTGCCACTGTGCAGGAGAATCCGTATAGGTGTTCGAGTGTTTGAAACGTAACGCGCGAGAAATTGTAAGTAAACGCCGTATTTACATATCTGCCACTGTGCAGGAGAATCCGTATAGGTGTTCGAGTGTTCGAACCGTAACGCGGGAGAAATTGTAAGTAAACGCCGTATTTACATATCTGCCACTGTGCAGGAGAATCCGTATAGGTGTTCGATTGTTCGAATCGTAAGGCGTGAGAAATTGTAAGTAAACGCCGTATTCACATTTCTGCCACTGTGCAGGAGAATCCGTATAGGTGTTCGAATGTTCGAACCGTAACGCGGGAGAAATTGTAAGTAAACGCCGTATTTACATTTCTGCCACTATGCAGGAGAATCCGTATAGGTGTTCGAGTGTTCGAATCGCAAGGCGTAAGAAATTGTAAGTAAACGCCGTATTTACATATATGCCACTGTGCAGGAGAATCCGTATAGGTGTTCGAGTGTTCGAACCGTAACGCGCAAGAAATTCTAAGTAAACGCCGTATTTACATATCTGCCACTGTGCAGGAGAATCCGTATAGGTGTTCGTGTGTTCGAACCGTAAGGCGTGAGAAATTGTAAGTAAACGCCGTATTTACATATCTGCCACAGTGCAGGAGAATCCGTATAGGTGTTCGAGTGTTTGAAACGTAACGCGCGAGAAATTGTAAGTAAACTCCGTATTTACATATCTGCCACTGTGCAGGAGAATCCGTATAGGTGTTCGAGTGTTCGAAACGTAACGCGCGAGAAATTGTAAGTAAACGTCGTATTTACATGTCTGCCACTGTGCAGGAGAATCCGTATAGGTGTTCGAGTGTTCGAAACGTAACACGCGATAAATTGTAAGTAAACGTCGTATTTACATATCTGCCACTGTGCAGGAGAATCCGTATAGGTGTTCGAGTGTTCGAACCGTAACGCAGGAGAAATTGTAAGTAAACGCCGTATTTACATATCTGCCACTGTGCAGGAGAATCCGTATAGGTGTTCGAGTGTTCGAATCGTAAGGCGTGAGAAATTGTAAGTAAACGCCGTATTCACATTTCTGCCACTGTGCAGGAGAATCCGTATAGGTGTTCGAATGTTCGAACCGTAACGCGGGAGAAATTGTAAGTAAACGCCGTATTTACATATCTGCCACTGTGAAGGAGAATCCGTATAGGTGTTCGAGTGTTCGAAACGTAACGCGCGAGAAATTGTAAGTAAACGCCGTATTTACATATCTGCCACTGTGCAGGAGAATCCGTATAGGTGTTCGAGTGTTCGAACCGTAACGCGGGAGAATTTGTAAGTAAACGCCGTGTTGACATATCTGCCACTGTGCAGGAGAATCCGTATAGGTGTTCGAGTGTTCGAATCGTAAGGCGGGAGAAATTGTAAGTAAACACCGTATTCACATATCTGCCACTGTGCAGGAGAATCCGTATTGGTGTTCGAATGTTCGAATCGTAACGCGGGAGAAATTGTAAGTAAACGCCGTATCTACATATCTGCCACTGTGCAGCAGAATCCGTATAGGTGTTCGAGTGTTCGAAACGTAACGCGCGAGAAATTGTAAGTAAACGCCGTATTTACATATCTGCCACTGTGCAGGAGAATCCGTATAGGTGTTCGAGTGTTCGAAACGTAACACGCGATAAATTGTAAGTAAACGCCGTATTTACATATCTGCCACTGTGCAGGAGAATCCGTATAGGTGTTCGAGTGTTCGAACCGTAACGCAGGAGAAATTGTAAGTAAACGCCGTATTTACATATCTGCCACTGTGCAGGAGAATCCGTATAGGTGTTCGAGTGTTCGAATCGTAAGGCGTGAGAAATTGTAAGTAAACGCCGTATTTACGTATCTGCCACTGTGCAGGAGAATCTGTGTAGGTGTTCGAGTGTTCGAACCGTAACGCGGGAGAAATTGTAAGTAAACGCCGTATTTACATATCTGCCACTGTGCAGGAGAATCCGTATAGGTGTTCGAGTGTTCGAATCGTAAGGCGTGAGAAATTGTAAGTAAACGCCGTATTTACATATCTGCCACTGTGCAGGAGAATCCGTATAGGTGTTCGATTATTCGAAACATAACGCGCGAGAAATTGTAAGTAAACGCCGTAATTACATATCTGCCACTGTGCAGGAAAATCTGTATTGGTGTTCGAGTGTTCGAACCGTAAGGCGTGAGAAATTGTAAGTAAACGCCGTATTTACACAACTGCCATTGTGCAGGAGAATCCGTATAGGTGTTCGAGTGTTCGAGCCGTAACGCGCGAGAAATGGTAAGTAAACGCCGTATTTACATATCTGCCACTCTGCAGGAGAATCCGTATAGGTGTTCGAGTGTTCGAGCCGTAACGCGCGAGAAATTGTAAGTAAACGCCGTATTTACATATCTGCCACTGTGCAGGAGAATCCGTATAGGTGTTCGAGTGTTCGAATCGTAAGGCGTGAGAAATTGTAAGTAAACGCCGTATTCACATATCTGCCACTGTGCAGGAGAATCCGTATAGGTGTTCGAATATTCGAACCGTAACGCGGGAGAAATTGTAAGTAAACGCCGTATTTACATATCTGCCACTGTGCAGGAGAATCCGTATAGGTGTTCGAGTGTTCGAAACGTAACGCGCGAGAAATTGTAAGTAAACGCCATATTTACATATCTGCCACTGTGCAGGAGAATCCGTATAGGTGTTCGAGTGTTCGAAACGTAACGTGCGAGAAATTGTAAGTAAACGCCGTATTTACATATCTGCCACTGTGCAGGAGAATCCGTATAGGTGTTCGAGTGTTCGAACCGTAACGCGGGAGAAATTGTAAGTAAACGCCGTATTTACATATCTGCCACTGTGCAGGAGAATCCGTATAGGTGTTCGATTGTTCGAATCGTAAGGCGTGAGAAATTGTAAGTAAACGCCGTATTCACATTTCTGCCACTGTGCAGGAGAATCCGTATAGGTGTTCGAATGTTCGAACCGTAACGCGGGAGAAATTGTAAGTAAACGCCGTATTTACATTTCTGCCACTATGCAGGAGAATCCGTATAGGTGTTCGAGTGTTCGAATCGCAAGGCGTAAGAAATTGTAAGTAAACGCCGTATTTACATATATGCCACTGTGCAGGAGAATCCGTATAGGTGTTCGAGTGTTCGAACCGTAACGCGCAAGAAATTCTAAGTAAACGCCGTATTTACATATCTGCCACTGTGCAGGAGAATCCGTATAGGTGTTCGTGTGTTCGAACCGTAAGGCGTGAGAAATTGTAAGTAAACGCCGTATTTACATATCTGCCACAGTGCAGGAGAATCCGTATAGGTGTTCGAGTGTTTGAAACGTAACGCGCGAGAAATTGTAAGTAAACTCCGTATTTACATATCTGCCACTGTGCAGGAGAATCCGTATAGGTGTTCGAGTGTTCGAAACGTAACGCGCGAGAAATTGTAAGTAAACGTCGTATTTACATGTCTGCCACTGTGCAGGAGAATCCGTATAGGTGTTCGAGTGTTCGAAACGTAACACGCGATAAATTGTAAGTAAACGCCGTAATTACATATCTGCCACTGTGCAGGAGAATCCGTATAGGTGTTCGAGTGTTCGAACCGTAACGCAGGAGAAATTGTAAGTAAACGCCGTATTTAGATATCTGCCACTGTGCAGGAGAATCCGTATAGGTGTTCGAGTGTTCGAATCGTAAGGCGTGAGAAATTGTAAGTAAACGCCGTATTCACATTTCTGCCACTGTGCAGGAGAATCCGTATAGGTGTTCGAATGTTCGAACCGTAACGCGGGAGAAATTGTAAGTAAACGCCGTATTTACATATCTGCCACTGTGAAGGAGAATCCGTATAGGTGTTCGAGTGTTCGAAACGTAACGCGCGAGAAATTGTAAGTAAACGCCGTATTTACATATCTGCCACTGTGCAGGAGAATCCGTATAGGTGTTCGAGTGTTCGAACCGTAACGCGGGAGAATTTTTAAGTAAACGCCGTGTTGACATATCTGCCACTGTGCAGGAGAATCCGTATAGGTGTTCGAGTGTTCGAATCGTAAGGCGGGAGAAATTGTAAGTAAACGCCGTATTCACATATCTGCCACTGTGCAGGAGAATCCGTATTGGTGTTCGAATGTTCGAACCGTAACGCGCGAGAAATTGTAAGTAAACGCCGTATTCACATATCTGCCACTGTGCAGGAGAATCCGTATAGGTGTTCGAGTGTTCGAATCGTAACGCGGGAGAAATTGTCAGTAAACGCCGTATCTACATATCTGCCACTGTGCAGCAGAATCCGTATAGGTGTTCGAGTGTTCGAAACTTAACGCGCGAGAAATTGTAAGTAAACGCCGTATTTACATATCTGCCACTGTGCAGGAGAATCCGTATAGGTGTTCGAGTGTTCGACACGTAACACGCGATAAATTGTAAGTAAACGCCGTATTTACATATCTGCCACTGTGCAGGAGAATCCGTATAGGTGTTCGAGTGTTCGAACCGTAACGCAGGAGAAATTGTAAGTAAACGCCGTATTTACATATCTGCCACTGTGCAGGAGAATCCGTATAGGTGTTCGAGTGTTCGAATCGTAAGGCGTGAGAAATTGTAAGTAAACGCCGTATTCACATTTCTGCCACTGTGCAGGAGAATCCGTATAGGTGTTCGAATGTTCGAACCGTAACGCGGGAGAAATTGTAAGTAAACGCCGTATTTACATATCTGCCACTGTGAAGGAGAATCCGTATAGGTGTTCGAGTGTTCGAAACGTAACGCGCGAGAAATTGTAAGTAAACGCCGTATTTACATATCTGCCACTGTGCAGGAGAATCCGTATAGGTGTTCGAGTGTTCGAACCGTAACGCGGGAGAATTTGTAAGTAAACGCCGTGTTGACATATCTGCCACTGTGCAGGAGAATCCGTATAGGTGTTCGAGTGTTCGAATCGTAAGGCGGGAGAAATTGTAAGTAAACGCCGTATTCACATATCTGCCACTGTGCAGGAGAATCCGTATTGGTGTTCGAATGTTCGAACCGTAACGCAGGAGAAATTGTAAGTAAACGCCGTATTCACATATCTGCCACTGTGCAGGAGAATCCGTATAGGTGTTCGAGTGTTCGAATCGTAACGCGGGAGAAATTGTAAGTAAACGCCGTATCTACATATCTGCCACTGTGCAGCAGAATCCGTATAGGTGTTCGAGTGTTCGAAACGTAACGCGCGAGAAATTGTAAGTAAACGCCGTATTTACATATCTGCCACTGTGCAGGAGAATCCGTATAGGTGTTCGAGTGTTCGAAACGTAACACGCGATAAATTGTAAGTAAACGCCGTATTTACATATCTGCCACTGTGCAGGAGAATCCGTATAGGTGTTCGAGTGTTCGAACCGTAACGCAGGAGAAATTGTAAGTAAACGCCGTATTTACATATCTGCCACTGTGCAGGAGAATCCGTATAGGTGTTCGAGTGTTCGAATCGTAAGGCGTGAGAAATTGTAAGTAAACGCCGTATTTACGTATCTGCCACTGTGCAGGAGAATCTGTGTAGGTGTTCGAGTGTTCGAACCGTAACGCGGGAGAAATTGTAAGTAAACGCCGTATTTACATATCTGCCACTGTGCAGGAGAATCCGTATAGGTGTTCGAGTGTTCGAATCGTAAGGCGTGAGAAATTGTAAGTAAACGCCGTATTTACATATCTGCCACTGTGCAGGAGAATCCGTATAGGTGTTCGATTATTCGAAACATAACGCGCGAGAAATTGTAAGTAAACGCCGTAATTACATATCTGCCACTGTGCAGGAAAATCTGTATTGGTGTTCGAGTGTTCGAACCGTAAGGCGTGAGAAATTGTAAGTAAACGCCGTATTTACACAACTGCCACTGTGCAGGAGAATCCGTATAGGTGTTCGAGTGTTCGAGCCGTAACGCGCGAGAAATGGTAAGTAAACGCCGTATTTACATATCTGCCACTCTGCAGGAGAATCCGTATAGGTGTTCGAGTGTTCGAACCGTAACGCGCGAGAAATTCTAAATAAACGCCATATTTACATATCTGCCACTGTGCAGAAGAATCCGTATAGGTGTTCGAGTGTTCGAATCGTAAGGCGTGAGAAATTGTAAGTAAACGCCGTATTCACATATCTGCCACTGTGCAGGAGAATCCGTATAGGTGTTCGAATGTTCGAACCGTAACGCGGGAGAAATTGTAAGTAAACGCCGTATTTACATATCTGCCACTGTGCAGGAGAATCCGTATAGATGTTCGAGTGTTCGAAACGTAACGCGCGAGAAATTGTAAGTAAACGCCATATTTACATATCTGCCACTGTGCAGGAGAATCCGTATAGGTGTTCGAGTGTTTGAAACGTAACGCGCGAGAAATTGTAAGTAAACGCCGTATTTACATATCTGCCACTGTGCAGGAGAATCCGTATAGGTGTTCGAGTGTTCGAACCGTAACGCGGGAGAAATTGTAAGTAAACGCCGTATTTACATATCTGTCACTGTGCAGGAGAATCCGTATAGGTGTTCGATTGTTCGAATCGTAAGGCGTGAGAAATTGTAAGTAAACGCCGTATTCACATTTCTGCCACTGTGCAGGAGAATCCGTATAGGTGTTCGAATGTTCGAACCGTAACGCGGGAGAAATTGTAAGTAAACGCCGTATTTACATTTCTGCCACTATGCAGGAGAATCCGTATAGGTGTTCGAGTGTTCGAATCGCAAGGCGTAAGAAATTGTAAGTAAACGCCGTATTTACATATATGCCACTGTGCAGGAGAATCCGTATAGGTGTTCGAGTGTTCGAACCGTAACGCGCAAGAAATTCTAAGTAAACGCCGTATTTACATATCTGCCACTGTGCAGGAGAATCCGTATAGGTGTTCGTGTGTTCGAACCGTAAGGCGTGAGAAATTGTAAGTAAACGCCGTATTTACATATCTGCCACAGTGCAGGAGAATCCGTATAGGTGTTCGAGTGTTTGAAACGTAACGCGCGAGAAATTGTAAGTAAACTCCGTATTTACATATCTGCCACTGTGCAGGAGAATCCGTATAGGTGTTCGAGTGTTCGAAACGTAACGCGCGAGAAATTGTAAGTAAACGTCGTATTTACATGTCTGCCACTGTGCAGGAGAATCCGTATAGGTGTTCGAGTGTTCGAAACGTAACACGCGATAAATTGTAAGTAAACGTCGTATTTACATATCTGCCACTGTGCAGGAGAATCCGTATAGGTGTTCGAGTGTTCGAACCGTAACGCAGGAGAAATTGTAAGTAAACGCCGTATTTACATATCTGCCACTGTGCAGGAGAATCCGTATAGGTGTTCGAGTGTTCGAATCGTAAGGCGTGAGAAATTGTAAGTAAACGCCGTATTCACATTTCTGCCACTGTGCAGGAGAATCCGTATAGGTGTTCGAATGTTCGAACCGTAACGCGGGAGAAATTGTAAGTAAACGCCGTATTTACATATCTGCCACTGTGAAGGAGAATCCGTATAGGTGTTCGAGTGTTCGAAACGTAACGCGCGAGAAATTGTAAGTAAACGCCGTATTTACATATCTGCCACTGTGCAGGAGAATCCGTATAGGTGTTCGAGTGTTCGAACCGTAACGCGGGAGAATTTGTAAGTAAACGCCGTGTTGACATATCTGCCACTGTGCAGGAGAATCCGTATAGGTGTTCGAGTGTTCGAATCGTAAGGCGGGAGAAATTGTAAGTAAACGCCGTATTCACATATCTGCCACTGTGCAGGAGAATCCGTATTGGTGTTCGAATGTTCGAATCGTAACGCGGGAGAAATTGTAAGTAAACGCCGTATCTACATATCTGCCACTGTGCAGCAGAATCCGTATAGGTGTTCGAGTGTTCGAAACGTAACGCGCGAGAAATTGTAAGTAAACGCCGTATTTACATATCTGCCACTGTGCAGGAGAATCCGTATAGGTGTTCGAGTGTTCGAAACGTAACACGCGATAAATTGTAAGTAAACGCCGTATTTACATATCTGCCACTGTGCAGGAGAATCCGTATAGGTGTTCGAGTGTTCGAACCGTAACGCAGGAGAAATTGTAAGTAAACGCCGTATTTACATATCTGCCACTGTGCAGGAGAATCCGTATAGGTGTTCGAGTGTTCGAATCGTAAGGCGTGAGAAATTGTAAGTAAACGCCGTATTTACGTATCTGCCACTGTGCAGGAGAATCTGTGTAGGTGTTCGAGTGTTCGAACCGTAACGCGGGAGAAATTGTAAGTAAACGCCGTATTTACATATCTGCCACTGTGCAGGAGAATCCGTATAGGTGTTCGAGTGTTCGAATCGTAAGGCGTGAGAAATTGTAAGTAAACGCCGTATTTACATATCTGCCACTGTGCAGGAGAATCCGTATAGGTGTTCGATTATTCGAAACATAACGCGCGAGAAATTGTAAGTAAACGCCGTAATTACATATCTGCCACTGTGCAGGAAAATCTGTATTGGTGTTCGAGTGTTCGAACCGTAAGGCGTGAGAAATTCTAAGTAAACGCCGTATTTACACAACTGCCATTGTGCAGGAGAATCCGTATAGGTGTTCGAGTGTTCGAGCCGTAACGCGCGAGAAATGGTAAGTAAACGCCGTATTTACATATCTGCCACTCTGCAGGAGAATCCGTATAGGTGTTCGAGTGTTCGAGCCGTAACGCGCGAGAAATTGTAAGTAAACGCCGTATTTACATATCTGCCACTGTGCAGGAGAATCCGTATAGGTGTTCGAGTGTTCGAATCGTAAGGCGTGAGAAATTGTAAGTAAACGCCGTATTCACATATCTGCCACTGTGCAGGAGAATCCGTATAGGTGTTCGAATATTCGAACCGTAACGCGGGAGAAATTGTAAGTAAACGCCGTATTTACATATCTGCCACTGTGCAGGAGAATCCGTATAGGTGTTCGAGTGTTCGAAACGTAACGCGCGAGAAATTGTAAGTAAACGCCATATTTACATATCTGCCACTGTGCAGGAGAATCCGTATAGGTGTTCGAGTGTTCGAAACGTAACGTGCGAGAAATTGTAAGTAAACGCCGTATTTACATATCTGCCACTGTGCAGGAGAATCCGTATAGGTGTTCGAGTGTTCGAACCGTAACGCGGGAGAAATTGTAAGTAAACGCCGTATTTACATATCTGCCACTGTGCAGGAGAATCCGTATAGGTGTTCGATTGTTCGAATCGTAAGGCGTGAGAAATTGTAAGTAAACGCCGTATTCACATTTCTGCCACTGTGCAGGAGAATCCGTATAGGTGTTCGAATGTTCGAACCGTAACGCGGGAGAAATTGTAAGTAAACGCCGTATTTACATTTCTGCCACTATGCAGGAGAATCCGTATAGGTGTTCGAGTGTTCGAATCGCAAGGCGTAAGAAATTGTAAGTAAACGCCGTATTTACATATATGCCACTGTGCAGGAGAATCCGTATAGGTGTTCGAGTGTTCGAACCGTAACGCGCAAGAAATTCTAAGTAAACGCCGTATTTACATATCTGCCACTGTGCAGGAGAATCCGTATAGGTGTTCGTGTGTTCGAACCGTAAGGCGTGAGAAATTGTAAGTAAACGCCGTATTTACATATCTGCCACAGTGCAGGAGAATCCGTATAGGTGTTCGAGTGTTTGAAACGTAACGCGCGAGAAATTGTAAGTAAACTCCGTATTTACATATCTGCCACTGTGCAGGAGAATCCGTATAGGTGTTCGAGTGTTCGAAACGTAACGCGCGAGAAA
The DNA here is from genome assembly GCF_055761805.1 of Camellia sinensis. Lineage (NCBI taxonomy): Eukaryota > Viridiplantae > Streptophyta > Magnoliopsida > Ericales > Theaceae > Camellia > Camellia sinensis. Next base: position 5,743,620 of record NW_028128989.1, on the reverse strand, counting down.
TTGTAAGTAAACGTCGTATTTACATGTCTGCCACTGTGCAGGAGAATCCGTATAGGTGTTCGAGTGTTCGAAACGTAACACGCGATAAATTGTAAGTAAACGCCGTATTTACATATCTGCCACTGTGCAGGAGAATCCGTATAGGTGTTCGAGTGTTCGAACCGTAACGCAGGAGAAATTGTAAGTAAACGCCGTATTTACATATCTGCCACTGTGCAGGAGAATCCGTATAGGTGTTCGAGTGTTCGAATCGTAAGGCGTGAGAAATTGTAAGTAAACGCCGTATTCACATTTCTGCCACTGTGCAGGAGAATCCGTATAGGTGTTCGAATGTTCGAACCGTAACGCGGGAGAAATTGTAAGTAAACGCCGTATTTACATATCTGCCACTGTGAAGGAGAATCCGTATAGGTGTTCGAGTGTTCGAAACGTAACGCGCGAGAAATTGTAAGTAAACGCCGTATTTACATATCTGCCACTGTGCAGGAGAATCCGTATAGGTGTTCGAGTGTTCGAACCGTAACGCGGGAGAATTTGTAAGTAAACGCCGTGTTGACATATCTGCCACTGTGCAGGAGAATCCGTATAGGTGTTCGAGTGTTCGAATCGTAAGGCGGGAGAAATTGTAAGTAAACGCCGTATTCACATATCTGCCACTGTGCAGGAGAATCCGTATTGGTGTTCGAATGTTCGAACCGTAACGCGCGAGAAATTGTAAGTAAACGCCGTATTCACATATCTGCCACTGTGCAGGAGAATCCGTATAGGTGTTCGAGTGTTCGAATCGTAACGCGGGAGAAATTGTCAGTAAACGCCGTATCTACATATCTGCCACTGTGCAGCAGAATCCGTATAGGTGTTCGAGTGTTCGAAACGTAACGCGCGAGAAATTGTAAGTAAACGCCGTATTTACATATCTGCCACTGTGCAGGAGAATCCGTATAGGTGTTCGAGTGTTCGACACGTAACACGCGATAAATTGTAAGTAAACGCCCTATTTACATATCTGCCACTGTGCAGGAGAATCCGTATAGGTGTTCGAGTGTTCGAACCGTAACGCAGGAGAAATTGTAAGTAAACGCCGTATTTACATATCTGCCACTGTGCAGGAGAATCCGTATAGGTGTTCGAGTGTTCGAATCGTAAGGCGTGAGAAATTGTAAGTAAACGCCGTATTCACATTTCTGCCACTGTGCAGGAGAATCCGTATAGGTGTTCGAATGTTCGAACCGTAACGCGGGAGAAATTGTAAGTAAATGCCGTATTTACATATCTGCCACTGTGAAGGAGAATCCGTATAGGTGTTCGAGTGTTCGAAACGTAACGCGCGAGAAATTGTAAGTAAACGCCGTATTTACATATCTGCCACTGTGCAGGAGAATCCGTATAGGTGTTCGAGTGTTCGAACCGTAACGCGGGAGAATTTGTAAGTAAACGCCGTGTTGACATATCTGCCACTGTGCAGGAGAATCCGTATAGGTGTTCGAGTGTTCGAATCGTAAGGCGGGAGAAATTGTAAGTAAACGCCGTATTCACATATCTGCCACTGTGCAGGAGAATCCGTATTGGTGTTCGAATGTTCGAACCGTAACGCGGGAGAAATTGTAAGTAAACGCCGTATTCACATATCTGCCACTGTGCAGGAGAATCCGTATAGGTGTTCGAGTGTTCGAATCGTAAGGCGGGAGAAATTGTAAGTAAACGCCGTATTCACATATCTGCCACTGTGCAGGAGAATCCGTATTGGTGTTCGAATGTTCGAACCGTAACGCGCGAGAAATTGTAAGTAAACGCCGTATTCACATATCTGCCACTGTGCAGGAGAATCCGTATAGGTGTTCGAGTGTTCGAATCGTAACGCGGGAGAAATTGTCAGTAAACGCCGTATCTACATATCTGCCACTGTGCAGCAGAATCCGTATAGGTGTTCGAGTGTTCGAAACGTAACGCGCGAGAAATTGTAAGTAAACGCCGTATTTACATATCTGCCACTGTGCAGGAGAATCCGTATAGGTGTTCGAGTGTTCGACACGTAACACGCGATAAATTGTAAGTAAACGCCCTATTTACATATCTGCCACTGTGCAGGAGAATCCGTATAGGTGTTCGAGTGTTCGAACCGTAACGCAGGAGAAATTGTAAGTAAACGCCGTATTTACATATCTGCCACTGTGCAGGAGAATCCGTATAGGTGTTCGAGTGTTCGAATCGTAAGGCGTGAGAAATTGTAAGTAAACGCCGTATTCACATTTCTGCCACTGTGCAGGAGAATCCGTATAGGTGTTCGAATGTTCGAACCGTAACGCGGGAGAAATTGTAAGTAAATGCCGTATTTACATATCTGCCACTGTGAAGGAGAATCCGTATAGGTGTTCGAGTGTTCGAAACGTAACGCGCGAGAAATTGTAAGTAAACGCCGTATTTACATATCTGCCACTGTGCAGGAGAATCCGTATAGGTGTTCGAGTGTTCGAACCGTAACGCGGGAGAATTTGTAAGTAAACGCCGTGTTGACATATCTGCCACTGTGCAGGAGAATCCGTATAGGTGTTCGAGTGTTCGAATCGTAAGGCGGGAGAAATTGTAAGTAAACGCCGTATTCACATATCTGCCACTGTGCAGGAGAATCCGTATTGGTGTTCGAATGTTCGAACCGTAACGCGGGAGAAATTGTAAGTAAACGCCGTATTCACATATCTGCCACTGTGCAGGAGAATCCGTATAGGTGTTCGAGTGTTCGAATCGTAACGCGGGAGAAATTGTAAGTAAACGCCGTATCTACATATCTGCCACTGTGCAGCAGAATCCGTATAGGTGTTCGAGTGTTCGAAACGTAACGCGCGAGAAATTGTAAGTAAACGCCGTATTTACATATCTGCCACTGTGCAGGAGAATCCGTATAGGTGTTCGAGTGTTCGAAACGTAACACGCGATAAATTGTAAGTAAACGCCGTATTTACATATCTGCCACTGTGCAGGAGAATCCGTATAGGTGTTCGAGTGTTCGAACCGTAACGCAGGAGAAATTGTAAGTAAACGCCGTATTTACATATCTGCCACTGTGCAGGAGAATCCGTATAGGTGTTCGAGTGTTCGAATCGTAAGGCGTGAGAAATTGTAAGTAAACGCCGTATTTACGTATCTGCCACTGTGCAGGAGAATCTGTGTAGGTGTTCGAGTGTTCGAACCGTAACGCGGGAGAAATTGTAAGTAAACGCCGTATTTACATATCTGCCACTGTGCAGGAGAATCCGTATAGGTGTTCGAGTGTTCGAATCGTAAGGCGTGAGAAATTGTAAGTAAACGCCGTATTTACATATCTGCCACTGTGCAGGAGAATCCGTATAGGTGTTCGATTATTCGAAACATAACGCGCGAGAAATTGTAAGTAAACGCCGTAATTACATATCTGCCATTGTGCAGGAAAATCTGTATTGGTGTTCGAGTGTTCGAACCGTAAGGCGTGAGAAATTGTAAGTAAACGCCGTATTTACACAACTGCCACTGTGCAGGAGAATCCGTATAGGTGTTCGAGTGTTCGAGCCGTAACGCGCGAGAAATGGTAAGTAAACGCCGTATTTACATATCTGCCACTCTGCAGGAGAATCCGTATAGGTGTTCGAGTGTTCGAACCGTAACGCGCGAGAAATTCTAAATAAACGCCATATTTACATATCTGCCACTGTGCAGGAGAATCCATATAGGTGTTCGAGTGCTCGAACCGTAACGCGCGAGAAATTGTAAGTAAACGCCGTAATTTCATATCTGCCACTGTGTTGGAGAGTCCGTATAGGTGTTCGAGTGTTCGAACCGTAACGCGTGAGAAATGGTAAGTAAACGCCGTATTTACATATCTGCCACTGTGCAGGAGAATCCGTATAAGTGTTCGAGTGTTCGAACCGTAACGCGCGAGAAATTGTAAATAAACGCCGTATTTACATATCTGCCACTATGTAGGAGAATCCGTATAAGTGTTCGAGTGCTCGAACCGTAACGCGCGAGAAATTGTAAGTAAACGCCGTAATTTCATATCTGCCACTGTGCTGGAGAGTCCGTATAGCTGTTCGAGTGTTCGAATCGTAAGGCATGAGAAATTGTAAGTAATCGCCGTATTTACATATCTGCCACTGTGCAGGAGAATCCGTATAGGTGTTCGAGTGTTCGAAACATAACGCACGAGAAATTATAAGTAGACGCCGTATTTACATATCTGCCACTGTGCAGGAGAATCCGTGTAGGTGTTCGAGTGTTCGAACCGTAAAGCGGGAGAAATTGTAAGTAAACGCCGTATTTACATATCTGCCACTGTGCAGGAGAATCTGTATAGGTGTTCGAGTGTTCGAATCGTAAGGCGTGAGAAATTGTAAGTAAACGCCGTATTTACATATCTGCCACTGTGCAGGAGAATCCGTATAGGCGTTCGAGTATTCGAAACGTAACGCGCGAGAAATTGTTAGTAAACGCCGTAATTACATATCTGCCACTGTGCAGGAAAATCCGTATTGGTGTTCGAGTGTTCGAACCGTAAGGCGTGAGAAATTGTAAGTAAACGCCGTATTTACACAACTGCCACTTTGCAGGAGAATCCGTATAGGTGTTCGAGTGTTCGAGCCGTAACGCGCGAGAAATGGTAAGTAAACGCCGTATTTACATATCTGCCACTGTGCAGGAGAATCCGTATAGGTGTTCGAGTGTTCGAACCGTAACGCGCGAGAAATTGTAAATAAACGCCGTATTTACATATCTGCCACTGTGCAGGAGAATCCGTATAGGTGTTCGAGTGCTCGAACCGTAACGCGCGAGAAATTGTAAGTAAACGCCGTAATTTCATATCTGCCACTGTGCTGGAGAGTCCGTATAGGTGTTCGAGTGTTCGAATCGTAAGGCATGAGAAATTGTAAGCAATCGCCGTATTTACATATCTGCCACTGTGCAGGAGAATCCGTATATGTGTTCGAGTGTTCGAAACATAACGCGCGAGAAATTATAAGTAGACGCCGTATTTACATATCTGCCACTGTGCAGGAGAATCCGTATAGGTGTTCGAGTGTTCGAGTGTTCGAACCGTAAAGCAGGAGAAATTGTAAGTAAACGCCGTATTTACATATCTGCCACTATGCAGGAGAATCCGTATAGGTGTTCGAGTGTTCGAATCGTAAGGCGTGAGAAATTGTAAGTAAACGCTGTAATCACATTTCTGCCACTGTGCAGGAGAATCCGTATAGGTGTTCGAATGTTCGAACCGTAACGCGGGAGAAATTGTAAGTAAACGCCGTATTTACATATCTGCCACTGTGCAGGAGAATCCGTATAGGTGTTCGAGTGCTCGAACCGTAACGCGGGAGAAATTGTAAGTAAACGCCGTATTTACATATCTGCCACTGTGCAGGAGAATCCGTATAGGTGTTCGAGTGTTCGAATCGTAAGGCGTGAGAAATTGTAAGTAAACGCCGTATTTACATATCTGCCACTGTGCAGGAGAATCCGTATAGGTGTTCGATTATTCGAAACGTAACGCGCGAGAAATTGTAAGTAAACGCCGTAATTACATATCTGCCACTGTGCAGGAAAATCTGTATTGGTGTTCGAGTGTTCGAACCGTAAGGCGTGAGAAATTGTAAGTAAACGCCGTATTTACACAACTGCCACTGTGCAGGAGAATCCGTATAGGTGTTCGAGTGTTCGAGCCGTAACGCGCGAGAAATGGTAAGTAAACGCCGTATTTACATATCTGCCACTGTGCAGGAGAATCCGTATAGGTGTTCGAGTGTTCGAACCGTAACGCGCGAGAAATTCTAAATAAACGCCGTATTTACATATCTGCCACTGTGCAGGAGAATCCGTATAGGTGTTCGAGTGTTCGAAACGTAACGCGCGAGAAATTATAAGTAGACGCCGTATTTACATATCTGCCACTGTGCAGGAGAATCCGTATAGGTGTTCGAGTGCTCGAATCGTAAGGCATGAGAAATTGTAAGTAATCGCCGTATTTACATATCTGCCACTGTGCAGGAGAATCCGTATAGGTGTTCGAGTGTTCGAAATGTAACGCGCGAGAAATTGTAAGTAAACGCCGTATTTACATATCTGCCACTGTGCAGGAGAATCCGTATAGGCGTTCGAGTGTTCGAAACGTAACGCGCGAGAAATTGTAAGTAAACGTCGTATTTACATGTCTGCCACTGTGCAGGAGAATCCGTATGGGTGTTCGAGTGTTCGAAACGTAACGCGCGAGAAATTGTTAGTGAACGCCGTATTTACATATCTGCCACTGTGCAGGAGAATCCGTATAGGTGTTCGAGTGTTCGAACCGTAACGCAGGAGAAATTGTAAGTAAACGCCGTATTTACATATCTGCCACTGTGCAGGAGAATCCGTATAGGTGTTCGAGTGTTCGAATCGTAAGGCGTGAGAAATTGTAAGTAAACGCCGTATTCACATTTCTGCCACTGTGCAGGAGAATCCGTGTAGGTGTTCGAATGTTCGAACCGTAACGCGGGAGAAATTGTAAGTAAACTCCGTATTTACATATCTGCCACTGTGCTGGAGAATCCGTATAGGTGTTCGAGTGTTCGAAACGTAACGCGCGAGAAATTGTAAGTAAACGCCGTATTTACATATCTGCCACTGTGTAGGAGAATTCGTATAGGTGTTCGAGTGTTCGAAACGTAACGCGTGAGAAATTGTAAGTAAACGCCCTATTTACATATCTGCCACTGTGCAGGAGAATCCGTATAGGTGTTCGACTGTTCGAACCGTAACGCGGGAGAAATTGTAAGTAAACGCCGTATTTACATATCTCCCACTGTGCAGGAGAATCCGTATAGGTGTTCGAGTGTTCGAATCGTAAGGCGTGAGAAATTGTAATTAAACGCCGTATTCACATATCTGCCACTGTGCAGGAGAATCCGTAAAGGTGTTCGAATGTTCGAACCGTAACGCGGGAGAAATTGTAAGTAAACGCCGTATTTACATATCTGCCACTGTGCAGGAGAATCCGTATAGGTGTTCGAGTGTTCGAATCGTAAGGCGTGAGAAATTGTAAGTAAATGCCTTATTCACATGTCTGCCACTGTGCAGGAGAATCCGTATAGGTGTTCGAATGTTCGAACCGTAACGCGGGAGAAATTGTAAGTAAACGCCGTATTTACATATCTGCCACTGTGCAGGAGAATCCGTATAGGTGTTCGAGTGTTCGAAACGTAACGCGCGAGAAATTGTAAGTAAACGCCATATTTACATATCTGCCACTGTGCAGGAGAATCCGTATAGGTGTTCGAGTGTTCGAAACGTAACGCGCGAGAAATTGTAAGTAAACGCCGTATTTACATATCTGCCACTGTGCAGGAGAATCCGTAAAGGTGTTCGAGTGCTCGAACCGTAACGCGCGAGAAATTGTAAGTAAACGCCGTAATTTCATATCTGCCACTGTGCTGGAGAGTCCGTATAGGTGTTCGAGTGTTCGAATCGTAAGGCATGAGAAATTGTAAGCAATCGCCGTATTTACATATCTGCCACTGTGCAGGAGAATCCGTATATGTGTTCGAGTGTTCGAAACATAACGCGCGAGAAATTATAAGTAGACGCCGTATTTACATATCTGCCACTGTGCAGGAGAATCCGTATAGGTGTTCGAGTGTTCGAGTGTTCGAACCGTAAAGCAGGAGAAATTGTAAGTAAACGCCGTATTTACATATCTGCCACTATGCAGGAGAATCCGTATAGGTGTTCGAGTGTTCGAATCGTAAGGCGTGAGAAATTGTAAGTAAACGCTGTAATCACATTTCTGCCACTGTGCAGGAGAATCCGTATAGGTGTTCGAATGTTCGAACCGTAACGCGGGAGAAATTGTAAGTAAACGCCGTATTTACATATCTGCCACTGTGCAGGAGAATCCGTATAGGTGTTCGAGTGCTCGAACCGTAACGCGGGAGAAATTGTAAGTAAACGCCGTATTTACATATCTGCCACTGTGCAGGAGAATCCGTATAGGTGTTCGAGTGTTCGAATCGTAAGGGGTGAGAAATTGTAAGTAAACGCCGTATTTACATATCTGCCACTGTGCAGGAGAATCCGTATAGGTGTTCGATTATTCGAAACGTAACGCGCGAGAAATTGTAAGTAATCGCCGTAATTACATATCTGCCACTGTGCAGGAAAATCTGTATTGGTGTTCGAGTGTTCGAACCGTAAGGCGTGAGAAATTGTAAGTAAACGCCGTATTTACACAACTGCCACTGTGCAGGAGAATCCGTATAGGTGTTCGAGTGTTCGAGCCGTAACGCGCGAGAAATGGTAAGTAAACGCCGTATTTACATATCTGCCACTGTGCAGGAGAATCCGTATAGGTGTTCGAGTGTTCGAACCGTAACGCGCGAGAAATTCTAAATAAACGCCGTATTTACATATCTGCCACTGTGCAGGAGAATCCGTATAGGTGTTCGAGTGTTCGAAACGTAACGCGCGAGAAATTATAAGTAGACGCCGTATTTACATATCTGCCACTGTGCAGGAGAATCCGTATAGGTGTTCGAGTGCTCGAATCGTAAGGCATGAGAAATTGTAAGTAATCGCCGTATTTACATATCTGCCACTGTGCAGGAGAATCCGTATAGGTGTTCGAGTGTTCGAAATGTAACGCGCGAGAAATTGTAAGTAAACGCCGTATTTACATATCTGCCACTGTGCAGGAGAATCCGTATAGGCGTTCGAGTGTTCGAAACGTAACGCGCGAGAAATTGTAAGTAAACGTCGTATTTACATGTCTGCCACTGTGCAGGAGAATCCGTATGGGTGTTCGAGTGTTCGAAACGTAACGCGCGAGAAATTGTTAGTGAACGTCGTATTTACATATCTGCCACTGTGCAGGAGAATCCGTATAGGTGTTCGAGTGTTCGAACCGTAACGCAGGAGAAATTGTAAGTAAACGCCGTATTTACATATCTGCCACTGTGCAGGAGAATCCGTATAGGTGTTCGAGTGTTCGAATCGTAAGGCGTGAGAAATTGTAAGTAAACGCCGTATTCACATTTCTGCCACTGTGCAGGAGAATCCGTGTAGGTGTTCGAATGTTCGAACCGTAACGCGGGAGAAATTGTAAGTAAACTCCGTATTTACATATCTGCCACTGTGCTGGAGAATCCGTATAGGTGTTCGAGTGTTCGAAACGTAACGCGCGAGAAATTGTAAGTAAACGCCGTATTTACATATCTGCCACTGTGTAGGAGAATCCGTATAGGTGTTCGAGTGTTCGAAACGTAACGCGTGAGAAATTGTAAGTAAACGCCCTATTTACATATCTGCCACTGTGCAGGAGAATCCGTATAGGTGTTCGACTGTTCGAACCGTAACGCGGGAGAAATTGTAAGTAAACGCCGTATTTACATATCTCCCACTGTGCAGGAGAATCCGTATAGGTGTTCGAGTGTTCGAATCGTAAGGCGTGAGAAATTGTAATTAAACGCCGTATTCACATATCTGCCACTGTGCAGGAGAATCCGTAAAGGTGTTCGAATGTTCGAACCGTAACGCGGGAGAAATTGTAAGTAAACGCCGTATTTACATATCTGCCACTGTGCAGGAGAATCCGTATAGGTGTTCGAGTGTTCGAATCGTAAGGCGTGAGAAATTGTAAGTAAACGCCTTATTCACATGTCTGCCACTGTGCAGGAGAATCCGTATAGGTGTTCGAATGTTCGAACCGTAACGCGGGAGAAATTGTAAGTAAACGCCGTATTTACATATCTGCCACTGTGCAGGAGAATCCGTATAGGTGTTCGAGTGTTCGAAACGTAACGCGCGAGAAATTGTAAGTAAACGCCATATTTACATATCTGCCACTGTGCAGGAGAATCCGTATAGGTGTTCGAGTGTTCGAAACGTAACGCGCGAGAAATTGTAAGTAAACGCCGTATTTACATATCTGCCACTGTGCAGGAGAATCCGTATAGGTGTTCGAGTGTTCGAACCGTAACGCGGGAGAAATTGTAAGTAAACGCCGTAATTTCATATCTGCCACTGTGTAGGAGAATCCGTATAGGTGTTCGAGTGTTCGAAACGTAACGCGCGAGAAATTGTAAGTAAACTCCGTATTTACATATCTGCCACTGTGCAGGAGAATCCGTATAGGTGTTCGAGTGCTCGAACCGTAACGCGGGAGAAATTGTAAGTAAACGCCGTATTTACATATCTGCCACTGTGCAGGAGAATCCGTATAGGTGTTCGAGTGTTCGAATCGTAAGGCGTGAGAAATTGTAAGTAAACGCCGTATTTACATATCTGCCACTGTGCCGGAGAATCCGTATAGGTGTTCGAGTGTTCGAACCGTAACGCGGGAGAAATTGTAAGTAAACGCCGTATTTACATATCTGCCACTGTGCAGGAGAATCCGTATAGGTGTTCGAGTGTTCGAATCGCAAGGCGTGAGAAATTGTAAGTAAACGCCGTATTCACATATCTGCCACTGTGCAGGAGAATCCGTATAGGTGTTCGAGTGTTCGAACCGTAACGCGGGAGAAATTGTAAGTAAACGCCGTATTTACATATCTGCCACTGTGCAGGAGAATCCGTATAGGTGTTCGAGTGTTCGAAACGTAACGCGCGAGAAATTGTAAGTAAACGCCGTATTTACATATCTGCCACTGTGCAGGAGAATCCGTATAGGTGTTCGAGTGTTCGAAACGTAACGCGCGAGAAATTGTAAGTAAACGGCGTATTTACATATCTGCCACTGTGCAGGAGAATCCGTATAGGTGTTCGAGTGTTCGAACCGTAACGCGGGAGAAATTGTAAGTAAACGCCGTGTTGACATATCTGCCACTGTGCAGGAGAATCCGTATAGGTGTTCGAGTGTTCGAATCGTAAGGCGTGAGAAATTGTAAGTAAACGCCGTATTTACATATCTGCCACTGTGCAGGAGAATCCGTATAGGTGTTCGATTATTCGAAACGTAACGCGCGAGAAATTGTAAGTAATCGCCGTAATTACATATCTGCCACTGTGCAGGAAAATCTGTATTGGTGTTCGAGTGTTCGAACCGTAAGGCGTGAGAAATTGTAAGTAAACGCCGTATTTACACAACTGCCACTGTGCAGGAGAATCCGTATAGGTGTTCGAGTGTTCGAGCCGTAACGCGCGAGAAATGGTAAGTAAACGCCGTATTTACATATCTGCCACTGTGCAGGAGAATCCGTATAGGTGTTCGAGTGTTCGAACCGTAACGCGCGAGAAATTCTAAATAAACGCCGTATTTACATATCTGCCACTGTGCAGGAGAATCCGTATAGGTGTTCGAGTGTTCGAAACGTAACGCGCGAGAAATTATAAGTAGACGCCGTATTTACATATCTGCCACTGTGCAGGAGAATCCGTATAGGTGTTCGAGTGCTCGAATCGTAAGGCATGAGAAATTGTAAGTAATCGCCGTATTTACATATCTGCCACTGTGCAGGAGAATCCGTATAGGTGTTCGAGTGTTCGAAATGTAACGCGCGAGAAATTGTAAGTAAACGCCGTATTTACATATCTGCCACTGTGCAGGAGAATCCGTATAGGCGTTCGAGTGTTCGAAACGTAACGCGCGAGAAATTGTAAGTAAACGTCGTATTTACATGTCTGCCACTGTGCAGGAGAATCCGTATGGGTGTTCGAGTGTTCGAAACGTAACGCGCGAGAAATTGTTAGTGAACGTCGTATTTACATATCTGCCACTGTGCAGGAGAATCCGTATAGGTGTTCGAGTGTTCGAACCGTAACGCAGGAGAAATTGTAAGTAAACGCCGTATTTACATATCTGCCACTGTGCAGGAGAATCCGTATAGGTGTTCGAGTGTTCGAATCGTAAGGCGTGAGAAATTGTAAGTAAACGCCGTATTCACATTTCTGCCACTGTGCAGGAGAATCCGTGTAGGTGTTCGAATGTTCGAACCGTAACGCGGGAGAAATTGTAAGTAAACTCCGTATTTACATATCTGCCACTGTGCTGGAGAATCCGTATAGGTGTTCGAGTGTTCGAAACGTAACGCGCGAGAAATTGTAAGTAAACGCCGTATTTACATATCTGCCACTGTGTAGGAGAATCCGTATAGGTGTTCGAGTGTTCGAAACGTAACGCGTGAGAAATTGTAAGTAAACGCCCTATTTACATATCTGCCACTGTGCAGGAGAATCCGTATAGGTGTTCGACTGTTCGAACCGTAACGCGGGAGAAATTGTAAGTAAACGCCGTATTTACATATCTCCCACTGTGCAGGAGAATCCGTATAGGTGTTCGAGTGTTCGAATCGTAAGGCGTGAGAAATTGTAATTAAACGCCGTATTCACATATCTGCCACTGTGCAGGAGAATCCGTAAAGGTGTTCGAATGTTCGAACCGTAACGCGGGAGAAATTGTAAGTAAACGCCGTATTTACATATCTGCCACTGTGCAGGAGAATCCGTATAGGTGTTCGAGTGTTCGAATCGTAAGGCGTGAGAAATTGTAAGTAAACGCCTTATTCACATGTCTGCCACTGTGCAGGAGAATCCGTATAGGTGTTCGAATGTTCGAACCGTAACGCGGGAGAAATTGTAAGTAAACGCCGTATTTACATATCTGCCACTGTGCAGGAGAATCCGTATAGGTGTTCGAGTGTTCGAAACGTAACGCGCGAGAAATTGTAAGTAAACGCCATATTTACATATCTGCCACTGTGCAGGAGAATCCGTATAGGTGTTCGAGTGTTCGAAACGTAACGCGCGAGAAATTGTAAGTAAACGCCGTATTTACATATCTGCCACTGTGCAGGAGAATCCGTATAGGTGTTCGAGTGTTCGAACCGTAACGCGGGAGAAATTGTAAGTAAACGCCGTAATTTCATATCTGCCACTGTGTAGGAGAATCCGTATAGGTGTTCGAGTGTTCGAAACGTAACGCGCGAGAAATTGTAAGTAAACTCCGTATTTACATATCTGCCACTGTGCAGGAGAATCCGTATAGGTGTTCGAGTGCTCGAACCGTAACGCGGGAGAAATTGTAAGTAAACGCCGTATTTACATATCTGCCACTGTGCAGGAGAATCCGTATAGGTGTTCGAGTGTTCGAATCGTAAGGCGTGAGAAATTGTAAGTAAACGCCGTATTTACATATCTGCCACTGTGCAGGAGAATCCGTATAGGTGTTCGAGTGTTCGAACCGTAACGCGGGAGAAATTGTAAGTAAACGCCGTATTTACATATCTGCCACTGTGCAGGAGAATCCGTATAGGTGTTCGAGTGTTCGAATCGCAAGGCGTGAGAAATTGTAAGTAAACGCCGTATTCACATATCTGCCACTGTGCAGGAGAATCCGTATAGGTGTTCGAGTGTTCGAACCGTAACGCGGGAGAAATTGTAAGTAAACGCCGTATTTACATATCTGCCACTGTGCAGGAGAATCCGTATAGGTGTTCGAGTGTTCGAAACGTAACGCGCAAGAAATTGTAAGTAAACGCCGTATTTACATATCTGCCACTGTGCAGGAGAATCCGTATAGGTGTTCGAGTGTTCGAAACGTAACGCGCGAGAAATTGTAAATAAACGGCGTATTTACATATCTGCCACTGTGCAGGAGAATCCGTATAGGTGTTCGAGTGTTCGAACCGTAACGCGGGAGAAATTGTAAGTAAACGCCGTGTTGACATATCTGCCACTGTGCAGGAGAATCCGTATAGGTGTTCGAGTGTTCGAATCGTAAGGCGTGAGAAATTGTAAGTAAACGCCGTATTCACATATCTGCCACTGTGCAGGAGAATCCGTATAGGTGTTCGAATGTTCGAACCGTAACGCGGGAGAAATTGTAAGTAAACGCCGTATTTACATTTCTGCCACTGTGCAGGAGAATCCGTATAGGTGTTCGAGTGTTCGAATCGTAAGGCGTGAGAAATTGTAAGTAAACGCCGTATTTACATATATGCCACTGTGCAGTAGAATCCGTATAGGTGTTCGAGTGTTCGAACCGTAACGCGGGAGAAATTGTAAGTAAACGTCGTATTTACATATCTGCCACTGTGCAGGAGAATCCGTATAGGTGTTCGAGTGTTCGAATCGCAAGGCGTGAGAAATTGTAAGTAAACGCCGTATTCACATATCTGCCACTGTGCAGGAGAATCCGTATAGGTGTTCGAATGTTCGAACCGTAACGCGGGAGAAATTGTAAGTAAACGCCGTATTTACATATCTGCCACTGTGCAGGAGAATCCGTATAGGTGTTCGAGTGTTCGAAACGTAACGCGCGAGAAATTGTAAGTAAACGCCGTATTCACATATCTGCCACTGTGCAGGAGAATCCGTATAGGTGTTCGAGTGTTCGAAACGTAACGCGCGAGAAATTGTAAGTAAACGCCGTATTTACATATCTGCCACTGTGCAGGAGAATCCGTATAGGTGTTCGAGTGTTCGAACCGTAACGCGGGAAAAGTTGTAAGTAAACGCCGTATTTACATATCTGCCACTGTGCTGGAGAGTCCGTATAGGTGTTCGAGTGTTCGAATCGTAAGGCGTGAGAAATTGTTAGTAAACGCCGTATTTACATATATGCCACTGTGCAGGAGAATCCGTATAGGTGTTCGAGTGTTCGAACCGTAACGCGCAAGAAATTGTAAGTAAACGCCGTATTTACATATCTGCCACTGTGCAGGAGAATCCGTATAGGTGTTCGTGTGTTCGAACCGTAAGGCGTGAGAAATTGTAAGTAAATGCCGTATTTACATTTCTGCCACTGTGCAGGAGAATCCGTATAGGTGTTCGAGTGTTCGAATCGCAAGGCGTGAGAAATTGTAAGTAAACGCCGTATTCACATATCTGCCACTGTGCAGGAGAATCCGTATAGGTGTTCGAGTGTTCGAACCGTAACGCGGGAGAAATTGTAAGTAAACGCCGTATTTACATATCTGCCACTGTGCAGGAGAATCCGTATAGGTGTTCGAGTGTTCGAAACGTAACGCGCAAGAAATTGTAAGTAAACGCCGTATTTACATATCTGCCACTGTGCAGGAGAATCCGTATAGGTGTTCGAGTGTTCGAAACGTAACGCGCGAGAAATTGTAAGTAAACGGCGTATTTACATATCTGCCACTGTGCAGGAGAATCCGTATAGGTGTTCGAGTGTTCGAACCGTAACGCGGGAGAAATTGTAAGTAAACGCCGTGTTGACATATCTGCCACTGTGCAGGAGAATCCGTATAGGTGTTCGAGTGTTCGAATCGTAAGGCGTGAGAAATTGTAAGTAAACGCCGTATTCACATATCTGCCACTGTGCAGGAGAATCCGTATAGGTGTTCGAATGTTCGAACCGTAACGCGGGAGAAATTGTAAGTAAACGCCGTATTTACATTTCTGCCACTGTGCAGGAGAATCCGTATAGGTGTTCGAGTGTTCGAATCGTAAGGCGTGAGAAATTGTAAGTAAACGCCGTATTTACATATATGCCACTGTGCAGTAGAATCCGTATAGGTGTTCGAGTGTTCGAACCGTAACGCGGGAGAAATTGTAAGTAAACGTCGTATTTACATATCTGCCACTGTGCAGGAGAATCCGTATAGGTGTTCGAGTGTTCGAATCGCAAGGCGTGAGAAATTGTAAGTAAACGCCGTATTCACATATCTGCCACTGTGCAGGAGAATCCGTATAGGTGTTCGAGTGTTCGAAACGTAACGCGCGAGAAATTGTAAGTAAACGCCGTATTTACATATCTGCCACTGTGCAGGAGAATCCGTATAGGTGTTCGAGTGTTCGAACCGTAACGCGGGAAAAGTTGTAAGTAAACGCCGTATTTACATATCTGCCACTGTGCTGGAGAGTCCGTATAGGTGTTCGAGTGTTCGAATCGTAAGGCGTGAGAAATTGTTAGTAAACGCCGTATTTACATATATGCCACTGTGCAGGAGAATCCGTATAGGTGTTCGAGTGTTCGAACCGTAACGCGCAAGAAATTGTAAGTAAACGCCGTATTTACATATCTGCCACTGTGCAGGAGAATCCGTATAGGTGTTCGTGTGTTCGAACCGTAAGGCGTGAGAAATTGTAAGTAAATGCCGTATTTACATTTCTGCCACTGTGCAGGAGAATCCGTATAGGTGTTCGAGTGTTCGAATCGCAAGGCGTGAGAAATTGTAAGTAAACGCCGTATTCACATATCTGCCACTGTGCAGGAGAATCCGTATAGGTGTTCGAGTGTTCGAACCGTAACGCGGGAGAAATTGTAAGTAAACGCCGTATTTACATATCTGCCACTGTGCAGGAGAATCCGTATAGGTGTTCGAGTGTTCGAAACGTAACGCGCAAGAAATTGTAAGTAAACGCCGTATTTACATATCTGCCACTGTGCAGGAGAATCCGTATAGGTGTTCGAGTGTTCGAAACGTAACGCGCGAGAAATTGTAAGTAAACGGCGTATTTACATATCTGCCACTGTGCAGGAGAATCCGTATAGGTGTTCGAGTGTTCGAACCGTAACGCGGGAGAAATTGTAAGTAAACGCCGTGTTGACATATCTGCCACTGTGCAGGAGAATCCGTATAGGTGTTCGAGTGTTCGAATCGTAAGGCGTGAGAAATTGTAAGTAAACGCCGTATTCACATATCTGCCACTGTGCAGGAGAATCCGTATAGGTGTTCGAATGTTCGAACCGTAACGCGGGAGAAATTGTAAGTAAACGCCGTATTTACATTTCTGCCACTGTGCAGGAGAATCCGTATAGGTGTTCGAGTGTTCGAATCGTAAGGCGTGAGAAATTGTAAGTAAACGCCGTATTTACATATATGCCACTGTGCAGTAGAATCCGTATAGGTGTTCGAGTGTTCGAACCGTAACGCGGGAGAAATTGTAAGTAAACGTCGTATTTACATATCTGCCACTGTGCAGGAGAATCCGTATAGGTGTTCGAGTGTTCGAATCGCAAGGCGTGAGAAATTGTAAGTAAACGCCGTATTCACATATCTGCCACTGTGCAGGAGAATCCGTATAGGTGTTCGAATGTTCGAACCGTAACGCGGGAGAAATTGTAAGTAAACGCCGTATTTACATATCTGCCACTGTGCAGGAGAATCCGTATAGGTGTTCGAGTGTTCGAAACGTAACGCGCGAGAAATTGTAAGTAAACGCCGTATTCACATATCTGCCACTGTGCAGGAGAATCCGTATAGGTGTTCGAGTGTTCGAAACGTAACGCGCGAGAAATTGTAAGTAAACGCCGTATTTACATATCTGCCACTGTGCAGGAGAATCCGTATAGGTGTTCGAGTGTTCGAACCGTAACGCGGGAAAAGTTGTAAGTAAACGCCGTATTTACATATCTGCCACTGTGCTGGAGAGTCCGTATAGGTGTTCGAGTGTTCGAATCGTAAGGCGTGAGAAATTGTTAGTAAACGCCGTATTTACATATATGCCACTGTGCAGGAGAATCCGTATAGGTGTTCGAGTGTTCGAACCGTAACGCGCAAGAAATTGTAAGTAAACGCCGTATTTACATATCTGCCACTGTGCAGGAGAATCCGTATAGGTGTTCGTGTGTTCGAACCGTAAGGCGTGAGAAATTGTAAGTAAATGCCGTATTTACATTTCTGCCACTGTGCAGGAGAATCCGTATAGGTGTTCGAGTGTTTGAAACGTAACGCGCGAGAAATTGTAAGTAAACGCCGTATTTACATATCTGCCACTGTGCAGGAGAATCCGTAGAGGTGTTCGAGTGTTCAAAACGTAACGCGCGAGAAATTGTAAGTAAACGTCGTATTTACATGTCTGCCACTGTGCAGGAGAATCCGTATAGGTGTTCGAGTGTTCGAACCGTAACGCGGGAGAAATTGTAAGTAAACGCCGTATTTACATATCTGCCACTGTGCAGGAGAATCCGTATAGGTGTTCGAGTGTTCGAATCATAAGGCGTGAGAAATTGTAAGTAAACGCGGTATTCACATATCTGCCACTGTGCAGGAGAATCCGTATAGGTGTTCGAATGTTCAAACCGTAACGCGGGAGAAATTGTAAGTAAACGCCGTATTTACATTTCTGCCACTGTGCAGGAGAATCCGTAGAGGTGTTCGAGTGTTCGAAACGTAACGCGCGAGAAATTGTAAGTAAACGCCGTATTTACATATCTGCCACTGTGCAGGAGAATCCGTACAGGTGTTCGAGTGTTCGAAACGTGACGCGTGAGAAATTGTAAGTAAACGCCGTATTTACATATCGGCCACTGTGCAGGAGAATCCGTATAGGTGTTCGAGGGTTCGAACCGTAACGCGCGAGAAATTGTAACTAAACGCCGTATTTACATATCTGCCACTGTGCAGTAGAATCCATATAGGTGTTCGAGTGTTCGAAATGTAACGCGCGAGAAATTGTAAGTAAACGTCGTATTTACATATCTGCCACTGTGCAGGAGAATCCGTATAGGTGTTCGAGTGTTCGAAACGTAACGCGTGAGAAATTGTAAGTAAACGCCGTATTTACATAACTGCCACTGTGCAGGAGAATCCGTATAGGTGTTCGAGTGTTCGAATCGTAAGGCGTGATAAATTGTAAGTAAACGCCGTATTTACATATCTGCCGCTGTGCAGGAGAATCCGTATAGGTGTTCGAGTATTCGAAACGTAACGCGCGAGAAATTGTAAGTAAACGCCATAATTACATATCTGCCACTGTGCAGGAAAATCCGTATTGGTGTTCGAGTGTTCGAACCGTAAGGCGTGAGAAATTGTAAGTAAACGCCGTATTTACACAACTGCCACTGTGCAGGAGAATCCGTATAGGTGTTCGAGTGTTCGAGCCGTAACGCGCGAGAAATGGTAAGTAAACGCCGTATTTACATATCTGCCACTGTGCAGGAGAATCCGTATAGGTGTTCGAGTGTTCGAACCGTAACGCACGAGAAATTGTAAATAAACGCCGTATTTACATATCTGTCACTGTGCAGGAGAATCCGTATAGGTGTTCGAGTGCTCGAACCGTAACGCGCGAGAAATTGTAAGTAAACGCCGTAATTTCATATCTGCCACTGTGCTGGAGAGTCCGTATAGGTGTTCGAGTGTTCGAATCGTAAGGCATGAGAAATTGTAAGTAATCGCCGTATTTACATATCTGCCACTGTGCAGGAGAATCCGTATAGGTGTTCGAGTGTTCGAAACATAACGCGCGAGAAATTATAAGTAGACGCCGTATTTACATATCTGCCACTGTGCAGGAGAATCCGTATAGGTGTTCGAGTGTTCGAAACATAACGCGCGAGAAATTATAAGTAAACGCCGTATTTACATATCTGCCACTGTGCAGGAGAATCCGTATAGGTGTTCGTGTGTTCGAAACGTAACGCGCGAGAAATTGTAAGTAAACGCCGTATTTACATATCTGCCACTGTGCAGGAGAATCCATATAGGTGTTCGAGTGTTCGAAACGTAACGCGCGAGAAATTGTAAGTAAACGTCGTATTTACATGTCTGCCACTGTGCAGGAGAATCCGTATGGGTGTTCGAGTGTTCGAAACGTAACGCGCGAGAAATTGTAAGTAAACGCCGTATTTACATATCTGCCACTGTGCAGGAGAATCCGTATAGGTGTTCGAGTGTTCGAACCGTAACGCAGGAGAAATTGTAAGTAAACGCCGTATTTACATATCTGCCACTGTGCAGGAGAATCCGTATAGGTGTTCGAGTGTTCGAATCGCAAGGCGTGAGAAATTGTAAGTAAACGCCGTATTCACATATCTGCCACTGTGCAGGAGAATCCGTATAGGTGTTCCAATGTTCGAACCATAACGCGGGAGAAATTGTAAGTAAACGCCGTATTTACATATCTGCCACTGTGCAGGAGAATCCGTATAGGTGTTCGAGTGTTCGAAACGTAACGCGCGAGAAATTGTAAGTAAACGCCGTATTTACATATCTGCCACTGTGCAGGAGAATCCGTATAGGTGTTCGAGTGTTCGAAACGTAACGCGCGAGAAATTGTAAGTAAACGGCGTATTTACATATCTGCCACTGTGCAGGAGAATCCGTATAGGTGTTCGAATGTTCGAACCGTAACGCGGGAGAAATTGTAAGTAAACGCCGTATTTACATTTCTGCCACTGTGCAGGAGAATCCGTATAGGTGTTCGAGTGTTCGAATCGTAAGGCGTGAGAAATTGTAAGTAAACGCCGTATTTACATATATGCCACTGTGCAGGAGAATCCGTATAGGTGTTCGAGTGTTCGAACCGTAACGCGGGAGAAATTGTAAGTAAACGCCGTATTTACATATCTGCCACTGTGCAGGAGAATCCGTATAGGTGTTCGAGTGTTCGAATCGCAAGGCGTGAGAAATTGAAAGTAAACGCCGTATTCACATATCTGCCACTGTGCAGGAGAATCCGTATAGGTGTTCGAATGTTCGAACCGTAACGCGGGAGAAATTGTAAGTAAACGCCGTATTTACATATCTGCCACTGTGCAGGAGAATCCGTATAGGTGTTCGAGTGTTCGAAACGTAACGCGCGAGAAATTGTAAGTAAACGCCGTATTCACATATCTGCCGCTGTGCAGGAGAATCCGTATAGGTGTTCGAGTGTTCGAAACGTAACGCGCGAGAAATTGTAAGTAAACGCCGTATTTACATATCTGCCACTGTGCAGGAGAATCCGTATAGGTGTTCGAGTGTTCGAACCGTAACGCGGGAAAAGTTGTAAGTAAACGCCGTATTTACATATCTGCCACTGTGCTGGAGAGTCCGTATAGGTGTTCGAGTGTTCGAATCGTAAGGCGTGAGAAATTGTAAGTAAACGCCGTATTTACATATATGCCACTGTGCAGGAGAATCCGTATAGGTGTTCGAGTGTTCGAACCGTAACGCGCAAGAAATTGTAAGTAAACGCCGTATTTACATATCTGCCACTGTGCAGGAGAATCCGTATAGGTGTTCGTGTGTTCGAACCGTAAGGCGTGAGAAATTGTAAGTAAACGCCGTATTTACATTTGTGCCACTGTGCAGGAGAATCCGTATAGGTGTTCGAGTGTTTGAAACGTAACGCGCGAGAAATTGTAAGTAAACGCCGTATTTACATATCTGCCACTGTGCAGGAGAATCCGTATAGGTGTTCGAGGTTCGAAACGTAACGCGCGAGAAATTGTAAGTAAACGTCGTATTTACATGTCTGCCACTGTGCAGGAGAATCCGTATAGGTGTTCGAGTGTTCGAACCGTAACGCGGGAGAAATTGTAAGTAAACGCCGTATTTACATATCTGCCACTGTGCAGGAGAATCCGTATAGGTGTTCGAGTGTTCGAATCATAAAGCGTGAGAAATTGTAAGTAAACGCGGTATTCACATATCTGCCACTGTGCAGGAGAATCCGTATAGGTGTTCGAATGTTCGAACCGTAACGCGGGAGAAATTGTAAGTAAACGCCGTATTTAAATTTCTGCCACTGTGCAGGAGAATCCGTAGAGGTGTTCGAGTGTTCGAAACGTAACGCGCGAGAAATTGTAAGTAAACGCCGTATTTACATATCTGCCACTGTGCAGGAGAATCCGTACAGGTGTTCGAGTGTTCGAAACGTGACGCGTGAGAAATTGTAAGTAAACGCCGTATTTACATATCGGCCACTGTGCAGGAGAATCCGTATAGGTGTTCGAGGGTTCGAACCGTAACGCGCGAGAAATTGTAACTAAACGCCGTATTTACATATCTGCCACTGTGCAGTAGAATCCATATAGGTGTTCGAGTGTTCGAAATGTAACGCGCGAGAAATTGTAAGTAAACGTCGTATTTACATATCTGCCACTGTGCAGGAGAATCCGTATAGGTGTTCGAGTGTTCGAAACGTAACGCGTGAGAAATTGTAAGTAAACGCCGTATTTACATAACTGCCACTGTGCAGGAGAATCCGTATAGGTGTTCGAGTGTTCGAATCGTAAGGCGTGATAAATTGTAAGTAAACGCCGTATTTACATATCTGCCGCTGTGCAGGAGAATCCGTATAGGTGTTCGAGTATTCGAAACGTAACGCGCGAGAAATTGTAAGTAAACGCCATAATTACATATCTGCCACTGTGCAGGAAAATCCGTATTGGTGTTCGAGTGTTCTAACCGTAAGGCGTGAGAAATTGTAAGTAAACGCCGTATTTACACAACTGCCACTGTGCAGGAGAATCCGTATAGGTGTTCGAGTGTTCGAGCCGTAACGCGCGAGAAATGGTAAGTAAACGCCGTATTTACATATCTGCCACTGTGCAGGAGAATCCGTATAGGTGTTCGAGTGTTCGAACCGTAACGCGCGAGAAATTGTAAATAAACGCCGTATTTACATATCTGCCACTGTGCAGGAGAATCCGTATAGGTGTTCGAGTGCTCGAACCGTAACGCGCGAGAAATTGTAAGTAAACGCCGTAATTTCATATCTGCCACTGTGCTGGAGAGTCCGTATAGGTGTTCGAGTGTTCGAATCGTAAGGCATGAGAAATTGTAAGTAATCGCCGTATTTACATATCTGCCACTGTGCAGGAGAATCCGTATAGGTGTTCGAGTGTTCGAAACATAACGCGCGAGAAATTATAAGTAGACGCCGTATTTACATATCTGCCACTGTGCAGGAGAATCCGTATAGGTGTTCGAGTGTTCGAAACATAACGCGCGAGAAATTATAAGTAAACGCCGTATTTACATATCTGCCACTGTGCAGGAGAATCCGTATAGGTGTTCGTGTGTTCAAAACGTAACGCGCGAGAAATTGTAAGTAAACGCCGTATTTACATATCTGCCACTGTGCAGGAGAATCCGTATAGGTGTTCGAGTGTTCGAAACGTAACGCGCGAGAAATTGTAAGTAAACGTCGTATTTACATGTCTGCCACTGTGCAGGAGAATCCGTATGGGTGTTCGAGTGTTCGAAACGTAACGCGCGAGAAATTGTAAGTAAACGCCGTATTTACATATCTGCCACTGTGCAGGAGAATCCGTATAGGTGTTCGAGTGTTCGAACCGTAACGCAGGAGAAATTGTAAGTAAACGCCGTATTTACATATCTGCCACTGTGCAGGAGAATCCGTATAGGTGTTCGAGTGTTCGAATCGCAAGGCGTGAGAAATTGTAAGTAAACGCCGTATTCACATATCTGCCACTGTGCAGGAGAATCCGTATAGGTGTTCCAATGTTCGAACCATAACGCGGGAGAAATTGTAAGTAAACGCCGTATTTACATATCTGCCACTGTGCAGGGGAATCCGTATAGGTGTTCGAGTGTTCGAAACGTAACGCGCGAGAAATTGTAAGTAAACGCCGTATTTACATATCTGCCACTGTGCAGGAGAATCCGTATAGGTGTTCGAGTGTTCGAAACATAACGCGCGAGAAATTGTAAGTAAACGGCGTATTTACATATCTGGCACTGTGCAGGAGAATCCGTATAGGTGTTCGAATGTTCGAACCGTAACGCGGGAGAAATTGTAAGTAAACGCCGTATTTACATTTCTGCCACTGTGCAGGAGAATCCGTATAGGTGTTCGAGTGTTCGAATCGTAAGGCGTGAGAAATTGTAAGTAAACGCCGTATTTACATATATGCCACTGTGCAGGAGAATCCGTATAGGTGTTCGAGTGTTCGAACCGTAACGCGGGAGAAATTGTAAGTAAACGCCGTATTTACATATCTGCCACTGTGCAGGAGAATCCGTATAGGTGTTCGAGTGTTCGAATCGCAAGGCGTGAGAAATTGTAAGTAAACGCCGTATTCACATATCTGCCACTGTGCAGGAGAATCCGTATAGGTGTTCGAATGTTCGAACCGTAACGCGGGAGAAATTGTAAGTAAACGCCGTATTTACATATCTGCCACTGTGCAGGAGAATCCGTATAGGTGTTCGAGTGTTCGAAACGTAACGCGCGAGAAATTGTAAGTAAACGCCGTATTCACATATCTGCCACTGTGCAGGAGAATCCGTATAGGTGTTCGAGTGTTCGAAACGTAACGCGCGAGAAATTGTAAGTAAACGCCGTATTTACATATCTGCCACTGTGCAGGAGAATCCGTATAGGTGTTCGAGTGTTCGAACCGTAACGCGGGAAAAGTTGTAAGTAAACGCCGTATTTACATATCTGCCACTGTGCTGGAGAGTCCGTATAGGTGTTCGAGTGTTCGAATCGTAAGGCGTGAGAAATTGTAAGTAAACGCCGTATTTACATATATGCCACTGTGCAGGAGAATCCGTATAGGTGTTCGAGTGTTCGAACCGTAACGCGCAAGAAATTGTAAGTAAACGCCGTATTTACATATCTGCCACTGTGCAGGAGAATCCGTATAGGTGTTCGTGTGTTCGAACCGTAAGGCGTGAGAAATTGTAAGTAAACGCCGTATTGACATTTCTGCCACTGTGCAGGAGAATCCGTATAGGTGTTCGAGTGTTTGAAACGTAACGCGCGAGAAATTGTAAGTAAACGCCGTATTTACATATCTGCCACTGTGCAGGAGAATCCGTATAGGTGTTCGAGTGTTCGAAACGTAACGCGCGAGAAATTGTAAGTAAACGTCGTATTTACATGTCTGCCACTGTGCAGGAGAATCCGTATAGGTGTTCGAGTGTTCGAACCGTAACGCGGGAGAAATTGTAAGTAAACGCCGTATTTACATATCTGCCACTGTGCAGGAGAATCCGTATAGGTGTTCGAGTGTTCGAATCATAAAGCGTGAGAAATTGTAAGTAAACGCGGTATTCACATATCTGCCACTGTGCAGAAGAATCCGTATAGGTGTTCGAATGTTCGAACCGTAACGCGGGAGAAATTGTAAGTAAACGCCGTATTTACATTTCTGCCACTGTGCAGGAGAATCCGTAGAGGTGTTCGAGTGTTCGAAACATAACGCGCGAGAAATTGTAAGTAAACGCCGTATTTACATATCTGCCACTGTGCAGGAGAATCCGTATAGGTGTTCGAGTGTTCGAATCATAAAGCGTGAGAAATTGTAAGTAATCGCCGTATTTACATATCTGCCACTGTGCAGGAGAATCCGTATAGGTGTTCGAGTGTTCGAAACATAACGCGCGAGAAATTATAAGTAGACGCCGTATTTACATATCTGCCACTGTGCAGGAGAATCCGTATAGGTGTTCGAGTGTTCGAAACATAACGCGCGAGAAATTATAAGTAAACGCCGTATTTACATATCTGCCACTGTGCAGGAGAATCCGTATAGGTGTTCGTGTGTTCGAAACGTAACGCGCGAGAAATTGTAAGTAAACGCCGTATTTACATATCTGCCACTGTGCAGGAGAATCCATATAGGTGTTCGAGTGTTCGAAACGTAACGCGCGAGAAATTGTAAGTAAACGTCGTATTTACATGTCTGCCACTGTGCAGGAGAATCCGTATGGGTGTTCGAGTGTTCGAAACGTAACGCGCGAGAAATTGTAAGTAAACGCCGTATTTACATATCTGCCACTGTGCAGGAGAATCCGTATAGGTGTTCGAGTGTTCGAACCGTAACGCAGGAGAAATTGTAAGTAAACGCCGTATTTACATATCTGCCACTGTGCAGGAGAATCCGTATAGGTGTTCGAGTGTTCGAATCGCAAGGCGTGAGAAATTGTAAGTAAACGCCGTATTCACATATCTGCCACTGTGCAGGAGAATCCGTATAGGTGTTCCAATGTTCGAACCATAACGCGGGAGAAATTGTAAGTAAACGCCGTATTTACATATCTGCCACTGTGCAGGAGAATCCGTATAGGTGTTCGAGTGTTCGAAACGTAACGCGCGAGAAATTGTAAGTAAACGCCGTATTTACATATCTGCCACTGTGCAGGAGAATCCGTATAGGTGTTCGAGTGTTCGAAACGTAACGCGCGAGAAATTGTAAGTAAACGGCGTATTTACATATCTGCCACTGTGCAGGAGAATCCGTATAGGTGTTCGAATGTTCGAACCGTAACGCGGGAGAAATTGTAAGTAAACGCCGTATTTACATTTCTGCCACTGTGCAGGAGAATCCGTATAGGTGTTCGAGTGTTCGAATCGTAAGGCGTGAGAAATTGTAAGTAAACGCCGTATTTACATATATGCCACTGTGCAGGAGAATCCGTATAGGTGTTCGAGTGTTCGAACCGTAACGCGGGAGAAATTGTAAGTAAACGCCGTATTTACATATCTGCCACTGTGCAGGAGAATCCGTATAGGTGTTCGAGTGTTCGAATCGCAAGGCGTGAGAAATTGAAAGTAAACGCCGTATTCACATATCTGCCACTGTGCAGGAGAATCCGTATAGGTGTTCGAATGTTCGAACCGTAACGCGGGAGAAATTGTAAGTAAACGCCGTATTTACATATCTGCCACTGTGCAGGAGAATCCGTATAGGTGTTCGAGTGTTCGAAACGTAACGCGCGAGAAATTGTAAGTAAACGCCGTATTCACATATCTGCCGCTGTGCAGGAGAATCCGTATAGGTGTTCGAGTGTTCGAAACGTAACGCGCGAGAAATTGTAAGTAAACGCCGTATTTACATATCTGCCACTGTGCAGGAGAATCCGTATAGGTGTTCGAGTGTTCGAACCGTAACGCGGGAAAAGTTGTAAGTAAACGCCGTATTTACATATCTGCCACTGTGCTGGAGAGTCCGTATAGGTGTTCGAGTGTTCGAATCGTAAGGCGTGAGAAATTGTAAGTAAACGCCGTATTTACATATATGCCACTGTGCAGGAGAATCCGTATAGGTGTTCGAGTGTTCGAACCGTAACGCGCAAGAAATTGTAAGTAAACGCCGTATTTACATATCTGCCACTGTGCAGGAGAATCCGTATAGGTGTTCGTGTGTTCGAACCGTAAGGCGTGAGAAATTGTAAGTAAACGCCGTATTTACATTTCTGCCACTGTGCAGGAGAATCCGTATAGGTGTTCGAGTGTTTGAAACGTAACGCGCGAGAAATTGTAAGTAAACGCCGTATTTACATATCTGCCACTGTGCAGGAGAATCCGTATAGGTGTTCGAGGTTCGAAACGTAACGCGCGAGAAATTGTAAGTAAACGTCGTATTTACATGTCTGCCACTGTGCAGGAGAATCCGTATAGGTGTTCGAGTGTTCGAACCGTAACGCGGGAGAAATTGTAAGTAAACGCCGTATTTACATATCTGCCACTGTGCAGGAGAATCCGTATAGGTGTTCGAGTGTTCGAATCATAAAGCGTGAGAAATTGTAAGTAAACGCGGTATTCACATATCTGCCACTGTGCAGGAGAATCCGTATAGGTGTTCGAATGTTCGAACCGTAACGCGGGAGAAATTGTAAGTAAACGCCGTATTTAAATTTCTGCCACTGTGCAGGAGAATCCGTAGAGGTGTTCGAGTGTTCGAAACGTAACGCGCGAGAAATTGTAAGTAAACGCCGTATTTACATATCTGCCACTGTGCAGGAGAATCCGTACAGGTGTTCGAGTGTTCGAAACGTGACGCGTGAGAAATTGTAAGTAAACGCCGTATTTACATATCGGCCACTGTGCAGGAGAATCCGTATAGGTGTTCGAGGGTTCGAACCGTAACGCGCGAGAAATTGTAACTAAACGCCGTATTTACATATCTGCCACTGTGCAGTAGAATCCATATAGGTGTTCGAGTGTTCGAAATGTAACGCGCGAGAAATTGTAAGTAAACGTCGTATTTACATATCTGCCACTGTGCAGGAGAATCCGTATAGGTGTTCGAGTGTTCGAAACGTAACGCGTGAGAAATTGTAAGTAAACGCCGTATTTACATAACTGCCACTGTGCAGGAGAATCCGTATAGGTGTTCGAGTGTTCGAATCGTAAGGCGTGATAAATTGTAAGTAAACGCCGTATTTACATATCTGCCGCTGTGCAGGAGAATCCGTATAGGTGTTCGAGTATTCGAAACGTAACGCGCGAGAAATTGTAAGTAAACGCCATAATTACATATCTGCCACTGTGCAGGAAAATCCGTATTGGTGTTCGAGTGTTCGAACCGTAAGGCGTGAGAAATTGTAAGTAAACGCCGTATTTACACAACTGCCACTGTGCAGGAGAATCCGTATAGGTGTTCGAGTGTTCGAGCCGTAACGCGCGAGAAATGGTAAGTAAACGCCGTATTTACATATCTGCCACTGTGCAGGAGAATCCGTATAGGTGTTCGAGTGTTCGAACCGTAACGCGCGAGAAATTGTAAATAAACGCCGTATTTACATATCTGCCACTGTGCAGGAGAATCCGTATAGGTGTTCGAGTGCTCGAACCGTAACGCGCGAGAAATTGTAAGTAAACGCCGTAATTTCATATCTGCCACTGTGCTGGAGAGTCCGTATAGGTGTTCGAGTGTTCGAATCGTAAGGCATGAGAAATTGTAAGTAATCGCCGTATTTACATATCTGCCACTGTGCAGGAGAATCCGTATAGGTGTTCGAGTGTTCGAAACATAACGCGCGAGAAATTATAAGTAGACGCCGTATTTACATATCTGCCACTGTGCAGGAGAATCCGTATAGGTGTTCGAGTGTTCGAAACATAACGCGCGAGAAATTATAAGTAAACGCCGTATTTACATATCTGCCACTGTGCAGGAGAATCCGTATAGGTGTTCGTGTGTTCAAAACGTAACGCGCGAGAAATTGTAAGTAAACGCCGTATTTACATATCTGCCACTGTGCAGGAGAATCCGTATAGGTGTTCGAGTGTTCGAAACGTAACGCGCGAGAAATTGAAAGTAAACGTCGTATTTACATGTCTGCCACTGTGCAGGAGAATCCGTATGGGTGTTCGAGTGTTCGAAACGTAACGCGCGAGAAATTGTAAGTAAACGCCGTATTTACATATCTGCCACTGTGCAGGAGAATCCGTATAGGTGTTCGAGTGTTCGAACCGTAACGCAGGAGAAATTGTAAGTAAACGCCGTATTTACATATCTGCCACTGTGCAGGAGAATCCGTATAGGTGTTCGAGTGTTCGAATCGCAAGGCGTGAGAAATTGTAAGTAAACGCCGTATTCACATATCTGCCACTGTGCAGGAGAATCCGTATAGGTGTTCCAATGTTCGAACCATAACGCGGGAGAAATTGTAAGTAAACGCCGTATTTACATATCTGCCACTGTGCAGGGGAATCCGTATAGGTGTTCGAGTGTTCGAAACGTAACGCGCGAGAAATTGTAAGTAAACGCCGTATTTACATATCTGCCACTGTGCAGGAGAATCCGTATAGGTGTTCGAGTGTTCGAAACGTAACGCGCGAGAAATTGTAAGTAAACGGCGTATTTACATATCTGGCACTGTGCAGGAGAATCCGTATAGGTGTTCGAATGTTCGAACCGTAACGCGGGAGAAATTGTAAGTAAACGCCGTATTTACATTTCTGCCACTGTGCAGGAGAATCCGTATAGGTGTTCGAGTGTTCGAATCGTAAGGCGTGAGAAATTGTAAGTAAACGCCGTATTTACATATATGCCACTGTGCAGGAGAATCCGTATAGGTGTTCGAGTGTTCGAACCGTAACGCGGGAGAAATTGTAAGTAAACGCCGTATTTACATATCTGCCACTGTGCAGGAGAATCCGTATAGGTGTTCGAGTGTTCGAATCGCAAGGCGTGAGAAATTGTAAGTAAACGCCGTATTCACATATCTGCCACTGTGCAGGAGAATCCGTATAGGTGTTCGAATGTTCGAACCGTAACGCGGGAGAAATTGTAAGTAAACGCCGTATTTACATATCTGCCACTGTGCAGGAGAATCCGTATAGGTGTTCGAGTGTTCGAAACGTAACGCGCGAGAAATTGTAAGTAAACGCCGTATTCACATATCTGCCACTGTGCAGGAGAATCCGTATAGGTGTTCGAGTGTTCGAAACGTAACGCGCGAGAAATTGTAAGTAAACGCCGTATTTACATATCTGCCACTGTGCAGGAGAATCCGTATAGGTGTTCGAGTGTTCGAACCGTAACGCGGGAAAAGTTGTAAGTAAACGCCGTATTTACATATCTGCCACTGTGCTGGAGAGTCCGTATAGGTGTTCGAGTGTTCGAATCGTAAGGCGTGAGAAATTGTAAGTAAACGCCGTATTTACATATATGCCACTGTGCAGGAGAATCCGTATAGGTGTTCGAGTGTTCGAACCGTAACGCGCAAGAAATTGTAAGTAAACGCCGTATTTACATATCTGCCACTATGCAGGAGAATCCGTATAGGTGTTCGTGTGTTCGAACCGTAAGGCGTGAGAAATTGTAAGTAAACGCCGTATTTACATTTCTGCCACTGTGCAGGAGAATCCGTATAGGTGTTCGAGTGTTTGAAACGTAACGCGCGAGAAATTGTAAGTAAACGCCGTATTTACATATCTGCCACTGTGCAGGAGAATCCGTATAGGTGTTCGAGTGTTCGAAACGTAACGCGCGAGAAATTGTAAGTAAACGTCGTATTTACATGTCTGCCACTGTGCAGGAGAATCCGTATAGGTGTTCGAGTGTTCGAACCGTAACGCGGGAGAAATTGTAAGTAAACGCCGTATTTACATATCTGCCACTGTGTAGGAGAATCCGTATAGGTGTTCGAGTGTTCGAATCATAAAGCGTGAGAAATTGTAAGTAAACGCGGTATTCACATATCTGCCACTGTGCAGAAGAATCCGTATAGGTGTTCGAATGTTCGAACCGTAACGCGGGAGAAATTGTAAGTAAACGCCGTATTTACATTTCTGCCACTGTGCAGGAGAATCCGTAGAGGTGTTCGAGTGTTCGAAACATAACGCGCGAGAAATTGTAAGTAAACGCCGTATTTACATATCTGCCACTGTGCAGGAGAATCCGTACAGGTGTTCGAGTGTTCGAAACGTGACGCGTGAGAAATTGTAAGTAAACGCCGTATTTACATATCGGCCACTGTGCAGGAGAATCCGTATAGGTGTTCGAGGGTTCGAACCGTAACGCGCGAGAAATCGTAACTAAACGCCGTATTTACATATCTGCCACTGTGCAGTGGAATCCATATAGGTGTTCTAGTGTTCGAAACGTAACGCGCGAGAAATTGTAAGTAAACGTCGTATTTACATATCTGCCACTGTGCAGGAGAATCCGTATAGGTGTTCGAGTGTTCGAAACGTAACTCGTGAGAAATTGTAAGTAAACGCCGTATTTACATAACTGCCACTGTGCAGGAGAATCCGTATAGGTGTTCGAGTGTTCGAATCGTAAGGCGTGATAAATTGTAAGTAAACGCCGTATTTACATATCTGCCACTGTGCAGGAGAATCCGTATAGTTGTTCGAGTATTCGAAATGTAACGCGCGAGAAATTGTAAGTAAACGCCATAATTACATATCTGCCACTGTGCAGGAAAATCCGTATTGGTGTTCGAGTGTTCGAACCGTAAGGCGTGAGAAATTGTAAGTAAACGCCGTATTTACACAACTGCCACTGTGCAGGAGAATCCGTATAGGTGTTCGAGTGTTCGAGCCGTAACGCGCGAGAAATGGTAAGTAAACGCTGTATTTACATATCTGCCGCTGTGCAGGAGAATCCATATAGGTGTTCGAGTGTTCGAACCGTAACGCGCGAGAAATTGTAAATAAACGCCGTATTTACATATCTGCCACTGTGCAGGAGAATCCGTATAGGTGTTCGAGTGCTCGAACCGTAACGCGCGAGAAATTGTAAGTAAACGCCGTAATTTCATATCTGCCACTGTGCTGGAGAGTCCGTATAGGTGTTCGAGTGTTCGAATCGTAAGGCATGAGAAATTGTAAGTAATCGCCGTATTTACATATCTGCCACTGTGCAGGAGAATCCGTATAGGTGTTCGAGTGTTCGAAACATAACGCGCGAGAAATTATAAGTAGACGCCGTATTTACATATCTGCCACTGTGCAGGAGAATCCGTATAGGTGTTCGAGTGTTCGAAACATAACGCGCGAGAAATTATAAGTAAACGCCGTATTTACATATCTGCCACTGTGCAGGAGAATCCGTATAGGTGTTCGTGTGTTCGAAACGTAACGCGCGAGAAATTGTAAGTAAACGCCGTATTTACATATCTGCCACTGTGCAGGAGAATCCGTATAGGTGTTCGAGTGTTCGAAACGTAACGCGCGAGAAATTGTAAGTAAACGTCGTATTTACATGTCTGCCACTGTGCAGGAGAATCCGTATGGGTGTTCGAGTGTTCGAAACGTAACGCGCGAGAAATTGCAAGTAAACGCCGTATTTACATCTCTGCCACTGTGCAGGAGAATCCGTATAGGTGTTCGAGTGTTCGAACCGTAACGCAGGAGAAATTGTAAGTAAACGCCGTATTTACATATCTGCCTCTGTGCAGGAGAATCCGTATAGGTGTTCGAGTGTTCGAATCGCAAGGCGTGAGAAATTGTAAGTAAACGCCGTATTCACATATCTGCCACTGTGCAGGAGAATCCGTATAGGTGTTCCAATGTTCGAACCATAACGCGGGAGAAATTGTAAGTAAACGCCGTATTTACATATCTGCCACTGTGCAGGGGAATCCGTATAGGTGTTCGAGTGTTCGAAACGTAACGCGCGAGAAATTGTAAGTAAACGCCGTATTTACATATCTGCCACTGTGCAGGAGAATCCGTATAGGTGTTCGAGTGTTCGAAACGTAACGCCCGAGAAATTGTAAGTAAACGGCGTATTTACATATCTGCCACTGTGCAGGAGAATCCGTATAGGTGTTCGAATGTTCGAACCGTAACGCGGGAGAAATTGTAAGTAAACGCCGTATTTACATTTCTGCCACTGTGCAGGAGAATCCGTATAGGTGTTCGAGTGTTCGAATCGTAAGGCGTGAGAAATTGTAAGTAAACGCCGTATTTACATATATGCCACTGTGCAGGAGAATCCGTATAGGTGTTCGAGTGTTCGAACCGTAACGCGGGAGAAATTGTAAGTAAACGCCGTATTTACATATCTGCCACTGTGCAGGAGAATCCGTATAGGTGTTCGAGTGTTCGAATCGCAAGGCGTGAGAAATTGTAAGTAAACGCCGTATTCACATATCTGCCACTGTGCAGGAGAATCCGTATAGGTGTTCGAATGTTCGAACCGTAACGCGGGAGAAATTGTAAGTAAACGCCGTATTTACATATCTGCCACTGTGCAGGAGAATCCGTATAGGTGTTCGAGTGTTCGAA
Organism: Camellia sinensis; assembly: GCF_055761805.1. Classification (NCBI taxonomy): domain Eukaryota; kingdom Viridiplantae; phylum Streptophyta; class Magnoliopsida; order Ericales; family Theaceae; genus Camellia; species Camellia sinensis. The sequence goes on along the minus strand of NW_028128989.1, from coordinate 5,710,515 downwards.
ACGTAACGCGCGAGAAATTGTAAGTAAACGCCGTATTCACATATCTGCCACTGTGCAGGAGAATCCGTATAGGTGTTCGAGTGTTCGAAACGTAACGCACGAGAAAAATTAAGTAAACGCCGTATTTACATATCTGCCACTATGCAGGAGAATCCGTATAGGTGTTCGAGTGTTCGAACCGTAACGCGGGAGAAATTGTAAGTAAACGCCGTATTTACATATCTGCCACTGTGCTGGAGAGTCCGTATAGGTGTTCGAGTGTTCGAATCGTAAGGCGTGAGAAATTGTAAGTAAACGCCGTATTCACATATCTGCCACTGTGCAGGAGAATCCGTATAGGTGTTCGAATGTTCGAAACGTAACGCGCGAGAAATTGTAAGTAAACGGCGTATTTACATATCTGCCACTGTGCAGGAGAATCCGTATAGGTGTTCGAGTGTTCGAACCGTAACGCGGGAGAAATTGTAAGTAAACGCCGTGTTGACATATCTGCCACTGTGCAGGAGAATCCGTATAGGTGTTCGAGTGTTCGAATCGTAAGGCGTGAGAAATTGTAAGTAAACGCCGTATTCACATATCTGCCACTGTGCAGGAGAATCCGTATAGGTGTTCGAATGTTCGAACCGTAACGCGGGAGAAATTGTAAGTAAACGCCGTATTTACATTTCTGCCACTGTGCAGGAGAATCCGTATAGGTGTTCCAATGTTCGAACCATAACGCGGGAGAAATTGTAAGTAAACGCCGTATTTACATATCTGCCACTGTGCAGGAGAATCCGTATAGGTGTTCGAGTGTTCGAAACGTAACGCGCGAGAAATTGTAAGTAAACGCCGTATTTACATATCTGCCACTGTGCAGGAGAATCCGTATAGGTGTTCGAGTGTTCGAAACGTAACGCGCGAGAAATTGTAAGTAAACGGCGTATTTACATATCTGCCACTGTGCAGGAGAATCCGTATAGGTGTTCGAGTGTTCGAACCGTAACGCGGGAGAAATTGTAAGTAAACGCCGTGTTGACATATCTGCCACTGTGCAGGAGAATCCGTATAGGTGTTCGAATGTTCGAACCGTAACGCGGGAGAAATTGTAAGTAAACGCCGTATTTACATTTCTGCCACTGTGCAGGAGAATCCGTATAGGTGTTCGAGTGCTCGAACCGTAACGCGCGAGAAATTGTAAGTAAACGCCGTAATTTCATATCTGCCACTGTGCTGGAGAGTCCGTATAGGTGTTCGAGTGTTCGAATCGTAAGGCATGAGAAATTGTAAGTAATCGCCGTATTTACATATCTGCCACTGTGCAGGAGAATCCGTATAGGTGTTCGAGTGTTCGAAACATAACGCGCGAGAAATTATAAGTAGACGCCGTATTTACATATCTGCCACTGTGCAGGAGAATCCGTATAGGTGTTCGAGTGTTCGAAACATAACGCGCGAGAAATTATAAGTAAACGCCGTATTTACATATCTGCCACTGTGCAGGAGAATCCGTATAGGTGTTCGTGTGTTCGAAACGTAACGCGCGAGAAATTGTAAGTAAACGCCGTATTTACATATCTGCCACTGTGCAGGAGAATCCGTATAGGTGTTCGAGTGTTCGAAACGTAACGCGCGAGAAATTGTAAGTAAACGTCGTATTTACATGTCTGCCATTGTGCATGAGAATCCGTATGGGTGTTCGAGTGTTCGAAACGTAACGCGCGAGAAATTGTAAGTAAACGCCGTATTTACATATCTGCCACTGTGCAGGAGAATCCGTATAGGTGTTCGAGTGTTCGAACCGTAACGCAGGAGAAATTGTAAGTAAACGCCGTATTTACATATCTGCCACTGTGCAGGAGAATCCGTATAGGTGTTCGAGTGTTCGAATCGCAAGGCGTGAGAAATTATAAGTAAACGCCGTATTCACATATCTGCCACTGTGCAGGAGAATCCGTATAGGTGTTCCAATGTTCGAACCATAACGCGGGAGAAATTGTAAGTAAACGCCGTATTTACATATCTGCCACTGTGCAGGAGAATCCGTATAGGTGTTCGAGTGTTCGAAACGTAACGCGCGAGAAATTGTAAGTAAACGCCGTATTTACATATCTGCCACTGTGCAGGAGAATCCGTATAGGTGTTCGAGTGTTCGAAACGTAACGCGCGAGAAATTGTAAGTAAACGGCGTATTTACATATCTGCCACTGTGCAGGAGAATCCGTATAGGTGTTCGAGTGTTCGAACCGTAACGCGGGAGAAATTGTAAGTAAACGCCGTGTTGACATATCTGCCACTGTGCAGGAGAATCCGTATAGGTGTTCGAGTGTTCGAATCGTAAGCCGTGAGAAATTGTAAGTAAACGCCGTATTCACATATCTGCCACTGTGCAGGAGAATCCGTATAGGTGTTCGAATGTTCGAACCGTAACGCGGGAGAAATTGTAAGTAAACGCCGTATTTACATTTCTGCCACTGTGCAGGAGAATCCGTATAGATGTTCGAGTGTTCGAATCGTAAGGCGTGAGAAATTGTAAGTAAACGCCGTATTTATATATATGCCACTGTGCAGGAGAATCCGTATAGGTGTTCGAGTGTTCGAACCGTAACGCGGGAGAAATTGTAAGTAAACGCCGTATTTACATATCTGCCACTGTGCAGGACAATCCGTATAGGTGTTCGAGTGTTCGAATCGCAAGGCGTGAGAAATTGTAAGTAAACGCCGTATTCACATATCTGCCACTGTGCAGGAGAATCCGTATAGGTGTTCGAGTGTTCGAAACGTAACGCGCGAGAAATTGTAAGTAAACGCCGTATTTACATATCTGCCACTGTGCAGGAGAATCCGTATAGGTGTTCGAGTGTTCGAACCGTAACGCGGGAGAAATTGTAAGTAAACGCCGTATTTACATATCTGCCACTGTGCTGGAGAGTCCGTATAGGTGTTCGAGTGTTCGAATCGTAAGGCGTGAGAAATTGTAAGTAAACGCCGTATTCACATATCTGCCACTGTGCAGGAGAATCCGTATAGGTGTTCGAATGTTCGAACCGTAACGCGGGAGAAATTGTAAGTAAACGCCGTATTTACATTTCTGCCACTGTGCAGGAGAATCCGTATAGGTGTTCGAGTGTTCGAATCGTAAGGCGTGAGAAATTGTAAGTAAACGCCGTATTTACATATATGCCACTGTGCAGGAGAATCCGTATAGGTGTTCGAGTGTTCGAAACGTAACGCGCGAGAAATTGTAAGTAAACGCCGTATTTACATATCTGCCACTGTGCAGGAGAATCCGTATAGGTGTTCGAGTGTTCGAAACGTAACGCGCGAGAAATTGTAAGTAGACGTCGTATTTACATGTCTGCCACTGTGCAGGAGAATCCGTATAAGTGTTCGAGTGTTCGAAACGTAACGCGCGAGAAATTGTAAGTAAACGCCGTATTTACATATCTGCCACTGTGCAGGAGAATCCGTATAGGTGTTCGAGTGTTCGAAACGTAACGCGCGAGAAATTGTAAGTAAACGTCGTATTTACATATCTGCCACTGTCCAGGAGAATCCGTATAGGTGTTCGATTGTTCGAAACGTAACGCGCGAGAAATTGTTAGTAGACGTCATATTTACATGTCTGCCACTGTGCAGGAGAATCCGTATAGGTGTTCGAGTGTTCGAAACGTAACGCGCGAGAAATTGTAAGTAAACGTCGTATTTACATATCTGCCACTGTGCAGGAGAATCCGTATAGGTGTTCGAGTGTTCGAAACGTAACGCGTGAGAAATTGTAAGTAAACGTCGTATTTTCATATCTGCCACTGTGCAGGAAAATCCGTATAGGTGTTCGAGTGTTCGAAACATAACGCGCGAGAAATTATAAGTAAACGCCGTATTTACATATCTGCCACTGTGCAGGAGAATCCGTATAGGTGTTCGTGTCTTCGAAACGTAACGCGCGAGAAATTGTAAGTAAACGCCGTATTTACATATTTGCCTCTGTGCAGGAGAATCCGTATAGGTGTTCGAGTGTTCGAAACGTAACGCGCGAGAAATTGTAAGTAAACGTCGTATTTACATGTCTGCCACTGTGCAGGAGAATCCGTATGGGTGTTCGAGTGTTCGAAACGTAACGCGCGAGAAATTGTAAGTAAACGCCGTATTTACATATCTGCCACTGTGCAGGAGAATCCGTATAGGTGTTCGAGTGTTCGAATCGTAAGGCGTGAGAAATTGTAAGTAAACGCCGTATTTACATATATGCCACTGTGCAGGAGAATCCGTATAGGTGTTCGAGTGTTCGAACCGTAACGCGGGAGAAATTGTAAGTAAACGCCGTATTTACATATCTGCCACTGTGCAGGAGAATCCGTATAGGTGTTCGAGTGTTTGAATCGCTAGGCGTGAGAAATTGTAAGTAAATGCCGTATTCACATATCTGCCACTGTGCAGGAGAATCCGTATAGGTGTTCGAATGTTCGAACCGTAACGCGGGAGAAATTGTAAGTAAACGCCGTATTTACATATCTGCCACTGTGCAGGAGAATCCGTATAGGTGTTCGAGTGTTCGAAACGTAACGCGCGAGAAATTGTAAGTAGACGTCGTATTTACATGTCTGCCACTGTGCAGGAGAATCCGTATAGGTGTTCGAGTGTCCGAAACGTAACGCGCGAGAAATTGTAAGTAAACGCCGTATTTACATATCTGCCACTGTGCAGGGGAATCCGTATAGGTGTTCGAGTGTTCGAAACGTAACGCGCGAGAAATTGTAAGTAAACGCCGTATTTACATATCTGCCACTGTGCAGGAGAATCCGTATAGGTGTTCGAGTGTTCGAAACGTAACGCGCGAGAAATTGTAAGTAGACGTCGTATTTACATGTCTGCCACTGTGCAGGAGAATCCGTATAGGTGTTCGAGTGTTCGAAACGTAACGCGCGAGAAATTGTAAGTAAACGCCGTATTTACATATCTGCCACTGTGCAGGAGAATCCGTATAGGTGTTCGAGTGTTCGAAACGTAACGCGCGAGAAATTGTAAGTAAACGCCGTATTTACATATCTGCCACTGTGCAGGAGAATCCGTATAGGTGTTCGAGTGTTCGAACCGTAACGCGGGAGAAATTGTAAGTAAACGCCGTATTTACATATCTGCCACTGTGCTGGAGAGTCCGTATAGGTGTTCGAGTGTTCGAATCGTAAGGCGTGAGAAATTGTAAGTAAACGCCGTATTCACATATCTGCCACTGTGCAGGAGAATCCGTATAGGTGTTCGAATGTTCGAACCGTAACGCGGGAGAAATTGTAAGTAAACGCCGTATTTACATTTCTGCCACTGTGCAGGAGAATCCGTATAGGTGTTCGAGTGTTCGAATCGTAAGGCGTGAGAAATTGTAAGTAAACGCCGTATTTACATATATGCCACTGTGCAGGAGAATCCGTATAGGTGTTCGAGTGTTCGAAACGTAACGCGCGAGAAATTGTAAGTAAACGCCGTATTTACATATCTGCCACTGTGCAGGAGAATCCGTATAGGTGTTCGAGTGTTCGAAACGTAACGCGCGAGAAATTGTAAGTAGACGTCGTATTTACATGTCTGCCACTGTGCAGGAGAATCCGTATAAGTGTTCGAGTGTTCGAAACGTAACGCGCGAGAAATTGTAAGTAAACGCCGTATTTACATATCTGCCACTGTGCAGGAGAATCCGTATAGGTGTTCGAGTGTTCGAAACGTAACGCGCGAGAAATTGTAAGTAAACGTCGTATTTACATATCTGCCACTGTCCAGGAGAATCCGTATAGGTGTTCGATTGTTCGAAACGTAACGCGCGAGAAATTGTTAGTAGACGTCATATTTACATGTCTGCCACTGTGCAGGAGAATCCGTATAGGTGTTCGAGTGTTCGAAACGTAACGCGCGAGAAATTGTAAGTAAACGTCGTATTTACATATCTGCCACTGTGCAGGAGAATCCGTATAGGTGTTCGAGTGTTCGAAACGTAACGCGTGAGAAATTGTAAGTAAACGTCGTATTTTCATATCTGCCACTGTGCAGGAAAATCCGTATAGGTGTTCGAGTGTTCGAAACATAACGCGCGAGAAATTATAAGTAAACGCCGTATTTACATATCTGCCACTGTGCAGGAGAATCCGTATAGGTGTTCGTGTCTTCGAAACGTAACGCGCGAGAAATTGTAAGTAAACGCCGTATTTACATATTTGCCTCTGTGCAGGAGAATCCGTATAGGTGTTCGAGTGTTCGAAACGTAACGCGCGAGAAATTGTAAGTAAACGTCGTATTTACATGTCTGCCACTGTGCAGGAGAATCCGTATGGGTGTTCGAGTGTTCGAAACGTAACGCGCGAGAAATTGTAAGTAAACGCCGTATTTACATATCTGCCACTGTGCAGGAGAATCCGTATAGGTGTTCGAGTGTTCGAATCGTAAGGCGTGAGAAATTGTAAGTAAACGCCGTATTTACATATATGCCACTGTGCAGGAGAATCCGTATAGGTGTTCGAGTGTTCGAACCGTAACGCGGGAGAAATTGTAAGTAAACGCCGTATTTACATATCTGCCACTGTGCAGGAGAATCCGTATAGGTGTTCGAGTGTTCGAATCGCTAGGCGTGAGAAATTGTAAGTAAATGCCGTATTCACATATCTGCCACTGTGCAGGAGAATCCGTATAGGTGTTCGAATGTTCGAACCGTAACGCGGGAGAAATTGTAAGTAAACGCCGTATTTACATATCTGCCACTGTGCAGGAGAATCCGTATAGGTGTTCGAGTGTTCGAAACGTAACGCGCGAGAAATTGTAAGTAGACGTCGTATTTACATGTCTGCCACTGTGCAGGAGAATCCGTATAGGTGTTCGAGTGTTCGAAACGTAACGCGCGAGAAATTGTAAGTAAACGCCGTATTTACATATCTGCCACTGTGCAGGGGAATCCGTATAGGTGTTCGAGTGTTCGAAACGTAACGCGCGAGAAATTGTAAGTAAACGCCGTATTTACATATCTGCCACTGTGCAGGAGAATCCGTATAGGTGTTCGAGTGTTCGAAACGTAACGCGCGAGAAATTGTAAGTAGACGTCGTATTTACATGTCTGCCACTGTGCAGGAGAATCCGTATAGGTGTTCGAGTGTTCGAAACGTAACGCGCGAGAAATTGTAAGTAAACGCCGTATTTACATATCTGCCACTGTGCAGGAGAATCCGTATAGGTGTTCGAGTGTTCGAAACGTAACGCGCGAGAAATTGTAAGTAAACGCCGTATTTACATATCTGCCACTGTGCAGGAGAATCCGTATAGGTGTTCGAGTGTTCGAACCGTAACGCGGGAGAAATTGTAAGTAAACGCCGTATTTACATATCTGCCACTGTGCTGGAGAGTCCGTATAGGTGTTCGAGTGTTCGAATCGTAAGGCGTGAGAAATTGTAAGTAAACGCCGTATTCACATATCTGCCACTGTGCAGGAGAATCCGTATAGGTGTTCGAATGTTCGAACCGTAACGCGGGAGAAATTGTAAGTAAACGCCGTATTTACATTTCTGCCACTGTGCAGGAGAATCCGTATAGGTGTTCGAGTGTTCGAATCGTAAGGCGTGAGAAATTGTAAGTAAACGCCGTATTTACATATATGCCACTGTGCAGGAGAATCCGTATAGGTGTTCGAGTGTTCGAAACGTAACGCGCGAGAAATTGTAAGTAAACGCCGTATTTACATATCTGCCACTGTGCAGGAGAATCCGTATAGGTGTTCGAGTGTTCGAAACGTAACGCGCGAGAAATTGTAAGTAGACGTCGTATTTACATGTCTGCCACTGTGCAGGAGAATCCGTATAAGTGTTCGAGTGTTCGAAACGTAACGCGCGAGAAATTGTAAGTAAACGCCGTATTTACATATCTGCCACTGTGCAGGAGAATCCGTATAGGTGTTCGAGTGTTCGAAACGTAACGCGCGAGAAATTGTAAGTAAACGTCGTATTTACATATCTGCCACTGTCCAGGAGAATCCGTATAGGTGTTCGATTGTTCGAAACGTAACGCGCGAGAAATTGTTAGTAGACGTCATATTTACATGTCTGCCACTGTGCAGGAGAATCCGTATAGGTGTTCGAGTGTTCGAAACGTAACGCGCGAGAAATTGTAAGTAAACGTCGTATTTACATATCTGCCACTGTGCAGGAGAATCCGTATAGGTGTTCGAGTGTTCGAAACGTAACGCGTGAGAAATTGTAAGTAAACGTCGTATTTTCATATCTGCCACTGTGCAGGAAAATCCGTATAGGTGTTCGAGTGTTCGAAACATAACGCGCGAGAAATTATAAGTAAACGCCGTATTTACATATCTGCCACTGTGCAGGAGAATCCGTATAGGTGTTCGTGTCTTCGAAACGTAACGCGCGAGAAATTGTAAGTAAACGCCGTATTTACATATTTGCCTCTGTGCAGGAGAATCCGTATAGGTGTTCGAGTGTTCGAAACGTAACGCGCGAGAAATTGTAAGTAAACGTCGTATTTACATGTCTGCCACTGTGCAGGAGAATCCGTATGGGTGTTCGAGTGTTCGAAACGTAACGCGCGAGAAATTGTAAGTAAACGCCGTATTTACATATCTGCCACTGTGCAGGAGAATCCGTATAGGTGTTCGAGTGTTCGAATCGTAAGGCGTGAGAAATTGTAAGTAAACGCCGTATTTACATATATGCCACTGTGCAGGAGAATCCGTATAGGTGTTCGAGTGTTCGAACCGTAACGCGGGAGAAATTGTAAGTAAACGCCGTATTTACATATCTGCCACTGTGCAGGAGAATCCGTATAGGTGTTCGAGTGTTCGAATCGCTAGGCGTGAGAAATTGTAAGTAAATGCCGTATTCACATATCTGCCACTGTGCAGGAGAATCCGTATAGGTGTTCGAATGTTCGAACCGTAACGCGGGAGAAATTGTAAGTAAACGCCGTATTTACATATCTGCCACTGTGCAGGAGAATCCGTATAGGTGTTCGAGTGTTCGAAACGTAACGCGCGAGAAATTGTAAGTAGACGTCGTATTTACATGTCTGCCACTGTGCAGGAGAATCCGTATAGGTGTTCGAGTGTTCGAAACGTAACGCGCGAGAAATTGTAAGTAAACGCCGTATTTACATATCTGCCACTGTGCAGGGGAATCCGTATAGGTGTTCGAGTGTTCGAAACGTAACGCGCGAGAAATTGTAAGTAAACGCCGTATTTACATATCTGCCACTGTGCAGGAGAATCCGTATAGGTGTTCGAGTGTTCGAAACGTAACGCGCGAGAAATTGTAAGTAGACGTCGTATTTACATGTCTGCCACTGTGCAGGAGAATCCGTATAGGTGTTCGAGTGTTCGAAACGTAACGCGCGAGAAATTGTAAGTAAACGCCGTATTTACATATCTGCCACTGTGCAGGAGAATCCGTATAGGTGTTCGAGTGTTCGAAACGTAACGCGTGAGAAATTGTAAGTAAACGTCGTATTTACATATCTGCCATTGTGCAGGAGAATCCGTATAGGTGTTCGAGTGTTCGAATCGTAACGCGCGAGAAATTGTAAGTAAACGCCGTATTTACATATCTGCCACTGTGCTGGAGAATCCGTATAGGTGTTCGAGTGTTCGAATCGTAAGGCGTGATAAATTGTAAGTAAACGCCGTACTTACATATCTGCCACTGTGCAGGAGAATCCGTATAGGTGTTCGAGTATTCGAAACGTAACGCGCGAGAAATTGTAAGTAAACGCCATAATTACATATCTGCCACTGTGCAGGAAAATCCGTATTGGTGTTCGAGTGTTCGAACCGTAAGGCGTGAGAAATTGTAAGTAAACGCCGTATTTACACAACTGCCACTGTGCAGGAGAATCCGTATAGGTGTTCGAGTGTTCGAGCCGTAACGCGCGAGAAATGGTAAGTAAACGCCGTATTTACATATCTGCCACTGTGCAGGAGAATCCGTATAGGTGTTCGAGTGTTCGAACCGTAACGCGCGAGAAATTGTAAATAAACGCCGTATTTACATATCTGCCACTGTGCAGGAGAATCCGTATAGGTGTTCGAGTGCTCGAACCGTAACGCGCGAGAAATTGTAAGTAAACGCCGTAATTTCATATCTGCCACTGTGCTGGAGAGTCCGTATAGGTGTTCGAGTGTTCGAATCGTAAGGCATGAGAAACTGTAAGTAATTGCCGTATTTACATATCTGCCACTGTGCAGGAGAATCCGTATAGGTGTTCGAGTGTTCGAAACATAACGCGCGAGAAATTATAAGTAGACGCCGTATTTACATATCTGCCACTGTGCAGGAGAATCCGTATAGGTGTTCGAGTGTTCGAAACATAACGCGAGAGAAATTATAAGTAAACGCCGTATTTACATATCTGCCACTGTGCAGGAGAATCCGTATAGGTGTTCGTGTGTTCGAAACGTAACGCGCGAGAAATTGTAAGTAAACGCCGTATTTACATATCTGCCACTGTGCAGGAGAATCCGTATAGGTGTTCGAGTGTTCGAAACGTAACGCGCGTGAAATTGTAAGTAAACGTCGTATTTACATGTCTGCCACTGTGCAGGAGAATCCGTATGGGTGTTCTAGTGTTCGAAACGTAACGCGCGAGAAATTGTAAGTAAACGCCGTATTTACATATCTGCCACTGTGCAGGAGAATCCGTATAGGTGTTCGAGTGTTCGAACCGTAACGCAGGAGAAATTGTAAGTAAACGCCGTATTTACATATCTGCCACTGTGCAGGAGAATCCGTATAGGTGTTCGAGTGTTCGAATCGCAAGGCGTGAGAAATTGTAAGTAAACGCCGTATTCACATATCTGCCACTGTGCAGGAGAATCCGTATAGGTGTTCCAATGTTCGAACCATAACGCGGGAGAAATTGTAAGTAAACGCCGTATTTACATATCTGCCACTGTGCAGGAGAATCCGTATAGGTGTTCGAGTGTTCGAAACGTAACGCGCGAAAAATTGTAAGTAAACGCCGTATTTACATATCTGCCACTGTGCAGGAGAATCCGTATAGGTGTTCGAGTGTTCGAAACGTAACGCGCGAGAAATTGTAAGTAAACGGCGTATTTACATATCTGCCACTGTGCAGGAGAATCCGTATAGGTGTTCGAGTGTTCGAACCGTAACGCGGGGGAAATTGTAAGTAAACGCCGTGTTGACATATCTGCCACTGTGCAGGAGAATCCGTATAGGTGTTCGAGTGTTCGAATCGTAAGGCGCGAGAAATTGTAAGTAAACGCCGTATTTACATGTCTGCCACTGTGCAGGAGAATCCGTATAGGTGTTCGAGTGTTCGAAACGTAACGCGCGAGAAATTGTAAGTAAACGTCGTATTTACATGTCTGCCACTGTGCAGGAGAATCCGTATAGGTGTTCGAGTGTTCGAAACGTAACGTGCGAGAAATTGTAAGTAAACGTCGTATTTACATGTCTGCCACTGTGCAGGAGAATCCGTATAGGTGTTCGAGTGTTCGAAACGTAACGCGCGAGAAATTGTAAGTAAACGCCGTATTTACAAATCTGTCACTGTGCAGGAGAATCCGTATAGGTGTTCGAGTGTTCGAAACGTAACGTGCGAGAAATTGTAAGTAAACGTCGTATTTACATGTCTGCCACTGTGCAGGAGAATCCGTATAGGTGTTCGAGTGTTCGAAACGTAACGCGCGAGAAATTGTAAGTAAACGCCGTATTTACAAATCTGCCACTGTGCAGGAGAATCCGTATAGGTGTTCGAGTGTTCGAACCGTAAGGCGTGAGAAATTGTAAGTAAACGCCGTATTTACATATCTGCCACTGTGCTGGAGAATCCGTATAGGTGTTCGAGAGTTGGAAACGTAACGCGCGAGAAATTGTAAGTAAACGCCGTATTTACATATCTGCCACTGTGCAGGAGAATCCGTATAGGTGTTCGAGTGTTCGAAACGTAACGCGCGAGAAATTGTAAGTAAACATCGTATTTACATGTCTGCCACTGTGCAGGAGAATCCGTATAGGTGTTTGAGTGTTCGAACCGTAACGCGCGAGAAATTGTAAGTAAACGCCGTATTTACATATCTGCCACTGTGCAGGAGAATCCGTATAGGTGTTCGAGTGTTCGAAACGTAACGCGCGAGAACTTGTAAGTAAACGTCGTATTTACATTTCTGCCACTGTGCAGAAGAATCCGTATAGGTGTTCGAGTGTTCGAAACGTAACGCGCGAGAAATTGGAAGTAAACGCCGTATTTACATATCTGCCACTGTGCAGGAGAATCCGTATAGGTGTTCGAGTGTTCGAAACGTAACGCGTGAGAAATTGTAAGTAAATGCCGTATTTACATATCTGCCACTGTGCAGGAGAATCCGTATAGGTGTTCGAGTGTTCGAAACGTAACGCGCGAGAAATTGTAAGTAAACGTCGTATTTACATGTCTGCCACTGTGCAGGAGAATCCGTATAGGTGTTCGAGTGTTCGGAACGCAACGCGCGAGAAATTGTAAGTAAACGTCGTATTTACATGTCTGCCACTGTGCAGGAGAATCCGTATAGGTGTTCGTGTGTTCGAAACGTAACGCGTGAGAAATTGTAAGTAAACGTCGTATTTACATATCTGCCATTGTGCAGGAGAATCCGTATAGGTGTTCGAGTGTTCGAATCGTAACGCGCGAGAAATTGTAAGTAAACGCCGTATTTACATATCTGCCACTGTGCTGGAGAATCCGTATAGGTGTTCGAGTGTTCGAATCGTAAGGCGTGATAAATTGTAAGTAAACGCCGTACTTACATATCTGCCACTGTGCAGGAGAATCCGTATAGGTGTTCGAGTATTCGAAACGTAACGCGCGAGAAATTGTAAGTAAACGCCATAATTACATATCTGCCACTGTGCAGGAAAATCCGTATTGGTGTTCGAGTGTTCGAACCGTAAGGCGTGAGAAATTGTAAGTAAACGCCGTATTTACACAACTGCCACTGTGCAGGAGAATCCGTATAGGTGTTCGAGTGTTCGAGCCGTAACGCGCGAGAAATGGTAAGTAAACGCCGTATTTACATATCTGCCACTGTGCAGGAGAATCCGTATAGGTGTTCGAGTGTTCGAACCGTAACGCGCGAGAAATTGTAAATAAACGCCGTATTTACATATCTGCCACTGTGCTGGAGAATCCGTATAGGTGTTCGAGTGCTCGAACCGTAACGCGCGAGAAATTGTAAGTAAACGCCGTAATTTCATATCTGCCACTGTGCTGGAGAGTCCGTATAGGTGTTCGAGTGTTCGAATCGTAAGGCATGAGAAACTGTAAGTAATTGCCGTATTTACATATCTGCCACTGTGCAGGAGAATCCGTATAGGTGTTCGAGTGTTCGAAACATAACGCGCGAGAAATTATAAGTAGACGCCGTATTTACATATCTGCCACTGTGCAGGAGAATCCGTATAGGTGTTCGAGTGTTCGAAACATAACGCGCGAGAAATTATAAGTAAACGCCGTATTTACATATCTGCCACTGTGCAGGAGAATCCGTATAGGTGTTCGTGTGTTCGAAACGTAACGCGCGAGAAATTGTAAGTAAACGCCGTATTTACATATCTGCCACTGTGCAGGAGAATCCGTATAGGTGTTCGAGTGTTCGAAACGTAACGCGCGTGAAATTGTAAGTAAACGTCGTATTTACATGTCTGCCACTGTGCAGGAGAATCCGTATGGGTGTTCTAGTGTTCGAAACGTAACGCGCGAGAAATTGTAAGTAAACGCCGTATTTACATATCTGCCACTGTGCAGGAGAATCCGTATAGGTGTTCGAGTGTTCGAACCGTAACGCAGGAGAAATTGTAAGTAAACGCCGTATTTACATATCTGCCACTGTGCAGGAGAATCCGTATAGGTGTTCGAGTGTTCGAATCGCAAGGCGTGAGAAATTGTAAGTAAACGCCGTATTCACATATCTGCCACTGTGCAGGAGAATCCGTATAGGTGTTCCAATGTTCGAACCATAACGCGGGAGAAATTGTAAGTAAACGCCGTATTTACATATCTGCCACTGTGCAGGAGAATCCGTATAGGTGTTCGAGTGTTCGAAACGTAACGCGCGAGAAATTGTAAGTAAACGCCGTATTTACATATCTGCCACTGTGCAGGAGAATCCGTATAGGTGTTCGAGTGTTCGAAACGTAACGCGCGAGAAATTGTAAGTAAACGGCGTATTTACATATCTGCCACTGTGCAGGAGAATCCGTATAGGTGTTCGAGTGTTCGAACCGTAACGCGGGGGAAATTGTAAGTAAACGCCGTGTTGACATATCTGCCACTGTGCAGGAGAATCCGTATAGGTGTTCGAGTGTTCGAATCGTAAGGCGTGAGAAATTGTAAGTAAACGCCGTATTCACATATCTGCCACTGTGCAGGAGAATCCGTATAGGTGTTCGAGTGTTCGAACCGTAACGCGCGAGAAATTGTAAATAAACGCCGTATTTACATATCTGCCACTGTGCAGGAGAATCCGTATAGGTGTTCGAGTGCTCGAACCGTAACGCGCGAGAAATTGTAAGTAAACGCCGTAATTTCATATCTGCCACTGTGCTGGAGAGTCCGTATAGGTGTTCGAGTGTTCGAATCGTAAGGCATGAGAAACTGTAAGTAATTGCCGTATTTACATATCTGCCACTGTGCAGGAGAATCCGTATAGGTGTTCGAGTGTTCGAAACATAACGCGCGAGAAGTTATAAGTAGACGCCGTATTTACATATCTGCCACTGTGCAGGAGAATCCGTATAGGTGTTCGAGTGTTCGAAACATAACGCGCGAGAAATTATAAGTAAACGCCGTATTTACATATCTGCCACTGTGCAGGAGAATCCGTATAGGTGTTCGTGTGTTCGAAACGTAACGCGCGAGAAATTGTAAGTAAACGCCGTATTTACATATCTGCCACTGTGCAGGAGAATCCGTATAGGTGTTCGAGTGTTCGAAACGTAACGCGCGTGAAATTGTAAGTAAACGTCGTATTTACATGTCTGCCACTGTGCAGGAGAATCCGTATAGGTGTTCGAGTGTTCGAAACGTAACGCGCGAGAAGATGTAAGTAAACGTCGTATTTACATGTCTGCCACTGTGCAGGAGAATCCGTATAGGTGTTCGAGTGTTCGAAACGTAACGCGCGAGAAATTGTAAGTAAACGCCGTATTTACATATCTGCCACTGTGCAGGAGAATCCGTATAGGTGTTCGAGTGTTCGAAATGTAACGCGCGAGAAATTGTAAGTAAACGTCGTATTTACATGTCTGCCACTGTGCAGGAGAATCCGTATAGGTGTTCGAGTGTTCGAAACGTAACGCGCGAGAAATTGTAAGTAAACGTCGTATTTACATGTCTGCCACTGTGCAGGAGAATCCGTATAGGTGTTCGAGTGTTCGAAACGTAACGCGCGAGAAGATGTAAGTAAACGTCGTATTTACATGTCTGCCACTGTGCAGGAGAATCCGTATAGGTGTTCGAGTGTTCGAAACGTAACGCGCGTGAAATTGTAAGTAAACGCCGTATTTACATATCTGCCACTGTGCAGGAGAATCCGTATAGGTGTTCGAGTGTTCGAACCGTAACGCGGGGGAAATTGTAAGTAAACGCGGTGTTGACATATCTGCCACTGTGCAGGAGAATCCGTATAGGTGTTCGAGTGTTCGAATCGTAAGGCGTGAGAAATTGTAAGTAAACGCCGTATTCACATATCTGCCACTGTGCAGGAGAATCCGTATAGGTGTTCGAATGTTCGAACCGTAACGCGGGAGAAATTGTAAGTAAACGCCGTATTTACATTTCTGCCACTGTGTCGGAGAATCCGTATAGGTGTTCGATTGTTCGAATCGTAAGGCGTGAGAAATTGTAAGTAAACGCCGTATTTACATATATGCCACTGTGCAGGAGAATCCGTATAGGTGTTCGAGTGTTCGAACCGTAACGCGGGAGAAATTGTAAGTAAACGCCGTATTTACATATCTGCCACTGTGCAGGAGAATCCGTATAGGTGTTCGAGTGTTCGAATCGCAAGGCGTGAGAAATTGTAAGTAAACGCCGTATTCACATATCTGCCACTGTGCAGGAGAATCCGTATAGGTGTTCAAATGTTCGAACCGTAACGCGGGAGAAATTGTAAGTAAACGCCGTATTTACATATCTGCCACTGTGCAGGAGAATCCGTATAGGTGTTCGAGTGTTCGAAACGTAACGCGCGAGAAATTGTAAGTAAACGTCGTATTTACATGTCTGCCACTGTGCAGGAGAATCCGTATAGGTGTTCGAGTGTTCGAAACGTAACGCGCGAGAAATTGTAAGTAAACGTTGTATTTACATGTCTGCCACTGTGCAGGAGAATCCGTATAGGTGTTCGAGTGTTCGAAACGTAACGCGCGAGAAATTGTAAGTAAACGTCGTATTTACATGTCTGCCACTGTGCAGGAGAATCCGTATAGGTGTTCGAGTGTTCGAAACGTAACGCGCGAGAAATTGTAAGTAAACGCCGTATTTACATATCTGCCACTGTGCAGGAGAATCCGTATAGGTGTTCGAGTGTTCGAACCGTAACGCGCGAGAAATTGTAAATAAACGCCGTATTTACATATCTGCCACTGTGCTGGAGAATCCGTATAGGTGTTCGAGTGCTCGAACCGTAACGCGCGAGAAATTGTAAGTAAACGCCGTAATTTCATATCTGCCACTGTGCTGGAGAGTCCGTATAGGTGTTCGAGTGTTCGAATCGTAAGGCATGAGAAACTGTAAGTAATTGCCGTATTTACATATCTGCCACTGTGCAGGAGAATCCGTATAGGTGTTCGAGTGTTCGAAACATAACGCGCGAGAAATTATAAGTAGACGCCGTATTTACATATCTGCCACTGTGCAGGAGAATCCGTATAGGTGTTCGAGTGTTCGAAACATAACGCGCGAGAAATTATAAGTAAACGCCGTATTTACATATCTGCCACTGTGCAGGAGAATCCGTATAGGTGTTCGTGTGTTCGAAACGTAACGCGCGAGAAATTGTAAGTAAACGCCGTATTTACATATCTGCCACTGTGCAGGAGAATCCGTATAGGTGTTCGAGTGTTCGAAACGTAACGCGCGTGAAATTGTAAGTAAACGTCGTATTTACATGTCTGCCACTGTGCAGGAGAATCCGTATGGGTGTTCTAGTGTTCGAAACGTAACGCGCGAGAAATTGTAAGTAAACGCCGTATTTACATATCTGCCACTGTGCAGGAGAATCCGTATAGGTGTTCGAGTGTTCGAACCGTAACGCAGGAGAAATTGTAAGTAAACGCCGTATTTACATATCTGCCACTGTGCAGGAGAATCCGTATAGGTGTTCGAGTGTTCGAATCGCAAGGCGTGAGAAATTGTAAGTAAACGCCGTATTCACATATCTGCCACTGTGCAGGAGAATCCGTATAGGTGTTCCAATGTTCGAACCATAACGCGGGAGAAATTGTAAGTAAACGCCGTATTTACATATCTGCCACTGTGCAGGAGAATCCGTATAGGTGTTCGAGTGTTCGAAACGTAACGCGCGAGAAATTGTAAGTAAACGCCATATTTACATATCTGCCACTGTGCAGGAGAATCCGTATAGGTGTTCGAGTGTTCGAAACGTAACGCGCGAGAAATTGTAAGTAAACGGCGTATTTACATATCTGCCACTGTGCAGGAGAATCCGTATAGGTGTTCGAGTGTTCGAACCGTAACGCGGGGGAAATTGTAAGTAAACGCCGTGTTGACATATCTGCCACTGTGCAGGAGAATCCGTATAGGTGTTCGAGTGTTCGAATCGTAAGGCGTGAGAAATTGTAAGTAAACGCCGTATTCACATATCTGCCACTGTGCAGGAGAATCCGTATAGGTGTTCGAGTGTTCGAACCGTAACGCGCGAGAAATTGTAAATAAACGCCGTATTTACATATCTGCCACTGTGCAGGAGAATCCGTATAGGTGTTCGAGTGCTCGAACCGTAACGCGCGAGAAATTGTAAGTAAACGCCGTAATTTCATATCTGCCACTGTGCTGGAGAGTCCGTATAGGTGTTCGAGTGTTCGAATCGTAAGGCATGAGAAACTGTAAGTAATTGCCGTATTTACATATCTGCCACTGTGCAGGAGAATCCGTATAGGTGTTCGAGTGTTCGAAACATAACGCGCGAGAAATTATAAGTAGACGCCGTATTTACATATCTGCCACTGTGCAGGAGAATCCGTATAGGTGTTCGAGTGTTCGAAACATAACGCGCGAGAAATTATAAGTAAACGCCGTATTTACATATCTGCCACTGTGCAGGAGAATCCGTATAGGTGTTCGTGTGTTCGAAACGTAACGCGCGAGAAATTGTAAGTAAACGCCGTATTTACATATCTGCCACTGTGCAGGAGAATCCGTATAGGTGTTCGAGTGTTCGAAACGTAACGCGCGTGAAATTGTAAGTAAACGTCGTATTTACATGTCTGCCACTGTGCAGGAGAATCCGTATAGGTGTTCGAGTGTTCGAAACGTAACGCGCGAGAAGATGTAAGTAAACGTCGTATTTACATGTCTGCCACTGTGCAGGAGAATCCGTATAGGTGTTCGAGTGTTCGAAACGTAACGCGCGAGAAATTGTAAGTAAACGCCGTATTTACATATCTGCCACTGTGCAGGAGAATCCGTATAGGTGTTCGAGTGTTCGAAATGTAACGCGCGAGAAATTGTAAGTAAACGTCGTATTTACATGTCTGCCACTGTGCAGGAGAATCCGTATAGGTGTTCGAGTGTTCGAAACGTAACGCGCGAGAAATTGTAAGTAAACGTCGTATTTACATGTCTGCCACTGTGCAGGAGAATCCGTATAGGTGTTCGAGTGTTCGAAACGTAACGCGCGAGAAGATGTAAGTAAACGTCGTATTTACATGTCTGCCACTGTGCAGGAGAATCCGTATAGGTGTTCGAGTGTTCGAAACGTAACGCGCGTGAAATTGTAAGTAAACGCCGTATTTACATATCTGCCACTGTGCAGGAGAATCCGTATAGGTGTTCGAGTGTTCGAACCGTAACGCGGGGGAAATTGTAAGTAAACGCGGTGTTGACATATCTGCCACTGTGCAGGAGAATCCGTATAGGTGTTCGAGTGTTCGAATCGTAAGGCGTGAGAAATTGTAAGTAAACGCCGTATTCACATATCTGCCACTGTGCAGGAGAATCCGTATAGGTGTTCGAATGTTCGAACCGTAACGCGGGAGAAATTGTAAGTAAACGCCGTATTTACATTTCTGCCACTGTGTCGGAGAATCCGTATAGGTGTTCGATTGTTCGAATCGTAAGGCGTGAGAAATTGTAAGTAAACGCCGTATTTACATATATGCCACTGTGCAGGAGAATCCGTATAGGTGTTCGAGTGTTCGAACCGTAACGCGGGAGAAATTGTAAGTAAACGCCGTATTTACATATCTGCCACTGTGCAGGAGAATCCGTATAGGTGTTCGAGTGTTCGAATCGCAAGGCGTGAGAAATTGTAAGTAAACGCCGTATTCACATATCTGCCACTGTGCAGGAGAATCCGTATAGGTGTTCAAATGTTCGAACCGTAACGCGGGAGAAATTGTAAGTAAACGCCGTATTTACATATCTGCCACTGTGCAGGAGAATCCGTATAGGTGTTCGAGTGTTCGAAACGTAACGCGCGAGAAATTGTAAGTAAACGTCGTATTTACATGTCTGCCACTGTGCAGGAGAATCCGTATAGGTGTTCGAGTGTTCGAAACGTAACGCGCGAGAAATTGTAAGTAAACGTTGTATTTACATGTCTGCCACTGTGCAGGAGAATCCGTATAGGTGTTCGAGTGTTCGAAACGTAACGCGCGAGAAATTGTAAGTAAACGTCGTATTTACATGTCTGCCACTGTGCAGGAGAATCCGTATAGGTGTTCGAGTGTTCGAAACGTAACGCGCGAGAAATTGTAAGTAAACGCCGTATTTACATATCTGCCACTGTGCAGGAGAATCCGTATAGGTGTTCGAGTGTTCGAAATGTAACGCGCGAGAAATTGTAAGTAAACGTCGTATTTACATGTCTGCCACTGTGCAGGAGAATCCGTATAGGTGTTCGAGTGTTCGAAACGTAACGCGCGAGAAATTGTAAGTAAACGTCGTATTTACATGTCTGCCACTGTGCAGGAGAATCCGTATAGGTGTTCGAGTGTTCGAAACGTAACGCGCGAGAAGATGTAAGTAAACGTCGTATTTACATGTCTGCCACTGTGCAGGAGAATCCGTATAGGTGTTCGAGTGTTCGAAACGTAACGCGTGTGAAATTGTAAGTAAACGCCGTATTTACATATCTGCCACTGTGCAGGAGAATCCGTATAGGTGTTCGAGTGTTCGAAATGTAACGCGCGAGAAATTGTAAGTAAACGTCGTATTTACATGTCTGCCACTGTGCAGGAGAATCCGTATAGGTGTTCGAGTGTTCGAAACGTAACGCGCGAGAAATTGTAAGTAAACGTCGTATTTACATGTCTGCCACTGTGCAGGAGAATCCGTATAGGTGTTCGAGTGTTCGAAACGTAACGTGCGAGAAATTGTAAGTAAACGTCGTATTTACATGTCTGCCACTGTGCAGGAGAATCCGTATAGGTGTTCGAGTGTTCGAAACATAACGCGCGAGAAATTGTAAGTAAACGCCGTATTTACAAATCTGTCACTGTGCAGGAGAATCCGTATAGGTGTTCGAGTGTTCGAAACGTAACGTGCGAGAAATTGTAAGTAAACGTCGTATTTACATGTCTGCCACTGTGCAGGAGAATCCGTATAGGTGTTCGAGTGTTCGAAACGTAACGCGCGAGAAATTGTAAGTAAACGCCGTATTTACAAATCTGCCACTGTGCAGGAGAATCCGTATAGGTGTTCGAGTGTTCGAACCGTAAGGCGTGAGAAATTGTAAGTAAACGCCGTATTTACATATCTGCCACTGTGCTGGAGAATCCGTATAGGTGTTCGAGTGTTGGAAACGTAACGCGCGAGAAATTGTAAGTAAACGCCGTATTTACATATCTGCCACTGTGCAGGAGAATCCGTATAGGTGTTCCAGTGTTCGAAACGTAACGCGCGAGAAATTGTAAGTAAACATCGTATTTACATGTCTGCCACTGTGCAGGAGAATCCGTATAGGTGTTTGAGTGTTCGAACCGTAACGCGCGAGAAATTGTAAGTAAACGCCGTATTTACAAATCTGCCACTGTGCAGGAGAATCCGTATAGGTGTTCGAGTGTTCGAAACGTAACGCGCGAGAAATTGTAAGTAAACGTCGTATTTACATTTCTGCCACTGTGCAGAAGAATCCGTATAGGTGTTCGAGTGTTCGAAACGTAACGCACGAGAAATTGGAAGTAAACGCCGTATTTACATATCTGCCACTGTGCAGGAGAGTCCGTATAGGTGTTCGAGTGTTCGAAACGTAACGCGTGAGAAATTGTAAGTAAACGCCGTATTTACATATCTGCCACTGTGCAGGAGAATCCGTATAGGTGTTCGAGTGTTCGAAACGTAACGCGCGAGAAATTGTAAGTAAACGTCGTATTTACATGTCTGCCACTGTGCAGGAGAATCCGTATAGGTGTTCGAGTGTTCGGAACGCAACGCGCGAGAAATTGTAAGTAAACGTCGTATTTACATGTCTGCCACTGTGCAGTAGAATCCGTATAGGTGTTCGTGTGTTCGAAACGTAACGCGAGAGAAATTGTAAGTAAACGCCGTATTTACAAATCTGCCACTGTGCAGGAGAATCCGTATAGGTGTTCGAGTGTTCGAACCGTAAGGCGTGAGAAATTGTAAGTAAACGCCGTATTTACATATCTGTCACTGTGCTGGAGAATCCGTATAGGTGTTCGAGTGTTTGAAACGTAACGCGCGAGAAATTGTAACTGAACGCCGTATTTACAAATCTGCCACTGTGCAGGAGAATCCGTATAGGTGTTCGAGTGTTCGAACCGTAAGGCGTGAGAAATTGTAAGTAAACGCCGTATTTACATATCTGCCACTGTGCTGGAGAATCCGTATAGGTGTTCGAGTGTTGGAAACGTAACGCGCGAGAAATTGTAAGTAAACGCCGTATTTACATATCTGCCACTGTGCAGGAGAATCCGTATAGGTGTTCGAGTGTTCGAAACGTAACGCGCGAGAAATTGTAAGTAAACGTCGTATTTACATGTCTGCCACTGTGCAGGAGAATCCGTATAGGTGTTGGAGTGTTCGAACCGTAACGCGCGAGAAATTGTAAGTAAACGCCGTATTTACATATCTGCCACTGTGCAGGAGAATCCGTATAGGTGTTCGAGTGTTCGAAACGTAACGCGCGAGAAATTGTAAGTAAACGTCGTATTTACATTTCTGCCACTGTGCAGAAGAATCCGTATAGGTGTTCGAGTGTTCGAAACGTAACGCGCGAGAAATTGGAAGTAAACGCCGTATTTACATATCTGCCACTGTGCAGGAGAATCCGTATAGGTGTTCGAGTGTTCGAAACGTAACGCGTGAGAAATTGTAAGTAAACGCCGTATTTACATATCTGCCACTGTGCAGGAAAATCCGTATAGGTGTTCGAGTGTTCGAAACGTAACGCGCGAGAAATTGTAAGTAAACGTCGTATTTACATGTCTGCCACTGTGCAGGAGAATCCGTATAGGTGTTCGAGTGTTCGAAACGTAACGCGCGAGAAATTGTAAGTAAACGTCGTATTTACATGTCTGCCACTGTGCAGGAGAATCCGTATAGGTGTTCGAGTGTTCGAAACGTAACGCGCGAGAAATTGTAAGTAAACGCCGTATTTACAAATCTGCCACTGTGCAGGAGAATCCGTATACGTGTTCGAGTGTTCGAACCGTAAGGCGTGAGAAATTGTAAGTAAACGCCGTATTTACATATCTGCCACTGTGCTGGAGAATCCGTATAGGTGTTCGAGTGTTTGAAACGTAACGCACGAGAAATTGTAAGTGAACGCCGTATTTACAAATCTGCCACTGTGCAGGAGAATCCGTATAGGTGTTCGAGTGTTCGAAACGTAACGCGCGAGAAATTGTAAGTAAACGCCGTATTTACAAATCTGCCACTGTGCAGGAGAATCCGTATAGGTGTTCGAGTGTTCGAACCGTAAGGCGTGAGAAATTGTAAGTAAACGCCGTATTTACATATCTGCCACTGTGCTGGAGAATCCGTATAGGTGTTCGAGTGTTTGAAACGTAACGCGCGAGAAATTGTAAGTGAACGCCGTATTTACAAATCTGCCACTGTGCAGGAGAATCCGTATAGGTGTTCGACTGTTCGAAACGTAACGCACGAGAATTTGTAAGTAAACGCCGTATTTACATATCTGCCACTGTGCAGGAGAATCCGTATAGGTGTTCGAATGTTCGAACCGTAACGCAGGAGAAATTGTAAGTAAACGCCGTATTTACATATCTGCCACTCTGCAGGAGAATCCGTATAGGTGTTTGAGTGTTCGAACCGTAACGCGCGAGAAATTGTAAGTAAACGCCGTATTTACATATCTGCCACTGTGCAGGAGAATCCGTATAGGTGTTCGAGTGTTCGAAACGTAACGCGCGAGAAATTGTAAGTAAACGTCGTATTTACATTTCTGCCACTGTGCAGGAGAATCCGTATAGGTGTTCGAGTGTTCGAAACGTAACGCGCGAGAAATTGTAAGTAAACGCCGTATTTACATATCTGCCACTGTGCAGGAGAATCCGTATAGGTGTTCGAATGTTCGAACCGTAACGCAGGAGAAATTGTAAGTGAACGCCGTATTTACATATCTGCCACTGTGCAGGAGAATCCGTATAGGTGTTCGAGTGTTCGAATCGTAGGGCGTGAGAAATTGTAAGTAAACGCCGTATTCACATATCTGCCACTGTGCAGGAGAATCCGTATAGGTGTTCGAATGTTCGAACCGTAACGCGGGAGAAATTGTAAGTAAACGCCGTATTTACATATCTGCCACTGTACAGGAGAATCCGTATAGGTGTTCGAGTGTTCGAAACGTAACGCGCGAGAAATTGTAAGTAAACGTCGTATTTACATGTCTGCCACTGTGCAGGAGAATTCGTATAGGTGTTCGAGTGTTCGAAACGTAACGCGCGAGAAATTGTAAGTAAACGCCGTATTTACATCTCTGCCACTGTGCAGGAGAATCCGTATAGGTGTTGGAGTGTTCGAACCGTAACGCGCGAGAAATTGTAAGTAAACGCCGTATTTACATATCTGCCACTGTGCAGGAGAATCCGTATAGGTGTTCGAGTGTTCGAAACGTAACGCGCGAGAAATTGTAAGTAAACGTCGTATTTACATATCTGCCACTGTGCAGGAGAATCCGTATAGGTGTTCGAGTGTTCGAAACGTAACGCGCGAGAAATTGTAAGTAAACGTCGTATTTACATTTCTGCCACTGTGCAGAAGAATCCGTATAGGTGTTCGAGTGTTCGAAACGTAACGCGCGAGAAATTGGAAGTAAACGCCGTATTTACATATCTGCCACTGTGCAGGAGAATCCGTATAGGTGTTCGAATGTTCGAACCGTAACGCGGGAGAAATTGTAAGTAAACGCCGTATTTACATATCTGCCACTGTACAGGAGAATCCGTATAGGTGTTCGAGTGTTCGAAACGTAACGCGCGAGAAATTGTAAGTAAACGTCGTATTTACATGTCTGCCACTGTGCAGGAGAATTCATATAGGTGTTCGAGTGTTCGAAACGTAACGCGCGAGAAATTGTAAGTAAACGTTGTATTTACATGTCTGCCACTGTGCAGGAGAATCCGTATAGGTGTTCGAGTGTTCGAAACGTAACGCGCGAGAAATTGTAAGTAAACGTCGTATTTACATGTCTGCCACTGTGCAGGAGAATCCGTATAGGTGTTCGAGTGTTCGAAACGTAACGCGCGAGAAATTGTAAGTAAACGCCGTATTTACATATCTGCCACTGTGCAGGAGAATCCGTATAGGTGTTCGAGTGTTCGAAATGTAACGCGCGAGAAATTGTAAGTAAACGTCGTATTTACATGTCTGCCACTGTGCAGGAGAATCCGTATAGGTGTTCGAGTGTTCGAAACGTAACGCGCGAGAAATTGTAAGTAAACGTCGTATTTACATGTCTGCCACTGTGCAGGAGAATCCGTATAGGTGTTCGAGTGTTCGAAACGTAACGCGCGAGAAGATGTAAGTAAACGTCGTATTTACATGTCTGCCACTGTGCAGGAGAATCCGTATAGGTGTCCGAGTGTTCGAAACGTAACGCGCGTGAAATTGTAAGTAAACGCCGTATTTACATATCTGCCACTGTGCAGGAGAATCCGTATAGGTGTTCGAGTGTTCGAAATGTAACGCGCGAGAAATTGTAAGTAAACGTCGTATTTACATGTCTGCCACTGTGCAGGAGAATCCGTATAGGTGTTCGAGTGTTCGAAACGTAACGCGCGAGAAATTGTAAGTAAACGTCGTATTTACATGTCTGCCACTGTGCAGGAGAATCCGTATAGGTGTTCGAGTGTTCGAAACGTAACGTGCGAGAAATTGTAAGTAAACGTCGTATTTACATGTCTGCCACTGTGCAGGAGAATCCGTATAGGTGTTCGAGTGTTCGAAACGTAACGCGCGAGAAATTGTAAGTAAACGCCGTATTTACAAATCTGTCACTGTGCAGGAGAATCCGTATAGGTGTTCGAGTGTTCGAAACGTAACGTGCGAGAAATTGTAAGTAAACGTCGTATTTACATGTCTGCCACTGTGCAGGAGAATCCGTATAGGTGTTCGAGTGTTCGAAACGTAACGCGCGAGAAATTGTAAGTAAACGCCGTATTTACAAATCTGCCACTGTGCAGGAGAATCCGTATAGGTGTTCGAGTGTTCGAACCGTAAGGCGTGAGAAATTGTAAGTAAACGCCGTATTTACATATCTGCCACTGTGCTGGAGAATCCGTATAGGTGTTCGAGTGTTGGAAACGTAACGCGCGAGAAATTGTAAGTAAACGCCGTATTTACATATCTGCCACTGTGCAGGAGAATCCGTATAGGTGTTCGAGTGTTCGAAACGTAACGCGCGAGAAATTGTAAGTAAACGTCGTATTTACATGTCTGCCACTGTGCAGGAGAATCCGTATAGGTGTTGGAGTGTTCGAACCGTAACGCGCGAGAAATTGTAAGTAAACGCCGTATTTACATATCTGCCACTGTGCAGGAGAATCCGTATAGGTGTTCGAGTGTTCGAAACGTAACGCGCGAGAAATTGTAAGTAAACGTCGTATTTACATTTCTGCCACTGTGCAGAAGAATCCGTATAGGTGTTCGAGTGTTCGAAACGTAACGCGCGAGAAATTGGAAGTAAACGCCGTATTTACATATCTGCCACTGTGCAGGAGAATCCGTATAGGTGTTCGAGTGTTCGAAACGTAACGCGTGAGAAATTGTAAGTAAACGCCGTATTTACATATCTGCCACTGTGCAGGAAAATCCGTATAGGTGTTCGAGTGTTCGAAACGTAACGCGCGAGAAATTGTAAGTAAACGTCGTATTTACATGTCTGCCACTGTGCAGGAGAATCCGTATAGGTGTTCGAGTGTTCGAAACGTAACGCGCGAGAAATTGTAAGTAAACGTCGTATTTACATGTCTGCCACTGTGCAGGAGAATCCGTATAGGTGTTCGAGTGTTCGAAACGTAACGCGCGAGAAATTGTAAGTAAACGCCGTATTTACAAATCTGCCACTGTGCAGGAGAATCCGTATACGTGTTCGAGTGTTCGAACCGTAAGGCGTGAGAAATTGTAAGTAAACGCCGTATTTACATATCTGCCACTGTGCTGGAGAATCCGTATAGGTGTTCGAGTGTTTGAAACGTAACGCACGAGAAATTGTAAGTGAACGCCGTATTTACAAATCTGCCACTGTGCAGGAGAATCCGTATAGGTGTTCGAGTGTTCGAAACGTAACGCGCGAGAAATTGTAAGTAAACGCCGTATTTACAAATCTGCCACTGTGCAGGAGAATCCGTATAGGTGTTCGAGTGTTCGAACCGTAAGGCGTGAGAAATTGTAAGTAAACGCCGTATTTACATATCTGCCACTGTGCTGGAGAATCCGTATAGGTGTTCGAGTGTTTGAAACGTAACGCGCGAGAAATTGTAAGTGAACGCCGTATTTACAAATCTGCCACTGTGCAGGAGAATCCGTATAGGTGTTCGACTGTTCGAAACGTAACGCACGAGAATTTGTAAGTAAACGCCGTATTTACATATCTGCCACTGTGCAGGAGAATCCGTATAGGTGTTCGAATGTTCGAACCGTAACGCAGGAGAAATTGTAAGTAAACGCCGTATTTACATATCTGCCACTCTGCAGGAGAATCCGTATAGGTGTTTGAGTGTTCGAACCGTAACGCGCGAGAAATTGTAAGTAAACGCCGTATTTACATATCTGCCACTGTGCAGGAGAATCCGTATAGGTGTTCGAGTGTTCGAAACGTAACGCGCGAGAAATTGTAAGTAAACGTCGTATTTACATTTCTGCCACTGTGCAGGAGAATCCGTATAGGTGTTCGAGTGTTCGAAACGTAACGCGCGAGAAATTGTAAGTAAACGCCGTATTTACATATCTGCCACTGTGCAGGAGAATCCGTATAGGTGTTCGAATGTTCGAACCGTAACGCAGGAGAAATTGTAAGTGAACGCCGTATTTACATATCTGCCACTGTGCAGGAGAATCCGTATAGGTGTTCGAGTGTTCGAATCGTAGGGCGTGAGAAATTGTAAGTAAACGCCGTATTCACATATCTGCCACTGTGCAGGAGAATACGTATAGGTGTTCGAATGTTCGAACCGTAACGCGGGAGAAATTGTAAGTAAACGCCGTATTTACATATCTGCCACTGTACAGGAGAATCCGTATAGGTGTTCGAGTGTTCGAAACGTAACGCGCGAGAAATTGTAAGTAAACGTCGTATTTACATGTCTGCCACTGTGCAGGAGAATTCGTATAGGTGTTCGAGTGTTCGAAACGTAACGCGCGAGAAATTGTAAGTAAACGCCGTATTTACATCTCTGCCACTGTGCAGGAGAATCCGTATAGGTGTTGGAGTGTTCGAACCGTAACGCGCGAGAAATTGTAAGTAAACGCCGTATTTACATATCTGCCACTGTGCAGGAGAATCCGTATAGGTGTTCGAGTGTTCGAAACGTAACGCGCGAGAAATTGTAAGTAAACGTCGTATTTACATATCTGCCACTGTGCAGGAGAATCCGTATAGGTGTTCGAGTGTTCGAAACGTAACGCGCGAGAAATTGTAAGTAAACGTCGTATTTACATTTCTGCCACTGTGCAGAAGAATCCGTATAGGTGTTCGAGTGTTCGAAACGTAACGCGCGAGAAATTGGAAGTAAACGCCGTATTTACATATCTGCCACTGTGCAGGAGAATCCGTATAGGTGTTCGAATGTTCGAACCGTAACGCGGGAGAAATTGTAAGTAAACGCCGTATTTACATATCTGCCACTGTACAGGAGAATCCGTATAGGTGTTCGAGTGTTCGAAACGTAACGCGCGAGAAATTGTAAGTAAACGTCGTATTTACATGTCTGCCACTGTGCAGGAGAATTCGTATAGGTGTTCGAGTGTTCGAAACGTAACGCGCGAGAAATTGTAAGTAAACGTTGTATTTACATGTCTGCCACTGTGCAGGAGAATCCGTATAGGTGTTCGAGTGTTCGAAACGTAACGCGCGAGAAATTGTAAGTAAACGTCGTATTTACATGTCTGCCACTGTGCAGGAGAATCCGTATAGGTGTTCGAGTGTTCGAAACGTAACGCGCGAGAAATTGTAAGTAAACGCCGTATTTACATATCTGCCACTGTGCAGGAGAATCCGTATAGGTGTTCGAGTGTTCGAAATGTAACGCGCGAGAAATTGTAAGTAAACGTCGTATTTACATGTCTGCCACTGTGCAGGAGAATCCGTATAGGTGTTCGAGTGTTCGAAACGTAACGCGCGAGAAATTGTAAGTAAACGTCGTATTTACATGTCTGCCACTGTGCAGGAGAATCCGTATAGGTGTTCGAGTGTTCGAAACGTAACGCGCGAGAAGATGTAAGTAAACGTCGTATTTACATGTCTGCCACTGTGCAGGAGAATCCGTATAGGTGTTCGAGTGTTCGAAACGTAACGCGCGTGAAATTGTAAGTAAACGCCGTATTTACATATCTGCCACTGTGCAGGAGAATCCGTATAGGTGTTCGAGTGTTCGAAATGTAACGCGCGAGAAATTGTAAGTAAACGTCGTATTTACATGTCTGCCACTGTGCAGGAGAATCCGTATAGGTGTTCGAGTGTTCGAAACGTAACGCGCGAGAAATTGTAAGTAAACGTCGTATTTACATGTCTGCCACTGTGCAGGAGAATCCGTATAGGTGTTCGAGTGTTCGAAACGTAACGTGCGAGAAATTGTAAGTAAACGTCGTATTTACATGTCTGCCACTGTGCAGGAGAATCCGTATAGGTGTTCGAGTGTTCGAAACGTAACGCGCGAGAAATTGTAAGTAAACGCCGTATTTACAAATCTGTCACTGTGCAGGAGAATCCGTATAGGTGTTCGAGTGTTCGAAACGTAACGTGCGAGAAATTGTAAGTAAACGTCGTATTTACATGTCTGCCACTGTGCAGGAGAATCCGTATAGGTGTTCGAGTGTTCGAAACGTAACGCGCGAGAAATTGTAAGTAAACGCCGTATTTACAAATCTGCCACTGTGCAGGAGAATCCGTATAGGTGTTCGAGTGTTCGAACCGTAAGGCGTGAGAAATTGTAAGTAAACGCCGTATTTACATATCTGCCACTGTGCTGGAGAATCCGTATAGGTGTTCGAGTGTTGGAAACGTAACGCGCGAGAAATTGTAAGTAAACGCCGTATTTACATATCTGCCACTGTGCAGGAGAATCCGTATAGGTGTTCCAGTGTTCGAAACGTAACGCGCGAGAAATTGTAAGTAAACATCGTATTTACATGTCTGCCACTGTGCAGGAGAATCCGTATAGGTGTTTGAGTGTTCGAACCGTAACGCGCGAGAAATTGTAAGTAAACGCCGTATTTACAAATCTGCCACTGTGCAGGAGAATCCGTATAGGTGTTCGAGTGTTCGAAACGTAACGCGCGAGAAATTGTAAGTAAACGTCGTATTTACATTTCTGCCACTGTGCAGAAGAATCCGTATAGGTGTTCGAGTGTTCGAAACGTAACGCACGAGAAATTGGAAGTAAACGCCGTATTTACATATCTGCCACTGTGCAGGAGAATCCGTATAGGTGTTCGAGTGTTCGAAACGTAACGCGTGAGAAATTGTAAGTAAACGCCGTATTTACATATCTGCCACTGTGCAGGAGAATCCGTATAGGTGTTCGAGTGTTCGAAACGTAACGCGCGAGAAATTGTAAGTAAACGTCGTATTTACATGTCTGCCACTGTGCAGGAGAATCCGTATAGGTGTTCGAGTGTTCGGAACGCAACGCGCGAGAAATTGTAAGTAAACGTCGTATTTACATGTCTGCCACTGTGCAGTAGAATCCGTATAGGTGTTCGTGTGTTCGAAACGTAACGCGCGAGAAATTGTAAGTAAACGCCGTATTTACAAATCTGCCACTGTGCAGGAGAATCCGTATAGGTGTTCGAGTGTTCGAACCGTAAGGCGTGAGAAATTGTAAGTAAACGCCGTATTTACATATCTGCCACTGTGCTGGAGAATCCGTATAGGTGTTCGAGTGTTTGAAACGTAACGCGCGAGAAATTGTAACTGAACGCCGTATTTACAAATCTGCCACTGTGCAGGAGAATCCGTATAGGTGTTCGAGTGTTCGAACCGTAAGGCGTGAGAAATTGTAAGTAAACGCCGTATTTACATATCTGCCACTGTGCTGGAGAATCCGTATAGGTGTTCGAGTGTTGGAAACGTAACGCGCGAGAAATTGTAAGTAAACGCCGTATTTACATATCTGCCACTGTGCAGGAGAATCCGTATAGGTGTTCGAGTGTTCGAAACGTAACGCGCGAGAAATTGTAAGTAAACGTCGTATTTACATGTCTGCCACTGTGCAGGAGAATCCGTATAGGTGTTGGAGTGTTCGAACCGTAACGCGCGAGAAATTGTAAGTAAACGCCGTATTTACATATCTGCCACTGTGCAGGAGAATCCGTATAGGTGTTCGAGTGTTCGAAACGTAACGCGCGAGAAATTGTAAGTAAACGTCGTATTTACATTTCTGCCACTGTGCAGAAGAATCCGTATAGGTGTTCGAGTGTTCGAAACGTAACGCGCGAGAAATTGGAAGTAAACGCCGTATTTACATATCTGCCACTGTGCAGGAGAATCCGTATAGGTGTTCGAGTGTTCGAAACGTAACGCGTGAGAAATTGTAAGTAAACGCCGTATTTACATATCTGCCACTGTGCAGGAAAATCCGTATAGGTGTTCGAGTGTTCGAAACGTAACGCGCGAGAAATTGTAAGTAAACGTCGTATTTACATGTCTGCCACTGTGCAGGAGAATCCGTATAGGTGTTCGAGTGTTCGAAACGTAACGCGCGAGAAATTGTAAGTAAACGTCGTATTTACATGTCTGCCACTGTGCAGGAGAATCCGTATAGGTGTTCGAGTGTTCGAAACGTAACGCGCGAGAAATTGTAAGTAAACGCCGTATTTACAAATCTGCCACTGTGCAGGAGAATCCGTATACGTGTTCGAGTGTTCGAACCGTAAGGCGTGAGAAATTGTAAGTAAACGCCGTATTTACATATCTGCCACTGTGCTGGAGAATCCGTATAGGTGTTCGAGTGTTTGAAACGTAACGCACGAGAAATTGTAAGTGAACGCCGTATTTACAAATCTGCCACTGTGCAGGAGAATCCGTATAGGTGTTCGAGTGTTCGAAACGTAACGCGCGAGAAATTGTAAGTAAACGCCGTATTTACAAATCTGCCACTGTGCAGGAGAATCCGTATAGGTGTTCGAGTGTTCGAACCGTAAGGCGTGAGAAATTGTAAGTAAACGCCGTATTTACATATCTGCCACTGTGCTGGAGAATCCGTATAGGTGTTCGAGTGTTTGAAACGTAACGCGCGAGAAATTGTAAGTGAACGCCGTATTTACAAATCTGCCACTGTGCAGGAGAATCCGTATAGGTGTTCGACTGTTCGAAACGTAACGCACGAGAATTTGTAAGTAAACGCCGTATTTACATATCTGCCACTGTGCAGGAGAATCCGTATAGGTGTTCGAATGTTCGAACCGTAACGCAGGAGAAATTGTAAGTAAACGCCGTATTTACATATCTGCCACTCTGCAGGAGAATCCGTATAGGTGTTTGAGTGTTCGAACCGTAACGCGCGAGAAATTGTAAGTAAACGCCGTATTTACATATCTGCCACTGTGCAGGAGAATCCGTATAGGTGTTCGAGTGTTCGAAACGTAACGCGCGAGAAATTGTAAGTAAACGTCGTATTTACATTTCTGCCACTGTGCAGGAGAATCCGTATAGGTGTTCGAGTGTTCGAAACGTAACGCGCGAGAAATTGTAAGTAAACGCCGTATTTACATATCTGCCACTGTGCAGGAGAATCCGTATAGGTGTTCGAATGTTCGAACCGTAACGCAGGAGAAATTGTAAGTGAACGCCGTATTTACATATCTGCCACTGTGCAGGAGAATCCGTATAGGTGTTCGAGTGTTCGAATCGTAGGGCGTGAGAAATTGTAAGTAAAGGCCGTATTCACATATCTGCCACTGTGCAGGAGAATCCGTATAGGTGTTCGAATGTTCGAACCGTAACGCGGGAGAAATTGTAAGTAAACGCCGTATTTACATATCTGCCACTGTACAGGAGAATCCGTATAGGTGTTCGAGTGTTCGAAACGTAACGCGCGAGAAATTGTAAGTAAACGTCGTATTTACATGTCTGCCACTGTGCAGGAGAATTCGTATAGGTGTTCGAGTGTTCGAAACGTAACGCGCGAGAAATTGTAAGTAAACGCCGTATTTACATCTCTGCCACTGTGCAGGAGAATCCGTATAGGTGTTGGAGTGTTCGAACCGTAACGCGCGAGAAATTGTAAGTAAACGCCGTATTTACATATCTGCCACTGTGCAGGAGAATCCGTATAGGTGTTCGAGTGTTCGAAACGTAACGCGCGAGAAATTGTAAGTAAACGTCGTATTTACATTTCTGCCACTGTGCAGAAGAATCCGTATAGGTGTTCGAGTGTTCGAAACGTAACGCGCGAGAAATTGGAAGTAAACGCCGTATTTACATATCTGCCACTGTGCAGGAGAATCCGTATAGGTGTTCGAGGCTTCGAAACGTAACGCGTGAGAAATTGTAAGTAAACGCCGTATTTACATATCTGCCACTGTGCAGGAGAATCCGTATAGGTGTTCGAGTGTTCGAAACGTAACGCGCGAGAAATTGTAAGTAAACGTCGTATTTACATGTCTGCCACTGTGCAGGAGAATCCGTATAGGTGTTCGAGTGTTCGAAACGTAACGCGCGAGAAATTGTAAGTAAACGTCGTATTTACATGTCTGCCACTGTGCAGGAGAATCCGTATAGGTGTTCGAGTGTTCGAAACGTAACGCGCGAGAAATTGTAAGTAAACGCCGTATTTACAAATCTGCCACTGTGCAGGAGAATCCGTATAGGTGTTCGAGTGTTCGAACCGAAAGGCGTGAGAAATTGTAAGTAAACGCCGTATTTACATATCTGCCACT
The DNA here is from genome assembly GCF_055761805.1 of Camellia sinensis. Lineage (NCBI taxonomy): Eukaryota > Viridiplantae > Streptophyta > Magnoliopsida > Ericales > Theaceae > Camellia > Camellia sinensis. Next base: position 5,676,732 of record NW_028128989.1, on the reverse strand, counting down.
GTGCTGGAGAATCCGTATAGGTGTTCGAGTGTTTGAAACGTAACGCACGAGAAATTGTAAGTGAACGCCGTATTTACAAATCTGCCACTGTGCAGGAGAATCCGTATAGGTGTTCGAGTGTTCGAAACGTAACGCGCGAGAAATTGTAAGTAAACGCCGTATTTACAAATCTGCCACTGTGCAGGAGAATCCGTATAGGTGTTCGAGTGTTCGAACCGTAAGGCGTGAGAAATTGTAAGTAAACGCCGTATTTACATATCTGCCACTGCGCTGGAGAATCCGTATAGGTGTTCGAGTGTTTGAAACGTAACGCGCGAGAAATTGTAAGTGAACGCCGTATTTACAAATCTGCCACTGTGCAGGAGAATCCGTATAGGTGTTCGACTGTTCGAAACGTAACGCACGAGAAATTGTAAGTAAACGCCGTATTTACATATCTGCCACTGTGCAGGAGAATCCGTATAGGTGTTCGAATGTTCGAACCGTAACGCAGGAGAAATTGTAAGTAAACGCCGTATTTACATATCTGCCACTCTGCAGGAGAATCCGTATAGGTGTTTGAGTGTTCGAACCGTAACGCGCGAGAAATTGTAAGTAAACGCCGTATTTACATATCTGCCACTGTGCAGGAGAATCCGTATAGGTGTTCGAGTGTTCGAAACGTAACGCGCGAGAAATTGTAAGTAAACGTCGTATTTACATTTCTGCCACTGTGCAGGAGAATCCGTATAGGTGTTTGAGTGTTCGAAACGTAACGCGCGAGAAATTGTAAGTAAACGCCGTATTTACATATCTGCCACTGTGCAGGAGAATCCGTATAGGTGTTCGAATGTTCGAACCGTAACGCAGGAGAAATTGTAAGTGAACGCCGTATTTACATATCTGCCACTGTGCAGGAGAATCCGTATAGGTGTTCGAGTGTTCGAATCGTAAGGCGTGAGAAATTGTAAGTAAACGCCGTATTCACATATCTGCCACTGTGCAGGAGAATCCGTATAGGTGTTCGAATGTTCGAACCGTAACGCGGGAGAAATTGTAAGTAAACGCCGTATTTACATATCTGCCAGTGTACAGGAGAATCCGTATAGGTGTTCGAGTGTTCGAAACGTAACGCGCGAGAAATTGTAAGTAAACGTCGTATTTACATGTCTGCCACTGTGCAGGAGAATTCGTATAGGTGTTCGAGTGTTCGAAACGTAACGCGCGAGAAATTGTAAGTAAACGCCGTATTTACATCTCTGCCACTGTGCAGGAGATGTTCGAGTGTTTGAAACGTAACGCGCGAGAAATTGTAAGTAAACGTCGTATTTACATGTCTGCCACTGTGCAGGAGAATCCGTATAGGTGTTCGAGTGTTCGAAATGTAACGCGCGAGAAATTGTAAGTAAACGTCGTATTTACATATCTGCCACTGTGCAGGAGAATCCGTATAGGTGTTCGAGTGTTCGAAACGTAACGCGCGAGAAATTGTAAGTAAACGTCGTATTTACATGTCTGCCACTGTGCAGGAGAATCCGTATAGGTGTTCGAGTGTTCGAAACGTAACGCGCGAGAAATTGTAAGTAAATGCCGTATTTACAAATCTGCCACTGTGCAGGAGAATCCGTATAGGTGTTCGAGTGTTCGAACCGTAAGGCGTGAGAAATTGAAAGTAAACGCCGTATTTACATATCTGCCACTCTGCTGGAGAATCCGTATAGGTGTTCGAGTGTTTGAAACGTAACGCACGAGAAATTGTAAGTGAACGCCGTATTTACAAATCTGCCACTGTGTAGGAGAATCCGTATAGGTGTTCGAGTGTTCGAACCGTAAGGCGTGAGAAATTGTAAGTAAACGCCGTATTTACATATCTGCCACTGTGCTGGAGAATCCGTATAGGTGTTCGAGTGTTTGAAACGTAACGCGCGAGAAATTGTAAGTAAACGCCGTATTTACATGTCTGCCACTGTGCAGGAGAATCCGTATAGGTGTTCGAGTGTTCGAAACGTAACGCGCGAGAAATTGTAAGTAAACGTCGTTTTTACATGTCTGCCACTGTCCAGGAGAATCCGTATAGGTGTTCGAGTGTTCGAACCGTAAGGCGTGAGAAATTGTAAGTAAACGCCGTATTTACATATCTGCCACTGTGCTGGAGAATCCGTATAGGTGTTCGAGTGTTTGAAACGTAACGCACGAGAAATTGTAAGTGAACGCCGTATTTACAAATCTGCCACTGTGCAGGAGAATCCGTATAGGTGTTCGAGTGTTCGAACCGTAAGGCGTGAGAAATTGTAAGTAAACGCCGTATTTACATATCTGCCACTGTGCTGGAGAATCCGTATAGGTGTTCGAGTGTTTGAAACGTAACGCGCGAGAAATTGTAAGTAAACGCCGTATTTACATGTCTGCCACTGTGCAGGAGAATCCGTATAGGTGTTCGAGTGTTCGAAACGTAACGCGCGAGAAATTGTAAGTAAACGCCGTATTTACAAATCTGCCACTATGCAGGAGAATCCGTATAGGTGTTCGAGTGTTCGAACCGTAAGGCGTGAGAAATTGTAAGTAAACGCCGTATTTACATATCTGCCACTGTGCTGGAGAATCCGTATAGGTGTTCGAGTGTTTGAAACGTAACGCACGAGAAATTGTAAGTGAACGCCGTATTTACAAATCTGCCACTGTGCAGGAGAATCCGTATAGGTGTTCGACTGTTCGAAACGTAACGCACGAGAAATTGTAAGTAAACGCCGTATTTACATATCTGCCACTGTGCAGGAGAATCCGTATAGGTGTTCGAATGTTCGAACCGTAACGCAGGAGAAATTGTAAGTAAACGCCGTATTTACATATCTGCCACTCTGCAGGAGAATCCGTATAGGTGTTTGAGTGTTCGAACCGTAACGCGCGAGAAATTGTAAGTAAACGCCGTATTTACATATCTGCCACTGTGCAGGAGAATCCGTATAGGTGTTCGAGTGTTCGAAACGTAACGCGCGAGAAATTGTAAGTAAACGTCGTATTTACATTTCTGCCACTGTACAGGAGAATCCGTATAGGTGTTTGAGTGTTCGAAACGTAACGCGCGAGAAATTGTAAGTAAACGCCGTATTTACATATCTGCCACTGTGCAGGAGAATCCGTATAGGTGTTCGGATGTTCGAACCGTAACGCAGGAGAAATTGTAAGTGAACGCCGTATTTACATATCTGCCACTGTGCAGGAGAATCCGTATAGGTGTTCGAGTGTTCGAATCGTAAGGCGTGAGAAATTGTAAGTAAACACCGTATTCACATATCTGCCACTGTGCAGGAGAATCCGTATAGGTGTTCGAATGTTCGAACCGTAACGCGTGAGAAATTGTAAGTAAACGTCGTATTTACATGTCTGCCACTGTGCAGGAGAATCCGTATAGGTGTTCGAGTGTTCGAAACGTAACGCGCGAGAAATTGTAAGTAAACGTCGTATTTACATGTCTGCCACTGTGCAGGAGAATCCGTATAGGTGTTCGAGTGTTCGAAACGTAACGCGCGAGAAATTGTAAGTAAACGCCGTATTTACAAATCTGCCACTGTGCAGGAGAATCCGTATAGGTGTTCGAGTGTTCGAACCGTAAGGCGTGAGAAATTGTAAGTAAACGCCGTATTTACATATCTGCCACTGTGCTGGAGAATCCGTATAGGTGTTCGAGTGTTTGAAATGTAACGCACGAGAAATTGTAAGTGAACGCCGTATTTACAAATCTGCCACTGTGCAGGAGAATCCGTATAGGTGTTCGAGTGTTCGAAACGTAACGCGCGAGAAATTGTAAGTAAACGCCGTATTTACAAATCTGCCACTGTGCAGGAGAATCCGTATAGGTGTTCGAGTGTTCGAACCGTAAGGCGTGAGAAATTGTAAGTAAACGCCGTATTTACATATCTGCCACTGTGCTGGAGAATCCGTATAGGTGTTCGAGTGTTTGAAACGTAACGCGCGAGAAATTGTAATTGAACGCCGTATTTACAAATCTGCCACTGTGCAGGAGAATCCGTATAGGTGTTCGACTGTTCGAAACGTAACGCACGAGAAATTGTAAGTAGACGCCGTATTTACATATCTGCCACTGTGCAGGAGAATCCGTATAGGTGTTCGAATGTTCGAGCCGTAACGCAGGAGAAATTTTAAGTAAACGCCGTATTTACATATCTGCCACTCTGCAGGAGAATCCGTATAGGTGTTTGAGTGTTCGAACCGTAACGCGCGAGAAATTGTAAGTAAACGCCGTATTTACATATCTGCCACTGTGCAGGAGAATCCGTATAGGTGTTCGAGTGTTCGAAACGTAACGCGCGAGAAATTGTAAGTAAACGTCGTATTTACATTTCTGCCACGGTGCAGGAGAATCCGTATAGGTGTTTGAGTGTTCGAAACGTAACGCGCGAGAAATTGTAAGTAAACGCCGTATTTACATATCTGCCACTGTGCAGGAGAATCCGTGTAGGTGTTCGAATGTTCGAACCGTAACGCAGGAGAAATTGTAAGTGAACGCCGTATTTACATATCTGCCACTGTGCTGGAGAATCCGTATAGGTGTTCGAGTGTTTGAAACGTAACGCGCGAGAAATTGTAAGTAAACGCCGTATTTACATGTCTGCCACTGTGCAGGAGAATCCGTATAGGTGTTCGAGTGTTCGAAACGTAACGCGCGAGAAATTGTAAGTAAACGTCGTTTTTACATGTCTGCCACTGTCCAGGAGAATCCGTATAGGTGTTCGAGTGTTCGAACCGTAAGGCGTGAGAAATTGTAAGTAAACGCCGTATTTACATATCTGCCACTCTGCAGGAGAATCCGTATAGGTGTTTGAGTGTTCGAACCGTAACGCGCGAGAAATTGTAAGTAAACGCCGTATTTACATATCTGCCACTGTGCAGGAGAATCCGTATAGGTGTTCGAGTGTTCGAAACGTAACGCGCGAGAAATTGTAAGTAAACGTCGTATTTACATGTCTGCCACTGTGCAGGAGAATCCGTATAGGTGTTTGAGTGTTCGAACCGTAACGCGCGAGAAATTGTAAGTAAACGCCGTATTTACATATCTGCCACTGTGCAGGAGAATCCGTATAGGTGTTCGAGTGTTCGAAACGTAACGCGCGAGAAATTGTAAGTAAACGTCGCATTTACATTTCTGCCACTGTGCAGAAGAATCCGTATAGGTGTTCGAGTGTTCGAAACGTAACGCGCGAGAAATTGGAAGTAAACGCCGTATTTATATATCTGCCACTGTGCAGGAGAATCCGTATAGGTGTTCGAGTGTTCGAAACGTAACGCGTGAGAAATTGTAAGTAAACGCCGTATTTACATATCTGCCACTGTGCAGGAGAATCCGTATAGGTGTTCGAGTGTTCGAAACTAACGCGCGAGAAATTGTAAGTAAACGTCGTATTTACATGTCTGCCACTGTGCAGGAGAATCCGTATAGGTGTTCGAGTGTTCGAAACGTAACGCGCGAGAAATTGTAAGTAAACGTCGTATTTACATATCTGCCACTGTGCAGGAGAATCCGTATAGGTGTTCGAGTGTTCGAAACGTAACGCGCGGGAAATTGTAAGTAAACGCCGTATTTACAAATCTGCCACTGTGCAGGAGAATCCGTATAGGTGTTCGAGTGTTCGAACCGTAAGGCGTGAGAAATTGTAAGTAAACGCCGTATTTACATATCTGCCACTGTGCTGGAGAATCCGTATAGGTGTTCGAGTGTTTGAAACGTAACGCGCGAGAAATTGTAAGTGAACGCCGTATTTACAAATCTGCCACTGTGCAGGAGAATCCGTATAGGTGTTCGAGTGTTCGAACCGTAAGGCGTGAGAAATTGTAAGTAAACGCCGTATTTACATATCTACCACTGTGCTGGAGAATCCGTATAGGTGTTCGAGTGTTTGAAACGTAACGCGCGAGAAATTGTAAGTAAACGCCGTATTTACATGTCTGCCACTGTGCAGGAGAATCCGTATAGGTGTTCGAGTGTTCGAAACGTAACGCGCGAGAAATTGTAAGTAAACGTCGTATTTACATGTCTGCCACTGTGCAGGAGAATCCGTATAGGTGTTCGAGTGTTCGAAACGTAACGCACGAGAAATTGTAAGTAAACGCCGTATTTACATTTCTGCCACTGTGCAGGAGAATCCGTATAGGTGTTCGAATGTTCGAACCGTAACGCAGGAGAAATTGTAAGTAAACGCCGTATTTACATATCTGCCACTCTGCAGGAGAATCCGTATAGGTGTTTGAGTGTTCGAACCGTAACGCGCGAGAAATTGTAAGTAAACGCCGTATTTACATATCTGCCACTGTGCAGGAGAATCCGTCTAGGTGTTCGAGTGTTCGAAACGTAACGCGCGAGAAATTGTAAGTAAACGTCGTATTTACATTTCTGCCACTGTGCAGGAGAATCCGTATAGGTGTTCGAGTGTTCGAAACGTAACGCGCGAGAAATTGTAAGTAAACGCCGTATTTACATATCTGCCACTGTGCAGGAGAATCCGTATACGTGTTCGAATGTTCGAACCGTAACGCAGGAGAAATTGTAAGTGAACGCCGTATTTACATATCTGCCACTGTGCAGGAGAATCCGTATAGGTGTTCGAGTGTTCGAATCGTAAGGCGTGAGAAATTGTAAGTAAACGCCGTATTCACATATCTGCCACTGTGCAGGAGAATCCGTATAGGTGTTCGAATGTTCGAACCGTCACGCGGGAGAAATTGTAAGTAAACGCCGTATTTACATATCTGCCACTGTACAGGAGAATCCGTATAGGTGTTCGAGTGTTCGAAACGTAACGCGCGAGAAATTGTAAGTAAACGTCGTATTTACATGTCTGCCACTGTGCAGGAGAATCCGTATAGGTGTTCGAGTGTTCGAAACGTAACGCGCGAGAAATTGTAAGTAAACGTCGTATTTACATGTCTGCCACTGTGCAGGAGAATCCGTATAGGTGTTCGAATGTTCGAACCGTCACGCAGGAGAAATTGTAAGTGAACGCCGTATTTACATATCTGCCACTGTGCAGGAGAATCCGTATAGGTGTTCGAGTGTTCGAATCGTAACGCAGGAGAAATTGTAAGTGAACGCCGTATTTACATATCTGCCACTGTGCAGGAGAATCCGTATAGGTGTTCGAGTGTTCGAATCGTAAGGCGTGAGAAATTGTAAGTAAACGCCGTATTCACATATCTGCCACTGTGCAGGAGAATCCGTATAGGTGTTCGAATGTTCGAACCGTAACGCGGGAGAAATTGTAAGTAAACGCCGTATTTACATATCTGCCACTGTACAGGAGAATCCGTATAGGTGTTCGAGTGTTCGAAACGTTACGCGCGAGAAATTGTAAGTAAACGTCGTATTTACATGTCTGCCACTGTGCAGGAGAATTCGTATAGGTGTTCGAGTGTTCGAAACGTAACGCGCGAGAAATTGTAAGTAAACGCCGTATTTACATCTCTGCCACTGTGCAGGAGATGTTCGAGTGTTTGAAACGTAACGCGCGAGAAATTGTAAGTAAACGTCGTATTTACATGTCTGCCACTGTGCAGGAGAATCCGTATAGGTGTTCGAGTGTTCGAAACGTAACGCGCGAGAAATTGTAAGTAAACGTCGTATTTACATGTCTGCCACTGTGCAGGAGAATCCGTATAGGTGTTCGAGTGTTCGAAACGTAACGTGCGAGAAATTGTAAGTAAACGTCGTATTTACATGTCTGCCACTGTGCAGGAGAATCCGTATAGGTGTTCGAGTGTTCGAAACGTAACGCGCGAGAAATTGTAAGTAAACGCCGTATTTACAAATCTGCCATTGTGCAGGAGAATCCGTATAGGTGTTCGAGTGTTCGAAACGTAACGTGCGAGAAATTGTAAGTAAACGTCGTATTTACATGTCTGCCACTGTGCAGGAGAATCCGTATAGGTGTTCGAGTGTTCGAAACGTAACGCGCGAGAAATTGTAAGTAAACGCCGTATTTACAAATCTGCCACTGTGCAGGAGAATCCGTATAGGTGTTCGAGTGTTCGAACCGTAAGGCGTGAGAAATTGTAAGTAAACGCCGTATTTACATATCTGCCACTGTGCTGGAGAATCCGTATAGGTGTTCGAGTGTTGGAAACGTAACGAGCGAGAAATTGTAAGTAAACGCCGTATTTACATATCTGCCACTGTGTAGGAGAATCCGTATAGGTGTTCGAGTGTTCGAAACGTAACGCGCGAGAAATTGTAAGTAAACGTCGTATTTACATGTCTGCCACTGTGCAGGAGAATCCGTATAGGTGTTTGAGTGTTCGAACCGTAACGCGCGAGAAATTGTAAGTAAACGCCGTATTTACATATCTGCCACTGTGCAGGAGAATCCGTATAGGTGTTCGAGTGTTCGAAACGCAACGCGCGAGAAATTGTAAGTAAACGTCGTATTTACATTTCTGCCACTGTGCAGAAGAATCCGTATAGGTGTTCGAGTGTTCGAAACGTAACGCGCGAGAAATTGGAAGTAAACGCCGTATTTATATATCTGCCACTGTGCAGGAGAATCCGTATAGGTGTTCGAGTGTTCGAAACGTAACGCGTGAGAAATTGTAAGTAAACGCCGTATTTACATATCTGCCACTGTGCAGGAGAATCCGTATAGGTGTTCGAGTGTTCGAAACGTAACGCGCGAGAAATTGTAAGTAAACGTCGTATTTACATGTCTGCCACTGTGCAGGAGAATTCGTATAGGTGTTCGAGTGTTCGAAACGTAGCGCGCGAGAAATTGTAAGTAAACGCCGTATTTACATCTCTGCCACTGTGCAGGAGATGTTCGAGTGTTTGAAACGTAACGCGCGAGAAATTGTAAGTAAACGTCGTATTTACATGTCTGCCACTGTGCAGGAGAATCCGTATAGGTGTTCGAGTGTTCGAAACGTAACGCGCGAGAAATTGTAAGTAAACGTCGTATTTACATGTCTGCCACTGTGCAGGAGAATCCGTATAGGTGTTCGAGTGTTCGAAACGTAACGCGCGAGAAATTGTAAGTAAACGTCGTATTTACATGTCTGCCACTGTGCAGGAGAATCCGTATAGGTGTTCGAGTGTTCGAAACGTAACGCGCGAGAAATTGTAAGTAAACGCCGTATTTACAAATCTGCCATTGTGCAGGAGAATCCGTATAGGTGTTCGAGTGTTCGAAACGTAACGTGCGAGAAATTGTAAGTAAACGTCGTATTTACATGTCTGCCACTGTGCAGGAGAATCCGTATAGGTGTTCGAGTGTTTGAAACGTAACGCGCGAGAAATTGTAAGTAAACGCCGTATTTACAAATCTGCCACTGTGCAGGAGAATCCGTATAGGTGTTCGAGTGTTCGAACCGTAAGGCGTGAGAAATTGTAAGTAAACGCCGTATTTACATATCTGCCACTGTGCTGGAGAATCCGTATAGGTGTTCGAGTGTTGGAAACGTAACGCGCGAGAAATTGTAAGTAAACGCCGTATTTACATATCTGCCACTGTGCAGGAGAATCCGTATAGGTGTTCGAGTGTTCGAAACGTAACGCGCGAGAAATTGTAAGTAAACGTCGTATTTACATGTCTGCCACTGTGCAGGAGAATCCGTATAGGTGTTTGAGTGTTCGAACCGTAACGCGCGAGAAATTGTAAGTAAACGCCGTATTTACATATCTGCCACTGTGCAGGAGAATCCGTATAGGTGTTCGAGTGTTCGAAACGTAACGCGCGAGAAATTGTAAGTAAACGTCGTATTTACATTTCTGCCACTGTGCAGAAGAATCCGTATAGGTGTTCGAGTGTTCGAAACGTAACGCGCGAGAAATTGGAAGTAAACGCCGTATTTATATATCTGCCACTGTGCAGGAGAATCCGTATAGGTGTTCGAGTGTTCGAAACGTAACGCGTGAGAAATTGTAAGTAAACGCCGTATTTACATATCTGCCACTGTGCAGGAGAATCCGTATAGGTGTTCGAGTGTTCGAAACTAACGCGCGAGAAATTGTAAGTAAACGTCGTATTTACATGTCTGCCACTGTGCAGGAGAATCCGTATAGGTGTTCGAGTGTTCGAAACGTAACGCGCGAGAAATTGTAAGTAAACGTCGTATTTACATGTCTGCCACTGTGCAGGAGAATCCGTATAGGTGTTCGAGTGTTCGAAACGTAACGCGCGGGAAATTGTAAGTAAACGCCATATTTACAAATCTGCCACTGTGCAGGAGAATCCGTATAGGTGTTCGAGTGTTCGAACCGTAAGGCGTGAGAAATTGTAAGTAAACGCCGTATTTACATATCTGCCACTGTGCTGGAGAATCCGTATAGGTGTTCGAGTGTTTGAAACGTAACGCGCGAGAAATTGTAAGTGAACGCCGTATTTACAAATCTGCCACTGTGCAGGAGAATCCGTATAGGTGTTCGAGTGTTCGAACCGTAAGGCGTGAGAAATTGTAAGTAAACGCCGTATTTACATATCTGCCACTGTGCTGGAGAATCCGTATAGGTGTTCGAGTGTTTGAAACGTAACGCGCGAGAAATTGTAAGTAAACGCCGTATTTACATGTCTGCCACTGTGCAGGAGAATCCGTATAGGTGTTCGAGTGTTCGAAACGTAACGCGCGAGAAATTGTAAGTAAACGTCGTATTTACATGTCTGCCACTGTGCAGGAGAATCCGTATAGGTGTTCGAGTGTTCGAAACGTAACGCACGAGAAATTGTAAGTAAACGCCGTATTTACATTTCTGCCACTGTGCAGGAGAATCCGTATAGGTGTTCGAATGTTCGAACCGTAACGCAGGAGAAATTGTAAGTAAACGCCGTATTTACATATCTGCCACTCTGCAGGAGAATCCGTATAGGTGTTTGAGTGTTCGAACCGTAACGCGCGAGAAATTGTAAGTAAACGCCGTATTTACATATCTGCCACTGTGCAGGAGAATCCGTATAGGTGTTCGAGTGTTCGAAACGTAACGCGCGAGAAATTGTAAGTAAACGTCGTATTTACATTTCTGCCACTGTGCAGGAGAATCCGTATAGGTGTTCGAGTGTTCGAAACGTAACGCGCGAGAAATTGTAAGTAAACGCCGTATTTACATATCTGCCACTGTGCAGGAGAATCCGTATAGGTGTTCGAATGTTCGAACCGTAACGCAGGAGAAATTGTATGTGAACGCCGTATTTACATATCTGCCACTGTGCAGGAGAATCCGTATAGGTGTTCGAGTGTTCGAATCGTAAGGCGTGAGAAATTGTAAGTAAACGCCGTATTCACATATCTGCCACTGTGCAGGAGAATCCGTATAGGTGTTCGAATGTTCGAACCGTAACGCGGGAGAAATTGTAAGTAAACGCCGTATTTACATATCTGCCACTGTACAGGAGAATCCGTATAGGTGTTCGAGTGTTCGAAACGTAACGCGCGAGAAATTGTAAGTAAACGTCGTATTTACATGTCTGCCACTGTGCAGGAGAATCCGTATAGGTGTTCGAGTGTTCGAAACGTAACGCGCGAGAAATTGTAAGTAAACGTCGTATTTACATGTCTGCCACTGTGCAGGAGAATCCGTATAGGTGTTCGAGTGTTCGAAACGTAACGCGCGAGAAATTGTAAGTAAACGCCGTATTTACATCTCTGCCACTGTGCAGGAGAATCCGTATAGGTGTTCGAGTGTTCGAAATGTAACGCGCGAGAAATTGTAAGTAAACGTCGTATTTACATGTCTGCCACTGTGCAGGAGAATCCGTATAGGTGTTCGAGTGTTCGAAACGTAACGCGCGAGAAATTGTAAGTAAACGTCGTATTTACATGTCTGCCACTGTGCAGGAGAATCCGTATAGGTGTTCGAGTGTTCGAAACGTAACGCGCGAGAAATTGTAAGTAAACGTCGTATTTACATGTCTGCCACTGTGCAGGAGAATCCGTATAGGTGTTCGAGTGTTCGAAACGTAACGCGCGAGAAATTGTAAGTAAACGCCGTATTTACATATCTGCCACTGTGCAGGAGAATCCGTATAGGTGTTCGAGTGTTCGAAATGTAACGCGCGAGAAATTGTAAGTAAACGTCGTATTTACATGTCTGCCACTGTGCAGGAGAATCCGTATAGGTGTTCGAGTGTTCGAAACGTAACGCGCGAGAAATTGTAAGTAAACGTCGTATTTACATGTCTGCCACTGTGCAGGAGAATCCGTATAGGTGTTCGAGTGTTCGAAACGTAACGTGCGAGAAATTGTAAGTAAACGTCGTATTTACATGTCTGCCACTGTGCAGGAGAATCCGTATAGGTGTTCGAGTGTTCGAAACGTAACGCGCGAGAAATTGTAAGTAAACGCCGTATTTACAAATCTGCCACTGTGCAGGAGAATCCGTATAGGTGTTCGAGTGTTCGAAACGTAACGTGCGAGAAATTGTAAGTAAACGTCGTATTTACATGTCTGCCACTTTGCAGGAGAATCCGTATAGGTGTTCGAGTGTTCGAAACGTAACGCGCGAGAAATTGTAAGTAAACGCCGTATTTACAAATCTGCCACTGTGCAGGAGAATCCGTATAGGTGTTCGAGTGTTCGAACCGTAAGGCGTGAGAAATTGTAAGTAAACGCCGTATTTACATATCTGCCACTGTGCTGGAGAATCCGTATAGGTGTTCGAGTGTTGGAAACGTAACGCGCGAGAAATTGTAAGTAAACGCCGTATTTACATATCTGCCACTGTGCAGGAGAATCCGTATAGGTGTTCGAGTGTTCGAAACGTAACGCGCGAGAAATTGTAAGTAAACGTCGTATTTACATGTCTGCCACTGTGCAGGAGAATCCGTATAGGTGTTTGAGTGTTCGAACCGTAACGCGCGAGAAATTGTAAGTAAACGCCGTATTTACATATCTGCCACTGTGCAGGAGAATCCGTATAGGTGTTCGAGTGTTCGAAACGTAACGCGCGAGAAATTGTAAGTAAACGTCGTATTTACATTTCTGCCACTGTGCAGAAGAATCCGTATAGGTGTTCGAGTGTTCGAAACGTAACGCGCGAGAAATTGGAAGTAAACGCCGTATTTACATATCTGCCACTGTGCAGGAGAATCCGTATAGGTGTTCGAGTGTTCAAAACGTAACGCGTGAGAAATTGTAAGTAAACGCCGTATTTACATATCTGCCACAGTGCAGGAGAATCCGTATAGGTGTTCGAGTGTTCGAAACGTAACGCGCGAGAAATTGTAAGTAAACGTCGTATTTACATGTCTGCCACTGTGCAGGAGAATCCGTATAGGTGTTCGAGTGTTCGAAACGCAACGCGCGAGAAATTGTAAGTAAACGTCGTATTTACATGTCTGCCACTGTGCAGGAGAATCCGTATAGGTGTTCGAGTGTTCGAAACGTAACGCGCGAGAAATTGTAAGTAAACGCCGTATTTACAAATCTGCCACTGTGCAGGAGAATCCGTATAGGTGTTCGAGTGTTCGAACCGTAAGGCGTGAGAAATTGTAAGTAAACGCCGTATTTACATATCTGCCACTGTGCTGGAGAATCCGTATAGGTGTTCGAGTGTTTGAAACGTAACGCGCGAGAAATTGTAAGTGAACGCCGTATTTACAAATCTGCCACTGTGCAGGAGAATCCGTATAGGTGTTCGAGTGTTCGAACCGTAAGGCGTGAGAAATTGTAAGTAAACGCCGTATTTACATATCTGCCACTGTGCTGGAGAATCCGTATAGGTGTTCGAGTGTTGGAAACGTAACGAGCGAGAAATTGTAAGTAAACGCCGTATTTACATATCTGCAACTGTGCAGGAGAATCCATATTGGTGTTCGAGTGTTCGAAACGTAACGCGCGAGAAATTGTAAGTAAACGTCGTATTTACATGTCTGCCACTGTGCAGGAGAATCCGTATAGGTGTTGGAGTGTTCGAACCGTAACGCGCGAGAAATTGTAAGTAAACGCCGTATTTACATATCTGCCACTGTGCAGGAGAATCCGTATAGGTGTTCGAGTGTTCGAAACGTAACGCGCGAGAAATTGTAAGTAAACGTCGTATTTACATTTCTGCCACTGTGCAGAAGAATCCGTATAGGTGTTCGAGTGTTCGAAACGTAACGCGCGAGAAATTGGAAGTAAACGCCGTATTTACATATCTGCCACTGTGTAGGAGAATCCGTATAGGTGTTCGAGTGTTCGAAACGTAACGCGTGAGAAATTGTAAGTAAACGCCGTATTTAAATATCTGCCACTGTGCAGGAGAATCCGTATAGGTGTTCGAGTGTTCGAAACGTAACGCGCGAGAAATTGTAAGTAAACGTCGTATTTACATGTCTGCCACGGTGCAGGAGAATCCGTATAGGTGTTCGAGTGTTCGAAACGTAACGCGCGAGAAATTGTAAGTAAACGTCGTATTTACATGTCTGCCACTGTGCAGGAGAATCCGTATAGGTGTTCGAGTGTTCGAAACGTAACGCGCGAGAAATTGTAAGTAAACGCCGTATTTACAAATCTGCCACTGTGCAGGAGAATCCGTATAGGTGTTCGAGTGTTCGAACCGTAAGGCGTGAGAAATTGTAAGTAAACGCCGTATTTACATATCTGCCACTGTGCTGGAGAATCCGTATAGGTGTTCGAGTGTTTGAAACGTAACGCACGAGAAATTGTAAGTGAACGCCGTATTTACAAATCTGCCACTGGCCAGGAGAATCCGTATAGGTGTTCGAGTGTTCGAACCGTAAGGCGTGAGAAATTGTAAGTAAACGCCGTATTTACATATCTGCCACTGTGCTGGAGAATCCGTATAGGTGTTCGAGTGTTTGAAACGTAACGCGCGAGAAATTGTAAGTAAACGCCGTATTTACATGTCTGCCACTGTGCAGGAGAACCCGTATAGGTGTTCGAGTGTTCGAAACGTAACGCGCGAGAAATTGTAAGTAAACGTCGTATTTACATGTCTGCCACTGTGCAGGAGAATCCGTATAGGTGTTCGACTGTTCGAAACGTAACGCACGAGAAATTGTAAGTAAACGCCGTATTTACATATCTGCCACTGTGCAGGAGAATCTGTATAGGTGTTCGAATGTTCGAACCGTAACGCAGGAGAAATTGTAAGTAAACGCCGTATTTACATATCTGCCACTCTGCAGGAGAATCCGTATAGGTGTTTGATTGTTCGAACCGTAACGCGCGAGAAATTGTAAGTAAACGCCGTATTTACATATCTGCCACTGTGCAGGAGAATCCGTATAGGTGTTCGAGTGTTCGAAACGTAACGCGCGAGAAATTGTAAGTAAACGCCGTATTTACAAATCTGCCACTGTGCAGGAGAATCCGTATAGGTGTTCGAGTGTTCGAAACGTAACGTGCGAGAAATTGTAAGTAAACGTCGTATTTACATGTCTGCCACTTTGCAGGAGAATCCGTATAGGTGTTCGAGTGTTCGAAACGTAACGCGCGAGAAATTGTAAGTAAACGCCGTATTTACAAATCTGCCACTGTGCAGGAGAATCCGTATAGGTGTTCGAGTGTTCGAACCGTAAGGCGTGAGAAATTGTAAGTAAACGCCGTATTTACATATCTGCCACTGTGCTGGAGAATCCGTATAGGTGTTCGAGTGTTGGAAACGTAACGCGCGAGAAATTGTAAGTAAACGCCGTATTTACATATCTGCCACTGTGCAGGAGAATCCGTATAGGTGTTCGAGTGTTCGAAACGTAACGCGCGAGAAATTGTAAGTAAACGTCGTATTTACATGTCTGCCACTGTGCAGGAGAATCCGTATAGGTGTTTGAGTGTTCGAACCGTAACGCGCGAGAAATTGTAAGTAAACGCCGTATTTACATATCTGCCACTGTGCAGGAGAATCCGTATAGGTGTTCGAGTGTTCGAAACGTAACGCGCGAGAAATTGTAAGTAAACGTCGTATTTACATTTCTGCCACTGTGCAGAAGAATCCGTATAGGTGTTCGAGTGTTCGAAACGTAACGCGCGAGAAATTGGAAGTAAACGCCGTATTTACATATCTGCCACTGTGCAGGAGAATCCGTATAGGTGTTCGAGTGTTCAAAACGTAACGCGTGAGAAATTGTAAGTAAACGCCGTATTTACATATCTGCCACAGTGCAGGAGAATCCGTATAGGTGTTCGAGTGTTCGAAACGTAACGCGCGAGAAATTGTAAGTAAACGTCGTATTTACATGTCTGCCACTGTGCAGGAGAATCCGTATAGGTGTTCGAGTGTTCGAAACGCAACGCGCGAGAAATTGTAAGTAAACGTCGTATTTACATGTCTGCCACTGTGCAGGAGAATCCGTATAGGTGTTCGAGTGTTCGAAACGTAACGCGCGAGAAATTGTAAGTAAACGCCGTATTTACAAATCTGCCACTGTGCAGGAGAATCCGTATAGGTGTTCGAGTGTTCGAACCGTAAGGCGTGAGAAATTGTAAGTAAACGCCGTATTTACATATCTGCCACTGTGCTGGAGAATCCGTATAGGTGTTCGAGTGTTTGAAACGTAACGCGCGAGAAATTGTAAGTGAACGCCGTATTTACAAATCTACCACTGTGCAGGAGAATCCGTATAGGTGTTCGAGTGTTCGAACCGTAAGGCGTGACAAATTGTAAGTAAACGCCGTATTTACATATCTGCCACTGTGCTGGAGAATCCGTATAGGTGTTCGAGTGTTGGAAACGTAACGCGCGAGAAATTGTAAGTAAACGCCGTATTTACATATCTGCAACTGTGCAGGAGAATCCGTATTGGTGTTCGAGTGTTCGAAACGTAACGCGCGAGAAATTGTAAGTAAACGTCGTATTTACATGTCTGCCACTGTGCAGGAGAATCCGTATAGGTGTTGGAGTGTTCGAACCGTAACGCGCGAGAAATTGTAAGTAAACGCCGTATTTACATATCTGCCACTGTGCAGGAGAATCCGTATAGGTGTTCGAGTGTTCGAAACGTAACGCGCGAGAAATTGTAAGTAAACGCCGTATTTACAAATCTGCCACTGTGCAGGAGAATCCGTATAGGTGTTCGAGTGTTCGAACCGTAAGGCGTGAGAAATTGTAAGTAAACGCCGTATTTACATATCTGCCACTGTGCTGGAGAATCCGTATAGGTGTTCGAGTGTTTGAAACGTAACGCACGAGAAATTGTAAGTGAACGCCGTATTTACAAATCTGCCACTGGCCAGGAGAATCCGTATAGGTGTTCGAGTGTTCGAACCGTAAGGCGTGAGAAATTGTAAGTAAACGCCGTATTTACATATCTGCCACTGTGCTGGAGAATCCGTATAGGTGTTCGAGTGTTTGAAACGTAACGCGCGAGAAATTGTAAGTAAACGCCGTATTTACATGTCTGCCACTGTGCAGGAGAATCCGTATAGGTGTTCGAGTGTTCGAAACGTAACGCGCGAGAAATTGTAAGTAAACGTCGTATTTACATGTCTGCCACTGTGCAGGAGAATCCGTATAGGTGTTCGACTGTTCGAAACGTAACGCACGAGAAATTGTAAGTAAACGCCGTATTTACATATCTGCCACTGTGCAGGAGAATCCGTATAGGTGTTCGAATGTTCGAACCGTAACGCAGGAGAAATTGTAAGTAAACGCCGTATTTACATATCTGCCACTCTGCAGGAGAATCCGTATAGGTGTTTGATTGTTCGAACCGTAACGCGCGAGAAATTGTAAGTAAACGCCGTATTTACATATCTGCCACTGTGCAGGAGAATCCGTATAGGTGTTCGAGTGTTCGAAACGTAACGCGCGAGAAATTGTAAGTAAACGCCGTATTTACAAATCTGCCACTGTGCAGGAGAATCCGTATAGGTGTTCGAGTGTTCGAAACGTAACGTGCGAGAAATTGTAAGTAAACGTCGTATTTACATGTCTGCCACTTTGCAGGAGAATCCGTATAGGTGTTCGAGTGTTCGAAACGTAACGCGCGAGAAATTGTAAGTAAACGCCGTATTTACAAATCTGCCACTGTGCAGGAGAATCCGTATAGGTGTTCGAGTGTTCGAACCGTAAGGCGTGAGAAATTGTAAGTAAACGCCGTATTTACATATCTGCCACTGTGCTGGAGAATCCGTATAGGTGTTCGAGTGTTGGAAACGTAACGCGCGAGAAATTGTAAGTAAACGCCGTATTTACATATCTGCCACTGTGCAGGAGAATCTGTATAGGTGTTCGAGTGTTCGAAACGTAACGCGCGAGAAATTGTAAGTAAACGTCGTATTTACATGTCTGCCACTGTGCAGGAGAATCCGTATAGGTGTTTGAGTGTTCGAACCGTAACGCGCGAGAAATTGTAAGTAAACGCCGTATTTACATATCTGCCACTGTGCAGGAGAATCCGTATAGGTGTTCGAGTGTTCGAAACGTAACGCGCGAGAAATTGTAAGTAAACGTCGTATTTACATTTCTGCCACTGTGCAGAAGAATCCGTATAGGTGTTCGAGTGTTCGAAACGTAACGCGCGAGAAATTGGAAGTAAACGCCGTATTTACATATCTGCCACTGTGCAGGAGAATCCGTATAGGTGTTCGAGTGTTCAAAACGTAATGCGTGAGAAATTGTAAGTAAACGCCGTATTTACATATCTGCCACAGTGCAGGAGAATCCGTATAGGTGTTCGAGTGTTCGAAACGTAACGCGCGAGAAATTGTAAGTAAACGTCGTATTTACATGTCTGCCACTGTGCAGGAGAATCCGTATAGGTGTTCGAGTGTTCGAAACGCAACGCGCGAGAAATTGTAAGTAAACGTCGTATTTACATGTCTGCCACTGTGCAGGAGAATCCGTATAGGTGTTCGAGTGTTCGAAACGTAACGCGCGAGAAATTGTAAGTAAACGCCGTATTTACAACTCTGCCACTGTGCAGGAGAATCCGTATAGGTGTTCGAGTGTTCGAACCGTAAGGCGTGAGAAATTGTAAGTAAATGCCGTATTTACATATCTGCCACTGTGCTGGAGAATCCGTATAGGTGTTCGAGTGTTTGAAACGTAACGCGCGAGAAATTGTAAGTGAACGCCGTATTTACAAATCTGCCACTGTGCAGGAGAATCCGTATAGGTGTTCGAGTGTTCGAACCGTAAGGCGTGACAAATTGTAAGTAAACGCCGTATTTACATATCTGCCACTGTGCTGGAGAATCCGTATAGGTGTTCGAGTGTTCGAAACGTAACGCGCGAGAAATTGTAAGTAAACGCCGTATTTACATATCTGCAACTGTGCAGGAGAATCCGTATTGGTGTTCGAGTGTTCGAAACGTAACGCGCGAGAAATTGTAAGTAAACGTCGTATTTACATGTCTGCCACTGTGCAGGAGAATCCGTATAGGTGTTCGACTGTTCGAAACGTAACGCACGAGAAATTGTAAGTAAACGCCGTATTTACATATCTGCCACTGTGCAGGAGAATCCGTATAGGTGTTCGAATGTTCGAACCGTAACGCAGGAGAAATTGTAAGTAAACGCCGTATTTACATATCTGCCACTCTGCAGGAGAATCCGTATAGGTGTTCGAGTGTTCGAAACGTAACGCGCGAGAAATTGTAAGTAAACGCCGTATTTACATGTCTGCCACTGTGCAGGAGAATCCGTATAGGTGTTCGAGTGTTCGAAACGTAACGCGCGAGAAATTGTAAGTAAACGTCGTATTTACATGTCTGCCACTGTGCAGGAGAATCCGTATAGGTGTTCGAGTGTTCGAAACGTAACGCACGAGAAATTGTAAGTAAACGCCGTATTTACATATCTGCCACTGTGCAGGAGAATCCGTATAGGTGTTCGAATGTTCGAACCGTAACGCAGGAGAAATTGTAAGTAAACGCCGTATTTACATATCTGCCACTCTGCAGGAGAATCCGTATAGGTGTCTGAGTGTTCGAACCGTAACGCGCGAGAAATTGTAAGTAAACGCCGTATTTACATATCTGCCACTGTGCAGGAGAATCCGTATAGGTGTTCGAGTGTTCGAAACGTAACGCGCGAGAAATTGTAAGTAAACGTCGTATTTACATTTCTGCCACTGTGCAGGTGAATCCGTATAGGTGTTCGAGTGTTCGAAACGTAACGCGCGAGAAATTCTAAGTAAACGCCGTATTTACATATCTGCCACTGTGCAGGAGAATCCGTATAGGTGTTCGAATGTTCGAACCGTAACGCAGGAGAAATTGTAAGTGAACGCCGTATTTACATATCTGCCACTGTGCAGGAGAATCCGTATAGGTGTTCGAGTGTTCGAATCGTAAGGCGTGAGAAATTGTAAGTAAACGCCGTATTCACATATCTGCCACTGTGCAGGAGAATCCGTATAGGTGTTCGAATGTTCGAACCGTAACGCGGGAGAAATTGTAAGTAAACGCCGTATTTACATTTCTGCCACTGTACAGGAGAATCCGTATAGGTGTTCGAGTGTTCGAAACGTAACGCGCGAGAAATTGTAAGTAAACGTCGTATTTACATGTCTGCCACTGTGCAGGAGAATTCGTATAGGTGTTCGAGTGTTCGAAACGTAACGCGCGAGAAATTGTAAGTAAACGCCGTATTTACATCTCTGCCACTGTGCAGGAGATGTTCGAGTGTTTGAAACGTAACGCGCGAGAAATTGTAAGTAAACGTCGTATTTACATGTCTGCCACTGTGCAGGAGAATCCGTATAGGTGTTCGAGTGTTCGAAACGTAACGCGCGAGAAATTGTAAGTAAACGTCGTATTTACATGTCTGCCACTGTGCAGGAGAATCCGTATAGGTGTTCGAGTGTTCGAAACGTAACGTGCGAGAAATTGTAAGTAAACGTCGTATTTACATGTCTGCCACTGTGCAGGAGAATCCGTATAGGTGTTCGAGTGTTCGAAACGTAACGCGCGAGAAATTGTAAGTAAACGCCGTATTTACAAATCTGCCATTGTGCAGGAGAATCCGTATAGGTGTTCGAGTGTTCGAAACGTAACGTGCGAGAAATTGTAAGTAAACGTCGTATTTACATGTCTGCCACTGTGCAGGAGAATCCGTATAGGTGTTCGAGTGTTCGAAACGTAACGCGCGAGAAATTGTAAGTAAACGCCGTATTTACAAATCTGCCACTGTGCAGGAGAATCCGTATAGGTGTTCGAGTGTTCGAACCGTAAGGCGTGAGAAATTGTAAGTAAACGCCGTATTTACATATCTGCCACTATACTGGAGAATCCGTATAGGTGTTCGAGTGTTGGAAACGTAACGCGCGAGAAATTGTAAGTAAACGCCGTATTTACATATCTGCCACTGTGCAGGAGAATCCGTATAGGTGTTCGAGTGTTCGAAACGTAACGCGCGAGAAATTGTAAGTAAACGTCGTATTTACATGTCTGCCACTGTGCAGGAGAATCCGTATAGGTGTTTGAGTGTTCGAACCGTAACGCGCGAGAAATTGTAAGTAAACGCCGTATTTACATATCTGCCACTGTGCAGGAGAATCCGTATAGGTGTTCGAGTGTTCGAAACGTAACGCGCGAGAAATTGTAAGTAAACGTCGTATTTACATTTCTGCCACTGTGCAGAAGAATCCGTATAGGTGTTCGAGTGTTCGAAACGTAACGCGCGAGAAATTGGAAGTAAACGCCGTATTTATATATCTGCCACTGTGCAGGAGAATCCGTATAGGTGTTCGAGTGTTCGAAACGTAACGCGCGAGAAATTGTAAGTAAACGTCGTATTTACATGTCTGCCACTGTGCAGGAGAATCCGTATAGGTGTTCGAGTGTTCGAAACGTAACGCACGAGAAATTGTAAGTAAACGCCGTATTTACATATCTGCCACTGTGCAGGAGAATCCGTATAGGTGTTCGAATGTTCGAACCGTAACGCAGGAGAAATTGTAAGTAAACGCCGTATTTACATATCTGCCACTCTGCAGGAGAATCCGTATAGGTGTCTGAGTGTTCGAACCGTAACGCGCGAGAAATTGTAAGTAAACGCCGTATTTACATATCTGCCACTGTGCAGGAGAATCCGTATAGGTGTTCGAGTGTTCGAAACGTAACGCGCGAGAAATTGTAAGTAAACGTCGTATTTACATTTCTGCCACTGTGCAGGTGAATCCGTATAGGTGTTCGAGTGTTCGAAACGTAACGCGCGAGAAATTCTAAGTAAACGCCGTATTTACATATCTGCCACTGTGCAGGAGAATCCGTATAGGTGTTCGAATGTTCGAACCGTAACGCAGGAGAAATTGTAAGTGAACGCCGTATTTACATATCTGCCACTGTGCAGGAGAATCCGTATAGGTGTTCGAGTGTTCGAATCGTAAGGCGTGAGAAATTGTAAGTAAACGCCGTATTCACATATCTGCCACTGTGCAGGAGAATCCGTATAGGTGTTCGAATGTTCGAACCGTAACGCGGGAGAAATTGTAAGTAAACGCCGTATTTACATTTCTGCCACTGTACAGGAGAATCCGTATAGGTGTTCGAGTGTTCGAAACGTAACGCGCGAGAAATTGTAAGTAAACGTCGTATTTACATGTCTGCCACTGTGCAGGAGAATTCGTATAGGTGTTCGAGTGTTCGAAACGTAACGCGCGAGAAATTGTAAGTAAACGCCGTATTTACATCTCTGCCACTGTGCAGGAGATGTTCGAGTGTTTGAAACGTAACGCGCGAGAAATTGTAAGTAAACGTCGTATTTACATGTCTGCCACTGTGCAGGAGAATCCGTATAGGTGTTCGAGTGTTCGAAACGTAACGCGCGAGAAATTGTAAGTAAACGTCGTATTTACATGTCTGCCACTGTGCAGGAGAATCCGTATAGGTGTTCGAGTGTTCGAAACGTAACGTGCGAGAAATTGTAAGTAAACGTCGTATTTACATGTCTGCCACTGTGCAGGAGAATCCGTATAGGTGTTCGAGTGTTCGAAACGTAACGCGCGAGAAATTGTAAGTAAACGCCGTATTTACAAATCTGCCATTGTGCAGGAGAATCCGTATAGGTGTTCGAGTGTTCGAAACGTAACGTGCGAGAAATTGTAAGTAAACGTCGTATTTACATGTCTGCCACTGTGCAGGAGAATCCGTATAGGTGTTCGAGTGTTCGAAACGTAACGCGCGAGAAATTGTAAGTAAACGCCGTATTTACAAATCTGCCACTGTGCAGGAGAATCCGTATAGGTGTTCGAGTGTTCGAACCGTAAGGCGTGAGAAATTGTAAGTAAACGCCGTATTTACATATCTGCCACTATACTGGAGAATCCGTATAGGTGTTCGAGTGTTGGAAACGTAACGCGCGAGAAATTGTAAGTAAACGCCGTATTTACATATCTGCCACTGTGCAGGAGAATCCGTATAGGTGTTCGAGTGTTCGAAACGTAACGCGCGAGAAATTGTAAGTAAACGTCGTATTTACATGTCTGCCACTGTGCAGGAGAATCCGTATAGGTGTTTGAGTGTTCGAACCGTAACGCGCGAGAAATTGTAAGTAAACGCCGTATTTACATATCTGCCACTGTGCAGGAGAATCCGTATAGGTGTTCGAGTGTTCGAAACGTAACGCGCGAGAAATTGTAAGTAAACGTCGTATTTACATTTCTGCCACTGTGCAGAAGAATCCGTATAGGTGTTCGAGTGTTCGAAACGTAACGCGCGAGAAATTGGAAGTAAACGCCGTATTTATATATCTGCCACTGTGCAGGAGAATCCGTATAGGTGTTCGAGTGTTCGAAACGTAACGCGTGAGAAATTGTAAGTAAACGTCGTATTTACATGTCTGCCACTGTGCAGGAGAATCCGTATAGGTGTTCGAGTGTTCGAACCGTAAGGCGTGAGAAATTGTAAGTAAACGCCGTATTTACATATCTGCCACTGTGCTGGAGAATCCGTATAGGTGTTCGAGTGTTGGAAACGTAACGCGCGAGAAATTGTAAGTAAACGCCGTATTTACATGTCTGCCACTGTGCAGGAGAATCCGTATAGGTGTTCGAGTGTTCGAAACGTAACGCGCGAGAAATTGTAAGTAAACGTCGTATTTACATGTCTGCCACTGTGCAGGAGAATCCGTATAGGTGTTCGAGTGTTCGAAACGTAACGCACGAGAAATTGTAAGTAAACGCCGTATTTAAATTTCTGCCACTGTGCAGGAGAATCCGTATAGGTGTTCGAATGTTCGAACCGTAACGCAGGAGAAATTGTAAGTAAACGCCGTATTTACATATCTGCCACTCTGCAGGAGAATCCGTATAGGTGTTTGAGTGTTCGAACCGTAACGCGCGAGAAATTGTAAGTAAACGCCGTATTTACATATCTGCCACTGTGCAGGAGAATCCGTATAGGTGTTCGAGTGTTCGAAACGTAACGCGCGAGAAATTGTAAGTAAACGTCGTATTTACATTTCTGCCACTGTGCAGGAGAATCCGTATAGGTGTTCGAGTGTTCGAAACGTAACGCGCGAGAAATTGTAAGTAAACGCCGTATTTACATATCTGCCACTGTGCAGGAGAATCCGTATAGGTGTTCGAATGTTCGAACCGTAACGCAGGAGAAATTGTAAGTGAACGCCGTATTTACATATCTGCCACTGTGCAGGAGAATCCGTATAGGTGTTCGAGTGTTCGAATCGTAAGGCGTGAGAAATTGTAAGTAAACGCCGTATTCACATATCTGCCACTATGCAGGAGAATCCGTATAGGTGTTCGAATGTTCGAACCGTAACGCGGGAGAAATTGTAAGTAAACGCCGTATTTACATATCTGCCACTGTACAGGAGAATCCGTATAGGTGTTCGAGTGTTCGAAACGTAACGCGCGAGAAATTGTAAGTAAACGTCGTATTTACATGTCTGCCACTGTGCAGGAGAATCCGTATAGGTGTTCGAGTGTTCGAAACGTAACGCGCGAGAAATTGTAAGTAAACGTCGTATTTACATGTCTGCCACTGTGCAGGAGAATCCGTATAGGTGTTCGAGTGTTCGAAACGTAACGCGCGAGAAATTGTAAGTAAACGCCGTATTTACATATCTGCCACTGTGCAGGAGAATCCGTATAGGTGTTCGAGTGTTCGAAATGTAACGCGCGAGAAATTGTAAGTAAACGTCGTATTTACATGTCTGCCACTGTGCAGGAGAATCCGTATAGGTGTTCGAGTGTTCGAAACGTAACGCGCGAGAAATTGTAAGTAAACGTCGTATTTACATGTCTGCCACTGTGCAGGAGAATCCGTATAGGTGTTCGAGTGTTCGAAACGTAACGCGCGAGAAATTGTAAGTAAACGTCGTATTTACATGTCTGCCACTGTGCAGGAGAATCCGTATAGGTGTTCGAGTGTTCGAAACGTAACGCGCGAGAAATTGTAAGTAAACGCCGTATTTACATATCTGCCACTGTGCAGGAGAATCCGTATAGGTGTTCTAGTGTTCGAAATGTAACGCGCGAGAAATTGTAAGTAAACGTCGTATTTACATGTCTGCCACTGTGCAGGAGAATCCGTATAGGTGTTCTAGTGTTCGAAACGTAACGCGCGAGAAATTGTAAGTAAACGTCGTATTTACATGTCTGCCACTGTGCAGGAGAATCCGTATAGGTGTTCGAGTGTTCGAAACGTAACGTGCGAGAAATTGTAAGTAAACATCGTATTTACATGTCTGCCACTGTGCAGGAGAATCCGTATAGGTGTTCGAGTGTTCCAAACGTAACGCGCGAGAAATTGTAAGTAAACGCCGTATTTACAAATCTGCCACTGTGCAGGAGAATCCGTATAGGTGTTCGAGTGTTCGAAACGTAACGTGCGAGAAATTGTAAGTAAACGTCGTATTTACATGTCTGCCACTTTGCAGGAGAATCCGTATAGGTGTTCGAGTGTTCGAAACGTAACGCGCGAGAAATTGTAAGTAAACGCCGTATTTACAAATCTGCCACTGTGCAGGAGAATCCGTATAGGTGTTCGAGTGTTCGAACCGTAAGGCGTGAGAAATTGTAAGTAAACGCCGTATTTACATATCTGCCACTGTGCTGGAGAATCCGTATAGGTGTTCGAGTGTTGGAAACGTAACGCGCGAGAAATTGTAAGTAAACGCCGTATTTACATATCTGCCACTGTGCAGGAGAATCCGTATAGGTGTTCGAGTGTTCGAAACGTAACGCGCGAGAAATTGTAAGTAAACGTCGTATTTACATGTCTGCCACTGTGCAGGAGAATCCGTATAGGTGTTTGAGTGTTCGAACCGTAACGCGCGAGAAATTGTAAGTAATCGCCGTATTTACATATCTGCCACTGTGCAGGAGAATCCGTATAGGTGTTCGAGTGTTCGAAACGTAACGCGCGAGAAATTGTAAGTAAACGTCGTATTTACATTTCTGCCACTGTGCAGAAGAATCCGTATAGGTGTTCGAGTGTTCGAAACGTAACGCGCGAGAAATTGGAAGTAAACGCCGTATTTACATATCTGCCACTGTGCAGGAGAATCCGTATAGGTGTTCGAGTGTTCAAAACGTAACACGTGAGAAATTGTAAGTAAACGCCGTATTTACATATCTGCCACTGTGTAGGAGAATCCGTATAGGTGTTCGAGTGTTCGAAACGTAACGCGCGAGAAATTGTAAGTAAACGTCGTATTTACATGTCTGCCACTGTGCAGGAGAATCCGTATAGGTGTTCGAGTGTTCGAAACGCAACGCGCGAGAAATTGTAAGTAAACGTCGTATTTACATGTCTGCCACTGTGCAGGAGAATCCTTATAGGTGTTCGAGTGTTCGAAACGTAACGCGCGAGAAATTGTAAGTAAACGCCGTATTTACAATTCTGCCACTGTGCAGGAGAATCCGTATAGGTGTTCGAGTGTTCGAACCGTAAGGCGTGAGAAATTGTAAGTAAACGCCGTATTTACATATCTGCCACTGTGCTGGAGAATCCGTATAGGTGTTCGAGTGTTTGAAACGTAACGCGCGAGAAATTGTAAGTGAACGCCGTATTTACAAATCTGCCACTGTGCAGGAGAATCCGTATAGGTGTTCGAGTGTTCGAACCGTAAGGCGTGAGAAATTGTAAGTAAACGCCGTATTTACATATCTGCCACTGTGCTGGAGAATCCGTATAGGTGTTCGAGTGTTGGAAACGTAACGCGCGAGAAATTGTAAGTAAACGCCGTATTTACATGTCTGCCACTGTGCAGGAGAATCCGTATAGGTGTTCGAGTGTTCGAAACGTAACGCGCGAGAAATTGTAAGTAAACGTCGTATTTACATGTCTGCCACTGTGCAGGAGAATCCGTATAGGTGTTCGAGTGTTCGAAACGTAACGCGCGAGAAATTGTAAGTAAACGCCGTATTTACATATCTGCCACTGTGCAGGAGAATCCGTATAGGTGTTCGAGTGTTCGAAATGTAACGCGCGAGAAATTGTAAGTAAACGTCGTATTTACATGTCTGCCACTGTGCAGGAGAATCCGTATAGGTGTTCGAGTGTTCGAAACGTAACGCGCGAGAAATTGTAAGTAAACGTCGTATTTACATGTCTGCCACTGTGCAGGAGAATCCGTATAGGTGTTCGAGTGTTCGAAACGTAACGCGCAAGAAATTGTAAGTAAACGTCGTATTTACATGTCTGCCACTGTGCAGGAGAATCCGTATAGGTGTTCGAGTGTTCGAAACGTAACACGCGAGAAATTGTAAGTAAACGCCGTATTTACATATCTGCCACTGTGCAGGAGAATCCGTATAGGTGTTCTAGTGTTCGAAATGTAACGCGCGAGAAATTGTAAGTAAACGTCGTATTTACATGTCTGCCACTGTGCAGGAGAATCCGTATAGGTGTTCGAGTGTTCGAAACGTAACGCGCGAGAAATTGTAAGTAAACGTCGTATTTACATGTCTGCCACTGTGCAGGAGAATCCGTATAGGTGTTCGAGTGTTCGAAACGTAACGTGCGAGAAATTGTAAGTAAACATCGTATTTACATGTCTGCCACTGTGCAGGAGAATCCGTATAGGTGTTCGAGTGTTCGAAACGTAACGCGCGAGAAATTGTAAGTAAACGCCGTATTTACAAATCTGCCACTGTGCAGGAGAATCCGTATAGGTGTTCGAGTGTTCGAAACGTAACGCGCGAGAAATTGTAAGTAAACGTCGTATTTACATTTCTGCCACTGTGCAGAAGAATCCGTATAGGTGTTCGAGTGTTCGAAACGTAACGCGCGAGAAATTGGAAGTAAACGCCGTATTTACATTTCTGCCACTGTGCAGGAGAATCCGTATAGGTGTTCGAGTGTTCAAAACGTAACACGTGAGAAATTGTAAGTAAACGCCGTATTTACATATCTGCCACTGTGCAGGAGAATCCGTATAGGTGTTCGAGTGTTCGAAACGTAACGCGCGAGAAATTGTAAGTAAACGTCGTATTTACATGTCTGCCACTGTGCAGGAGAATCCGTATAGGTGTTCGAGTGTTCGAAACGCAACGCGCGAGAAATTGTAAGTAAACGTCGTATTTACACGTCTGCCACTGTGCAGGAGAATCCTTATAGGTGTTCGAGTGTTCGAAACGTAACGCGCGAGAAATTGTAAGTAAACGCCGTATTTACAATTCTGCCACTGTGCAGGAGAATCCGTATAGGTGTTCGAGTGTTCGAACCGTAAGGCGTGAGAAATTGTAAGTAAACGCCGTATTTACATATCTGCCACTGTGCTGGAGAATCCGTATAGGTGTTCGAGTGTTTGAAACGTAACGCGCGAGAAATTGTAAGTGAACGCCGTATTTACAAATCTGCCACTGTGCAGGAGAATCCGTATAGGTGTTCGAGTGTTCGAACCGTAAGGCGTGAGAAATTGTAAGTAAACGCCGTATTTACATATCTGCCACTGTGCTGGAGAATCCGTATAGGTGTTCGAGTGTTGGAAACGTAACGCGCGAGAAATTGTAAGTAAACGCCGTATTTACATGTCTGCCACTGTGCAGGAGAATCCGTATAGGTGTTCGAGTGTTCGAAACGTAACGCGCGAGAAATTGTAAGTAAACGTCGTATTTACATGTCTGCCACTGTGCAGGAGAATCCGTATAGGTGTTCGAGTGTTCGAAACGTAACGCGCGAGAAATTGTAAGTAAACGCCGTATTTACATATCTGCCACTGTGCAGGAGAATCCGTATAGGTGTTCGAGTGTTCGAAATGTAACGCGCGAGAAATTGTAAGTAAACGTCGTATTTACATGTCTGCCACTGTGCAGGAGAATCCGTATAGGTGTTCGAGTGTTCGAAACGTAACGCGCGAGAAATTGTAAGTAAACGTCGTATTTACATGTCTGCCACTGTGCAGGAGAATCCGTATAGGTGTTCGAGTGTTCGAAACGTAACGCGCGAGAAATTGTAAGTAAACGTCGTATTTACATGTCTGCCACTGTGCAGGAGAATCCGTATAGGTGTTCGAGTGTTCGAAACGTAACGCGCGAGAAATTGTAAGTAAACGCCGTATTTACATATCTGCCACTGTGCAGGAGAATCCGTATAGGTGTTCTAGTGTTCGAAATGTAACGCGCGAGAAATTGTAAGTAAACGTCGTATTTACATGTCTGCCACTGTGCAGGAGAATCCGTATAGGTGTTCGAGTGTTCGAAACGTAACGCGCGAGAAATTGTAAGTAAACGTCGTATTTACATGTCTGCCACTGTGCAGGAGAATCCGTATAGGTGTTCGAGTGTTCGAAACGTAACGTGCGAGAAATTGTAAGTAAACATCGTATTTACATGTCTGCCACTGTGCAGGAGAATCCGTATAGGTGTTCGAGTGTTCGAAACGTAACGCGCGAGAAATTGTAAGTAAACGCCGTATTTACAAATCTGCCACTGTGCAGGAGAATCCGTATAGGTGTTCGAGTGTTCGAAACGTAACGTGCGAGAAATTGTAAGTAAACGTCGTATTTACATGTCTGCCACTTTGCAGGAGAATCCGTATAGGTGTTCGAGTGTTCGAAACGTAACGCGCGAGAAATTGTAAGTAAACGCCGTATTTACAAATCTGCCACTGTGCAGGAGAATCCGTATAGGTGTTCGAGTGTTCGAACCGTAAGGCGTGAGAAATTGTAAGTAAACGCCGTATTTACATATCTGCCACTGTGCTGGAGAATCCGTATAGGTGTTCGAGTGTTGGAAACGTAACGCGCGAGAAATTGTAAGTAAACGCCGTATTTACATATCTGCCACTGTGCAGGAGAATCCGTATAGGTGTTCGAGTGTTCGAAACGTAACGCGCGAGAAATTGTAAGTAAACGTCGTATTTACATGTCTGCCACTGTGCAGGAGAATCCGTATAGGTGTTTGAGTGTTCGAACCGTAACGCGCGAGAAATTGTAAGTAATCGCCGTATTTACATATCTGCCACTGTGCAGGAGAATCCGTATAGGTGTTCGAGTGTTCGAAACGTAACGCGCGAGAAATTGTAAGTAAACGTCGTATTTACATTTCTGCCACTGTGCAGAAGAATCCGTATAGGTGTTCGAGTGTTCGAAACGTAACGCGCGAGAAATTGGAAGTAAACGCCGTATTTACATATCTGCCACTGTGCAGGAGAATCCGTATAGGTGTTCGAGTGTTCAAAACGTAACACGTGAGAAATTGTAAGTAAACGCCGTATTTACATATCTGCCACTGTGCAGGAGAATCCGTATAGGTGTTCGAGTGTTCGAAACGTAACGCGCGAGAAATTGTAAGTAAACGTCGTATTTACATGTCTGCCACTGTGCAGGAGAATCCGTATAGGTGTTCGAGTGTTCGAAACGCAACGCGCGAGAAATTGTAAGTAAACGTCGTATTTACATGTCTGCCACTGTGCAGGAGAATCCTTATAGGTGTTCGAGTGTTCGAAACGTAACGCGCGAGAAATTGTAAGTAAACGCCGTATTTACAATTCTGCCACTGTGCAGGAGAATCCGTATAGGTGTTCGAGTGTTCGAACCGTAAGGCGTGAGAAATTGTAAGTAAACGCCGTATTTACATATCTGCCACTGTGCTGGAGAATCCGTATAGGTGTTCGAGTGTTTGAAACGTAACGCGCGAGAAATTGTAAGTGAACGCCGTATTTACAAATCTGCCACTGTGCAGGAGAATCCGTATAGGTGTTCGAGTGTTCGAACCGTAAGGCGTGAGAAATTGTAAGTAAACGCCGTATTTACATATCTGCCACTGTGCTGGAGAATCCGTATAGGTGTTCGAGTGTTGGAAACGTAACGCGCGAGAAATTGTAAGTAAACGCCGTATTTACATATCTGCCACTGTGCAGGAGAATCCGTATAGGTGTTCGAGTGTTCGAAACGTAACGCGCGAGAAATTGTAAGTAAACGTCGTATTTACATGTCTGCCACTGTGCAGGAGAATCCGTATAGGTGTTTGAGTGTTCGAACCGTAACGCGCGAGAAATTGTAAGTAATCGCCGTATTTACATATCTGCCACTGTGCAGGAGAATCCGTATAGGTGTTCGAGTGTTCGAAACGTAACGCGCGAGAAATTGTAAGTAAACGTCGTATTTACATTTCTGCCACTGTGCAGAAGAATCCGTATAGGTGTTCGAGTGTTCGAAACGTAACGCGCGAGAAATTGGAAGTAAACGCCGTATTTACATATCTGCCACTGTGCAGGAGAATCCGTATAGGTGTTCGAGTGTTCAAAACGTAACACGTGAGAAATTGTAAGTAAACGCCGTATTTACATATCTGCCACTGTGCAGGAGAATCCGTATAGGTGTTCGAGTGTTCGAAACGTAACGCGCGAGAAATTGTAAGTAAACGTCGTATTTACATGTCTGCCACTGTGCAGGAGAATCCGTATAGGTGTTCGAGTGTTCGAAACGCAACGCGCGAGAAATTGTAAGTAAACGTCGTATTTACATGTCTGCCACTGTGCAGGAGAATCCTTATAGGTGTTCGAGTGTTCGAAACGTAACGCGCGAGAAATTGTAAGTAAACGCCGTATTTACAATTCTGCCACTGTGCAGGAGAATCCGTATAGGTGTTCGAGTGTTCGAACCGTAAGGCGTGAGAAATTGTAAGTAAACGCCGTATTTACATATCTGCCACTGTGCTGGAGAATCCGTATAGGTGTTCGAGTGTTTGAAACGTAACGCGCGAGAAATTGTAAGTGAACGCCGTATTTACAAATCTGCCACTGTGCAGGAGAATCCGTATAGGTGTTCGAGTGTTCGAACCGTAAGGCGTGAGAAATTGTAAGTAAACGCCGTATTTACATATCTGCCACTGTGCTGGAGAATCCGTATAGGTGTTCGAGTGTTGGAAACGTAACGCGCGAGAAATTGTAAGTAAACGCCGTATTTACATATCTGCCACTGTGCAGGAGAATCCGTATAGGTGTTCGAGTGTTCGAAACGTAACGCGCGAGAAATTGTAAGTAAACGTCGTATTTACATGTCTGCCACTGTGCAGGAGAATCCGTATAGGTGTTGGAGTGTTCGAACCGTAACGCGCGAGAAATTGTAAGTAAACGCCGTATTTACATATCTGCCACTGTGCAGGAGAATCCGTATAGGTGTTCGAGTGTTCGAAACGTAACGCGCGAGAAATTGTAAGTAAACGTCGTATTTACATTTCTGCCACTGTGCAGAAGAATCCGTATAGGTGTTCGAGTGTTCGAAACGTAACGCGCGAGAAATTGGAAGTAAACGCCGTATTTACATATCTGCCACTGTGCAGGAGAATCCGTATAGGTGTTCGAGTGTTCGAAACGTAACGCGTGAGAAATTGTAAGTAAACGCCGTATTTACATATCTGCCACTGTGCAGGAGAATCCGTATAGGTGTTCGAGTGTTCGAAACGTAACGCGCGAGAAATTGTAAGTAAACGTCGTATTTACATGTCTGCCACGGTGCAGGAGAATCCGTATAGGTGTTCGAGTGTTCGAAACGTAACGCGCGAGAAATTGTAAGTAAACGTCGTATTTACATGTCTGCCACTGTGCAGGAGAATCCGTATAGGTGTTCGAGTGTTCGAAACGTAACGCGCGAGAAATTGTAAGTAAACGCCGTATTTACAAATCTGCCACTGTGCAGGAGAATCCGTATAGGTGTTCGAGTGTTCGAACCGTAAGGCGTGAGAAATTGTAAGTAAACGCCGTATTTACATATCTGCCACTGTGCTGGAGAATCCGTATAGGTGTTCGAGTGTTTGAAACGTAACGC
The DNA here is from genome assembly GCF_055761805.1 of Camellia sinensis. Lineage (NCBI taxonomy): Eukaryota > Viridiplantae > Streptophyta > Magnoliopsida > Ericales > Theaceae > Camellia > Camellia sinensis. The sequence goes on along the minus strand of NW_028128989.1, from coordinate 5,643,635 downwards.
ACGAGAAATTGTAAGTGAACGCCGTATTTACAAATCTGCCACTGTGCAAGAGAATCCGTATAGGTGTTCGAGTGTTCGAACCGTAAGGCGTGAGAAATTGTAAGTAAACGCCGTATTTACATATCTGCCACTGTGCTGGAGAATCCGTATAGGTGTTCGAGTGTTTGAAACGTAACGCGCGAGAAATTGTAAGTAAACGCCGTATTTACATGTCTGCCACTGTGCAGGAGAATCCGTATAGGTGTTCGAGTGTTCGAAACGTAACGCGCGAGAAATTGTAAGTAAACGTCGTATTTACTTGTCTGCCACTGTGCAGGAGAATCCGTATAGGTGTTCGACTGTTCGAAACGTAACGCACGAGAAATTGTAAGTAAACGCCGTATTTACATATCTGCCACTGTGCAGGAGAATCCGTATAGGTGTTCGAATGTTCGAACCGTAACGCAGTAGAAATTGTAAGTAAACGCCGTATTTACATATCTGCCACTCTGCAGGAGAATCCGTATAGGTGTTTGAGTGTTCGAACCGTAACGCGCGAGAAATTGTAAGTAAACGCCGTATTTACATATCTGCCACTGTGTAGGAGAATCCGTATAGGTGTTCGAGTGTTCGAAACGTAACGCGCGAGAAATTGTAAGTAAACGTCGTATTTACATTTCTGCCACTGTGCAGGAGAATCCGTATAGGTGTTCGAGTGTTCGAAACGTAACGCGCGAGAAATTGTAAGTAAACGCCGTATTTACATATCTGCCACTGTGCAGGAGAATCCGTATAGGTGTTCGAATGTTCGAACCGTAACGCAGGAGAAATTGTAAGTGAACGCCGTATTTACATATCTGCCACTGTGCTGGAGAATCCGTATAGGTGTTCGAGTGTTTGAAACGTAACGCGCGAGAAATTGTAAGTGAACGCCGTATTTACAAATCTGCCACTGTGCAGGAGAATCCGTATAGGTGTTCGAGTGTTCGAACCGTAAGGCGTGAGAAATTGTAAGTAAACGCCGTATTTACATATCTGCCACTGTGCTGGAGAATCCGTATAGGTGTTCGAGTGTTGGAAACGTAACGCGCGAGAAATTGTAAGTAAACGCCGTATTTACATATCTGCCACTGTGCAGGAGAATCCGTATAGGTGTTCGAGTGTTCGAAACGTAACGCGCGAGAAATTGTAAGTAAACGTCGTATTTACATGTCTGCCACTGTGCAGGAGAATCCGTATAGGTGTTGGAGTGTTCGAACCGTAACGCGCGAGAAATTGTAAGTAAACGCCGTATTTACATATCTGCCACTGTGCAGGAGAATCCGTATAGGTGTTCGAGTGTTCGAAACGTAACGCGCGAGAAATTGTAAGTAAACGTCCTATTTACATTTCTGCCACTGTGCAGAAGAATCCGTATAGGTGTTCGAGTGTTCGAAACGTAACGCGCGAGAAATTGGAAGTAAACGCCGTATTTACATATCTGCCACTGTGCAGGAGAATCCGTATAGGTGTTCGAGTGTTCGAAACGTAACGCGTGAGAAATTGTAAGTAAACGCCGTATTTACATATCTGCCACTGTGCAGGAGAATCCGTATAGGTGTTCGAGTGTTCGAAACGTAACGCGCGAGAAATTGTAAGTAAACGTCGTATTTACATGTCTGCCACGGTGCAGGAGAATCCGTATAGGTGTTCGAGTGTTCGAAACGTAACGCGCGAGAAATTGTAAGTAAACGTCGTATTTACATGTCTGCCACTGTGCAGGAGAATCCGTATAGGTGTTCGAGTGTTCGAAACGTAACGCGCGAGAAATTGTAAGTAAACGCCGTATTTACAAATCTGCCACTGTGCAGGAGAATCCGTATAGGTGTTCGAGTGTTCGAACCGTAAGGCGTGAGAAATTGTAAGTAAACGCCGTATTTACATATCTGCCACTGTGCTGGAGAATCCGTATAGGTGTTCGAGTGTTTGAAACGTAACGCACGAGAAATTGTAAGTGAACGCCGTATTTACAAATCTGCCACTGTGCAAGAGAATCCGTATAGGTGTTCGAGTGTTCGAACCGTAAGGCGTGAGAAATTGTAAGTAAACGCCGTATTTACATATCTGCCACTGTGCTGGAGAATCCGTATAGGTGTTCGAGTGTTTGAAACGTAACGCGCGAGAAATTGTAAGTAAACGCCGTATTTACATGTCTGCCACTGTGCAGGAGAATCCGTATAGGTGTTCGAGTGTTCGAAACGTAACGCGCGAGAAATTGTAAGTAAACGTCGTATTTACTTGTCTGCCACTGTGCAGGAGAATCCGTATAGGTGTTCGACTGTTCGAAACGTAACGCACGAGAAATTGTAAGTAAACGCCGTATTTACATATCTGCCACTGTGCAGGAGAATCCGTATAGGTGTTCGAATGTTCGAACCGTAACGCAGTAGAAATTGTAAGTAAACGCCGTATTTACATATCTGCCACTCTGCAGGAGAATCCGTATAGGTGTTTGAGTGTTCGAACCGTAACGCGCGAGAAATTGTAAGTAAACGCCGTATTTACATATCTGCCACTGTGTAGGAGAATCCGTATAGGTGTTCGAGTGTTCGAAACGTAACGCGCGAGAAATTGTAAGTAAACGTCGTATTTACATTTCTGCCACTGTGCAGGAGAATCCGTATAGGTGTTCGAGTGTTCGAAACGTAACGCGCGAGAAATTGTAAGTAAACGCCGTATTTACATATCTGCCACTGTGCAGGAGAATCCGTATAGGTGTTCGAATGTTCGAACCGTAACGCAGGAGAAATTGTAAGTGAACGCCGTATTTACATATCTGCCACTGTGCAGGAGAATCCGTATAGGTGTTCGAGTGTTCGAATCGTAAGGCGTGAGAAATTGTAAGTAAACGCCGTATTCACATATCTGCCACTGTGCAGGAGAATCCGTATAGGTGTTCGAATGTTCGAACCGTAACGCGGGAGAAATTGTAAGTAAACGCCGTATTTACATATCTGCCACTGTACAGGAGAATCCGTATAGGTGTTCGAGTGTTCGAAACGTAACGCGCGAGAAATTGTAAGTAAACGTCGTATTTACATGTCTGCCACTGTGCAGGAGAATTCGTATAGGTGTTCGAGTGTTCGAAACGTAACGCACGAGAAATTGTAAGTAAACGTCGTATTTACATGTCTGCCACTGTGCAGGAGAATCCGTATAGGTGTTCGAGTGTTCGAAACGTAACGCGCGAGAAATTGTAAGGAAACGCCGTATTTACAAATCTGCCACTGTGCAGGAGAATCCGTATAGGTGTTCGAGTGTTCGAACCGTAAGGCGTGAGAAATTGTAAGTAAACGCCGTATTTACATATCTGCCACTGTGCTGGAGAATCCGTATAGGTGTTCGAGTGTTTGAAACGTAACGCACGAGAAATTGTAAGTGAACGCCGTATTTACAAATCTGCCACTGTCCAGGAGAATCCGTATAGGTGTTCGAGTGTTCGAACCGTAAGGCGTGAGAAATTGTAAGTAAACGCCGTATTTACATATCTGCCACTGTGCTGGAGAATCCGTATAGGTGTTCGAGTGTTTGAAACGTAACGCGCGAGAAATTGTAAGTAAACGCCGTATTTACATGTCTGCCACTGTGCAGGAGAATCCGTATAGATGTTCGAGTGTTCGAAACGTAACGCGCGAGAAATTGTAAGTAAACGTCGTATTTACATGTCTGCCACTGTGCAGGAGAATCCGTATAGGTGTTCGACTGTTCGAAACGTAACGCACGAGAAATTGTAAGTAAACGCCGTATTTACATATCTGCCACTGTGCAGGAGAATCCGTATAGGTGTTCGAATGTTCGAACCGTAACGCAGGAGAAATTGTAAGTAAACGCCGTATTTACATATCTACCACTCTGCAGGAGAATCCGTATAGGTGTTTGATTGTTCGAACCGTAACGCGCGAGAAATTGTAAGTAAACGCCGTATTTACATATCTGCCACTGTGCAGGAGAATCCGTATAGGTGTTCGAGTGTTCGAAACGTAACGCGCGAGAAATTGTAAGTAAACGCCGTATTTACAAATCTGCCACTGTGCAGGAGAATCCGTATAGGTGTTCGAGTGTTCGAACCGTAAGGCGTGAGAAATTGTAAGTAAACGCCGTATTTACATATCTGCCACTGTGCTGGAGAATCCGTATAGGTGTTCGAGTGTTTGAAACGTAACGCACGAGAAATTGTAAGTGAACGCCGTATTTACAAATCTGCCACTGTGCAGGAGAATCCGTATAGGTGTTCGAGTGTTCGAACCGTAAGGCGTGAGAAATTGTAAGTAAACGCCGTATTTACATATCTGCCACTGTGCTGGAGAATCCGTATAGGTGTTCGAGTGTTTGAAACGTAACGCGCGAGAAATTGTAAGTAAACGTCGTATTTACATGTCTGCCACTGTGCAGGAGAATCCGTATAGGTGTTCGAGTGTTCGAAACGTAACGCGCGAGAAATTGTAAGTAAACGTCGTATTTACATGTCTGCCACTGTGCAGGAGAATCCGTATAGGTGTTCGACTGTTCGAAACGTAACGCACGAGAAATTGTAAGTAAACGCCGTATTTACATATCTGCCACTGTGCAGGAGAATCCGTATAGGTGTTCGAATGTTCGAACCGTAACGCAGGAGAAATTGTAAGTAAACGCCGTATTTACATATCTGCCACTCTGCAGGAGAATCCGTATAGGTGTCTGAGTGTTCGAACCGTAACGCGCGAGAAATTGTAAGTAAACGCCGTATTTACATATCTGCCACTGTGCAGGAGAATCCGTATAGGTGTTCGAGTGTTCGAAACGTAACGCGCGAGAAATTGTAAGTAAACGTCGTATTTACATTTCTGCCACTGTGCAGGAGAATCCGTATAGGTGTTCGAGTGTTCGAAACGTAACGCGCGAGAAATTGTAAGTAAACGCCGTATTTACATATCTGCCACTATGCAGGAGAATCCGTATAGGTGTTCGAATGTTCGAACCGTAACGCAGGAGAAATTGTAAGTGAACGCCGTATTTACATATCTGCCACTGTGCAGGAGAATCCGTATAGGTGTTCGAGTGTTCGAATCGTAAGGCGTGAGAAATTGTAAGTAAACGCCGTATTCACATATCTGCCACTGTGCAGGAGAATCCGTATAGGTGTTCGAATGTTCGAACCGTAACGCGGGAGAAATTGTAAGTAAACGCCGTATTTACATTTCTGCCACTGTACAGGAGAATCCGTATAGGTGTTCGAGTGTTCGAAACGTAACGCGCGAGAAATTGTAAGTAAACGTCGTATTTACATGTCTGCCACTGTGCAGGAGAATTCGTATAGGTGTTCGAGTGTTCGAAACGTAACGCGCGAGAAATTGTAAGTAAACGCCGTATTTACATCTCTGCCACTGTGCAGGAGATGTTCGAGTGTTTGAAACGTAACGCGCGAGAAATTGTAAGTAAACGTCGTATTTACATGTCTGCCACTGTGCAGGAGAATCCGTATAGGTGTTCGAGTGTTCGAAACGTAACGCGCGAGAAATTGTAAGTAAACGTCGTATTTACATGTCTGCCACTGTGCAGGAGAATCCGTATAGGTGTTCGAGTGTTCGAAACGTAACGTGCGAGAAATTGTAAGTAAACGTCGTATTTACATGTCTGCCACTGTGCAGGAGAATCCGTATAGGTGTTCGAGTGTTCGAAACGTAACGCGCGAGAAATTGTAAGTAAACGCCGTATTTACAAATCTGCCATTGTGCAGGAGAATCCGTATAGGTGTTCGAGTGTTCGAAACGTAACGTGCGAGAAATTGTAAGTAAACGTCGTATTTACATGTCTGCCACTGTGCAGGAGAATCCGTATAGGTGTTCGAGTGTTCGAAACGTAACGCGCGAGAAATTGTAAGTAAACGCCGTATTTACAAATCTGCCACTGTGCAGGAGAATCCGTATAGGTGTTCGAGTGTTCGAACCGTAAGGCGTGAGAAATTGTAAGTAAACGCCGTATTTACATATCTGCCACTGTACTGGAGAATCCGTATAGGTGTTCGAGTGTTGGAAACGTAACGCGCGAGAAATTGTAAGTGAACGCCGTATTTACATATCTGCCACTGTGCAGGAGAATCCGTATAGGTGTTCGAGTGTTCGAAACGTAACGCGCGAGAAATTGTAAGTAAACGTCGTATTTACATGTCTGCCACTGTGCAGGAGAATCCGTATAGGTGTTTGAGTGTTCGAACCGTAACGCGCGAGAAATTGTAAGTAAACGCCGTATTTACATATCTGCCACTGTGCAGGAGAATCCGTATAGGTGTTCGAGTGTTCGAAACGTAACGCGCGAGAAATTGTAAGTAAACGTCGTATTTACATTTCTGCCACTGTGCAGAAGAATCCGTATAGGTGTTCGAGTGTTCGAAACGTAACGCGCGAGAAATTGGAAGTAAACGCCGTATTTATATATCTGCCACTGTGCAGGAGAATCCGTATAGGTGTTCGAGTGTTCGAAACGTAACGCGTGAGAAATTGTAAGTAAACGTCGTATTTACATGTCTGCCACTGTGCAGGAGAATCCGTATAGGTGTTCGAGTGTTCGAACCGTAAGGCGTGAGAAATTGTAAGTAAACGCCGTATTTACATATCTGCCACTGTGCTGGAGAATCCGTATAGGTGTTCGAGTGTTTGAAACGTAACGCGCGAGAAATTGTAAGTAAACGCCGTATTTACATGTCTGCCACTGTGCAGGAGAATCCGTATAGGTGTTCGAGTGTTCGAAACGTAACGCGCGAGAAATTGTAAGTAAACGTCGTATTTACATGTCTGCCACTGTGCAGGAGAATCCGTATAGGTGTTCGAGTGTTCGAAACGTAACGCACGAGAAATTGTAAGTAAACGCCGTATTTACATTTCTGCCACTGTGCAGGAGAATCCGTATAGGTGTTCGAATGTTCGAACCGTAACGCAGGAGAAATTGTAAGTAAACGCCGTATTTACATATCTGCCACTCTGCAGGAGAATCCGTATAGGTGTTTGAGTGTTCGAACCGTAACGCGCGAGAAATTGTAAGTAAACGCCGTATTTACATATCTGCCACTGTGCAGGAGAATCCGTATAGGTGTTCGAGTGTTCGAAACGTAACGCGCGAGAAATTGTAAGTAAACGTCGTATTTACATTTCTGCCACTGTGCAGGAGAATCCGTATAGGTGTTCGAGTGTTCGAAACGTAACGCGCGAGAAATTGTAAGTAAACGCCGTATTTACATATCTGCCACTGTGCAGGAGAATCCGTATAGGTGTTCGAATGTTCGAACCGTAACGCAGGAGAAATTGTAAGTGAACGCCGTATTTACATATCTGCCACTGTGCAGGAGAATCCGTATAGGTGTTCGAGTGTTCGAATCGTAAGGCGTGAGAAATTGTAAGTAAACGCCGTATTCACATATCTGCCACTGTGCAGGAGAATCCGTATAGGTGTTCGAATGTTCGAACCGTAACGCGGGAGAAATTGTAAGTAAACGCCGTATTTACATATCTGCCACTGTACAGGAGAATCCGTATAGGTGTTCGAGTGTTCGAAACGTAACGCGCGAGAAATTGTAAGTAAACGTCGTATTTACATGTCTGCCACTGTGCAGGAGAATCCGTATAGGTGTTCGAGTGTTCGAAACGTAACGCGCGAGAAATTGTAAGTAAACGTCGTATTTACATGTCTGCCACTGTGCAGGAGAATCCGTATAGGTGTTCGAGTGTTCGAAACGTAACGCGCGAGAAATTGTAAGTAAACGCCGTATTTACATATCTGCCACTGTGCAGGAGAATCCGTATAGGTGTTCGAGTGTTCGAAATGTAACGCGCGAGAAATTGTAAGTAAACGTCGTATTTACATGTCTGCCACTGTGCAGGAGAATCCGTATAGGTGTTCGAGTGTTCGAAACGTAACGCGCGAGAAATTGTAAGTAAACGTCGTATTTACATGTCTGCCACTGTGCAGGAGAATCCGTATAGGTGTTCGAGTGTTCGAAACGTAACGCGCGAGAAATTGTAAGTAAACGTCGTATTTACATGTCTGCCACTGTGCAGGAGAATCCGTATAGGTGTTCGAGTGTTCGAAACGTAACGCGCGAGAAATTGTAAGTAAACGCCGTATTTACATATCTGCCACTGTGCAGGAGAATCCGTATAGGTGTTCTAGTGTTCGAAATGTAACGCGCGAGAAATTGTAAGTAAACGTCGTATTTACATGTCTGCCACTGTGCAGGAGAATCCGTATAGGTGTTCGAGTGTTCGAAACGTAACGCGCGAGAAATTGTAAGTAAACGTCGTATTTACATGTCTGCCACTGTGCAGGAGAATCCGTATAGGTGTTCGAGTGTTCGAAACGTAACGTGCGAGAAATTGTAAGTAAACATCGTATTTACATGTCTGCCACTGTGCAGGAGAATCCGTATAGGTGTTCGAGTGTTCGAAACGTAACGCGCGAGAAATTGTAAGTAAACGCCGTATTTACAAATCTACCACTGTGCAGGAGAATCCGTATAGGTGTTCGAGTGTTCGAAACGTAACGTGCGAGAAATTGTAAGTAAACGTCGTATTTACATGTCTGCCACTTTGCAGGAGAATCCGTATAGGTGTTCGAGTGTTCGAAACGTAACGCGCGAGAAATTGTAAGTAAACGCCGTATTTACAAATCTGCCACTGTGCAGGAGAATCCGTATAGGTGTTCGAGTGTTCGAACCGTAAGGCGTGAGAAATTGTAAGTAAACGCCGTATTTACATATCTGCCACTGTGCTGGAGAATCCGTATAGGTGTTCGAGTGTTGGAAACGTAACGCGCGAGAAATTGTAAGTAAACGCCGTATTTACATATCTGCCACTGTGCAGGAGAATCCGTATAGGTGTTCGAGTGTTCGAAACGTAACGCGCGAGAAATTGTAAGTAAACGTCGTATTTACATGTCTGCCACTGTGCAGGAGAATCCGTATAGGTGTTTGAGTGTTCGAACCGTAACGCGCGAGAAATTGTAAGTAATCGCCGTATTTACATATCTGCCACTGTGCAGGAGAATCCGTATAGGTGTTCGGGTGTTCGAAACGTAACGCGCGAGAAATTGTAAGTAAACGTCGTATTTACATTTCTGCCACTGTGCAGAAGAATCCGTATAGGTGTTCGAGTGTTCGAAACGTAACGCGCGAGAAATTGGAAGTAAACGCCGTATTTACATATCTGCCACTGTGCAGGAGAATCCGTATAGGTGTTCGAGTGTTCAAAACGTAACACGTGAGAAATTGTAAGTAAACGCCGTATTTACATATCTGCCACTGTGCAGGAGAATCCGTAAAGGTGTTCGAGTGTTCGAAACGTAACGCGCGAGAAATTGTAAGTAAACGTCGTATTTACATGTCTGCCACTGTGCAGGAGAATCCGTATAGGTGTTCGAGTGTTCGAAACGCAACGCGCGAGAAATTGTAAGTAAACGTCGTATTTACATGTCTGCCACTGTGCAGGAGAATCCTTATAGGTGTTCGAGTGTTCGAAACGTAACGCGCGAGAAATTGTAAGTAAACGCCGTATTTACAATTCTGCCACTGTGCAGGAGAATCCGTATAGGTGTTCGAGTGTTCGAACCGTAAGGCGTGAGAAATTGTAAGTAAACGCCGTATTTACATATCTGCCACTGTGCTGGAGAATCCGTATAGGTGTTCGAGTGTTTGAAACGTAACGCGCGAGAAATTGTAAGTGAACGCCGTATTTACAAATCTGCCACTGTGCAGGAGAATCCGTATAGGTGTTCGAGTGTTCGAACCGTAAGGCGTGAGAAATTGTAAGTAAACGCCGTATTTACATATCTGCCACTGTGCTGGAGAATCCGTATAGGTGTTCGAGTGTTGGAAACGTAACGCGCGAGAAATTGTAAGTAAACGCCGTATTTACATATCTGCCACTGTGCAGGAGAATCCGTATAGGTGTTCGAGTGTTCGAAACGTAACGCGCGAGAAATTGTAAGTAAACGTCGTATTTACATGTCTGCCACTGTGCAGGAGAATCCGTATAGGTGTTGGAGTGTTCGAACCGTAACGCGCGAGAAATTGTAAGTAAACGCCGTATTTACATATCTGCCACTGTGCAGGAGAATCCGTATAGGTGTTCGAGTGTTCGAAACGTAACGCGCGAGAAATTGTAAGTAAACGTCGTATTTACATTTCTGCCACTGTGCAGAAGAATCCGTATAGGTGTTCGAGTGTTCGAAACGTAACGCGCGAGAAATTGTAAGTAAACGTCGTATTTACATGTCTGCCACTGTGCAGGAGAATCCGTATAGGTGTTCGAGTGTTCGAAACGTAACGTGCGAGAAATTGTAAGTAAACATCGTATTTACATGTCTGCCACTGTGCAGGAGAATCCGTATAGGTGTTCGAGTGTTCGAAACGTAACGCGCGAGAAATTGTAAGTAAACGCCGTATTTACAAATCTACCACTGTGCAGGAGAATCCGTATAGGTGTTCGAGTGTTCGAAACGTAACGTGCGAGAAATTGTAAGTAAACGTCGTATTTACATGTCTGCCACTTTGCAGGAGAATCCGTATAGGTGTTCGAGTGTTCGAAACGTAACGCGCGAGAAATTGTAAGTAAACGCCGTATTTACAAATCTGCCACTGTGCAGGAGAATCCGTATAGGTGTTCGAGTGTTCGAACCGTAAGGCGTGAGAAATTGTAAGTAAACGCCGTATTTACATATCTGCCACTGTGCTGGAGAATCCGTATAGGTGTTCGAGTGTTGGAAACGTAACGCGCGAGAAATTGTAAGTAAACGCCGTATTTACATATCTGCCACTGTGCAGGAGAATCCGTATAGGTGTTCGAGTGTTCGAAACGTAACGCGCGAGAAATTGTAAGTAAACGTCGTATTTACATGTCTGCCACTGTGCAGGAGAATCCGTATAGGTGTTTGAGTGTTCGAACCGTAACGCGCGAGAAATTGTAAGTAATCGCCGTATTTACATATCTGCCACTGTGCAGGAGAATCCGTATAGGTGTTCGGGTGTTCGAAACGTAACGCGCGAGAAATTGTAAGTAAACGTCGTATTTACATTTCTGCCACTGTGCAGAAGAATCCGTATAGGTGTTCGAGTGTTCGAAACGTAACGCGCGAGAAATTGGAAGTAAACGCCGTATTTACATATCTGCCACTGTGCAGGAGAATCCGTATAGGTGTTCGAGTGTTCAAAACGTAACACGTGAGAAATTGTAAGTAAACGCCGTATTTACATATCTGCCACTGTGCAGGAGAATCCGTAAAGGTGTTCGAGTGTTCGAAACGTAACGCGCGAGAAATTGTAAGTAAACGTCGTATTTACATGTCTGCCACTGTGCAGGAGAATCCGTATAGGTGTTCGAGTGTTCGAAACGCAACGCGCGAGAAATTGTAAGTAAACGTCGTATTTACATGTCTGCCACTGTGCAGGAGAATCCTTATAGGTGTTCGAGTGTTCGAAACGTAACGCGCGAGAAATTGTAAGTAAACGCCGTATTTACAATTCTGCCACTGTGCAGGAGAATCCGTATAGGTGTTCGAGTGTTCGAACCGTAAGGCGTGAGAAATTGTAAGTAAACGCCGTATTTACATATCTGCCACTGTGCTGGAGAATCCGTATAGGTGTTCGAGTGTTTGAAACGTAACGCGCGAGAAATTGTAAGTGAACGCCGTATTTACAAATCTGCCACTGTGCAGGAGAATCCGTATAGGTGTTCGAGTGTTCGAACCGTAAGGCGTGAGAAATTGTAAGTAAACGCCGTATTTACATATCTGCCACTGTGCTGGAGAATCCGTATAGGTGTTCGAGTGTTGGAAACGTAACGCGCGAGAAATTGTAAGTAAACGCCGTATTTACATATCTGCCACTGTGCAGGAGAATCCGTATAGGTGTTCGAGTGTTCGAAACGTAACGCGCGAGAAATTGTAAGTAAACGTCGTATTTACATGTCTGCCACTGTGCAGGAGAATCCGTATAGGTGTTGGAGTGTTCGAACCGTAACGCGCGAGAAATTGTAAGTAAACGCCGTATTTACATATCTGCCACTGTGCAGGAGAATCCGTATAGGTGTTCGAGTGTTCGAAACGTAACGCGCGAGAAATTGTAAGTAAACGTCGTATTTACATTTCTGCCACTGTGCAGAAGAATCCGTATAGGTGTTCGAGTGTTCGAAACGTAACGCGCGAGAAATTGGAAGTAAACGCCGTATTTACGTATCTGCCACTGTGCAGGAGAATCCGTATAGGTGTTCGAGTGTTCGAAACGTAACGCGTGAGAAATTGTAAGTAAACGCCGTATTTACATATCTGCCACTGTGCAGGAGAATCCGTATAGGTGTTCGAGTGTTCGAAACGTAACGCGCGAGAAATTGTAAGTAAACGTCGTATTTACATGTCTGCCACGGTGCAGGAGAATCCGTATAGGTGTTCGAGTGTTCGAAACGTAACGCGCGAGAAATTGTAAGTAAACGTCGTATTTACATGTCTGCCACTGTGCAGGAGAATCCGTATAGGTGTTCGAGTGTTCGAAACGTAACGCGCGAGAAATTGTAAGTAAACGCCGTATTTACAAATCTGCCACTGTGCAGGAGAATCCGTATAGGTGTTCGAGTGTTCGAACCGTAAGGCGTGAGAAATTGTAAGTAAACGCCGTATTTACATATCTGCCACTGTGCTGGAGAATCCGTATAGGTGTTCGAGTGTTCGAATCGTAAGGCGTGAGAAATTGTAAGTAAACGCCGTATTCACATATCTGCCACTGTGCAGGAGAATCCGTATAGGTGTTCGAATGTTCGAACCGTAACGCGGGAGAAATTGTAAGTAAACGCCGTATTTACATATCTGCCACTGTACAGGAGAATCCGTATAGGTGTTCGAGTGTTCGAAACGTAACGCGCGAGAAATTGTAAGTAAACGTCGTATTTACATGTCTGCCACTGTGCAGGAGAATTCGTATAGGTGTTCGAGTGTTCGAAACGTAACGCGCGAGAAATTGTAAGTAAACGCCGTATTTACATCTCTGCCACTGTGCAGGAGATGTTCGAGTGTTTGAAACGTAACGCGCGGGAAATTGTAAGTAAACGTCGTATTTACATGTCTGCCACTGTGCAGGAGAATCCGTATAGGTGTTCGAGTGTTCGAAACGTAACGCGCGAGAAATTGTAAGTAAACGCCGTATTTACAAATCTGCCACTGTGCAGGAGAATCCGTATAGGTGTTCGAGTGTTCGAACCGTAAGGCGTGAGAAATTGTAAGTAAACGCCGTATTTACATATCTGCCACTGTGCTGGAGAATCCGTATAGGTGTTCGAGTGTTTGAAACGTAACGCACGAGAAATTGTAAGTGAACGCCGTATTTACAAATCTGCCACTGTGCAAGAGAATCCGTATAGGTGTTCGAGTGTTCGAACCGTAAGGCGTGAGAAATTGTAAGTAAACGCCGTATTTACATATCTGCCACTGTGCTGGAGAATCCGTATAGGTGTTCGAGTGTTTGAAACGTAACGCGCGAGAAATTGTAAGTAAACGCCGTATTTACATGTCTGCCACTGTGCAGGAGAATCCGTATAGGTGTTCGAGTGTTCGAAACGTAACGCGCGAGAAATTGTAAGTAAACGTCGTATTTACTTGTCTGCCACTGTGCAGGAGAATCCGTATAGGTGTTCGACTGTTCGAAACGTAACGCACGAGAAATTGTAAGTAAACGCCGTATTTACATATCTGCCACTGTGCAGGAGAATCCGTATAGGTGTTCGAATGTTCGAACCGTAACGCAGGAGAAATTGTAAGTAAACGCCGTATTTACATATCTGCCACTCTGCAGGAGAATCCGTATAGGTGTTTGAGTGTTCGAACCGTAACGCGCGAGAAATTGTAAGTAAACGCCGTATTTACATATCTGCCACTGTGCAGGAGAATCCGTATAGGTGTTCGAGTGTTCGAAACGTAACGCGCGAGAAATTGTAAGTAAACGCCGTATTTACATATCTGCCACTGTGCAGGAGAATCCGTAAAGGTGTTCGAGTGTTCGAAACGTAACGCGCGAGAAATTGTAAGTAAACGTCGTATTTACATGTCTGCCACTGTGCAGGAGAATCCGTATAGGTGTTCGAGTGTTCGAAACGCAACGCGCGAGAAATTGTAAGTAAACGTCGTATTTACATGTCTGCCACTGTGCAGGAGAATCCTTATAGGTGTTCGAGTGTTCGAAACGTAACGCGCGAGAAATTGTAAGTAAACGCCGTATTTACAATTCTGCCACTGTGCAGGAGAATCCGTATAGGTGTTCGAGTGTTCGAACCGTAAGGCGTGAGAAATTGTAAGTAAACGCCGTATTTACATATCTGCCACTGTGCTGGAGAATCCGTATAGGTGTTCGAGTGTTTGAAACGTAACGCGCGAGAAATTGTAAGTGAACGCCGTATTTACAAATCTGCCACTGTGCAGGAGAATCCGTATAGGTGTTCGAGTGTTCGAACCGTAAGGCGTGAGAAATTGTAAGTAAACGCCGTATTTACATATCTGCCACTGTGCTGGAGAATCCGTATAGGTGTTCGAGTGTTGGAAACGTAACGCGCGAGAAATTGTAAGTAAACGCCGTATTTACATATCTGCCACTGTGCAGGAGAATCCGTATAGGTGTTCGAGTGTTCGAAACGTAACGCGCGAGAAATTGTAAGTAAACGTCGTATTTACATGTCTGCCACTGTGCAGGAGAATCCGTATAGGTGTTGGAGTGTTCGAACCGTAACGCGCGAGAAATTGTAAGTAAACGCCGTATTTACATATCTGCCACTGTGCAGGAGAATCCGTATAGGTGTTCGAGTGTTCGAAACGTAACGCGCGAGAAATTGTAAGTAAACGTCGTATTTACATTTCTGCCACTGTGCAGAAGAATCCGTATAGGTGTTCGAGTGTTCGAAACGTAACGCGCGAGAAATTGGAAGTAAACGCCGTATTTACGTATCTGCCACTGTGCAGGAGAATCCGTATAGGTGTTCGAGTGTTCGAAACGTAACGCGTGAGAAATTGTAAGTAAACGCCGTATTTACATATCTGCCACTGTGCAGGAGAATCCGTATAGGTGTTCGAGTGTTCGAAACGTAACGCGCGAGAAATTGTAAGTAAACGTCGTATTTACATGTCTGCCACGGTGCAGGAGAATCCGTATAGGTGTTCGAGTGTTCGAAACGTAACGCGCGAGAAATTGTAAGTAAACGTCGTATTTACATGTCTGCCACTGTGCAGGAGAATCCGTATAGGTGTTCGAGTGTTCGAAACGTAACGCGCGAGAAATTGTAAGTAAACGCCGTATTTACAAATCTTCCACTGTGCAGGAGAATCCGTATAGGTGTTCGAGTGTTCGAACCGTAAGGCGTGAGAAATTGTAAGTAAACGCCGTATTTACATATCTGCCACTGTGCTGGAGAATCCGTATAGGTGTTCGAGTGTTCGAATCGTAAGGCGTGAGAAATTGTAAGTAAACGCCGTATTCACATATCTGCCACTGTGCAGGAGAATCCGTATAGGTGTTCGAATGTTCGAACCGTAACGCGGGAGAAATTGTAAGTAAACGCCGTATTTACATATCTGCCACTGTACAGGAGAATCCGTATAGGTGTTCGAGTGTTCGAAACGTAACGCGCGAGAAATTGTAAGTAAACGTCGTATTTACATGTCTGCCACTGTGCAGGAGAATTCGTATAGGTGTTCGAGTGTTCGAAACGTAACGCGCGAGAAATTGTAAGTAAACGCCGTATTTACATCTCTGCCACTGTGCAGGAGATGTTCGAGTGTTTGAAACGTAACGCGCGGGAAATTGTAAGTAAACGTCGTATTTACATGTCTGCCACTGTGCAGGAGAATCCGTATAGGTGTTCGAGTGTTCGAAACGTAACGCGCGAGAAATTGTAAGTAAACGCCGTATTTACAAATCTGCCACTGTGCAGGAGAATCCGTATAGGTGTTCGAGTGTTCGAACCGTAAGGCGTGAGAAATTGTAAGTAAACGCCGTATTTACATATCTGCCACTGTGCTGGAGAATCCGTATAGGTGTTCGAGTGTTTGAAACGTAACGCACGAGAAATTGTAAGTGAACGCCGTATTTACAAATCTGCCACTGTGCAAGAGAATCCGTATAGGTGTTCGAGTGTTCGAACCGTAAGGCGTGAGAAATTGTAAGTAAACGCCGTATTTACATATCTGCCACTGTGCTGGAGAATCCGTATAGGTGTTCGAGTGTTTGAAACGTAACGCGCGAGAAATTGTAAGTAAACGCCGTATTTACATGTCTGCCACTGTGCAGGAGAATCCGTATAGGTGTTCGAGTGTTCGAAACGTAACGCGCGAGAAATTGTAAGTAAACGTCGTATTTACTTGTCTGCCACTGTGCAGGAGAATCCGTATAGGTGTTCGACTGTTCGAAACGTAACGCACGAGAAATTGTAAGTAAACGCCGTATTTACATATCTGCCACTGTGCAGGAGAATCCGTATAGGTGTTCGAATGTTCGAACCGTAACGCAGGAGAAATTGTAAGTAAACGCCGTATTTACATATCTGCCACTCTGCAGGAGAATCCGTATAGGTGTTTGAGTGTTCGAACCGTAACGCGCGAGAAATTGTAAGTAAACGCCGTATTTACATATCTGCCACTGTGCAGGAGAATCCGTATAGGTGTTCGAGTGTTCGAAACGTAACGCGCGAGAAATTGTAAGTAAACGTCGTATTTACATTTCTGCCACTGTGCAGGAGAATCCGTATAGGTGTTCGAGTGTTCGAAACGTAACGCGCGAGAAATTGTAAGTAAACGCCGTATTTACATATCTGCCACTGTGCAGGAGAATCCGTATAGGTGTTCGAATGTTCGAACCGTAACGCAGGAGAAATTGTAAGTGAACGCCGTATTTACATATCTGCCACTGTGCAGGAGAATCCGTATAGGTGTTCGAGTGTTCGAATCGTAAGGCGTGAGAAATTGTAAGTAAACGCCGTATTCACATATCTGCCACTGTGCAGGAGAATCCGTATAGGTGTTCGAATGTTCGAACCGTAACGCGGGAGAAATTGTAAGTAAACGCCGTATTTACATATCTGCCACTGTACAGGAGAATCCGTATAGGTGTTCGAGTGTTCGAAACGTAACGCGCGAGAAATTGTAAGTAAACGTCGTATTTACATGTCTGCCACTGTGCAGGAGAATTCGTATAGGTGTTCGAGTGTTCGAAACGTAACGCGCGAGAAATTGTAAGTAAACGCCGTATTTACATCTCTGCCACTGTGCAGGAGATGTTCGAGTGTTTGAAACGTAACGCGCGGGAAATTGTAAGTAAACGTCGTATTTACATGTCTGCCACTGTGCAGGAGAATCCGTATAGGTGTTCGAGTGTTCGAAACGTAACGCGCGAGAAATTGTAAGTAAACGTCGTATTTACATGTCTGCCACTGTGTAGGAGAATCCGTATAGGTGTTCGAGTGTTCGAAACGTAACGTGCGAGAAATTGTAAGTAAACGTCGTATTTACATGTCTGCCACTGTGCAAGAGAATCCGTATAGGTGTTCGAGTGTTCGAAACGTAACGCGCGAGAAATTGTAAGTAAACGCCGTATTTACAAATCTGCCATTGTGCAGGAGAATCCGTATAGGTGTTCGAGTGTTCGAAACGTAACGTGCGAGAAATTGTAAGTAAACGTCGTATTTACATGTCTGCCACTGTGCAGGAGAATCCGTATAGGTGTTCGAGTGTTCGTAACGTAACGCGCGAGAAATTGTAAGTAAACGCCGTATTTACAAATCTGCCACTGTGCAGGAGAATCCGTATAGGTGTTCGAGTGTTCGAACCGTAAGGCGTGAGAAATTGTAAGTAAACGCCGTATTTACATATCTGCCACTGTGCTGGAGAATCCGTATAGGTGTTCGAGTGTTGGAAACGTAACGCGCGAGAAATTGTAAGTAAACGCCGTATTTACATATCTGCCACTGTGCAGGAGAATCCGTATAGGTGTTCGAGTGTTCGAAACGTACCGCGCGAGAAATTGTAAGTAAACGTCGTATTTACATGTCTGCCACTGTGCAGGAGAATCCGTATAGGTGTTTGAGTGTTCGAACCGTAACGCGCGAGAAATTGTAAGTAAACGCCGTATTTACATATCTGCCACTGTGCAGGAGAATCCGTATAGGTGTTCGAGTGTTCGAAACGTAACGCGCGAGAAATTGTAAGTAAACGTCGTATTTACATTTCTGCCACTGTGCAGAAGAATCCGTATAGGTGTTCGAGTGTTCGAAACGTAACGCGCGAGAAATTGGAAGTAAACGCCGTATTTATATATCTGCCACTGTGCAGGAGAATTCGTATAGGTGTTCGAGTGTTCGAAACGTAACGCGTGAGAAATTGTAAGTAAACGCCGTATTTACATATCTGCCACTGTGCAGGAGAATCCGTATAGGTGTTCGAGTGTTCGAAACGTAACGCGCGAGAAATTGTAAGTAAACGCCGTATTTACATATCTGCCACTATGCAGGAGAATCCGTATAGGTGTTCGAATGTTCGAACCGTAACGCAGGAGAAATTGTAAGTGAACGCCGTATTTACATATCTGCCACTGTGCAGGAGAATCCGTATAGGTGTTCGAGTGTTCGAATCGTAAGGCGTGAGAAATTGTAAGTAAACGCCGTATTCACATATCTGCCACTGTGCAGGAGAATCCGTATAGGTGTTCGAATGTTCGAACCGTAACGCGGGAGAAATTGTAAGTAAACGCCGTATTTACATATCTGCCACTGTACAGGAGAATCCGTATAGGTGTTCGAGTGTTCGAAACGTAACGCGCGAGAAATTGTAAGTAAACGTCGTATTTACATGTCTGCCACGGTGCAGGAGAATCCGTATAGGTGTTCGAGTGTTCGAAACGTAACACGCGAGAAATTGTAAGTAAACGTCGTATTTACATGTCTGCCACTGTGCAGGAGAATCCGTATAGGTGTTCGAGTGTTCGAAACGTAACGCGCGAGAAATTGTAAGTAAACGCCGTATTTACATATCTGCCACTGTGCAGGAGAATCCGTATAGGTGTTCGAGTGTTCGAAACGTAACGCGCGAGAAATTGTAAGTAAACGTCGTATTTACATGTCTGCCACTGTGCAGGAGAATCCGTATAGGTGTTTGAGTGTTCGAACCGTAACGCGCGAGAAATTGTAAGTAATCGCCGTATTTACATATCTGCCACTGTGCAGGAGAATCCGTATAGGTGTTCGGGTGTTCGAAACGTAACGCGCGAGAAATTGTAAGTAAACGTCGTATTTACATTTCTGCCACTGTGCAGAAGAATCCGTATAGGTGTTCGAGTGTTCGAAACGTAACGCGCGAGAAATTGGAAGTAAACGCCGTATTTACATATCTGCCACTGTGCAGGAGAATCCGTATAGGTGTTCGAGTGTTCAAAACGTAACACGTGAGAAATTGTAAGTAAACGCCGTATTTACATATCTGCCACTGTGCAGGAGAATCCGTAAAGGTGTTCGAGTGTTCGAAACGTAACGCGCGAGAAATTGTAAGTAAACGTCGTATTTACATGTCTGCCACTGTGCAGGAGAATCCGTATAGGTGTTCGAGTGTTCGAAACGCAACGCGCGAGAAATTGTAAGTAAACGTCGTATTTACATGTCTGCCACTGTGCAGGAGAATCCTTATAGGTTTTCGAGTGTTTGAAACGTAACGCGCGAGAAATTGTAAGTAAACGCCGTATTTACAATTCTGCCACTGTGCAGGAGAATCCGTATAGGTGTTCGAGTGTTCGAACCGTAAGGCGTGAGAAATTGTAAGTAAACGCCGTATTTACATATCTGCCACTGTGCTGGAGAATCCGTATAGGTGTTCGAGTGTTTGAAACGTAACGCGCGAGAAATTGTAAGTGAACGCCGTATTTACAAATCTGCCACTGTGCAGGAGAATCCGTATAGGTGTTCGAGTGTTCGAACCGTAAGGCGTGAGAAATTGTAAGTAAACGCCGTATTTACATATCTGCCACTGTGCTGGAGAATCCGTATAGGTGTTCGAGTGTTGGAAACGTAACGCGCGAGAAATTGTAAGTAAACGCCGTATTTACATATCTGCCACTGTGCAGGAGAATCCGTATAGGTGTTCGAGTGTTCGAAACGTAACGCGCGAGAAATTGTAAGTAAACGTCGTATTTACATGTCTGCCACTGTGCAGGAGAATCCGTATAGGTGTTGGAGTGTTCGAACCGTAACGCGCGAGAAATTGTAAGTAAACGCCGTATTTACATATCTGCCACTGTGCAGGAGAATCCGTATAGGTGTTCGAGTGTTCGAAACGTAACGCGCGAGAAATTGTAAGTAAACGTCGTATTTACATTTCTGCCACTGTGCAGAAGAATCCGTATAGGTGTTCGAGTGTTCGAAACGTAACGCGCGAGAAATTGGAAGTAAACGCCGTATTTACATATCTGCCACTGTGCAGGAGAATCCGTATAGGTGTTCGAGTGTTCGAAACGTAACGCGTGAGAAATTGTAAGTAAACGCCGTATTTACATATCTGCCACTGTGCAGGAGAATCCGTATAGGTGTTCGAGTGTTCGAAACGTAACGCGCGAGAAATTGTAAGTAAACGTCGTATTTACATGTCTGCCACGGTGCAGGAGAATCCGTATAGGTGTTCGAGTGTTCGAAACGTAACGCGCGAGAAATTGTAAGTAAACGTCGTATTTACATGTCTGCCACTGTGCAGGAGAATCCGTATAGGTGTTCGAGTGTTCGAAACGTAACGCGCGAGAAATTGTAAGTAAACGCCGTATTTACAAATCTGCCACTGTGCAGGAGAATCCGTATAGGTGTTCGAGTGTTCGAACCGTAAGGCGTGAGAAATTGTAAGTAAACGCCGTATTTACATATCTGCCACTGTGCTGGAGAATCCGTATAGGTGTTCGAGTGTTTGAAACGTAACGCACGAGAAATTGTAAGTGAACGCCGTATTTACAAATCTGCCACTGTGCAAGAGAATCCGTATAGGTGTTCGAGTGTTCGAACCGTAAGGCGTGAGAAATTGTAAGTAAACGCCGTATTTACATATCTGCCACTGTGCTGGAGAATCCGTATAGGTGTTCGAGTGTTTGAAACGTAACGCGCGAGAAATTGTAAGTAAACGCCGTATTTACATGTCTGCCACTGTGCAGGAGAATCCGTATAGGTGTTCGAGTGTTCGAAACGTAACGCGCGAGAAATTGTAAGTAAACGTCGTATTTACTTGTCTGCCACTGTGCAGGAGAATCCGTATAGGTGTTCGACTGTTCGAAACGTAACGCACGAGAAATTGTAAGTAAACGCCGTATTTACATATCTGCCACTGTGCAGGAGAATCCGTATAGGTGTTCGAATGTTCGAACCGTAACGCAGGAGAAATTGTAAGTAAACGCCGTATTTACATATCTGCCACTCTGCAGGAGAATCCGTATAGGTGTTTGAGTGTTCGAACCGTAACGCGCGAGAAATTGTAAGTAAACGCCGTATTTACATATCTGCCACTGTGCAGGAGAATCCGTATAGGTGTTCGAGTGTTCGAAACGTAACGCGCGAGAAATTGTAAGTAAACGTCGTATTTACATTTCTGCCACTGTGCAGGAGAATCCGTATAGGTGTTCGAGTGTTCGAAACGTAACGCGCGAGAAATTGTAAGTAAACGCCGTATTTACATATCTGCCACTGTGCAGGAGAATCCGTATAGGTGTTCGAATGTTCGAACCGTAACGCAGGAGAAATTGTAAGTGAACGCCGTATTTACATATCTGCCACTGTGCAGGAGAATCCGTATAGGTGTTCGAGTGTTCGAATCGTAAGGTGTGAGAAATTGTAAGTAAACGCCGTATTCACATATTTGCCACTGTGCAGGAGAATCCGTATAGGTGTTCGAATGTTCGAACCGTAACGCGGGAGAAATTGTAAGTAAACGCCGTATTTACATATCTGCCACTGTACAGGAGAATCCGTATAGGTGTTCGAGTGTTCGAAACGTAACGCGCGAGAAATTGTAAGTAAACGTCGTATTTACATGTCTGCCACTGTGCAGGAGAATTCGTATAGGTGTTCGAGTGTTCGAAACGTAACGCGCGAGAAATTGTAAGTAAACGCCGTATTTACATCTCTGCCACTGTGCAGGAGATGTTCGAGTGTTTGAAACGTAACGCGCGGGAAATTGTAAGTAAACGTCGTATTTACATGTCTGCCACTGTGCAGGAGAATCCGTATAGGTGTTCGAGTGTTCGAAACGTAACGCGCGAGAAATTGTAAGTAAACGCCGTATTTACAAATCTGCCACTGTGCAGGAGAATCCGTATAGGTGTTCGAGTGTTCGAACCGTAAGGCGTGAGAAATTGTAAGTAAACGCCGTATTTACATATCTGCCACTGTGCTGGAGAATCCGTATAGGTGTTCGAGTGTTTGAAACGTAACGCACGAGAAATTGTAAGTGAACGCCGTATTTACAAATCTGCCACTGTGCAAGAGAATCCGTATAGGTGTTCGAGTGTTCGAACCGTAAGGCGTGAGAAATTGTAAGTAAACGCCGTATTTACATATCTGCCACTGTGCTGGAGAATCCGTATAGGTGTTCGAGTGTTTGAAACGTAACGCGCGAGAAATTGTAAGTAAACGCCGTATTTACATGTCTGCCACTGTGCAGGAGAATCCGTATAGGTGTTCGAGTGTTCGAAACGTAACGCGCGAGAAATTGTAAGTAAACGTCGTATTTACTTGTCTGCCACTGTGCAGGAGAATCCGTATAGGTGTTCGACTGTTCGAAACGTAACGCATGAGAAATTGTAAGTAAACGCCGTATTTACATATCTGCCACTGTGCAGGAGAATCCGTATAGGTGTTCGAATGTTCGAACCGTAACGCAGGAGAAATTGTAAGTAAACGCCGTATTTACATATCTGCCACTCTGCAGGAGAATCCGTATAGGTGTTTGAGTGTTCGAACCGTAACGCGCGAGAAATTGTAAGTAAACGCCGTATTTACATATCTGCCACTGTGCAGGAGAATCCGTATAGGTGTTCGAGTGTTCGAAACGTAACGCGCGAGAAATTGTAAGTAAACGTCGTATTTACATTTCTGCCACTGTGCAGGAGAATCCGTATAGGTGTTCGAGTGTTCGAAATGTAACGCGCGAGAAATTGTAAGTAAACGCCGTATTTACATATCTGCCACTGTGCAGGAGAATCCGTATAGGTGTTCGAATGTTCGAACCGTAACGCAGGAGAAATTGTAAGTGAACGCCGTATTTACATATCTGCCACTGTGCAGGAGAATCCGTATAGGTGTTCGAGTGTTCGAATCGTAAGGCGTGAGAAATTGTAAGTAAACGCCGTATTCACATATCTGCCACTGTGCAGGAGAATCCGTATAGGTGTTCGAATGTTCGAACCGTAACGCGGGAGAAATTGTAAGTAAACGCCGTATTTACATATCTGCCACTGTACAGGAGAATCCGTATAGGTGTTCGAGTGTTCGAAACGTAACGCGCGAGAAATTGTAAGTAAACGTCGTATTTACATGTCTGCCACTGTGCAGGAGAATTCGTATAGGTGTTCGAGTGTTCGAAACGTAACGCGCGAGAAATTGTAAGTAAACGCCGTATTTACATCTCTGCCACTGTGCAGGAGATGTTCGAGTGTTTGAAACGTAACGCGCGGGAAATTGTAAGTAAACGTCGTATTTACATGTCTGCCACTGTGCAGGAGAATCCGTATAGGTGTTCGAGTGTTCGAAACGTAACGCGCGAGAAATTGTAAGTAAACGTCGTATTTACATGTCTGCCACTGTGTAGGAGAATCCGTATAGGTGTTCGAGTGTTCGAAACGTAACGTGCGAGAAATTGTAAGTAAACGTCGTATTTACATGTCTGCCACTGTGCAAGAGAATCCGTATAGGTGTTCGAGTGTTCGAAACGTAACGCGCGAGAAATTGTAAGTAAACGCCGTATTTACAAATCTGCCATTGTGCAGGAGAATCCGTATAGGTGTTCGAGTGTTCGAAACGTAACGTGCGAGAAATTGTAAGTAAACGTCGTATTTACATGTCTGCCACTGTGCAGGAGAATCCGTATAGGTGTTCGAGTGTTCGTAACGTAACGCGCGAGAAATTGTAAGTAAACGCCGTATTTACAAATCTGCCACTGTGCAGGAGAATCCGTATAGGTGTTCGAGTGTTCGAACCGTAAGGCGTGAGAAATTGTAAGTAAACGCCGTATTTACAAATCTGCCACTGTGCTGGAGAATCCGTATAGGTGTTCGAGTGTTGGAAACGTAACGCGCGAGAAATTGTAAGTAAACGCCGTATTTACATATCTGCCACTGTGCAGGAGAATCCGTATAGGTGTTCGAGTGTTCGAAACGTACCGCGCGAGAAATTGTAAGTAAACGTCGTATTTACATGTCTGCCACTGTGCAGGAGAATCCGTATAGGTGTTTGAGTGTTCGAACCGTAACGCGCGAGAAATTGTAAGTAAACGCCGTATTTACATATCTGCCACTGTGCAGGAGAATCCGTATAGGTGTTCGAGTGTTCGAAACGTAACGCGCGAGAAATTGTAAGTAAACGTCGTATTTACATTTCTGCCACTGTGCAGAAGAATCCGTATAGGTGTTCGAGTGTTCGAAACGTAACGCGCGAGAAATTGGAAGTAAACGCCGTATTTATGTATCTGCCACTGTGCAGGAGAATGCGTATAGGTGTTCGAGTGTTCGAAACGTAACGCGTGAGAAATTGTAAGTAAACGCCGTATTTACATATCTGCCACTGTGCAGGAGAATCCGTATAGGTGTTCGAGTGTTCGAAACGTAACGCGCGAGAAATTGTAAGTAAACGCCGTATTTACATATCTGCCACTGTGCAGGAGAATCCGTATAGGTGTTCGAATGTTCGAACCGTAACGCAGGAGAAATTGTAAGTGAACGCCGTATTTACATATCTGCCACTGTGCAGGAGAATCCGTATAGGTGTTCGAGTGTTCGAATCGTAAGGCGTGAGAAATTGTAAGTAAACGCCGTATTCACATATCTGCCACTGTGCAGGAGAATCCGTATAGGTGTTCGAATGTTCGAACCGTAACGCGGGAGAAATTGTAAGTAAACGCCGTATTTACATATCTGCCACTGTACAGGAGAATCCGTATAGGTGTTCGAGTGTTCGAAACGTAACGCGCGAGAAATTGTAAGTAAACGTCGTATTTACATGTCTGCCACTGTGCAGGAGAATCCGTATAGGTGTTCGAGTGTTCGAAACGTAACACGCGAGAAATTGTAAGTAAACGTCGTATTTACATGTCTGCCACTGTGCAGGAGAATCCGTATAGGTGTTCGAGTGTTCGAAACGTAACGCGCGAGAAATTGTAAGTAAACGCCGTATTTACATCTCTGCCACTGTGCAGGAGAATCCGTATAGGTGTTCGAGTGTTCGAAATGTAACGCGCGAGAAATTGTAAGTAAACGTCGTATTTACATGTCTGCCACTGTGCAGGAGAATCCGTATAGGTGTTCGAGTGTTCGAAACGTAACGCGCGAGAAATTGTAAGTAAACGTCGTATTTACATGTCTGCCACTGTGCAGGAGAATCCGTATAGGTGTTCGAGTGTTCGAAACGTAACGCGCGAGAAATTGTAAGTAAACGTCGTATTTACATGTCTGCCACTGTGCAGGAGAATCCGTATAGGTGTTCGAGTGTTCGAAACGTAACGCGCGAGAAATTGTAAGTAAACGCCGTATTTACATATCTGCCACTGTGCAGGAGAATCCGTATAGGTGTTCGAGTGTTCGAAATGTAACGCGCGACAAAATTGTAAGTAAACGTCGTATTTACATGTCTGCCACTGTGCAGGAGAATCCGTATAGGTGTTCGAGTGTTCGAAACGTAACGCGCGAGAAATTGTAAGTAAACGTCGTATTTACATGTCTGCCACTGTGCAGGAGAATCCGTATAGGTGTTCGAGTGTTCGAAACGTAACGTGCGAGAAATTGTAAGTAAACGTCGTATTTACATGTCTGCCACTGTGCAGGAGAATCCGTATAGGTGTTCGAGTGTTCGAAACGTAACGCGCGAGAAATTGTAAGTAAACGCCGTATTTACAAATCTGCCACTGTGCAGGAGAATCCGTATAGGTGTTCGAGTGTTCGAAACGTAACGTGCGAGAAATTGTAAGTAAACGTCGTATTTACATGTCTGCCACTTTGCAGGAGAATCCGTATAGGTGTTCGAGTGTTCGAAACGTAACGCGCGAGAAATTGTAAGTAAACGCCGTATTTACAAATCTGCCACTGTGCAGGAGAATCCGTATAGGTGTTCGAGTGTTCGAACCGTAAGGCGTGAGAAATTGTAAGTAAACGCCGTATTTACATATCTGCCACTGTGCTGGAGAATCCGTATAGGTGTTCGAGTGTTGGAAACGTAACGCGCGAGAAATTGTAAGTAAACGCCGTATTTACATATCTGCCACTGTGCAGGAGAATCCGTATAGGTGTTCGAGTGTTCGAAACGTAACGCGCGAGAAATTGTAAGGAAACGTCGTATTTACATGTCTGCCACTGTGCAGGAGAATCCGTATAGGTGTTTGAGTGTTCGAACCGTAACGCGCGAGAAATTGTAAGCAAACGCCGTATTTACATATCTGCCACTGTGCAGGAGAATCCGTATAGGTGTTCGAGTGTTCGAAACGTAACGCGCGAGAAATTGTAAGTAAACGTCGTATTTACATTTCTGCCACTGTGCAGAAGAATCCGTATAGGTGTTCGAGTGTTCGAAACGTAACGCGCGAGAAATTGGAAGTAAACGCCGTATTTACATATCTGCCACTGTGCAGGAGAATCCGTATAGGTGTTCGAGTGTTCAAAACGTAACGCGTGAGAAATTGTAAGTAAACGCCGTATTTACATATCTGCCACAGTGCAGGAGAATCCGTATAGGTGTTCGAGTGTTCGAAACGTAACGCGCGAGAAATTGTAAGTAAACGTCGTATTTACATGTCTGCCACTGTGCAGGAGAATCCGTATAGGTGTTCGAGTGTTCGAAACGCAACGCGCGAGAAATTGTAAGTAAACGTCGTATTTACATGTCTGCCACTGTGCAGGAGAATCCGTATAGGTGTTCGAGTGTTCGAAACGTAACGCGCGAGAAATTGTAAGTAAACGCCGTATTTACAAATCTGCCACTGTGCAGGAGAATCCGTATAGGTGTTCGAGTGTTCGAACCGTAAGGCGTGAGAAATTGTAAGTAAACGCCGTATTTACATATCTGCCACTGTGCTGGAGAATCCGTATAGGTGTTCGAGTGTTTGAAACGTAACGCGCGAGAAATTGTAAGTGAACGCCGTACTTACAAATCTGCCACTGTGCAGGAGAATCCGTATAGGTGTTCGAGTGTTCGAACCGTAAGGCGTGAGAAATTGTAAGTAAACGCCGTATTTACATATCTGCCACTGTGCTGGAGAATCCGTATAGGTGTTCGAGTGTTGGAAACGTAACGCGCGAGAAATTGTAAGTAAACGCCGTATTTACATATCTGCAACTGTGCAGGAGAATCCGTATTGGTGTTCGAGTGTTCGAAACGTAACGCGCGAGAAATTGTAAGTAAACGTCGTATTTACATGTCTGCCACTGTGCAGGAGAATCCGTATAGGTGTTGGAGTGTTCGAACCGTAACGCGCGAGAAATTGTAAGTAAACGCCGTATTTACATATCTGCCACTGTGCAGGAGAATCCGTATAGGTGTTCGAGTGTTCGAAACGTAACGCGCGAGAAATTGTAAGTAAACGCCGTATTTACAAATCTGCCACTGTGCAGGAGAATCCGTATAGGTGTTCGAGTGTTCGAAACGTAACGTGCGAGAAATTGTAAGTAAACGTCGTATTTACATGTCTGCCACTTTGCAGGAGAATCCGTATAGGTGTTCGAGTGTTCGAAACGTAACGCGCGAGAAATTGTAAGTAAACGCCGTATTTACAAATCTGCCACTGTGCAGGAGAATCCGTATAGGTGTTCGAGTGTTCGAACCGTAAGGCGTGAGAAATTGTAAGTAAACGCCGTATTTACATATCTGCCACTGTGCTGGAGAATCCGTATAGGTGTTCGAGTGTTGGAAACGTAACGCGCGAGAAATTGTAAGTAAACGCCGTATTTACATATCTGCCACTGTGCAGGAGAATCCGTATAGGTGTTCGAGTGTTCGAAACGTAACGCGCGAGAAATTGTAAGTAAACATCGTATTTACATGTCTGCCACTGTGCAGGAGAATCCGTATAGGTGTTTGAGTGTTCGAACCGTAACGCGCGAGAAATTGTAAGCAAACGCCGTATTTACATATCTGCCACTGTGCAGGAGAATCCGTATAGGTGTTCGAGTGTTCGAAACGTAACGCGCGAGAAATTGTAAGTAAACGTCGTATTTACATTTCTGCCACTGTGCAGAAGAATCCGTATAGGTGTTCGAGTGTTCGAAACGTAACGCGCGAGAAATTTGAAGTAAACGCCGTATTTACATATCTGCCACTGTGCAGGAGAATCCGTATAGGTGCTCGAGTGTTCAAAACGTAACGCGTGAGAAATTGTAAGTAAACGCCGTATTTACATATCTGCCACAGTGCAGGAGAATCCGTATAGGTGTTCGAGTGTTCGAAACGTAACGCGCGAGAAATTGTAAGTAAACGTCGTATTTACATGTCTGCCACTGTGCAGGAGAATCCGTATAGGTGTTCGAGTGTTCGAAACGCAACGCGCGAGAAATTGTAAGTAAACGTCGTATTTACATGTCTGCCACTGTGCAGGAGAATCCGTATAGGTGTTCGAGTGTTCGAAACGTAACGCGCGAGAAATTGTAAGTAAACGCCGTATTTACAAATCTGCCACTGTGCAGGAGAATCCGTATAGGTGTTCGAGTGTTCGAACCGTAAGGCGTGAGAAATTGTAAGTAAACGCCGTATTTACATATCTGCCACTGTGCTGGAGAATCCGTATAGGTGTTCGAGTGTTTGAAACGTAACGCGCGAGAAATTGTAAGTGAACGCCGTATTTACAAATCTGCCACTGTGCAGGAGAATCCGTATAGGTGTTCGAGTGTTCGAACCGTAAGGCGTGAGAAATTGTAAGTAAACGCCGTATTTACATATCTGCCACTGTGCTGGAGAATCCGTATAGGTGTTCGAGTGTTGGAAACGTAACGCGCGAGAAATTGTAAGTAAACGCCGTATTTACATATCTGCAACTGTGCAGGAGAATCCGTATTGGTGTTCGAGTGTTCGAAACGTAACGCGCGAGAAATTGTAAGTAAACGTCGTATTTACATGTCTGCCACTGTGCAGGAGAATCCGTATAGGTGTTCGAGTGTTCGAACCGTAAGGCGTGAGAAATTGTAAGTAAACGCCGTATTTACATATCTGCCACTTTGCAGGAGAATCCGTATAGGTGTTCGAGTGTTCGAAACGTAACGCGCGAGAAATTGTAAGTAAACGCCGTATTTACAAATCTGCCACTGTGCAGGAGAATCCGTATAGGTGTTCGAGTGTTCGAACCGTAAGGCGTGAGAAATTGTAAGTAAACGCCGTATTTACATATCTGCCACTGTGCTGGAGAATCCGTATAGGTGTTCGAGTGTTGGAAACGTAACGCGCGAGAAATTGTAAGTAAACGCCGTATTTACATATCTGCCACTGTGCAGGAGAATCCGTATAGGTGTTCGAGTGTTCGAAACGTAACGCGCGAGAAATTGTAAGTAAACGCCGTATTTACATATCTGCCACTGTGCAGGAGAATCCGTATAGGTGTTCGAGTGTTCGAAACGTAACGCGCGAGAAATTGTAAGGAAACGTCGTATTTACATGTCTGCCACTGTGCAGGAGAATCCGTATAGGTGTTTGAGTGTTCGAACCGTAACGCGCGAGAAATTGTAAGCAAACGCCGTATTTACATATCTGCCACTGTGCAGGAGAATCCGTATAGGTGTTCGAGTGTTCGAAACGTAACGCGCGAGAAATTGTAAGTAAACGTCGTATTTACATTTCTGCCACTGTGCAGAAGAATCCGTATAGGTGTTCGAGTGTTCGAAACGTAACGCGCGAGAAATTGGAAGTAAACGCCGTATTTACATATCTGCCACTGTGCAGGAGAATCCGTATAGGTGTTCGAGTGTTCAAAACGTAACGCGTGAGAAATTGTAAGTAAACGCCGTATTTACATATCTGCCACAGTGCAGGAGAATCCGTATAGGTGTTCGAGTGTTCGAAACGTAACGCGCGAGAAATTGTAAGTAAACGTCGTATTTACATGTCTGCCACTGTGCAGGAGAATCCGTATAGGTGTTCGAGTGTTCGAAACGCAACGCGCGAGAAATTGTAAGTAAACGTCGTATTTACATGTCTGCCACTGTGCAGGAGAATCCGTATAGGTGTTCGAGTGTTCGAAACGTAACGCGCGAGAAATTGTAAGTAAACGCCGTATTTACAAATCTGCCACTGTGCAGGAGAATCCGTATAGGTGTTCGAGTGTTCGAACCGTAAGGCGTGAGAAATTGTAAGTAAACGCCGTATTTACATATCTGCCACTGTGCTGGAGAATCCGTATAGGTGTTCGAGTGTTTGAAACGTAACGCGCGAGAAATTGTAAGTGAACGCCGTACTTACAAATCTGCCACTGTGCAGGAGAATCCGTATAGGTGTTCGAGTGTTCGAACCGTAAGGCGTGAGAAATTGTAAGTAAACGCCGTATTTACATATCTGCCACTGTGCTGGAGAATCCGTATAGGTGTTCGAGTGTTGGAAACGTAACGCGCGAGAAATTGTAAGTAAACGCCGTATTTACATATCTGCAACTGTGCAGGAGAATCCGTATTGGTGTTCGAGTGTTCGAAACGTAACGCGCGAGAAATTGTAAGTAAACGTCGTATTTACATGTCTGCCACTGTGCAGGAGAATCCGTATAGGTGTTGGAGTGTTCGAACCGTAACGCGCGAGAAATTGTAAGTAAACGCCGTATTTACATATCTGCCACTGTGCAGGAGAATCCGTATAGGTGTTCGAGTGTTCGAAACGTAACGCGCGAGAAATTGTAAGTAAACGCCGTATTTACAAATCTGCCACTGTGCAGGAGAATCCGTATAGGTGTTCGAGTGTTCGAAACGTAACGTGCGAGAAATTGTAAGTAAACGTCGTATTTACATGTCTGCCACTTTGCAGGAGAATCCGTATAGGTGTTCGAGTGTTCGAAACGTAACGCGCGAGAAATTGTAAGTAAACGCCGTATTTACAAATCTGCCACTGTGCAGGAGAATCCGTATAGGTGTTCGAGTGTTCGAACCGTAAGGCGTGAGAAATTGTAAGTAAACGCCGTATTTACATATCTGCCACTGTGCTGGAGAATCCGTATAGGTGTTCGAGTGTTGGAAACGTAACGCGCGAGAAATTGTAAGTAAACGCCGTATTTACATATCTGCCACTGTGCAGGAGAATCCGTATAGGTGTTCGAGTGTTCGAAACGTAACGCGCGAGAAATTGTAAGTAAACGTCGTATTTACATGTCTGCCACTGTGCAGGAGAATCCGTATAGGTGTTTGAGTGTTCGAACCGTAACGCGCGAGAAATTGTAAGCAAACGCCGTATTTACATATCTGCCACTGTGCAGGAGAATCCGTATAGGTGTTCGAGTGTTCGAAACGTAACGCGCGAGAAATTGTAAGTAAACGTCGTATTTACATTTCTGCCACTGTGCAGAAGAATCCGTATAGGTGTTCGAGTGTTCGAAACGTAACGCGCGAGAAATTTGAAGTAAACGCCGTATTTAGATATCTGCCACTGTGCAGGAGAATCCGTATAGGTGCTCGAGTGTTCAAAACGTAACGCGTGAGAAATTGTAAGTAAACGCCGTATTTACATATCTGCCACAGTGCAGGAGAATCCGTATAGGTGTTCGAGTGTTCGAAACGTAACGCGCGAGAAATTGTAAGTAAACGTCGTATTTACATGTCTGCCACTGTGCAGGAGAATCCGTATAGGTGTTCGAGTGTTCGAAACGCAACGCGCGAGAAATTGTAAGTAAACGTCGTATTTACATGTCTGCCACTGTGCAGGAGAATCCGTATAGGTGTTCGAGTGTTCGAAACGTAACGCGCGAGAAATTGTAAGTAAACGCCGTATTTACAAATCTGCCACTGTGCAGGAGAATCCGTATAGGTGTTCGAGTGTTCGAACCGTAAGGCGTGAGAAATTGTAAGTAAACGCCGTATTTACATATCTGCCACTGTGCTGGAGAATCCGTATAGGTGTTCGAGTGTTTGAAACGTAACGCGCGAGAAATTGTAAGTGAACGCCGTATTTACAAATCTGCCACTGTGCAGGAGAATCCGTATAGGTGTTCGAGTGTTCGAACCGTAAGGCGTGAGAAATTGTAAGTAAACGCCGTATTTACATATCTGCCACTGTGCTGGAGAATCCGTATAGGTGTTCGAGTGTTGGAAACGTAACGCGCGAGAAATTGTAAGTAAACGCCGTATTTACATATCTGCAACTGTGCAGGAGAATCCGTATTGGTGTTCGAGTGTTCGAAACGTAACGCGCGAGAAATTGTAAGTAAACGTCGTATTTACATGTCTGCCACTGTGCAGGAGAATCCGTATAGGTGTTGGAGTGTTCGAACCGTAACGCGCGAGAAATTGTAAGTAAACGCCGTATTTACATATCTGCCACTGTGCAGGAGAATCCGTATAGGTGTTCGAGTGTTCGAAACGTAACGCGCGAGAAATTGTAAGTAAACGTCGTATTTACATTTCTGCCACTGTGCAGAAGAATCCGTATAGGTGTTCGAGTGTTCGAAACGTAACGCGCGAGAAATTGGAAGTAAACGCCGTATTTACATATCTGCCACTGTGCAGGAGAATCCGTATAGGTGTTCGAGTGTTCGAAACGTAACGCGTGAGAAATTGTAAGTAAACGCCGTATTTACATATCTGCCACTGTGCAGGAGAATCCGTATAGGTGTTCGAGTGTTCGAAACGTAACGCGCGAGAAATTGTAAGTAAACGTCGTATTTACATGTCTGCCACGGTGCAGGAGAATCCGTATAGGTGTTCGAGTGTTCGAAACGTAACGCGCGAGAAATTGTAAGTAAACGTCGTATTTACATGTCTGCCACTGTGCAGGAGAATCCGTATAGGTGTTCGAGTGTTCGAAACGTAACGCGCGAGAAATTGTAAGTAAACGCCGTATTTACAAATCTGCCACTGTGCAGGAGAATCCGTATAGGTGTTCGAGTGTTCGAACCGTAAGGCGTGAGAAATTGTAAGTAAACGCCGTATTTACATATCTGCCACTGTGCTGGAGAATCCGTATAGGTGTTCGAGTGTTTGAAACGTAACGCACGAGAAATTGTAAGTGAACGCCGTATTTACAAATCTGCCACTGTCCAGGAGAATCCGTATAGGTGTTCGAGTGTTCGAACCGTAAGGCGTGAGAAATTGTAAGTAAACGCCGTATTTACATATCTGCCACTGTGCTGGAGAATCCGTATAGGTGTTCGAGTGTTTGAAACGTAACGCGCGAGAAATTGTAAGTAAACGCCGTATTTACATGTCTGCCACTGTGCAGGAGAATCCGTATAGGTGTTCGAGTGTTCGAAACGTAACGCGCGAGAAATTGTAAGTAAACGTCGTATTTACATGTCTGCCACTGTGCAGGAGAATCCGTATAGGTGTTCGACTGTTCGAAACGTAACGCACGAGAAATTGTAAGTAAACGCCGTATTTACATATCTGCCACTGTGCAGGAGAATCCGTATAGGTGTTCGAATGTTCGAACCGTAACGCAGGAGAAATTGTAAGTAAACGCCGTATTTACATATCTGCCACTCTGCAGGAGAATCCGTATAGGTGTTTGATTGTTCGAACCGTAACGCGCGAGAAATTGTAAGTAAACGCCGTATTTACATATCTGCCACTGTGCAGGAGAATCCGTATAGGTGTTCGAGTGTTCGAAACGTAACGCGCGAGAAATTGTAAGTAAACGCCGTATTTACAAATCTGCCACTGTGCCGGAGAATCCGTATAGGTGTTCGAGTGTTCGAACCGTAAGGCGTGAGAAATTGTAAGTAAACGCCGTATTTACATATCTGCCACTGTGCTGGAGAATCCGTATAGGTGTTCGAGTGTTTGAAACGTAACGCACGAGAAATTGTAAGTGAACGCCGTATTTACAAATCTGCCACTGTGCAGGAGAATCCGTATAGGTGTTCGAGTGTTCGAACCGTAAGGCGTGAGAAATTGTAAGTAAACGCCGTATTTACATATCTGCCACTGTGCTGGAGAATCCGTATAGGTGTTCGAGTGTTTGAAACGTAACGCGCGAGAAATTGTAAGTAAACGCCGTATTTACATGTCTGCCACTGTGCAGGAGAATCCGTATAGGTGTTCGAGTGTTCGAAACGTAACGCGCGAGAAATTGTAAGTAAACGTCGTATTTACATGTCTGCCATTGTGCAGGAGAATCCGTATAGGTGTTTGACTGTTCGAAACGTAACGCACGAGAAATTGTAAGTAAACGCCGTATTTACATATCTGCCACTGTGCAGGAGAATCCGTATAGGTGTTCGAATGTTCGAACCGTAACGCAGGAGAAATTGTAAGTAAACGCCGTATTTACATATCTGCCACTCTGCAGGAGAATCCGTATAGGTGTCTGAGTGTTCGAACCGTAACGCGCGAGAAATTGTAAGTAAACGCCGTATTTACATATCTGCCACTGTGCAGGAGAATCCGTATAGGTGTTCGAGTGTTCGAAACGTAACGCGCGAGAAATTGTAAGTAAACGTCGTATTTACATTTCTGCCACTGTGCAGGAGAATCCGTATAGGTGTTCGAGTGTTCGAAACGTAACGCGCGAGAAATTGTAAGTAAACGCCGTATTTACATATCTGCCACTGTGCAGGAGAATCCGTATAGGTGTTCGAATGTTCGAACCGTAACGCAGGAGAAATTGTAAGTGAACGCCGTATTTACATATCTGCCACTGTGCAGGAGAATCCGTATAGGTGTTCGAGTGTTCGAATCGTAAGGCGTGAGAAATTGTAAGTAAACGCCGTATTCACATATCTGCCACTGTGCAGGAGAATCCGTATAGGTGTTCGAATGTTCGAACCGTAACGCGGGAGAAATTGTAAGTAAACGCCGTATTTACATTTCTGCCACTGTACAGGAGAATCCGTATAGGTGTTCGAGTGTTCGAAACGTAACGCGCGAGAAATTGTAAGTAAACGTCGTATTTACATGTCTGCCACTGTGCAGGAGAATTCGTATAGGTGTTCGAGTGTTCGAAACGTAACGCGCGAGAAATTGTAAGTAAACGCCGTATTTACATCTCTGCCACTGTGCAGGAGATGTTCGAGTGTTTGAAACGTAACGCGCGAGAAATTGTAAGTAAACGTCGTATTTACATGTCTGCCACTGTGCAGGAGAATCCGTATAGGTGTTCGAGTGTTCGAAACGTAACGCGCGAGAAATTGTAAGTAAACGTCGTATTTACATGTCTGCCACTGTGCAGGAGAATCCGTATAGGTGTTCGAGTGTTCGAAACGTAACGTGCGAGAAATTGTAAGTAAACGTCGTATTTACATGTCTGCCACTGTGCAGGAGAATCCGTATAGGTGTTCGAGTGTTCGAAACGTAACGCGCGAGAAATTGTAAGTAAACGCCGTATTTACAAATCTGCCATTGTGCAGGAGAACCGGTATAGGTGTTCGAGTGTTCGAAACGTAACGTGCGAGAAATTGTAAGTAAACGTCGTATTTACATGTCTGCCACTGTGCAGGAGAATCCGTATAGGTGTTCGAGTGTTCGAAACGTAACGCGCGAGAAATTGTAAGTAAACGCCGTATTTACAAATCTGCCACTGTGCAGGAGAATCCGTATAGGTGTTCGAGTGTTCGAACCGTAAGGCGTGAGAAATTGTAAGTAAACGCCGTATTTACATATCTGCCACTGTACTGGAGAATCCGTATAGGTGTTCGAGTGTTGGAAACGTAACGCGCGAGAAATTGTAAGTAAACGTCGTATTTACATGTCTGCCACTGTGCAGGAGAATCCGTATAGGTGTTCGAGTGTTCGAAACGTAACGCGCGAGAAATTGTAAGTAAACGTCGTATTTACATGTCTGCCACTGTGCAGGAGAATCCGTATAGGTGTTTGAGTGTTCGAACCGTAACGCGCGAGAAATTGTAAGTAAACGCCGTATTTACATATCTGCCACTGTGCAGGAGAATCCGAATAGGTGTTCGAGTGTTCGAAACGTAACGCGCGGGAAATTGTAAGTAAACGTCGTATTTACATTTCTGCCACTGTGCAGAAGAATCCGTATAGGTGTTCGAGTGTTCGAAACGTAACGCGCGAGAAATTGGAAGTAAACGCCGTATTTATATATCTGCCACTGTGCAGGAGAATCCGTATAGGTGTTCGAGTGTTCGAAACGTAACGCGTGAGAAATTGTAAGTAAACGTCGTATTTACATGTCTGCCACTGTGCAGGAGAATCCGTATAGGTGTTCGAGTGTTCGAACCGTAAGGCGTGAGAAATTGTAAGTAAACGCCGTATTTACATATCTGCCACTGTGCTGGAGAATCCGTATAGGTGTTCGAGTGTTTGAAACGTAACGCGCGAGAAATTGTAAGTAAACGCCGTATTTACATGTCTGCCACTGTGCAGGAGAATCCGTATAGGTGTTCGAGTGTTCGAAACGTAACGCGCGAGAAATTGTAAGTAAACGTCGTATTTACATGTCTGCCACTGTGCAGGAGAATCCGTATAGGTGTTCGAGTGTTCGAAACGTAACGCACGAGAAATTGTAAGTAAACGCCGTATTTACATTTCTGCCACTGTGCAGGAGAATCCGTATAGGTGTTCGAATGTTCGAACCGTAACGCAGGAGAAATTGTAAGTAAACGCCGTATTTACATATCTGCCACTCTGCAGGAGAATCCGTATAGGTGTTTGAGTGTTCGAACCGTAACGCGCGAGAAATTGTAAGTAAACGCCGTATTTACATATCTGCCACTGTGCAGGAGAATCCGTATAGGTGTTCGAGTGTTCGAAACGTAACGCGCGAGAAATTGTAAGTAAACGTCGTATTTACATTTCTGCCACTGTGCAGGAGAATCCGTATAGGTGTTCGAGTGTTCGAAACGTAACGCGCGAGAAATTGTAAGTAAACGCCGTATTTACATATCTGCCACTGTGCAGGAGAATCCGTATAGGTGTTCGAATGTTCGAACCGTAACGCAGGAGAAATTGTAAGTGAACGCCGTATTTACATATCTGCCACTGTGCAGGAGAATCCGTATAGGTGTTCGAGTGTTCGAATCGTAAGGCGTGAGAAATTGTAAGTAAACGCCGTATTCACATATCTGCCACTGTGCAGGAGAATCCGTATAGGTGTTCGAGTGGTCGAACCGTAAGGCGTGAGAAATTGTAAGTAAACGCCGTATTTACATATCTGCCACTGTGCTGGAGAATCCGTATAGGTGTTCGAGTGTTGGAAACGTAACGCGCGAGAAATTGTAAGTAAACGCCGTATTTACATATCTGCCACTGTGCAGGAGAATCCGTATAGGTGTTCGAGTGTTCGAAACGTAACGCGCGAGAAATTGTAAGTAAACGTCGTATTTACATGTCTGCCACTGTGCAGGAGAATCCGTATAGGTGTTTGAGTGTTCGAACCGTAACGCGCGAGAAATTGTAAGTAAACGCCGTATTTACATATCTGCCACTGTGCAGGAGAATCCGAATAGGTGTTCGAGTGTTCGAAACGTAACGCGCGAGAAATTGTAAGTAAACGTCGTATTTACATTTCTGCCACTGTGCAGAAGAATCCGTATAGGTGTTCGAGTGTTCGAAACGTAACGCGCGAGAAATTGGAAGTAAACGCCGTATTTATATATCTGCCACTGTGCAGGAGAATCCGTATAGGTGTTCGAGTGTTCGAAACGTAACGCGTGAGAAATTGTAAGTAAACGTCGTATTTACATGTCTGCCACTGTGCAGGAGAATCCGTATAGGTGTTCGAGTGTTCGAACCGTAAGGCGTGAGAAATTGTAAGTAAACGCCGTATTTACATATCTGCCACTGTGCTGGAGAATCCGTATAGGTGTTCGAGTGTTTGAAACGTAACGCGCGAGAAATTGTAAGTAAACGCCGTATTTACATGTCTGCCACTGTGCAGGAGAATCCGTATAGGTGTTCGAGTGTTCGAAACGTAACGCGCGAGAAATTGTAAGTAAACGTCGTATTTACATGTCTGCCACTGTGCAGGAGAATCCGTATAGGTGTTCGAGTGTTCGAAACGTAACGCACGAGAAATTGTAAGTAAACGCCGTATTTACATTTCTGCCACTGTGCAGGAGAATCCGTATAGGTGTTCGAATGTTCGAACCGTAACGCAGGAGAAATTGTAAGTAAACGCCGTATTTACATATCTGCCACTCTGCAGGAGAATCCGTATAGGTGTTTGAGTGTTCGAACCGTAACGCGCGAGAAATTGTAAGTAAACGCCGTATTTACATATCTGCCACTGTGCAGGAGAATCCGTATAGGTGTTCGAGTGTTCGAAACGTAACGCGCGAGAAATTGTAAGTAAACGTCGTATTTACATTTCTGCCACTGTGCAGGAGAATCCGTATAGGTGTTCGAGTGTTCGAAACGTAACGCGCGAGAAATTGTAAGTAAACGCCGTATTTACATATCTGCCACTGTGCAGGAGAATCCGTATAGGTGTTCGAATGTTCGAACCGTAACGCAGGAGAAATTGTAAGTGAACGCCGTATTTACATATCTGCCACTGTGCAGGAGAATCCGTATAGGTGTTCGAGTGTTCGAATCGTAAGGCGTGAGAAATTGTAAGTAAACGCCGTATTCACATATCTGCCACTGTGCAGGAGAATCCGTATAGGTGTTCGAGTGGTCGAACCGTAAGGCGTGAGAAATTGTAAGTAAACGCCGTATTTACATATCTGCCACTGTGCTGGAGAATCCGTATAGGTGTTCGAGTGTTGGAAACGTAACGCGCGAGAAATTGTAAGTAAACGCCGTATTTACATATCTGCCACTGTGCAGGAGAATCCGTATAGGTGTTCGAGTGTTCGAAACGTAACGCGCGAGAAATTGTAAGTAAACGTCGTATTTACATGTCTGCCACTGTGCAGGAGAATCCGTATAGGTGTTTGAGTGTTCGAACCGTAACGCGCGAGAAATTGTAAGTAATCGCCGTATTTACATATCTGCCACTGTGCAGGAGAATCCGTATAGGTGTTCGAGTGTTCGAAACGTAACGCGCGAGAAATTGTAAGTAAACGTCGTATTTACATGTCTGCCACTGTGCAGGAGAATCCGTATAGGTATTCGAGTGTTCGAAACGTAACGCACGAGAAATTGTAAGTAAACGCCGTATTTACATTTCTGCCACTGTGCAGGAGAATCCGTATAGGTGTTCGAATGTTCGAACCGTAACGCAGGAGAAATTGTAAGTAAACGCCGTATTTACATATCTGCCACTCTGCAGGAGAATCCGTATAGGTGTTTGAGTGTTCGAACCGTAACGCGCGAGAAATTGTAAGTAAACGCCGTATTTACATATCTGCCACTGTGCAGGAGAATCCGTATAGGTGTTCGAGTGTTCGAAACGTAACGCGCGAGAAATTGTAAGTAAACGTCGTATTTACATTTCTGCCACTGTGCAGGAGAATCCGTATAGGTGTTCGAGTGTTCGAAACGTAACGCGCGAGAAATTGTAAGTAAACGCCGTATTTACATATCTGCCACTGTACAGGAGAATCCGTATAGGTGTTCGAGTGTTCGAAACGTAACGCGCGAGAAATTGTAAGTAAACGTCGTATTTACATGTCTGCCACTGTGCAGGAGAATCCGTATAGGTGTTCGAGTGTTCGAAACGTAACGCGCGAGAAATTGTAAGTAAACGCCGTATTTACAAATCTGCCACTGTGCAGGAGAATCCGTATAGGTGTTCGAGTGTTCGAACCGTAAGGCGTGAGAAATTGTAAGTAAACGCCGTATTTACATATCTGCCACTGTACTGGAGAATCCGTATAGGTGTTCGAGTGTTGGAAACGTAACGCGCGAGAAATTGTAAGTAAACGCCGTATTTACATATCTGCCACTATGCAGGAGAATCCGTATAGGTGTTCGAGTGTTCGAAACGTAACGCGCGAGAAATTGTAAGTAAACGTCGTATTTACATGTCTGCCACTGTGCAGGAGAATCCGTATAGGTGTTTGAGTGTTCGAACCGTAACGCGCGAGAAATTGTAAGTAAACGCCGTATTTACATATCTGCCACTGTGCAGGAGAATCCGTATAGGTGTTCGAGTGTTCGAAACGTAACGCGCGAGAAATTGTAAGTAAACGTCGTATTTACATTTCTGCCACTGTGCAGAAGAATCCGTATAGGTGTTCGAGTGTTCGAAACGTAACGCGCGAGAAATTGGAAGTAAACGCCGTATTTATATATCTGCCACTGTGCAGGAGAATCCGTATAGGTGTTCGAGTGTTCGAAACGTAACGCGTGAGAAATTGTAAGTAAACGTCGTATTTACATGTCTGCCACTGTGCAGGAGAATCCGTATAGGTGTTCGAGTGTTCGAACCGTAAGGCGTGAGAAATTGTAAGTAAACGCCGTATTTACATATCTGCCACTGTGCTGGAGAATCCGTATAGGTGTTCGAGTGTTTGAAACGTAACGCGCGAGAAATTGTAAGTAAACGCCGTATTTACATGTCTGCCACTGTGCTGGAGAATCCGTATAGGTGTTCGAGTGTTCGAAACGTAACGCGCGAGAAATTGTAAGTAAACGTCGTATTTACATGTCTGCCACTGTGCAGGAGAATCCGTATAGGTGTTCGAGTGTTCGAAACGTAACGCACGAGAAATTGTAAGTAAACGCCGTATTTACATTTCTGCCACTGTGCAGGAGAATCCGTATAGGTGTTCGAATGTTCGAACCGTAACGCAGGAGAAATTGTAAGTAAACGCCGTATTTACATATCTGCCACTCTGCAGGAGAATCCGTATAGGTGTTTGAGTGTTCGAACCGTAACGCGCGAGAAATTGTAAGTAAACGCCGTATTTACATATCTGCCACTGTGCAGGAGAATCCGTATAGGTGTTCGAGTGTTCGAAACGTAACGCGCGAGAAATTGTAAGTAAACGTCGTATTTACATTTCTGCCACTGTGCAGGAGAATCCGTATAGGTGTTCGAGTGTTCGAAACGTAACGCGCGAGAAATTGTAAGTAAACGCCGTATTTACATATCTGCCACTGTGCAGGAGAATCCGTATAGGTGTTCGAATGTTCGAACCGTAACGCAGGAGAAATTGTAAGTGAACGCCGTATTTACATATCTGCCACTGTGCAGGAGAATCCGTATAGGTGTTCGAGTGTTCGAATCGTAAGGCGTGAGAAATTGTAAGTAAATGCCGTATTCACATATCTGCCACTGTGCAGGAGAATCCGTATAGGTGTTCGAATGTTCAAACCGTAACGCGGGAGAAATTGTAAGTAAACGCCGTATTTACATATCTGCCACTGTACAGGAGAATCCGTATAGGTGTTCGAGTGTTCGAAACGTAACGCGCGAGAAATTGTAAGTAAACGTCGTATTTACATGTCTGCCACTGTGCAGGAGAATCCGTATAGGTGTTCGAGTGTTCGAAACGTAACGCGCGAGAAATTGTAAGTAAACGTCGTATTTACATGTCTGCCACTGTGCAGGAGAATCCGTATAGGTGTTCGAGTGTTCGAAACGTAACGCGCGAGAAATTGTAAGTAAACGCCGTATTTACATATCTGCCACTGTGCAGGAGAATCCGTATAGGTGTTCGAGTGTTCGAAATGTAACGCGCGAGAAATTGTAAGTAAACGTCGTATTTACATGTCTGCCACTGTGCAGGAGAATCCGTATAGGTGTTCGAGTGTTCGAAACGTAACGCGCGAGAAATTGTAAGTAAACGTCGTATTTACATGTCTGCCACTGTGCAGGAGAATCCGTATAGGTGTTCGAGTGTTCGAAACGTAACGCGCGAGAAATTGTAAGTAAACGTCGTATTTACATGTCTGCCACTGTGCAGGAGAATCCGTATAGGTGTTCGAGTGTTCGAAACGTAACGCGCGAGAAATTGTAAGTAAACGCCGTATTTACATATCTGCCACTGTGCAGGAGAATCCGTATAGGTGTTCTAGTGTTCGAAATGTAACGCGCGAGAAATTGTAAGTAAACGTCGTATTTACATGTCTGCCACTGTGCAGGAGAATCCGTATAGGTGTTCGAGTGTTCGAAACGTAACGCGCGAGAAATTGTAAGTAAACGTCGTATTTACATGTCTGCCACTGTGCAGGAGAATCCGTATAGGTGTTCGAGTGTTCGAAACGTAACGTGCGAGAAATTGTAAGTAAACATCGTATTTACATGTCTGCCACTGTGCAGGAGAATCCGTATAGGTGTTCGAGTGTTCGAAACGTAACGCGCGAGAAATTGTAAGTAAACGCCGTATTTACAAATCTGCCACTGTGCAGGAGAATCCGTATAGGTGTTCGAGTGTTCGAAACGTAACGTGCGAGAAATTGTAAGTAAACGTCGTATTTACATGTCTGCCACTTTGCAGGAGAATCCGTATAGGTGTTCGAGTGTTCGAAACGTAACGCGCGAGAAATTGTAAGTAAACGCCGTATTTACAAATCTGCCACTGTGCAGGAGAATCCGTATAGGTGTTCGAGTGTTCGAACCGTAAGGCGTGAGAAATTGTAAGTAAACGCCGTATTTACATATCTGCCACTGTGCTGGAGAATCCGTATAGGTGTTCGAGTGTTGGAAACGTAACGCGCGAGAAATTGTAAGTAAACGCCGTATTTACATATCTGCCACTGTGCAGGAGAATCCGTATAGGTGTTCGAGT
The DNA here is from genome assembly GCF_055761805.1 of Camellia sinensis. Taxonomy (NCBI): domain Eukaryota; kingdom Viridiplantae; phylum Streptophyta; class Magnoliopsida; order Ericales; family Theaceae; genus Camellia; species Camellia sinensis. The sequence goes on along the minus strand of NW_028128989.1, from coordinate 5,600,651 downwards.
GTTCGAAACGTAACGCGCGAGAAATTGTAAGTAAACGTCGTATTTACATGTCTGCCACTGTGCAGGAGAATCCGTATAGGTGTTTGAGTGTTCGAACCGTAACGCGCGAGAAATTGTAAGTAATCGCCGTATTTACATATCTGCCACTGTGCAGGAGAATCCGTATAAGTGTTCGAGTGTTCGAAACGTAACGCGCGAGAAATTGTAAGTAAACGTCGTATTTACATTTCTGCCACTGTGCAGAAGAATCCGTATAGGTGTTCGAGTGTTCGAAACGTAACGCGCGAGAAATTGGAAGTAAACGCCGTATTTACATATCTGCCACTGTGCAGGAGAATCCGTATAGGTGTTCGAGTGTTCAAAACGTAACACGTGAGAAATTGTAAGTAAACGCCGTATTTACATATCTGCCACTGTGCAGGAGAATCCGTATAGGTGTTCGAGTGTTCGAAACGTAACGCGCGAGAAATTGTAAGTAAACGTCGTATTTACATGTCTGCCACTGTGCAGGAGAATCCGTATAGGTGTTCGAGTGTTCGAAACGTAACGCGCGAGAAATTGTAAGTAAACGCCGTATTTACATATCTGCCACTGTGCAGGAGAATCCGTATAGGTGTTCGAATGTTCAAACCGTAACGCAGGAGAAATTGTAAGTGAACGCCGTATTTACATATCTGCCACTGTGCAGGAGAATCCGTATAGGTGTTCGAGTGTTCGAATCGTAAGGCGTGAGAAATTGTAAGTAAATGCCGTATTCACATATCTGCCACTGTGCAGGAGAATCCGTATAGGTGTTCGAATGTTCAAACCGTAACGCGGGAGAAATTGTAAGTAAACGCCGTATTTACATATCTGCCACTGTACAGGAGAATCCGTATAGGTGTTCGAGTGTTCGAAACGTAACGCGCGAGAAATTGTAAGTAAACGTCGTATTTACATGTCTGCCACTATGCAGGAGAATCCGTATAGGTGTTCGAGTGTTCGAAACGTAACGCGCGAGAAATTGTAAGTAAACGTCGTATTTACATGTCTGCCACTGTGCAGGAGAATCCGTATAGGTGTTCGAGTGTTCGAAACGTAACGCGCGAGAAATTGTAAGTAAACGCCGTATTTACATATCTGCCACTGTGCAGGAGAATCCGTATAGGTGTTCGAGTGTTCGAAATGTAACGCGCGAGAAATTGTAAGTAAACGTCGTATTTACATGTCTGCCACTGTGCAGGAGAATCCGTATAGGTGTTCGAGTGTTCGAAACGTAACGCGCGAGAAATTGTAAGTAAACGTCGTATTTACATGTCTGCCACTGTGCAGGAGAATCCGTATAGGTGTTCGAGTGTTCGAAACGTAACGCGCGAGAAATTGTAAGTAAACGTCGTATTTACATGTCTGCCACTGTGCAGGAGAATCCGTATAGGTGTTCGAGTGTTCGAAACGTAACGCGCGAGAAATTGTAAGTAAACGCCGTATTTACATATCTGCCACTGTGCAGGAGAATCCGTATAGGTGTTCTAGTGTTCGAAATGTAACGCGCGAGAAATTGTAAGTAAACGTCGTATTTACATGTCTGCCACTGTGCAGGAGAATCCGTATAGGTGTTCGAGTGTTCGAAACGTAACGCGCGAGAAATTGTAAGTAAACGTCGTATTTACATGTCTGCCACTGTGCAGGAGAATCCGTATAGGTGTTCGAGTGTTCGAAACGTAACGTGCGAGAAATTGTAAGTAAACATCGTATTTACATGTCTGCCACTGTGCAGGAGAATCCGTATAGGTGTTCGAGTGTTCGAAACGTAACGCGCGAGAAATTGTAAGTAAACGCCGTATTTACAAATCTGCCACTGTGCAGGAGAATCCGTATAGGTGTTCGAGTGTTCGAAACGTAACGTGCGAGAAATTGTAAGTAAACGTCGTATTTACATGTCTGCCACTTTGCAGGAGAATCCGTATAGGTGTTCGAGTGTTCGAAACTTAACGCGCGAGAAATTGTAAGTAAACGCCGTATTTACAAATCTGCCACTGTGCAGGAGAATCCGTATAGGTGTTCGAGTGTTCGAACCGTAAGGCGTGAGAAATTGTAAGTAAACGCCGTATTTACATATCTGCCACTGTGCTGGAGAATCCGTATAGGTGTTCGAGTGTTGGAAACGTAACGCGCGAGAAATTGTAAGTAAACGCCGTATTTACATATCTGCCACTGTGCAGGAGAATCCGTATAGGTGTTCGAGTGTTCGAAACGTAACGCGCGAGAAATTGTAAGTAAACGTCGTATTTACATGTCTGCCACTGTGCAGGAGAATCCGTATAGGTGTTCGAGTGTTCGAAACGTAACGCGCGAGAAATTGTAAGTAAACGCCGTATTTACAAATCTGCCACTGTGCAGGAGAATCCGTATAGGTGTTCGAGTGTTCGAACCGTAAGGCGTGAGAAATTGTAAGTAAACGCCGTATTTACATATCTGCCACTGTACTGGAGAATCCGTATAGGTGTTCGAGTGTTGGAAACGTAACGCGCGAGAAATTGTAAGTAAACGCCGTATTTACATATCTGCCACTGTGCAGGAGAATCCGTATAGGTGTTCGAGTGTTCGAAACGTAACGCGCGAGAAATTGTAAGTAAACGTCGTATTTACATGTCTGCCACTGTGCAGGAGAATCCGTATAGGTGTTTGAGTGTTCGAACCGTAACGCGCGAGAAATTGTAAGTAATCGCCGTATTTACATATCTGCCACTGTGCAGGAGAATCCGTATAGGTGTTCGAGTGTTCGAAACTTAACGCGCGAGAAATTGTAAGTAAACGCCGTATTTACAAATCTGCCACTGTGCAGGAGAATCCGTATAGGTGTTCGAGTGTTCGAACCGTAAGGCGTGAGAAATTGTAAGTAAACGCCGTATTTACATATCTGCCACTGTGCTGGAGAATCCGTATAGGTGTTCGAGTGTTGGAAACGTAACGCGCGAGAAATTGTAAGTAAACGCCGTATTTACATATCTGCCACTGTGCAGGAGAATCCGTATAGGTGTTCGAGTGTTCGAACCGTAAGGCGTGAGAAATTGTAAGTAAACGCCGTATTTACATATCTGCCACTGTGCTGGAGAATCCGTATAGGTGTTCGAGTGTTGGAAACGTAACGCGCGAGAAATTGTAAGTAAACGCCGTATTTACATATCTGCCACTGTGCAGGAGAATCCGTATAGGTGTTCGAGTGTTCGAAACGTAACGCGCGAGAAATTGTAAGTAAACGTCGTATTTACATGTCTGCCACTTTGCAGGAGAATCCGTATAGGTGTTCGAGTGTTCGAAACTTAACGCGCGAGAAATTGTAAGTAAACGCCGTATTTAAAAATCTGCCACTGTGCAGGAGAATCCGTATAGGTGTTCGAGTGTTCGAACCGTAAGGCGTGAGAAATTGTAAGTAAACGCCGTATTTACATATCTGCCACTGTGCTGGAGAATCCGTATAGGTGTTCGAGTGTTGGAAACGTAACGCGCGAGAAATTGTAAGTAAACGCCGTATTTACATATCTGCCACTGTGCAGGAGAATCCGTATAGGTGTTTGAGTGTTCGAACCGTAACGCGCGAGAAATTGTAAGTAATCGCCGTATTTACATATCTGCCACTGTGCAGGAGAATCCGTATAGGTGTTCGAGTGTTCGAAACGTAACGCGCGAGAAATTGTAAGTAAACGTCGTATTTACATTTCTGCCACTGTGCAGAAGAATCCGTATAGGTGTTCGAGTGTTCGAAACGTAACGCGCGAGAAATTGGAAGTAAACGCCGTATTTACATATCTGCCACTGTGCAGGAGAATCCGTATAGGTGTTCGAGTGTTCAAAACGTAACACGTGAGAAATTGTAAGTAAACGCCGTATTTACATATCTGCCACTGTGCAGGAGAATCCGTATAGGTGTTCGAGTGTTCGAAACGTAACGCGCGAGAAATTGTAAGTAAACGTCGTATTTACATGTCTGCCACTGTGCAGGAGAATCCGTATAGGTGTTCGAGTGTTCGAAACGCAACGCGCGAGAAATTGTAAGTAAACGTCGTATTTACATGTCTGCCACTGTGCAGGAGAATCCTTATAGGTGTTCGAGTGTTCGAAACGTAACGCGCGAGAAATTGTAAGTAAACGCCGTATTTACAAATCTGCCACTGTGCAGGAGAATCCGTATAGGTGTTCGAGTGTTCGAACCGTAAGGCGTGAGAAATTGTAAGTAAACGCCGTATTTACATATCTGCCACTGTGCTGGAGAATCCGTATAGGTGTTCGAGTGTTTGAAACGTAACGCGCGAGAAATTGTAAGTGAACGCCGTATTTACAAATCTGCCACTGTGCAGGAGAATCCGTGTAGGTGTTCGAGTGTTCGAACCGTAAGGCGTGAGAAATTGTAAGTAAACGCCGTATTTACATATCTGCCACTGTGCTGGAGAATCCGTATAGGTGTTCGAGTGTTGGAAACGTAACGCGCGAGAAATTGTAAGTAAACGCCGTATTTACATATCTGCCACTGTGCAGGAGAATCCGTATAGGTGTTCGAGTGTTCGAAACGTAACGCGCGAGAAATTGTAAGTAAACGTCGTATTTACATGTCTGCCACTGTGCAGGAGAATCCGTATAGGTGTTGGAGTGTTCGAACCGTAACGCGCGAGAAATTGTAAGTAAACGCCGAATTTACATATCTGCCACTGTGCAGGAGAATCCGTATAGGTGTTCGAGTGTTCGAAACGTAACGCGCGAGAAATTGTAAGTAAACGTCGTATTTACATTTCTGCCACTGTGCAGAAGAATCCGTATAGGTGTTCGAGTGTTCGAAACGTAACGCGCGAGAAATTGGAAGTAAACGCCGTATTTACATATCTGCCACTGTGCAGGAGAATCCGTATAGGTGTTCGAGTGTTCGAAACGTAACGCGTGAGAAATTGTAAGTAAACGCCGTATTTACATATCTGCCACTGTGCAGGAGAATCCGTATAGGTGTTCGAGTGTTCGAAACGTAACGCGCGAGAAATTGTAAGTAAACGTCGTATTTACATGTCTGCCACGGTGCAGGAGAATCCGTATAGGTGTTCGAGTGTTCGAAACGTAACGCGCGAGAAATTGTAAGTAAACGTCGTATTTACATGTCTGCCACTGTGCAGGAGAATCCGTATAGGTGTTCGAGTGTTCGAAACGTAACGCGCGAGAAATTGTAAGTAAACGCCGTATTTACAAATCTGCCACTGTGCAGGAGAATCCGTATAGGTGTTCGAGTGTTCGAACCGTAAGGCGTGAGAAATTGTAAGTAAACGCCGTATTTACATATCTGCCACTGTGCTGGAGAATCCGTATAGGTGTTCGAGTGTTTGAAACGTAACGCACGAGAAATTGTAAGTGAACGCCGTATTTACAAATCTGCCACTGTGCAAGAGAATCCGTATAGGTGTTCGAGTGTTCGAACCGTAAGGCGTGAGAAATTGTAAGTAAACGCCGTATTTACATATCTGCCACTGTGCTGGAGAATCCGTATAGGTGTTCGAGTGTTTGAAACGTAACGCGCGAGAAATTGTAAGTAAACGTCGTATTTACTTGTCTGCCACTGTGCAGGAGAATCCGTATAGGTGTTCAACTGTTCGAAACGTAACGCACGAGAAATTGTAAGTAAACGCCGTATTTAGATATCTGCCACTGTGCAGGAGAATCCGTATAGGTGTTCGAATGTTCGAACCGTAACGCAGGAGAAATTGTAAGTAAACGCCGTATTTACATATCTGCCACTCTGCAGGAGAATCCGTATAGGTGTTTGAGTGTTCGAACCGTAACGCGCGAGAAATTGTAAGTAAACGCCGTATTTACATATCTGCCACTGTGCAGGAGAATCCGTATAGGTGTTCGAGTGTTCGAAACGTAACGCGCGAGAAATTGTAAGTAAACGTCGTATTTACATTTCTGCCACTGTGCAGGAGAATCCGTATAGGTGTTCGAGTGTTCGAAACGTAACGCGCGAGAAATTGTAAGTAAACGCCGTATTTACATATCTGCCACTGTGCAGGAGAATCCGTATAGGTGTTCGAATGTTCGAACCGTAACGCAGGAGAAATTGTAAGTGAACGCCGTATTTACATATCTGCCACTGTGCAGGAGAATCCGTATAGGTGTTCGAGTGTTCGAATCGTAAGGCGAGGGAAATTGTAAGTAAACGCCGTATTCACATATCTGCCACTGTGCAGGAGAATCCGTATAGGTGTTCGAATGTTCGAACCGTAACGCGGGAGAAATTGTAAGTAAACGCCGTATTTACATATCTGCCACTGTACAGGAGAATCCGTATAGGTGTTCGAGTGTTCGAAACGTAACGCGCGAGAAATTGTGAGTAAACGTCGTATTTACATGTCTGCCACTGTGCAGGAGAATTCGTATAGGTGTTCGAGTGTTCGAAACGTAACGCGCGAGAAATTGTAAGTAAACGCCGTATTTACATCTCTGCCACTGTGCAGGAGATGTTCGAGTGTTTGAAACGTAACGCGCGGGAAATTGTAAGTAAACGTCGTATTTACATGTCTGCCACTGTGCAGGAGAATCCGTATAGGTGTTCGAGTGTTCGAAACGTAACGCGCGAGAAATTGTAAGTAAACGTCGTATTTACATGTCTGCCACTGTGCAGGAGAATCCGTATAGGTGTTCGAGTGTTCGAAACGTAACGTGCGAGAAATTGTAAGTAAACGTCGTATTTACATGTCTGCCACTGTGCAGGAGAATCCGTATAGGTGTTCGAGTGTTCGAAACGTAACGCGCGAGAAATTGTAAGTAAACGCCGTATTTACAAATCTGCCATTGTGCAGGAGAATCCGTATAGGTGTTCGAGTGTTCGAAACGTAACGTGCGAGAAATTGTAAGTAAACGTCGTATTTACATGTCTGCCACTGTGCAGGAGAATCCGTATAGGTGTTCGAGTGTTCGTAACGTAACGCGCGAGAAATTGTAAGTAAACGCCGTATTTACAAATCTGCCACTGTGCAGGAGAATCCGTATAGGTGTTCGAGTGTTCGAACCGTAAGGCGTGAGAAATTGTAAGTAAACGCCGTATTTACATATCTGCCACTGTGCTGGAGAATCCGTATAGGTGTTCGAGTGTTGGAAACGTAACGCGCGAGAAATTGTAAGTAAACGCCGTATTTACATATCTGCCACTGTGCAGGAGAATCCGTATAGGTGTTCGAGTGTTCGAAACGTAACGCGCGAGAAATTGTAAGTAAACGTCGTATTTACATGTCTGCCACTGTGCAGGAGAATCCGTATAGGTGTTTGAGTGTTCGAACCGTAACGCGCGAGAAATTGTAAGTAAACGCCGTATTTACATATCTGCCACTGTGCAGGAGAATCCGTATAGGTGTTCGAGTGTTCGAAACGTAACGCGCGAGAAATTGTAAGTAAACGTCGTATTTACATTTCTGCCACTGTGCAGAAGAATCCGTATAGGTGTTCGAGTGTTCGAAACGTAACGCGCGAGAAATTGGAAGTAAACGCCGTATTTATATATCTGCCACTGTGCAGGAGAATTCGTATAGGTGTTCGAGTGTTCGAAACGTAACGCGTGAGAAATTGTAAGTAAACGCCGTATTTACATATCTGCCACTGTGCAGGCGAATCCGTATAGGTGTTCGAGTGTTCGAAACGTAACGCGCGAGAAATTGTAAGTAAACGTCGTATTTACATGTCTGCCACTGTGCAGGAGAATCCGTATAGGTGTTCGAGTGTTCGAAACGTAACGCGCGAGAAATTGTAAGTAAACGTCGTATTTACATGTCTGCCACTGTGCAGGAGAATCCGTATAGGTGTTCGAGTGTTCGAAACGTAACGCGCGGGAAATTGTAAGTAAATGCCGTATTTACAAATCTGCCACTGTGCAGGAGAATCCGTATAGGTGTTCGAGTGTTCGAACCGTAAGGCGTGAGAAATTGTAAGTAAACGCCGTATTTACAAATCTGCCACTGTGCTGGAGAATCCGTATAGGTGTTCGAGTGTTTGAAACGTAACGCGCGAGAAATTGTAAGTGAACGCCGTATTTACAAATCTGCCACTGTGCAGGAGAATCCGTATAGGTGTTCGAGTGTTCGAACCGTAAGGCGTGAGAAATTGTAAGTAAACGCCGTATTTACATATCTGCCACTGTGCTGGAGAATCCGTATAGGTGTTCGAGTGTTTGAAACGTAACGCGCGAGAAATTGTAAGTAAACGCCGTATTTACATGTCTGCCACTGTGCAGGAGAATCCGTATAGGTGTTCGAGTGTTCGAAACGTAACGCGCGAGAAATTGTAAGTAAACGTCGTATTTACATGTCTGCCATTGTGCAGGAGAATCCGTATAGGTGTTCGAGTGTTCGAAACGTAACGCACGAGAAATTGTAAGTAAACGCCGTATTTACATTTCTGCCACTGTGCAGGAGAATCCGTATAGGTGTTCGAATGTTCGAACCGTAACGCAGGAGAAATTGTAAGTAAACGCCGTATTTACATATCTGCCACTCTGCAGGAGAATCCGTATAGGTGTTTGAGTGTTCGAACCGTAACGCGCGAGAAATGGTAAGTAAACGCCGTATTTACATAGCTGCCACTGTGCAGGAGAATCCGTATAGGTGTTCGAGTGTTCGAAACGTAACGCGCGAGAAATTGTAAGTAAACGTCGTATTTACATTTCTGCCACTGTGCAGGAGAATCCGTATAGGTGTTCGAGTGTTCGAAACGTAACGCGCGAGAAATTGTAAGTAAACGCCGTATTTACATATCTGCCACTGTGCAGGAGAATCCGTATAGGTGTTCGAATGTTCGAACCGTAACGCTGGAGAAATTGTAAGTGAACGCCGTATTTACATATCTGCCACTGTGCAGGAGAATCCGTATAGGTGTTCGAGTGTTCGAATCGTAAGGCGTGAGAAATTGTAAGTAAACGCCGTATTCACATATCTGCCACTGTGCAGGAGAATCCGTATAGGTGTTCGAATGTTCGAACCGTAACGCGGGAGAAATTGTAAGTAAACGCCGTATTTACATATCTGCCACTGTACAGGAGAATCCGTATAGGTGTTCGAGTGTTCGAAACGTAACGCGCGAGAAATTGTAAGTAAACTTCGTATTTACATGTCTGCCACTGTGCAGTAGAATCCGTATAGGTGTTCGAGTGTTCGAAACGTAACGCGCGAGAAATTGTAAGTAAACGCCGTATTTACATCTCTGCCACTGTGCAGGAGATGTTCGAGTGTTCGAAACGTAACGCGCGAGAAATTGTAAGTAAACGTCGTATTTACATGTCTGCCACTGTGCAGGAGAATCCGTATAGGTGTTCGACTGTTCGAAACGTAACGCGCGAGAAATTGTAAGTAAACGCCGTATTTACATATCTGCCACTGTGCAGGAGAATCCGTATAGGTGTTCGAATGTTCGAACCGTAACGCAGGAGAAATTGTAAGTGAACGCCGTATTTACATATCTGCCACTGTGCAGGAGAATCCGTATAGGTGTTTGAGTGTTCGAACCGTAACGCGCGAGAAATTGTAAGTAAACGCCGTATTTACATATCTGCCACTGTGCAGGAGAATCCGTATAGGTGTTCGAGTGTTCGAAACGTAACGCGCGAGAAATTGTAAGTAAACGTCGTATTTACATTTCTGCCACTGTGCAGGAGAATCCGTATAGGTGTTCGAGTGTTCGAAACGTAACGCGCGAGAAATTGTAAGTAAACGCCGTATTTACATATCTGCCACTGTGTAGGAGAATCCGTATAGGTGTTCGAATGTTCGAACCGTAACGCAGGAGAAATTGTAAGTGAACGCCGTTTTTACATATCTGCCACTGTGCAGGAGAATCCGTATAGGTGTTCGAGTGTTCGAATCGTAAGGCGTGAGAAATTGTAAGTAAACGCCGTATTCACATATCTGCCACTGTGCAGGAGAATCCGTATAGGTGTTCGAATGTTCGAACCGTAACGCAGGAGAAATTGTAAGTGAACGCCGTATTTACAAATCTGCCACTGTGCAGGAGAATCCGTATAGGTGTTCGAGTGTTCGAACCGTAAGGCGTGAGAAATTGTAAGTAAACGCCGTATTTACATATCTGCCACTGTGCTGGAGAATCCGTATAGGTGTTCGAGTGTTTGAAACGTAACGCGCGAGAAATTGTAAGTAAACGCCGTATTTACATGTCTGCCACTGTGCAGGAGAATCCGTATAGGTGTTCGAGTGTTCGAAACGTAACGCGCGAGAAATTGTAAGTAAACGTCGTATTTACATGTCTGCCATTGTGCAGGAGAATCCGTATAGGTGTTCGAGTGTTCGAAACGTAACGCACGAGAAATTGTATGTAAACGCCGTATTTACATTTCTGCCACTGTGCAGGAGAATCCGTATAGGTGTTCGAATGTTCGAACCGTAACGCAGGAGAAATTGTAAGTAAACGCCGTATTTACATATCTGCCACTCTGCAGGAGAATCCGTATAGGTGTTTGAGTGTTCGAACCGTAACGCGCGAGAAATGGTAAGTAAACGCCGTATTTACATATCTGCCACTGTGCAGGAGAATCCGTATAGGTGTTCGAGTGTTCGAAACGTAACGCGCGAGAAATTGTAAGTAAACGTCGTATTTACATTTCTGCCACTGTGCAGGAGAATCCGTATAGGTGTTCGAGTGTTCGAAACGTAACGCGCGAGAAATTGTAAGTAAACGCCGTATTTACATATCTGCCACTGTGCAGGAGAATCCGTATAGGTGTTCGAATGTTCGAACCGTAACGCAGGAGAAATTGTAAGTGAACGCCGTATTTACATATCTGCCACTGTGCAGGAGAATCCGTATAGGTGTTCGAGTGTTCGAATCGTAAGGCGTGAGAAATTGTAAGTAAACGCCGTATTCACATATCTGCCACTGTGCAGGAGAATCCGTATAGGTGTTCGAATGTTCGAACCGTAACGCGGGAGAAATTGTAAGTAAACGCCGTATTTACATATCTGCCACTGTACAGGAGAATCCGTATAGGTGTTCGAGTGTTCGAAACGTAACGCGCGAGAAATTGTAAGTAAACTTCGTATTTACATGTCTGCCACTGTGCAGGAGAATCCGTATAGGTGTTCGAGTGTTCGAAACGTAACGCGCGAGAAATTGTAAGTAAACGCCGTATTTACATCTCTGCCACTGTGCAGGAGATGTTCGAGTGTTCGAAACGTAACGCGCGAGAAATTGTAAGTAAACGTCGTATTTACATGTCTGCCACTGTGCAGGAGAATCCGTATAGGTGTTCGACTGTTCGAAACGTAACGCGCGAGAAATTGTAAGTAAACGCCGGTATTTACATATCTGCCACTGTGCAGGAGAATCCGTATAGGTGTTCGAATGTTCGAACCGTAACGCAGGAGAAATTGTAAGTGAACGCCGTATTTACATATCTGCCACTGTGCAGGAGAATCCGTATAGGTGTTTGAGTGTTCGAACCGTAACGCGCGAGAAATTGTAAGTAAACGGCGTATTTACATATCTGCCACTGTGCAGGAGAATCCGTATAGGTGTTCGAGTGTTCGAAACGTAACGCGCGAGAAATTGTAAGTAAACGTCGTATTTACATTTCTGCCACTGTGCAGGAGAATCCGTATAGGTGTTCGAGTGTTCGAAACGTAACGCGCGAGAAATTGTAAGTAAACGCCGTATTTACATATCTGCCACTGTGTAGGAGAATCCGTATAGGTGTTCGAATGTTCGAACCGTAACGCAGGAGAAATTGTAAGTGAACGCCGTATTTACATATCTGCCACTGTGCAGGAGAATCCGTATAGGTGTTCGAGTGTTCGAATCGTAAGGCGTGAGAAATTGTAAGTAAACGCCGTATTCACATATCTGCCACTGTGCAGGAGAATCCGTATAGGTGTTCGAATGTTCGAACCGTAACGCGGGAGAAATTGTAAGTAAACGCCGTATTTACATATCTGCCACTGTACAGGAGAATCCGTATAGGTGTTCGAGTGTTCGAAACGTAACGCGCGAGAAATTGTAAGTAAACGTCGTATTTACATGTCTGCCACTGTGCAGGAGAATTCGTATAGGTGTTCGAGTGTTCGAAACGTAACGCGCGAGAAATTGTAAGTAAACGCCGTATTTACATCTCTGCCACTGTGCAGGAGATGTTCGAGTGTTTGAAACGTAACGCGCGGGAAATTGTAAGTAAACGTCGTATTTACATGTCTGCCACTGTGCAGGAGAATCCGTATAGGTGTTCGAGTGTTCGAAACGTAACGCGCGAGAAATTGTAAGTAAACGTCGTATTTACATGTCTGCCACTGTGCAGGAGAATCCGTATAGGTGTTCGAGTGTTCGAAACGTAACGTGCGAGAAATTGTAAGTAAACGTCGTATTTACATGTCTGCCACTGTGCAGGAGAATCCGTATAGGTGTTCGAGTGTTCGAAACGTAACGCGCGAGAAATTGTAAGTAAACGCCGTAGTTACAAATCTGCCATTGTGCAGGAGAATCCGTATAGGTGTTCGAGTGTTCGAAACGTAACGTGCGAGAAATTGTAAGTAAACGTCGTATTTACATGTTTGCCACTGTGCAGGAGAATCCGTATAGGTGTTCGAGTGTTCGAAACGTAACGCGCGAGAAATTGTAAGTAAACGCCGTATTTACAAATCTGCCACTGTGCAGGAGAATCCGTATAGGTGTTCGAGTGTTCGAACCGTAAGGCGTGAGAAATTGTAAGTAAACGCCGTATTTACATATCTGCCACTGTGCTGGAGAATCCGTATAGGTTTTCGAGTGTTGGAAACGTAACGCGCGAGAAATTGTAAGTAAACGCCGTATTTACATATCTGCCACTGTGCAGGAGAATCCGTATAGGTGTTCGAGTGTTCGAAACGTAACGCGCGAGAAATTGTAAGTAAACGTCGTATTTACATGTCTGCCACTGTGCAGGAGAATCCGTATAGGTGTTTGAGTGTTCGAACCGTAACGCGCGAGAAATTGTAAGTAAACGCCGTATTTACATATCTGCCACTGTGCAGGAGAATCCGTATAGGTGTTCGAGTGTTCGAAACGTAACGCGCGAGAAATTGTAAGTAAACGTCGTATTTACATTTCTGCCACTGTGCAGAAGAATCCGTATAGGTGTTCGAGTGTTCGAAACGTAACGCGCGAGAAATTGGAAGTAAATGCCGTATTTATATATCTGCCACTGTGCAGGAGAATCCGTATAGGTGTTCGAGTGTTCGAAACGTAACGCGTGAGAAATTGTAAGTAAACGCCGTATTTACATATCTGCCACTGTGCAGGAGAATCCGTATAGGTGTTCGAGTGTTCGAAACGTAACGCGCGAGAAATTGTAAGTAAACGTGGTATTTACATGTCTGCCACTGTGCAGGAGAATCCGTATAGGTGTTCGAGTGTTCGAAACGTAACGCGCGAGAAATTGTAAGTAAACGTCGTATTTACATGTCTGCCACTGTGCAGGAGAATCCGTATAGGTGTTCGAGTGTTCGAAACGTAACGCGCGGGAAATTGTAAGTAAACGCCGTATTTACAAATCTGCCACTGTGCAGGAGAATCCGTATAGGTGTTCGAGTGTTCGAACCGTAAGGCGTGAGAAATTGTAAGTAAACGCCGTATTTACATATCTGCCACTGTGCTGGAGAATCCGTATAGGTGTTCGAGTGTTTGAAACGTAACGCGCGAGAAATTGTAAGTGAACGCCGTATTTACAAATCTGCCACTGTGCAGGAGAATCCGTATAGGTGTTCGAGTGTTCGAACCGTAAGGCGTGAGAAATTGTAAGTAAACGCCGTATTTACATATCTGCCACTGTGCTGGAGAATCCGTATAGGTGTTCGAGTGTTTGAAACGTAACGCGCGAGAAATTGTAAGTAAACGCCGTATTTACATGTCTGCCACTGTGCAGGAGAATCCGTATAGGTGTTCGAGTGTTCGAAACGTAACGCGCGAGAAATTGTAAGTAAACGTCGTATTTACATGTCTGCCACTGTGCAGGAGAATCCGTATAGGTGTTCGAGTGTTCGAAACGTAACGCCCGAGAAATTGTAAGTAAACGCCGTATTTACATTTCTGCCACTGTGCCGGAGAATCCGTATAGGTGTTCGAATGTTCGAACCGTAACGCAGGAGAAATTGTAAGTAAACGCCGTATTTACATATCTGCCACTCTGCAGGAGAATCCGTATAGCTGTTTGAGTGTTCGAACCGTAACGCGCGAGAAATTGTAAGTAAACGCCGTATTTACATGTCTGCCACTGTGCAGGAGAATCCGTATAGGTGTTCGAGTGTTCGAAACGTAACGCGCGAGAAATTGTAAGTAAACGTCGTATTTACATTTCTGCCACTGTGCAGGAGAATCCGTATAGGTGTTCGAGTGTTCGAAACGTAACGCGCGAGAAATTGTAAGTAAACGCCGTATTTACATATCTGCCACTGTGGAGGAGAATCCGTATAGGTGTTCGAATGTTCGAACCGTAACGCAGGAGAAATTGTAAGTGAACGCCGTATTTACATATCTGCCACTGTGCAGGAGAATCCGTATAGGTGTTCGAGTGTTCGAATCGTAAGGCGTGAGAAATTGTAAGTAAACGCCGTATTCACATATCTGCCACTGTGCACGAGAATCCGTATAGGTGTTCGAATGTTCGAACCGTAACGCGGGAGAAATTGTAAGTAAACGCCGTATTTACATATCTGCCACTGTACAGGAGAATCCGTATAGGTGTTCGAGTGTTCGAAACGTAACGCGCGAGAAATTGTAAGTAAACTTCGTATTTACATGTCTGCCACTGTGCAGGAGAATCCGTATAGGTGTTCGAGTGTTCGAAACGTAACGCGCGAGAAATTGTAAGTAAACGCCGTATTTACATCTCTGCCACTGTGCAGGAGATGTTCGAGTGTTCGAAACGTAACGCGCGAGAAATTGTTAGTAAACGTCGTATTTACATGTCTGCCACTGTGCAGGAGAATCCGTATAGGTGTTCGAGTGTTCGAAACGTAACGCGCGAGAAATTGTAAGTAAACGTCGTATTCACAAGTCTGCCACTGTGCAGGAGAATCCGTATAGGTGTTCGAGTGTTCGAAACGGAACGCGCGAGAAATTGCCAGTAAAAACCGTATTTACAAATCTGCCACTGTGCAGGAGAATCCGTATAGGTGTTCGAGTGTTCGAACCGTAAGGCGTGAGAAATTGTAAGTAAACGCCGTATTTACATATCTGCCACTGTGCAGGAGAATCCGTATAGGTGTTCGAGTGTTCGAAACGTAACGCGCGAGAAATTGTAAGTAAACGTCGTATTTACATGTCTGCCACTATGCAGGAGAATTCGTATAGGTGTTCGAGTGTTCGAAACGTAACGCACGAGAAATTGTAAGTAAACGCCGTATTTACATATCTGCCACTGTGCTGGAGAATCCGTATAGGTGTTCGAATGTTCGAACCGTAACGCAGGAGAAATTGTAAGTAAACGCCGTATTTACATATCTGCCACAGTGCAGGAGAATCCGTATAGGTGTTTGAGTGTTCGAACCGTAACGCGCGAGAAATTGTAAGTAAACGCCGTGTTTACATATCTGCCACTGTGCAGGAGAATCCGTATAGGTGTTCGAGTGTTCGAAACGTAACGCGCGAGAAATTGTAAGTAAACGTCGTATTTACATTTCTGCCACTGTGCAGAAGAATCCGTATAGGTGTTCGAGTGTTCGAAACGTAACGCGCGAGAAATTGTAAGTAAACGCCGTATTTACATATCTGCCACTGTGCAGGAGAATCCGTATAGGTGTTCGAGTGTTCGAAACGTAACGCGTGAGAAATTGTAAGTAAACGCCGTATTTACATATCTGCCACTGTGCAGGAGAATCCGTATAGGTGTTCGAGTGTTCGAAACGTAACGCGCGAGAAATTGTAAGTAAACGTCGTATTTACATGTCTGCCACTCTGCAGGAGAATCCGTATAAGTGTTCGAGTGTTCGAAACGTAACGCGTGAGAAATTGTAAGTAAACGTCGTATTTACATGTCTGCCACTGTGCAAGAGAATCCGTATAGGTGTTCGAGTGTTCGAAACGTAACGCGCGAGAAATTGTAAGTAAACGCCGTATTTACATATCTGCCACTGTGCAGGAGAATCCGTATTGGTGTTCGAGTGTTCGAAACGTAACGCGCGAGAAATTGTAAGTAAACGTCGTATTTACATGTCTGCCACTGTGCAGGAGAATCCGTATAGGTGTTCGACTGTTCGAAACGTAACGCGCGAGAAATTGAATGTAAACGCCGTATTTACATATCTGCCACTGTGCAGGAGAATCCGTATAGGTGTTCGAATGTTCGAACCGTAACGCAGGAGAAATTGTAAGTGAACGCCGTATTTACATATCTGCCACTGTGCAGGAGAATCCGTATAGGTGTTCGAGTGTTCGAATCGTAAGGCGTGAGAAATTGTAAGTAAACGCCGTATTCACATATCTGCCACTGTGCACGAGAATCCGTATAGGTGTTCGAATGTTCGAACCGTAACGCGGGAGAAATTGTAAGTAAACGCCGTATTTACATATCTGCCACTGTGCAGGAGAATCCGTATAGGTGTTCGAGTGTTCGAAACGTAACGCGCGAGAAATTGTAAGTAAACGTCGTATTTACATGTCTGCCACTGTGCAGGAGAATCCGTATAGGTGTTCGAGTGTTCGAAACGTAACGCGCGAGAAATTGTAAGTAAACGCCGTATTTACATATCTGCCACTGTGTAGGAGAATCCGTATAGGTGTTCGAGTGTTCGAAACGTAACGCGTGAGAAATTGTAAGTAAACGCCGTATTTACATATCTGCCACTGTGCAGGAGAATCCGTATAGGTGTTCGAGTGTTCGAACCGTAAGGCGTGAGAAATTGTAAGTAAATGCCGTATTTACATATCTGCCACTGTGCAGGAGAATCCGTATAGGTGTTCTAGTGTTTGAAACGTAACGAGCGAGAAATTGTAAGTAAATGTCGTATTTACATATCTGCCACTGTGCAGGAGAATCCGTATAGGTGTTCGAGTGTTCGAAACGTAACGCGCGAGAAATTGTAAGTAAACGTCGTATTTACATTTCTGCCACTGTGCAAAAGAATCCGTATAGGTGTTCGAGTGTTCGAAACGTAACGCGCGAGAAATTGGAAGTAAACGCCGTATTTATATATCTGCCACTGTGCAGGAGAATCCGTATAGGTGTTCGAGTGTTCGAAACGTAACGCGTGAGAAATTGTAAGTAAACGCCGTATTTACATATCTGCCACTGTGCAGGAGAATCCGTATAGGTGTTCGAGTGTTCGAAACGTAACGCGCGAGAAATTGTAAGTAAACGTCGTATTTACATTTCTGCCACTGTGCAGAAGAATCCGTATAGGTGTTCGAGTGTTCGAAACGTAACGCGCGAGAAATTGGAAGTAAACGCCGTATTTATATATCTGCCACTGTGCAGGAGAATCCGTATAGGTGTTCGAGTGTTCGAAACGTAACGCGTGAGAAATTGTAAGTAAACGCCGTATTTACATATCTGCCACTATGCAGGAGAATCCGTATAGGTGTTCGAGTGTTCGAAACGTAACGCGCGAGAAATTGTAAGTAAACGTCGTATTTACATGTCTGCCACTGTGCAGGAGAATCCGTATAGGTGTTCGAGTGTTCGAAACGTAACGCGCGAGAAATTGTAAGTAAACGTCGTATTTACATGTCTGCCACTGTGCAGGAGAATCCGTATAGGTGTTCGAGTGTTCGAAACGTAACGCGCGGGAAATTGTAAGTAAACGCCGTATTTACAAATCTGCCACTGTGCAGGAGAATCCGTATAGGTGTTCGAGTGTTCGAACCGTAAGGCGTGAGAAATTGTAAGTAAACGCCGTATTTACATATCTGCCACTGTGCTGGAGAATCCGTATAGGTGTTCGAGTGTTTGAAACGTAACGCGCGAGAAATTGTAAGTGAACGCCGTATTTACAAATCTGCCACTGTGCAGGAGAATCCGTATAGGTGTTCGAGTGTTCGAACCGTAAGGCGTGAGAAATTGTAAGTAAACGCCGTATTTACATATCTGCCACTGTGCTGGAGAATCCGTATAGGTGTTCGAGTGTTTGAAACGTAACGCGCGAGAAATTGTAAGTAAACGCCGTATTTACATGTCTGCCACTGTGCAGGAGAATCCGTATAGGTGTTCGAGTGTTCGAAACGTAACGCGCGAGAAATTGTAAGTAAACGTCGTATTTACATGTCTGCCACTGTGCAGGAGAATCCGTATAGGTGTTCGAGTGTTCGAAACGTAACGCCCGAGAAATTGTAAGTAAACGCCGTATTTACATTTCTGCCACTGTGCCGGAGAATCCGTATAGGTGTTCGAATGTTCGAACCGTAACGCAGGAGAAATTGTAAGTAAACGCCGTATTTACATATCTGCCACTCTGCAGGAGAATCCGTATAGCTGTTTGAGTGTTCGAACCGTAACGCGCGAGAAATTGTAAGTAAACGCCGTATTTACATGTCTGCCACTGTGCAGGAGAATCCGTATAGGTGTTCGAGTGTTCGAAACGTAACGCGCGAGAAATTGTAAGTAAACGTCGTCTTTACATTTCTGCCACTGTGCAGGAGAATCCGTATAGGTGTTCGAGTGTTCGAAACGTAACGCGCGAGAAATTGTAAGTAAACGCCGTATTTACATATCTGCCACTGTGGAGGAGGATCCGTATAGGTGTTCGAATGTTCGAACCGTAACGCAGGAGAAATTGTAAGTGAACGCCGTATTTACATATCTGCCACTGTGCAGGAGAATCCGTATAGGTGTTCGAGTGTTCGAATCGTAAGGCGTGAGAAATTGTAAGTAAACGCCGTATTCACATATCTGCCACTGTGCAGGAGAATCCGTATAGGTGTTCGAATGTTCGAACCGTAACGCGGGAGAAATTGTAAGTAAACGCCGTATTTACATATCTGCCACTGTACAGGAGAATCCGTATAGGTGTTCGAGTGTTCGAAACGTAACGCGCGAGAAATTGTAAGTAAACTTCGTATTTACATGTCTGCCACTGTGCAGGAGAATCCGTATAGGTGTTCGAGTGTTCGAAACGTAACGCGCGAGAAATTGTAAGTAAACGCCGTATTTACATCTCTGCCACTGTGCAGGAGATGTTCGAGTGTTCGAAACGTAACGCGCGAGAAATTGTTAGTAAACGTCGTATTTACATGTCTGCCACTGTGCAGGAGAATCCGTATAGGTGTTCGAGTGTTCGAAACGTAACGCGCGAGAAATTGTAAGTAAACGTCGTATTCACAAGTCTGCCACTGTGCAGGAGAATCCGTATAGGTGTTCGAGTGTTCGAAACGGAACGCGCGAGAAATTGTCAGTAAAAACCGTATTTACAAATCTGCCACTGTGCAGGAGAATCCGTATAGGTGTTCGAGTGTTCGAACCGTAAGGCGTGAGAAATTGTAAGTAAACGCCGTATTTACATATCTGCCACTGTGCAGGAGAATCCGTATAGGTGTTCGAGTGTTCGAAACGTAACGCGCGAGAAATTGTAAGTAAACGTCGTATTTACATGTCTGCCACTATGCAGGAGAATTCGTATAGGTGTTCGAGTGTTCGAAACGTAACGCACGAGAAATTGTAAGTAAACGCCGTATTTACATATCTGCCACTGTGCTGGAGAATCCGTATAGGTGTTCGAATGTTCGAACCGTAACGCAGGAGAAATTGTAAGTAAACGCCGTATTTACATATCTGCCACAGTGCAGGAGAATCCGTATAGGTGTTTGAGTGTTCGAACCGTAACGCGCGAGAAATTGTAAGTAAACGCCGTGTTTACATATCTGCCACTGTGCAGGAGAATCCGTATAGGTGTTCGAGTGTTCGAAACGTAACGCGCGAGAAATTGTAAGTAAACGTCGTATTTACATTTCTGCCACTGTGCAGAAGAATCCGTATAGGTGTTCGAGTGTTCGAAACGTAACGCGCGAGAAATTGTAAGTAAACGCCGTATTTACATATCTGCCAATGTGCAGGAGAATCCGTATAGGTGTTCGAGTGTTCGAAACGTAACGCGTGAGAAATTGTAAGTAAACGCCGTATTTACATATCTGCCACTGTGCAGGAGAATCCGTATAGGTGTTCGAGTGTTCGAAACGTAACGCGCGAGAAATTGTAAGTAAACGTCGTATTTACATGTCTGCCACTCTGCAGGAGAATCCGTATAAGTGTTCGAGTGTTCGAAACGTAACGCGTGAGAAATTGTAAGTAAACGTCGTATTTACATGTCTGCCACTGTGCAAGAGAATCCGTATAGGTGTTCGAGTGTTCGAAACGTAACGCGCGAGAAATTGTAAGTAAACGCCGTATTTACATATCTGCCACTGTGCAGGAGAATCCGTATTGGTGTTCGAGTGTTCGAAACGTAACGCGCGAGAAATTGTAAGTAAACGTCGTATTTACATGTCTGCCACTGTGCAGGAGAATCCGTATAGGTGTTCGACTGTTCGAAACGTAACGCGCGAGAAATTGAATGTAAACGCCGTATTTACATATCTGCCACTGTGCAGGAGAATCCGTATAGGTGTTCGAATGTTCGAACCGTAACGCAGGAGAAATTGTAAGTGAACGCCGTATTTACATATCTGCCACTGTGCAGGAGAATCCGTATAGGTGTTCGAGTGTTCGAATCGTAAGGCGTGAGAAATTGTAAGTAAACGCCGTATTCACATATCTGCCACTGTGCAGGAGAATCCGTATAGGTGTTCGAATGTTCGAACCGTAACGCGGGAGAAATTGTAAGTAAACGCCGTATTTACATATCTGCCACTGTGCAGGAGAATCCGTATAGGTGTTCGAGTGTTCGAAACGTAACGCGCGAGAAATTGTAAGTAAACGTCGTATTTACATGTCTGCCACTGTGCAGGAGAATCCGTATAGGTGTTCGAGTGTTCGAAACGTAACGCGCGAGAAATTGTAAGTAAACGCCGTATTTACATATCTGCCACTGTGTAGGAGAATCCGTATAGGTGTTCGAGTGTTCGAAACGTAACGCGTGAGAAATTGTAAGTAAACGCCGTATTTACATATCTGCCACTGTGCAGGAGAATCCGTATAGGTGTTCGAGTGTTCGAACCGTAAGGCGTGAGAAATTGTAAGTAAACGCCGTATTTACATATCTGCCACTGTGCAGGAGAATCCGTATAGGTGTTCTAGTGTTTGAAACGTAACGAGCGAGAAATTGTAAGTAAATGTCGTATTTACATATCTGCCACTGTGCAGGAGAATCCGTATAGGTGTTCGAGTGTTCGAAACGTAACGCGCGAGAAATTGTAAGTAAACGTCGTATTTACATGTCTGCCACTGTGCAGGAGAATCCGTATAGGTGTTCGAGTGTTCGAAACGTAAGGCGCGAGAAATTGTAAGTAAACGCCGTATTTACATAGCTGCCACTGTGCAGGAGAATCCGTATAGGTGTTCGAATGTTCGAACCGTAACGCAGGAGAAATTGTAAGTGAACGCCGTATTTACATATCTGCCACTGTGCAGGAGAATCCGTATTGGTGTTCGAGTGTTCGAATCGTAAGGCGTGAGAAATTGTAAGTAAACGCCGTATTCACATATCTGCCACTGTGCAGGAGAATCCGTATAGGTGTTCGAATGTTCGAACCGTAACGCGGGAAAAATTGTAAGTAAACGCCGTATTTACATATCTGCCACTGTACAGGAGAATCCGTATAGGTGTTCGAGTGTTCGAAACGTAACGCGCGAGAAATTGTAAGTAAACGTCGTATTTACATGTCTGCCACTGTGCAGGAGAATCCGTATAGGTGTTCGAGTGTTCGAAACGTAACACGCGAGAAATTGTAAGTAAACGCCGTATTTACATCTCTGCCACTGTGCAGGAGATGTTCGAGTGTTCGAAACGTAACACGCGAGAAATTGTAAGTAAACGTCGTATTTACATGTCTGCCACTGTGCAGGAGAATCCGTATAGGTGTTCGAGTGTTCGAAACGTAACGCGCGAGAAATTGTAAGTAAACGTCGTATTTACATGTCTGCCACTCTGCAGGAGAATCCGTATAAGTGTTCGAGTGTTCGAAACGTAACGCGCGAGAAATTGTAAGTAAACGTCGTATTTACATGTCTGCCACTGTGCAGGAGAATCCGTATAGGTGTTCGAGTGTTCGAAACGTAACGCGCGAGAAATTGTAAGTAAACGCCGTATTTACATATCTGCCACTGTGCAGGAGAATCCGTATAGGTGTTCGAGTGTTCGAAACGTAACGCGTGAGAAATTGTAAGTAAACGCCGTATTTACATATCTGCCACTGTGCAGGAGAATCCGTATAGGTGTTCGAGTGTTCGAACCGTAAGGCGTGAGAAATTGTAAGTAAACGCCGTATTTACATATCTGCCACTGTGCAGGAGAATCCGTATAGGTGTTCTAGTGTTTGAAACGTAACGAGCGAGAAATTGTAAGTAAATGTCGTATTTACATATCTGCCACTGTGCAGGAGAATCCGTATAGGTGTTCGAGTGTTCGAAACGTAACGCGCGAGAAATTGTAAGTAAACGTCGTACTTACATGTCTGCCACTGTGCAGGAGAATCCGTATAGGTGTTCGAGTGTTCGAAACGTAAGGCGCGAGAAATTGTAAGTAAACGCCGTATTTACATAGCTGCCACTGTGCAGGAGAATCCGTATAGGTGTTCGAATGTTCGAACCGTAACGCAGGAGAAATTGTAAGTGAACGCCGTATTTACATATCTGCCACTGTGCAGGAGAATCCGTATTGGTGTTCGAGTGTTCGAATCGTAAGGCGTGAGAAATTGTAAGTAAACGCCGTATTCACATATCTGCCACTGTGCAGGAGAATCCGTATAGGTGTTCGAATGTTCGAACCGTAACGCGGGAAAAATTGTAAGTAAACGCCGTATTTACATATCTGCCACTGTACAGGAGAATCCGTATAGGTGTTCGAGTGTTCGAAACGTAACGCGCGAGAAATTGTAAGTAAACGTCGTATTTACATGTCTGCCACTGTGCAGGAGAATCCGTATAGGTGTTCGAGTGTTCGAAACGTAACACGCGAGAAATTGTAAGTAAACGCCGTATTTACATCTCTGCCACTGTGCAGGAGATGTTCGAGTGTTCGAAACGTAACACGCGAGAAATTGTAAGTAAACGTCGTATTTACATGTCTGCCACTGTGCAGGAGAATCCGTATAGGTGTTCGAGTGTTCGAAACGTAACGCGCGAGAAATTGTAAGTAAACGTCGTATTTACATGTCTGCCACTCTGCAGGAGAATCCGTATAAGTGTTCGAGTGTTCGAAACGTAACGCGCGAGAAATTGTAAGTAAACGTCGTATTTACATGTCTGCCACTGTGCAGGAGAATCCGTATAGGTGTTCGAGTGTTCGAAACGTAACGCGCGAGAAATTGTAAGTAAACGCCGTATTTACATATCTGCCACTGTGCAGGAGAATCCGTATAGGTGTTCGAGTGTTCGAAACGTAACGCGTGAGAAATTGTAAGTAAACGCCGTATTTACATATCTGCCACTGTGCAGGAGAATCCGTATAGGTGTTCGAGTGTTCGAACCGTAAGGCGTGAGAAATTGTAAGTAAACGCCGTATTTACATATCTGCCACTGTGCAGGAGAATCCGTATAGGTGTTCTAGTGTTTGAAACGTAACGAGCGAGAAATTGTAAGTAAATGTCGTATTTACATATCTGCCACTGTGCAGGAGAATCCGTATAGGTGTTCGAGTGTTCGAAACGTAACGCGCGAGAAATTGTAAGTAAACGTCGTATTTACATGTCTGCCACTGTGCAGGAGAATCCGTATAGGTGTTCGAGTGTTCGAAACGTAAGGCGCGAGAAATTGTAAGTAAACGCCGTATTTACATAGCTGCCACTGTGCAGGAGAATCCGTATAGGTGTTCGAATGTTCGAACCGTAACGCAGGAGAAATTGTAAGTGAACGCCGTATTTACATATCTGCCACTGTGCAGGAGAATCCGTATTGGTGTTCGAGTGTTCGAATCGTAAGGCGTGAGAAATTGTAAGTAAACGCCGTATTCACATATCTGCCACTGTGCAGGAGAATCCGTATAGGTGTTCGAATGTTCGAACCGTAACGCGGGAAAAATTGTAAGTAAACGCCGTATTTACATATCTGCCACTGTACAGGAGAATCCGTATAGGTGTTCGAGTGTTCGAAACGTAACGCGCGAGAAATTGTAAGTAAACGTCGTATTTACATGTCTGCCACTGTGCAGGAGAATCCGTATAGGTGTTCGAGTGTTCGAAACGTAACGCGCGAGAAATTGTAAGTAAACGCCGTATTTACATCTCTGCCACTGTGCAGGAGATGTTCGAGTGTTCAAAACGTAACGCGCGAGAAATTGTAAGTAAACGTCGTATTTACATGTCTGCCACTGTGCAGGAGAATCCGTATAGGTGTTCGAGTGTTCGAAACGTAACGCGCGAGAAATTGTAAGTAAACGTCGTATTTACATGTCTGCCACTCTGCAGGAGAATCCGTATAAGTGTTCGAGTGTTCGAAACGTAACGCGCGAGAAATTGTAAGTAAACGTCGTATTTACATGTCTGCCACTGTGCAAGAGAATCCGTATAGGTGTTCGAGTGTTCGAAACGTAACGCGCGAGAAATTGTAAGTAAACGCCGTATTTACATATCTGCCACTGTGCAGGAGAATCCGTATTGGTGTTCGAGTGTTCGAAACGTAACGCGCGAGAAATTGTAAGTAAACGTCGTATTTACATGTCTGCCACTGTGCAGGAGAATCCGTATAGGTGTTCGACTGTTCGAAACGTAACGCGCGAGAAATTGTAAGTAAACGCCGTATTTACATATCTGCCACTGTGCAGGAGAATCCGTATAGGTGTTCGAATGTTCGAACCGTAACGCAGGAGAAATTGTAAGTGAACGCCGTATTTACATATCTGCCACTGTGCAGGAGAATCCAAATAGGTGTTCGAGTGTTCGAATCGTAAGGCGTGAGAAATTGTAAGTAAACGCCGTATTCACATATCTGCCACTGTGCAGGAGAATCCGTATAGGTGTTCGAATGTTCGAACCGTAACGCGGGAGAAATTGTAAGTAAACGCCGTATTTACATATCTGCCACTGTGGAGGAGAATCCGTATAGGTGTTCGAGTGTTCGAAACGTAACGCGCGAGAAATTGTAAGTAAACGTCGTATTTACATGTCTGCCACTGTGCAGGAGAATCCGTATAGGTGTTCGAGTGTTCGAAACGTAACGCGCGAGAAATTGTAAGTAAACGCCGTATTTACATATCTGCCACTGTGCAGGAGAATCCGTATAGGTGTTCGAGTGTTCGAAACGTAACGCGTGAGAAATTGTAAGTAAACGCCGTATTTACATATCTGCCACTGTGCAGGAGAATCCGTATAGGTGTTCGAGTGTTCGAACCGTAAGGCGTGAGAAATTGTAAGTAAACGCCGTATTTACATATCTGCCACTGTGCAGGAGAATCCGTATAGGTGTTCTAGTGTTTGAAACGTAACGCGCGAGAAATTGTAAGTAAATGTCGTATTTACATATCTGCCACTGTGCAGGAGAATCCGTATAGGTGTTCGAGTGTTCGAAACGTAACGCGCGAGAAATTGTAAGTAAACGTCGTATTTACATGTCTGCCACTGTGCAGGAGAATCCGTATAGGTGTTCGAGTGTTCGAAACGTAAGGCGCGAGAAATTGTAAGTAAACGCCGTATTTACATAGCTGCCACTGTGCAGGAGAATCCGTATAGGTGTTCGAATGTTCGAACCGTAACGCAGGAGAAATTGTAAGTGAACGCCGTATTTACATATCTGCCACTGTGCAGGAGAATCCGTACTGGTGTTCGAGTGTTCGAATCGTAAGGCGTGAGAAATTGTAAGTAAACGCCGTATTCACATATCTGCCACTGTGCAGGAGAATCCGTATAGGTGTTCGAATGTTCGAACCGTAACGCGGGAAAAATTGTAAGTAAACGCCGTATTTACATATCTGCCACTGTACAGGAGAATCCGTATAGGTGTTCGAGTGTTCGAAACGTAACGCGCGAGAAATTGTAAGTAAACGTCGTATTTACATGTCTGCCACTGTGCAGGAGAATCCGTATAGGTGTTCGAGTGTTCGAAACGTAACGCGCGAGAAATTGTAAGTAAACGCCGTATTTACATCTCTGCCACTGTGCAGGAGATGTTCGAGTGTTCGAAACGTAACGCGCGAGAAATTGTAAGTAAACGTCGTATTTACATGTCTGCCACTGTGCAGGAGAATCCGTATAGGTGTTCGAGTGTTCGGAACGTAACGCGCGAGAAATTGTAAGTAAACGTCGTATTCACAAGTCTGCCACTGTGCAGGAGAATCCGTATAGGTGTTCGAGTGTTCGAAACGTAACGCGCGAGAAATTGTCAGTAAACGCCGTATTTACAAATCTGCCACTGTGCAGGAGAATCCGTATAGGTGTTCGAGTGTTCGAACCGTAAGGCGTGAGAAATTGTAAGTAAACGCCGTATTTACATATCTGCCACTGTGCAGGAGAATCCGTATAGGTGTTCGAGTGTTCGAAACGTAACGCGCGAGAAATTGTAAGTAAACGTCGTATTTACATGTCTGCCACTGTGCAGGAGAATCCGTATAGGTGTTCGAGTGTTCGAAACGTAACGCACGAGAAATTGTAAGTAAACGCCGTATTTACATATCTGCCACTGTGCAGGAGAATCCGTATAGGTGTTCGAATGTTCGAACCGTAACGCAGGAGAAATTGTAAGTAAACGCCGTATTTACATATCTGCCACAGTGCAGGAGAATCCGTATAGGTGTTGGAGTGTTCGAACCGTAACGCGCGAGAAATTGTAAGTAAACGCCGTGTTTACATATCTGCCACTGTGCAGGAGAATCCGTATAGGTGTTCGAGTGTTCGAAACGTAACGCGCGAGAAATTGTAAGTAAACGTCGTATTTACATGTCTGCCACTGTGCAGGAGAATCCGTATAGGTGTTCGAGTGTTCGAAACGTAAGGCGCGAGAAATTGTAAGTAAACGCCGTATTTACATAGCTGCCACTGTGCAGGAGAATCCGTATAGGTGTTCGAATGTTCGAACCGTAACGCAGGAGAAATTGTAAGTGAACGCCGTATTTACATATCTGCCACTGTGCAGGAGAATCCGTATTGGTGTTCGAGTGTTCGAATCGTAAGGCGTGAGAAATTGTAAGTAAACGCCGTATTCACATATCTGCCACTGTGCAGGAGAATCCGTATAGGTGTTCGAATGTTCGAACCGTAACGCGGGAAAAATTGTAAGTAAACGCCGTATTTACATATCTGCCACTGTACAGGAGAATCCGTATAGCTGTTCGAGTGTTCGAAACGTAACGCGCGAGAAATTGTAAGTAAACGTCGTATTTACATGTCTGCCACTGTGCAGGAGAATCCGTATAGGTGTTCGAGTGTTCGAAACGTAACGCGCGAGAAATTGTAAGTAAACGCCGTATTTACATCTCTGCCACTGTGCAGGAGATGTTCGAGTGTTCGAAACGTAACGCGCGAGAAATTGTAAGTAAACGTCGTATTTACATGTCTGCCACTGTGCAGGAGAATCCGTATAGGTGTTCGAGTGTTCAAAACGTAACGCGCGAGAAATTGTAAGTAAACGTCGTATTTACATGTCTGCCACTCTGCAGGAGAATCCGTATAAGTGTTCGAATGTTCGAAACGTAACGCGCGAGAAATTGTAAGTAAACGTCGTATTTACATGTCTGCCACTGTGCAAGAGAATCCGTATAGGTGTTCGAGTGTTCGAAACGTAACGCGCGAGAAATTGTAAGTAAACGCCGTATTTACATATCTGCCACTGTGCAGGAGAATCCGTATTGGTGTTCGAGTGTTCGAAACGTAACGCGCGAGAAATTGTAAGTAAACGTCGTATTTACATGTCTGCCACTGTGCAGGAGAATCCGTATAGGTGTTCGACTGTTCGAAACGTAACGCGCGAGAAATTGTAAGTAAACGCCGTATTTACATATCTGCCACTGTGCAGGAGAATCCGTATAGGTGTTCGAATGTTCGAACCGTAACGCAGGAGAAATTGTAAGTGAACGCCGTATTTACATATCTGCCACTGTGCAGGAGAATCCAAATAGGTGTTCGAGTGTTCGAATCGTAAGGCGTGAGAAATTGTAAGTAAACGCCGTATTCACATATCTGCCACTGTGCAGGAGAATCCGTATAGGTGTTCGAATGTTCGAACCGTAACGCGGGAGAAATTGTAAGTAAACGTCGTATTTACATATCTGCCACTGTGGAGGAGAATCCGTATAGGTGTTCGAGTGTTCGAAACGTAACGCGCGAGAAATTGTAAGTAAACGTCGTATTTACATGTCTGCCACTGTGCAGGAGAATCCGTATAGGTGTTCGAGTGTTCGAAACGTAACGCGCGAGAAATTGTAAGTAAACGCCGTATTTACATATCTGCCACTGTGCAGGAGAATCCGTATAGGTGTTCGAGTGTTCGAAACGTAACGCGTGAGAAATTGTAAGTAAACGCCGTATTTACATATCTGCCACTGTGCAGGAGAATCCGTATAGGTGTTCGAGTGTTCGAACCGTAAGGCGTGAGAAATTGTAAGTAAACGCCGTATTTACATATCTGCCACTGTGCAGGAGAATCCGTATAGGTGTTCTAGTGTTTGAAACGTAACGCGCGAGAAATTGTAAGTAAACGTCGTATTTACATGTCTGCCACTCTGCAGGAGAATCCGTATAAGTGTTCGAGTGTTCGAAACGTAACGCGCGAGAAATTGTAAGTAAACGTCGTATTTACATGTCTGCCACTGTGCAAGAGAATCCGTATAGGTGTTCGAGTGTTCGAAACGTAACGCGCGAGAAATTGTAAGTAAACGCCGTATTTACATATCTGCCACTGTGCAGGAGAATCCGTATTGGTGTTCGAGTGTTCGAAACGTAACGCGCGAGAAATTGTAAGTAAACGTCGTATTTACATGTCTGCCACTGTGCAGGAGAATCCATATAGGTGTTCGACTGTTCGAAACGTAACGCGCGAGAAATTGTAAGTAAACGCCGTATTTACATATCTGCCACTGTGCAGGAGAATCCGTATAGGTGTTCGAATGTTCGAACCGTAACGCAGGAGAAATTGTAAGTGAACGCCGTATTTACATATCTGCCACTGTGCAGGAGAATCCAAATAGGTGTTCGAGTGTTCGAATCGTAAGGCGTGAGAAATTGTAAGTAAACGCCGTATTCACATATCTGCCACTGTGCAGGAGAATCCGTATAGGTGTTCGAATGTTCGAACCGTAACGCGGGAGAAATTGTAAGTAAACGCCGTATTTACATATCTGCCACTGTGGAGGAGAATCCGTATAGGTGTTCGAGTGTTCGAAACGTAACGCGCGAGAAATTGTAAGTAAACGTCGTATTTACATGTCTGCCACTGTGCAGGAGAATCCGTATAGGTGTTCGAGTGTTCGAAACGTAACGCGCGAGAAATTGTAAGTAAACGCCGTATTTACATATCTGCCACTGTGCAGGAGAATCCGTATAGGTGTTCGAGTGTTCGAAACGTAACGCGTGAGAAATTGTAAGTAAACGCCGTATTTACATATCTGCCACTGTGCAGGAGAATCCGTATAGGTGTTCGAGTGTTCGAACCGTAAGGCGTGAGAAATTGTAAGTAAACGCCGTATTTACATATCTGCCACTGTGCAGGAGAATCCGTATAGGTGTTCTAGTGTTTGAAACGTAACGAGCGAGAAATTGTAAGTAAATGTCGTATTTACATATCTGCCACTGTGCAGGAGAATCCGTATAGGTGTTCGAGTGTTCGAAACGTAACGCGCGAGAAATTGTAAGTAAACGTCGTATTTACATGTCTGCCACTGTGCAGGAGAATCCGTATAGGTGTTCGAGTGTTCGAAACGTAAGGCGCGAGAAATTGTAAGTAAACGCCGTATTTACATAGCTGCCACTGTGCAGGAGAATCCGTATAGGTGTTCGAATGTTCGAACCGTAACGCAGGAGAAATTGTAAGTGAACGCCGTATTTACATATCTGCCACTGTGCAGGAGAATCCGTACTGGTGTTCGAGTGTTCGAATCGTAAGGCGTGAGAAATTGTAAGTAAACGCCGTATTCACATATCTGCCACTGTGCAGGAGAATCCGTATAGGTGTTCGAATGTTCGAACCGTAACGCGGGAAAAATTGTAAGTAAACGCCGTATTTACATATCTGCCACTGTACAGGAGAATCCGTATAGGTGTTCGAGTGTTCGAAACGTAACGCGCGAGAAATTGTAAGTAAACGTCGTATTTACATGTCTGCCACTGTGCAGGAGAATCCGTATAGGTGTTCGAGTGTTCGAAACGTAACGCGCGAGAAATTGTAAGTAAACGCCGTATTTACATCTCTGCCACTGTGCAGGAGATGTTCGAGTGTTCGAAACGTAACGCGCGAGAAATTGTAAGTAAACGTCGTATTTACATGTCTGC
This sequence comes from Camellia sinensis, assembly GCF_055761805.1. Lineage (NCBI taxonomy): Eukaryota > Viridiplantae > Streptophyta > Magnoliopsida > Ericales > Theaceae > Camellia > Camellia sinensis. Next base: position 5,570,111 of record NW_028128989.1, on the reverse strand, counting down.
CACTGTGCAGGAGAATCCGTATAGGTGTTCGAGTGTTCGAAACGTAACGCGCGAGAAATTGTAAGTAAACGTCGTATTCACAAGTCTGCCACTGTGCAGGAGAATCCGTATAGGTGTTCGAGTGTTCGAAACGTAACGCGCGAGAAATTGTCAGTAAACGCCGTATTTACAAATCTGCCACTGTGCAGGAGAATCCGTATAGGTGTTCGAGTGTTCGAACCGTAAGGCGTGAGAAATTGTAAGTAAACGCCGTATTTACATATCTGCCACTGTGCAGGAGAATCCGTATAGGTGTTCGAGTGTTCGAAACGTAACGCGCGAGAAATTGTAAGTAAACGTCGTATTTACATGTCTGCCACTGTGCAGGAGAATCCGTATAGGTGTTCGAGTGTTCGAAACGTAACGCACGAGAAATTGTAAGTAAACGCCGTATTTACATATCTGCCACTGTGCAGGAGAATCCGTATAGGTGTTCGAATGTTCGAACCGTAACGCAGGAGAAATTGTAAGTAAACGCCGTATTTACATATCTGCCACAGTGCAGGAGAATCCGTATAGGTGTTGGAGTGTTCGAACCGTAACGCGCGAGAAATTGTAAGTAAACGCCGTGTTTACATATCTGCCACTGTGCAGGAGAATCCGTATAGGTGTTCGAGTGTTCGAAACGTAACGCGCGAGAAATTGTAAGTAAACGTCGTATTTACATGTCTGCCACTGTGCAGGAGAATCCGTATAGGTGTTCGAGTGTTCGAAACGTAAGGCGCGAGAAATTGTAAGTAAACGCCGTATTTACATAGCTGCCACTGTGCAGGAGAATCCGTATAGGTGTTCGAATGTTCGAACCGTAACGCAGGAGAAATTGTAAGTGAACGCCGTATTTACATATCTGCCACTGTGCAGGAGAATCCGTATTGGTGTTCGAGTGTTCGAATCGTAAGGCGTGAGAAATTGTAAGTAAACGCCGTATTCACATATCTGCCACTGTGCAGGAGAATCCGTATAGGTGTTCGAATGTTCGAACCGTAACGCGGGAAAAATTGTAAGTAAACGCCGTATTTACATATCTGCCACTGTACAGGAGAATCCGTATAGGTGTTCGAGTGTTCGAAACGTAACGCGCGAGAAATTGTAAGTAAACGTCGTATTTACATGTCTGCCACTGTGCAGGAGAATCCGTATAGGTGTTCGAGTGTTCGAAACGTAACGCGCGAGAAATTGTAAGTAAATGCCGTATTTACATCTCTGCCACTGTGCAGGAGATGTTCGAGTGTTCGAAACGTAACGCGCGAGAAATTGTAAGTAAACGTCGTATTTACATGTCTGCCACTGTGCAGGAGAATCCGTATAGGTGTTCGAGTGTTCGAAACGTAACGCGCGAGAAATTGTAAGTAAACGTCGTATTTACATGTCTGCCACTCTGCAGGAGAATCCGTATAAGTGTTCGAGTGTTCGAAACGTAACGCGCGAGAAATTGTAAGTAAACGTCGTATTTACATGTCTGCCACTGTGCAAGAGAATCCGTATAGGTGTTCGAGTGTTCGAAACGTAACGCGCGAGAAATTGTAAGTAAACGCCGTATTTACATATCTGCCACTGTGCAGGAGAATCCGTATTGGTGTTCGAGTGTTCGAAACGTAACGCGCGAGAAATTGTAAGTAAACGTCGTATTTACATGTCTGCCACTGTGCAGGAGAATCCGTATAGGTGTTCGACTGTTCGAAACGTAACGCGCGAGAAATTGTAAGTAAACGTCGTATTTACATGTCTGCCACTGTGCAGGAGAATCCGTATAGGTGTTCGAGTGTTCGAAACGTAACGCGCGAGAAATTGTAAGTAAACGCCGTATTTACATCTCTGCCACTGTGCAGGAGATGTTCGAGTGTTCGAAACGTAACGCGCGAGAAATTGTAAGTAAACGTCGTATTTACATGTCTGCCACTGTGCAGGAGAATCCGTATAGGTGTTCGAGTGTTCGAAACGTAACGCGCGAGAAATTGTAAGTAAACGTCGTATTCACAAGTCTGCCACTGTGCAGGAGAATCCGTATAGGTGTTCGAGTGTTCGAAACGTAACGCGCGAGAAATTGTCAGTAAACGCCGTATTTAGAAATCTGCCACTGTGCAGGAGAATCCGTATAGGTGTTCGAGTGTTCGAACCGTAAGGCGTGAGAAATTGTAAGTAAACGCCGTATTTACATATCTGCCACTGTGCAGGAGAATCCGTATAGGTGTTCGAGTGTTCGAAACGTAACGCGCGAGAAATTGTAAGTAAACGTCGTATTTACATGTCTGCCACTGTGCAGGAGAATCCGTATAGGTGTTCGAGTGTTCGAAACGTAACGCACGAGAAATTGTAAGTAAACGCCGTATTTACATATCTGCCACTGTGCAGGAGAATCCGTATAGGTGTTCGAATGTTCGAACCGTAACGCAGGAGAAATTGTAAGTAAACGCCGTATTTACATATCTGCCACAGTGCAGGAGAATCCGTATAGGTGTTGGAGTGTTCGAACCGTAACGCGCGAGAAATTGTAAGTAAACGCCGTGTTTACATATCTGCCACTGTGCAGGAGAATCCGTATAGGTGTTCGAGTGTTCGAAACGTAACGCGCGAGAAATTGTAAGTAAACGTCGTATTTACATGTCTGCCACTGTGCAGGAGAATCCGTATAGGTGTTCGAGTGTTCGAAACGTAAGGCGCGAGAAATTGTAAGTAAACGCCGTATTTACATAGCTGCCACTGTGCAGGAGAATCCGTATAGGTGTTCGAATGTTCGAACCGTAACGCAGGAGAAATTGTAAGTGAACGCCGTATTTACATATCTGCCACTGTGCAGGAGAATCCGTATTGGTGTTCGAGTGTTCGAATCGTAAGGCGTGAGAAATTGTAAGTAAACGCCGTATTCACATATCTGCCACTGTGCAGGAGAATCCGTATAGGTGTTCGAATGTTCGAACCGTAACGCGGGAAAAATTGTAAGTAAACGCCGTATTTACATATCTGCCACTGTACAGGAGAATCCGTATAGCTGTTCGAGTGTTCGAAACGTAACGCGCGAGAAATTGTAAGTAAACGTCGTATTTACATGTCTGCCACTGTGCAGGAGAATCCGTATAGGTGTTCGAGTGTTCGAAACGTAACGCGCGAGAAATTGTAAGTAAACGCCGTATTTACATCTCTGCCACTGTGCAGGAGATGTTCGAGTGTTCGAAACGTAACGCGCGAGAAATTGTAAGTAAACGTCGTATTTACATGTCTGCCACTGTGCAGGAGAATCCGTATAGGTGTTCGAGTGTTCGAAACGTAACGCGCGAGAAATTGTAAGTAAACGTCGTATTTACATGTCTGCCACTCTGCAGGAGAATCCGTATAAGTGTTCGAATGTTCGAAACGTAACGCGCGAGAAATTGTAAGTAAACGTCGTATTTACATGTCTGCCACTGTGCAAGAGAATCCGTATAGGTGTTCGAGTGTTCGAAACGTAACGCGCGAGAAATTGTAAGTAAACGCCGTATTTACATATCTGCCACTGTGCAGGAGAATCCGTATTGGTGTTCGAGTGTTCGAAACGTAACGCGCGAGAAATTGTAAGTAAACGTCGTATTTACATGTCTGCCACTGTGCAGGAGAATCCGTATAGGTGTTCGACTGTTCGAAACGTAACGCGCGAGAAATTGTAAGTAAACGCCGTATTTACATATCTGCCACTGTGCAGGAGAATCCGTATAGGTGTTCGAATGTTCGAACCGTAACGCAGGAGAAATTGTAAGTGAACGCCGTATTTACATATCTGCCACTGTGCAGGAGAATCCAAATAGGTGTTCGAGTGTTCGAATCGTAAGGCGTGAGAAATTGTAAGTAAACGCCGTATTCACATATCTGCCACTGTGCAGGAGAATCCGTATAGGTGTTCGAATGTTCGAACCGTAACGCGGGAGAAATTGTAAGTAAACGTCGTATTTACATATCTGCCACTGTGGAGGAGAATCCGTATAGGTGTTCGAGTGTTCGAAACGTAACGCGCGAGAAATTGTAAGTAAACGTCGTATTTACATGTCTGCCACTGTGCAGGAGAATCCGTATAGGTGTTCGAGTGTTCGAAACGTAACGCGCGAGAAATTGTAAGTAAACGCCGTATTTACATATCTGCCACTGTGCAGGAGAATCCGTATAGGTGTTCGAGTGTTCGAAACGTAACGCGTGAGAAATTGTAAGTAAACGCCGTATTTACATATCTGCCACTGTGCAGGAGAATCCGTATAGGTGTTCGAGTGTTCGAACCGTAAGGCGTGAGAAATTGTAAGTAAACGCCGTATTTACATATCTGCCACTGTGCAGGAGAATCCGTATAGGTGTTCTAGTGTTTGAAACGTAACGAGCGAGAAATTGTAAGTAAACGTCGTATTTACATGTCTGCCACTCTGCAGGAGAATCCGTATAAGTGTTCGAGTGTTCGAAACGTAACGCGCGAGAAATTGTAAGTAAACGTCGTATTTACATGTCTGCCACTGTGCAAGAGAATCCGTATAGGTGTTCGAGTGTTCGAAACGTAACGCGCGAGAAATTGTAAGTAAACGCCGTATTTACATATCTGCCACTGTGCAGGAGAATCCGTATTGGTGTTCGAGTGTTCGAAACGTAACGCGCGAGAAATTGTAAGTAAACGTCGTATTTACATGTCTGCCACTGTGCAGGAGAATCCATATAGGTGTTCGACTGTTCGAAACGTAACGCGCGAGAAATTGTAAGTAAACGCCGTATTTACATATCTGCCACTGTGCAGGAGAATCCGTATAGGTGTTCGAATGTTCGAACCGTAACGCAGGAGAAATTGTAAGTGAACGCCGTATTTACATATCTGCCACTGTGCAGGAGAATCCAAATAGGTGTTCGAGTGTTCGAATCGTAAGGCGTGAGAAATTGTAAGTAAACGCCGTATTCACATATCTGCCACTGTGCAGGAGAATCCGTATAGGTGTTCGAATGTTCGAACCGTAACGCGGGAGAAATTGTAAGTAAACGCCGTATTTACATATCTGCCACTGTGGAGGAGAATCCGTATAGGTGTTCGAGTGTTCGAAACGTAACGCGCGAGAAATTGTAAGTAAACGTCGTATTTACATGTCTGCCACTGTGCAGGAGAATCCGTATAGGTGTTCGAGTGTTCGAAACGTAACGCGCGAGAAATTGTAAGTAAACGCCGTATTTACATATCTGCCACTGTGCAGGAGAATCCGTATAGGTGTTCGAGTGTTCGAAACGTAACGCGTGAGAAATTGTAAGTAAACGCCGTATTTACATATCTGCCACTGTGCAGGAGAATCCGTATAGGTGTTCGAGTGTTCGAACCGTAAGGCGTGAGAAATTGTAAGTAAACGCCGTATTTACATATCTGCCACTGTGCAGGAGAATCCGTATAGGTGTTCTAGTGTTTGAAACGTAACGAGCGAGAAATTGTAAGTAAATGTCGTATTTACATATCTGCCACTGTGCAGGAGAATCCGTATAGGTGTTCGAGTGTTCGAAACGTAACGCGCGAGAAATTGTAAGTAAACGTCGTATTTACATGTCTGCCACTGTGCAGGAGAATCCGTATAGGTGTTCGAGTGTTCGAAACGTAAGGCGCGAGAAATTGTAAGTAAACGCCGTATTTACATAGCTGCCACTGTGCAGGAGAATCCGTATAGGTGTTCGAATGTTCGAACCGTAACGCAGGAGAAATTGTAAGTGAACGCCGTATTTACATATCTGCCACTGTGCAGGAGAATCCGTACTGGTGTTCGAGTGTTCGAATCGTAAGGCGTGAGAAATTGTAAGTAAACGCCGTATTCACATATCTGCCACTGTGCAGGAGAATCCGTATAGGTGTTCGAATGTTCGAACCGTAACGCGGGAAAAATTGTAAGTAAACGCCGTATTTACATATCTGCCACTGTACAGGAGAATCCGTATAGGTGTTCGAGTGTTCGAAACGTAACGCGCGAGAAATTGTAAGTAAACGTCGTATTTACATGTCTGCCACTGTGCAGGAGAATCCGTATAGGTGTTCGAGTGTTCGAAACGTAACGCGCGAGAAATTGTAAGTAAACGCCGTATTTACATCTCTGCCACTGTGCAGGAGATGTTCGAGTGTTCGAAACGTAACGCGCGAGAAATTGTAAGTAAACGTCGTATTTACATGTCTGCCACTGTGCAGGAGAATCCGTATAGGTGTTCGAGTGTTCGAAACGTAACGCGCGAGAAATTGTAAGTAAACGTCGTATGCACAAGTCTGCCACTGTGCAGGAGAATCCGTATAGGTGTTCGAGTGTTCGAAACGTAACGCGCGAGAAATTGTCAGTAAACGCCGTATTTACAAATCTGCCACTGTGCAGGAGAATCCGTATAGGTGTTCGAGTGTTCGAACCGTAAGGCGTGAGAAATTGTAAGTAAACGCCGTATTTACATATCTGCCACTGTGCAGGAGAATCCGTATAGGTGTTCGAGTGTTCGAAACGTAACGCGCGAGAAATTGTAAGTAAACGTCGTATTTACAAGTCTGCCACTGTGCAGGAGAATCCGTATAGGTGTTCGAGTGTTCGAAACGTAACGCACGAGAAATTGTAAGTAAACGCCGTATTTACATATCTGCCACTGTGCAGGAGAATCCGTATAGGTGTTCGAATGTTCGAACCGTAACGCAGGAGAAATTGTAAGTAAACGCCGTATTTACATATCTGCCACAGTGCAGGAGAATCCGTATAGGTGTTGGAGTGTTCGAACCGTAACGCGCGAGAAATTGTAAGTAAACGCCGTGTTTACATATCTGCCACTGTGCAGGAGAATCCGTATAGGTGTTCGAGTGTTCGAAACGTAACGCGCGAGAAATTGTAAGTAAACGTCGTATTTACATGTCTGCCACTGTGCAGGAGAATCCGTATAGGTGTTCGAGTGTTCGAAACGTAAGGCGCGAGAAATTGTAAGTAAACGCCGTATTTACATAGCTGCCACTGTGCAGGAGAATCCGTATAGGTGTTCGAATGTTCGAACCGTAACGCAGGAGAAATTGTAAGTGAACGCCGTATTTACATATCTGCCACTGTGCAGGAGAATCCGTATTGGTGTTCGAGTGTTCGAATCGTAAGGCGTGAGAAATTGTAAGTAAACGCCGTATTCACATATCTGCCACTGTGCAGGAGAATCCGTATAGGTGTTCGAATGTTCGAACCGTAACGCGGGAAAAATTGTAAGTAAACGCCGTATTTACATATCTGCCACTGTACAGGAGAATCCGTATAGGTGTTCGAGTGTTCGAAACGTAACGCGCGAGAAATTGTAAGTAAACGTCGTATTTACATGTCTGCCACTGTGCAGGAGAATCCGTATAGGTGTTCGAGTGTTCGAAACGTAACGCGCGAGAAATTGTAAGTAAACGCCGTATTTACATCTCTGCCACTGTGCAGGAGATGTTCGAGTGTTCGAAACGTAACGCGCGAGAAATTGTAAGTAAACGTCGTATTTACATGTCTGCCACTGTGCAGGAGAATCCGTATAGGTGTTCGAGTGTTCGAAACGTAACGCGCGAGAAATTGTAAGTAAACGTCGTATTTACATGTCTGCCACTCTGCAGGAGAATCCGTATAAGTGTTCGAGTGTTCGAAACGTAACGCGCGAGAAATTGTAAGTAAACGTCGTATTTACATGTCTGCCACTGTGCAAGAGAATCCGTATAGGTGTTCGAGTGTTCGAAACGTAACGCGCGAGAAATTGTAAGTAAACGCCGTATTTACATATCTGCCACTGTGCAGGAGAATCCGTATTGGTGTTCGAGTGTTCGAAACGTAACGCGCGAGAAATTGTAAGTAAACGTCGTATTTACATGTCTGCCACTGTGCAGGAGAATCCGTATAGGTGTTCGACTGTTCGAAACGTAACGCGCGAGAAATTGTAAGTAAACGCCGTATTTACATATCTGCCACTGTGCAGGAGAATCCGTATAGGTGTTCGAATGTTCGAACCGTAACGCAGGAGAAATTGTAAGTGAACGCCGTATTTACATATCTGCCACTGTGCAGGAGAATCCAAATAGGTGTTCGAGTGTTCGAATCGTAAGGCGTGAGAAATTGTAAGTAAACGCCGTATTCACATATCTGCCACTGTGCAGGAGAATCCGTATAGGTGTTCGAATGTTCGAACCGTAACGCGGGAGAAATTGTAAGTAAACGTCGTGTTTACATATCTGCCACTGTGGAGGAGAATCCGTATAGGTGTTCGAGTGTTCGAAACGTAACGCGCGAGAAATTGTAAGTAAACGTCGTATTTACATGTCTGCCACTGTGCAGGAGAATCCGTATAGGTGTTCGAGTGTTCGAAACGTAACGCGCGAGAAATTGTAAGTAAACGCCGTATTTACATATCTGCCACTGTGCAGGAGAATCCGTATAGGTGTTCGAGTGTTCGAAACGTAACGCGTGAGAAATTGTAAGTAAACGCCGTATTTACATATCTGCCACTGTGTAGGAGAATCCGTATAGGTGTTCGAGTGTTCGAACCGTAAGGCGTGAGAAATTGTAAGTAAACGCCGTATTTACATATCTGCCACTGTGCAGGAGAATCCGTATAGGTGTTCTAGTGTTTGAAACGTAACGAGCGAGAAATTGTAAGTAAATGTCGTATTTACATATCTGCCACTGTGCAGGAGAATCCGTATAGGTGTTCGAGTGTTCGAAACGTAACGCGCGAGAAATTGTAAGTAAACGTCGTATTTACATGTCTGCCACTGTGCAGGAGAATCCGTATAGGTGTTCGAGTGTTCGAAACGTAAGGCGCGAGAAATTGTAAGTAAACGCCGTATTTACATAGCTGCCACTGTGCAGGAGAATCCGTATAGGTGTTCGAATGTTCGAACCGTAACGCAGGAGAAATTGTAAGTGAACGCCGTATTTACATATCTGCCACTGTGCAGGAGAATCCGTACTGGTGTTCGAGTGTTCGAATCGTAAGGCGTGAGAAATTGTAAGTAAACGCCGTATTCACATATCTGCCACTGTGCAGGAGAATCCGTATAGGTGTTCGAATGTTCGAACCGTAACGCGGGAAAAATTGTAAGTAAACGCCGTATTTACATATCTGCCACTGTACAGGAGAATCCGTATAGGTGTTCGAGTGTTCGAAACGTAACGCGCGAGAAATTGTAAGTAAACGTCGTATTTACATGTCTGCCACTGTGCAGGAGAATCCGTATAGGTGTTCGAGTGTTCGAAACGTAACGTGCGAGAAATTGTAAGTAAACGCCGTATTTACATCTCTGCCACTGTGCAGGAGATGTTCGAGTGTTCGAAACGTAACGCGCGAGAAATTGTAAGTAAACGTCGTATTTACATGTCTGCCACTGTGCAGGAGAATCCGTATAGGTGTTGGAGTGTTCGAACCGTAACGCGCGAGAAATTGTAAGTAAACGCCGTGTTTACATATCTGCCACTGTGCAGGAGAATCCGTATAGGTGTTCGAGTGTTCGAAACGTAACGCGCGAGAAATTGTAAGTAAACGTCGTATTTACATTTCTGCCACTGTGCAGAAGAATCCGTATAGGTGTTCGAGTGTTCGAAACGTAACGCGCGAGAAATTGTAAGTAAACGCCGTATTTACATATCTGCCACTGTGCAGGAGAATCCGTATAGGTGTTCGAGTGTTCGAAACGTAACGCGCGAGAAATTGTAAGTAAACGTCGTATTTACATGTCTGCCACTGTGCAGGAGAATCCGTATAGGTGTTCGAGTGTTCGAAACGTAACGCGCGAGAAATTGTAAGTAAACGACGTATTTACATGTCTGCCACTGTGCAGGAGAATCCGTATAGGTGTTCGAGTGTTCGAAACGTAACGCGCGAGAAATTGTAAGTAAACGCCGTATTTACACATCTGCCACTGTGCAGGAGAATCCGTATAGGTGTTCGAGTGTTCGAACCGTAAGGCGTGAGAAATTGTAAGTAAACGCCGTATTTATATATCTGCCACTGTGCTGGAGAATCCGTATAGGTGTTCGAGTGTTGTAAACGTAACGCGCGAGAAATTGTAAGTAAACGCCGTATTTACATATCTGCCACTGTGCAGGAGAATCCGTATAGGTGTTCGAGTGTTCGAAACGTAACGCGCGAGAAATTGTAAGTAAACGTCGTATTTACATGTCTGCCACTGTGCAGGAGAATCTGTATAGGTGTTTGAGTGTTCGAACCGTAACGCACGAGAAATTGTAAGTAAACGCCGTATTTACATATCTGCCACTGTGCAGGAGAATCCGTATAGGTGTTCGAGTGTTCGAAACGTAACGCGCGAGAAATTGTAAGTAAACGTCGTATTTACATTTCTGCCACTCTGCAGAAGAATCCGTATAGGTGTTCGAGTGTTCGAAACGTAACGCGCGAGAAATTGTAAGTAAACGCCGTATTTACATATCTGCCACTGTGCAGGAGAATCCGTATAGGTGTTCGAGTGTTCGAAACATAACGCGTGAGAAATTGTAAGTAAACGCCGTATTTACATATCTGCCACTGTGCAGGAGAATCCGTATAGGTGTTCGAGTGTTCGAAACGTAACGCGCGAGAAATTGTAAGTAAACGTCGTATTTACATGTCTGCCACTGTGCAGGAGAATTCGTATAGGTGTTCGAGTGTTCGAAACGTAACGCGCGAGAAATTGTAAGTAAACGTCGTATTTACATGTCTGCCACTGTGCAGGAGAATCCGTATAGGTGTTCGAGTGTTCGAAACGTAACGCGCGAGAAATTGTAAGTAAACGCCGTATTTACATATCTGCCACTGTGCAGGAGAATCCGTATAGGTGTTCGAGTGTTCGAAACGTAACGCGCGAGAAATTGTAAGTAAACTTCGTATTTACATGTCTGCCACTGTGCAGGAGAATCCGTATAGGTGTTCGAGTGTTCGAAACGTAACGCGCGAGAAATTGTAAGTAAACGCCGTATTTACATCTCTGCCACTGTGCAGGAGATGTTCGAGTGTTCGAAACGTAACGCGCGAGAAATTGTAAGTAAACGTCGTATTTACATGTCTGCCACTGTGCAGGAGAATCCGTATAGGTGTTCGAGTGTTCGAAACGTAACGCGCGAGAAATTGTAAGTAAACGTCGTATTCACAAGTCTGCCACTGTGCAGGAGAATCCGTATAGGTGTTCGAGTGTTCGAAACGTAACGCGCGAGAAATTGTCAGTAAACGCCGTATTTACAAATCTGCCACTGTGCAGGAGAATCCGTATAGGTGTTCGAGTGTTCGAACCGTAAGGCGTGAGAAATTGTAAGTAAACGCCGTATTTACATACCTGCCACTGTGCAGGAGAATCCGTATAGGTGTTCGAGTGTTCGAAACGTAACGCGCGAGAAATTGTAAGTAAACGTCGTATTTACATGTCTGCCACTGTGCAGGAGAATCCGTATAGGTGTTCGAGTGTTCGAAACGTAACGCACGAGAAATTGTAAGTAAACGCCGTATTTACATATCTGCCACTGTGCAGGAGAATCCGTATAGGTGTTCGAATGTTCGAACCGTAACGCAGGAGAAATTGTAAGTAAACGCCGTATTTACATATCTGCCACAGTGCAGGAGAATCCGTATAGGTGTTGGAGTGTTCGAACCGTAACGCGCGAGAACTTGTAAGTAAACGCCGTGTTTACATATCTGCCACTGTGCAGGAGAATCCGTATAGGTGTTCGAGTGTTCGAAACGTAACGCGCGAGAAATTGTAAGTAAACGTCGTATTTACATTTCTGCCACTGTGCAGAAGAATCCGTATAGGTGTTCGAGTGTTCGAAACGTAACGCGCGAGAAATTGTAAGTAAACACCGTATTTACATATCTGCCACTGTGCAGGAGAATCCGTATAGGTGTTCGAGTGTTCGAAACGTAACGCGCGAGAAATTGTAAGTAAACGTCGTATTTACATGTCTGCCACTGTGCAGGAGAATCCGTATAGGTGTTCGAGTGTTCGAAACGTAAGGCGCGAGAAATTGTAAGTAAACGCCGTATTTACATAGCTGCCACTGTGCAGGAGAATCCGTATAGGTGTTCGAATGTTCGAACCGTAACGCAGGAGAAATTGTAAGTGAACGCCGTATTTACATATCTGCCACTGTGCAGGAGAATCCGTACTGGTGTTCGAGTGTTCGAATCGTAAGGCGTGAGAAATTGTAAGTAAACGCCGTATTCACATATCTGCCACTGTGCAGGAGAATCCGTATAGGTGTTCGAATGTTCGAACCGTAACGCGGGAAAAATTGTAAGTAAACGCCGTATTTACATATCTGCCACTGTACAGGAGAATCCGTATAGGTGTTCGAGTGTTCGAAACGTAACGCGCGAGAAATTGTAAGTAAACGTCGTATTTACATTTCTGCCACTGTGCAGAAGAATCCGTATAGGTGTTCGAGTGTTCGAAACGTAACGCGCGAGAAATTGTAAGTAAACGCCGTATTTACATATCTGCCACTGTGCAGGAGAATCCGTATAGGTGTTCGAGTGTTCGAAACGTAACGCGCGAGAAATTGTAAGTAAACGTCGTATTTACATGTCTGCCACTGTGCAGGAGAATCCGTATAGGTGTTCGAGTGTTCGAAACGTAAGGCGCGAGAAATTGTAAGTAAACGCCGTATTTACATAGCTGCCACTGTGCAGGAGAATCCGTATAGGTGTTCGAATGTTCGAACCGTAACGCAGGAGAAATTGTAAGTGAACGCCGTATTTACATATCTGCCACTGTGCAGGAGAATCCGTACTGGTGTTCGAGTGTTCGAATCGTAAGGCGTGAGAAATTGTAAGTAAACGCCGTATTCACATATCTGCCACTGTGCAGGAGAATCCGTATAGGTGTTCGAATGTTCGAACCGTAACGCGGGAAAAATTGTAAGTAAACGCCGTATTTACATATCTGCCACTGTACAGGAGAATCCGTATAGGTGTTCGAGTGTTCGAAACGTAACGCGCGAGAAATTGTAAGTAAACGTCGTATTTACATGTCTGCCACTGTGCAGGAGAATCCGTATAGGTGTTCGAGTGTTCGAAACGTAAGGCGCGAGAAATTGTAAGTAAACGCCGTATTTACATAGCTGCCACTGTGCAGGAGAATCCGTATAGGTGTTCGAATGTTCGAACCGTAACGCAGGAGAAATTGTAAGTGAACGCCGTATTTACATATCTGCCACTGTGCAGGAGAATCCGTACTGGTGTTCGAGTGTTCGAATCGTAAGGCATGAGAAATTGTAAGTAAACGCCGTATTCACATATCTGCCACTGTGCAGGAGAATCCGTATAGGTGTTCGAATGTTCGAACCGTAACGCGGGAAAAATTGTAAGTAAACGCCGTATTTACATATCTGCCACTGTACAGGAGAATCCGTATAGGTGTTCGAGTGTTCGAAACGTAACGCGCGAGAAATTGTAAGTAAACGTCGTATTTACATGTCTGCCACTGTGCAGGAGAATCCGTATAGGTGTTCGAGTGTTCGAAACGTAACGCGCGAGAAATTGTAAGTAAACGCCGTATTTACATCTCTGCCACTGTGCAGGAGATGTTCGAGTGTTCGAAACGTAACGCGCGAGAAATTGTAAGTAAACGTCGTATTTACATGTCTGCCACTGTGCAGGAGAATCGGTATAGGTGTTCGAGTGTTCGAAACGTAACGCGCGAGAAATTGTAAGTAAACGTCGTATTCACAAGTCTGCCACTGTGCAGGAGAATCCGTATAGGTGTTCGAGTGTTCGAAACGTAACGCGCGAGAAATTGTCAATAAACGCCGTATTTACAAATCTGCCACTGTGCAGGAGAATCCGTATAGGTGTTCGAGTGTTCGAACCGTAAGGCGTGAGAAATTGTAAGTAAACGCCGTATTTACATATCTGCCACTGTGCAGGAGAATCCGTATAGGTGTTCGAGTGTTCGAAACGTAACGCGCGAGAAATTGTAAGTAAACGTCGTATTTACATGTCTGCCACTGTGCAGGAGAATCCGTATAGGTGTTCGAGTGTTCGAAACGTAACGCACGAGAAATTGTAAGTAAACGCCGTATTTACATATCTGCCACTGTGCAGGAGAATCCGTATAGGTGTTCGAATGTTCGAACCGTAACGCAGGAGAAATTGTAAGTAAACGCCGTATTTACATATCTGCCACAGTGCAGGAGAATCCGTATAGGTGTTGGAGTGTTCGAACCGTAACGCGCGAGAAATTGTAAGTAAACGCCGTGTTTACATATCTGCCACTGTGCAGGAGAATCCGTATAGGTGTTCGAGTGTTCGAAACGTAACGCGCGAGAAATTGTAAGTAAACGTCGTATTTACATGTCTGCCACTATGCAGGAGAATCCGTATAGGTGTTCGAGTGTTCGAAACGTAACGCGCGAGAAATTGTAAGTAAACGTCGTATTTACATTTCTGCCACTGTGCAGAAGAATCCGTATAGGTGTTCGAGTGTTCGAAACGTAACGCGCGAGAAATTGTAAGTAAACGCCGTATTTACATATCTGCCACTGTGCAGGAGAATCCGTATAGGTGTTCGAGTGTTCGAAACGTAACGCGCGAGAAATTGTAAGTAAACGTCGTATTTACATGTCTGCCACTGTGCAGGAGAATCCGTATAGGTGTTCGAGTGTTCGAAACGTAAGGCGCGAGAAATTGTAAGTAAACGCCGTATTTACATAGCTGCCACTGTGCAGGAGAATCCGTATAGGTGTTCGAATGTTCGAACCGTAACGCAGGAGAAATTGTAAGTGAACGCCGTATTTACATATCTGCCACTGTGCAGGAGAATCCGTACTGGTGTTCGAGTGTTCGAATCGTAAGGCGTGAGAAATTGTAAGTAAACGCCGTATTCACATATCTGCCACTGTGCAGGAGAATCCGTATAGGTGTTCGAATGTTCGAACCGTAACGCGGGAAAAATTGTAAGTAAACGCCGTATTTACATATCTGCCACTGTACAGGAGAATCCGTATAGGTGTTCGAGTGTTCGAAACGTAACGCGCGAGAAATTGTAAGTAAACGTCGTATTTACATGTCTGCCACTGTGCAGGAGAATCCGTATAGGTGTTCGAGTGTTCGAAACGTAAGGCGCGAGAAATTGTAAGTAAACGCCGTATTTACATAGCTGCCACTGTGCAGGAGAATCCGTATAGGTGTTCGAATGTTCGAACCGTAACGCAGGAGAAATTGTAAGTGAACGCCGTATTTACATATCTGCCACTGTGCAGGAGAATCCGTACTGGTGTTCGAGTGTTCGAATCGTAAGGCATGAGAAATTGTAAGTAAACGCCGTATTCACATATCTGCCACTGTGCAGGAGAATCCGTATAGGTGTTCGAATGTTCGAACCGTAACGCGGGAAAAATTGTAAGTAAACGCCGTATTTACATATCTGCCACTGTACAGGAGAATCCGTATAGGTGTTCGAGTGTTCGAAACGTAACGCGCGAGAAATTGTAAGTAAACGTCGTATTTACATGTCTGCCACTGTGCAGGAGAATCCGTATAGGTGTTCGAGTGTTCGAAACGTAACGCGCGAGAAATTGTAAGTAAACGCCGTATTTACATCTCTGCCACTGTGCAGGAGATGTTCGAGTGTTCGAAACGTAACGCGCGAGAAATTGTAAGTAAACGTCGTATTTACATGTCTGCCACTGTGCAGGAGAATCGGTATAGGTGTTCGAGTGTTCGAAACGTAACGCGCGAGAAATTGTAAGTAAACGTCGTATTCACAAGTCTGCCACTGTGCAGGAGAATCCGTATAGGTGTTCGAGTGTTCGAAACGTAACGCGCGAGAAATTGTCAATAAACGCCGTATTTACAAATCTGCCACTGTGCAGGAGAATCCGTATAGGTGTTCGAGTGTTCGAACCGTAAGGCGTGAGAAATTGTAAGTAAACGCCGTATTTACATATCTGCCACTGTGCAGGAGAATCCGTATAGGTGTTCGAGTGTTCGAAACGTAACGCGCGAGAAATTGTAAGTAAACGTCGTATTTACATGTCTGCCACTGTGCAGGAGAATCCGTATAGGTGTTCGAGTGTTCGAAACGTAACGCACGAGAAATTGTAAGTAAACGCCGTATTTACATATCTGCCACTGTGCAGGAGAATCCGTATAGGTGTTCGAATGTTCGAACCGTAACGCAGGAGAAATTGTAAGTAAACGCCGTATTTACATATCTGCCACAGTGCAGGAGAATCCGTATAGGTGTTGGAGTGTTCGAACCGTAACGCGCGAGAAATTGTAAGTAAACGCCGTGTTTACATATCTGCCACTGTGCAGGAGAATCCGTATAGGTGTTCGAGTGTTCGAAACGTAACGCGCGAGAAATTGTAAGTAAACGTCGTATTTACATGTCTGCCACTATGCAGGAGAATCCGTATAGGTGTTCGAGTGTTCGAAACGTAAGGCGCGAGAAATTGTAAGTAAACGCCGTATTTACATAGCTGCCACTGTGCAGGAGAATCCGTATAGGTGTTCGAATGTTCGAACCGTAACGCAGGAGAAATTGTAAGTGAACGCCGTATTTACATATCTGCCACTGTGCAGGAGAATCCGTATTGGTGTTCGAGTGTTCGAATCGTAAGGCGTGAGAAATTGTAAGTAAACGCCGTATTCACATATCTGCCACTGTGCAGGAGAATCCGTATAGGTGTTCGAATGTTCGAACCGTAACGCGGGAAAAATTGTAAGTAAACGCCGTATTTACATATCTGCCACTGTACAGGAGAATCCGTATAGGTGTTCGAGTGTTCGAAACGTAACGCGCGAGAAATTGTAAGTAAACGTCGTATTTACATGTCTGCCACTGTGCAGGAGAATCCGTATAGGTGTTCGAGTGTTCGAAACGTAACGCGCGAGAAATTGTAAGTAAACGCCGTATTTACATCTCTGCCACTGTGCAGGAGATGTTCGAGTGTTCGAAACGTAACGCGCGAGAAATTGTAAGTAAACGTCGTATTTACATGTCTGCCACTGTGCAGGAGAATCCGTATAGGTGTTCGAGTGTTCGAAACGTAACGCGCGAGAAATTGTAAGTAAACGTCGTATTTACATGTCTGCCACTCTGCAGGAGAATCCGTATAAGTGTTCGAGTGTTCGAAACGTAACGCGCGAGAAATTGTAAGTAAACGTCGTATTTACATGTCTGCCACTGTGCAAGAGAATCCGTATAGGTGTTCGAGTGTTCGAAACGTAACGCGCGAGAAATTGTAAGTAAACGCCGTATTTACATATCTGCCACTGTGCAGGAGAATCCGTATTGGTGTTCGAGTGTTCGAAACGTAACGCGCGAGAAATTGTAAGTAAACGTCGTATTTACATGTCTGCCACTGTGCAGGAGAATCCGTATAGGTGTTCGACTGTTCGAAACGTAACGCGCGAGAAATTGTAAGTAAACGCCGTATTTACATATCTGCCACTGTGCAGGAGAATCCGTATAGGTGTTCGAATGTTCGAACCGTAACGCAGGAGAAATTGTAAGTGAACGCCGTATTTACATATCTGCCACTGTGCAGGAGAATCCAAATAGGTGTTCGAGTGTTCGAATCGTAAGGCGTGAGAAATTGTAAGTAAACGCCGTATTCACATATCTGCCACTGTGCAGGAGAATCCGTATAGGTGTTCGAATGTTCGAACCGTAACGCGGGAGAAATTGTAAGTAAACGCCGTATTTACATATCTGCCACTGTGGAGGAGAATCCGTATAGGTGTTCGAGTGTTCGAAACGTAACGCGCGAGAAATTGTAAGTAAACGTCGTATTTACATGTCTGCCACTGTGCAGGAGAATCCGTATAGGTGTTCGAGTGTTCGAAACGTAACGCGCGAGAAATTGTAAGTAAACGCCGTATTTACATATCTGCCACTGTGCAGGAGAATCCGTATAGGTGTTCGAGTGTTCGAAACGTAACGCGTGAGAAATTGTAAGTAAACGCCGTATTTACATATCTGCCACTGTGCAGGAGAATCCGTATAGGTGTTCGAGTGTTCGAACCGTAAGGCGTGAGAAATTGTAAGTAAACGCCGTATTTACATATCTGCCACTGTGCAGGAGAATCCGTATAGGTGTTCTAGTGTTTGAAACGTAACGAGCGAGAAATTGTAAGTAAATGTCGTATTTACATATCTGCCACTGTGCAGGAGAATCCGTATAGGTGTTCGAGTGTTCGAAACGTAACGCGCGAGAAATTGTAAGTAAACGTCGTATTTACATGTCTGCCACTGTGCAGGAGAATCCGTATAGGTGTTCGAGTGTTCGAAACGTAAGGCGCGAGAAATTGTAAGTAAACGCCGTATTTACATAGCTGCCACTGTGCAGGAGAATCTGTATAGGTGTTCGAATGTTCGAACCGTAACGCAGGAGAAATTGTAAGTGAACGCCGTATTTACATATCTGCCACTGTGCAGGAGAATCCGTACTGGTGTTCGAGTGTTCGAATCGTAAGGCATGAGAAATTGTAAGTAAACGCCGTATTCACATATCTGCCACTGTGCAGGAGAATCCGTATAGGTGTTCGAATGTTCGAACCGTAACGCGGGAAAAATTGTAAGTAAACGCCGTATTTACATATCTGCCACTGTACAGGAGAATCCGTATAGGTGTTCGAGTGTTCGAAACGTAACGCGCGAGAAATTGTAAGTAAACGTCGTATTTACATGTCTGCCACTGTGCAGGAGAATCCGTATAGGTGTTCGAGTGTTCGAAACGTAACGCGCGAGAAATTGTAAGTAAACGCCGTATTTACATCTCTGCCACTGTGCAGGAGATGTTCGAGTGTTCGAAACGTAACGCGCGAGAAATTGTAAGTAAACGTCGTATTTACATGTCTGCCACTGTGCAGGAGAATCCGTATAGGTGTTCGA
Source organism: Camellia sinensis (assembly GCF_055761805.1). Taxonomy (NCBI): domain Eukaryota; kingdom Viridiplantae; phylum Streptophyta; class Magnoliopsida; order Ericales; family Theaceae; genus Camellia; species Camellia sinensis. The sequence goes on along the minus strand of NW_028128989.1, from coordinate 5,551,243 downwards.
GTGTTCGAAACGTAACGCGCGAGAAATTGTAAGTAAACGTCGTATTCACAAGTCTGCCACTGTGCAGGAGAATCCGTATAGGTGTTTGAGTGTTCGAAACGTAACGCGCGAGAAATTGTCAGTAAACGCCGTATTTACAAATCTGCCACTGTGCAGGAGAATCCGTATAGGTGTTCGAGTGTTCGAACCGTAAGGCGTGAGAAATTGTAAGTAAACGCCGTATTTACATATCTGCCACTGTGCAGGAGAATCCGTATAGGTGTTCGAGTGTTCGAAACGTAACGCGCGAGAAATTGTAAGTAAACGTCGTATTTACATGTCTGCCACTGTGCAGGAGAATCCGTATAGGTGTTCGAGTGTTCGAAACGTAACGCACGAGAAATTGTAAGTAAACGCCGTATTTACATATCTGCCACTGTGCAAGAGAATCCGTATAGGTGTTCGAATGTTCGAACCGTAACGCAGGAGAAATTGTAAGTAAACGCCATATTTACATATCTGCCACAGTGCAGGAGAATCCGTATAGGTGTTGGAGTGTTCGAACCGTAACGCGCGAGAAATTGTAAGTAAACGCCGTGTTTACATATCTGCCACTGTGCAGGAGAATCCGTATAGGTGTTCGAGTGTTCGAAACGTAACGCGCGAGAAATTGTAAGTAAACGTCGTATTTACATTTCTGCCACTGTGCAGAAGAATCCGTATAGGTGTTCGAGTGTTCGAAACGTAACGCGCGAGAAATTGTAAGTAAACGCCGTATTTACATATCTGCCACTGTGCAGGAGAATCCGTATAGGTGTTCGAGTGTTCGAAACGTAACGCGCGAGAAATTGTAAGTAAACGTCGTATTTACATGTCTGCCACTGTGCAGGAGAATCCGTATAGGTGTTCGAGTGTTCGAAACGTAACGCGCGAGAAATTGTAAGTAAACGACGTATTTACATGTCTGCCACTGTGCAGGAGAATCCGTATAGGTGTTCGAGTGTTCGAAACGTAACGCGCGAGAAATTGTAAGTAAACGCCGTATTTACACATCTGCCACTGTGCAGGAGAATCCGTATAGGTGTTCGAGTGTTCGAACCGTAAGGCGTGAGAAATTGTAAGTAAACGCCGTATTTATATATCTGCCACTGTGCTGGAGAATCCGTATAGGTGTTCGAGTGTTGTAAACGTAACGCGCGAGAAATTGTAAGTAAACGCCGTATTTACATATCTGCCACTGTGCAGGAGAATCCGTATAGGTGTTCGAGTGTTCGAAACGTAACGCGCGAGAAATTGTAAGTAAACGTCGTATTTACATGTCTGCCACTGTGCAGGAGAATCCGTATAGGTGTTCGAGTGTTCGAACCGTAACGCGCGAGAAATTGTAAGTAAACGCCGTATTTACATATCTGCCACTGTGCAGGAGAATCCGTATAGGTGTTCGAGTGTTCGAAACGTAACGCGCGAGAAATTGTAAGTAAACGTCGTATTTACATGTCTGCCACTGTGCAGGAGAATCCGTATAGGTGTTCGAGTGTTCGAAACGTAACGCGCGAGAAATTGTAAGTAAACGCCGTATTTACATCTCTGCCACTGTGCAGGAGATGTTCGAGTGTTCGAAACGTAACGCGCGAGAAATTGTAAGTAAACGTCGTATTTACATGTCTGCCACTGTGCAGGAGAATCCGTATAGGTGTTCGAGTGTTCGAAACGTAACGCGCGAGAAATTGTAAGTAAACGTCGTATTCACAAGTCTGCCACTGTGCAGGAGAATCCGTATAGGTGTTCGAGTGTTCGAAACGTAACGCGCGAGAAATTGTAAGTAAACGCCGTATTTACAAATCTGCCACTGTGCAGGAGAATCCGTATAGGTGTTCGAGTGTTCGAACCGTAAGGCGTGAGAAATTGTAAGTAAACGCCGTATTTACATATCTGCCACTGTGCAGGAGAATCCGTATAGGTGTTCGAGTGTTCGAAACGTAACGCGCGAGAAATTGTAAGTAAACGTCGTATTTACATGTCTGCCACTGTGCAGGAGAATCCGTATAGGTGTTCGAGTGTTCGAAACGTAACGCACGAGAAATTGTAAGTAAACGCCGTATTTACATATCTGCCACTGTGCAGGAGAATCCGTATAGGTGTTCGAATGTTCGAACCGTAACGCAGGAGAAATTGTAAGTAAACGCCGTATTTACATATCTGCCACAGTGCAGGAGAATCCGTATAGGTGTTGGAGTGTTCGAACCGTAACGCGCGAGAAATTGTAAGTAAACGCCGTGTTTACATATCTGCCACTGTGCAGGAGAATCCGTATAGGTGTTCGAGTGTTCGAAACGTAACGCGCGAGAAATTGTAAGTAAACGTCGTATTTACACTTCTGCCACTGTGCAGAAGAATCCGTATAGGTGTTCGAGTGTTCGAAACGTAACGCGCGAGAAATTGTAAGTAAACGCCGTATTTACATATCTGCCACTGTGCAGGAGAATCCGTATAGGTGTTCGAGTGTTCGAAACGTAACGCGCGAGAAATTGTAAGTAAACGTCGTATTCACATGTCTGCCACTGTGCAGGAGAATCCGTATAGGTGTTCGAGTGTTCGAAACGTAACGCGCGAGAAATTGTAAGTAAACGTCGTATTTACATGTCTGCCACTGTGCAGGAGAATCCGTATAGGTGTTCGAGTGTTCGAAACGTAACGCGCGAGAAATTGTAAGTAAACGCCGTATTTACACATCTGCCACTGTGCAGGAGAATCCGTATAGGTGTTCGAGTGTTCGAACCGTAAGGCGTGAGAAATTGTAAGTAAACGCCGTATTTATATATCTGCCACTGTGCTGGAGAATCCGTATAGGTGTTCGAGTGTTGTAAACGTAACGCGCGAGAAATTGTAAGTAAACGCCGTATTTACATATCTGCCACTGTGCAGGAGAATCCGTATAGGTGTTCGAGTGTTCGAAACGTAACGCGCGAGAAATTGTAAGTAAACGTCGTATTTACATGTCTGCCACTGTGCAGGAGAATCCGTATAGGTGTTTGAGTGTTCGAACCGTAACGCGCGAGAAATTGTAAGTAAACGCCGTATTTACATATCTGCCACTGTGCAGGAGAATTCGTATAGGTGTTCGAGTGTTCGAAACGTAACGCGCGAGAAATTGTAAGTAAACGTCGTATTTACATTTCTGCCACTGTGCAGAAGAATCCGTATAGGTGTTCGAGTGTTCGAAACGTAACGCGCGAGAAATTGTAAGTAAACGCCGTATTTACATATCTGCCACTGTGCAGGAGAATCCGTATAGGTGTTCGAGTGTTCGAAACGTAACGCGCGAGAAATTGTAAGTAAACGTCGTATTTACATGTCTGCCACTGTGCAGGAGAATCCGTATAGGTGTTCGAGTGTTCGAAACGTAACGCGCGAGAAATTGTAAGTAAACGTCGTATTTACATGTCTGCCACTGTGCAGGAGAATCCGTATAGGTGTTCGAGTGTTCGAAACGTAACGCGCGAGAAATTGTAAGTAAACGCCGTATTTACACATCTGCCACTGTGCAGGAGAATCCGTATAGGTGTTCGAGTGTTCGAACCGTAAGGCGTGAGAAATTGTAAGTAAACGCCGTATTTATATATCTGCCACTGTGCTGGAGAATCCGTATAGGTGTTCGAGTGTTGTAAACGTAACGCGCGAGAAATTGTAAGTAAACGCCGTATTTACATATCTGCCACTGTGCAGGAGAATCCGTATAGGTGTTCGAGTGTTCGAAACGTAACGCGCGAGAAATTGTAAGTAAACGTCGTATTTACATGTCTGCCACTGTGCAGGAGAATCCGTATAGGTGTTTGAGTGTTCGAACCGTAACGCGCGAGAAATTGTAAGTAAACGCCGTATTTACATATCTGCCACTGTGCAGGAGAATCCGTATAGGTGTTCGAGTGTTCGAAACGTAACGCGCGAGAAATTGTAAGTAAACGTCGTATTTACATTTCTGCCACTGTGCAGAAGAATCCGTATAGGTGTTCGAGTGTTCGAAACGTAACGCGCGAGAAATTGTAAGTAAACGCCGTATTTACATATCTGCCACTGTGCAGGAGAATCCGTATAGGTGTTCGAGTGTTCGAAACATAACGCGTGAGAAATTGTAAGTAAACGCCGTATTTACATATCTGCCACTGTGCAGGAGAATCCGTATAGGTGTTCGAGTGTTCGAAACGTAACGCGCGAGAAATTGTAAGTAAACGTCGTATTTACATGTCTGCCACTGTGCAGGAGAATTCGTATAGGTGTTCGAGTGTTCGAAACGTAACGCGCGAGAAATTGTAAGTAAACGTCGTATTTACATGTCTGCCACTGTGCAGGAGAATCCGTATAGGTGTTCGAGTGTTCGAAACGTAACGCGCGAGAAATTGTAAGTAAACGCCGTATTTACATATCTGCCACTGTGCAGGAGAATCCGTATAGGTGTTCGAGTGTTCGAAACGTAACGCGCGAGAAATTGTAAGTAAACGTCGTATTTACATGTCTGCCACTGTGCAGGAGAATCCGTATAGGTGTTCGAGTGTTCGAAACGTAACGCGCGAGAAATTGTAAGTGAACGCCGTATTTACAAATCTGCCACTGTGCAGGAGAATCCGTATAGGTGTTCGAGTGTTCGAACCGTAAGGCGTGAGAAATTGTAAGTGAACGCCGTATTTACATATCTGCCACTGTGCAGGAGAATCCGTATAGGTGTTCGAGTGTTTGGAACGTAACGCGCGAGAAATTGTAAGTAAATGTCGTATTTACATATCTGCCACTGTGCAGGAGAATCCGTATAGGTGTTCGAGTGTTCGAAACGTAACGCGCGAGAAATTGTAAGTAAACGTCGTATTTACATGTCTGCCACTGTGCAGGAGAATCCGTATAGGTGTTCGAGTGTTCGAAACGTAACGCGCGTGAAATTGTAAGTAAACGCCGTATTTACATATCTGCCACTGTGCAGGAGAATCCGTATAGGTGTTCGAATGTTCGAACCGTAACGCAGGAGAAATTGTAAGTAAACGCCGTATTTACATATCTGCCACTGTGCAGGAGAATCCGTATAGGTGTTCGAGTGTTCGAAACGTAACGCGCGAGAAATTTTCAGTAAACGCCGTATTTACAAATCTGCCACTGTGCAGGAGAATCCGTATAGGTGTTCGAGTGTTCGAACCGTAAGGCGTGAGAAATTGTAAGTAAACGCCGTATTTACATATCTGCCACTGTGCAGGAGAATCCTTATAGGTGTTCGAGTGTTCGAAACGTAACGCGCGAGAAATTGTAAGTAAACGTCGTATTTACATGTCTGCCACTGTGCAGGAGAATCCGTATAGGTGTTCGAGTGTTCGAAACGTAACGCGCGAGAAATTGTAAGTAAACGTCGTATTTACATGTCTGCCACTGTGTAGGAGAATCCGTATAGGTGTTCGAGTGTTCGAAACGTAACGCGCGAGAAATTGTAAGTAAACGCCGTATTTACATATCTGCCACTGTGCAGGAGAATCCGTATAGGTGTTCGAGTGTTCGAAACGTAACGCGCGAGAAATTGTAAGTAAACGTCGTATTTACATGTCTGCCACTGTGCAGGAGAATCCGTATAGGTGTTCGAGTGTTCGAAACGTAACGCGCGAGAAATTGTAAGTAAACGCCGTATTTACATATCTGCCACTGTGCAGGAGAATCCGTATAGGTGTTCGAGTGTTCGAAACGTAACGCACGAGAAATTGTAAGTAAACGTCGTATTTACATGTCTGCCACTATGCTGGAGAATCCGTATAGGTGTTCGAGTGTTCGAAACGTAACGCGCGAGAAATTGTAAGTAAACGCCGTATTTACATATCTGCCACTGTGCAGGAGAATCCGTATAGGTGTTCGAGTGTTCGAAACGTAACGCGCGAGAAATTGTAAGTAAACGTCGTATTTACATGTCTGCCACTGTGCAGGAGAATCCGTATAGGTGTTCGAGTGTTCGAAACGTAACGCGCGAGAAATTGTAAGTGAACGCCGTATTTACAAATCTGTCACTGTGCAGGAGAATCCGTATAGGTGTTCGAGTGTTCGAACCGTAAGGCGTGAGAAATTGTAAGTAAACGCCGTATTTACATATCTGCCACTGTGCAGGAGAATCCGTATAGGTGTTCGAGTGTTCGAAACGTAACGCGCGAGAAATTGTAAGTAAACGTCGTATTTACATGTCTGCCACTGTGTAGGAGAATCCGTATAGGTGTTCGAGTGTTCGAAACGTAACGCACGAGAAATTGTAAGTAAACGCCGTATTTACATATCTGCCACTGTGCAGGAGAATCCGTATAGGTGTTCGAGTGTTCGAAACGTAACGCGCGAGAAATTGTAAGTAAACGCCGTATTTACATATTTGCCACAGTGCAGGAGAATCCGTATAGGTGTTCGAGTGTTCGAAACGTAACGCGTGAGAAATTGTAAGTAAACGCCGTATTTACATATCTGCCACTGTGCAGGAGAATCCGTATAGGTGTTCGAGTGTTCGAAACGTAACGCGCGTGAAATTGTAAGTAAACGCCGTATTTACATATCTGCCACTGTGCAGGAGAATCCGTATAGGTGTTCGAATGTTCGAACCGTAACGCAGGAGAAATTGAAAGTAAACGCCGTATTTACATATCTGCCACTGTGCAGGAGAATCCGTATAGGTGTTCGAGTGTTCGCAACGTAACGCGCGAGACATTGTCAGTAAACGCCGTATTTACAAATCTGCCACTGTGCAGGAGAATCCGTATAGGTGTTCGAGTGTTCGAACCGTAAGGCGTGAGAAATTGTAAGTAAACGCCGTATTTACATATCTGCCACTGTGCAGGAGAATCCGTATAGGTGTTCGAGTGTTCGAAACGTAACGCGCGAGAAATTGTAAGTAAACGTCGTATTTACATGTCTGCCACTGTGCAGGAGAATCCGTATAGGTGTTCGAGTGTTCGAAACGTAACGCGCGAGAAATTGTAAGTAAACGTCGTATTTACATATCTGCCACTGTGCAGGAGAATCCGTATAGGTGTTCGAGTGTTCGAAACGTAACGCGCGAGAAATTGTAAGTAAACGCCGTATTTACATATCTGCCACTGTGCAGGAGAATCCGTATAGGTGTTCGAGTGTTCGAAACGTAACGCGCGAGAAATTGTAAGTAAACGTCGTATTTACATGTCTGCCACTGTGCAGGAGAATCCGTATAGGTGTTCGAGTGTTCGAAACGTAACGCGCGAGAAATTGTAAGTGAACGCCGTATTTACAAATCTGCCACTGTGCAAGAGAATCCGTATAGGTGTTCGAGTGTTCGAACCGTAAGGCGTGAGAAATTGTAAGTGAACGCCGTATTTACATATCTGCCACTGTGCAGGAGAATCCGTATAGGTGTTCGAGTGTTTGGAACGTAACGCGCGAGAAATTGTAAGTAAATGTCGTATTTACATATCTGCCACTGTGCAGGAGAATCCGTATAGGTGTTCGAGTGTTCGAAACGTAACGCGCGAGAAATTGTAAGTAAACGTCGTATTTACATGTCTGCCACTGTGCAGGAGAATCCGTATAGGTGTTCGAGTGTTCGAAACGTAACGCGCGTGAATTTGTAAGTAAACGCCGTATTTACATATCTGCCACTGTGCAGGAGAATCCGTATAGGTGTTCGAATGTTCGAACCGTAACGCAGGAGAAATTGTAAGTAAACGCCGTATTTACATATCTGCCACTGTGCAGGAGAATCCGTATAGTTGTTCGAGTGTTCGAAACGTAACGCGCCAGAAATTGTCAGTAAACGCCGTATTTACAAATCTGCCACTGTGCAGGAGAATCCGTATAGGTGTTCGAGTGTTCGAACCGTAAGGCGTGAGAAATTGTAAGTAAACGCCGTATTTACATATCTGCCACTGTGCAGGGGAATCCGTATAGGTGTTCGAGTGTTCGAAACGTAACGCGCGAGAAATTGTAAGTAAACGTCGTATTTACATGTCTGCCACTGTGCAGGAGAATCCGTATAGGTGTTCGAGTGTTCGAAACGTAACGCGCGAGAAATTGTAAGTAAACGTCGTATTTACATGTCTGCCACTGTGCAGGAGAATCCGTATAGGTGTTCGAGTGTTCGAAACGTAACGCGCGAGAAATTGTAAGTAAACGCCGTATTTACATATCTGCCACTGTGCAGGAGAATCCGTATAGGTGTTCGAGTGTTCGAAACGTAACGCGCGAGAAATTGTAAGTAAACGTCGTATTTACATGTCTGCCACTGTGCAGGAGAATCCGTATAGGTGTTCGAGTGTTCGAAACGTAACACGCGAGAAATTGTAAGTGAACGCCGTATTTACAAATCTGCCACTGTGCAGGAGAATCCGTATAGGTGTTCGAGTGTTCGAACCGTAAGGCGTGAGAAATTGTAAGTGAACGCCGTATTTACATATCTGCCACTGTGCAGGAGAATCCGTATAGGTGTTCGAGTGTTTGGAACGTAACGCGCGAGAAATTGTAAGTAAATGTCGTATTTACATATCTGCCACTGTGCAGGAGAATCCGTTTAGGTGTTCGAGTGTTCGAAACGTAACGCGCGAGAAATTGTAAGTAAACGTCGTATTTACATGTCTGCCACTGTGCAGGAGAATCCGTATAGGTGTTCGAGTGTTCGAAACGTAACGCGCGGGAAATTGTAAGTAAACGCCGTATTTACATATCTGCCACTGTGCAGGAGAATCCGTATAGGTGTTCGAATGTTCGAACCGTAACGCAGGAGAAATTGTAAGTAAACGCCGTATTTACATATCTGCCACTGTGCAGGAGAATCCGTATAGGTGTTCGAGTGTTCGAAACGTAACGCGTGAGAAATTGTCAGTAAACGCCGTATTTACAAATCTGCCACTGTGCAGGAGAATCCGTATAGGTGTTCGAGTGTTCGAACCGTAAGGCGTGAGAAATTGTAAGTAAACGCCGTATTTACATATCTGCCACTGTGCAGGAGAATCCGTATAGGTGTTCGAGTGTTCGAAACGTAACGCGCGAGAAATTGTAAGTAAACGTCGTATTTACATGTCTGCCACTGTGCAGGAGAATCCGTATAGGTGTTCGAGTGTTCGAAACGTAACGCACGAGAAATTGTAAGTAAACGCCGTATTTACATATCTGCCACTGTGCAGGAGAATCCGTATAGGTGTTCGAATGTTCGAACCGTAACGCAGGAGAAATTGTAAGTAAACGCCGTATTTACATATTTGCCACAGTGCAGGAGAATCCGTATAGGTGTTTGAGTGTTCGAACCGTAACGCGCGAGAAATTGTAAGTAAACGCCGTATTTACATATCTGCCACTGTGCAGGAGAATCCGTATAGGTGTTCGAGTGTTCGAAACGTAACGCGCGAGAAATTGTAAGTAAACGTCGTATTTACATTTCTGCCACTGTGCAGAAGAACCCGTATAGGTGTTCGAGTGTTCGAAACGTAACGCGCGAGAAATTGTAAGTAAACGCCGTATTTACATATCTGCCACTGTGCAGGAGAATCCGTATAGGTGTTCGAGTGTTCGAAACGTAACGCGTGAGAAATTGTAAGTAAACGCCGTATTTACATATCTGCCACTGTGCAGGAGAATCCGTATAGGTGTTCGAGTGTTCGAAACGTAACGCGCGAGAAATTGTAAGTAAACGTCGTATTTACATGTCTGCCACTGTGCAGGAGAATCCGTATAGGTGTTCGAGTGTTCGAAACGTAACGCGCGAGAAATTGTAAGTAAACGCCGTATTTACATATCTGCCACTGTGCAGGAGAATCCGTATAGGTGTTCGAGTGTTCGAAACGTAACGCGCGAGAAATTGTAAGTAAACGTCGTATTTATATGTCTGCCACTGTGCAGGAGAATCCGTAAAGGTGTTCGAGTGTTCGAAACGTAACGCGCGAGAAATTGTAAGTAAACGCCGTATTTACATCTCTGCCACTGTGCAGGAGAATCCGTATAGGTGTTCGAGTGTTCGAAACGTAACGCGCGAGAAATTGTAAGTAAACGTCGTATTTACATGTCTGCCACTGTGCAGGAGAATCCGTATAGGTGTTCGAGTGTTCGAAACGTAACGCGCGAGAAATTGTAAGTAAACGTCGTATTTACATGTCTGCCACTGTGCAGGAGAATCCGTATAGGTGTTCGAGTGTTCGAAACGTAACGCGCGAGAAATTGTAAGTAAACGTCGTATTTACATGTCTGCCACTGTGCAGGAGAATCCGTATAGGTGTTCGAGTGTTCGAAACGTAACGCGCGAGAAATTGTAAGTAAACGCCGTATTTACATATCTGCCACTGTGCAGGAGAATCCGTATAGGTGTTCGAGTGTTCGAAACGTAACGCACGAGAAATTGTAAGTAAACGTCGTATTTACATGTCTGCCACTATGCTGGAGAATCCGTATAGGTGTTCGAGTGTTCGAAACGTAACGCGCGAGAAATTGTAAGTAAACGCCGTATTTACATATCTGCCACTGTGCAGGAGAATCCGTATAGGTGTTCGAGTGTTCGAAACGTAACGCGCGAGAAATTGTAAGTAAACGTCGTATTTACATGTCTGCCACTGTGCAGGAGAATCCGTATAGGTGTTCGAGTGTTCGAAACGTAACGCGCGAGAAATTGTAAGTGAACGCCGTATTTACAAATCTGTCACTGTGCAGGAGAATGCGTATAGGTGTTCGAGTGTTCGAACCGTAAGGCGTGAGAAATTGTAAGTGAACGCCGTATTTACATATCTGCCACTGTGCAGGAGAATCCGTATAGGTGTTCGAGTGTTTGAAACGTAACGCGCGAGAAATTGTAAGTAAATGTCATATTTACATATCTGCCACTGTGCAGGAGAATCCGTATAGGTGTTCGAGTGTTCGAAACGTAACGCGCGAGAAATTGTAAGTAAACGTCATATTTACATGTCTGCCACTGTGCAGGAGAATCCGTATAGGTGTTCGAGTGTTCGAAACGTAACGCACGAGAAATTGTAAGTAAACGCCGTATTTACATATCTGCCACTGTGCAGGAGAATCCGTATAGGTGTTCGAATGTTCGAACCGTAACGCAGGAGAAATTGTAAGTAAACGCCGTATTTACATATTTGCCACAGTGCAGGAGAATCCGTATAGGTGTTCGAGTGTTCGAAACGTAACGCGTGAGAAATTGTAAGTAAACGCCGTATTTACATATCTGCCACTGTGCAGGAGAATCCGTATAGGTGTTCGAGTGTTCGAAACGTAACGCGCGAGAAATTGTAAGTAAACGTCGTATTTACATGTCTGCCTCTGTGCAGGAGAATCCGTATAGGTGTTCGAGTGTTCGAAACGTAACGCGCGAGAAATTGTAAGTAAACGCCGTATTTACATATCTGCCACTGTGCAGGAGAATCCGTATAGGTGTTCGAGTGTTCGAAACGTAACGCACGAGAAATTGTAAGTAAACGTCGTATTTACATGTCTGCCACTATGCTGGAGAATCCGTATAGGTGTTCGAGTGTTCGAAACGTAACGCGCGAGAAACTGTAAGTAAACGTCGTATTTACATGTCTGCCACTGTGCAGGAGAATCCGTATAGGTGTTCGAGTGTTCGAAACGTAACGCGCGAGAAATTGTAAGTAAACGCCGTATTTACATCTCTGCCACTGTGCAGGAGAATCCGTATAGGTGTTCGAGTGTTCGAAACGTAACGCGCGAGAAATTGTAAGTAAACGTCGTATTTACATGTCTGCCACTGTGCAGGAGAATCCGTATAGGTGTTCGAGTGTTCGAAACGTAACGCGCGAGAAATTGTAAGTAAACGTCGTATTTACATGTCTGCCACTGTGCAGGAGAATCCGTATAGGTGTTCGAGTGTTCGAAACGTAACGCGCGAGAAATTGTAAGTAAACGCCGTATTTACATATCTGCCACTGTGCAGGAGAATCCGTATAGGTGTTCGAGTGTTCGAAACGTAACGCGCGAGAAATTGTAAGTAAACGCCGTATTTACATATCTGCCACTGTGCAGGAGAATCCGTATAGGTGTTCGAGTGTTCGAAACGTAACGCGCGAGAAACTGTAAGTAAACGTCGAATTTACATGTCTGCCACTGTGCAGGAGAATCCGTATAGGTGTTCGAGTGTTCGAAACGTAACGCACGAGAAATTGTAAGTAAACGCCGTATTTACATATCTGCCACTGTGCAGGAGAATCCGTATAGGTGTTCGAATGTTCGAACCGTAACGCAGGAGAAATTGTAAGTAAACGCCGTATTTACATATTTGCCACAGTGCAGGAGAATCCGTATAGGTGTTCGAGTGTTCGAAACGTAACGCGTGAGAAATTGTAAGTAAACGCCGTAATTACATATCTGCCACTGTGCAGGAGAATCCGTATAGGTGTTCGAGTGTTCGAAACGTAACGCGCGAGAAATTGTAAGTAAACGTCGTATTTACATGTCTGCCACTGTGCAGGAGAATCCGTAAAGGTGTTCGAGTGTTCGAAACGTAACGCGCGAGAAATTGTAAGTAAACGCCGTATTTACAAATCTGCCACTGTGCAGGAGAATCCGTATAGGTGTTCGAGTGTTCGAACCGTAAGGCGTGAGAAATTGTAAGTAAACGCCGTATTTACATATCTGCCACTGTGCAGGAGAATCCGTATAGGTGTTCGAGTGTTCGAAACGTAACGCGCGAGAAATTGTAAGTAAACGTCGTATTTACATGTCTGCCACTGTGCAGGAGAATCCGTATAGGTGTTCGAGTGTTCGAAACGTAACGCACGAGAAATTGTAAGTAAACGCCGTATTTACATATCTGCCACTGTGCAGGAGAATCCGTATAGGTGTTCGAATGTTCGAACCGTAACGCAGGAGAAATTGTAAGTAAACGCCGTATTTACATATTTGCCACAGTGCAGGAGAATCCGTATAGGTGTTTGAGTGTTCGAACCGTAACGCGCGAGAAATTGTAAGTAAACGCCGTATTTACATATCTGCCACTGTGCAGGAGAATCCGTATAGGTGTTCGAGTGTTCGAAACGTAACGCGCGAGAAATTGTAAGTAAACGTCGTATTTACATTTCTGCCACTGTGCAGAAGAACCCGTATAGGTGTTCGAGTGTTCGAAACGTAACGCGCGAGAAATTGTAAGTAAACGCCGTATTTACATATCTGCCACTGTGCAGGAGAATCCGTATAGGTGTTCGAGTGTTCGAAACGTAACGCGTGAGAAATTGTAAGTAAACGCCGTATTTACATATCTGCCACTGTGCAGGAGAATCCGTATAGGTGTTCGAGTGTTCGAAACGTAACGCGCGAGAAATTGTAAGTAAACGTCGTATTTACATGTCTGCCACTGTGCAGGAGAATCCGTATAGGTGTTCGAGTGTTCGAAACGTAACGCGCGAGAAATTGTAAGTAAACGCCGTATTTACATATCTGCCACTGTGCAGGAGAATCCGTATAGGTGTTCGAGTGTTCGAAACGTAACGCGCGAGAAATTGTAAGTAAACGTCGTATTTACATGTCTGCCACTGTGCAGGAGAATCCGTAAAGGTGTTCGAGTGTTCGAAACGTAACGCGCGAGAAATTGTAAGTAAACGCCGTATTTACATCTCTGCCACTGTGCAGGAGAATCCGTATAGGTGTTCGAGTGTTCGAAACGTAACGCGCGAGAAATTGTAAGTAAACGTCGTATTTACATGTCTGCCACTGTGCAGGAGAATCCGTATAGGTGTTCGAGTGTTCGAAACGTAACGCGCGAGAAATTGTAAGTAAACGTCGTATTTACATGTCTGCCACTGTGCAGGAGAATCCGTATAGGTGTTCGAGTGTTCGAAACGTAACGCGCGAGAAATTGTAAGTAAACGTCGTATTTACATGTCTGCCACTGTGCAGGAGAATCCGTATAGGTGTTCGAGTGTTCGAAACGTAACGCGCGAGAAATTGTAAGTAAACGCCGTATTTACATATCTGCCACTGTGCAGGAGAATCCGTATAGGTGTTCGAGTGTTCGAAACGTAACGCGCGAGAAATTGTAAGTAAACGTCGTATTTACATGTCTGCCACTGTGCAGGAGAATCCGTATAGGTGTTCGAGTGTTCGAAACGTAACGCGCGAGAAATTGTAAGTGAACGCCGTATTTACAAATCTGTCACTGTGCAGGAGAATGCGTATAGGTGTTCGAGTGTTCGAACCGTAAGGCGTGAGAAATTGTAAGTGAACGCCGTATTTACATATCTGCCACTGTGCAGGAGAATCCGTATAGGTGTTCGAGTGTTTGAAACGTAACGCGCGAGAAATTGTAAGTAAATGTCATATTTACATATCTGCCACTGTGCAGGAGAATCCGTATAGGTGTTCGAGTGTTCGAAACGTAACGCGCGAGAAATTGTAAGTAAACGTCATATTTACATGTCTGCCACTGTGCAGGAGAATCCGTATAGGTGTTCGAGTGTTCGAAACGTAACGCACGAGAAATTGTAAGTAAACGCCGTATTTACATATCTGCCACTGTGCAGGAGAATCCGTATAGGTGTTCGAATGTTCGAACCGTAACGCAGGAGAAATTGTAAGTAAACGCCGTATTTACATATTTGCCACAGTGCAGGAGAATCCGTATAGGTGTTCGAGTGTTCGAAACGTAACGCGTGAGAAATTGTAAGTAAACGCCGTATTTACATATCTGCCACTGTGCAGGAGAATCCGTATAGGTGTTCGAGTGTTCGAAACGTAACGCGCGAGAAATTGTAAGTAAACGTCGTATTTACATGTCTGCCTCTGTGCAGGAGAATCCGTATAGGTGTTCGAGTGTTCGAAACGTAACGCGCGAGAAATTGTAAGTAAACGCCGTATTTACATATCTGCCACTGTGCAGGAGAATCCGTATAGGTGTTCGAGTGTTCGAAACGTAACGCACGAGAAATTGTAAGTAAACGTCGTATTTACATGTCTGCCACTATGCTGGAGAATCCGTATAGGTGTTCGAGTGTTCGAAACGTAACGCGCGAGAAACTGTAAGTAAACGTCGTATTTACATGTCTGCCACTGTGCAGGAGAATCCGTATAGGTGTTCGAGTGTTCGAAACGTAACGCGCGAGAAATTGTAAGTAAACGCCGTATTTACATCTCTGCCACTGTGCAGGAGAATCCGTATAGGTGTTCGAGTGTTCGAAACGTAACGCGCGAGAAATTGTAAGTAAACGTCGTATTTACATGTCTGCCACTGTGCAGGAGAATCCGTATAGGTGTTCGAGTGTTCGAAACGTAACGCGCGAGAAATTGTAAGTAAACGTCGTATTTACATGTCTGCCACTGTGCAGGAGAATCCGTATAGGTGTTCGAGTGTTCGAAACGTAACGCGCGAGAAATTGTAAGTAAACGCCGTATTTACATATCTGCCACTGTGCAGGAGAATCCGTATAGGTGTTCGAGTGTTCGAAACGTAACGCGCGAGAAATTGTAAGTAAACGCCGTATTTACATATCTGCCACTGTGCAGGAGAATCCGTATAGGTGTTCGAGTGTTCGAAACGTAACGCGCGAGAAACTGTAAGTAAACGTCGAATTTACATGTCTGCCACTGTGCAGGAGAATCCGTATAGGTGTTCGAGTGTTCGAAACGTAACGCACGAGAAATTGTAAGTAAACGCCGTATTTACATATCTGCCACTGTGCAGGAGAATCCGTATAGGTGTTCGAATGTTCGAACCGTAACGCAGGAGAAATTGTAAGTAAACGCCGTATTTACATATTTGCCACAGTGCAGGAGAATCCGTATAGGTGTTCGAGTGTTCGACACGTAACGCGTGAGAAATTGTAAGTAAACGCCGTAATTACATATCTGCCACTGTGCAGGAGAATCCGTATAGGTGTTCGAGTGTTCGAAACGTAACGCGCGAGAAATTGTAAGTAAACGTCGTATTTACATGTCTGCCACTGTGCAGGAGAATCCGTAAAGGTGTTCGAGTGTTCGAAACGTAACGCGCGAGAAATTGTAAGTAAACGCCGTATTTACAAATCTGCCACTGTGCAGGAGAATCCGTATAGGTGTTCGAGTGTTCGAACCGTAAGGCGTGAGAAATTGTAAGTAAACGCCGTATTTACATATCTGCCACTGTGCAGGAGAATCCGTATAGGTGTTCGAGTGTTCGAAACGTAACGCGCGAGAAATTGTAAGTAAACGTCGTATTTACATGTCTGCCACTGTGCAGGAGAATCCGTATAGGTGTTCGAGTGTTCGAAACGTAATGCACGAGAAATTGTAAGTAAACGCCGTATTTACATATCTGCCACTGTGCAGGAGAATCCGTATAGGTGTTCGAATGTTCGAACCGTAACGCAGGAGAAATTGTAAGTAAACGCCGTATTTACATATTTGCCACAGTGCAGGAGAATCCGTATAGGTGTTTGAGTGTTCGAACCGTAACGCGCGAGAAATTGTAAGTAAACGCCGTATTTACATATCTGCCACTGTGCAGGAGAATCCGTATAGGTGTTCGAGTGTTCGAAACGTAACGCGCGAGAAATTGTAAGTAAACGTCGTATTTACATTTCTGCCACTGTGCAGAAGAACCCGTATAGGTGTTCGAGTGTTCGAAACGTAACGCGCGAGAAATTGTAAGTAAACGCCGTATTTACATATCTGCCACTGTGCAGGAGAATCCGTATAGGTGTTCGAGTGTTCGAAACGTAACGCGTGAGAAATTGTAAGTAAACGCCGTATTTACATATCTGCCACTGTGCAGGAGAATCCGTATAGGTGTTCGAGTGTTCGAAACGTAACGCGCGAGAAATTGTAAGTAAACGTCGTATTTACATGTCTGCCACTGTGCAGGAGAATCCGTATAGGTGTTCGAGTGTTCGAAACGTAACGCGCGAGAAATTGTAAGTAAACGCCGTATTTACATATCTGCCACTGTGCAGGAGAATCCGTATAGGTGTTCGAGTGTTCGAAACGTAACGCGCGAGAAATTGTAAGTAAACGTCGTATTTACATGTCTGCCACTGTGCAGGAGAATCCGTAAAGGTGTTCGAGTGT
The DNA here is from genome assembly GCF_055761805.1 of Camellia sinensis. Classification (NCBI taxonomy): domain Eukaryota; kingdom Viridiplantae; phylum Streptophyta; class Magnoliopsida; order Ericales; family Theaceae; genus Camellia; species Camellia sinensis. Next base: position 5,534,251 of record NW_028128989.1, on the reverse strand, counting down.
TCGAAACGTAACGCGCGAGAAATTGTAAGTAAACGCCGTATTTACATCTCTGCCACTGTGCAGGAGAATCCGTATAGGTGTTCGAGTGTTCGAAACGTAACGCGCGAGAAATTGTAAGTAAACGTCGTATTTACATGTCTGCCACTGTGCAGGAGAATCCGTATAGGTGTTCGAGTGTTCGAAACGTAACGCGCGAGAAATTGTAAGTAAACGTCGTATTTACATGTCTGCCACTGTGCAGGAGAATCCGTATAGGTGTTCGAGTGTTCGAAACGTAACGCGCGAGAAATTGTAAGTAAACGTCGTATTTACATGTCTGCCACTGTGCAGGAGAATCCGTATAGGTGTTCGAGTGTTCGAAACGTAACGCGCGAGAAATTGTAAGTAAACGCCGTATTTACATATCTGCCACTGTGCAGGAGAATCCGTATAGGTGTTCGAGTGTTCGAAACGTAACGCACGAGAAATTGTAAGTAAACGTCGTATTTACATGTCTGCCACTATGCTGGAGAATCCGTATAGGTGTTCGAGTGTTCGAAACGTAACGCGCGAGAAATTGTAAGTAAACGCCGTATTTACATATCTGCCACTGTGCAGGAGAATCCGTATAGGTGTTCGAGTGTTCGAAACGTAACGCGCGAGAAATTGTAAGTAAACGTCGTATTTACATGTCTGCCACTGTGCAGGAGAATCCGTATAGGTGTTCGAGTGTTCGAAACGTAACGCGCGAGAAATTGTAAGTGAACGCCGTATTTACAAATCTGTCACTGTGCAGGAGAATGCGTATAGGTGTTCGAGTGTTCGAACCGTAAGGCGTGAGAAATTGTAAGTGAACGCCGTATTTACATATCTGCCACTGTGCAGGAGAATCCGTATAGGTGTTCGAGTGTTTGAAACGTAACGCGCGAGAAATTGTAAGTAAATGTCATATTTACATATCTGCCACTGTGCAGGAGAATCCGTATAGGTGTTCGAGTGTTCGAAACGTAACGCGCGAGAAATTGTAAGTAAACGTCATATTTACATGTCTGCCACTGTGCAGGAGAATCCGTATAGGTGTTCGAGTGTTCGAAACGTAACGCACGAGAAATTGTAAGTAAACGCCGTATTTACATATCTGCCACTGTGCAGGAGAATCCGTATAGGTGTTCGAATGTTCGAACCGTAACGCAGGAGAAATTGTAAGTAAACGCCGTATTTACATATTTGCCACAGTGCAGGAGAATCCGTATAGGTGTTCGAGTGTTCGAAACGTAACGCGTGAGAAATTGTAAGTAAACGCCGTATTTACATATCTGCCACTGTGCAGGAGAATCCGTATAGGTGTTCGAGTGTTCGAAACGTAACGCGCGAGAAATTGTAAGTAAACGTCGTATTTACATGTCTGCCTCTGTGCAGGAGAATCCGTATAGGTGTTCGAGTGTTCGAAACGTAACGCGCGAGAAATTGTAAGTAAACGCCGTATTTACATATCTGCCACTGTGCAGGAGAATCCGTATAGGTGTTCGAGTGTTCGAAACGTAACGCACGAGAAATTGTAAGTAAACGTCGTATTTACATGTCTGCCACTATGCTGGAGAATCCGTATAGGTGTTCGAGTGTTCGAAACGTAACGCGCGAGAAACTGTAAGTAAACGTCGTATTTACATGTCTGCCACTGTGCAGGAGAATCCGTATAGGTGTTCGAGTGTTCGAAACGTAACGCGCGAGAAATTGTAAGTAAACGCCGTATTTACATCTCTGCCACTGTGCAGGAGAATCCGTATAGGTGTTCGAGTGTTCGAAACGTAACGCGCGAGAAATTGTAAGTAAACGTCGTATTTACATGTCTGCCACTGTGCAGGAGAATCCGTATAGGTGTTCGAGTGTTCGAAACGTAACGCGCGAGAAATTGTAAGTAAACGTCGTATTTACATGTCTGCCACTGTGCAGGAGAATCCGTATAGGTGTTCGAGTGTTCGAAACGTAACGCGCGAGAAATTGTAAGTAAACGCCGTATTTACATATCTGCCACTGTGCAGGAGAATCCGTATAGGTGTTCGAGTGTTCGAAACGTAACGCGCGAGAAATTGTAAGTAAACGCCGTATTTACATATCTGCCACTGTGCAGGAGAATCCGTATAGGTGTTCGAGTGTTCGAAACGTAACGCGCGAGAAACTGTAAGTAAACGTCGAATTTACATGTCTGCCACTGTGCAGGAGAATCCGTATAGGTGTTCGAGTGTTCGAAACGTAACGCACGAGAAATTGTAAGTAAACGCCGTATTTACATATCTGCCACTGTGCAGGAGAATCCGTATAGGTGTTCGAATGTTCGAACCGTAACGCAGGAGAAATTGTAAGTAAACGCCGTATTTACATATTTGCCACAGTGCAGGAGAATCCGTATAGGTGTTCGAGTGTTCGAAACGTAACGCGTGAGAAATTGTAAGTAAACGCCGTAATTACATATCTGCCACTGTGCAGGAGAATCCGTATAGGTGTTCGAGTGTTCGAAACGTAACGCGCGAGAAATTGTAAGTAAACGTCGTATTTACATGTCTGCCACTGTGCAGGAGAATCCGTAAAGGTGTTCGAGTGTTCGAAACGTAACGCGCGAGAAATTGTAAGTAAACGCCGTATTTACATCTCTGCCACTGTGCAGGAGAATCCGTATAGGTGTTCGAGTGTTCGAAACGTAACGCGCGAGAAATTGTAAGTAAACGTCGTATTTACATGTCTGCCACTGTGCAGGAGAATCCGTATAGGTGTTCGAGTGTTCGAAACATAACGCGCGAGAAATTGTAAGTAAACGTCGTATTTACATGTCTGCCACTGTGCAGGAGAATCCGTATAGGTGTTCGAGTGTTCGAAACGTAACGCGCGAGAAATTGTAAGTAAACGTCGTATTTACATGTCTGCCACTGTGCAGGAGAATCCGTATAGGTGTTCGAGTGTTCGAAACGTAACGCGCGAGAAATTGTAAGTAAACGCCGTATTTACATATCTGCCACTGTGCAGGAGAATCCGTATAGGTGTTCGAGTGTTCGAAACGTAACGCACGAGAAATTGTAAGTAAACGTCGTATTTACATGTCTGCCACTATGCTGGAGAATCCGTATAGGTGTTCGAGTGTTCGAAACGTAACGCGCGAGAAATTGTAAGTAAACGCCGTATTTACATATCTGCCACTGTGCAGGAGAATCCGTATAGGTGTTCGAGTGTTCGAAACGTAACGCGCGAGAAATTGTAAGTAAACGTCGTATTTACATGTCTGCCACTGTGCAGGAGAATCCGTATAGGTGTTCGAGTGTTCGAAACGTAACGCGCGAGAAATTGTAAGTGAACGCCGTATTTACAAATCTGTCACTGTGCAGGAGAATCCGTATAGGTGTTCGAGTGTTCGAACCGTAAGGCGTGAGAAATTGTAAGTGGACGTCGTATTTACATATCTGCCACTGTGCAGGAGAATCCGTATAGGTGTTCGAGTGTTTGAAACGTAACGCGCGAGAAATTGTAAGTAAATGTCATATTTACATATCTGCCACTGTGCAGGAGAATCCGTATAGGTGTTCGAGTGTTCGAAACGTAACGCGCGAGAAATTGTAAGTAAACGTCATATTTACATGTCTGCCACTGTGCAGGAGAATCCGTATAGGTGTTCGAGTGTTCGAAACGTAACGCACGAGAAATTGTAAGTAAACGCCGTATTTACATATCTGCCACTGTGCAGGAGAATCCGTATAGGTGTTCGAATGTTCGAACCGTAACGCAGGAGAAATTGTAAGTAAACGCCGTATTTACATATTTGCCACAGTGCAGGAGAATCCGTATAGGTGTTCGAGTGTTCGAAACGTAACGCGTGAGAAATTGTAAGTAAACGCCGTATTTACATATCTGCCACTGTGCAGGAGAATCCGTATAGGTGTTCGAGTGTTCGAAACGTAACGCGCGAGAAATTGTAAGTAAACGTCGTATTTACATGTGTGCCACTGTGCAGGAGAATCCGTATAGGTGTTCGAGTGTTCGAAACGTAACGCGCGAGAAATTGTAAGTAAACGCCGTATTTACATATCTGCCACTGTGCAGGAGAATCCGTATAGGTGTTCGAGTGTTCGAAACGTAACGCACGAGAAATTGTAAGTAAACGTCGTATTTACATGTCTGCCACTATGCTGGAGAATCCGTATAGGTGTTCGAGTGTTCGAAACGTAACGCGCGAGAAACTGTAAGTAAACGTCGTATTTACATGTCTGCCACTGTGCAGGAGAATCCGTATAGGTGTTCGAGTGTTCGAAACGTAACGCGCGAGAAATTGTAAGTAAACGCCGTATTTACATCTCTGCCACTGTGCAGGAGAATCCGTATAGGTGTTCGAGTGTTCGAAACGTAACGCGCGAGAAATTGTAAGTAAACGTCGTATTTACATGTCTGCCACTGTGCAGGAGAATCCGTATAGGTGTTCGAGTGTTCGAAACGTAACGCCCGAGAAATTGTAAGTAAACGTCGTATTTACATGTCTGCCACTGTGCAGGAGAATCCGTATAGGTGTTCGAGTGTTCGAAACGTAACGCGCGAGAAATTGTAAGTAAACGCCGTATTTACATATCTGCCACTGTGCAGGAGAATCCGTATAGGTGTTCGAGTGTTCGAAACGTAACGCGCGAGAAATTGTAAGTAAACGCCGTATTTACATATCTGCCACTGTGCAGGAGAATCCGTATAGGTGTTCGAGTGTTCGAATTGAACGCGCGAGAAACTGTAAGTAAACGTCGAATTTACATGTCTGCCACTGTGCAGGAGAATCCGTATAGGTGTTCGAGTGTTCGAAACGTAACGCACGAGAAATTGTAAGTAAACGCCGTATTTACATATCTGCCACTGTGCAGGAGAATCCGTATAGGTGTTCGAATGTTCGAACCGTAACGCAGGAGAAATTGTAAGTAAACGCCGTATTTACATATTTGCCACAGTGCAGGAGAATCCGTATAGGTGTTCGAGTGTTCGAAACGTAACGCGTGAGAAATTGTAAGTAAACGCCGTAATTACATATCTGCCACTGTGCAGGAGAATCCGTATAGGTGTTCGAGTGTTCGAAACGTAACGCGCGAGAAATTGTAAGTAAACGTCGTATTTACATGTCTGCCACTGTGCAGGAGAATCCGTATAGGTGTTCGAGTGTTCGAAACGTAACGCGCGAGAAATTGTAAGTAAACGTCGTATTTACATGTCTGCCACTGTGCAGGAGAATCCGTATAGGTGTTCGAGTGTTCGAAACGTAACGCGCGAGAAATTGTAAGTAAACGCCGTATTTACATATCTGCCACTGTGCAGGAGAATCCGTATAGGTGTTCGAGTGTTCGAAATGTAACGCGCGAGAAATTGTAAGTAAACGTCGTATTTACATGTCTGCCACTGTGCAGGAGAATCCGTATAGGTGTTCGAGTGTTCGAAACGTAACGCGCGAGAAATTGTAAGTAAACGCCGTATTTACATATCTGCCACTGTGCAGGAGAATCCGTATAGGTGTTCGAGTGTTCGAAACGTAACGCGCGAGAAATTGTAAGTAAACGTCGTATTTACATGTCTGCCACTGTGCAGGAGAATCCGTATAGGTGTTCGATTGTTCGAAACGTAACGCGCGAGAAATTGTAAGTAAACGTCGTATTTACATGTCTGCCACTGTGCAGGAGAATCCGTACAGGTGTTCGAGTGTTCGAAACGTAACGCGCGAGAAATTGTAAGTAAACGCCGTATTTACAAATCTGCCACTGTGCAGGAGAATCCGTATAGGTGTTCGAGTGATCGAACCGTAAGGCGTGAGAAATTGTAAGTAAACGCCGTATTTACATATCTGCCACTGTGCAGGAGAATCCGTATAGGTGTTCGAGTGTTTGAAACGTAACGCGCGAGAAATTGTAAGTAAATGTCGTATTTACATATCTGCCACTGTGCAGGAGAATCCGTATAGGTGTTCGAGTGTTCGAAACGTAACGCGCGAGAAATTGTAAGTAAACGTCGTATTTACATGTCTGCCACTGTGCAGGAGAATCCGTATAGGTGTTCGAGTGTTCGAAACGTAACGCGCGAGAAATTGTAAGTAAACGCCGTATTTACATATCTGCCACTGTGCAGGAGAATCCGTATAGGTGTTCGAGTGTTCGAACCGTAACGCGCGAGAAATTGTAAGTAAACGCCGTATTTACATATCTGCCACTGTGCAGGAGAATCCGTATAGGTGTTCGAGTGTTCGAAACGTAACGCGCGAGAAATTGTAAGTAAACGTCGTATTTACATGTCTGCCACTGTGCAGGAGAATCCGTATAGGTGTTCGAGTGTTCGAAACGTAACGCGCGAGAAATTGTAAGTGAACGCCGTATTTACAAATCTGTCACTGTGCAGGAGAATCCGTATAGGTGTTCGAGTGTTCGAACCGTAAGGCGTGAGAAATTGTAAGTGAACGCCGTATTTACATATCTGCCACTGTGCAGGAGAATCCGTATAGGTGTTCGAGTGTTTGAAACGTAACGCGCGAGAAATTGTAAGTAAATGTCATATTTACATATCTGCCACTGTGCAGGAGAATCCGTATAGGTGTTCGAGTGTTCGAAACGTAACGCGCGAGAAATTGTAAGTAAACGTCATATTTACATGTCTGCCACTGTGCAGGAGAATCCGTATAGGTGTTCGAGTGTTCGAAACGTAACGCACGAGAAATTGTAAGTAAACGCCGTATTTACATATCTGCCACTGTGCAGGAGAATCCGTATAGGTGTTCGAATGTTCGAACCGTAACGCAGGAGAAATTGTAAGTAAACGCCGTATTTACATATTTGCCACAGTGCAGGAGAATCCGTATAGGTGTTCGAGTGTTCGAAACGTAACGCGTGAGAAATTGTAAGTAAACGCCGTATTTACATATCTGCCACTGTGCAGGAGAATCCGTATAGGTGTTCGAGTGTTCGAAACGTAACGCGCGAGAAATTGTAAGTAAACGTCGTATTTACATGTCTGCCACTGTGCAGGAGAATCCGTATAGGTGTTCGAGTGTTCGAAACGTAACGCACGAGAAATTGTAAGTAAACGTCGTATTTACATGTCTGCCACTATGCTGGAGAATCCGTATAGGTGTTCGAGTGTTCGAAACGTAACGCGCGAGAAATTGTAAGTAAACGCCGTATTTACATATCTGCCACTGTGCAGGAGAATCCGTATAGGTGTTCGAGTGTTCGAAACGTAACGCGCGAGAAATTGTAAGTAAACGTCGTATTTACATGTCTGCCACTGTGCAGGAGAATCCGTATAGGTGTTCGAGTGTTCGAAACGTAACGCGCGAGAAATTGTAAGTGAACGCCGTATTTACAAATCTGTCACTGTGCAGGAGAATCCGTATAGGTGTTCGAGTGTTCGAACCGTAAGGCGTGAGAAATTGTAAGTGAACGTCGTATTTACATATCTGCCACTGTGCAGGAGAATCCGTATAGGTGTTCGAGTGTTTGAAACGTAACGCGCGAGAAATTGTAAGTAAATGTCATATTTACATATCTGCCACTGTGCAGGAGAATCCGTATAGGTGTTCGAGTGTTCGAAACGTAACGCGCGAGAAATTGTAAGTAAACGTCATATTTACATGTCTGCCACTGTGCAGGAGAATCCGTATAGGTGTTCGAGTGTTCGAAACGTAACGCACGAGAAATTGTAAGTAAACGCCGTATTTACATATCTGCCACTGTGCAGGAGAATCCGTATAGGTGTTCGAATGTTCGAACCGTAACGCAGGAGAAATTGTAAGTAAACGCCGTATTTACATATTTGCCACAGTGCAGGAGAATCCGTATAGGTGTTCGAGTGTTCGAAACGTAACGCGTGAGAAATTGTAAGTAAACGCCGTATTTACATATCTGCCACTGTGCAGGAGAATCCGTATAGGTGTTCGAGTGTTCGAAACGTAACGCGCGAGAAATTGTAAGTAAACGTCGTATTTACATGTCTGCCACTGTGCAGGAGAATCCGTATAGGTGTTCGAGTGTTCGAAACGTAACGCGCGAGAAATTGTAAGTAAACGCCGTATTTACATATCTGCCACTGTGCAGGAGAATCCGTATAGGTGTTCGAGTGTTCGAAACGTAACGCACGAGAAATTGTAAGTAAACGTCGTATTTACATGTCTGCCACTATGCTGGAGAATCCGTATAGGTGTTCGAGTGTTCGAAACGTAACGCGCGAGAAACTGTAAGTAAACGTCGTATTTACATGTCTGCCACTGTGCAGGAGAATCCGTATAGGTGTTCGAGTGTTCGAAACGTAACGCGCGAGAAATTGTAAGTAAACGCCGTATTTACATCTCTGCCACTGTGCAGGAGAATCCGTATAGGTGTTCGAGTGTTCGAAACGTAACGCGCGAGAAATTGTAAGTAAACGTCGTATTTACATGTCTGCCACTGTGCAGGAGAATCCGTATAGGTGTTCGAGTGTTCGAAACGTAACGCGCGAGAAATTGTAAGTAAACGTCGTATTTACATGTCTGCCACTGTGCAGGAGAATCCGTATAGGTGTTCGAGTGTTCGAAACGTAACGCGCGAGAAATTGTAAGTAAACGCCGTATTTACATATCTGCCACTGTGCAGGAGAATCCGTATAGGTGTTCGAGTGTTCGAAACGTAACGCGCGAGAAATTGTAAGTAAACGCCGTATTTACATATCTGCCACTGTGCAGGAGAATCCGTATAGGTGTTCGAGTGTTCGAAACGTAACGCGCGAGAAACTGTAAGTAAACGTCGAATTTACATGTCTGCCACTGTGCAGGAGAATCCGTATAGGTGTTCGAGTGTTCGAAACGTAACGCACGAGAAATTGTAAGTAAACGCCTTATTTACATATCTGCCACTGTGCAGGAGAATCCGTATAGGTGTTCGAATGTTCGAACCGTAACGCAGGAGAAATTGTAAGTAAACGCCGTATTTACATATTTGCCACAGTGGAGGAGAATCCGTATAGGTGTTCGAGTGTTCGAAACGTAACGCGTGAGAAATTGTAAGTAAACGCCGTAATTACATATCTGCCACTGTGCAGGAGAATCCGTATAGGTGTTCGAGTGTTCGAAACGTAACGCGCGAGAAATTGTAAGTAAACGTCGTATTTACATGTCTGCCACTGTGCAGGAGAATCCGTATAGGTGTTCGAGTGTTCGAAACGTAACGCGCGAGAAATTGTAAGTAAACGTCGTATTTACATGTCTGCCACTGTGCAGGAGAATCCGTATAGGTGTTCGAGTGTTCGAAACGTAACGCGCGAGAAATTGTAAGTAAACGCCGTATTTACATATCTGCCACTGTGCAGGAGAATCCGTATAGGTGTTCGAGTGTTCGAAACGTAACGCGCGAGAAATTGTAAGTAAACGTCGTATTTACATGTCTGCCACTGTGCAGGAGAATCCGTATAGGTGTTCGAGTGTTCGAAACGTAACGCGCGAGAAATTGTAAGTAAACGCCGTATGTACATATCTGCCACTGTGCAGGAGAATCCGTATAGGTGTTCGAGTGTTCGAAACGTAACGCGCGAGAAATTGTAAGTAAACGTCGTATTTACATGTCTGCCACTGTGCAGGAGAATCCGTATAGGTGTTCGATTGTTCGAAACGTAACGCGCGAGAAATTGTAAGTAAACGTCGTATTTACATGTCTGCCACTGTGCAGGAGAATCCGTACAGGTGTTCGAGTGTTCGAAACGTAACGCGCGAGAAATTGTAAGTAAACGCCGTATTTACAAATCTGCCACTGTGCAGGAGAATCCGTATAGGTGTTCGAGTGATCGAACCGTAAGGCGTGAGAAATTGTAAGTAAACGCCGTATTTACATATCTGCCACTGTGCAGGAGAATCCGTATAGGTGTTCGAGTGTTTGAAACGTAACGCGCGAGAAATTGTAAGTAAATGTCGTATTTACATATCTGCCACTGTGCAGGAGAATCCGTATAGGTGTTCGAGTGTTCGAAACGTAACGCGCGAGAAATTGTAAGTAAACGTCGTATTTACATGTCTGCCACTGTGCAGGAGAATCCGTATAGGTGTTCGAGTGTTCGAAACGTAACGCGCGAGAAATTGTAAGTAAACGCCGTATTTACATATCTGCCACTGTGCAGGAGAATCCGTATAGGTGTTCGAGTGTTCGAACCGTAACGCGCGAGAAATTGTAAGTAAACGCCGTATTTACATATCTGCCACTGTGCAGGAGAATCCGTATAGGTGTTCGAGTGTTCGAAACGTAACGCGCGAGAAATTGTAAGTAAACGTCGTATTTACATGTCTGCCACTGTGCAGGAGAATCCGTATAGGTGTTCGAGTGTTCGAAACGTAACGCGCGAGAAATTGTAAGTGAACGCCGTATTTACAAATCTGTCACTGTGCAGGAGAATCCGTATAGGTGTTCGAGTGTTCGAACCGTAAGGCGTGAGAAATTGTAAGTGAACGCCGTATTTACATATCTGCCACTGTGCAGGAGAATCCGTATAGGTGTTCGAGTGTTTGAAACGTAACGCGCGAGAAATTGTAAGTAAATGTCATATTTACATATCTGCCACTGTGCAGGAGAATCCGTATAGGTGTTCGAGTGTTCGAAACGTAACGCGCGAGAAATTGTAAGTAAACGTCATATTTACATGTCTGCCACTGTGCAGGAGAATCCGTATAGGTGTTCGAGTGTTCGAAACGTAACGCACGAGAAATTGTAAGTAAACGCCGTATTTACATATCTGCCACTGTGCAGGAGAATCCGTATAGGTGTTCGAATGTTCGAACCGTAACGCAGGAGAAATTGTAAGTAAACGCCGTATTTACATATTTGCCACAGTGCAGGAGAATCCGTATAGGTGTTCGAGTGTTCGAAACGTAACGCGTGAGAAATTGTAAGTAAACGCCGTATTTACATATCTGCCACTGTGCAGGAGAATCCGTATAGGTGTTCGAGTGTTCGAAACGTAACGCGCGAGAAATTGTAAGTAAACGTCGTATTTACATGTCTGCCACTGTGCAGGAGAATCCGTATAGGTGTTCGAGTGTTCGAAACGTAACGCGCGAGAAATTGTAAGTAAACGCCGTATTTACATATCTGCCACTGTGCAGGAGAATCCGTATAGGTGTTCGAGTGTTCGAAACGTAACGCACGAGAAATTGTAAGTAAACGTCGTATTTACATGTCTGCCACTATGCTGGAGAATCCGTATAGGTGTTCGAGTGTTCGAAACGTAACGCGCGAGAAACTGTAAGTAAACGTCGTATTTACATGTCTGCCACTGTGCAGGAGAATCCGTATAGGTGTTCGAGTGTTCGAAACGTAACGCGCGAGAAATTGTAAGTAAACGCCGCATTTACATCTCTGCCACTGTGCAGGAGAATCCGTATAGGTGTTCGAGTGTTCGAAACGTAACGCGCGAGAAATTGTAAGTAAACGTCGTATTTACATGTCTGCCACTGTGCAGGAGAATCCGTATAGGTGTTCGAGTGTTCGAAACGTAACGCGCGAGAAATTGTAAGTAAACGTCGTATTTACATGTCTGCCACTGTGCAGGAGAATCCGTATAGGTGTTCGAGTGTTCGAAACGTAACGCGCGAGAAATTGTAAGTAAACGCCGTATTTACATATCTGCCACTGTGCAGGAGAATCCGTATAGGTGTTCGAGTGTTCGAAACGTAACGCGCGAGAAATTGTAAGTAAACGCCGTATTTACATATCTGCCACTGTGCAGGAGAATCCGTATAGGTGTTCGAGTGTTCGAAACGTAACGCGCGAGAAACTGTAAGTAAACGTCGAATTTACATGTCTGCCACTGTGCAGGAGAATCCGTATAGGTGTTCGAGTGTTCGAAACGTAACGCACGAGAAATTGTAAGTAAACGCCGTATTTACATATCTGCCACTGTGCAGGAGAATCCGTATAGGTGTTCGAATGTTCGAACCGTAACGCAGGAGAAATTGTAAGTAAACGCCGTGTTTACATATTTGCCACAGTGCAGGAGAATCCGTATAGGTGTTCGAGTGTTCGAAACGTAACGCGTGAGAAATTGTAAGTAAACGCCGTATTTACATATCTGCCACTGTGCAGGAGAATCCGTATAGGTGTTCGAGTGTTCGAAACGTAACGCGCGAGAAATTGTAAGTAAACGTCGTATTTACATGTCTGCCACTGTGCAGGAGAATCCGTATAGGTGTTCGAGTGTTCGAAACGTAACGCGCGAGAAATTGTAAGTAAACGTCGTATTTACATGTCTGCCACTGTGCAGGAGAATCCGTATAGGTGTTCGAGTGTTCGAAACGTAACGCGCGAGAAATTGTAAGTAAACGCCGTATTTACATATCTGCCACTGTGCAGGAGAATCCGTATAGGTGTTCGAGTGTTCGAAACGTAACGCGCGAGAAATTGTAAGTAAACGCCGTATTTACATATCTGCCACTGTGCAGGAGAATCCGTATAGGTGTTCGAGTGTTCGAAACGTAACGCGCGAGAAACTGTAAGTAAACGTCGAATTTACATGTCTGCCACTGTGCAGGAGAATCCGTATAGGTGTTCGAGTGTTCGAAACGTAACGCACGAGAAATTGTAAGTAAACGCCGTATTTACATATCTGCCACTGTGCAGGAGAATCCGTATAGGTGTTCGAATGTTCGAACCGTAACGCAGGAGAAATTGTAAGTAAACGCCGTATTTACATATTTGCCACAGTGCAGGAGAATCCGTATAGGTGTTCGAGTGTTCGAAACGTAACGCGTGAGAAATTGTAAGTAAACGCCGTAATTACATATCTGCCACTGTGCAGGAGAATCCGTATAGGTGTTCGAGTGTTCGAAACGTAACGCGCGAGAAATTGTAAGTAAACGTCGTATTTACATGTCTGCCACTGTGCAGGAGAATCCGTATAGGTGTTCGAGTGTTCGAAACGTAACGCGCGAGAAATTGTAAGTAAACGTCGTATTTACATGTCTGCCACTGTGCAGGAGAATCCGTATAGGTGTTCGAGTGTTCGAAACGTAACGCGCGAGAAATTGTAAGTAAACGCCGTATTTACATATCTGCCACTGTGCAGGAGAATCCGTATAGGTGTTCGAGTGTTCGAAACGTAACGCGCGAGAAATTGTAAGTAAACGTCGTATTTACATGTCTGCCACTGTGCAGGAGAATCCGTATAGGTGTTCGAGTGTTCGAAACGTAACGCGCGAGAAATTGTAAGTAAACGCCGTATTTACATATCTGCCACTGTGCAGGAGAATCCGTATAGGTGTTCGAGTGTTCGAAACGTAACGCGCGAGAAATTGTAAGTAAACGTCGTATTTACATGTCTGCCACTGTGCAGGAGAATCCGTATAGGTGTTCGATTGTTCGAAACGTAACGCGCGAGAAATTGTAAGTAAACGTCGTATTTACATGTCTGCCACTGTGCAGGAGAATCCGTACAGGTGTTCGAGTGTTCGAAACGTAACGCGCGAGAAATTGTAAGTAAACGCCGTATTTACAAATCTGCCACTGTGCAGGAGAATCCGTATAGGTGTTCGAGTGATCGAACCGTAAGGCGTGAGAAATTGTAAGTAAACGCCGTATTTACATATCTGCCACTGTGCAGGAGAATCCGTATAGGTGTTCGAGTGTTTGAAACGTAACGCGCGAGAAATTGTAAGTAAATGTCGTATTTACATATCTGCCACTGTGCAGGAGAATCCGTATAGGTGTTCGAGTGTTCGAAACGTAACGCGCGAGAAATTGTAAGTAAACGTCGTATTTACATGTCTGCCACTGTGCAGGAGAATCCGTATAGGTGTTCGAGTGTTCGAAACGTAACGCGCGAGAAATTGTAAGTAAACGCCGTATTTACATATCTGCCACTGTGCAGGAGAATCCGTATAGGTGTTCGAGTGTTCGAACCGTAACGCGCGAGAAATTGTAAGTAAACGCCGTATTTACATATCTGCCACTGTGCAGGAGAATCCGTATAGGTGTTCGAGTGTTCGAAACGTAACGCGCGAGAAATTGTAAGTAAACGTCGTATTTACATGTCTGCCACTGTGCAGGAGAATCCGTATAGGTGTTCGAGTGTTCGAAACGTAACGCGCGAGAAATTGTAAGTGAACGCCGTATTTACAAATCTGTCACTGTGCAGGAGAATCCGTATAGGTGTTCGAGTGTTCGAACCGTAAGGCGTGAGAAATTGTAAGTGAACGCCGTATTTACATATCTGCCACTGTGCAGGAGAATCCGTATAGGTGTTCGAGTGTTTGAAACGTAACGCGCGAGAAATTGTAAGTAAATGTCATATTTACATATCTGCCACTGTGCAGGAGAATCCGTATAGGTGTTCGAGTGTTCGAAACGTAACGCGCGAGAAATTGTAAGTAAACGTCATATTTACATGTCTGCCACTGTGCAGGAGAATCCGTATAGGTGTTCGAGTGTTCGAAACGTAACGCACGAGAAATTGTAAGTAAACGCCGTATTTACATATCTGCCACTGTGCAGGAGAATCCGTATAGGTGTTCGAATGTTCGAACCGTAACGCAGGAGAAATTGTAAGTAAACGCCGTATTTACATATTTGCCACAGTGCAGGAGAATCCGTATAGGTGTTCGAGTGTTCGAAACGTAACGCGTGAGAAATTGTAAGTAAACGCCGTATTTACATATCTGCCACTGTGCAGGAGAATCCGTATAGGTGTTCGAGTGTTCGAAACGTAACGCGCGAGAAATTGTAAGTAAACGTCGTATTTACATGTCTGCCACTGTGCAGGAGAATCCGTATAGGTGTTCGAGTGTTCGAAACGTAACGCGCGAGAAATTGTAAGTAAACGCCGTATTTACATATCTGCCACTGTGCAGGAGAATCCGTATAGGTGTTCGAGTGTTCGAAACGTAACGCACGAGAAATTGTAAGTAAACGTCGTATTTACATGTCTGCCACTATGCTGGAGAATCCGTATAGGTGTTCGAGTGTTCGAAACGTAACGCGCGAGAAACTGTAAGTAAACGTCGTATTTACATGTCTGCCACTGTGCAGGAGAATCCGTATAGGTGTTCGAGTGTTCGAAACGTAACGCGCGAGAAATTGTAAGTAAACGCCGCATTTACATCTCTGCCACTGTGCAGGAGAATCCGTATAGGTGTTCGAGTGTTCGAAACGTAACGCGCGAGAAATTGTAAGTAAACGTCGTATTTACATGTCTGCCACTGTGCAGGAGAATCCGTATAGGTGTTCGAGTGTTCGAAACGTAACGCGCGAGAAATTGTAAGTAAACGTCGTATTTACATGTCTGCCACTGTGCAGGAGAATCCGTATAGGTGTTCGAGTGTTCGAAACGTAACGCGCGAGAAATTGTAAGTAAACGCCGTATTTACATATCTGCCACTGTGCAGGAGAATCCGTATAGGTGTTCGAGTGTTCGAAACGTAACGCGCGAGAAATTGTAAGTAAACGCCGTATTTACATATCTGCCACTGTGCAGGAGAATCCGTATAGGTGTTCGAGTGTTCGAAACGTAACGCGCGAGAAACTGTAAGTAAACGTCGAATTTACATGTCTGCCACTGTGCAGGAGAATCCGTATAGGTGTTCGAGTGTTCGAAACGTAACGCACGAGAAATTGTAAGTAAACGCCGTATTTACATATCTGCCACTGTGCAGGAGAATCCGTATAGGTGTTCGAATGTTCGAACCGTAACGCAGGAGAAATTGTAAGTAAACGCCGTATTTACATATTTGCCACAGTGCAGGAGAATCCGTATAGGTGTTCGAGTGTTCGAAACGTAACGCGTGAGAAATTGTAAGTAAACGCCGTATTTACATATCTGCCACTGTGCAGGAGAATCCGTATAGGTGTTCGAGTGTTCGAAACGTAACGCGCGAGAAATTGTAAGTAAACGTCGTATTTACATGTCTGCCACTGTGCAGGAGAATCCGTATAGGTGTTCGAGTGTTCGAAACGTAACGCGCGAGAAATTGTAAGTAAACGTCGTATTTACATGTCTGCCACTGTGCAGGAGAATCCGTATAGGTGTTCGAGTGTTCGAAACGTAACGCGCGAGAAATTGTAAGTAAACGCCGTATTTACATATCTGCCACTGTGCAGGAGAATCCGTATAGGTGTTCGAGTGTTCGAAACGTAACGCGCGAGAAATTGTAAGTAAACGCCGTATTTACATATCTGCCACTGTGCAGGAGAATCCGTATAGGTGTTCGAGTGTTCGAAACGTAACGCGCGAGAAACTGTAAGTAAACGTCGAATTTACATGTCTGCCACTGTGCAGGAGAATCCGTATAGGTGTTCGAGTGTTCGAAACGTAACGCACGAGAAATTGTAAGTAAACGCCGTATTTACATATCTGCCACTGTGCAGGAGAATCCGTATAGGTGTTCGAATGTTCGAACCGTAACGCAGGAGAAATTGTAAGTAAACGCCGTATTTACATATTTGCCACAGTGCAGGAGAATCCGTATAGGTGTTCGAGTGTTCGAAACGTAACGCGTGAGAAATTGTAAGTAAACGCCGTAATTACATATCTGCCACTGTGCAGGAGAATCCGTATAGGTGTTCGAGTGTTCGAAACGTAACGCGCGAGAAATTGTAAGTAAACGTCGTATTTACATGTCTGCCACTGTGCAGGAGAATCCGTATAGGTGTTCGAGTGTTCGAAACGTAACGCGCGAGAAATTGTAAGTAAACGTCGTATTTACATGTCTGCCACTGTGCAGGAGAATCCGTATAGGTGTTCGAGTGTTCGAAACGTAACGCGCGAGAAATTGTAAGTAAACGCCGTATTTACATATCTGCCACTGTGCAGGAGAATCCGTATAGGTGTTCGAGTGTTCGAAACGTAACGCGCGAGAAATTGTAAGTAAACGTCGTATTTACATGTCTGCCACTGTGCAGGAGAATCCGTATAGGTGTTCGAGTGTTCGAAACGTAACGCGCGAGAAATTGTAAGTAAACGCCGTATTTACATATCTGCCACTGTGCAGGAGAATCCGTATAGGTGTTCGAGTGTTCGAAACGTAACGCGCGAGAAATTGTAAGTAAACGTCGTATTTACATGTCTGCCACTGTGCAGGAGAATCCGTATAGGTGTTCGATTGTTCGAAACGTAACGCGCGAGAAATTGTAAGTAAACGTCGTATTTACATGTCTGCCACTGTGCAGGAGAATCCGTACAGGTGTTCGAGTGTTCGAAACGTAACGCGCGAGAAATTGTAAGTAAACGCCGTATTTACAAATCTGCCACTGTGCAGGAGAATCCGTATAGGTGTTCGAGTGATCGAACCGTAAGGCGTGAGAAATTGTAAGTAAACGCCGTATTTACATATCTGCCACTGTGCAGGAGAATCCGTATAGGTGTTCGAGTGTTTGAAACGTAACGCGCGAGAAATTGTAAGTAAATGTCGTATTTACATATCTGCCACTGTGCAGGAGAATCCGTATAGGTGTTCGAGTGTTCGAAACGTAACGCGCGAGAAATTGTAAGTAAACGTCGTATTTACATGTCTGCCACTGTGCAGGAGAATCCGTATAGGTGTTCGAGTGTTCGAAACGTAACGCGCGAGAAATTGTAAGTAAACGCCGTATTTACATATCTGCCACTGTGCAGGAGAATCCGTATAGGTGTTCGAGTGTTCGAACCGTAACGCGCGAGAAATTGTAAGTAAACGCCGTATTTACATATCTGCCACTGTGCAGGAGAATCCGTATAGGTGTTCGAGTGTTCGAAACGTAACGCGCGAGAAATTGTAAGTAAACGTCGTATTTACATGTCTGCCACTGTGCAGGAGAATCCGTATAGGTGTTCGAGTGTTCGAAACGTAACGCGCGAGAAATTGTAAGTGAACGCCGTATTTACAAATCTGTCACTGTGCAGGAGAATCCGTATAGGTGTTCGAGTGTTCGAACCGTAAGGCGTGAGAAATTGTAAGTGAACGCCGTATTTACATATCTGCCACTGTGCAGGAGAATCCGTATAGGTGTTCGAGTGTTTGAAACGTAACGCGCGAGAAATTGTAAGTAAATGTCATATTTACATATCTGCCACTGTGCAGGAGAATCCGTATAGGTGTTCGAGTGTTCGAAACGTAACGCGCGAGAAATTGTAAGTAAACGTCATATTTACATGTCTGCCACTGTGCAGGAGAATCCGTATAGGTGTTCGAGTGTTCGAAACGTAACGCACGAGAAATTGTAAGTAAACGCCGTATTTACATATCTGCCACTGTGCAGGAGAATCCGTATAGGTGTTCGAATGTTCGAACCGTAACGCAGGAGAAATTGTAAGTAAACGCCGTATTTACATATTTGCCACAGTGCAGGAGAATCCGTATAGGTGTTCGAGTGTTCGAAACGTAACGCGTGAGAAATTGTAAGTAAACGCCGTATTTACATATCTGCCACTGTGCAGGAGAATCCGTATAGGTGTTCGAGTGTTCGAAACGTAACGCGCGAGAAATTGTAAGTAAACGTCGTATTTACATGTCTGCCACTGTGCAGGAGAATCCGTATAGGTGTTCGAGTGTTCGAAACGTAACGCGCGAGAAATTGTAAGTAAACGCCGTATTTACATATCTGCCACTGTGCAGGAGAATCCGTATAGGTGTTCGAGTGTTCGAAACGTAACGCACGAGAAATTGTAAGTAAACGTCGTATTTACATGTCTGCCACTATGCTGGAGAATCCGTATAGGTGTTCGAGTGTTCGAAACGTAACGCGCGAGAAACTGTAAGTAAACGTCGTATTTACATGTCTGCCACTGTGCAGGAGAATCCGTATAGGTGTTCGAGTGTTCGAAACGTAACGCGCGAGAAATTGTAAGTAAACGCCGTATTTACATCTCTGCCACTGTGCAGGAGAATCCGTATAGGTGTTCGAGTGTTCGAAACGTAACGCGCGAGAAATTGTAAGTAAACGTCGTATTTACATGTCTGCCACTGTGCAGGAGAATCCGTATAGGTGTTCGAGTGTTCGAAACGTAACGCGCGAGAAATTGTAAGTAAACGTCGTATTTACATGTCTGCCACTGTGCAGGAGAATCCGTATAGGTGTTCGAGTGTTCGAAACGTAACGCGCGAGAAATTGTAAGTAAACGCCGTATTTACATATCTGCCACTGTGCAGGAGAATCCGTATAGGTGTTCGAGTGTTCGAAACGTAACGCGCGAGAAATTGTAAGTAAACGCCGTATTTACATATCTGCCACAGTGCAGGAGAATCCGTATAGGTGTTCGAGTGTTCGAAACGTAACGCGCGAGAAACTGTAAGTAAACGTCGAATTTACATGTCTGCCACTGTGCAGGAGAATCCGTATAGGTGTTCGAGTGTTCGAAACGTAACGCACGAGAAATTGTAAGTAAACGCCGTATTTACATATCTGCCACTGTGCAGGAGAATCCGTATAGGTGTTCGAATGTTCGAACCGTAACGCAGGAGAAATTGTAAGTAAACGCCGTATTTACATATTTGCCACAGTGCAGGAGAATCCGTATAGGTGTTCGAGTGTTCGAAACGTAACGCGTGAGAAATTGTAAGTAAACGCCGTATTTACATATCTGCCACTGTGCAGGAGAATCCGTATAGGTGTTCGAGTGTTCGAAACGTAACGCGCGAGAAATTGTAAGTAAACGTCGTATTTACATGTCTGCCACTGTGCAGGAGAATCCGTATAGGTGTTCGAGTGTTCGAAACGTAACGCGCGAGAAATTGTAAGTAAACGTCGTATTTACATGTCTGCCACTGTGCAGGAGAATCCGTATAGGTGTTCGAGTGTTCGAAACGTAACGCGCGAGAAATTGTAAGTAAACGCCGTATTTACATATCTGCCACTGTGCAGGAGAATCCGTATAGGTGTTCGAGTGTTCGAAACGTAACGCGCGAGAAATTGTAACTAAACGTCGTATTTACATGTCTGCCACTGTGCAGGAGAATCCGTATAGGTGTTCGAGTGTTCGAAACGTAACGCGCGAGAAATTGTAAGTAAACGCCGTATTTACATATCTGCCACTGTGCAGGAGAATCCGTATAGGTGTTCGAGTGTTCGAAACGTAACGCGCGAGAAATTGTAAGTAAACGTCGTATTTACATGTCTGCCACTGTGCAGGAGAATCCGTATAGGTGTTCGATTGTTCGAAACGTAACGCGCGAGAAATTGTAAGTAAACGTCGTATTTACATGTCTGCCACTGTGCAGGAGAATCCGTACAGGTGTTCGAGTGTTCGAAACGTAACGCGCGAGAAATTGTAAGTAAACGCCGTATTTACAAATCTGCCACTGTGCAGGAGAATCCGTATAGGTGTTCGAGTGATCGAACCGTAAGGCGTGAGAAATTGTAAGTAAACGCCGTATTTACATATCTGCCACTGTGCAGGAGAATCCGTATAGGTGTTCGAGTGTTTGAAACGTAACGCGCGAGAAATTGTAAGTAAATGTCGTATTTACATATCTGCCACTGTGCAGGAGAATCCGTATAGGTGTTCGAGTGTTCGAAACGTAACGCGCAAGAAATTGTAAGTAAACGTCGTATTTACATGTCTGCCACTGTGCAGGAGAATCCGTATAGGTGTTCGAGTGTTCGAAACGTAACGCGCGAGAAATTGTAAGTAAACGCCGTATTCACATATCTGCCACTGTGCAGGAGAATCCGTATAGGTGTTCGAATGTTCGAACCGTAACGCGGGAGAAATTGTAAGTAAACGCCGTATTTACGTGTCTGCCACTGTGCAGGAGAATCCGTATAGGTGTTCGAGTGTTCGAAACGTAACGCGCGAGAAATTGTAAGTAAACGTCGTATTTACATGTCTGCCACTGTGCAGGAGAATCCGTATAGGTGTTCGAGTGTTCGAAACGTAACGCGCGAGAAATTGTAAGTAAACGTCGTATTTACATGTCTGCCACTGTGCAGGAGAATCCGTATAGGTGTTCGAGTGTTCGAAACGTAACGCGCGTGAATTTGTAAGTAAACGCCGTATTTACATATCTGCCACTGTGCAGGAGAATCCGTATAGGTGTTCGAATGTTCGAACCGTAACGCAGGAGAAATTGTAAGTAAACGCCGTATTTACATATATGCCACTGTGCAGGAGAATCCGTATAGTTGTTCGAGTGTTCGAAACGTAACGCGCGAGAAATTGTCAGTAAACGCCGTATTTACAAATCTGCCACTGTGCAGGAGAATCCGTATAGGTGTTCGAGTGTTCGAACCGTAAGGCGTGAGAAATTGTAAGTAAACGCCGTATTCACATATCTGCCACTGTGCAGGAGAATCCGTATAGGTGTTCGAATGTTCGAACCGTAACGCGGGAGAAATTGTAAGTAAACGCCGTATTTACGTATCTGCCACTGTGCAGGAGAATCCGTATAGGTGTTCGAGTGTTCGAAACGTAACGCGCGAGAAACTGTAAGTAAACGTCGTATTTACATGTCTGCCACTGTGCAGGAGAATCCGTATAGGTGTTCGAGTGTTCGAACCGTAAGGCGTGAGAAATTGTAAGTAAACGCCGTATTTACATATCTGCCACTGTGCAGGAGAATCCGTATAGGTGTTCGAGTGTTCGAAACGTAACGCGCGAGAAATTGTAAGTAAACGTCGTATTTACATGTCTGCCACTGTGCAGGAGAATCCGTATAGGTGTTCGAGTGTTCGAAACGTAACGCGCGAGAAATTGTAAGTAAACGTCGTATTTACATGTCTGCCACTGTGCAGGAGAATCCGTATAGGTGTTCGAGTGTTCGAAACGTAACGCGCGAGAAATTGTAAGTAAACGCCGTATTTACATATCTGCCACTGTGCAGGAGAATCCGTATAGGTGTTCGAGTGTTCGAAACGTAACGCGCGAGAAACTGTAAGTAAACGTCGTATTTACATGTCTGCCACTGTGCAGGAGAATCCGTATAGGTGTTCGAGTGTTCGAAACGTAACGCGCTAGAAATTGTAAGTAAACGCCGTATTTACATCTCTGCCACTGTGCAGGAGAATCCGTATAGGTGTTCGAGTGTTCGAAACGTAACGCGCGAGAAATTGTAAGTAAACGTCGTATTTACATGTCTGCCACTGTGCAGGAGAATCCGTATAGGTGTTCGAGTGTTCGAAACGTAACGCGCGAGAAATTGTAAGTAAACGTCGTATTTACATGTCTGCCACTGTGCAGGAGAATCCGTATAGGTGTTCGAGTGTTCGAAACGTAACGCGCGAGAAATTGTAAGTAAACGTCGTATTTACATGTCTGCCACTGTGCAGGAGAATCCGTATAGGTGTTCGATTGTTCGAAACGTAACGCGCGTGAATTTGTAAGTAAACGCCGTATTTACATATCTGCCACTGTGCAGGAGAATCCGTATAGGTGTTCGAATGTTCGAACCGTAACGCAGGAGAAATTGTAAGTAAACGCCGTATTTACATATCTGCCACTGTGCAGGAGAATCCGTATAGTTGTTCGAGTGTTCGAAACGTAACGCGCGAGAAATTGTCAGTAAACGCCGTATTTACAAATCTGCCACTGTGCAGGAGAATCCGTATAGGTGTTCGAGTGTTCGAACCGTAAGGCGTGAGAAATTGTAAGTAAACGCCGTATTCACATATCTGCCACTGTGCAGGAGAATCCGTATAGGTGTTCGAATGTTCGAACCGTAACGCGGGAGAAATTGTAAGTAAACGCCGTATTTACGTATCTGCCACTGTGCAGGAAAATCCGTATAGGTGTTCGAGTGTTCGAAACGTAACGCGCGAGAAACTGTAAGTAAACGTCGTATTTACATGTCTGCCACTGTGCAGGAGAATCCGTATAGGTGTTCGAGTGTTCGAAACGTAACGCGCGAGAAATTGTAAGTAAACGCCGTATTTACATCTCTGCCACTGTGCAGGAGAATCCGTATAGGTGTTCGAGTGTTCGAAACGTAACGCGCGAGAAATTGTAAGTAAACGTCGTATTTACATGTCTGCCACTGTGCAGGAGAATCCGTATAGGTGTTCGAGTGTTCGAAACGTAACGCGCGAGAAATTGTAAGTAAACGCCGTATTTACATATCTGCCACTGTGCAGGAGAATCCGTATAGGTGTTCGAGTGTTCGAAACGTAACGCGCGAGAAACTGTAAGTAAACGTCGTATTTACATGTCTGCCACTGTGCAGGAGAATCCGTATAGGTGTTCGAGTGTTCGAAACGTAACGCGCGAGAAATTGTAAGTAAACGCCGTATTTACATATCTGCCACTGTGCAGGAGAATCCGTATAGGTGTTCGAGTGTTTGAAACGTAACGCGCGAGAAATTGTAAGTAAATGTCGTATTTACATATCTGCCACTGTGCAGGAGAATCCGTATAGGTGTTCGAGTGTTCGAAACGTAACGCGCGAGAAATTGTAAGTAAACGCCGTATTTACATCTCTGCCACTGTGCAGGAGAATCCGTACAGGTGTTCGAGTGTTCGAAACGTAACGCGCGAGAAATTGTAAGTAAACGTCGTATTTACATGTCTGCCACTGTGCAGGAGAATCCGTATAGGTGTTCGAGTGTTCGAAACGTAACGCGCGAGAAATTGTAAGTAAACGCCGTATTTACATATCTGCCACTGCGCAGGAGAATCCGTATAGGTGTTCGAGTGTTCGAAACGTAACGCGCGAGAAACTGTAAGTAAACGTCGTATTTACATGTCTGCCACTGTGCAGGAGAATCCGTATAGGTGTTCGAGTGTTCGAAACGTAACGCGCGAGAAATTGTAAGTAAACGCCGTATTTACATATCTGCCACTGTGCAGGAGAATCCGTATAGGTGTTCGAGTGTTCGAAACGTAACGCGCGAGAAATTGTAAGTAAACGTCGTATTTACATGTCTGCCACTGTGCAGGAGAATCCGTATAGGTGTTCGAGTGTTCGAAACGTAACGCGCGAGAAATTGTAAGTAAACGTCGTATTTACATGTCTGCCACTGTGCAGGAGAATCCGTATAGGTGTTCGAGTGTTCGAAACGTAACGCGCGAGAAATTGTAAGTAAACGTCGTATTTACATGTCTGCCACTGTGCAGGAGAATCCGTATAGGTGTTCGAGTGTTCGAAACGTAACGCGCGTGAATTTGTAAGTAAACGCCGTATTTACATATCTGCCACTGTGCAGGAGAATCCGTATAGGTGTTCGAATGTTCGAACCGTAACGCAGGAGAAATTGTAAGTAAACGCCGTATTTACATATCTGCCACTGTGCAGGAGAATCCGTATAGTTGTTCGAGTGTTCGAAACGTAACGCGCGAGAAATTGTCAGTAAACGCCGTATTTACAAATCTGCCACTGTGCAGGAGAATCCGTATAGGTGTTCGAGTGTTCGAACCGTAAGGCGTGAGAAATTGTAAGTAAACGCCGTATTCACATATCTGCCACTGTGCAGGAGAATCCGTATAGGTGTTCGAATGTTCGAACCGTAACGCGGGAGAAATTGTAAGTAAACGCCGTATTTACGTATCTGCCACTGTGCAGGAGAATCCGTATAGGTGTTCGAGTGTTCGAAACGTAACGCGCGAGAAACTGTAAGTAAACGTCGTATTTACATGTCTGCCACTGTGCAGGAGAATCCGTATAGGTGTTCGAGTGTTCGAAACGTAACGCGCGAGAAATTGTAAGTAAACGCCGTATTTACATCTCTGCCACTGTGCAGGAGAATCCGTATAGGTGTTCGAGTGTTCGAAACGTAACGCGCGAGAAATTGTAAGTAAACGTCGTATTTACATGTCTGTCACTGTGCAGGAGAATCCGTATAGGTGTTCGAGTGTTCGAAACGTAACGCGCGAGAAATTGTAAGTAAACGCCGTATTTACATATCTGCCACTGTGCAGGAGAATCCGTATAGGTGTTCGAGTGTTCGAAACGTAACGCGCGAGAAACTGTAAGTAAACGTCGTATTTACATGTCTGCCACTGTGCAGGAGAATCCGTATAGGTGTTCGAGTGTTCGAAACGTAACGCGCGAGAAATTGTAAGTAAACGCCGTATTTACATATCTGCCACTGTGCAGGAGAATCCGTATAGGTGTTCGAGTGTTTGAAACGTAACGCGCGAGAAATTGTAAGTAAATGTCGTATTTACATATCTGCCACTGTGCAGGAGAATCCGTAGAGGTGTTCGAGTGTTCGAAACGTAACGCGCGAGAAATTGTAAGTAAACGCCGTATTTACATCTCTGCCACTGTGCAGGAGAATCCGTACAGGTGTTCGAGTGTTCGAAACGTAACGCGCGAGAAATTGTAAGTAAACGTCGTATTTACATGTCTGCCACTGTGCAGGAGAATCCGTATAGGTGTTCGAGTGTTCGAAACGTAACGCGCGAGAAATTGTAAGTAAATGTCATATTTACATATCTGCCACTGTGCAGGAGAATCCGTATAAGTGTTCGAGTGTTCGAAACGTAACGCGCGAGAAACTGTAAGTAAACGTCGTATTTACATGTCTGCCACTGTGCAGGAGAATCCGTATAGGTGTTCGAGTGTTCGAAACGTAACGCGCGAGAAATTGTAAGTAAACGCCGTATTTACATATCTGCCACTGTGCAGGAGAATCCGTATAGGTGTTCGAGTGTTCGAAACGTAACGCGCGAGAAATTGTAAGTAAACGTCGTATTTACATGTCTGCCACTGTGCAGGAGAATCCGTATAGGTGTTCGATTGTTCGAAACGTAACGCGCGAGAAATTGTAAGTAAACGTCGTATTTACATGTCTGCCACTGTGCAGGAGAATCCGTACAGGTGTTCGAGTGTTCGAAACGTAACGCGCGAGAAATTGTAAGTAAACGCCGTATTTACAAATCTGCCACTGTGCAGGAGAATCCGTATAGGTGTTCGAGTGATCGAACCGTAACGCGTGAGAAATTGTAAGTAAACGCCGTATTTACATATCTGCCACTGTGCAGGAGAATCCGTATAGGTGTTCGAGTGTTCGAAACGTAACGCGCGAGAAATTGTAAGTAAAGGTCGTATTTACATGTCTGCCACTGTGCAGGAGAATCCGTATAGGTGTTCGAGTGTTCGAAACGTAACGCGCGAGAAATTGTAAGTAAACGCCGTATTTACATATCTGCCACTGTGCAGGAGAATCCGTATAGGTGTTCGAGTGTTCGAACCGTAAGGCGTGAGAAATTGTAAGTAAACGCCGTATTCACATATCTGCCACTGTGCAGGAGAATCCGTATAGGTGTTTGAATGTTCGAACCGTAACGCGGGAGAAATTGTAAGTAAACGCCGTATTTACGTATCTGCCACTGTGCAGGAGAATCCGTATAGGTGTTCGAGTGTTCGAAACGTAACGCGCGAGAAACTGTAAGTAAACGTCGTATTTACATGTCTGCCACTGTGCAGGAGAATCCGTATAGGTGTTCGAGTGTTCGAAACGTAACGCGCGAGAAATTGTAAGTAAACGCCGTATTTACATCTCTGCCACTGTGCAGGAGAATCCGTATAGGTGTTCGAGTGTTCGAAACGTAACGCGCGAGAAATTGTAAGTAAACGTCGTATTTACATGTCTGCCACTGTGCAGGAGAATCCGTATAGGTGTTCGAGTGTTCGAAACGTAACGCGCGAGAAATTGTAAGTAAACGTCGTATTTACATGTCTGCCACTGTGCAGGAGAATCCGTACAGGTGTTCGAGTGTTCGAAACGTAACGCGCGAGAAATTGTAAGTAAACGCCGTATTTACAAATCTGCCACTGTGCAGGAGAATCCGTATAGGTGTTCGAGTGATCGAACCGTAAGGCGTGAGAAATTGTAAGTAAACGCCGTATTTACATATCTGCCACTGTGCAGGAGAATCCGTATAGGTGTTCGAGTGTTTGAAACGTAACGCGCGAGAAATTGTAAGTAAATGTCGTATTTACATATCTGCCACTGTGCAGGAGAATCCGTATAGGTGTTCGAGTGTTCGAAACGTAACGCGCGAGAAATTGTAAGTAAACGTCGTATTTACATGTCTGCCACTGTGCAGGAGAATCCGTATAGGTGTTCGAGTGTTCGAAACGTAACGCGCGAGAAATTGTAAGTAAACGCCGTATTTACATATCTACCACTGTGCAGGAGAATCCGTATAGGTGTTCGAGTGTTCGAACCGTAAGGCGTGAGAAATTGTAAGTAAACGCCGTATTCACATATCTGCCACTGTGCAGGAGAATCCGTATAGGTGTTCGAATGTTCGAACCGTAACGCGGGAGAAATTGTAAGTAAACGCCGTATTTACGTATCTGCCACTGTGCAGGAGAATCCGTATAGGTGTTCGAGTGTTCGAAACGTAACGCGCGAGAAACTGTAAGTAAACGTCGTATTTACATGTCTGCCACTGTGCAGGAGAATCCGTATAGGTGTTCGAGTGTTCGAAACGTAACGCGCGAGAAATTGTAAGTAAACGCCGTATTTACATCTCTGCCACTGTGCAGGAGAATCCGTATAGGTGTTCGAGTGTTCGAAACGTAACGCGCGAGAAATTGTAAGTAAACGTCGTATTTACATGTCTGCCACTGTGCAGGAGAATCCGTATAGGTGTTCGAGTGTTCGAAACGTAACGCGCGAGAAATTGTAAGTAAACGTCGTATTTACATGTCTGCCACTGTGCAGGAGAATCCGTATAGGTGTTCGAGTGTTCGAAACGTAACGCGCGAGAAATTGTAAGTAAACGTCGTATTTACATGTCTGCCACTGTGCAGGAGAATCCGTATAGGTGTTCGAGTGTTCGAAACGTAACGCGCGAGAAATTGTAAGTAAACGCCGTATTTACATATCTGCCACTGTGCAGGAGAATCCGTATAGGTGTTCGAGTGTTCGAAACGTAACGCGCGAGAAACTGTAAGTAAACGTCGTATTTACATGTCTGCCACTGTGCCGGAGAATCCGTATAGGTGTTCGAGTGTTCGAAACGTAACGCGCGAGAAATTGTAAGTAAACGTCGTATTTACATGTCTGCCACTGTGCAGGAGAATCCGTATAGGTGTTCGAGTGTTCGAAACGTAACGCGCGAGAAATTGTAAGTAAACGTCGTATTTACATGTCTGCCACTGTGCAGGAGAATCCGTATAGGTGTTCGAGTGTTCGAAACGTAACGCGCGAGAAATTGTAAGTAAACGTCGTATTTACATGTCAGCCACTGTGCAGGAGAATCCGTATAGGTGTTCGAGTGTTCGAAACGTAACGCGCGAGAAATTGTAAGTAAACGCCGTATTTACATATCTGCCACTGTGCAGGAGAATCCGTATAGGTGTTCGAGTGTTCGAAACGTAACGCGCGAGAAACTGTAAGTAAACGTAGTATTTACATGTCTGCCACTGTGCAGGAGAATCCGTACAGGTGTTCGAGTGTTCGAAACGTAACGCGCGAGAAATTGTAAGTAAACGCCGTATTTACAAATCTGCCACGGTGCAGGAGAATCCGTATAGGTGTTCGAGTGATCGAACCGTAAGGCGTGAGAAATTGTAAGTAAACGCCGTATTTACATATCTGCCACTGTGCAGGAGAATCCGTATAGGTGTTCGAGTGTTTGAAACGTAACGCGCGAGAAATTGTAAGTAAATGTCGTATTTACATATCTGCCACTGTGCAGGAGAATCCGTATAGGTGTTCGAGTGTTCGAAACGTAACGCGCGAGAAATTGTAAGTAAACGCCGTATTTACATCTCTGCCACTGTGCAGGAGAATCCGTATAGGTGTTCGAGTGTTCGAAACGTAACGCGCGAGAAATTGTAAGTAAACGTCGTATTTACATGTCTGCCACTGTGCAGGAGAATCCGTATAGGTGTTCGAGTGTTCGAAACGTAACGCGCGAGAAATTGTAAGTAAACGCCGTATTTACATGTCTGCCACTGTGCAGGAGAATCCGTATAGGTGTTCGAGTGTTCGAAACGTAACGCGCGAGAAACTGTAAGTAAACGTCGTATTTACATGTCTGCCACTGTGCAGGAGAATCCGTATAGGTGTTCGAGTGTTCGAAACGTAACGCGCGAGAAATTGTAAGTAAACGCCGTATTTACATATCTGCCACTGTGCAGGAGAATCCGTATAGGTGTTCGAGTGTTCGAAACGTAACGCGTGAGAAATTGTAAGTAAACGCCGTATTTACATATCTGCCACTGTGCTGGAGAATCTGTATAGGTGTTCGAGTGTTCGAAACGTAACGCGCGAGAAATTGTAAGTAAACGTCGTATTTACATGTCTGCCACTGTGCAGGAGAATCCGTATAGGTGTTCGAGTGTTCGAAACGTAACGCGCGAGAAATTGTAAGTAAACGTCGTATTTACATGTCTGCCACTGTGCAGGAGAATCCGTATAGGTGTTCGAGTGTTCGAAACGTAACGCGCGAGAAATTGTAAGTAAACGTCGTATTTACATGTCTGCCACTGTGCAGGAGAATCCGTATAGGTGTTCGAGTGTTCGAAACGTAACGCGCGAGAAATTGTAAGTAAACGCCGTATTTACACATCTGCCACTGTGAAGGAGAATCCGTATAGGTGTTCGAGTGTTCGAACCGTAAGGCGTGAGAAATTGTAAGTAAACGCCGTATTTACATATCTGCCACTGTGCTGGAGAATCCGTATAGGTGTTCGAGTGTTGGAAACGTAACGCGCGAGAAATTGTAAGTAAACGCCGTATTTACATATCTGCCACTGTGCAGGAGAATCCGTATAGGTGTTCGAGTGTTCGAAACGTAACGCGCGAGAAATTGTAAGTAAACGTCGTATTTACATGTCTGCCACAGTGCAGGAGAATCCGTATAGGTGTTTGAGTGTTCGAACCGTAACGCGCGAGAAATTGTAAGTAAACGCCGTATTTACATATCTGCCACTGTGCAGGGGAATCCGTATAGGTGTTCGAGTGTTCGAAACGTAACGCGCGAGAAATTGTAAGTAAACGTCGTATTTACATATCTGCCACTGTGCAGAAGAATCCGTATAGGTGTTCGAGTGTTCGAAACGTAACGCGCGAGAAATTGTAAGTAAACGCCGTATTTACATATCTGCCACTGTGCAGGAGAATCCGTATAGGTGTTCGAGTGTTCGAAACGTAACGCGTGAGAAATTGTAAGTAAACGCCGTATTTACATATCTGCCACTGTGCAGGAGAATCCGTATTGGTGTTCGAGTGTTCGAAACGTTACGCGCGAGAAATTGTAAGTAAACGTCGTATTTACTTGTCTGCCACTGTGCAGGAGAATCCGTATAGGTGTTCGAGTGTTCGGAACGTAACGCGCGAGAAATTGTAAGTAAATGTCGTATTTACATGTCTGCCACTGTGCAGGAGAATCCGTATAGGTGTTCGAGCGTTCGAAACGTAACGCGCGAGAAATTGTAAGTAAACGCCGTATTTACATATCTGCCACTGTGCAGGAGAATCCGTATAGGTGTTCGAGTGTTCGAAACGTAACGCGTGAGAAATTGTAAGTAAACGTCGTATTTACATGTCTGCCACTGTGCATATAGGTGTTCGAGTGTTCGAAACGTAACGCGCGAGAAATTGTAAGTAAACGCCGTATTTACATATCTGCCACTGTGCAGGAGAATCTGTATAGGTGTTCGAATATTCGAACCGTAACGCAGGAGAAATTGTAAGTGAACGCCGTATTTACATATCTGCCACTGTGCAGGAGAATCCGTATAGGTGTTCGAGTGTTCGAATCGTAAGGCGTGAGAAATTGTAAGTAAACGCCGTATTCACATATCTGCCACTGTGCAGGAGAATCCGTATAGGTGTTCGAATGTTCGAACCGTAACGCGGGAGAAATTGTAAGTAAACGCCGTATTTACATATCTGCCACTGTGCAGGAGAATCCGTATAGGTGTTCGAGTGTTCGAAACGTAACGCGCGAGAAATTGTAAGTAAACGCCGTATTTACATATCTGCCACTGTGCAGGAGAATCCGTATAGGTGTTCGAGTGTTCGAAACGTAACGCGCGAGAAATTGTAAGTAAACGCCGTATTTACATATCTGCCACTGTGCAGGAGAATCCGTATAGGTGTTCGAGTGTTCGAAACGTAACGCGCGAGAAATTGTAAGTAAACGCCGTATTTACATATCTGCCACTGTGCAGGAGAATCCGTATAGGTGTTCGAGTGTTCGAACCGTAACGCGGGAGAAATTGTAAGTAAACGCCGTATTTACATATCTGCCACTGTGCAGGAGAATCCGTATAGGTGTTCGAGTGTTCGAATCGTAAGGCGTGAGAAATTGCAAGTAAACGCCGTATTCACATATCTGCCACTGTGCAGGAGAATCCGTATAGGTGTTCGAATGTTCGAACCGTAACGCGGGAGAAATTGTAAGTAAACGCCGTATTTACATATCTGCCACTGTGCTGGAGAATCCGTATAGGTGTTCGAGTGTTCGAAACGTAACGCGCGAGAAATTGTAAGTAAACGTCGTATTTACATGTCTGCCACTGTGCAGGAGAATCCGTACAGGTGTTCGAGTGTTCGAAACGTAACGCGCGAGAAATTGTAAGTAAACGCCGTATTTACATATCTGCCACTGTGCAGGAGAATCCGTATAGGTGTTCGAATGTTCGAACCGTAACGCGGGAGAAATTGTAAGTAAACGCCGTATTTACATATCTGCCACTGTGCAGGGGAAT
This sequence comes from Camellia sinensis, assembly GCF_055761805.1. Lineage (NCBI taxonomy): Eukaryota > Viridiplantae > Streptophyta > Magnoliopsida > Ericales > Theaceae > Camellia > Camellia sinensis. Next base: position 5,502,687 of record NW_028128989.1, on the reverse strand, counting down.
CCGTATAGGTGTTCGAGTGTTCGAAACGTAACGCGCGAGAAATTGTAAGTAAACGTCGTATTTACATGTCTGCCACTGTGCAGGAGAATCCGTATGGGTGTTCGAGTGTTCGAATCGTAAGGCGTGAGAAATTGTAAGTAAACGCCGTATTCACATATCTGCCACTGTGCAGGAGAATCCGTATAGGTGTTCGAGTGTTCGAAACGTAAAGCGCGAGAAACTGTAAGTAAACGCCGTATTTACATGTCTGCCACTGTGCAGGAGAATCCGTATAGGTGTTCGAGTGTTCGAAACGTAACGCGTGAGAAATTGTAAGTAAACGTCGTATTTACATGTCTGCCACTGTGCAGGAGAATCCGTATAGGTGTTCGAGTGTTCGAAACGTAACGCGCGAGAAATTGTAAGTAAACGCCGTATTTACACATCTGCCACTGTGAAGGAGAATCCGTATAGGTGTTCGAGTGTTCGAACCGTAAGGCGTGAGAAATTGTAAGTAAACGCCGTATTTACATATCTGCCACTGTGCTGGAGAATCCGTATAGGTGTTCGAGTGTTGGAAACGTAACGCGCGAGAAATTGTAAGTAAACGCCGTATTTACATATCTGCCACTGTGCAGGAGAATCCGTATAGGTGTTCGAGTGTTCGAAACGTAACGCGCGAGAAATTGTAAGTAAACGTCGTATTTACATGTCTGCCACAGTGCAGGAGAATCCGTATAGGTGTTTGAGTGTTCGAACCGTAACGCGCGAGAAATTGTAAGTAAACGCCGTATTTACATATCTGCCACTGTGCAGGGGAATCCGTATAGGTGTTCGAGTGTTCGAAACGTAACGCGCGAGAAATTGTAAGTAAACGTCGTATTTACATATCTGCCACTGTGCAGAAGAATCCGTATAGGTGTTCGAGTGTTCGAAACGTAACGCGCGAGAAATTGTAAGTAAACGCCGTATTTACATATCTGCCACTGTGCAGGAGAATCCGTATAGGTGTTCGAGTGTTCGAAACGTAACGCGTGAGAAATTGTAAGTAAACGCCGTATTTACATATCTGCCACTGTGCAGGAGAATCCGTATTGGTGTTCGAGTGTTCGAAACGTTACGCGCGAGAAATTGTAAGTAAACGTCGTATTTACTTGTCTGCCACTGTGCAGGAGAATCCGTATAGGTGTTCGAGTGTTCGGAACGTAACGCGCGAGAAATTGTAAGTAAATGTCGTATTTACATGTCTGCCACTGTGCAGGAGAATCCGTATAGGTGTTCGAGCGTTCGAAACGTAACGCGCGAGAAATTGTAAGTAAACGCCGTATTTACATATCTGCCACTGTGCAGGAGAATCCGTATAGGTGTTCGAGTGTTCGAAACGTAACGCGTGAGAAATTGTAAGTAAACGTCGTATTTACATGTCTGCCACTGTGCATATAGGTGTTCGAGTGTTCGAAACGTAACGCGCGAGAAATTGTAAGTAAACGCCGTATTTACATATCTGCCACTGTGCAGGAGAATCTGTATAGGTGTTCGAATATTCGAACCGTAACGCAGGAGAAATTGTAAGTGAACGCCGTATTTACATATCTGCCACTGTGCAGGAGAATCCGTATAGGTGTTCGAGTGTTCGAATCGTAAGGCGTGAGAAATTGTAAGTAAACGCCGTATTCACATATCTGCCACTGTGCAGGAGAATCCGTATAGGTGTTCGAATGTTCGAACCGTAACGCGGGAGAAATTGTAAGTAAACGCCGTATTTACATATCTGCCACTGTGCAGGAGAATCCGTATAGGTGTTCGAGTGTTCGAAACGTAACGCGCGAGAAATTGTAAGTAAACGCCGTATTTACATATCTGCCACTGTGCAGGAGAATCCGTATAGGTGTTCGAGTGTTCGAAACGTAACGCGCGAGAAATTGTAAGTAAACGCCGTATTTACATATCTGCCACTGTGCAGGAGAATCCGTATAGGTGTTCGAGTGTTCGAAACGTAACGCGCGAGAAATTGTAAGTAAACGCCGTATTTACATATCTGCCACTGTGCAGGAGAATCCGTATAGGTGTTCGAGTGTTCGAACCGTAACGCGGGAGAAATTGTAAGTAAACGCCGTATTTACATATCTGCCACTGTGCAGGAGAATCCGTATAGGTGTTCGAGTGTTCGAATCGTAAGGCGTGAGAAATTGCAAGTAAACGCCGTATTCACATATCTGCCACTGTGCAGGAGAATCCGTATAGGTGTTCGAATGTTCGAACCGTAACGCGGGAGAAATTGTAAGTAAACGCCGTATTTACATATCTGCCACTGTGCTGGAGAATCCGTATAGGTGTTCGAGTGTTCGAAACGTAACGCGCGAGAAATTGTAAGTAAACGTCGTATTTACATGTCTGCCACTGTGCAGGAGAATCCGTACAGGTGTTCGAGTGTTCGAAACGTAACGCGCGAGAAATTGTAAGTAAACGCCGTATTTACATATCTGCCACTGTGCAGGAGAATCCGTATAGGTGTTCGAATGTTCGAACCGTAACGCGGGAGAAATTGTAAGTAAACGCCGTATTTACATATCTGCCACTGTGCAGGGGAATCCGTATAGGTGTTCGAGTGTTCGAAACGTAACGCGCGAGAAATTGTAAGTAAACGTCGTATTTACATGTCTGCCACTGTGCAGGAGAATCCGTATGGGTGTTCGAGTGTTCGAATCGTAAGGCGTGAGAAATTGTAAGTAAACGCCGTATTCACATATCTGCCACTGTGCAGGAGAATCCGTATAGGTGTTCGAGTGTTCGAAACGTAAAGCGCGAGAAACTGTAAGTAAACGCCGTATTTACATGTCTGCCACTGTGCAGGAGAATCCGTATAGGTGTTCGAGTGTTCGAAACGTAACGCGTGAGAAATTGTAAGTAAACGTCGTATTTACATGTCTGCCACTGTGCAGGAGAATCCGTATAGGTGTTCGAGTGTTCGAAACGTAACGCGCGAGAAATTGTAAGTAAACGTCGTATTTACATGTCTGCCACTGTGCAGGAGAATCCGTATGGGTGTTCGAGTGTTCGAATCGTAAGGCGTGAGAAATTGTAAGTAAACGCCGTATTCACATATCTGCCACTGTGCAGGAGAATCCGTATAGGTGTTCGAGTGTTCGAAACGTAACGCGCGAGAAATTGTAAGTAAACGTCGTATTTACATGTCTGCCACTGTGCAGGAGAATCCGTATAGGTGTTCGAGTGTTCGAAACGTAACGCGCGAGAAATTGTAAGTAAACGCCGTATTTACACATCTGCCACTGTGAAGGAGAATCCGTATAGGTGTTCGAGTGTTCGAACCGTAAGGCGTGAGAAATTGTAAGTAAACGCCGTATTTACATATCTGCCACTGTGCTGGAGAATCCGTATAGGTGTTCGAGTGTTGGAAACGTAACGCGCGAGAAATTGTAAGTAAACGCCGTATTTACATATCTGCCACTGTGCAGGAGAATCCGTATAGGTGTTCGAGTGTTCGAAACGTAACGCGCGAGAAATTGTAAGTAAACGTCGTATTTACATGTCTGCCACAGTGCAGGAGAATCCGTATAGGTGTTTGAGTGTTCGAACCGTAACGCGCGAGAAATTGTAAGTAAACGCCGTATTTACATATCTGCCACTGTGCAGGGGAATCCGTATAGGTGTTCGAGTGTTCGAAACGTAACGCGCGAGAAATTGTAAGTAAACGTCGTATTTACATATCTGCCACTGTGCAGAAGAATCCGTATAGGTGTTCGAGTGTTCGAAACGTAACGCGCGAGAAATTGTAAGTAAACGCCGTATTTACATATCTGCCACTGTGCAGGAGAATCCGTATAGGTGTTCGAGTGTTCGAAACGTAACGCGTGAGAAATTGTAAGTAAACGCCGTATTTACATATCTGCCACTGTGCAGGAGAATCCGTATTGGTGTTCGAGTGTTCGAAACGTTACGCGCGAGAAATTGTAAGTAAACGTCGTATTTACTTGTCTGCCACTGTGCAGGAGAATCCGTATAGGTGTTCGAGTGTTCGGAACGTAACGCGCGAGAAATTGTAAGTAAATGTCGTATTTACATGTCTGCCACTGTGCAGGAGAATCCGTATAGGTGTTCGAGCGTTCGAAACGTAACGCGCGAGAAATTGTAAGTAAACGCCGTATTTACATATCTGCCACTGTGCAGGAGAATCCGTATAGGTGTTCGAGTGTTCGAAACGTAACGCGTGAGAAATTGTAAGTAAACGTCGTATTTACATGTCTGCCACTGTGCATATAGGTGTTCGAGTGTTCGAAACGTAACGCGCGAGAAATTGTAAGTAAACGCCGTATTTACATATCTGCCACTGTGCAGGAGAATCTGTATAGGTGTTCGAATATTCGAACCGTAACGCAGGAGAAATTGTAAGTGAACGCCGTATTTACATATCTGCCACTGTGCAGGAGAATCCGTATAGGTGTTCGAGTGTTCGAATCGTAAGGCGTGAGAAATTGTAAGTAAACGCCGTATTCACATATCTGCCACTGTGCAGGAGAATCCGTATAGGTGTTCGAATGTTCGAACCGTAACGCGGGAGAAATTGTAAGTAAACGCCGTATTTACATATCTGCCACTGTGCAGGAGAATCCGTATAGGTGTTCGAGTGTTCGAAACGTAACGCGCGAGAAATTGTAAGTAAACGCCGTATTTACATATCTGCCACTGTGCAGGAGAATCCGTATAGGTGTTCGAGTGTTCGAAACGTAACGCGCGAGAAATTGTAAGTAAACGCCGTATTTACATATCTGCCACTGTGCAGGAGAATCCGTATAGGTGTTCGAGTGTTCGAAACGTAACGCGCGAGAAATTGTAAGTAAACGCCGTATTTACATATCTGCCACTGTGCAGGAGAATCCGTATAGGTGTTCGAGTGTTCGAACCGTAACGCGGGAGAAATTGTAAGTAAACGCCGTATTTACATATCTGCCACTGTGCAGGAGAATCCGTATAGGTGTTCGAGTGTTCGAATCGTAAGGCGTGAGAAATTGCAAGTAAACGCCGTATTCACATATCTGCCACTGTGCAGGAGAATCCGTATAGGTGTTCGAATGTTCGAACCGTAACGCGGGAGAAATTGTAAGTAAACGCCGTATTTACATATCTGCCACTGTGCTGGAGAATCCGTATAGGTGTTCGAGTGTTCGAAACGTAACGCGCGAGAAATTGTAAGTAAACGTCGTATTTACATGTCTGCCACTGTGCAGGAGAATCCGTACAGGTGTTCGAGTGTTCGAAACGTAACGCGCGAGAAATTGTAAGTAAACGCCGTATTTACATATCTGCCACTGTGCAGGAGAATCCGTATAGGTGTTCGAATGTTCGAACCGTAACGCGGGAGAAATTGTAAGTAAACGCCGTATTTACATATCTGCCACTGTGCAGGGGAATCCGTATAGGTGTTCGAGTGTTCGAAACGTAACGCGCGAGAAATTGTAAGTAAACGTCGTATTTACATGTCTGCCACTGTGCAGGAGAATCCGTATGGGTGTTCGAGTGTTCGAATCGTAAGGCGTGAGAAATTGTAAGTAAACGCCGTATTCACATATCTGCCACTGTGCAGGAGAATCCGTATAGGTGTTCGAGTGTTCGAAACGTAAAGCGCGAGAAACTGTAAGTAAACGCCGTATTTACATGTCTGCCACTGTGCAGGAGAATCCGTATAGGTGTTCGAGTGTTCGAAACGTAACGCGTGAGAAATTGTAAGTAAACGTCGTATTTACATGTCTGCCACTGTGCAGGAGAATCCGTATAGGTGTTCGAGTGTTCGAAACGTAACGCGCGAGAAATTGTAAGTAAACGTCGTATTTACATGTCTGCCACTGTGCAGGAGAATCCGTATGGGTGTTCGAGTGTTCGAATCGTAAGGCGTGAGAAATTGTAAGTAAACGCCGTATTCACATATCTGCCACTGTGCAGGAGAATCCGTATAGGTGTTCGAGTGTTCGAACCGTAACGCGGGAGAAATTGTAAGTAAACGCTGTATTTACATATCTGCCACTGTGCAGGAGAATCCGCATAGGTGTTCGAGTGTTCGAAACGTAACGCGCGAGAAATTGTAAGTAAACGCCGTATTTACATATCTGCCACTGTGCAGGAGAATCCGTACAGGTGTTCGAATGTTCGAACCGTAACGCAGGAGAAATTGTAAGTGAACGCCGTATTTACATATCTGCCACTGTGCAGGAGAATCCGTATAGGTGTTCGAGTGTTCGAATCGTAAGGCGTGAGAAATTGTAAGTAAACGCCGTATTCACATATCTGCCACTGTGCAGGAGAATCCGTATAGGTGTTCGAATGTTCGAACCGTAGCGCGGGAGAAATTGTAAGTAAACGCCGTATTTACATATCTGCCACTGTGCAGGAGAATCCGTATAGGTGTTCGAGTGTTCGAAACGTAACGCGCGAGAAATTGTAAGTAAACGCCGTATTTACATATCTGCCACTGTGTAGGAGAATCCGTATAGGTGTTCGAGTGTTCGAAACGTAACGCGCGAGAAATTGTAAGTAAACGCCGTATTTACATATCTACCACTGTGCAGGAGAATCCGTACAGGTGTTCGAGTGTTCGAAACGTAACGCGCGAGAAATTGTAAGTAAACGCCGTATTTACATATCTGCCACTGTGCAGGAGAATCCGTATAGGTGTTCGAGTGTTCGAACCGTAACGCGGGAGAAATTGTAAGTAAACGCCGTATTTAAATATCTGCCACTGTGCAGAAGAATCCGTATAGGTGTTCGAGTGTTCGAATCGTAAAGCCTGAGAAATTGTAAGTAAACGCCGTATTCACATATCTGCCACTGTGCAGGAGAATCCATATAGGTGTTCGAATGTTCGAACCGTAATGCGGGAGAAATTGTAAGTAAACGCCGTATTTACATATCTGCCACTGTGCAGGAGAATCCGTATAGGTGTTCGAGTGTTCAAAATGTAACGCGCGAGAAATTGTAAGTAAACGTCGTATTTACATGTCTGCCACTGTGCAGGAGAATCCGTATAGGTGTTCGAGTGTTCGAATCGTAAGGCGTGAGAAATTGTAAGTAAACGCCGTATTCACATATCTGCCACTGTGCAGGAGAATCCGTATAGGTGTTCGAGTGTTCGAACCGTAACGCGGGAGAAATTGTAAGTAAACGCCGTATTTACATATCTGCCACTGTGCAGGAGAATCCGTATAGGTGTTCGATTGTTCGAAACGTAACGCGCGAGAAATTGTAAGTAAATGCCGTATTTACATATCTGCCACTGTGCAGGAGAATCCGTATAGGTGTTCGAATGTTCGAACCGTAACGCAGGAGAAATTGTAAGTGAACGCCGTATTTACATATCTGCCACTGTGCAGGAGAATCCGTATAGGTGTTCGAGTGTTCGAATCGTAAGGCGTGAAAAATTGTAAGTAAACGCCGTATTCACATATCTGCCACTGTGCAGGAGAATCCGTATAGGTGTTCGAATGTTCGAACCGTAACGCGGGAGAAATTGTAAGTAAACGCCGTATTTACATATCTGCCACTGTGCAGGAGAATCCGTATAGGTGTTCGAGTGTTCGAAACGTAACGCGCGAGAAATTGTAAGTAAACGTCGTATTTACATGTCTGCCACTGTGCAGGAGAATCCGTATAGGTGTTCGAGTGTTCGAAACGTAACGCGCGAGAAATTGTAAGTAAACGCCGTATTTACATATCTGCCACTATGCAGGAGAATCCGTATAGGTGTTCGAGTGTTCGAAACGTAACGCGTGAGAAATTGTAAGTAAACGCCGTATTTACATATTTGCCACTGTGCAGGAGAATCCGTATAGGTGTTCGAGTGTTCGAAACGTAACGCGCGAGAAATTGTAAGTAAAGGTCGTATTTACATGTCTGCCACTGTGCAGGAGAATCCGTATAGGTGTTCGAGTGTTCGAAACGTAACGCGCGAGTAATTGTAAGTAAACGTCGTATTTACATGTCTGCCACTGTGCAGGAGAATCCGTATAGGTGTTCGAGTGTTCGAAACGTAACGCCCGAGAAATTGTAAGTAAACGCCGTATTTACATATCTGCCACTGTGCAGGAGAATCCGTATAGGTGTTCGAGTTTTCGAAACGTAACGCGCGAGAAATTGTAAGTAAACGCCGTATTTACATATCTGCCACTGTGCAGGAGAATCCGTATAGGTGTTCGAGTGTTCGAACCGTAACGCGGGAGAAATTGTAAGTAAACGCCGTATTTACATATCTGCCACTGTGCAGGAGAATCCGTATAGGTGTTCGAGTGTTCGAATCGTAAAGCCTGAGAAATTGTAAGTAAACGCCGTATTCACATATCTGCCACTATGCAGGCGAATCCGTATAGGTGTTCGAATGTTCGAACCGTAATGCGGGAGAAATTGTAAGTAAACGCCGTATTTACATATCTGCCACTGTGCAGGAGAATCCGTATAGGTGTTCGAGTGTTCAAAACGTAACGCGCGAGAAATTGTAAGTAAACGTCGTATTTACATGTCTGCCACTGTGCAGGAGAATCCGTATAGGTGTTCGAGTGTTCGAATCGTAAGGCGTGAGAAATTGTAAGTAAACGCCGTATTCACATATCTGCCACTGTGCAGGAGAATCCGTATAGGTGTTCGAGTGTTCGAACCGTAACGCGGGAGAAATTGTAAGTAAACGCCGTATTTACATATCTGCCACTGTGCAGGAGAATCCGTATAGGTGTTCGATTGTTCGAAACGTAACGCGCGAGAAATTGTAAGTAAATGCCGTATTTACATATCTGCCACTGTGCAGGAGAATCCGTATAGGTGTTCGAATGTTCGAACCGTAACGCAGGAGAAATTGTAAGTGAACGCCGTATTTACATATCTGCCACTGTGCAGGAGAATCCGTATAGGTGTTCGAGTGTTCGAATCGTAAGGCGTGAAAAATTGTAAGTAAACGCCGTATTCACATATCTGCCACTGTGCAGGAGAATCCGTATAGGTGTTCGAATGTTCGAACCGTAACGCGGGAGAAATTGTAAGTAAACGCCGTATTTACATATCTTCCACTGTGCAGGAGAATCCGTATAGGTGTTCGAGTGTTCGAAACGTAACGCGCGAGAAATTGTAGGTAAACGTCGTATTTACATGTCTGCCACTGTGCAGGAGAATCCGTATAGGTGTTCGAGTGTTCGAAACGTAACGCGCGAGAAATTGTAAGTAAACGCCGTATTTACATATCTGCCACTGTGCAGGAGAATCCGTATAGGTGTTCGAGTGTTCGAAACGTAACGCGTGAGAAATTGTAAGTAAACGCCGTATTTACATATCTGCCACTGTGCAGGAGAATCCGTATAGGTGTTCGAGTGTTCGAAACGTAACGCGCAAGAAATTGTAAGTAAATGTCGTATTTACATGTCTGCCACTGTGCAGGAGAATCCGTATATGTGTTCGAGTGTTCGAAACGTAACGCGCGAGTAATTGAAAGTAAACGTCGTATTTACATGTCTGCCACTGTGCAGGAGAATCCGTATAGGTGTTCGAGTGTTCGAAACGTAACGCGCGAGAAATTGTAAGTAAACGCCGTATTTACATATCTGCCACTGTGCAGGAGAATCCGTATAGGTGTTCGAGTGTTCGAAACGTAACGCGCGAGAAATTGTAAGTAAACGCCGTATTTACATATCTGCCACTGTGCAAGAGAATCCGTATAGGTGTTCGAGTGTTCGAACCGTAACGCGGGAGAAATTGTAAGTAAACGCCGTATTTACATATCTGCCACTGTGCAGGAGAATCCGTATAGGTGTTCGAGTGTTCAAAACGTAACGCGCGAGAAATTGTAAGTAAACGTCGTATTTACATGTCTGCCACTGTGCAGGAGAATCCGTATAGGTGTTCGAGTGTTCGAACCGTAACGCGGGAGAAATTGTAAGTAAACGCCGTATTTACATATCTGCCACTGTGCAGGAGAATCCGTATAGGTGTTCGAATGTTCGAACCGTAACGCAGGAGAAATTGTAAGTGAACGCCGTATTTACATATCTGCCACTGTGCAGGAGAATCCGTATAGGTGTTCGAGTGTTCGAATCGTAAGGCGTGAAAAATTGTAAGTAAACGCCGTATTCACATATCTGCCACTGTGCAGGAGAATCCGTATAGGTGTTCGAATGTTCGAACCGTAACGCGGGAGAAATTGTAAGTAAACGCCGTATTTACATATCTGCCACTGTGCAGGAGAATCCGTATAGGTGTTCGAGTGTTCGAAACGTAACGCGCGAGAAATTGTAAGTAAACGTCGTATTTACATGTCTGCCACTGTGCAGGAGAATCCGTATAGGTGTTCGAGTGTTCGAAACGTAACGCGCGAGAAATTGTAAGTAAACGCCGTATTTACATATCTGCCACTGTGCAGGAGAATCCGTATAGGTGTTCGAGTGTTCGAAACGTAACGCGTGAGAAATTGTAAGTAAACGCCGTATTTACATATCTGCCACTGTGCAGGAGAATCCGTATAGGTGTTCGAGTGTTCGAAACGTAACGCGCGAGAAATTGTAAGTAAAGGTCGTATTTACATGTCTGCCACTGTGCAGGAGAATCCGTATAGGTGTTCGAGTGTTCGAAACGTAACGCGCGAGAAATTGTAAGTAAACGCCGTATTTACATATCTGCCACTGTGCAGGAGAATCCGTATAGGTGTTCGAGTGTTCGAAACGTAATGCGTGAGAAATTGTAAGTAAACGCCGTATTTACATATCTGCCACTGTGCAGGAGAATCCGTATAGGTGTTCGAGTGTTCGAAACGTAACGCGCGAGAAATTGTAAGTAAAGGTCGTATTTACATGTCTGCCACTGTGCAGGAGAATCCGTATAGGTGTTCGAGTGTTCGAAACGTAACGCGCGAGAAATTGTAAGTAAACGTCGTATTTGCATGTCTGCCACTATGCAGGAGAATCCGTATAGGTGTTCGAGTGTTCGAAACGTAACGCGCGAGAAATTGTAAGTAAACTTCGTATTTACATGTCTGCCACTGTGCAGGAGAATCCGTATGGGTGTTCGAGTGTTCGAATCGTAAGGCGTGAGAAATTGTAAGTAAACGCCGTATTTACATGTCTGCCACTGTGCAGGAGAATCCGTATAGGTGTTCGAGTGTTCGAAACGTAACGCGCGAGAAATTGTAAGTAAACGTCGTATTTACATGTCTGCCACTGTGCAGGAGAATCCGTATAGGTGTTCGAGTGTTCGAAACGTAACGCGCGAGAAATTGTAAGTAAACGCCGTATTTACATATCTGCCACTGTGCAGGAGAATCCGTATAGGTGTTCGAGTGTTCGAAACGTAACGCGCGAGAAATTGTAAGTAAATGTCGTATTTGCATGTCTGCCACTATGCAGGAGAATCCGTATAGGTGTTCGAGTGTTCGAAACGTAACGCGCGAGAAATTGTAAGTAAACTTCGTATTTACATGTCTGCCACTGTGCAGGAGAATCCGTATGGGTGTTCGAGTGTTCGAATCGTAAGGCGTGAGAAATTGTAAGTAAACGCCGTATTCACATATCTGCCACTGTACAGGAGAATCCGTATAGGTGTTCGAGTGTTCGAACCGTAACGCGGGAGAAATTGTAAGTAAACGCCGTATTTACATATCTGCCACTGTGCAGGAGAATCCGTATAGGTGTTCGAGTGTTCGAAACGTAACGCGCGAGAAATTGTAAGTAAACGTCGTATTTACATGTCTGCCACTGTGCAGGAGAATCCGTATAGGTGTTCGAGTGTTCGAAACGTAACGCGTGAGAAATTGTAAGTAAACGTCGTATTTACATGTCTGCCACTGTGCAGGAGAATCCGTATAGGTGTTCGAGTGTTCGAAACGTAACGCGCGAGAAATTGTAAGTAAACGCCGTATTTACAGATCTGCCACTGTGCAGGAGAATCCGTATAGGTGTTCGAATGTTCGAACCGTAACGCAGGAGAAATTGTAAGTGAACGCCGTATTTACATATCTGCCACTGTGCAGGAGAATCCGTATAGGTGTTCGAATGTTCGAACCGTAACGCGGGAGAAATTGTAAGTAAACGCCGTATTTACATATCTGCCACTATGCAGGAGAATCCGTATAGGTGTTCGAGTGTTCGAAACGTAACGCGCGAGAAATTGTAAGTAAAAGTCGTATTTACATGTCTGCCACTGTGCAGGAGAATCCGTATAGGTGTTCGAGTGTTCGAAACGTAACGCGCGAGAAATTGTAAGTAAACGCCGTATTTACATATCTGCCACTGTGCAGGAGAATCCGTATAGGTGTTCGAGTGTTCGAAACGTAACGCGCGAGAAATTGTAAGTAAACGTCGTATTTGCATGTCTGCCACTATGCAGGAGAATCCGTATAGGTGTTCGAGTGTTCGAAACGTAACGCGCGAGAAATTGTAAGTAAACTTCGTATTTACATGTCTGCCACTGTGCAGGAGAATCCGTATGGGTGTTCGAGTGTTCGAATCGTAAGGCGTGAGAAATTGTAAGTAAACGCCGTATTCACATATCTGCCACTGTACAGGAGAATCCGTATAGGTGTTCGAGTGTTCGAACCGTAACGCGGGAGAAATTGTAAGTAAACGCCGTATTTACATATCTGCCACTGTGCAGGAGAATCCGTATAGGTGTTCGAGTGTTCGAAACGTAACGCGCGAGAAATTGTAAGTAAACGTCGTATTTACATGTCTGCCACTGTGCAGGAGAATCCGTATAGGTGTTCGAGTGTTCGAAACGTAACGCGTGAGAAATTGTAAGTAAACGTCGTATTTACATGTCTGCCACTGTGCAGGAGAATCCGTATAGGTGTTCGAGTGTTCGAAACGTAACGCGCGAGAAATTGTAAGTAAACGCCGTATTTACAGATCTGCCACTGTGCAGGAGAATCCGTATAGGTGTTCGAATGTTCGAACCGTAACGCAGGAGAAATTGTAAGTGAACGCCGTATTTACATATCTGCCACTGTGCAGGAGAATCCGTATAGGTGTTCGAATGTTCGAACCGTAACGCGGGAGAAATTGTAAGTAAACGCCGTATTTACATATCTGCCACTGTGCAGGAGAATCCGTATAGGTGTTCGAATGTTCGAAACGTAACGCGCGAGAAATTGTAAGTAAACGCCGTATTTACATATCTGCCACTGTGCAGGAGAATCCGTATAGGTGTTCGAGTGTTCGAAACGTAACGCGCGAGAAATTGTAAGTAAACGCCGTATTTACATATCTGCCACTGTGCAGGAGAATCCGTATAGGTGTTCGAGTGTTCGAAACGTAATGCGTGAGAAATTGTAAGTAAACGCCGTATTTACATATCTGCCACTGTGCAGGAGAATCCGTATAGGTGTTCGAGTGTTCGAAACGTAACGCGCGAGAAATTGTAAGTAAAGGTCGTATTTACATGTCTGCCACTGTGCAGGAGAATCCGTATAGGTGTTCGAGTGTTCGAAACGTAACGCGCGAGAAATTGTAAGTAAACGTCGTATTTGCATGTCTGCCACTATGCAGGAGAATCCGTATAGGTGTTCGAGTGTTCGAAACGTAACGCGCGAGAAATTGTAAGTAAACTTCGTATTTACATGTCTGCCACTGTGCAGGAGAATCCGTATGGGTGTTCGAGTGTTCGAATCGTAAGGCGGGAGAAATTGTAAGTAAACGCCGTATTTACATGTCTGCCACTGTGCAGGAGAATCCGTATAGGTGTTCGAGTGTTCGAAACGTAACGCGCGAGAAATTGTAAGTAAACGTCGTATTTACATGTCTGCCACTGTGCAGGAGAATCCGTATAGGTGTTCGAGTGTTCGAAACGTAACGCGCGACAAATTGTAAGTAAACGCCGTATTTACATATCTGCCACTGTGCAGGAGAATCCGTATAGGTGTTCGAGTGTTCGAAACGTAACGCGCGAGAAATTGTAAGTAAATGTCGTATTTGCATGTCTGCCACTATGCAGGAGAATCCGTATAGGTGTTCGAGTGTTCGAAACGTAACGCGCGAGAAATTGTAAGTAAACTTCGTATTTACATGTCTGCCACTGTGCAGGAGAATCCGTATGGGTGTTCGAGTGTTCGAATCGTAAGGCGTGAGAAATTGTAAGTAAACGCCGTATTCACATATCTGCCACTGTACAGGAGAATCCGTATAGGTGTTCGAGTGTTCGAACCGTAACGCGGGAGAAATTGTAAGTAAACGCCGTATTTACATATCTGCCACTGTGCAGGAGAATCCGTATAGGTGTTCGAGTGTTCGAAACGTAACGCGCGAGAAATTGTAAGTAAACGTCGTATTTACATGTCTGCCACTGTGCAGGAGAATCCGTATAGGTGTTCGAGTGTTCGAAACGTAACGCGTGAGAAATTGTAAGTAAACGTCGTATTTACATGTCTGCCACTGTGCAGGAGAATCCGTATAGGTGTTCGAGTGTTCGAAACGTAACGCGCGAGAAATTGTAAGTAAACGCCGTATTTACAGATCTGCCACTGTGCAGGAGAATCCGTATAGGTGTTCGAATGTTCGAACCGTAACGCAGGAGAAATTGTAAGTGAACGCCGTATTTACATATCTGCCACTGTGCAGGAGAATCCGTATAGGTGTTCGAATGTTCGAACCGTAACGCGGGAGAAATTGTAAGTAAACGCCGTATTTACATATCTGCCACTATGCAGGAGAATCCGTATAGGTGTTCGAGTGTTCGAAACGTAACGCGCGAGAAATTGTAAGTAAACGTCGTATTTACATGTCTGCCACTGTGCAGGAGAATCCGTATAGGTGTTCGAGTGTTCGAAACGTAACGCGCGAGAAATTGTAAGTAAACGCCGTATTTACATATCTGCCACTGTGCAGGAGAATCCGTATAGGTGTTCGAGTGTTCGAAACGTAACGCGCGAGAAATTGTAAGTAAACGTCGTATTTGCATGTCTGCCACTATGCAGGAGAATCCGTATAGGTGTTCGAGTGTTCGAAACGTAACGCGCGAGAAATTGTAAGTAAACTTCGTATTTACATGTCTGCCACTGTGCAGGAGAATCCGTATGGGTGTTCGAGTGTTCGAATCGTAAGGCGTGAGAAATTGTAAGTAAACGCCGTATTCACATATCTGCCACTGTACAGGAGAATCCGTATAGGTGTTCGAGTGTTCGAACCGTAACGCGGGAGAAATTGTAAGTAAACGCCGTATTTACATATCTGCCACTGTGCAGGAGAATCCGTATAGGTGTTCGAGTGTTCGAAACGTAACGCGCGAGAAATTGTAAGTAAACGTCGTATTTACATGTCTGCCACTGTGCAGGAGAATCCGTATAGGTGTTCGAGTGTTCGAAACGTAACGCGTGAGAAATTGTAAGTAAACGTCGTATTTACATGTCTGCCACTGTGCAGGAGAATCCGTATAGGTGTTCGAGTGTTCGAAACGTAACGCGCGAGAAATTGTAAGTAAACGCCGTATTTACAGATCTGCCACTGTGCAGGAGAATCCGTATAGGTGTTCGAATGTTCGAACCGTAACGCAGGAGAAATTGTAAGTGAACGCCGTATTTACATATCTGCCACTGTGCAGGAGAATCCGTATAGGTGTTCGAATGTTCGAACCGTAACGCGGGAGAAATTGTAAGTAAACGCCGTATTTACATATCTGCCACTGTGCAGGAGAATCCGTATAGGTGTTCGAATGTTCGAAACGTAACGCGCGAGAAATTGTAAGTAAACGCCGTATTTACATATCTGCCACTGTGCAGGAGAATCCGTATAGGTGTTCGAATGTTCGAACCGTAACGCAGGAGAAATTGTAAGTGAACGCCGTATTTACATATCTGCCACTGTGCAGGAGAATCTGTATAGGTGTTCGAGTGTTCGAATCGTAAGGCGTGAGAAATTGTAAGTAAACGCCGTATTCACATGTCTGCCACTGTGCAGGAGAATCCGTATAGGTGTTCGAATGTTCGAACCGTAACGCGGGAGAAATTGTAAGTAAACGTCGTATTTACATGTCTGCCACTGTGCAGGAGAATCCGTATAGGTGTTCGAGTGTTCGAAACGTAACGCGCGAGAAATTGTAAGTAAACGCCGTATTTACATGTCTGCCACTGTGCAGGAGAATCCGTATAGGTGTTCGAGTGTTCGAATCGTAAGGCGTGAGAAATTGTAAGTAAAGGTCGTATTCACATATCTGCCACTGTGCAGGAGAATCCGTATAGGTGTTCGAGTGTTCGAAACGTAACGCGCGAGTAATTGTAAGTAAACGTCGTATTTACATGTCTGCCACTGTGCAGGAGAATCCGTATAGGTGTTCGAGTGTTCGAAACGTAACGCGCGAGAAATTGTAAGTAAACGCCGTATTTACATATCTGCCACTGTGCAGGAGAATCCGTATAGGTGTTCGAGTGTTCGGAACGTAACGCGCGAGAAATTGTAAGTAAACGTCGTATTTGCATGTCTGCCACTATGCAGGAGAATCCGTATAGGTGTTCGAGTGTTCGAAACGTAACGCGCGAGAAATTGTAAGTAAACGTCGTATTTACATGTCTGCCACTGTGCAGGAGAATCCGTATGGGTGTTCGAGTGTTCGAATCGTAAGGCGTGAGAAATTGTAAGTAAACGCCGTATTCACATATCTGCCACTGTGTAGGAGAATCCGTATAGGTGTTCGAGTGTTCGAACCGTAACGCGGGAGAAATTGTAAGTAAACGCCGTATTTACATATCTGCCACTGTGCAGGAGAATCCGTATAGGTGTTCGAGTGTTCGAAACGTAACGCGCGAGAAATTGTAAGTAAACGCCGTATTTACATATCTGCCACTGTGCAGGAGAATCCGTATAGGTGTTCGATTGTTCGAACCGTAACGCAGGAGAAATTGTAAGTGAACGCCGTATTTACATATCTGCCTCTGTGCAGGAGAATCCGTATAGGTGTTCGAGTGTTCGAATCGTAAGGCGTGAGAAATTGTAAGTAAACGCCGTATTCACATATCTGCCACTGTGCAGGAGAATCCGTATAGGTGTTCGAATGTTCGAACCGTAACGCGGGAGAAATTGTAAGTAAACGCCGTATTTACATATCTGCCACTGTGCAGGAGAATCCGTATAGGTGTTCGAGTGTTCGAAACGTAACGCGGGAGAAATTGTAAGTAAACGCCGTATTTACATATCTGCCACTGTGCAGGAGAATCCGTATAGGTGTTCGAGTGTTCGAAACGTAACGCGCGAGAAATTGTAAGTAAACGTCGTATTTACATGTCTGCCACTGTGCAGGAGAATCCGTATAGGTGTTCGAGTGTTCGAAACGTAACGCGCGAGAAATTGTAAGTAAACGCCGTATTTACATATCTGCCACTGTGCAGGAGAATCCGTGTAGGTGTTCGAGTGTTCGAAACGTAACGCGCGAGAAATTGTAAGTAAACGTCGTATTTGCATGTCTGCCACTATGCAGGAGAATCCGTATAGGTGTTCGAGTGTTCGAAACGTAACGCGCGAGAAATTGTAAGTAAACTTCGTATTTACTTGTCTGCCACTGTGCAGGGGAATCCGTATGGGTGTTCGAGTGTTCGAATCGTAAGGCGTGAGAAATTGTAAGTAAACGCCGTATTCACATATCTGCCACTGTACAGGAGAATCCGTATAGGTGTTCGAGTGTTCGAACCGTAACGCGGGAGAAATTGTAAGTAAACGCCGTATTTACATATCTGCCACTGTGCAGGAGAATCCGTATAGGTGTTCGAGTGTTCGAAACGTAACGCGCGAGAAATTGTAAGTAAACGTCGTATTTACATGTCTGCCACTGTGCAGGAGAATCCGTATAGGTGTTCGAGTGTTCGAAACGTAACGCGTGAGAAATTGTAAGTAAACGTCGTATTTACATGTCTGCCACTGTGCAGGAGAATCCGTATAGGTGTTCGAGTGTTCGAAACGTAACGCGCGAGAAATTGTAAGTAAACGCCGTATTTACAGATCTGCCACTGTGCAGGAGAATCCGTATAGGTGTTCGAATGTTCGAACCGTAACGCAGGAGAAATTGTAAGTGAACGCCGTATTTACATATCTGCCACTGTGCAGGAGAATCCGTATAGGTGTTCGAATGTTCGAACCGTAACGCGGGAGAAATTGTAAGTAAACGCCGTATTTACATATCTGCCACTGTGCAGGAGAATCCGTAAAGGTGTTCGAGTGTTCGAAACGTAACGCGCGAGAAATTGTAAGTAAACGCCGTATTTACATATCTGCCACTGTGCAGGAGAATCCGTATAGGTGTTCGAGTGTTCGAAACGTAACGCGCGAGAAATTGTAAGTAAACGCCGTATTTACATATCTGCCACTGTGCAGGAGAATCCGTATAGGTGTTCGAGTGTTCGAACCGTAACGCGGGAGAAATTTTAAGTAAACGCCGTATTCACATATCTGCCACTGTGCAGGAGAATCCGTATAGGTGTTCGAATGTTCGAACCGTAACGCGGGAGAAATTGTAAGTAAACGCCGTATTTACATATCTGCCACTGTGCAGGAGAATCCGTATAGGTGTTCGAGTGTTCGAAACGTAACGCGCGAGAAATTGTAAGTAAACGTCGTATTTACATGTCTGCCACTGTGCAGGAGAATCCGTATAGGTGTTCGAGTGTTCGAAACGTAACGCGCGAGAAATTGTAAGTAAACGCCGTATTTACATATCTGCCACTGTGCAGGAGAATCCGTATAGGTGTTCGAGTGTTCGAAACGTAACGCGTGAGAAATTGTAAGTAAACGCCGTATTTACATATCTGCCACTGTGCAGGAGAATCCGTATAGGTGTTCGAGTGTTCGAAACGTAACGCGCGAGAAATTGTAAGTAAAGGTCGTATTTACATGTCTGCCACTGTGCAGGAGAATCCGTATAGGTGTTCGAGTGTTCGAAACGTAACGCGCGAGTAATTGTAAGTAAACGTCGTATTTACATGTCTGCCACTGTGCAGGACAATCCGTATAAGTGTTCGAGTGTTCGAAACGTAACGCGCGAGAAATTGTAAGTAAACGCCGTATTTACATATCTGCCACTGTGCAGGAGAATCCGTATAGGTGTTCGAGTGTTCGAAACGTAACGCGCGAGAAATTGTAAGTAAACGCCGTATTTACATATCTGCCACTGTGCAGGAGAATCCGTATAGGTGTTCGAGTGTTCGAACCGTAACGCGGGAGAAATTGTAAGTAAACGCCGTATTTACATATCTGCCACTGTGCAGGAGAATCCGTATAGGTGTTCGAGTGTTCGAATCGTAAAGCCTGAGAAATTGTAAGTAAACGCCGTATTCACATATCTGCCACTGTGCAGGAGAATCCGTATAGGTGTTCGAATGTTCGAACCGTAATGCGGGAGAAATTGTAAGTAAACGCCGTATTTACATATCTGCCACTGTGCAGGAGAATCCGTATAGGTGTTCGAGTGTTCGAAACGTAACGCGCGAGAAATTGTAAGTAAACGTCGTATTTGCATGTCTGCCACTATGCAGGAGAATCCGTATAGGTGTTCGAGTGTTCGAAACGTAACGCGCGAGAAATTGTAAGTAAACTTCGTATTTACTTGTCTGCCACTGTGCAGGGGAATCCGTATGGGTGTTCGAGTGTTCGAATCGTAAGGCGTGAGAAATTGTAAGTAAACGCCGTATTCACATATCTGCCACTGTACAGGAGAATCCGTATAGGTGTTCGAGTGTTCGAACCGTAACGCGGGAGAAATTGTAAGTAAACGCCGTATTTACATATCTGCCACTGTGCAGGAGAATCCGTATAGGTGTTCGAGTGTTCGAAACGTAACGCGCGAGAAATTGTAAGTAAACGTCGTATTTACATGTCTGCCACTGTGCAGGAGAATCCGTATAGGTGTTCGAGTGTTCGAAACGTAACGCGTGAGAAATTGTAAGTAAACGTCGTATTTACATGTCTGCCACTGTGCAGGAGAATCCGTATAGGTGTTCGAGTGTTCGAAACGTAACGCGCGAGAAATTGTAAGTAAACGCCGTATTTACAGATCTGCCACTGTGCAGGAGAATCCGTATAGGTGTTCGAATGTTCGAACCGTAACGCAGGAGAAATTGTAAGTGAACGCCGTATTTACATATCTGCCACTGTGCAGGAGAATCCGTATAGGTGTTCGAATGTTCGAACCGTAACGCGGGAGAAATTGTAAGTAAACGCCGTATTTACATATCTGCCACTGTGCAGGAGAATCCGTATAGGTGTTCGAGTGTTCGAAACGTAACGCGCGAGAAATTGTAAGTAAACGCCGTATTTACATATCTGCCACTGTGCAGGAGAATCCGTATAGGTGTTCGAGTGTTCGAACCGTAACGCGGGAGAAATTTTAAGTAAACGCCGTATTCACATATCTGCCACTGTGCAGGAGAATCCGTATAGGTGTTCGAATGTTCGAACCGTAACGCGGGAGAAATTGTAAGTAAACGCCGTATTTACATATCTGCCACTGTGCAGGAGAATCCGTATAGGTGTTCGAGTGTTCGAAACGTAACGCGCGAGAAATTGTAAGTAAACGTCGTATTTACATGTCTGCCACTGTGCAGGAGAATCCGTATAGGTGTTCGAGTGTTCGAAACGTAACGCGCGAGAAATTGTAAGTAAACGCCGTATTTACATATCTGCCACTGTGCAGGAGAATCCGTATAGGTGTTCGAGTGTTCGAAACGTAACGCGTGAGAAATTGTAAGTAAACGCCGTATTTACATATCTGCCACTGTGCAGGAGAATCCGTATAGGTGTTCGAGTGTTCGAAACGTAACGCGCGAGAAATTGTAAGTAAAGGTCGTATTTACATGTCTGCCACTGTGCAGGAGAATCCGTATAGGTGTTCGAGTGTTCGAAACGTAACGCGCGAGTAATTGTAAGTAAACGTCGTATTTACATGTCTGCCACTGTGCAGGAGAATCCGTATAGGTGTTCGAGTGTTCGAAACGTAACGCGCGAGTAATTGTAAGTAAACGTCGTATTTACATGTCTGCCACTGTGCAGGAGAATCCGTATAGGTGTTCGAGTGTTCGAAACGTAACGCGCGAGAAATTGTAAGTAAACGCCGTATTTACATATCTGCCACTGTGCAGGAGAATCCGTATAGGTGTTCGAATGTTCGAACCGTAACGCAGGAGAAATTGTAAGTGAACGCCGTATTTACATATCTGCCACTGTGCAGGAGAATCTGTATAGGTGTTCGAGTGTTCGAATCGTAAGGCGTGAGAAATTGTAAGTAAACGCCGTATTCACATGTCTGCCACTGTGCAGGAGAATCCGTATAGGTGTTCGAATGTTCGAACCGTAACGCGGGAGAAATTGTAAGTAAACGTCGTATTTACAAGTCTGCCACTGTGCAGGAGAATCCGTATAGGTGTTCGAGTGTTCGAAACGTAACGCGCGAGAAATTGTAAGTAAACGCCGTATTTACATGTCTGCCACTGTGCAGGAGAATCCGTATAGGTGTTCGAGTGTTCGAATCGTAAGGCGTGAGAAATTGTAAGTAAAGGTCGTATTCACATATCTGCCACTGTGCAGGAGAATCCGTATAGGTGTTCGAGTGTTCGAAACGTAACGCGCGAGTAATTGTAAGTAAACGTCGTATTTACATGTCTGCCACTGTGCAGGAGAATCCGTATAGGTGTTCGAGTGTTCGAAACGTAACGCGCGAGAAATTGTAAGTAAACGCCGTATTTACATATCTGCCACTGTGCAGGAGAATCCGTATAGGTGTTCGAGTGTTCGGAACGTAACGCGCGAGAAATTGTAAGTAAACGTCGTATTTGCATGTCTGCCACTATGCAGGAGAATCCGTATAGGTGTTCGAGTGTTCGAAACGTAACGCGCGAGAAATTGTAAGTAAACGTCGTATTTACATGTCTGCCACTGTGCAGGAGAATCCGTATGGGTGTTCGAGTGTTCGAATCGTAAGGCGTGAGAAATTGTAAGTAAACGCCGTATTCACATATCTGCCACTGTGTAGGAGAATCCGTATAGGTGTTCGAGTGTTCGAACCGTAACGCGGGAGAAATTGTAAGTAAACGCCGTATTTACATATCTGCCACTGTGCAGGAGAATCCGTATAGGTGTTCGAGTGTTCGAAACGTAACGCGCGAGAAATTGTAAGTAAACGCCGTATTTACATATCTGCCACTGTGCAGGAGAATCCGTATAGGTGTTCGATTGTTCGAACCGTAACGCAGGAGAAATTGTAAGTGAACGCCGTATTTACATATCTGCCTCTGTGCAGGAGAATCCGTATAGGTGTTCGAGTGTTCGAATCGTAAGGCGTGAGAAATTGTAAGTAAACGCCGTATTCACATATCTGCCACTGTGCAGGAGAATCCGTATAGGTGTTCGAATGTTCGAACCGTAACGCGGGAGAAATTGTAAGTAAACGCCGTATTTACATATCTGCCACTGTGCAGGAGAATCCGTATAGGTGTTCGAGTGTTCGAAACGTAAAGCGCGAGAAATTGTAAGTAAACGCCGTATTTACATATCTGCCACTGTGCAGGAGAATCCGTATAGGTGTTCGAGTGTTCGAAACGTAACGCGCGAGAAATTGTAAGTAAACGCCGTATTTACATATCTGCCACTGTGCAGGAGAATCCGTATAGGTGTTCGAGTGTTCGAAACGTAACGCGCGAGAAATTGTAAGTAAACGCCGTATTTACATATCTGCCACTGTGCAGGAGAATCCGTATAGGTGTTCGAGTGTTCGAACCGTAACGTGGGAGAAATTGTAAGTAAACGCCGTATTTACATATCTGCCACTGTGCAGGAGAATCCGTATAGGTGTTCGAGTGTTCGGAACGTAACGCGCGAGAAATTGTAAGTAAACGTCGTATTTACATGTCTGCCACTGTGCAGGAGAATCCGTATAGGTGTTCGAGTGTTCGAAACGTAACGCGCGAGAAATTGTAAGTAAACGCCGTATTTACATATCTGCCACTGTGCAGGAGAATCCGTATAGGTGTTCGAATGTTCGAACCGTAACGCGGGAGAAATTGTAAGTAAACGCCGTATTTACATATCTCCCACTGTGCAGGAGAATCCGTATAGGTGTTCGAGTGTTCGAAACGTAACGCGCGAGAAATTGTAAGTAAACGTCGTATTTACATGTCTGCCACTGTGCAGGAGAATCCGTATAGGTGTTCGAGTGCTCGAAACGTAACGCGCGAGAAATTGTAAGTAAACGCCGTATTTACATATCTGCCACTGTGCAGGAGAATCCGTATAGGTGTTCGAGTGTTCGAAACGTAACGCGCGAGAAATTGTAAGTAAACGCCGTATTCACATATCTGCCACTGTGCAGGAGAATCCGTATAGGTGTTCGAATGTTCGAACCGTAACGCGGGAGAAATTGTAAGTAAACGCCGTATTTACATATCTGCCACTGTGCAGGAGAATCCGTATAGGTGTTCGAGTGTTCGAAACGTAACGCGCGAGAAATTGTAAGTAAACGTCGTATTTACATGTCTGCCACTGTGCAGGAGAATCCGTATAGGTGTTCGAGTGTTCGAAACGTAACGCGCGAGAAATTGTAAGTAAACGCCGTATTTACATATCTGCCACTGTGCAGGAGAATCCGTATAGGTGTTCGAGTGTTCGAAACGTAACGCGTGAGAAATTGTAAGTAAACGCCGTATTTACATATCTGCCACTGTGCAGGAGAATCCGTATAGGTGTTCGAGTGTTCGAAACGTAACGCGCGAGAAATTGTAAGTAAAGGTCGTATTTACATGTCTGCCACTGTGCAGGAGAATCCGTATAGGTGTTCGAGTGTTCGAAACGTAACGCGCGAGTAATTGTAAGTAAACGTCGTATTTACATGTCTGCCACTGTGCAGGACAATCCGTATAAGTGTTCGAGTGTTCGAAACGTAACGCGCGAGAAATTGTAAGTAAACGCCGTATTTACATATCTGCCACTGTGCAGGAGAATCCGTATAGGTGTTCGAGTGTTCGAAACGTAACGCGCGAGAAATTGTAAGTAAACGCCGTATTTACATATCTGCCACTGTGCAGGAGAATCCGTATAGGTGTTCGAGTGTTCGAACCGTAACGCGGGAGAAATTGTAAGTAAACGCCGTATTTACATATCTGCCACTGTGCAGGAGAATCCGTATAGGTGTTCGAGTGTTCGAATCGTAAAGCCTGAGAAATTGTAAGTAAACGCCGTATTCACATATCTGCCACTGTGCAGGAGAATCCGTATAGGTGTTCGAATGTTCGAACCGTAATGCGGGAGAAATTGTAAGTAAACGCCGTATTTACATATCTGCCACTGTGCAGGAGAATCCGTATAGGTGTTCGAGTGTTCAAAACGTAACGCGCGAGAAATTGTAAGTAAACGTCGTATTTACATGTCTGCCACTGTGCAGGAGAATCCGTATAGGTGTTCGAGTGTTCGAATCGTAAGGCGTGAGAAATTGTAAGTAAACGCCGTATTCACATATCTGCCACTGTGCAGGAGAATCCGTATAGGTGTTCGAGTGTTCGAGCCGTAACGCGGGAGAAATTGTAAGTAAACGCCGTATTTACATATCTGCCACTGTGCAGGAGAATCCGTATAGGTGTTCGATTGTTCGAAACGTAACGCGCGAGAAATTGTAAGTAAATGCCGTATTTACATATCTGCCACTGTGCAGGAGAATCCGTATAGGTGTTCGAATGTTCGAACCGTAACGCAGGAGAAATTGTAAGTGAACGCCGTATTTACATATCTGCCACTGTGCAGGAGAATCCGTATAGGTGTTCGAGTGTTCGAATCGTAAGGCGTGAAAAATTGTAAGTAAACGCCGTATTCACATATCTGCCACTGTGCAGGAGAATCCGTATAGGTGTTCGAATGTTCGAACCGTAACGCGGGAGAAATTGTAAGTAAACGCCGTATTTACATATCTGCCACTGTGCAGGAGAATCCGTATAGGTGTTCGAGTGTTCGAAACGTAACGCGCGAGAAATTGTAAGTAAACGTCGTATTTACATGTCTGCCACTGTGCAGGAGAATCCGTATAGGTGTTCGAGTGTTCGAAACGTAACGCGCGAGAAATTGTAAGTAAACGCCGTATTTACATATCTGCCACTGTGCAGGAGAATCCGTATAGGTGTTCGAGTGTTCGAAACGTAACGCGGGAGAAATTGTAAGTAAACGCCGTATTTACATATCTGCCACTGTGCAGGAGAATCCGTATAGGTGTTCGAGTGTTCGAAACGTAACGCGCGAGAAATTGTAAGTAAAGGTCGTATTTACATGTCTGCCACTGTGCAGGAGAATCCGTATAGGTGTTCGAGTGTTCGAAACGTAACGCGCGAGTAATTGTAAGTAAACGTCGTATTTACATGTCTGCCACTGTGCAGGAGAATCCGTATAGGTGTTCGAGTGTTCGAAACGTAACGCGCGAGAAATTGTAAGTAAACGCCGTATTTACATATCTGCCACTGTGCAGGAGAATCCGTATAGGTGTTCGAGTGTTCGAAACGTAACGCGCGAGAAATTGTAAGTAAACGCCGTATTTACATATCTACCACTGTGCAGGAGAATCAGTATAGGTGTTCGAGTGTTCGAACCGTAACGCGGGATAAATTGTAAGTAAACGCCGTATTTACATATCTGCCACTGTGCAGGAGAATCCGTATAGGTGTTCGAGTGTTCGAATCGTAAAGCCTGAGAAATTGTAAGTAAACGCCGTATTCACATATCTGCCACTGTACAGGAGAATCCGTATAGGTGTTCGAATGTTCGAACCGTAATGCGGGAGAAATTGTAAGTAAACGCCGTATTTACATATCTGCCACTGTGCAGGAGAATCCGTATAGGTGTTCGAGTGTTCAAAACGTAACGCGCGAGAAATTGTAAGTAAACGTCGTATTTACATGTCTGCCACTGTGCAGGAGAATCCGTATAGGTGTTCGAGTGTTCGAATCGTAAGGCGTGAGAAATTGTAAGTAAACGCCGTATTCACATATCTGCCACTGTGCAGGAGAATCCGTATAGGTGTTCGAATGTTCGAACCGTAACGCGGGAGAAATTGTGAGTAAACGCCGTATTTACATATCTGCCACTGTGCAGGAGAATCCGTATAGGTGTTCGAGTGTTCGAAACGTAACGCGCGAGAAATTGTAAGTAAACGCCGTATTTACATATCTGCCACTGTGCAGGAGAATCCGTATAGCTGTTCGAGTGTTCGAAACGTAACGCGCGAGAAATTGTAAGTAAACGCCGTATTTACATATCTGCCACTGTGCAGGAGAATCCGTATAGGTGTTCGAGTGTTCGAAACGTAACGCGCGAGAAATTGTAAGTAAACGCCGTATTTACATATCTGCCACTGTGCAGGAGAATCCGTATAGGTGTTCGAGTGTTCGAACCGTAACGCGGGAGAAATTGTAAGTAAACGCCGTATTTACATATCTGCCACTGTGCAGGAGAATCCGTATAGGTGTTCGAGTGTTCGAAACGTAACGCGCGAGAAATTGTAAGTAAACGTCGTATTTACATGTCTGCCACTGTGCAGGAGAATCCGTATAGGTGTTCGAGTGTTCGAAACGTAACGCGCGAGAAATTGTAAGTAAACGCCGTATTTACATATCTGCCACTGTGCAGGAGAATTCGTATAGGTGTTCGAATGTTCGAACCGTAACGCGGGAGAAATTGTAAGTAAACGCCGTATTTACATATCTGCCACTGTGCAGGAGAATCCGTATAGGTGTTCGAGTGTTCGAAACGTAACGCGCGAGAAATTGTAAGTAAACGTCGTATTTACATGTCTGCCACTGTGCAGGAGAATCCGTATAGGTGTTCGATTGTTCGAAACGTAACGCGCGAGAAATTGTAAGTAAAAGCCGTATTTACATATCTGCCACTGTGCAGGAGAATCCGTATAGGTGTTCGAATGTTCGAACCGTAACGCAGGAGAAATTGTAAGTGAACGCCGTATTTACATATCTGCCACTGTGCAGGAGAATCCGTATAGGTGTTCGAGTGTTCGAATCGTAAGGCGTGAAAAATTGTAAGTAAACGCCGTATTCACATATCTGCCACTGTGCAGGAGAATCCGTATAGGTGTTCGAATGTTCGAACCGTAACGCGGGAGAAATTGTAAGTAAACGCCGTATTTACATATCTGCCACTGTGCAGGAGAATCCGTATAGGTGTTCGAGTGTTCGAAACGTAACGCGCGAGAAATTGTAAGTAAACGTCGTATTTACATGTCTGCCACTGTGCAGGAGAATCCGTATAGGTGTTCGAGTGTTCGAAACGTAACGCGCGAGAAATTGTAAGTAAACGCCGTATTTACATATCTGCCACTATGCAGGAGAATCCGTATAGGTGTTCGAGTGTTCGAAACGTAACGCGTGAGAAATTGTAAGTAAACGCCGTATTTACATATTTGCCACTGTGCAGGAGAATCCGTATAGGTGTTCGAGTGTTCGAAACGTAACGCGCGAGAAATTGTAAGTAAAGGTCGTATTTACATGTCTGCCACTATGCAGGAGAATCCGTATAGGTGTTCGAGTGTTCGAAACGTAACGCGCGAGTAATTGTAAGTAAACGTCGTATTTACATGTCTGCCACTGTGCAGGAGAATCCGTATAGGTGTTCGAGTGTTCGAAACGTAACGCCCGAGAAATTGTAAGTAAACGCCGTATTTACATATCTGCCACTGTGCAGGAGAATCCGTATAGGTGTTCGAGTTTTCGAAACGTAACGCGCGAGAAATTGTAAGTAAACGCCGTATTTACATATCTGCCACTGTGCAGGAGAATCCGTATAGGTGTTCGAGTGTTCGAACCGTAACGCGGGAGAAATTGTAAGTAAACGCCGTATTTACATATCTGCCACTGTGCAGGAGAATCCGTATAAGTGTTCGAGTGTTCGAATCGTAAAGCCTGAGAAATTGTAAGTAAACGCCGTATTCACATATCTGCCACTGTGCAGGCGAATCCGTATAGGTGTTCGAATGTTCGAACCGTAATGCGGGAGAAATTGTAAGTAAACGCCGTATTTACATATCTGCCACTGTGCAGGAGAATCCGTATAGGTGTTCGAGTGTTCAAAACGTAACGCGCGAGAAATTGTAAGTAAACGTCGTATTTACATGTCTGCCACTGTGCAGGAGAATCCGTATAGGTGTTCGAGTGTTCGAATCGTAAGGCGTGAGAAATTGTAAGTAAACGCCGTATTCACATATCTGCCACTGTGCAGGAGAATCCGTATAGGTGTTCGAGTGTTCGAACCGTAACGCGGGAGAAATTGTAAGTAAACGCCGTATTTACATATCTGCCACTGTGCAGGAGAATCCGTATAGGTGTTCGATTGTTCGAAACGTAACGCGCGAGAAATTGTAAGTAAATGCCGTATTTACATATCTGCCACTGTGCAGGAGAATCCGTATAGGTGTTCGAATGTTCGAACCGTAACGCAGGAGAAATTGAAAGTGAACGCCGTATTTACATATCTGCCACTGTGCAGGAGAATCCGTATAGGTGTTCGAGTGTTCGAATCGTAAGGCGTGAAAAATTGTAAGTAAACGCCGTATTCACATATCTGCCACTGTGCAGGAGAATCCGTATAGGTGTTCGAATGTTCGAACCGTAACGCGGGAGAAATTGTAAGTAAACGCCGTATTTACATATCTTCCACTGTGCAGGAGAATCTGTATAGGTGTTCGAGTGTTCGAAACGTAACGCGCGAGAAATTGTAAGTAAACGTCGTATTTACATGTCTGCCACTGTGCAGGAGAATCCGTATAGGTGTTCGAGTGTTCGAAACGTAACGCGCGAGAAATTGTAAGTAAACGCCGTATTTACATATCTGCCACTGTGCAGGAGAATCCGTATAGGTGTTCGAGTGTTCGAAACGTAACGCGTGAGAAATTGTAAGTAAACGCCGTATTTACATATCTGCCACTGTGCAGGAGAATCCGTATAGGTGTTCGAGTGTTCGAAACGTAACGCGCGAGAAATTGTAAGTAAAGGTCGTATTTACATGTCTGCCACTGTGCAGGAGAATCCGTATATGTGTTCGAGTGTTCGAAACGTAACGCGCGAGTAATTGAAAGTAAACGTCGTATTTACATGTCTGCCACTGTGCAGGAGAATCCGTATAGGTGTTCGAGTGTTCGAAACGTAACGCGCGAGAAATTGTAAGTAAACGCCGTATTTACATATCTGCCACTGTGCAGGAGAATCCGTATAGGTGTTCGAGTGTTCGAAACGTAACGCGCGAGAAATTGTAAGTAAACGCCGTATTTACATATCTGCCACTGTGCAGGAGAATCCGTATAGGTGTTCGAGTGTTCGAACCGTAACGCGGGAGAAATTGTAAGTAAACGCCGTATTTACATATCTGCCACTGTGCAGGAGAATCCGTATAGGTGTTCGAGTGTTCGAATCGTAAAGCCTGAGAAATTGTAAGTAAACGCCGTATTCACATATCTGCCACTGTGCAGGAGAATCCGTATAGGTGTTCGAATGTTCGAACAGTAATGCGGGAGAAATTGTAAGTAAACGCCGTATTTACATATCTGCCACTGTGCAGGAGAATCCGTATAGGTGTTCGAGTGTTCAAAACGTAACGCGCGAGAAATTGTAAGTAAACGTCGTATTTACATGTCTGCCACTGTGCAGGAGAATCCGTATAGGTGTTCGAGTGTTCGAATCGTAAGGCGTGAGAAATTGTAAGTAAACGCCGTATTCACATATCTGCCACTGTGCAGGTGAATCCGTATAGGTGTTCGAGTGTTCGAACCGTAACGCGGGAGAAATTGTAAGTAAACGCCGTATTTACATATCTGCCACTGTGCAGGAGAATCCGTATAGGTGTTCGATTGTTCGAAACGTAACGCGCGAGAAATTGTAAGTAAATGCCGTATTTACATATCTGCCACTGTGCAGGAGAATCCGTATAGGTGTTCGAATGTTCGAACCGTAACGCAGGAGAAATTGTAAGTGAACGCCGTATTTACATATCTGCCACTGTGCAGGAGAATCCGTATAGGTGTTCGAGTGTTCGAATCGTAAGGCGTGAAAAATTGTAAGTAAACGCCGTATTCACATATCTGCCACTGTGCAGGAGAATCCGTATAGGTGTTCGAATGTTCGAACCGTAACGCGGGAGAAATTGTAAGTAAACGCCGTATTTACATATCTGCCACTGTGCAGGAGAATCCGTATAGGTGTTCGAGTGTTCGAAACGTAACGCGCGAGAAATTGTAAGTAAACGTCGTATTTACATGTCTGCCACTGTGCAGGAGAATCCGTATAGGTGTTCGAGTGTTCGAAACGTAACGCGCGAGAAATTGTAAGTAAACGCCGTATTTACATATCTGCCACTCTGCAGGAGAATCCGTATAGGTGTTCGAGTGTTCGAAACGTAACGCGTGAGAAATTGTAAGTAAACGCCGTATTTACATATCTGCCACTGTGCAGGAGAATCCGTATAGGTGTTCGAGTGTTCGAAACGTAACGCGCGAGAAATTGTAAGTAAAGGTCGTATTTACATGTCTGCCACTGTGCAGGAGAATCCGTATAGGTGTTCGAGTGTTCGAAACGTAACGCGCGAGTAATTGTAAGTAAACGTCGTATTTACATGTCTGCCACTGTGCAGGAGAATCCGTATAGGTGTTCGAGTGTTCGAAACGTAACGCGCGAGAAATTGTAAGTAAACGCCGTATTTACATATCTGCCACTGTGCAGGAGAATCCGTATAGGTGTTCGAGTGTTCGAAACGTAACGCGCGAGAAATTGTAAGTAAACGTCGTATTTGCATGTCTGCCACTATGCAGGAGAATCCGTATAGGTGTTCGAGTGTTCGAAACGTAACGCGCGAGAAATTGTAAGTAAACGTCGTATTTACATGTCTGCCACTGTGCAGGAGAATCCGTATGGGTGTTCGAGTGTTCGAATCGTAAGGCGTGAGAAATTGTAAGTAAACGCCGTATTCACATATCTGCCACTGTGCAGGAGAATCCGTATAGGTGTTCGAGTGTTCGAACCGTAACGCGGGAGAAATTGTAAGTAAACGCCGTATTTACATATCTGCCACTGTGCAGGAGAATCCGTATAGGTGTTCGAGTGTTCGAAACGTAACGCGCGAGAAATTGTAAGTAAACGCCGTATTTACATATCTGCCACTATGCAGGAGAATCCGTATAGGTGTTCGAATGTTCGAACCGTAACGCAGGAGAAATTGTAAGTGAACGCCGTATTTACATATCTGCCACTGTGCAGGAGAATCCGTATAGGTGTTCGAGTGTTTGAAACGTAACGCGCGAGAAATTGTAAGTAAACGTCGTATTTACATGTCTGCCACTGTGCAGGAGAATCCGTATAGGTGTTCGAGTGTTCGAAACGTAACGCGCGAGAAATTGTAAGTAAAGGTCGTATTTACATGTCTGCCACTGTGCAGGAGAATCCGTATAGGTGTTCGAGTGTTCGAAACGTAACGCGCGAGTAATTGTAAGTAAACGTCGTATTTACATGTCTGCCACTGTGCAGGAGAATCCGTATAGGTGTTCGAGTGTTCGAAACGTAACGCGCGAGTAATTGTAAGTAAACGTCGTATTTACATGTCTGCCACTGTGCAGGAGAATCCGTATAGGTGTTCGAGTGTTCGAAACGTAACGCGCGAGAAATTGTAAGTAAACGCCGTATTTACATATCTGCCACTGTGCAGGAGAATCCGTATAGGTGTTCGAGTGTTCGAAACGTAACGCGCGAGAAATTGTAAGTAAACGCCGTATTTACATATCTGCCACTGTGCAGGAGAATCCGTATAGGTGTTCGAGTGTTCGAACCGTAACGCGGGAGAAATTGTAAGTAAACGCCGTATTCACATATCTGCCACTGTGCAGGAGAATCCGTATAGGTGTTCGAATGTTCGAACCGTAACGCGGGAGAAATTGTAAGTAAACGCCGTATTTACATATCTGCCACTATGCAGGAGAATCCGTATAGGTGTTCGAGTGTTCGAAACGTAACGCGCGAGAAATTGTAAGTAAACGTCGTATTTACATGTCTGCCACTGTGCAGGAGAATCCGTATAGGTGTTCGAGTGTTCGAAACGTAACGCGCGAGAAATTGTAAGTAAACGCCGTATTTACATATCTGCCACTGTGCAGGAGAATCCGTATAGGTGTTCGAGTGTTCGAAACGTAACGCGCGAGAAATTGTAAGTAAACGTCGTATTTGCATGTCTGCCACTATGCAGGAGAATCCGTATAGGTGTTCGAGTGTTCGAAACGTAACGCGCGAGAAATTGTAAGTAAACTTCGTATTTACATGTCTGCCACTGTGCAGGAGAATCCGTATGGGTGTTCGAGTGTTCGAATCGTAAGGCGTGAGAAATTGTAAGTAAACGCCGTATTCACATATCTGCCACTGTACAGGAGAATCCGTATAGGTGTTCGAGTGTTCGAACCGTAACGCGGGAGAAATTGTAAGTAAACGCCGTATTTACATATCTGCCACTGTGCAGGAGAATCCGTATAGGTGTTCGAGTGTTCGAAACGTAACGCGCGAGAAATTGTAAGTAAACGTCGTATTTACATGTCTGCCACTGTGCAGGAGAATCCGTATAGGTGTTCGAGTGTTCGAAACGTAACGCGTGAGAAATTGTAAGTAAACGTCGTATTTACATGTCTGCCACTGTGCAGGAGAATCCGTATAGGTGTTCGAGTGTTCGAAACGTAACGCGCGAGAAATTGTAAGTAAACGCCGTATTTACAGATCTGCCACTGTGCAGGAGAATCCGTATAGGTGTTCGAATGTTCGAACCGTAACGCAGGAGAAATTGTAAGTGAACGCCGTATTTACATATCTGCCACTGTGCAGGAGAATCCGTATAGGTGTTCGAATGTTCGAACCGTAACGCGGGAGAAATTGTAAGTAAACGCCGTATTTACATATCTGCCACTGTGCAGGAGAATCCGTATAGGTGTTCGAGTGTTCGAAACGTAACGCGCGAGAAATTGTAAGTAAACGCCGTATTTACATATCTGCCACTGTGCAGGAGAATCCGTATAGGTGTTCGAGTGTTCGAAACGTAACGCGCGAGAAATTGTAAGTAAACGCCGTATTTACAAATCTGCCACTGTGCAGGAGAATCCGTATAGGTGTTCGAGTGTTCGAACCGTAACGCGGGAGAAATTGTAAGTAAACGCCGTATTCACATATCTGCCACTGTGCAGGAGAATCCGTATAGGTGTTCGAATGTTCGAACCGTAACGCGGGAGAAATTGTAAGTAAACGCCGTATTTACATATCTGCCACTGTGCAGGAGAATCCGTATAGGTGTTCGAGTGTTCGAAACGTAACGCGCGAGAAATTGTAAGTAAACGTCGTATTTACATGTCTGCCACTGTGCAGGAGAATCCGTATAGGTGTTCGAGTGTTCGAAACGTAACGCGCAAGAAATTGTAAGTAAACGCCGTATTTACATATCTGCCACTGTGCAGGAGAATCCGTATAGGTGTTCGAGTGTTCGAAACGTAACGCGGGAGAAATTGTAAGTAAACGCCGTATTTACATATCTGCCACTGTGCAGGAGAATCCGTATAGGTGTTCGAGTGTTCGAAACGTAACGCGCGAGAAATTGTAAGTAAAGGTCGTATTTACATGTCTGCCACTGTGCAGGAGAATCCGTATAGGTGTTCGAGTGTTCGAAACGTAACGCGCGAGTAATTGTAAGTAAACGTCGTATTTACATGTCTGCCACTGTGCAGGAGAATCCGTATAGGTGTTCGAGTGTTCGAAACGTAACGCGCGAGAAATTGTAAGTAAACGCCGTATTTACATATCTGCCACTGTGCAGGAGAATCCGTATAGGTGTTCGAGTGTTCGAAACGTAACGCGCGAGAAATTGTAAGTAAACGTCGTATTTGCATGTCTGCCACTATGCAGGAGAATCCGTATAGGTGTTCGAGTGTTCGAAACGTAACGCGCGAGAAATTGTAAGTAAACTTCGTATTTACATGTCTGCCACTGTGCAGGAGAATCCGTATGGGTGTTCGAGTGTTCGAATCGTAAGGCGTGAGAAATTATAAGTAAACGCCGTATTCACATATCTGCCACTGTACAGGAGAATCCGTATAGGTGTTCGAGTGTTCGAACCGTAACGCGGGAGAAATTGTAAGTAAACGCCGTATTTACATATCTGCCACTGTGCAGGAGAATCCGTATAGGTGTTCGAGTGTTCGAAACGTAACGCGCGAGAAATTGTAAGTAAACGTCGTATTTACATGTCTGCCACTGTGCAGGAGAATCCGTATAGGTGTTCGAGTGTTCGAAACGTAACGCGTGAGAAATTGTAAGTAAACGTCGTATTTACATGTCTGCCACTGTGCAGGAGAATCCGTATAGGTGTTCGAGTGTTCGAAACGTAACGCGCGAGAAATTGTAAGTAAACGCCGTATTTACAGATCTGCCACTGTGCAGGAGAATCCGTATAGGTGTTCGAATGTTCGAACCGTAACGCAGGAGAAATTGTAAGTGAACGCCGTATTTACATATCTGCCACTGTGCAGGAGAATCCGTATAGGTGTTCGAATGTTCGAACCGTAACGCGGGAGAAATTGTAAGTAAACGCCGTATTTACATATCTGCCACTGTGCAGGAGAATCCGTATAGGTGTTCGAGTGTTCGAAACGTAACGCGCGAGAAATTGTAAGTAAACGCCGTATTTACATATCTGCCACTGTGCAGGAGAATCCGTATAGGTGTTCGAGTTTTCGAACCGTAACGCGGGAGAAATTGTAAGTAAACGCCGTATTTACATATCTGCCACTGTGCAGGAGAATCCGTATAGGTGTTCGAGTGTTCGAAACGTAACGCGCGAGAAATTGTAAGTAAACGTCGTATTTACATGTCTGCCACTGTGCAGGAGAATCCGTATAGGTGTTCGAGTGTTCGAAACGTAACGCGCGAGAAATTGTAAGTAAACGCCGTATTTACATATCTGCCACTGTGCAGGAGAATTCGTATAGGTGTTCGACTGTTCGAACCGTAACGCGGGAGAAATTGTAAGTAAACGCCGTATTTACATATCTGCCACTGTGCAGGAGAATCCGTATAGGTGTTCGAGTGTTCGAAACGTAACGCGCGAGAAATTGTAAGTAAACGTCGTATTTACATGTCTGCCACTGTGCAGGAGAATCCGTATAGGTGTTCGAGTGTTCGAATCGTAAGGCGTGAGAAATTGTAAGTAAACGCCGTATTTCATATCTGCCACTGTGCAGGAGAATCCGTATAGGTGTTCGAATGTTCGAACCGTAACGCGGGAGAAATTGTAAGTAAACGCCGTATTTACATATCTGCCACTGTGCAGGAGAATCCGTATAGGTGTTCGAGTGTTCGAAACGTAACGCCCGAGAAATTGTAAGTAAATGCCGTATTTACATATCTGCCACTGTGCAGGAGAATCCGTATAGGTGTTCGAGTGTTCGAAACGTAACGCGCGAGAAATTGTAAGTAAACGCCGTATTTACATATCTGCCACTGTGCAGGAGAATCCGTATAGGTGTTCGAGTGTTCGAAACGTAACGCGCGAGAAATTGTAAGTAAACGCCGTATTTACATATCTGCCACTGTGCAGGAGAACCCTTATAGGTGTTCGAGTGTTCGAACCGTAACACGGGAGAAATTGTAAGTAAACGCCGTATTTACATATCTGCCACTGTGCAGGAGAATCCGTATAGGTGTTCGAGTGTTCGAATCGTAACGCGTGAGAAATTGTAAGTAAACGCCGTATTTACATATCTGCCACTGTGCAGGAGAATCCGTATAGGTGTTCGAGTGTTCGAAACGTAACGCGCGAGAAATTGTAAGTAAACGCCGTATTTACATATCTGCCACTGTGCAGGAGAATCCGTATAGGTGTTCGAGTGTTCGAAACGTAACGCGCGAGAAATTGTAAGTAAACGCCGTATTTACATATCTGCCACAGTGCAGGAGAATCCGTATAGGTGTTCGAGTGTTCGAACCGTAACGCGGGAGAAATTGTAAGTAAACGCCGTATTCACATATCTGCCACTGTGCAGGAGAATCCGTATAGGTGTTCGAATGTTCGAACCGTAACGCGGGAGAAATTGTAAGTAAACGCCGTATTTACATATCTGCCACTGTGCAGGAGAATCCGTATAGGTGTTCGAGTGTTCGAAACGTAACGCGCGAGAAATTGTAAGTAAACGTCGTATTTACATGTCTGCCACTGTGCAGGAGAATCCGTATAGGTGTTCGAGTGTTCGAAACGTAACGCGCGAGAAATTGTAAGTAAACGCCGTATTTACATATCTGCCACTGTGCAGGAGAATCCGTATAGGTGTTCGAGTGTTCGAAACGTAACGCGTGAGAAATTGTAAGTAAACGCCGTATTTACATATCTGCCACTGTGCAGGGGAATCCGTATAGGTGTTCGAGTGTTCGAAACGTAACGCGCGAGAAATTGTAAGTAAAGGTCGTATTTACATGTCTGCCACTGTGCAGGAGAATCCGTATAGGTGTTCGAGTGTTCGAAACGTAACGCGCGAGTAATTGTAAGTAAACGTCGTATTTACATGTCTGCCACTGTGCAGGAGAATCCGTATAGGTGTTCGAGTGTTAGAAACGTAACGCGCGAGAAATTGTAAGTAAACGCCGTATTTACATATCTGCCACTGTGCAGGAGAATCCGTATAGGTGTTCGAGTGTTCGAAACGTAACGCGCGAGAAATTGTAAGTAAACGTCGTATTTGCATGTCTGCCACTATGCAGGAGAATCCGTATAGGTGTTCGAGTGTTCGAAACGTAACGCGCGAGAAATTGTAAGTAAACTTCGTATTTACATGTCTGCCACTGTGCAGGAGAATCCGTATGGGTGTTCGAGTGTTCGAATCGTAAGGCGTGAGAAATTGTAAGTAAACGCCGTATTCACATATCTGCCACTGTACAGGAGAATCCGTATAGGTGTTCGAGTGTTCGAACCGTAACGCGGGAGAAATTGTAAGTAAACGCCGTATTTACATATCTGCCACTGTGCAGGAGAATCCGTATAGGTGTTCGAGTGTTCGAAACGTAACGCGCGAGAAATTGTAAGTAAACGTCGTATTTACATGTCTGCCACTGTGCAGGAGAATCCGTATAGGTGTTCGAGTGTTCGAAACGTAACGCATGAGAAATTCTAAGTAAACGTCGTATTTACATGTCTGCCACTGTGCAGGAGAATCCGTATAGGTGTTCGAGTGTTCGAAACGTAACGCGCGAGAAATTGTAAGTAAACGCCGTATTTACAGATCTGCCACTGTGCAGGAGAATCCGTATAGGTGTTCGAATGTTCGAACCGTAACGCAGGAGAAATTGTAAGTGAACGCCGTATTTACATATCTGCCACTGTACAGGAGAATCCGTATAGGTGTTCGAATGTTCGAACCGTAACGCGGGAGAAATTGTAAGTAAACGCCGTATTTACATATCTGCCACTGTGCAGGAGAATCCGTATAGGTGTTCGAGTGTTCGAAACGTAACGCGCGAGAAATTGTAAGTAAACGCCGTATTTACATATCTGCCACTGTGCAGGAGAATCCGTATAGGTGTTCGAGTGTTCGAACCGTAACGCGGGAGAAATTGTAAGTAAACGCCGTATTTACATATCTGCCACTGTGCAGGAGAATCCGTATAGGTGTTCGAGTGTTCGAAACGTAACGCGCGAGAAATTGTAAGTAAACGTCGTATTTACATGTCTGCCACTGTGCAGGAGAATCCGTATAGGTGTTCGAGTGTTCGAAACGTAACGCGCGAGAAATTGTAAGTAAACGCCGTATTTACATATCTGCCACTGTGCAGGAGAATTCGTATAGGTGTTCGAATGTTCGAACCGTAACGCGGGAGAAATTGTAAGTAAACGCCGTATTTACATATCTGCCACTGTGCAGGAGAATCCGTATAGGTGTTCGAGTGTTCGAAACGTAACGCGCGAGAAATTGTAAGTAAACGTCGTATTTACATGTCTGCCACTGTGCAGGAGAATCCGTATAGGTGTTCGAGTGTTCGAATCGTAAGGCGTGAGAAATTGTAAGTAAACGCCGTATTTCATATCTGCCACTGTGCAGGAGAATCCGTATAGGTGTTCGAATGTTCGAACCGTAACGCGGGAGAAATTGTAAGTAAACGCCGTATTTACATATCTGCCACTGTGCAGGAGAATCCGTATAGGTGTTCGAGTGTTCGAAACGTAACGCCCGAGAAATTGTAAGTAAACGCCGTATTTACATATCTGCCACTGTGCAGGAGTATCCGTATAGGTGTTCGAGTGTTCGAAACGTAACGCGCGAGAAATTGTAAGTAAACGCCGTATTTACATATCTGCCACTGTGCAGGAGAATCCGTATAGGTGTTCGAGTGTTCGAAACGTAACGCGCGAGAAATTGTAAGTAAACGCCGTATTTACATATCTGCCACTGTGCAGGAGAACCCTTATAGGTGTTCGAGTGTTCGAACCGTAACACGGGAGAAATTGTAAGTAAACGCCGTATTTACATATCTGCCACTGTGCAGGAGAATCCGTATAGGTGTTCGAGTGTTCGAATCGTAACGCGTGAGAAATTGTAAGTAAACGCCGTATTTACATATCTGCCACTGTGCAGGAGAATCCGTATAGGTGTTCGAGTGTTCGAAACGTAACGCGCGAGAAATTGTAAGTAAACGCCGTATTTACATATCTGCCACTGTGCAGGAGAATCCGTATAGGTGTTCGAGTGTTCGAAACGTAACGCGCGAGAAATTGTAAGTAAACGCCGTATTTACATATCTGCCACTGTGCAGGAGAATCCGTATAGGTGTTCGAGTGTTCGAACCGTAACGCGGGAGAAATTGTAAGTAAACGCCGTATTCACATATCTGCCACTGTGCAGGAGAATCCGTATAGGTGTTCGAATGTTCGAACCGTAACGCGGGAGAAATTGTAAGTAAACGCCGTATTTACATATCTGCCACTGTGCAGGAGAATCCGTATAGGTGTTCGAGTGTTCGAAACGTAACGCGCGAGAAATTGTAAGTAAACGTCGTATTTACATGTCTGCCACTGTGCAGGAGAATCCGTATAGGTGTTCGAGTGTTCGAAACGTAACGCGCGAGAAATTGTAAGTAAACGCCGTATTTACATATCTGCCACTGTGCAGGAGAATCCGTATAGGTGTTCGAGTGTTCGAAACGTAACGCGTGAGAAATTGTAAGTAAACACCGTATTTACATATCTGCCACTGTGCAGGGGAATCCGTATAGGTGTTCGAGTGTTCGAAACGTAACGCGCGAGAAATTGTAAGTAAAGGTCGTATTTACATGTCTGCCACTGTGCAGGAGAATCCGTATAGGTGTTCGAGTGTTCGAAACGTAACGCGCGAGTAATTGTAAGTAAACGTCGTATTTACATGTCTGCCACTGTGCAGGAGAATCCGTATAGGTGTTCGAGTGTTCGAAACGTAACGCGCGAGAAATTGTAAGTAAACGCCGTATTTACATATCTGCCACTGTGCAGGAGAATCCGTATAGGTGTTCGAGTGTTCGAAACGTAACGCGCGAGAAATTGTAAGTAAACGTCGTATTTGCATGTCTGCCACTATGCAGGAGAATCCGTATAGGTGTTCGAGTGTTCGAAACGTAACGCGCGAGAAATTGTAAGTAAACTTCGTATTTACATGTCTGCCACTGTGCAGGAGAATCCGTATGGGTGTTCGAGTGTTCGAATCGTAAGGCGTGAGAAATTGTAAGTAAACGCCGTATTCACATATCTGCCACTGTACAGGAGAATCCGTATAGGTGTTCGAGTGTTCGAACCGTAACGCGGGAGAAATTGTAAGTAAACGCCGTATTTACATATCTGCCACTGTGCAGGAGAATCCGTATAGGTGTTCGAGTGTTCGAAACGTAACGCGCGAGAAATTGTAAGTAAACGTCGTATTTACATGTCTGCCACTGTGCAGGAGAATCCGTATAGGTGTTCGAGTGTTCGAAACGTAACGCGCGAGAAATTGTAAGTAAACTTCGTATTTACATGTCTGCCACTGTGCAGGAGAATCCGTATGGGTGTTCGAGTGTTCGAATCGTAAGGCGTGAGAAATTGTAAGTAAACGCCGTATTCACATATCTGCCACTGTACAGGAGAATCCGTATAGGTGTTCGAGTGTTCGAACCGTAACGCGGGAGAAATTGTAAGTCAACGCCGTATTTACATATCTGCCACTGTGCAGGAGAATCCGTATAGGTGTTCGAGTGTTCGAAACGTAACGCGCGAGAAATTGTAAGTAAACGTCGTATTTACATGTCTGCCACTGTGCAGGAGAATCCGTATAGGTGTTCGAGTGTTCGAAACGTAACGCGCGAGAAATTGTAAGTAAACGTCGTATTTACATGTCTGCCACTGTGCAGGAGAATCCGTATAGGTGTTCGAGTGTTCGAAACGTAACGCGTGAGAAATTGTAAGTAAACGTCGTATTTACATGTCTGCCACTGTGCAGGAGAATCCGTATAGGTGTTCGAGTGTTCGAAACGTAACGCGCGAGAAATTGTAAGTAAACGTCGTATTTACATGTCTGCCATTGTGCAGGAGAATCCGTATAGGTGTTCGAGTGTTCGAAACGTAACGCGCGAGAAATTGTAAGTAAACGCCGTATTTACATATCTGCCACTGTGCAGGAGAATCCGTATAGGTGTTCGAATGTTCGAACCGTAACGCAGGAGAAATTGTAAGTGAACGCCGTATTTACATATCTGCCACTGTGCAGGAGAATCTG
The DNA here is from genome assembly GCF_055761805.1 of Camellia sinensis. Taxonomy (NCBI): domain Eukaryota; kingdom Viridiplantae; phylum Streptophyta; class Magnoliopsida; order Ericales; family Theaceae; genus Camellia; species Camellia sinensis. The sequence goes on along the minus strand of NW_028128989.1, from coordinate 5,461,944 downwards.
TATAGGTGTTCGAGTGTTCGAATCGTAAGGCGTGAGAAATTGTAAGTAAACGCCGTATTCACATGTCTGCCACTGTGAAGGAGAATTCGTATAGGTGTTCGAGTGTTCGAAACGTAACGCGCGAGAAATTGTAAGTAAACGTCGTATTTACATGTCTGCCACTGTGCAGGAGAATCCGTATAGGTGTTCGAGTGTTCGAAACGTAACGCGTGAGAAATTGTAAGTAAACGCCGTATTTACATATCTGCCACTGTGCAGGAGAATCCGTATAGGTGTTCGAGTGTTCGAAACGTAACGCGCGAGAAATTGTAAGTAAAGGTCGTATTTACATGTCTGCCACTGTGCAGGAGAATCCGTATAGGTGTTCGAGTGTTCGAAACGTAACGCGCGAGTAATTGTAAGTAAACGTCGTATTTACATGTCTGCCACTGTGCAGGAGAATCCGTATAGGTGTTCGAGTGTTCGAAACGTAACGCGCGAGAAATTGTAAGTAAACGCCGTATTTACATATCTGCCACTGTGCAGGAGAATCCGTATAGGTGTTCGAGTGTTCGGAACGTAACGCGCGAGAAATTGTAAGTAAACGTCGTATTTGCATGTCTGCCACTATGCAGGAGAATCCGAATAGGTGTTCGAGTGTTCGAAACGTAACGCGCGAGAAATTGTAAGTAAACGTCGTATTTACATGTCTGCCACTGTGCAGGAGAATCCGTATGGGTGTTCGAGTGTTCGAATCGTAAGGCGTGAGAAATTGTAAGTAAACGCCGTATTCACATATCTGCCACTGTGCAGGAGAATCCGTATAGGTGTTCGAGTGTTCGAACCGTAACGCGGGAGAAATTGTAAGTAAACGCCGTATTTACATATCTGCCACTGTGCAGGAGAATCCGTATAGGTGTTCGATTGTTCGAACCGTAACGCAGGAGAAATTGTAAGTGAACGCCGTATTTACCTATCTGCCACTGTGCAGGAGAATCCGTATAGGTGTTCGAGTGTTCGAATCGTAAGGCGTGAGAAATTGTAAGTAAACGCCGTATTCACATATCTGCCACTGTGCAGGAGAATCCGTATAGGTGTTCGAGTGTTCGAATCGTAAGGCGTGAGAAATTGTAAGTAAACGCCGTATTCACATATCTGCCACTGTGCAGGAGAATCCGTATAGGTGTTCGAATGTTCGAACCGTAACGCGGGAGAAATTGTAAGTAAACGCCGTATTTACATGTCTGCCACTGTGCAGGAGAATCCGTATAGGTGTTCGAGTGTTCGAAACGTAACGCGCGAGAAATTGTAAGTAAACGCCGTATTTACATATCTGCCACTGTGCAGGAGAATCCGTATAGGTGTTCGAGTGTTCGAAACGTAACGCGCGAGAAATTGTAAGTAAACGCCGTATTTACATATCTGCCACTGTGCAGGAGAATCCGTATAGGTGTTCGAGTGTTCGAAACGTAACGCGCGAGAAATTGTAAGTAAACGCCGTATTTACATATCTGCCACTGTGCAGGAGAATCCGTATAGGTGTTCGAGTGTTCGAATCGTAACGCGGGAGAAATTGTAAGTAAACGCCGTATTTACATATCTGTCACTGTGCAGGAGAATCCGTATAGGTGTTCGAGTGTTCGAAACGTAACGCGCGAGAAATTGTAAGTAAACGTCGTATTTATATGTCTGCCACTGTGCAGGAGAATCCGTATAGGTGTTCGAGTGTTCGAAACGTAACGCGCGAGAAATTGTAAGTAAACGCCGTATTTATATATCTGCCACTGTGCAGGAGAATCCGTATAGGTGTTCGAATGTTCGAACCGTAACGCGGGAGAAATTGTAAGTAAACGCCGTATTTACATATCTGCCACTGTGCAGGAGAATCCGTATAGGTGTTCGAGTGTTCGAAACGTAACGCGCGAGAAATTGTAAGTAAACGTCGTATTTACATGTCTGCCACTGTGCAGGAGAATCCGTATAGGTGTTCGAGTGTTCGAATCGTAAGGCGTGAGAAATTGTAAGTAAACGCCGTATTCACATATCTGCCACTGTGCAGGAGAATCCGTATAGGTGTTCGAGTATTCGAACCGTAACGCGGGAGAAATTGTAAGTAAACGCCGTATTTACATATCTGCCACTGTGCAGGAGAATCCGTATAGGTGTTCGAGTGTTCGAAACGTAACGCGCGAGAAATTGTAAGTAAACGCCGTATTTACATATCTGCCACTGTGCAGGAGAATCCGTATAGGTGTTCGATTGTTCGAACCGTAACGCAGGAGAAATTGTAAGTGAACGCCGTATTTACATATCTGCCACTGTGCAGGAGAATCCGTATAGGTGTTCGAGTGTTCGAATCGTAAGGCGTGAGAAATTGTAAGTAAACGCCGTATTCACATATCTGCCACTGTGCAGGAGAATCCGTATAGGTGTTCGAATGTTCGAACCGTAACGCGGGAGAAATTGTAAGTAAACGCCGTATTTACATGTCTGCCACTGTGCAGGAGAATCCGTATAGGTGTTCGAGTGTTCGAAACGTAACGCGCGAGAAATTGTAAGTAAACGCCGTATTTACATATCTGCCACTGTGCAGGAGAATCCGTATAGGTGTTCGAGTGTTCGAAACGTAACGCGCGAGAAATTGTAAGTAAACGCCGTATTTACATATCTGCCACTGTGCAGGAGAATCCGTATAGGTGTTCGAGTGTTCGAACCGTAACGCGGGAGAAATTGTAAGTAAACGCCGTATTTACATATCTGCCACTGTGCAGGAGAATCCGTATAGGTGTTCGAGTGTTCGAAACGTAACGCGCGAGAAATTGTAAGTAAACGTCGTATTTATATGTCTGCCACTGTGCAGGAGAATCCGTATAGGTGTTCGAGTGTTCGAAACGTAACGCGCGAGAAATTGTAAGTAAACGCCGTATTTACATATCTGCCACTGTGCAGGAGAATCCGTATAGGTGTTCGAATGTTCGAACCGTAACGCGGGAGAAATTGTAAGTAAACGCCGTATTTACATATCTGCCACTGTGCAGGAGAATCCGTATAGGTGTTCGAGTGTTCGAAACGTAACGCGCGAGAAATTGTAAGTAAACGTCGTATTTACATGTCTGCCACTGTGCAGGAGAATCCGTATAGGTGTTCGAGTGTTCGAATCGTAAGGCGTGAGAAATTGTAAGTAAACGCCGTATTCACATATCTGCCACTGTGCAGGAGAATCCGTATAGGTGTTCGAATGTTCGAACCGTAACGCGGGAGAAATTGTAAGTAAACGCCGTATTTACATATCTGCCACTGTGCAGGAGAATCCGTATAGGTGTTCGAGTGTTCGAAACGTAACGCCCGAGAAATTGTAAGTAAACGCCGTATTTACATATCTGCCACTGTGCAGGAGAATCCGTATAGGTGTTCGAGTGTTCGAAACGTAACGCGCGAGAAATTGCAAGTAAACGCCGTATTTACATATCTGCCACTGTGCAGGAGAACCGTATAGGTGTTCGAGTGTTCGAAACGTAACGCGCGAGAAATTGTAAGTAAACGCCGTATTTACATATCTGCCACTGTGCAGGAGAACCCGTATAGGTGTTCGAGTGTTCGAACCGTAACACGGGAGAAATTGTAAGTAAACGCCGTATTTACATATCTGCCACTGTGCAGGAGAATCCGTATAGGTGTTCGAGTGTTCGAATCGTAACGCGTGAGAAATTGTAAGTAAACGCCGTATTTACATATCTGCCACTGTGCAGGAGAATCCGTATAGGTGTTCGAGTGTTCGAAACGTAACGCGCGAGAAATTGTAAGTAAACGCCGTATTTACATATCTGCCACTGTGCAGGAGAATCCGTATAGGTGTTCGAGTGTTCGAAACGTAACGCGCGAGAAATTGTAAGTAAACGCCGTATTTACATATCTGCCACTGTGCAGGAGAATCCGTATAGGTGTTCGAGTGTTCGAACCGTAACGCGGGAGAAATTGTAAGTAAACGCCGTATTTACATATCTGCCACTGTGCAGGAGAATCCGTATAGGTGTTCGAGTGTTCGAAACGTAACGCGCGAGAAATTGTAAGTAAACGCCGTATTTACATATCTGCCACTGTGCAGGAGAATCCGTATAGGTGTTCGATTGTTCGAACCGTAACGCAGGAGAAATTGTAAGTGAACGCCGTATTTACATATCTGCCACTGTGCAGGAGAATCCGTATAGGTGTTCGAGTGTTCGAATCGTAAGGCGTGAGAAATTGTAAGTAAACGCCGTATTCACATATCTGCCACTGTGCAGGAGAATCCGTATAGGTGTTCGAATGTTCGAACCGTAACGCGGGAGAAATTGTAAGTAAACGCCGTATTTACATGTCTGCCACTGTGCAGGAGAATCCGTATAGGTGTTCGAGTGTTCGAAACGTAACGCGCGAGAAATTGTAAGTAAACGCCGTATTTACATATCTGCCACTGTGCAGGAGAATCCGTATAGGTGTTCGAGTGTTCGAAACGTAACGCGCGAGAAATTGTAAGTAAACGCCGTATTTACATATCTGCCACTGTGCAGGAGAATCCGTATAGGTGTTCGAGTGTTCGAAACGTAACGCGCGAGAAATTGTAAGTAAACGCCGTATTTACATATCTGCCACTGTGCAGGAGAATCCGTATAGGTGTTCGAGTGTTCGAACCGTAACGCGGGAGAAATTGTAAGTAAACGCCGTATTTACATATCTGCCACTGTGCAGGAGAATCCGTATAGGTGTTCGAGTGTTCGAAACGTAACGCGCGAGAAATTGTAAGTAAACGTCGTATTTATATGTCTGCCACTGTGCAGGAGAATCCGTATAGGTGTTCGAGTGTTCGAAACGTAACGCGCGAGAAATTGTAAGTAAACGCCGTATTTACATATCTGCCACTGTGCAGGAGAATCCGTATAGGTGTTCGAATGTTCGAACCGTAACGCGGGAGAAATTGTAAGTAAACGCCGTATTTACATATCTGCCACTGTGCAGGAGAATCCGTATAGGTGTTCGAGTGTTCGAAACGTAACGCGCGAGAAATTGTAAGTAAACGTCGTATTTACATGTCTGCCACTGTGCAGGAGAATCCGTATAGGTGTTCGAGTGTTCGAATCGTAAGGCGTGAGAAATTGTAAGTAAACGCCGTATTCACATATCTGCCACTGTGCAGGAGAATCCGTATAGGTGTTCGAATGTTCGAACCGTAACGCGGGAGAAATTGTAAGTAAACGCCGTATTTACATATCTGCCACTGTGCAGGAGAATCCGTATAGGTGTTCGAGTGTTCGAAACGTAACGCCCGAGAAATTGTAAGTAAACGCCGTATTTACATATCTGCCACTGTGCAGGAGAATCCGTATAGGTGTTCGAGTGTTCGAAACGTAACGCGCGAGAAATTGTAAGTAAACGCCGTATTTACATATCTGCCACTGTGCAGGAGAACCGTATAGGTGTTCGAGTGTTCGAAACGTAACGCGCGAGAAATTGTAAGTAAACGCCGTATTTACATATCTGCCACTGTGCAGGAGAACCCGTATAGGTGTTCGAGTGTTCGAACCGTAACACGGGAGAAATTGTAAGTAAACGCCGTATTTACATATCTGCCACTGTGCAGGAGAATCCGTATAGGTGTTCGAGTGTTCGAATCGTAACGCGTGAGAAATTGTAAGTAAACGCCGTATTTACATATCTGCCACTGTGCAGGAGAATCCGTATAGGTGTTCGAGTGTTCGAAACGTAACGCGCGAGAAATTGTAAGTAAACGCCGTATTTACATATCTGCCACTGTGCAGGAGAATCCGTATAGGTGTTCGAGTGTTCGAAACGTAACGCGCGAGAAATTGTAAGTAAACGCCGTATTTACATATCTGCCACTGTGCAGGAGAATCCGTATAGGTGTTCGAGTGTTCGAACCGTAACGCGGGAGAAATTGTAAGTAAACGCCGTATTTACATATCTGCCACTGTGCCGGAGAATCCGTATAGGTGTTCGAGTGTTCGAAACGTAACGCGCGAGAAATTGTAAGTAAACGTCGTATTTGCATGTCTGCCACTATGCAGGAGAATCCGTATAGGTGTTCGAGTGTTCGAAACGTAACGCGTGAGAAATTGTAAGTAAACGTCGTATTTACATGTCTGCCACTGTGCAGGAGAATCCGTATGGGTGTTCGAGTGTTCGAATCGTAAGGCGTGAGAAATTGTAAGTAAACGCCGTATTCACATATCTGCCACTGTGCAGGAGAATCCGTATAGGTGTTCGAGTGTTCGAACCGTAACGCGGGAGAAATTGTAAGTAAACGCCGTATTTACATATCTGCCACTGTGCAGGAGAATCCGTATAGGTGTTCGAGTGTTCGAAACGTAACGCGCGAGAAATTGTAAGTAAACGCCGTATTTACATATCTGCCACTGTGCAGGAGAATCCGTATAGGTGTTCGAATGTTCGAACCGTAACGCAGGAGAAATTGTAAGTGAACGCCGTATTTACATATCTGCCACTGTGCAGGAGAATCCGTATAGGTGTTCGAATGTTCGAACCGTAACGCGGGAGAAATTGTAAGTAAACGCCGTATTTACATATCTGCCACTGTGCAGGAGAATCCGTATAGGTGTTCGAGTGTTCGAAACGTAACGCGCGAGAAATTGTAAGTAAACGTCGTATTTACATGTCTGCCACTGTGCAGGAGAATCCGTATAGGTGTTCGAGTGTTCGAAACGTAACGCGTGAGAAATTGTAAGTAAACGTCGTATTTACATGTCTGCCACTGTGCAGGAGAATCCGTATAGGTGTTCGAGTGTTCGAAACGTAACGCGCGAGAAATTGTAAGTAAACGTCGTATTTACATGTCTGCCACTGTGCAGGAGAATCCGTATAGGTGTTCGAGTGTTCGAAACGTAACGCGCGAGAAATTGTAAGTAAACGCCGTATTTACATATCTGCCACTGTGCAGGAGAATCCGTATAGGTGTTCGAATGTTCGAACCGTAATGCAGGAGAAATTGTAAGTGAACGCCGTATTTACATATCTGCCACTGTGCAGGAGAATCTGTATAGGTGTTCGAGTGTTCGAATCGTAAGGCGTGAGAAATTGTAAGTAAACGCCGTATTCACATGTCTGCCACTGTGCAGGAGAATCCGTATAGGTGTTCGAGTGTTCGAAACGTAACGCGCGAGAAATTGTAAGTAAACGTCGTATTTGCATGTCTGCCACTATGCAGGAGAATCCGTATAGGTGTTCGAGTGTTCGAAACGTAACGCGCGAGAAATTGTAAGTAAACGTCGTATTTACATGTCTGCCACTGTGCAGGAGAATCCGTATGGGTGTTCGAGTGTTCGAATCGTAAGGCGTGAGAAATTGTAAGTAAACGCCGTATTCACATATCTGCCACTGTGCAGGAGAATCCGTATAGGTGTTCGAGTGTTCGAACCGTAACGCGGGAGAAATTGTAAGTAAACGCCGTATTTACATATCTGCCACTGTGCAGGAGAATCCGTATAGGTGTTCGAGTGTTCGAAACGTAACGCGCGAGAAATTGTAAGTAAACGCCGTATTTACATATCTGCCACTGTGCAGGAGAATCCGTATAGGTGTTCGAATGTTCGAACCGTAACGCAGGAGAAATTGTAAGTGAACGCCGTATTTACATATCTGCCACTGTGCAGGAGAATCCGTATAGGTGTTCGAATGTTCGAACCGTAACGCGGGAGAAATTGTAAGTAAACGCCGTATTTACATATCTGCCACTGTGCAGGAGAATCCGTATAGGTGTTCGAGTGTTCGAAACGTAACGCGCGAGAAATTGTAAGTAAACGTCGTATTTACATGTCTGCCACTGTGCAGGAGAATCCGTATAGGTGTTCGAGTGTTCGAAACGTAACGCGTGAGAAATTGTAAGTAAACGTCGTATTTACATGTCTGCCACTGTGCAGGAGAATCCGTATAGGTGTTCGAGTGTTCGAAACGTAACGCGCGAGAAATTGTAAGTAAACGTCGTATTTACATGTCTGCCACTGTGCAGGAGAATCCGTATAGGTGTTCGAGTGTTCGAAACGTAACGCGCGAGAAATTGTAAGTAAACGCCGTATTTACATATCTGCCACTGTGCAGGAGAATCCGTATAGGTGTTCGAATGTTCGAACCGTAATGCAGGAGAAATTGTAAGTGAACGCCGTATTTACATATCTGCCACTGTGCAGGAGAATCTGTATAGGTGTTCGAGTGTTCGAATCGTAAGGCGTGAGAAATTGTAAGTAAACGCCGTATTCACATGTCTGCCACTGTGCAGGAGAATCCGTATAGGTGTTCGAGTGTTCGAAACGTAACGCGCGAGAAATTGTAAGTAAACGTCGTATTTACATGTCTGCCACTGTGCAGGAGAATCCGTATAGGTGTTCGAGTGTTCGAAACGTAACGCGTGAGAAATTGTAAGTAAACGCCGTATTTACATATCTGCCACTGTGCAGGAGAATCCGTATAGGTGTTCGAGTGTTCGAAACGTAACGCGCGAGAAATTGTAAGTAAAGGTCGTATTTACATGTCTGCCACTGTGCAGGAGAATCTGTATAGGTGTTCGAGTGTTCGAAACGTAACGCGCGAGTAATTGTAAGTAAACGTCGTATTTACATGTCTGCCACTGTGCAGGAGAATCCGTATAGGTGTTCGAGTGTTCGAAACGTAACGCGCGAGAAATTGTAAGTAAACGCCGTATTTACATATCTACCACTGTGCAGGAGAATCCGTATAGGTGTTCGAGTGTTCGGAACGTAACGCGCGAGAAATTGTAAGTAAACGTCGTATTTGCATGTCTGCCACTATGCAGGAGAATCCGTATAGGTGTTCGAGTGTTCGAAACGTAACGCGCGAGAAATTGTAAGTAAACGTCGTATTTACATGTCTGCCACTGTGCAGGAGAATCCGTATGGGTGTTCGAGTGTTCGAATCGTAAGGCGTGAGAAATTGTAAGTAAACGCCGTATTCACATATCTGCCACTGTGCAGGAGAATCCGTATAGGTGTTCGAGTGTTCGAACCGTAACGCGGGAGAAATTGTAAGTAAACGCCGTATTTACATATCTGCCACTCTGCAGGAGAATCCGTATAGGTGTTCGAGTGTTCGAAACGTAACGCGCGAGAAATTGTAAGTAAACGCCGTATTTACATATCTGCCACTGTGCAGGAGAATCCGTATAGGAGTTCGATTGTTCGAACCGTAACGCAGGAGAAATTGTAAGTGAACGCCGTATTTACATATCTGCCACTGTGCAGGAGAATCCGTATAGGTGTTCGAGTGTTCGAATCGTAAGGCGTGAGAAATTGTAAGTAAACGCCGTATTCACATATCTGCCACTGTGCAGGAGAATCCGTATAGGTGTTCGAATGTTCGAACCGTAACGCGGGAGAAATTGTAAGTAAACGCCGTATTTACATATCTGCCACTGTGCAGGAGAATCCGTATAGGTGTTCGAGTGTTCGAAACGTAACGCGCGAGAAATTGTAAGTAAACGCCGTATTTACATATCTGCCACTGTGCAGGAGAATCCGTATAGGTGTTCGAGTGTTCGAAACGTAACGCGCGAGAAATTGTAAGTAAACGCCGTATTTACATATCTGCCACTGTGCAGGAGAATCCGTATAGGTGTTCGAGTGTTCGAAACGTAACGCGCGAGAAATTGTAAGTAAACGCCGTATTTACATATCTGCCACTGTGCAGGAGAATCCGTATTGGTGTTCGAGTGTTCGGAACGTAACGCGCGAGAAATTGTAAGTAAACGTCGTATTTGCATGTCTGCCACTATGCAGGAGAATCCGTATAGGTGTTCGAGTGTTCGAAACGTAACGCGCGAGAAATTGTAAGTAAACGTCGTATTTACATGTCTGCCACTGTGCAGGAGAATCCGTATGGGTGTTCGAGTGTTCGAATCGTAAGGCGTGAGAAATTGTAAGTAAACGCCGTATTCACATATCTGCCACTGTGCAGGAGAATCCGTATAGGTGTTCGAGTGTTCGAACCGTAACGCGGGAGAAATTGTAAGTAAACGCCGTATTTACATATCTGCCACTGTGCAGGAGAATCCGTATAGGTGTTCGAGTGTTCGAAACGTAACGCGCGAGAAATTGTAAGTAAACGCCGTATTTACATATCTGCCACTGTGCAGGAGAATCCGTATAGGTGTTCGATTGTTCGAACCGTAACGCAGGAGAAATTGTAAGTGAACGCCGTATTTACATATCTGCCACTGTGCAGGAGAATCCGTATAGGTGTTCGAGTGTTCGAAACGTAACGCGCGAGAAATTGTAAGTAAACGTCGTATTTACATGTCTGCCACTGTGCAGGAGAATCCGTATAGGTGTTCGAGTGTTCGAATCGTAAGGCGTGAGAAATTGTAAGTAAACGCCGTATTCACATATCTGCCACTGTGCAGGAGAATCCGTATAGGTGTTCGAATGTTCGAACCGTAACGCGGGAGAAATTGTAAGTAAACGCCGTATTTACATATCTGCCACTGTGCAGGAGAATCCGTATAGGTGTTCGAGTGTTCGAAACGTAACGCCCGAGAAATTGTAAGTAAACGCCGTATTTACATATCTGCCACTGTGCAGGAGAATCCGTATAGGTGTTCGAGTGTTCGAAACGTAACGCGCGAGAAATTGTAAGTAAACGCCGTATTTACATATCTGCCACTGTGCAGGAGAACCGTATAGGTGTTCGAGTGTTCGAAACGTAACGCGCGAGAAATTGTAAGTAAACGCCGTATTTACATATCTGCCACTGTGCAGGAGAACCCGTATAGGTGTTCGAGTGTTCGAACCGTAACACGGGAGAAATTGTAAGTAAACGCCGTATTTACATATCTGCCACTGTGCAGGAGAATCCGTATAGGTGTTCGAGTGTTCGAATCGTAACGCGTGAGAAATTGTAAGTAAACGCCGTATTTACATATCTGCCACTGTGCAGGAGAATCCGTATAGGTGTTCGAGTGTTCGAAACGTAACGCGCGAGAAATTGTAAGTAAACGCCGTATTTACATATCTGCCACTGTGCAGGAGAATCCGTATAGGTGTTCGAGTGTTCGAAACGTAACGCGCGAGAAATTGTAAGTAAACGCCGTATTTACATATCTGCCACTGTGCAGGAGAATCCGTATAGGTGTTCGAGTGTTCGAACCGTAACGCGGGAGAAATTGTAAGTAAACGCCGTATTTACATATCTGCCACTGTGCCGGAGAATCCGTATAGGTGTTCGAGTGTTCGAAACGTAACGCGCGAGAAATTGTAATTAAACGTCGTATTTGCATGTCTGCCACTATGCAGGAGAATCCGTATAGGTGTTCGAGTGTTCGAAACGTAACGCGCGAGAAATTGTAAGTAAACGTCGTATTTACATGTCTGCCACTGTGCAGGAGAATCCGTATGGGTGTTCGAGTGTTCGAATCGTAAGGCGTGAGAAATTGTAAGTAAACGCCGTATTCACATATCTGCCACTGTGCAGGAGAATCCGTATAGGTGTTCGAGTGTTCGAACCGTAACGCGGGAGAAATTGTAAGTAAACGCCGTATTTACATATCTGCCACTGTGCAGGAGAATCCGTATAGGTGTTCGAGTGTTCGAAACGTAACGCGCGAGAAATTGTAAGTAAACGCCGTATTTACATATCTGCCACTGTGCAGGAGAATCCGTATAGGTGTTCGAATGTTCGAACCGTAACGCAGGAGAAATTGTAAGTGAACGCCGTATTTACATATCTGCCACTGTGCAGGAGAATCCGTATAGGTGTTCGAATGTTCGAACCGTAACGCGGGAGAAATTGTAAGTAAACGCCGTATTTACATATCTGCCACTGTGCAGGAGAATCCGTATAGGTGTTCGAGTGTTCGAAACGTAACGCGCGAGAAATTGTAAGTAAACGTCGTATTTACATGTCTGCCACTGTGTAGGAGAATCCGTATAGGTGTTCGAGTGTTCGAAACGTAACGCGTGAGAAATTGTAAGTAAACGTCGTATTTACATGTCTGCCACTGTGCAGGAGAATCCGTATAGGTGTTCGAGTGTTCGAAACGTAACGCGCGAGAAATTGTAAGTAAACGTCGTATTTACATGTCTGCCACTGTGCAGGAGAATCCGTATAGGTGTTCGAGTGTTCGAAACGTAACGCGCGAGAAATTGTAAGTAAACGCCGTATTTACATATCTGCCACTGTGCAGGAGAATCCGTATAGGTGTTCGAATGTTCGAACCGTAACGCAGGAGAAATTGTAAGTGAACGCCGTATTTACATATCTGCCACTGTGCAGGAGAATCTGTATAGGTGTTCGAGTGTTCGAATCGTAAGGCGTGAGAAATTGTAAGTAAACGCCGTATTCACATGTCTGCCACTGTGCAGGAGAATCCGTATAGGTGTTCGAGTGTTCGAAACGTAACGCGCGAGAAATTGTAAGTAAACGTCGTATTTACATGTCTGCCACTGTGCAGGAGAATCCGTATAGGTGTTCGAGTGTTCGAAACGTAACGCGTGAGAAATTGTAAGTAAACGCCGTATTTACATATCTGCCACTGTGCAGGAGAATCCGTATAGGTGTTCGAGTGTTCGAAACGTAACGCGCGAGAAATTGTAAGTAAAGGTCGTATTTACATGTCTGCCACTGTGCAGGAGAATCCGTATAGGTGTTCGAGTGTTCGAAACGTAACGCGCGAGTAATTGTAAGTAAACGTCGTATTTACATGTCTGCCACTGTGCAGGAGAATCCGTATAGGTGTTCGAGTGTTCGAAACGTAACGCGCGAGAAATTGTAAGTAAACGCCGTATTTACATATCTGCCACTGTGCAGGAGAATCCGTATAGGTGTTCGAGTGTTCGGAACGTAACGCGCGAGAAATTGTAAGTAAACGTCGTATTTGCATGTCTGCCACTATGCAGGAGAATCCGTATAGGTGTTCGAGTGTTCGAAACGTAACGCGCGAGAAATTGTAAGTAAACGTCGTATTTACATGTCTGCCACTGTGCAGGAGAATCCGTATGGGTGTTCGAGTGTTCGAATCGTAAGGCGTGAGAAATTGTAAGTAAACGCCGTATTCACATATCTGCCACTGTGCAGGAGAATCCGTATAGGTGTTCGAGTGTTCGAACCGTAACGCGGGAGAAATTGTAAGTAAACGCCGTATTTACATATCTGCCACTGTGCAGGAGAATCCGTATAGGTGTTCGAGTGTTCGAAACGTAACGCGCGAGAAATTGTAAGTAAACGCTGTATTTACATATCTGCCACTGTGCAGGAGAATCCGTATAGGAGTTCGATTGTTCGAACCGTAACGCAGGAGAAATTGTAAGTGAACGCCGTATTTACATATCTGCCACTGTGCAGGAGAATCCGTATAGGTGTTCGAGTGTTCGAATCGTAAGGCGTGAGAAATTGTAAGTAAACGCCGTATTCACATATCTGCCACTGTGCAGGAGAATCCGTATAGGTGTTCGAATGTTCGAACCGTAACGCGGGAGAAATTGTAAGTAAACGCCGTATTTACATATCTGCCACTGTGCAGGAGAATCCGTATAGGTGTTCGAGTGTTCGAAACGTAACGCCCGAGAAATCGTAAGTGTAGACACCCCATTTTTGACCGACCTTAAGACTCAGACGTCACCAATTGAGCGCTTGGTGATGTTGCATGATGTGCTCATTCAGAAGTTCCAGAATCGCGGCCGTGAGCCCTGCCTCCGGACTTCCGAACCCTCTTCTGTGCCTTGTCTCGGTTTGCGAACCAGACTCGGTTTTCTCTGTTTCTTTTCCTGAGGGGAGGGAGAGGTCCCGTAGACCATCTCTCAATGTCCGTAGGCTACATTTGGTGGCCGTAGGCCATTTTGCCCATTTCGGAGTCCGGTTCCCGGTTTTCGGAGCCGTCAGGCCGTGTGCCTCGGTTCGGGACCGCCTAACCACCTCCGTTTGCTATGATTTTCGGCATAATTCCTATTTGCTCCCTGTTGAGGGACACTGGGGGTTGAGAAACTCACTTCGAGGTCGAATGCCATTTTCGATGCTTAACAGCCCATTTTCGGGACCCCGAACTGCGTGTTTTGGCCCCGGAACATTCATTTTGCAACGGTTTTCGTTCATTTTTGGCAGGTACCTCTGTTTTATCACAGGGAAGGTCACTGAAGGGTGGGAGGCCAGCAATTGTTGCAGCAACCAGTTATCTCTCCTCCGGAGCCTCCCGGCGCCCGTTTTTCGCACTTCCGGGCTAATGTTGAATACCTTAGAGCTAGCGTTGCCAACTTTCGATCACATATCTGTGATCTACACATCTGAGAGGCCCCTAAAAGTTCATGGCCGGCCATTAAGGTCACCTGACCCTTTTGACCCCTTTCTTCCGGGCTAATGTTGAACCCCTTGGACCCTTTTTCTCGAACTTTGAACCACATATCTGTGATGTACACACCTGAGAGGCCACTAAAAGTTCATGGCCGGCCATTAAGGTCACTTGACCCTTTTGAACCCCTCTTTCCGAGCCACTGTTGAACCCCTTGGGCCCACTTTCTTGGAATTTCAATTACATGGTTGTGTTGTACACACAAAGGCCTACCTCCCCAATACCTGGCCGGCCAGAAAAGATGGTTGACCCTTTTGACCCCTAGCCGGCCGGCTAGGGGGTGTGGCCGGCCGGCCACCTTCAGCAAAAGTGAGCGGCCGGCCGTGCTCTCCTCACTGTGCCCCTTCCAGCTGTGAGGCAATATCCCCCAGATATTTTCTGTATCCGGGGGATATTTTGGGAGAGAGTTTTGCTCTCCTTTGCACCCCCCTTTTACACCCCCTTTCTTGACCTTATAACCAGCTGAGGGCCTTCTTCTTGAGGGTTAGAAAATTTGATCTTAAAAGCTCCATAGCCAACTCCATCTTCATCTTCTTCAATTCTTCAAAAACCCTAAGTCCATTAACCTCCATTCCTTCTATACCACCAAGCTCTACCACCACTATCTCATTTCCAGCAGCTAGGAAGGGTTCTTGAAGGCCAAAGGAGCAGCAAATCCATCCAAGAAGCAACCAAAGTCTAGATCTTCAAGGGTAAGTTACACTTTGATCCTTTTGACCCTTTCCTTTGATCTATTTCTAAGCCTCATTTCTTTTTGGTTTCAAGCTTCGGTCCTAACTGAAAAGGGCTTATTTTGAGCCCCTCTTCAACATTGGAGAAGGGCTCAACATTGTTTGGTGTTTCCATATGTCACTTGTAGTTATATCCCTTGTTTGGCTCCATTTTTGCATAAATTGGTAGCCCTCTTTGCTTCTGTTTTTGGAACTTGGTCCGAACTGAAAATGGCCTTATTTTGGCCTATACTTCATGTTTCATTCACACTTTTTTTCTGTTTGGTGATTATTTTGTACACTTCATGTTTTAGCACCTTTTGAGCTTCATTTTACATCACATTTTTAGCATATTTGTATACTGATTTTGAGGCTTCCATATACTGTAAATGTTCATATTTTTGGTTCATATTCAGTGTTGTAGAAGGAAATTTTTCAGTTTGGGTTTAGCTTATACCACTTGCTTCATTACCCCTCTTTTGGCCCCTATTCTTGCATGCTATTTTCCCCCTATCTATGCTTGCTGTTTGGCCATGTTTATAACTGTGAAAGTGCATCTTTTGGGACTGTCTAGCTTCTGTATTTGCATTGCATGTCCATATTGTGCATGTTTGGCATAGCTATAGGCCATTTCGGATGCCTAATGTTGCATTTCGGGACATTTCCTTGCATTTCATGTCATTTCGCCTCATTTCGGGACTGTTTTCCCCCATATTTTAGTGCTGAAATTTCGTTAGCATGTTTGCATATCATTTTTGCCATGTTTCATCACATTTTGTCATTGCCTCGGTTTGCGTGCCCGTGTGCACGCATTTCGAGGCACTTCATTTTTATCCGCCGGCATCCTATGTGAGTGTGGCTGAGGCTCACTCATGTTGGTATAAGCCCATTTGTCATTTTCATGCCATTTCATTGTATTTTATCATTACCTCGGTTTGCGTGCCCGTGCGCACGCATTTCGAGGCACCTCATTTTTATCCGACGGCATCCTATATGAGTGTGGCTGAGGCTCACTCATGTTAGTATAAGTCCATTTGTCATTTTCCATGTCATTTGCATTGCGTATGCATTGCCTCGGTTTGCGTGCCCGTGTGCACGCATTTCGAGGCACTTCATTTTCTGCCATCGGCATCCGATGTGAGTGTGGCTGAGGTTCACTCATGTTGGTATAAGCCCATTTGTCATTTCCATGTCACTTTAGCACCGCCTCGGTTTGCGTGCCCGTGTGCACGCACTTCGAGGCATCTCATTTTCGTTGCATCTGTCATCGCCTCGGTTTGCGTGCCCGTGTGCACGTACTTCGAGGCACCTCATTTGCATTGCATCTGTTATTGCCTCGGTTTGCGTGCCCGTGTGCACGCATTTCGAGGCATCTCATTTTCACTGCATTTACCATTACCTCGATTTGCGTGCCCGTGTGCACGCATTTTGAGACACTTCATTTACACAGCATTTTACCATTACCTCGGTTTGCGTGCCCGCGTGCATGCATTTCGAGGCGCCTCATTTTCATTGCATTCTGTCATCGCCTCGGTTTGCGTGCCCGCGTGCACGTACTTCGAGGCATCTCATTTCCATCATTCTGTCATCGCCTCGGTTTGCGTGCCCGCGTGCACGTACTTCGAGGCATCTCATTTCCATCATTCTGTCATCGCCTCGGTTTGCGTGCCCGCGTGCACGCATTTCGAGGCATCTCATTTTCATTGCATTTATCATTGCCTCGATTTGCGTGCCCGTGTGCACGTACTTCGAGGCACCTCATTTTCATTGTATCTGCCATCGCCTCGGTTTGCGTGCCCGTGTGCACGCATTTCGAGGCATCTCATTTTTAGCATTGTATATGTTAGGATTGCATCTTAGTTGCATTTCACGCATATCATGCATATTGCATCGTGTTCGGAAAAGGAGTTAGCCCGGGCACGGGAAACGAGGTACATTTCATACTCCGAGTGACGGAATGTGTCTCAATTCCCCAGTCACCGACACTCCGGATTATCCATGATGGAGTTAGGTTTTAGCTGTAGTTTCATGTGCATTCATCCTATATTGAGTTGTGCATTTCGATTCCTCAGCCATCATGCCTCGGTATGCGTAATTGGTGGCACGAGGATCGAGACATGCATATATCTGTGCAAATACATTGCTATGCCCCTTTCCTGCTCTCTGTTGCAGCAAAATCAGGAATCGGCAATTTTTTCGGGACTTGGCGCGCATTTCAAGAACAGATGTAAACAGAGGCTAATTGGGGCATTCCGGTGGATTTCCGCGCAAGACAACCCGGACATGCATCATCCACCAGAAGCAAGACAGTCCCTGGCTTGCACGCCAGTTTATTTGCTTTCTAGTTAATTCATTAATTAATTAGAATTCTGTAATATTTTGGACTGTAATATTCTTTTATTTTGGGGACTGTAATATTTGGACTGTATTATTTATTCGGACCCTCCGAGTGAGGGCATAACTGTAATAAGTGTGCGTGAGTGTGATGTATGTCTTCCAACCCCACGTCTTTCTCCCTTTTATTTATCCGCTTACGATGGTTAGATTAGGGCATATTTAAATTGGCATACAGTATGACAGCATGTTTGCATTCATTCACCTGTATTGCATGCACCGGGCTCGGCGCATCATACTAACTGCATTGTACTTTCAATTTCAAAGTTGAATACATGTTAAATGTAGCATTTCATATGCCATCTTAGAATAGCTGAGCCTACTATAGTTGCATTTTGCATGTGTTGCATTAAGCATTTTTGTATACTTAGGATCATGCATGATTTCTAATGTAGTTTCTGTTTTTGGCTTGGAGTACTCGGTAAGCTTTATGCTTTCGCATCCTTGCATGCGTGTGAGTGAATGCCATGATAGCATGCTTACCATGAGGCTATGTGCTTATCTGATATATCTGCCTGAATGCCTGTGGGTGAAGGTTGGGTTATCTGAATTGGAATGAATCATCAAAATGTTTCAAGCCTACCTGCGGGTAGCAAACCATTTTCAAAAACAAGCATGAAATGTTTTGTTCCAATTCGGGCGACCCGGTCTATACTTATATGCTGTGCGCATCACATAGTAACCTAGGCTAATAACCGGTATAAGAACTCACAATGTTTTCAAAAATTGATATCATGGTTAGTAGAGGCCGGTCTGTGACCGGGCGAGCGGGGGTGCTCACGAAGTGACCTTCCCCAATCGTACCCAAGTTCCCAAGCCGAGGCAACTTTGGTGATGACGGACACGTGGCCTTTTGGCACCGAGTCAGGGTTTCCTAAATTTCCCAAAATAAAATATATAGGTGGCGACTCTGTATCTGGCAAAGCAGTCCATGTTTGGCACTTCTTTCAAAAATCTGTTTTTCTCAAAAACGATTTGCCGGATTTGGACTCTTTGGTTCAGACTTAGAACCATGACTGCGAAAGTCGAGTCCAAGCTGTAGCGAGGTCCCCCCCGCGGGCTTGTTACAGTTTCTGGCAGATACCCCATTTTGACCGACCTTAAGACTCAGACGTCACCAATTGAGCGCTTGGTGATGTTGCATGATGTGCTCATTCAGAAGTTCCAGAATCGCGGCCGTGAGCCCTGCCTCCGGACTTCCGAACCCTCTTCTGTGCCTTGTCTCGGTTTGCGAACCAGACTCGGTTTTCTCTGTTTCTTTTCCTGAGGGGAGGGAGAGGTCCCGTAGACCATCTCTCAATGTCCGTAGGCTACATTTGGTGGCCGTAGGCCATTTTGCCCATTTCGGAGTCCGGTTCCCGGTTTTCGGAGCCGTCAGGCCGTGTGCCTCGGTTCGGGACCGCCTAACCACCTCCGTTTGCTATGATTTTCGGCATAATTCCTATTTGCTCCCTGTTGAGGGACACTGGGGGTTGAGAAACTCACTTCGAGGTCGAATGCCATTTTCGATGCTTAACAGCCCATTTTCGGGACCCCGAACTGCGTGTTTTGGCCCCGGAACATTCATTTTGCAACGGTTTTCGTTCATTTTTGGCAGGTACCTCTGTTTTATCACAGGGAAGGTCACTGAAGGGTGGGAGGCCAGCAATTGTTGCAGCAACCAGTTATCTCTCCTCCGGAGCCTCCCGGCGCCCGTTTTTCGCACTTCCGGGCTAATGTTGAATACCTTAGAGCTAGCGTTGCCAACTTTCGATCACATATCTGTGATCTACACATCTGAGAGGCCCCTAAAAGTTCATGGCCGGCCATTAAGGTCACCTGACCCTTTTGACCCCTTTCTTCCGGGCTAATGTTGAACCCCTTGGACCCTTTTTCTCGAACTTTGAACCACATATCTGTGATGTACACACCTGAGAGGCCACTAAAAGTTCATGGCCGGCCATTAAGGTCACTTGACCCTTTTGAACCCCTCTTTCCGAGCCACTGTTGAACCCCTTGGGCCCACTTTCTTGGAATTTCAATTACATGGTTGTGTTGTACACACAAAGGCCTACCTCCCCAATACCTGGCCGGCCAGAAAAGATGGTTGACCTTTTTGACCCCTAGCCGACCGGCTAGGGGGTGTGGCCGGCCGGCCACCTTCAGCAAAAGTGAGCGGCCGGCCGTGCTCTCCTCACTGTGCCCCTTCCAGCTGTGAGGCAATATCCCCCAGATATTTTCTGTATCCGGGGGATATTTTGGGAGAGAGTTTTGCTCTCCTTTGCACCCCCCTTTTACACCCCCTTTCTTGACCTTATAACCAGCTGAGGGCCTTCTTCTTGAGGGTTAGAAAATTTGATCTTAAAAGCTCCATAGCCAACTCCATCTTCATCTTCTTCAATTCTTCAAAAACCCTAAGTCCATTAACCTCCATTCCTTCTATACCACCAAGCTCTACCACCACTATCTCATTTCCAGCAGCTAGGAAGGGTTCTTGAAGGCCAAAGGAGCAGCAAATCCATCCAAGAAGCAACCAAAGTCTAGATCTTCAAGGGTAAGTTACACTTTGATCCTTTTGACCCTTTCCTTTGATCTATTTCTAAGCCTCATTTCTTTTTGGTTTCAAGCTTCGGTCCTAACTGAAAAGGGCTTATTTTGAGCCCCTCTTCAACATTGGAGAAGGGCTCAACATTGTTTGGTGTTTCCATATGTCACTTGTAGTTATATCCCTTGTTTGGCTCCATTTTTGCATAAATTGGTAGCCCTCTTTGCTTCTGTTTTTGGAACTTGGTCCGAACTGAAAATGGCCTTATTTTGGCCTATACTTCATGTTTCATTCACACTTTTTTTCTGTTTGGTGATTATTTTGTACACTTCATGTTTTAGCACCTTTTGAGCTTCATTTTACATCACATTTTTAGCATATTTGTATACTGATTTTGAGGCTTCCATATACTGTAAATGTTCATATTTTTGGTTCATATTCAGTGTTGTAGAAGGAAATTTTTCAGTTTGGGTTTAGCTTATACCACTTGCTTCATTACCCCTCTTTTGGCCCCTATTCTTGCATGCTATTTTCCCCCTATCTATGCTTGCTGTTTGGCCATGTTTATAACTGTGAAAGTGCATCTTTTGGGACTGTCTAGCTTCTGTATTTGCATTGCATGTCCATATTGTGCATGTTTGGCATAGCTATAGGCCATTTCGGATGCCTAATGTTGCATTTCGGGACATTTCCTTGCATTTCATGTCATTTCGCCTCATTTCGGGACTGTTTTCCCCCATATTTTAGTGCTGAAATTTCGTTAGCATGTTTGCATATCATTTTTGCCATGTTTCATCACATTTTGTCATTGCCTCGGTTTGCGTGCCCGTGTGCACGCATTTCGAGGCACTTCATTTTTATCCGCCGGCATCCTATGTGAGTGTGGCTGAGGCTCACTCATGTTGGTATAAGCCCATTTGTCATTTTCATGCCATTTCATTGTATTTTATCATTACCTCGGTTTGCGTGCCCGTGCGCACGCATTTCGAGGCACCTCATTTTTATCCGACGGCATCCTATATGAGTGTGGCTGAGGCTCACTCATGTTAGTATAAGTCCATTTGTCATTTTCCATGTCATTTGCATTGCGTATGCATTGCCTCGGTTTGCGTGCCCGTGTGCACGCATTTCGAGGCACTTCATTTTCTGCCATCGGCATCCGATGTGAGTGTGGCTGAGGTTCACTCATGTTGGTATAAGCCCATTTGTCATTTCCATGTCACTTTAGCACCGCCTCGGTTTGCGTGCCCGTGTGCACGCACTTCGAGGCATCTCATTTTCGTTGCATCTGTCATCGCCTCGGTTTGCGTGCCCGTGTGCACGTACTTCGAGGCACCTCATTTGCATTGCATCTGTTATTGCCTCGGTTTGCGTGCCCGTGTGCACGCATTTCGAGGCATCTCATTTTCACTGCATTTACCATTACCTCGATTTGCGTGCCCGTGTGCATGCATTTTGAGACACTTCATTTACACAGCATTTTACCATTGCCTCGGTTTGCGTGCCCGCGTGCATGCATTTCGAGGCGCCTCATTTTCATTGCATTCTGTCATCGCCTCGGTTTGCGTGCCCGCGTGCACGTACTTCGAGGCATCTCATTTCCATCATTCTGTCATCGCCTCGGTTTGCGTGCCCGCGTGCACGCATTTCGAGGCATCTCATTTTCATTGCATTTATCATTGCCTCGATTTGCGTGCCCGTGTGCACGTACTTCGAGGCACCTCATTTTCATTGTATCTGCCATCGCCTCGATTTGCGTGCCCGTGTGTACGCATTTCGAGGCATCTCATTTTTAGCATTGTATATGTTAGGATTGCATCTTAGTTGCATTTCACGCATATCATGCATATTGCATCGTGTTCGGAAAAGGAGTTAGCCCGGGCACGGGAAACGAGGTACATTTCATACTCCGAGTGACGGAATGTGTCTCAATTCCCCAGTCACCGACACTCCGGATTATCCATGATGGAGTTAGGTTTTAGCTGTAGTTTCATGTGCATTCATCCTATATTGAGTTGTGCATTTCGACTCCTCTGCCATCATGCCTCGGTATGCGTGATTGGTGGCACGAGGATCGAGACATGCATATATTTGTGCAAATACATTGCTATGCCCCTTTCTTGCTCTCTGTTGCAGCAAAATCAGGAATCAGCAACTTTCCGGGACTTGGCACGCTTTTCAAAAAATAACAGGTGTAAACAGAGGCTAATTGGGGCATTCCGGTGGATTTCCGCGCAAGACAGTCCGGACATGCATCATCCACCAGAAGCAAGGCAGTCCCTGGCTTGCACGCCAGTTTATTTGCTTTCTAGTTAATTCATTAATTAATTAGAATTCTGTAATATTTTGGACTGTAATATTCTTTTATTTTGGGGACTGTAATATTTGGACTGTATTATTTATTCGGACCCTCTGCGCGAGGGCACAACTGTAATAAGTGTGCGTGAGTGTGATGTATGTCTTCCAACCCCACGTCTTTCTCCCTTTTATTTATCCGCTTATGATGGTTAGATTAGGGCATGTTTAAATTAGCATACAGTATGACAGCATGTTTGCATCATTCATCTGTTTTGCATGCACCGGGCTCGGCGCATCATACTAACTGCATTGTATTTTCAATTCCAAGTTGAATACATGTTAGTTGTAGCATTTCATATGCCATCTTAGAATAGCCGAGCCTACTATAGTTGCAT
This sequence comes from Camellia sinensis, assembly GCF_055761805.1. Taxonomy (NCBI): domain Eukaryota; kingdom Viridiplantae; phylum Streptophyta; class Magnoliopsida; order Ericales; family Theaceae; genus Camellia; species Camellia sinensis. The sequence continues at coordinate 5,439,285 of NW_028128989.1, read as the reverse complement.
TTTGCATGTGTTGCATTAAGCATTTTTGTATACTTAGGATCATGCATGATTTCTAATGTAGTTCCTATTTTGGCTTGGAGTACTCGGTAAGTTCTATGCTTTAGCATCCTCGCATGCGTGTGAGTGACTGCCATGAATAGCATGCTTACCATGAGGCTATGTGCTTATGTGATATATCTGCCTGAATGCCTGTGGGTGAAGGTTGGGTTATCTGAATTGGAATAAATCATCGACTGTTTGTTTTAAGCCCACTAGATAGTGGCAAAACCATCTTTTCTAAACCCACCTGCGGGTGGTAAAGTCTGCATTTTAAGCCTACTTGCGAGTAGCAAATCATCTTTCAAATAAACAAGCATGAAATGTTTTGTTCCAATTCGGGCGATCCAGTCTATACTTATATGCTGTGTGCATCACATAGTAACCTAGGCTAATAACCGAAATAAGAACTCACAATGTTTTCAAAAATTGATATCATGGTTAGTAGAGGCCGGTCTATGACCGGGCGAGCGGGGGTGCTCACGAAGTGACCTTCCCCAATCGTACCCAAGTTCCCGAGCCGAGGCAACTTTGGTGATGACGGACACGTGGCCTTTTGGCACCGAGTCAGGGTTTCCTAAATTTCCCAAAATAAAATATTTAGGTGGCGACTCTGTATCTGGCAAAGCAGTCCATGTTTGGCACTTCTTTCAAAAATCAGTTTTCCTAAAACGATTTGCCGGATTTGGACTCTTTGGTTCAGATTTAGAACCGTGACTGCGAAAGTCGAGTCCGAGCTGTAGCGAGGTCCCCCCCGCGGGCTTGTTACAGTTTCTGGCGACTCCGCTGGGGATTTAGAGAACTTGACTCGAACTCATGATATCTGTTTTTTATTACACTTGTGTGTTTCTTTGCATTGCATTTGCATTGGTGCGCCTAGGACACCGTGTTTGCCATCTGCTATTCCTGAACGGTTTGCCGGAGGCTTGTCTTGTCAAGGCATGACCATAAGGCTGACCGGTTGTGGGCTCTGCCAGTATGGGAACACAAACCCCGGTTTTACCGGGGCACCCTCTTTGACCATTCGACCTAGTGCATATTCGGATCCATAGTGACCATTCCAAACTAGGACAGGTTGCTTACCCGTTTATAGGTTGTTTGAAACCGCTGCGTGCGTAGTGAAACCCTAACTCCTGACAAAATAGGACAGGGAAACCCTACCCCTTCATAGGGGTGTTTTTGGCTCTCACTTATCTGTTATGTGCTTTAGAGTGCGTCTCTACAGGAATGCATGTATCAGTGTATGAGTTTGGGTATCAGGCCTGCGGGCACCAGTTTGCGAATTTTGGCATCAGGCCTGCGGGCATTACTATCAGTATTTGGGAGTCAGCTTTACCTGCGGGTATCAGACTCAGATTTTGAAGCCGAATTTTGGGGCAGAATTCAGTAGAGGGCACACTCATTCAACTATGCCCGTATCTGTTCAGATGGAATCAGGCTGAGATGCTGTCTGTTTTCCCTTTTGCTAGGTAGTCTTGGAACTATAGCTTCAGAAGGCTCCGATATCCCCCGGGTACATTGGATCCGTGTCGATAGACTTTGTCAGGTCGGAAATTCAGTTCAAGGGCAAATCAGTGTTCTTTCGCTGAGGTAAGGCAAAGGAGGGCCAGTTAGGGTTCATTTTGTTCATCTGATCCGACAGTCACCAGTCACATCATCAGCAGACCCGTGATGGCACAAGGTTCGGAAGATCTTCAGAGAACTGTGATAGGTTTGGCCTCCGGGACGTCGGCTCCATCATCGACCACACCACATACCGGGAACTTCATGTCAAAAGACTCCCCGATGTTGGGACGGGCAGCATTTGAGGAAAGCCAATCCCTTGGCAAAGTGGAGGCGAGTGGAAGGAACGAGGTAGGGGCGGACATGGATCCCAATGAACATCTTCTGTTGGCTATTGAGGCTTTGAAAGCTGAGGGACTGAACAAAGAGCAAGTCCTCGCAGTTGTTGCAAAAACTGTGGATAACACTTTCGCCACTCAGAATGAGGGCAGTCTGAATCAAGGGGCAAGCCGGGAGAAAGGTCATCATACCATAGACGATCCTGTTATCTCTAATCCTCCACTCGGAAGAGATCAGCAAACTAGGCCAGCATCTGCTAATCCCCCTGCTGGTGCGTCCAGCAAAAATCCACAAACCTTGAAATACCAACCCCGAGGTCGGAGGGTCTTCCATGCCCTCTATATGCCTTTGTCCAAAGCTCTCCAAATCCTTGTTGGACAAGGCCATCTCAAACCCCTTGAGCCTCGGCCTTTCCCGAATCCTCTTCCGGCTACACATGATACTACCCAGTACTGCGCGTACCATCAACAAACTGGCCATACTACCAATGCCTGCTTCCGTCTTCGCCATGAAGTACAGGATCTATTTGACAATGGGGTCATCCCCGCACCAGGTCCTGCAAAGTCTATCGGCACTTGATCAGTGAATTGTAGGGGATAATGTGATGTGATTGGAGGGATGAACCACCTGCGGGCAGCGCTCAGTTTACTCCAGATATGGTGGATGGCATGCACTGTTTTGAGCATTGGCGAATGCCGGTTTCCGACTCGGGTATTGGGTCAGTCTTGTTGTTTTGTTTTGAGTCTGTCTTTTTGTTTTGAGTCAGTCTCTTTTTTATTTTGGATCTGTCTTGTTGTATCGAGTCAGTCCTGTTGTACAGGAGTCGGGTGATTCCGGGGGGTGTTACCTCGGGCGTCACCATTTTGTTTTGTGTTTGTCTTTTCGTTTTGTTTTGAGTCCGTTTCTGCCAGGGAGCCAGTTGTACCAACAGATTTGAATGAAACAGCAGTAATTTTTGCACTTCTATGTTCGCTTCTGCCGTGTGCTAGTTGTGACGGAATCTGAATGAAATGGCAGTACATTCCACCTGCTCTCTTCTGCACCCCAAAATCGTTGCATTTAACCTAAGTTTTTCAAAACTTTTTGAACACTGTGGTGAAAACGAAGAGGAAGGAATTCCTCGGGATTTGCAAAACTTTGATCATTTGAGAGAAAGAGAGGCATGCTAAGCCCTTAATGAATGAAATCATGCTTGTTAGCGTGAGTACTGAGAAGGACCCTGGCTTGATCCAGACTGGTTTCACACTACCTTCAGCGCGAGCGATTTGTCGCTTTCTTAAAAACTTTCAAAAATAAAATGTTTTGCGCGGTCTTGCGAAGACCTGTGTGGAATCGCTCTTGAGATTGTGCAGCCTAGGATCGCTCTCAGCCTTGAGACTCAACCCCTTCGCTTCCAAACCTTGAACTTGAAATCAGAAGGTTCGACGGTCAACTACGATGTGAGGCCTGTGTGGCTAGATTTGAAGCAGCCCTCGAACAAGAGGCACCAAAGTCAGGTCAAGAAGATCAGATCTCATCAGAAAAAGCTTGCAAAGCAAAGCAGCAGCCATTCTCCTGGATTCAGATGACTCCAGGATCTCAAAACCATTTGGCATGGACTTGTTACACTTTTACCCTTTGAGAGGCTCGCTGGGCCGAAAATCCGGAAGGGCGACCCAGGCAAAAGTTAGAGCAAGAGGAAAAAAATACAAAAAAAGAAGAAGCAAAAAATGCAAAAAGAAAAAAAGAGAACAAAAAAGAAAGATGCAAAGAAAAGAACGAAAAAAATCAAAAAAGGAAAAAGAATTGAAAAGAAAAGAAGAACAAAGCTCGCAAGGTCGAAAACCCGCAACGGGCGCCTTGGCAAAAGTTAGAGCCTAAAAAGGAGAGGTTAATACCCGAGTGTACCTTAACCCCGAACTACGTGAGGCTTGATTCCCATCTTTGGGATACGTAGGCAACTTCATTCTGAAGTCCAGCCGTAAAACACTTCAAACTCAATCATGTCCATGTAATGGTTCTGATAATCTTTGCCTTCTCTATATCTGAGAGTCTGGTTGCGTTCGTCGCTCTGAGGACTGACTACAATACACTACGGTGCCATTCAGACAAGGGGCAACTTTCCGTTGCCATTCAGAACGCCGCAGTGCCATTCAAACAAGGGGCAACATTCCGTTGCCATGCAGTGTCCTTCAGACAAGGGGCAATTTTCCATTGCCATGGATCCGAGGTTGCGCATCTCAAGAGTAGGTCCCATGCTCGTTGAGCAGTGGTCGTTTGCGAAAATAGTTTTTGAGAATTTTTACTGAGGTTGACTAATCTTCTCGAAAAGTATTCCATTTTCAAAACTGGACCATTTCTTGGACCCAAAAAAGGAAAACTCTCAGTGCTCACTGCCTAACTTGCATGATTTTAAATCAGAAAATTGAACAAGTATGTTAATCTAACTCTCATTTTGGTCAAAATTTTTTTTAGGAGAAAACTAAAACTAAAAAATGGTCAAAATGATGAACCAGGGGCACAGTTGAGTCAGGCTTCCTGTCTTTTCCCCATTGCCAACATACTTGCCAACAAGGGCACTCTACCTGCCAGAAAAGGGGCACAACAAAGGGCAGAAAGCACTCTCATCCTCCAAGCAGCGAGGTATCAAGCCGAGTGCGAAGCACGAATTGGAATGGATCGAGATGCTCCATTCCCTCATCCGGCGCATTGACAGATGTCACCGAAGGAAATAGCCGCGAGCTGATTATGTTGGGTGTGAGCCCGCAATTTGCTGTTTATCCATCAACCACCTAGGGGAGGGATGAAAAATGAGAGATTAAAGAATAGAGAGACGTGCGATGAGAGGAAAAGTGAGAAAAGGGCTTTTTCAGAAAAACAGAGCTTGAGGGCCGAGTGATGTGAGAACCACAAATGAGAAAGGGTGGGAAACACTACCCGGTGAAACAGGCTCCCTGTGCACGTCTGAGTGTCGTGTCTTTTTGTTTTATCTCGATTCTTGTTTTGAGTCGTTTCGAGTGTTACTCGATGTGTCTAGGTTGTGTGCCTTTTATTTCCTTGTTGAGTCGTTTGCTGTGTTCAGTCGTAGGCTCGATACCCGGTCAAGAGCTCATTTATCAATTTCAAAATAAAATCGTTTTGCGCTCCGAGTGCCGTGCCGTTCTCCACATCTGTGCAAAACAAGATTCATTCTTTCATAAAACCGCAGGGTTTAGCCCAAGTCATGTCAGAACAGCAAAACAAGGACCTATCCGAAGCTATATAAGTTCCGGACTGCGAAGCAAAAGAAAATAGGGAAAATTTTGAGCATCTGAGTGTGTTTCACCTTCGGAAAATTCTGAGATTGCATTCCATATGTACCTCTTCAGGCCTTGCCAGTGCCCTGAAGAATGAGCGTGCCTCTACTCCAAGCTTAAGCATGCTTCAAGTCAGAATGGCAATTAAAGCAGCGGCAGCAGATGTTACCTCTCGCCAGTATGAACAGGGTGTGCCCCTTTGAGCTAAGTGTGTTGCAAAGTCTTCTAAGAGGTAAATCAGAGGCATCAGAGTACATATTTGATACTCCTCAACTACATAGAATGTGAATTTTCATATACACTATTGTTGCATGCATAGAATATGCTTTGCTCTCGATTCTGCATAGAATTTGCTTTCAATATTGCATAGAATATGCTCCTGTTTCTTGCATAGAAAATGCTCATATCTTTTGCATAGAAAATGCACTCTTCCATGCTTGCATAGAAAATGCACCTCATTTGCATAGAACATGCATTCACTCGCACTATATTGTGCATTGCATTTCAATCGCGCTGTTTAGCGTATCGCACTGTCTAGTGCATTTCAAATCAATCGCGCTGTTTAGCGTATCGCACTATTTTGTGCATTTCAATCGCACTATTTTGTGCATTTCAATCGCGCTGTTTAGAGTATCGCACTGTCTAGTGCATTTCATTTCAATCGCGCTGTTTAGCGTATCGCACTATTTTGTGCATTTCAATCGCACTATTTTGTACATTTCAATCGCGCTGTTTAGCGTATCGCACTGTCTAGTGCATTTCAAATCAATCGCGCTGTTTAGCGTATCGCACTGTTTAGTGCATTTCAATCGCGCTGTTTAGCGTATCGCACTGTCTAGTGCATTTCGAATCAATCGCACTGTTTAGTGCATTTCAATCGCGCTGTTTAGCGTATCGCACTGTCCTGTGCATTTCAAATCACTCGCGCTTTCTTGCGCATTGCACTGTTTTGTGCACCTTACTTGCATTTTGCATGCATTCCATCGCGCTATCTTGCGCATCTTACCTGTACTTGTTAGTGCATTGCATCGCGCTATCTTGCGCATCTCACCTGTACTTGTTAGTGCATTGTATCGCGCTATCTTGCGCACCTTATTTGTATCGCACTGTTTTGTGCATTCACCTTGCTCGTACTGTTTTGTACACCTTTAGCATCACGCTATTTCGTGCATCTGTTTAGCACTGTTTTGTGCATTCACTCTGCATCGCACTGTCTTGTGCACTCGCCCGGTCTAGGAGACCTTAAATCCTCTGGTCTAAGGAGACCTTAAATCCTGCATCATCATTCGCGCTGTTTTGCGCATCGCGTTTGCATTTATTCGCGCCGCTTCGTGCACTTTCCGGTCTAGGAGACCTTAAATTCTCTAAAGGTGCAATTCCTTTGGTGTTTGTCGTGCCCGAACGACTCGTCATGGTCTGGTATAGCCACCTGCCTGTGTTTGCGGTGAGTTCCTAAGAGACCAACTGCGACGGTGGAAACTAGAGTTCGAATGGCTTATGCCTAGAACGCAAAGGTTCGGGATTTCCGAGACTAAAGTCTGGTTTAAATACCCAGGGGTATATCCTCGGCTTGAAATCTGTATGGCAGCCCCATAGATTGAGATAGCATCTGTATGCACCTCAATTCTGGATACTGATCCAATCTAGTCTGTCACCCTGTTGGAGAATAGGGAAAGCTGCGACCATAGTCAGGGAGAAAAGTAGTACCTGCGGTTCAACCAAGAAGAAGCGAGAGATCCCCAGCAGCATGAGGTAAGTCATTACCAATTGCCCCTGTGAGGTACCTTCATTTCCTAGCTATTACATTGCATTTCAGTTATTACATTACAGTGCATTGCATGAATCCTCAACTTTCAAATTGGCTTCGCGTAGCGTATAAGTCCACTCGTCAAATCGGCTTCGCGTAGCGTATAAGTCCAACTTTCAAATCGGCTTCGCGTAGCGTATAAGTCCAACTTTCAAAATATTTCTGCGTATCATTTTGCATTTTGCCCCCTGCCTGCGGGCATGCCTACGGGCGCATCTCTGTTTATCCTGTATGTTTGTCTAAGTCTTCGGCCTTGTCAAAAATGGGTCGTCTCTGGGCTTTGACATTCACTCCCGTCACTTGTGACTTCCGAGTTCTGTCAAAGAGGGGCAACTGTAGACACCCCATTTTTGACCGACCTTAAGACTCAGACGTCACCAATTGAGCGCTTGGTGATGTTGCATGATGTGCTCATTCAGAAGTTCCAGAATCGCGGCCGTGAGCCCTGCCTCCGGACTTCCGAACCCTCTTCTGTGCCTTGTCTCGGTTTGCGAACCAGACTCGGTTTTCTCTGTTTCTTTTCCTGAGGGGAGGGAGAGGTCCCGTAGACCATCTCTCAATGTCCGTAGGCTACATTTGGTGGCCGTAGGCCATTTTGCCCATTTCGGAGTCCGGTTCCCGGTTTTCGGAGCCGTCAGGCCGTGTGCCTCGGTTCGGGACCGCCTAACCACCTCCGTTTGCTATGATTTTCGGCATAATTCCTATTTGCTCCCTGTTGAGGGACACTGGGGGTTGAGAAACTCACTTCGAGGTCGAATGCCATTTTCGATGCTTAACAGCCCATTTTCGGGACCCCGAACTGCGTGTTTTGGCCCCGGAACATTCATTTTGCAACGGTTTTCGTTCATTTTTGGCAGGTACCTCTGTTTTATCACAGGGAAGGTCACTGAAGGGTGGGAGGCCAGCAATTGTTGCAGCAACCAGTTATCTCTCCTCCGGAGCCTCCCGGCGCCCGTTTTTCGCACTTCCGGGCTAATGTTGAATACCTTAGAGCTAGCGTTGCCAACTTTCGATCACATATCTGTGATCTACACATCTGAGAGGCCCCTAAAAGTTCATGGCCGGCCATTAAGGTCACCTGACCCTTTTGACCCCTTTCTTCCGGGCTAATGTTGAACCCCTTGGACCCTTTTTCTCGAACTTTGAACCACATATCTGTGATGTACACACCTGAGAGGCCACTAAAAGTTCATGGCCGGCCATTAAGGTCACTTGACCCTTTTGAACCCCTCTTTCCGAGCCACTGTTGAACCCCTTGGGCCCACTTTCTTGGAATTTCAATTACATGGTTGTGTTGTACACACAAAGGCCTACCTCCCCAATACCTGGCCGGCCAGAAAAGATGGTTGACCCTTTTGACCCCTAGCCGGCCGGCTAGGGGGTGTGGCCGGCCGGCCACCTTCAGCAAAAGTGAGCGGCCGGCCGTGCTCTCCTCACTGTGCCCCTTCCAGCTGTGAGGCAATATCCCCCAGATATTTTCTGTATCCGGGGGATATTTTGGGAGAGAGTTTTGCTCTCCTTTGCACCCCCCTTTTACACCCCCTTTCTTGACCTTATAACCAGCTGAGGGCCTTCTTCTTGAGGGTTAGAAAATTTGATCTTAAAAGCTCCATAGCCAACTCCATCTTCATCTTCTTCAATTCTTCAAAAACCCTAAGTCCATTAACCTCCATTCCTTCTATACCACCAAGCTCTACCACCACTATCTCATTTCCAGCAGCTAGGAAGGGTTCTTGAAGGCCAAAGGAGCAGCAAATCCATCCAAGAAGCAACCAAAGTCTAGATCTTCAAGGGTAAGTTACACTTTGATCCTTTTGACCCTTTCCTTTGATCTATTTCTAAGCCTCATTTCTTTTTGGTTTCAAGCTTCGGTCCTAACTGAAAAGGGCTTATTTTGAGCCCCTCTTCAACATTGGAGAAGGGCTCAACATTGTTTGGTGTTTCCATATGTCACTTGTAGTTATATCCCTTGTTTGGCTCCATTTTTGCATAAATTGGTAGCCCTCTTTGCTTCTGTTTTTGGAACTTGGTCCGAACTGAAAATGGCCTTATTTTGGCCTATACTTCATGTTTCATTCACACTTTTTTTCTGTTTGGTGATTATTTTGTACACTTCATGTTTTAGCACCTTTTGAGCTTCATTTTACATCACATTTTTAGCATATTTGTATACTGATTTTGAGGCTTCCATATACTGTAAATGTTCATATTTTTGGTTCATATTCAGTGTTGTAGAAGGAAATTTTTCAGTTTGGGTTTAGCTTATACCACTTGCTTCATTACCCCTCTTTTGGCCCCTATTCTTGCATGCTATTTTCCCCCTATCTATGCTTGCTGTTTGGCCATGTTTATAACTGTGAAAGTGCATCTTTTGGGACTGTCTAGCTTCTGTATTTGCATTGCATGTCCATATTGTGCATGTTTGGCATAGCTATAGGCCATTTCGGATGCCTAATGTTACATTTCGGGACATTTCCTTGCATTTCATGTCATTTCGCCTCATTTCGGGACTGTTTTCCCCCATATTTTAGTGCTGAAATTTCGTTAGCATGTTTGCATATCATTTTTGCCATGTTTCATCACATTTTGTCATTGCCTCGGTTTGCGTGCCCGTGTGCACGCATTTCGAGGCACTTCATTTTTATCCGCCGGCATCCTATGTGAGTGTGGCTGAGGCTCACTCATGTTGGTATAAGCCCATTTGTCATTTTCATGCCATTTCATTGTATTTTATCATTACCTCGGTTTGCGTGCCCGTGCGCACGCATTTCGAGGCACCTCATTTTTATCCGACGGCATCCTATATGAGTGTGGCTGAGGCTCACTCATGTTAGTATAAGTCCATTTGTCATTTTCCATGTCATTTGCATTGCGTATGCATTGCCTCGGTTTGCGTGCCCGTGTGCACGCATTTCGAGGCACTTCATTTTCTGCCATCGGCATCCGATGTGAGTGTGGCTGAGGTTCACTCATGTTGGTATAAGCCCATTTGTCATTTCCATGTCACTTTAGCACCGCCTCGGTTTGCGTGCCCGTGTGCACGCACTTCGAGGCATCTCATTTTCGTTGCATCTGTCATCGCCTCGGTTTGCGTGCCTGTGTGCACGTACTTCGAGGCACCTCATTTGCATTGCATCTGTTATTACCTCGGTTTGCGTGCCCGTGTGCACGCATTTCGAGGCATCTCATTTTCACTGCATTTACCATTACCTCGATTTGCGTGCCCGTGTGCACGCATTTTGAGACACTTCATTTACACAGCATTTTACCATTGCCTCGGTTTGCGTGCCCGCGTGCATGCATTTCGAGGCGCCTCATTTTCATTGCATTCTGTCATCGCCTCGGTTTGCGTGCCCGCGTGCACGTACTTCGAGGCATCTCATTTCCATCATTCTGTCATCGCCTCGGTTTGCGTGCCCGCGTGCACGTACTTCGAGGCATCTCATTTCCATCATTCTGTCATCGCCTCGGTTTGCGTGCCCGCGTGCACGCATTTCGAGGCATCTCATTTTCATTGCATTTATCATTGCCTCGATTTGCGTGCCCGTGTGCACGTACTTCGAGGCACCTCATTTTCATTGTATCTGCCATCGCCTCGGTTTGCGTGCCCGTGTGCACGCATTTCGAGGCATCTCATTTTTAGCATTGTATATGTTAGGATTGCATCTTAGTTGCATTTCACGCATATCATGCATATTGCATCGTGTTCGGAAAAGGAGTTAGCCCGGGCACGGGAAACGAGGTACATTTCATACTCCGAGTGACGGAATGTGTCTCAATTCCCCAGTCACCGACACTCCGGATTATCCATGATGGAGTTAGGTTTTAGCTGTAGTTTCATGTGCATTCATCCTATATTGAGTTGTGCATTTCGATTCCTCAGCCATCATGCCTCGGTATGCGTAATTGGTGGCACGAGGATCGAGACATGCATATATCTGTGCAAATACATTGCTATGCCCCTTTCCTGCTCTCTGTTGCAGCAAAATCAGGAATCGGCAATTTTTTCGGGACTTGGCGCGCATTTCAAGAACAGATGTAAACAGAGGCTAATTGGGGCATTCCGGTGGATTTCCGCGCAAGACAACCCGGACATGCATCATCCACCAGAAGCAAGACAGTCCCTGGCTTGCACGCCAGTTTATTTGCTTTCTAGTTAATTCATTAATTAATTAGAATTCTGTAATATTTTGGACTGTAATATTCTTTTATTTTGGGGACTGTAATATTTGGACTGTATTATTTATTCGGACCCTCCGAGTGAGGGCATAACTGTAATAAGTGTGCGTGAGTGTGATGTATGTCTTCCAACCCCACGTCTTTCTCCCTTTTATTTATCCGCTTACGATGGTTAGATTAGGGCATATTTAAATTGGCATACAGTATGACAGCATGTTTGCATTCATTCACCTGTATTGCATGCACCGGGCTCGGCGCATCATACTAACTGCATTGTACTTTCAATTTCAAAGTTGAATACATGTTAATTGTAGCATTTCATATGCCATCTTAGAATAGCTGAGCCTACTATAGTTGCATTTTGCATGTGTTGCATTAAGCATTTTTGTATACTTAGGATCATGCATGATTTCTAATGTAGTTTCTGTTTTTGGCTTGGAGTACTCGGTAAGCTTTATGCTTTCGCATCCTTGCATGCGTGTGAGTGAATGCCATGATAGCATGCTTACCATGAGGCTATGTGCTTATCTGATATATCTGCCTGAATGCCTGTGGGTGAAGGTTGGGTTATCTGAATTGGAATGAATCATCAAAATGTTTCAAGCCTACCTGCGGGTAGCAAACCATTTTCAAAAACAAGCATGAAATGTTTTGTTCCAATTCGGGCGACCCGGTCTATACTTATATGCTGTGCGCATCACATAGTAACCTAGGCTAATAACCGGTATAAGAACTCACAATGTTTTCAAAAATTGATATCATGGTTAGTAGAGGCCGGTCTGTGACCGGGCGAGCGGGGGTGCTCACGAAGTGACCTTCCCCAATCGTACCCAAGTTCCCGAGCCGAGGCAACTTTGGTGATGACGGACACGTGGCCTTTTGGCACCGAGTCAGGGTTTCCTAAATTTCCCAAAATAAAATATATAGGTGGCGACTCTGTATCTGGCAAAGCAGTCCATGTTTGGCACTTCTTTCAAAAATCTGTTTTTCTCAAAAACGATTTGCCGGATTTGGACTCTTTGGTTCAGACTTAGAACCATGACTACGAAAGTCGAGTCCGAGCTGTAGCGAGGTCCCCCGCGGGCTTGTTACAGTAAGTAAACGCCGTATTTACATATCTGCCACTGTGCAGGAGAATCCGTATAGGTGTTCGAGTGTTCGAAACGTAACGCGCGAGAAATTGTAAGTAAACGCCGTATTTACATATCTGCCACTGTGCAGGAGAATCCGTATAGGTGTTCGAGTGTTCGAAACGTAACGCGCGAGAAATTGTAAGTAAACGCCGTATTTACATATCTGCCACTGTGCAGGAGAACCCGTATAGGTGTTCGAGTGTTCGAACTGTAACGCGGGAGAAATTGTAAGTAAACGCCGTATTTACATATCTGCCACTGTGCAGGAGAATCCGTATAGGTGTTCGAGTGTTCGAAACGTAACGCGCGAGAAATTGTAAGTAAACGCCGTATTTACATATCTGCCACTGTGCAGGAGAATCCGTATAGGTGTTCGAATGTTCGAACCGTAACGCAGGAGAAATTGTAAGTGAACGCCGTATTTACATATCTGCCACTGTGCAGGAGAATCCGTATAGGTGTTCGAGTGTTCGAATCGTAAGGCGTGAGAAATTGTAAGTAAACGCCGTATTCACATATCTGCCACTGTGCAGGAGAATCCGTATAGGTGTTCGAATGTTCGAACCGTAACGCGGGAGAAATTGTAAGTAAACGCCGTATTTACATATCTGCCACTGTGCAGGAGAATCCGTATAGGTGTTCGAGTGTTCGAAACGTAACGCGCGAGAAATTGTAAGTAAACGCCGTATTTACATATCTGCCACTGTGCAGGAGAATCCGTATAGGTGTTCGAGTGTTCGAAACGTAACGCGTGAGAAATTGTAAGTAAACGCCGTATTTACATATCTGCCACTGTGCAGGAGAATCCGTACAGGTGTTCGAGTGTTCGAAACGTAACGCGCGAGAAATTGTAAGTAAACGTCGTATTTACATGTCTGCCACTGTGCAGGAGAATCCGTATAGGTGTTCGAGTGTTGGAAACGTAACGCGCGAGTAATTGTAAGTAAACGTCGTATTTACATGTCTGCCACTGTGCAGGAGAATCCGTATAGGTGTTCGAGTGTTCGAAACGTAACGCGCGAGAAATTGTAAGTAAACGCCGTATTTACATATCTGCCACTGTGGAGGAGAATCCGTATAGGTGTTCAAGTGTTCGAAACGTAACGCGCGAGAAATTGTAAGTAAACGTCGTATTTGCATGTCTGCCACTATGCAGGAGAATCCGTATAGGTGTTCGAGTGTTCGAAACGTAACGAGCGAGAAATGGTAAGTAAACGTCGTATTTACATGTCTGCCACTGTGCAGGAGAATCCGTATGGGTGTTCGAGTGTTCGAATCGTAAGGCGTGAGAAATTGTAAGTAAACGCCGTATTCACATATCTGCCACTGTGCAGGAGAATCCGTATAGGTGTTCGAGTGTTCGAACCGTAACGCGGGAGAAATTGTAAGTAAACGCCGTATTTACATATCTGCCACTGTGCAGGAGAATCCGTATAGGTGTTCGAGTGTTCGAAACGTAACGCGCGAGAAATTGTATGTAAACGCCGTATTTACATATCTGCCACTGTGCAGGAGAATCCGTATAGGTGTTCGAATGTTCGAACCGTAACGCAGGAGAAATTGTAAGTAAACGCCGTATTTACATATCTGCCACTGTGCAGGAGAATCCGTATAGGTGTTCGAGTGTTCGAATCGTAAGGCGTGAGAAATTGTAAGTAAACGCCGTATTCACATATCTGCCACTGTGCAGGAGAATCCGTATAGGTGTTCGAATGTTCGAACCGTAACGCGGGAGAAATTGTAAGTAAACGCCGTATTTACATATCTGCCACTGTGCAGGAGAATCCGTATAGGTGTTCGAGTGTTCGAAACGTAACGCCCGAGAAATTGTAAGTAAACGCCGTATTTACATATCTGCCACTGTGCAGGAGAATCCGTATAGGTGTTCGAGTGTTCGAAATGTAACGCGCGAGAAATTGTAAGTAAACGCCGTATTTACATATCTGCCACTGTGCAGGAGAATCCGTATAGGTGTTCGAGTGTTCGACACGTAACGCGCGAGAAATTGTAAGTAAACGCCGTATTTACATATCTGCCACTGTGCAGGAGAATCCGTATAGGTGTTCGAGTGTTCGAACCGTAACGCGGGAGAAATTGTAAGTAAACGCCGTATTCACATATCTGCCACGGTGCAGGAGAATCCGTATAGGTGTTCGAGTGTTCGAACCGTAACGCGGGAGAAATTGTAAGTAAACGCCGTATTTACATATCTGCCACTGTGCAGGAGAATCCGTATAGGTGTTCGAGTGTTCGAAACGTAACGCGCGAGAAATTGTAAGTAAACGCCGTATTTACATATCTGCCACTGTGCAGGAGAATCCGTATAGGTGTTCGAATGTTCGAACCGTAACGCAGGAGAAATTGTAAGTGAACGCCGTATTTACATATCTGCCACTGTGCAGGAGAATCCGTATAGGTGTTCGAGTGTTCGAATCGTAAGGCGTGAGAAATTGTAAGTAAACGCCGTATTCACATATCTGCCACTGTGCAGGAGAATCCGTATAGGTGTTCGAATGTTCGAACCGTAACGCGGGAGAAATTGTAAGTAAACGCCGTATTTACATATCTGCCACTGTGCAGGAGAATCCGTATAGGTGTTCGAGTGTTCGAAACGTAACGCCCGAGAACTTGTAAGTAAACGCCGTATTTACATATCTGCCACTGTGCAGGAGAATCCGTATAGGTGTTCGAGTGTTCGAAACGTAACGCGCGAGAAATTGTAAGTAAACGCCGTATTTACATATCTGCCACTGTGCAGGAGAATCCGTATAGGTGTTCGAGTGTTCGAAACGTAACGCGCGAGAAATTGTAAGTAAACGCCGTATTTACATATCTGCCACTGTGCAGGAGAACCCGTATAGGTGTTCGAGTGTTCGAACCGTAACGCGGGAGAAATTGTAAATAAACGCCGTATTTACATATCTGCCACTGTGCAGGAGAATCCGTATAGGTGTTCGAGTGTTCGAAACGTAACGCGCGAGAAATTGTAAGTAAACGCCGTATTTACATATCTGCCACTGTGCCGGAGAATCCGTATAGGTGTTCGAATGTTCGAACCGTAACGCAGGAGAAATTGTAAGTGAACGCCGTATTTACATATCTGCCACTGTGCAGGAGAATCCGTATAGGTGTTCGAGTGTTCGAATCGTAAGGCGTGAGAAATTGTAAGTAAACGCCGTATTCACATATCTGCCACTGTGCAGGAGAATCCGTATAGGTGTTCGAATGTTCGAACCGTGACGTGGGAGAAATTGTAAGTAAACGCCGTATTTACATATCTGCCACTGTGCAGGAGAATCCGTATATGTGTTCGAGTGTTCGAAACGTAACGCCCAAGAAATTGTAAGTAAACGCCGTATTTACATATCTGCCACTGTGCAGGAGAATCCGTATAGGTGTTCGAGTGTTCGAAACGTAACGCGCGAGAAATTGTATGTAAACGCCGTATTTACATATCTGCCACTGTGCAGGAGAATCCGTATAGGTGTTCGAGTGTTCGAAACGTAACGCGCGAGAAATTGTAAGTAAACGCCGTATTTACATATCTGCCACTGTGCAGGAGAACCCGTATAGGTGTTCGAGTGTTCGAACCGTAACACGGGAGAAATTGTAAGTAAACGCCGTATTTACATATCTGCCACTGTGCAGGAGAATCCGTATAGGTGTTCGAGTGTTCGAATCGTAACGCGTGAGAAATTGTAAGTAAACGCCGTATTCACATATCTGCCACTGTGCAGGAGAATCCGTATAGGTGTTCGAGTGTTCGAAACGTAACGCGCGAGAAATTGTAAGTAAACGCCGTATTTACATATCTGCCACTGTGCAGGAAAATCCGTATAGGTGTTCGAATGTTCGAACCGTAACGCAGGAGAAATTGTAAGTGAACGCCGTATTTACATATCTGCCACTGTGCCGGAGAATCCGTATAGGTGTTCGAGTGTTCGAAACGTAACGCGCGAGAAATTGTAAGTAAACGCCGTATTTACATATCTGCCACTGTGCAGGAGAATCCGTATAGGTGTTCGAATGTTCGAACCGTAACGCAGGAGAAATTGTAAGTGAACGCCGTATTTACATATCTGCCACTGTGCAGGAGAATCCGTATAGGTGTTCGAGTGTTCGAATCGTAAGGCGTGAGAAATTGTAAGTAAACGCCGTATTCACATGGCTGCCACTGTGCAGGAGAATCCGTATAGGTGTTCGAATGTTCGAACCGTAACGCGGGAGAAATTGTAAGTAAACGCCGTATTTACATATCTGCCACTGTGCAGGAGAATCCGTATAGGTGTTCGAGTGTTCGAAACGTAACGCGCGAGAAATTGTAAGTAAACGTCGTATTTACATGTCTGCCACTGTGCAGGAGAATCCGTATAGGTGTTCGAGTGTTCGAATCGTAAGGCGTGAGAAATTGTAAGTAAACGCCGTATTCACATATCTGCCACTGTGCAGGAGAATCCGTATAGGTGTTCGAGTGTTCGAACCGTAACGCGGGAGAAATTGTAAGTAAACGCCGTATTTACATATCTGCCACTGTGCAGGAGAATCCGTATAGGTGTTCGAGTGTTCGAAATGTAACGCGCGAGAAATTGTAAGTAAACGCCGTATTTACATATCTGCCACTGTGTAGGAGAATCCGTATAGGTGTTCGAATGTTCGAACCGTAACGCAGGAGAAATTGTAAGTGAACGCCGTATTTACATATCTGCCACTGTGCAGGAGAATCCGTATAGGTGTTCGAGTGTTCGAATCGTAAGGCGTGAGAAATTGTAAGTAAACGCCGTATTCACATATCTGCCACTGTGCAGGAGAATCCGTATAGGTGTTCGAGTGTTCGAATCGTAAGGCGTGAGAAATTGTAAGTAAACGCCGTATTCACATATCTGCCACTGTGCAGGAGAATCCGTATAGGTGTTCGAGTGTTCGAACCGTAACGCGGGAGAAATTGTAAGTAAACGCCGTATTTACATATCTGCCACTGTGCAGGAGAATCCGTATAGGTGTTCGAGTGTTCGAAACGTAACGCGCGAGAAATTGTAAGTAAACGCCGTATTTACATATCTGCCACTGTGCAGGAGAATCCGTATAGGTGTTCGAATGTTCGAACCGTAACGCAGGAGAAATTGTAAGTGAACGCCGTATTTACATATCTGCCACTGTGCAGGAGAATCCGTATAGGTGTTCGAGTGTTCGAATCGTAAGGCGTGAGAAATTGTAAGTAAACGCCGTATTCACATATCTGCCACTGTGCAGGAGAATCCGTATAGGTGTTCGAATGTTCGAACCGTAACGCGGGAGAAATTGTAAGTAAACGCCGTATTTACATATCTGCCACTGTGCAGGAGAATCCGTATAGGTGTTCGAGTGTTCGAAACGTAACGCGCGAGAAATTGTAAGTAAACGCCGTATTTACATATCTACCACTGTGCAGGAGAATCCGTATAGGTGTTCGAGTGTTCGAAACGTAACGCGCGAGAAATTGTAAGTAAACACCGTATTTACATATCTGCCACTGTGCAGGAGAATCCGTACAGGTGTTCGAGTGTTCGAAACGTAACGCGCGAGAAATTGTAAGTAAACGTCGTATTTACATGTCTGCCACTGTGCAGGAGAATCCGTATAGGTGTTCGAGTGTTCGAAACGTAACGCGCGAGTAATTGTAAGTAAACGTCGTATTTACATGTCTGCCACTGTGCAGGAGAATCCGTATGGGTGTTCGAGTGTTCGAAACGTAACGCGCGAGTAATTGTAAGTAAACGCCGTATTT
Organism: Camellia sinensis; assembly: GCF_055761805.1. Classification (NCBI taxonomy): domain Eukaryota; kingdom Viridiplantae; phylum Streptophyta; class Magnoliopsida; order Ericales; family Theaceae; genus Camellia; species Camellia sinensis. The sequence goes on along the minus strand of NW_028128989.1, from coordinate 5,421,249 downwards.
ACATATCTGCCACTGTGCAGGAGAATCCGTATAGGTGTTCGAGTGTTCGAAACGTAACGCGTGAGAAATTGTAAGTAAACGCCGTATTTACATATCTGCCACTGTGCAGGAGAATCCGTACAGGTGTTCGAGTGTTCGAAACGTAACGCGCGAGAAATTGTAAGTAAACGTCGTATTTACATGTCTGCCACTGTGCAGGAGAATCCGTATAGGTGTTCGAGTGTTCGAAACGTAACGCGCGAGTAATTGTAAGTAAACGTCGTATTTACATGTCTGCCACTGTGCAGGAGAATCCGTATAGGTGTTCGAGTGTTCGAAACGTAACGCGCGAGAAATTGTAAGTAAACGCCGTATTTACATATCTGCCACTGTGGAGGAGAATCCGTATAGGTGTTCAAGTGTTCGAAACGTAACGCGCGAGAAATTGTAAGTAAACGTCGTATTTGCATGTCTGCCACTATGCAGGAGAATCCGTATAGGTGTTCGAGTGTTCGAAACGTAACGCGCGAGAAATGGTAAGTAAACGTCGTATTTACATGTCTGCCACTGTGCAGGAGAATCCGTATGGGTGTTCGAGTGTTCGAATCGTAAGGCGTGAGAAATTGTAAGTAAACGCCGTATTCACATGGCTGCCACTGTGCAGGAGAATCCGTATAGGTGTTCGAATGTTCGAACCGTAACGCGGGAGAAATTGTAAGTAAACGCCGTATTTACATATCTGCCACTGTGCAGGAGAATCCGTATAGGTGTTCGAGTGTTCGAAACGTAACGCGCGAGAAATTGTAAGTAAACGTCGTATTTACATGTCTGCCACTGTGCAGGAGAATTCGTATAGGTGTTCGAGTGTTCGAATCGTAAGGCGTGAGAAATTGTAAGTAAACGCCGTATTCACATATCTGCCACTGTGCAGGAGAATCCGTATAGGTGTTCGAGTGTTCGAACCGTAACGCGGGAGAAATTGTAAGTAAACGCCGTATTTACATATCTGCCACTGTGCAGGAGAATCCGTATAGGTGTTCGAGTGTTCGAAATGTAACGCGCGAGAAATTGTAAGTAAACGCCGTATTTACATATCTGCCACTGTGCAGGAGAATCCGTATAGGTGTTCGAATGTTCGAACCGTAACGCAGGAGAAATTGTAAGTGAACGCCGTATTTACATATCTGCCACTGTGCAGGAGAATCCGTATAGGTGTTCGAGTGTTCGAATCGTAAGGCGTGAGAAATTGTAAGTAAACGCCGTATTCACATATCTGCCACTGTGCAGGAGAATCCGTATAGGTGTTCGAGTGTTCGAATCGTAAGGCGTGAGAAATTGTAAGTAAACGCCGTATTCACATATCTGCCACTGTGCAGGAGAATCCGTATAGGTGTTCGAGTGTTCGAACCGTAACGCGGGAGAAATTGTAAGTAAACGCCGTATTTACATATCTGCCACTGTGCAGGAGAATCCGTATAGGTGTTCGAGTGTTCGAAACGTAACGCGCGAGAAATTGTAAGTAAACGCCGTATTTACATATCTGCCACTGTGCAGGAGAATCCGTATAGGTGTTCGAATGTTCGAACCGTAACGCAGGAGAAATTGTAAGTGAACGCCGTATTTACATATCTGCCACTGTGCAGGAGAATCCGTATAGGTGTTCGAGTGTTCGAATCGTAAGGCGTGAGAAATTGTAAGTAAACGCCGTATTCACATATCTGCCACTGTGCAGGAGAATCCGTATAGGTGTTCGAATGTTCGAACCGTAACGCGGGAGAAATTGTAAGTAAACGCCGTATTTACATATCTGCCACTGTGCAGGAGAATCCGTATAGGTGTTCGAGTGTTCGAAACGTAACGCGCGAGAAATTGTAAGTAAACGCCGTATTTACATATCTGCCACTGTGCAGGAGAATCCGTATAGGTGTTCGAGTGTTCGAAACGTAACGCGTGAGAAATTGTAAGTAAACGCCGTATTTACATATCTGCCACTGTGCAGGAGAATCCGTACAGGTGTTCGAGTGTTCGAAACGTAACGCGCGAGAAATTGTAAGTAAACGTCGTATTTACATGTCTGCCACTGTGCAGGAGAATCCGTATAGGTGTTCGAGTGTTCGAAACGTAACGCGCGAGTAATTGTAAGTAAACGTCGTATTTACATGTCTGCCACTGTGCAGGAGAATCCGTATAGGTGTTCGAGTGTTCGAAACGTAACGCGCGAGAAATTGTAAGTAAACGCCGTATTTACATATCTGAAACTGTGGAGGAGAATCCGTATAGGTGTTCGAGTGTTCGAAACGTAACGCGCGAGAAATTGTAAGTAAACGCCGTATTTACATATCTGAAACTGTGGAGGAGAATCCGTATAGGTGTTCAAGTGTTCGAAACGTAACGCGCGAGAAATTGTAAGTAAACGTCGTATTTGCATGTCTGCCACTATGCAGGAGAATCCGTATAGGTGTTCGAGTGTTCGAAACGTAACGCGCGAGAAATGGTAAGTAAACGTCGTATTTACATGTCTGCCACTGTGCAGGAGAATCCGTATGGGTGTTCGAGTGTTCTAATCGTAAGGCGTGAGAAATTGTAAGTAAACGCCGTATTCACATATCTGCCACTGTGCAGGAGAATCCGTATAGGTGTTCGAGTGTTCGAACCGTAACGCGGGAGAAATTGTAAGTAAACGCCGTATTTACATATCTGCCACTGTGCAGGAGAATCCGTATAGGTGTTCGAGTGTTCGAAACGTAACGCGCGAGAAATTGTATGTAAACGCCGTATTTACATATCTGCCACTGTGCAGGAGAATCCGTATAGGTGTTCGAATGTTCGAACCGTAACGCAGGAGAAATTGTAAGTAAACGCCGTATTTACATATCTGCCACTGTGCAGGAGAATCCGTATAGGTGTTCGAGTGTTCGAATCGTAAGGCGTGAGAAATTGTAAGTAAACGCCGTATTCACATATCTGCCACTGTGCAGGAGAATCCGTATAGGTGTTCGAATGTTCGAACCGTAACGCGGGAGAAATTGTAAGTAAACGCCGTATTTACATATCTGCCACTGTGCAGGAGAATCCGTATAGGTGTTCGAGTGTTCGAAACGTAACGCCCGAGAAATTGTAAGTAAACGCCGTATTTACATATCTGCCACTGTGCAGGAGAATCCGTATAGGTGTTCGAGTGTTCGAAACGTAACGCGCGAGAAATTGTAAGTAAACGCCGTATTTACATATCTGCCACTGTGCAGGAGAATCCGTATAGGTGTTCGAGTGATCGAAACGGAACGCGCGAGAAATTGTAAGTAAACGCCGTATTTATATATCTGCCACTGTGCAGGAGAATCCGTATAGGTGTTCGAGTGTTCGAACCGTAACGCGGGAGAAATTGTAAGTAAACGCCGTATTTACATATCTGCCACTGTGCAGGAGAATCCGTATAGGTGTTCGAGTGTTCGAATCGTAAGGCGTGAGAAATTGTAAGTAAACGCCGTATTCACATATCTGCCACTGTGCAGGAGAATCCGTATAGGTGTTCGAATGTTCGAACCGTAACGCGGGAGAAATTGTAAGTAAACGCCGTATTTACATATCTGCCACTGTGCAGGAGAATCCGTATAGGTGTTCGAGTGTTCGAAACGTAACGCGCGAGAAATTGTAAGTAAACGTCGTATTTACATGTCTGCCACTGTGCAGGAGAATCCGTATAGGTGTTCGAGTGTTCGAAACGTAACGCGCGAGAAATTGTAAGTAAACGCCGTATTTATATATCTGCCACTGTGCGAGAGAATCCGTATAGGTGTTCGAGTGTTCGAAACGTTACGCGCAAGAAATTGTAAGTAAACGTCGTATTTACATGTCTGCCACTGTGCAGGAGAATCCGTATAGGTGTTCGAGTGTTCGAAACGTAACGCGCGAGAAATTGTAAGTAAACGTCGTATTTACATGTCTGCCACTGTGCAGGAGAATCCGTATAGGTGTTCGAATGTTCGAATCGTAAGGCGGGAGAAATTGTAAGTAAACTCCGTATTTACATATCTGCCACTGTGCAGGAGAATCCGTATAGGTGTTCGAGTGTTCGAAACGTAACGCGCGAGAAATTGTAAGTAAACGCCGTATTTACATATCTGCCACTGTGCAGGAGAATCCGTATAGGTGTTCGAGTGTTCGAAACGTAACGCGCGAGAAATTGTAAGTAAACGTCGTATTTACATGTCTGCCACTGTGCAGGAGAATCCGTATAGGTGTTCGAGTGTTCGAAACGTAACGCGCGAGAAATTGTAAGTAAACGTCGTATTTACATGTCTGCCACTGTGCAGGAGAATCCGTATAGGTGTTCGAATGTTCGAATCGTAAGGCGGGAGAAATTGTAAGTAAACTCCGTATTCACATATCTGCCACTGTGCAGGAGAATCCGTATAGGTGTTCGAGTGTTCGAAACGTAACGCGCGAGAAATTGTAAGTAAACGCCGTATTTACATATCTGCCACTGTGCAGGAGAATCCGTATAGGTGTTCGAGTGTTCGAAACGTAACGCGCGAGAAATTGTAAGTAAACGTCGTATTTACATGTCTGCCACTGTGCAGGAGAATCCGTATAGGTGTTCGAGTGTTCGAACCGTAACGCGCGAGAAATTGTAAGTTAACGCCGTATTTACATATCTGCCACTGTGCAGGAGAATCCGTATAGGTGTTCGAGTGTTCGAAACGTAAGGCGTGAGAAATTGTAAGTAAACGCCGTATTCACATATCTGCCACTGTGCAGGAGAATCCGTATAGGTGTTCGAGTGTTCGAAACGTTACGCGCGAGAAATTGTAAGTAAACGCCGTATTTACATGTCTGCCACTGTGCAGGAGAATCCGTATAGGTGTTCGAGTGTTCGAAACGTAACGCGCGAGAAATTGTAAGTAAACGTCGTATTTACATGTCTGCCACTGTGCAGGAGAATCCGTATAGATGTTCGAGTGTTCGAATCGTAAGGCGTGAGAAATTGTAAGTAAACGCCGTATTCACATATCTGCCACTGTGCAGGAGAATCCGTATAGGTGTTCGAGTGTTCGAACTGTAACGCGGGAGAAATTGTAAGTAAACGCCGTATTTACATATCTGCCACTGTGCAGGAGAATCCGTATAGGTGTTCGAGTGTTCGAAACGTTACGCGCGAGAAATTGTAAGCAAACGTCGTATTTACATGTCTGCCACTGTGCAGGAGAATCCGTATAGGTGTTCGAGTGTTCGAACCGTAACGCGCGAGAAATTGTAAGTAAACGTCGTATTTACATGTCTGCCACTGTGCAGGAGAATCCGTATAGATGTTCGAGTGTTCGAATCGTAAGGCGTGAGAAATTGTAAGTAAACGCCGTATTCACATATCTGCCACTGTGCAGGAGAATCCGTATAGGTGTTCGAGTGTTCGAACCGTAACGCGGGAGAAATTGTAAGTAAACGCCGTATTTACATATCTGCTACTGTGCAGGAGAATCCGTATAGGTGTTCGAGTGTTCGAAACGTAACGCGCGAGAAATTGTAAGTAAACGTCGTATTTACATGTCTGCCACTGTGCAGGAGAATCCGTATAGGTGTTCGAGTGTTCGAAACGTAACGCACGAGAAATTGTAAGTAAACGTCGTATTTACATGTCTGAGACTGTGCAGGAGAATCCGTATAGGTGTTCGAGTGTTCGAAACGTAACGCGCGAGAAATTGTAAGTAAACGCCGTATTTACATATCTGCCACTGTGCAGGAGAATCCGTATAGGTGTTCGAGTGTTCGAAACGTAACGCGCGAGAAATTGTAAGTAAACGTCGTATTTGCATGTCTGCCATTATGCAGGAGAATCCGTATAGGTGTTCGAGTGTTCGAAACGTAACGCGCGAGAAATTGTAAGTAAACGTCGTATTTACATGTCTGCCACTGTGTAGGAGAATCCGTATGGGTGTTCAAGTGTTCGAATCGTAAGGCGTGAGAAATTGTAAGTAAACGCCGTATTCACATATCTGCCACTGTGCAGGAGAATCCGTATAGGTGTTCGAGTGTTCGAACCGTAACGCGGGAGAAATTGTAAGTAAACGCCGTATTTACATATCTGCCACTGTGCAGGAGAATCCGTATAGGTGTTCGAGTGTTCGAAACGTAACGCGCGAGAAATTGTAAGTAAACGCCGTATTTACATATCTGCCACTGTGCAGGAGAATCCGTATAGGTGTTCGAATGTTCGAATCGTAACGCAGGAGAAATTGTAAGTGAACGCCGTATTTACATATCTGCCACTGTGCAGGAGAATCCGTATAGGTGTTCGAGTGTTCGAATCGTAAGGCGTGAGAAATTGTAAGTAAACGCCGTATTCACATGTCTGCCACTGTGCAGGAGAATCCGTATAGGTGTTCGAATGTTCGAACCGTAACGCGGGAGAAATTGTAAGTAAACGCCGTATTTACATATCTGCCACTGTGCAGGAGAATCCGTATAGGTGTTCGAGTGTTCGAAACGTAACGCGCGAGAAATTGTAAGTAAACGCCGTATTTACATATCTGCCACTGTGCAGGAGAATCCGTATAGGTTTTCGAATGTTCGAAACGTAACGCGCGAGAAATTGTAAGTGAACGCCGTATTTACATATCTGCCACTGTGCAGGAGAATCCGTATAGGTGTTCGAGTGTTCGAATCGTAAGGCGTGAGAAATTGTAAGTAAACGCCGTATTCACATATCTGCCACTGTGCAGGAGAATCCGTATAGGTGTTCGAATGTTCGAACCGTAACGCGGGAGAAATTGTAAGTGAACGCCGTATTTACATATCTGCCACTGTGCAGGAGAATCCGTATAGGTGTTCGAGTGTTCGAAACGTAACGCGCGAGAAATTGTAAGTAAACGCCGTATTTACATATCTGCCACTGTGCAGGAGAATCCGTATAGGTGTTCGAGTGTTCGAAACGTAACGCGCGAGAAATTGTAAGTAAACGTCGTATTTACATATCTGCCACTGTGCAGGAGAATCCGTATAGGTGTTCGAGTGTTCGAAACGTAACGCGCGAGAAATTGTAAGTAAACGCCGTATTTACATATCTGCCACTGTGCAGGAGAATCCGTATAGGTGTTCGAGTGTTCGAAACGTAACGCGCGAGAAATTGTAAGTAAACGTCGTATTTGCATGTCTGCCATTATGCAGGAGAATCCGTATAGGTGTTCGAGTGTTCGAAACGTAACGCGCGAGAAATTGTAAGTAAACGCCGTATTTACATATCTGCCACTGTGCAGGAGAATCCGTATAGGTGTTCGAATGTTCGAACCGTAACGCAGGAGAAATTGTAAGTGAACGCCGTATTTACATATCTGCCACTGTGCAGGAGAATCCGTATAGGTGTTCGAGTGTTCGAATCGTAAGGCGTGAGAAATTGTAAGTAAACGCCGTATTCACATATCTGCCACTGTGCAGGAGAATCCGTATAGGTGTTCGAATGTTCGAACCGTAACGCGGGAGAAATTGTAAGTAAACGCCGTATTTACATATCTGCCACTGTGCAGGAGAATCCGTATAGGTGTTCGAGTGTTCGAAACGTAACGCGCGAGAAATTGTAAGTAAACGCCGTATTTACATATCTGCCACTGTGTAGGAGAATCCGTATAGGTGTTCGAGTGTTCGAAACGTAACGCGCGGGAAATTGTAAGTAAACGCCGTATTTACATATCTGCCACTGTGCAGGAGAATCCGTATAGGTGTTCGAGTGTTCGAAACGTAACGCGCGAGAAATTGTAAGTAAACGTCGTATTTACATATCTGCCACTGTGCAGGAGAATCCATATAGGTGTTCGAGTGTTCGAAACGTAACGCGCGAGAAATTGTAAGTAAACGCCGTATTTACATATCTGCCACTGTGCAGGAGAATCCGTATAGGTGTTCGAGTGTTCGAAACGTAACGCGCGAGAAATTGTAAGTAAACGTCGTATTTGCATGTCTGCCATTATGCAGGAGAATCCGTATAGGTGTTCGAGTGTTCGAAACGTAACGCGCGAGAAATTGTAAGTAAACGTCGTATTTACATGTCTGCCACTGTGCAGGAGAATCCGTATGGGTGTTCAAGTGTTCGAATCGTAAGGCGTGAGAAATTGTAAGTAAACGCCGTATTCACATATCTGCCACTGTGCAGGAGAATCCGTATAGGTGTTCGAGTGTTCGAACCGTAACGCGGGAGAAATTGTAAGTAAACGCCGTATTTACATATCTGCCACTGTGCAGGAGAATCCGTATAGGTGTTCGAGTGTTCGAAACGTAACGCGCGAGAAATTGTAAGTAAACGCCGTATTTACATATCTGCCACTGTGCAGGAGAATCCGTATAGGTGTTCGAATGTTCGAACCGTAACGCAGGAGAAATTGTAAGTGAACGCCGTATTTACATATCTTCCACTGTGCAGGAGAATCCGTATAGGTGTTCGAGTGTTCGAATCGTAAGGCGTGAGAAATTGTAAGTAAACGCCGTATTCACATATCTGCCACTGTGCAGGAGAATCCGTATAGGTGCTCGAATGTTCGAACCGTAACGCGGGAGAAATTGTAAGTAAACGCCGTATTTACATATCTGCCACTGTGCAGGAGAATCCGTATAGGTGTTCGAGTGTTCGAACCGTAACGCAGGAGAAATTGTAAGTAAACGCCGTATTTACATATCTGCCACTGTGCAGGAGAATCCGTATAGGTGTTCGAATGTTCGAACCGTAACGCGGGAGAAATTGTAAGTGAACGCCGTATTTACATATCTGCCACTGTGCAGGAGAATCCGTATAGGTGTTCGAATGTTCGAATCGTAAGGCGGGAGAAATTGTAAGTAAACTCCGTATTTACATATCTGCCACTGTGCAGGAGAATCCGTATAGGTGTTCGAGTGTTCGAAACGTAAAGCGCGAGAAATTGTAAGTAAACGCCGTATTTACATATCTGCTACTGTGCAGGAGAATCCGTATAGGTGTTCGAGTGTTCGAAACGTAACGCGCGAGAAATTGTAAGTAAACGTCGTATTTACATGTCTGCCACTGTGCAGGAGAATCCGTATAGGTGTTCGAGTGTTCGAAACGTAACGCGCGAGAAATTGTAAGTAAACGTCGTATTTACATGTCTGAGACTGTGCAGGAGAATCCGTATAGGTGTTCGAGTGTTCGAAACGTAACGCGCGAGAAATTGTAAGTAAACGCCGTATTTACATATCTGCCACTGTGCAGGAGAATCCGTATAGGGGTTCGAGTGTTCGAAACGTAACGCGCGAGAAATTGTAAGTAAACGTCGTATTTGCATGTCTGCCACTGTGCAGGAGAATCCGTATAGGTGTTCGAGTGTTCGAAACGTAACGCGCGAGAAATTGTAAGTAAACGCCGTATTTACATATCTGCCACTGTGCAGGAGAATCCGTATAGGTGTTCGAATGTTCGAACCGTAACGCAGGAGAAATTGTAAGTGAACGCCGTATTTACATATCTGCCACTGTGCAGGAGAATCCGTCTAGGTGTTCGAGTGTTCGAATCGTAAGGCGTGAGAAATTGTAAGTAAACGCCGTATTCACATATCTGCCACTGTGCAGGAGAATCCGTATAGGTGTTCGAATGTTCGAACCGTAACGCGGGAGAAATTGTAAGTAAACGCCGTATTTACATATCTGCCACTGTGCAGGAGAATCCGTATAGGTGTTCGAGTGTTCGAAACGTAACGCGCGAGAAATTGTAAGTAAACGCCGTATTTACATATCTGCCACTGTGCAGGAGAATCCGTATAGGTGTTCGAGTGCTCGAAACGTAACGCGCGGGAAATTGTAAGTAAACGCCGTATTTACATATCTGCCACTATGCAGGAGAATCCGTATAGGTGTTCGAGTGTTCGAAACGTAACGCGCGAGAAATTGTAAGTAAACGCCGTATTTACATATCTGCCACTGTGCAGGAGAATCCGTATAGGTGGTCGAGTGTTCGAACCGTAACGCGGGAGAAATTGTAAGTAAACGCTGTATTTACATATCTGCCACTGTGCAGGAGAATCCGTATAGGTGTTCGAGTGTTCGAATCGTAAGGCGTGAGAAATTGTAAGTAAACGCCGTATTCACATATCTGCCACTGTGCAGGAGAATCCGTATAGGTGTTCGAATGTTCGAACCGTAACGCGGGAGAAATTGTAAGTAAACGCCGTATTTACATATCTGCCACTGTGCAGGAGAATCCGTATAGGTGTTCGAGTGTTCGAAACGTAACGCGGGAGAAATTGTAAGTAAACGCCGTATTTACATATCTGCCACTGTGCAGGAGAATCCGTATAGGTGTTCGAATGTTCGAACCGTAACGCAGGAGAAATTGTAAGTGAACGCCGTATTTACATATCTGGCACTGTGCAGGAGAATCCGTATAGGTGTTCGAGTGTTCGAATCGTAAGGCGTGAGAAATTGTAAGTAAACGCCGTATTCACATATCTGCCACTGTGCAGGAGAATCCGTATAGGTGTTCGAATGTTCGAACCGTAACGCGGGAGAAATTGTAAGTAAACGCCGTATTTACATATCTGCCACTGTGCAGGAGAATCCGTATAGGTGTTCGAGTGTTCGAAACGTAACGCGCGAGAAATTGTAAGTAAACGCCGTATTTACATATCTGCCACTGTGCAGGAGAATCCGTATAGGTGTTCGAGTGTTCGAAACGTAACGCGCGAGAAATTGTAAGTAAACGCCGTATTTACATATCTGCCACTGTGCAGGAGAATCCGTATAGGTGTTCGAGTGTTCGAAACGTAACGCGCGAGAAATTGTAAGTAAACGCCGTATTTACATATCTGCCACTGTGCAGGAGAATCCGTATAGGTGTTCGAGTGTTCGAAACGTAACGCGCGAGAAATTGTAAGTAAACGCCGTATTTACATATCTGCCACTGTGCAGGAGAATCCGTATAGGTGTTCGAGTGTTCGAAACGTAACGCGCGAGAAATTGTAAGTAAACGTCGTATTTGCATGTCTGCCATTATGCAGGAGAATCCGTATAGGTGTTCGAGTGTTCGAAACGTAACGCGCGAGAAATCGTAAGTAAACGCCGTATTTACATATCTGCCACTGTGCAGGAGAATCCGTATAGGTGTTCGAATGTTCGAACCGTAACGCAGGAGAAATTGTAAGTGAACGCCGTATTTACATATCTGCCACTGTGCAGGAGAATCCGTATAGGTGTTCGAGTGTTCGAATCGTAAGGCGTGAGAAATTGTAAGTAAACGCCGTATTCACATATCTGCCACTGTGCAGGAGAATCCGTATAGGTGTTCGAATGTTCGAACCGTAACGCGGGAGAAATTGTAAGTAAACGCCGTATTTACATATCTGCCACTGTGCAGGAGAATCCGTATAGGTGTTCGATTGTTCGAAACGTAACGCGCGAGAAATTGTAAGTAAACGCCGTATTTACATATCTGCCACTGTGCAGGAGAATCCGTATAGGTGGTCGAGTGTTCGAACCGTAACGCGGGAGAAATTACAAGTAAACGCTGTATTTACATATCTGCCACTGTGCAGGAGAATCCGTATAGGTGTTCGAGTGTTCGAATCGTAAGGCGTGAGAAATTGTAAGTAAACGCCGTATTCACATATCTGCCACTGTGCAGGAGAATCCGTATAGGTGTTCGAATGTTCGAACCGTAACGCGGGAGAAATTGTAAGTAAACGCCGTATTTACATATCTTCCACTGTGCAGGAGAATCCATATAGGTGTTCGAATGTTCGAACCGTAACGCAGGAGAAATTGTAAGTGAACGCCGTATTTACATATCTGCCACTGTGCAGGAGAATCCGTATAGGTGTTCGAGTGTTCGAATCGTAAGGCGTGAGAAATTGTAAGTAAACGCCGTATTCACATATCTGCCACTGTGCAGGAGAATCCGTATAGGTGTTCGAATGTTCGAACCGTAACGCGGGAGAAATTGTAAGTAAACGCCGTATTTACATATCTGCCACTGTGCAGGAGAATCCGTATAGGTGTTCGAGTGTTCGAAACGTAACGCGCGAGAAATTGTAAGTAAACGCCGTATTTACATATCTGCCACTGTGCAGGGGAATCCGTATAGGGGTTCGAGTGTTCGAAACGTAACGCGCGAGAAATTGTAAGTAAACGCCGTATTTACATATCTGCCACTGTGCAGGAGAATCCGTATAGGTGTTCGAGTGTTCGAAACGTAACGCGCGAGAAATTGTAAGTAAACGCCGTATTTACATATCTGCCACTGTGCAGGAGAATCCGTATAGGTGGTCGAGTGTTCGAACCGTAACGCGGGAGAAATTGTAAGTAAACGCTGTATTTACATATCTGCCACTGTGCAGGAGAATCCGTATAGGTGTTCGAGTGTTCGAATCGTAAGGCGTGAGAAATTGTAAGTAAACGCCGTATTCACATATCTGCCACTGTGCAGGAGAATCCGTATAGGTGTTCGAATGTTTGAACCGTAACGCGGGAGAAATTGTAAGTAAACGCCGTATTTACATATCTGCCACTGTGCAGGAGAATCCGTATAGGTGTTCGAGTGTTCGAAACGTAACGCGCGAGAAATTGTAAGTAAACGTCGTATTTACATGTCTGCCACTGTGCAGGAGAATCCGTATAGGTGTTCGAGTGTTCGAAACGTAACGCGCGAGAAATTGTAAGTAAACGCCGTATTTACATATCTGCCACTGTGCAGGAGAATCCGTATAGGTGTTCGAATGTTCGAACCGTAACGCGGGAGAAATTGTAAGTAAACGCCGTATTTACATATCTGCCACTGTGCAGGAGAATCCGTATAGGTGTTCGAGTGTTCGAAACGTAACGCGCGAGAAATTGTAAGTAAACGTCGTATTTACATGTCTGCCACTGTGCAGGAGAATCCGTATAGGTGTTCAAGTGTTCGAAACGTAACGCGTGAGAAATTGTAAGTAAACGTCGTATTTACATGTCTGCCACTGTGTAGGAGAATCCGTATAGGTGTTCGAGTGTTCGAAACGTAACGCGCGAGAAATTGTAAGTAAACGTCGTATTTACATGTCTGCCACTGTGCAGGAGAATCCGTATAGGTGTTCGAGTGTTCGAAACGTAACGCGCGAGAAATTGTAAGTAAACGCCGTATTTACATATCTGCCACTGTGCAGGAGAATCCGTATAGGTGTTCGAATGTTCGAACCGTAACGCAGGAGAAATTGTAAGTGAACGCCGTATTTACATATCTGCCACTGTGCAGGAGAATCCGTATAGGTGTTCGAGTGTTCGAATCGTAAGGCGTGAGAAATTGTAAGTAAACGCCGTATTCACATGTCTGCCACTGTGCAGGAGAATCCGTATAGGTGTTCGAATGTTCGAACCGTAACGCGGGAGAAATTGTAAGTAAACGCCGTATTTACATATCTGCCACTGTGCAGGAGAATCCGTATAGGTGTTCGAGTGTTCGAAACGTAACGCGCGAGAAATTGTAAGTAAATGCCGTATTTACATATCTGCCACTGTGCAGGAGAATCCGTATAGGTGTTCGAATGTTCGAACCGTAACGCGGGAGAAATTGTAAGTAAACGCCGTATTTACATATCTGCCACTGTGCAGGAGAATCCGTATAGGTGTTCGAGTGTTCGAACCGTAACGCAGGAGAAATTGTAAGTGAACGCCGTATTTACATATCTTCCACTGTGCAGGAGAATCCGTATAGGTGTTCGAGTGTTCGAATCGTAAGGCGTGAGAAATTGTAAGTAAACGCCGTATTCACATATCTGCCACTGTGCAGGAGAATCCGTATAGGTGTTCGAATGTTCGAACCGTAACGCGGGAGAAATTGTAAGTAAACGCCGTATTTACATATCTGCCACTGTGCAGGAGAATCCGTATAGGTGTTCGAGTGTTCGAAACGTAACGCGCGAGAAATTGTAAGTAAACGCCGTATTTACATATCTGCCACTGTGCAGGAGAATCCGTATAGGGGTTCGAGTGTTCGAAACGTAACGCGCGAGAAATTGTAAGTAAACGCCGTATTTACATATCTGCCACTGTGCAGGAGAATCCGTATAGGTGTTCGAGTGTTCGAAACGTAACGCGCGAGAAATTGTAAGTGAACGCCGTATTTACATATCTGCCACTGTGCAGGAGAATCCGTATAGGTGGTCGAGTGTTCGAACCGTAACGCGGGAGAAATTGTAAGTAAACGCTGTATTTACATATCTGCCACTGTGCAGGAGAATCCGTATAGGTGTTCGAGTGTTCGAATCGTAAGGCGTGAGAAATTGTAAGTAAACGCCGTATTCACATATCTGCCACTGTGCAGGAGAATCCGTATAGGTGTTCGAATGTTTGAACCGTAACGCGGGAGAAATTGTAAGTAAACGCCGTATTTACATATCTGCCACTGTGCAGGAGAATCCGTATAGGTGTTCGAGTGTTCGAAACGTAACGCGCGAGAAATTGTAAGTAAACGCCGTATTTACATGTCTGCCACTGTGCAGGAGAATCCGTATAGGTGTTCGAGTGTTCGAAACGTAACGCGCGAGAAATTGTAAGTAAACGCCGTATTTACATATCTGCCACTGTGCAGGAGAATCCGTATAGGTGGTCGAGTGTTCGAACCGTAACGCGGGAGAAATTGTAAGTAAACGCTGTATTTACATATCTGCCACTGTGCAGGAGAATCCGTATAGGTGTTCGAGTGTTCGAAACGTAACGCGCGAGAAATTGTAAGTAAACGCCGTATTTACATGTCTGCCACTGTGCAGGAGAATCCGTATAGGTGTTCGAGTGTTCGAAACGTAACGCGTGAGAAATTGTAAGTAAACGTCGTATTTACATGTCTGCCACTGTGTAGGAGAATCCGTATAGGTGTTCGAGTGTTCGAAACGTAACGCGCGAGAAATTGTAAGTAAACGTCGTATTTACATGTCTGCCACTGTGCAGGAGAATCCGTATAGGTGTTCGAGTGTTCGAAACGTAACGCGCGAGAAATTGTAAGTAAACGCCGTATTTACATATCTGCCACTGTGCAGGAGAATCCGTATAGGTGTTCGAATGTTCGAACCGTAACGCAGGAGAAATTGTAAGTGAACGCCGTATTTACATATCTGCCACTGTGCAGGAGAATCCGTATAGGTGTTCGAGTGTTCGAATCGTAAGGCGTGAGAAATTGTAAGTAAACGCCGTATTCACATGTCTGCCACTGTGTAGGAGAATCCGTATAGGTGTTCGAATGTTCGAACCGTAACGCGGGAGAAATTGTAAGTAAACGCCGTATTTACATATCTGCCACTGTGCAGGAGAATCCGTATAGGTGTTCGAGTGTTCGAAACGTAACGCGCGAGAAATTGTAAGTAAACGCCGTATTTACATATCTGCCACTGTGCAGGAGAATCCGTATAGGTGTTCGAGTGTTCGAAACGTAACGCGCGGGAAATTGTAAGTAAACGCCGTATTTACATATCTGCCACTGTGCAGGAGAATCCGTATAGGTGTTCGAGTGTTCGAAACGTAACGCGCGAGAAATTGTAAGTAAACGCCGTATTTACATATCTGCCACTGTGCAGGAGAATCCGTATAGGTGGTCGAGTTTTCGAACCGTAACGCGGGAGAAATTGTAAGTAAACGCTGTATTTACATATCTGCCACTGTGCAGGAGAATCCGTATAGGTGTTCGAGTGTTCGAATCGTAAGGCGTGAGAAATTGTAAGTAAACGCCGTATTCACATATCTGCCACTGTGCAGGAGAATCCGTATAGGTGTTCGAATGTTCGAACCGTAACGCGGGAGAAATTGTAAGTAAACGCCGTATTTACATATCTGCCACTGTGCAGGAGAATCCGTATAGGTGTTCGAGTGTTCGAAACGTAACGCGGGAGAAATTGTAAGTAAACGCCGTATTTACATATCTTCCACTGTGCAGGAGAATCCGTATAGGTGTTCGAATGTTCGAACCGTAACGCAGGAGAAATTGTAAGTGAACGCCGTATTTACATATCTGCCACTGTGCAGGAGAATCCGTATAGGTGTTCGAGTGTTCGAATCGTAAGGCGTGAGAAATTGTAAGTAAACGCCGTATTCACATATCTGCCACTGTGCAGGAGAATCCGTATAGGTGTTCGAATGTTCGAACCGTAACGCGGGAGAAATTGTAAGTAAACGCCGTATTTAGATATCTGCCACTGTGCAGGAGAATCCGTATAGGTGTTCGAGTGTTCGAAACGTAACGCGCGAGAAATTGTAAGTAAACGCCGTATTTACATATCTGCCACTGTGCAGGAGAATCCGTATAGGTGTTCGAGTGTTCGAATCGTAACGCGCGAGAAATTGTAAGTAAACGCCGTATTTACATATCTGCCACTGTGCAGGAGAATCCGTATAGGTGTTCGAGTGTTCGAAACGTAACGCGCGAGAAATTGTAAGTAAACGCCGTATTTACATATCTGCCACTGTGCAGGAGAATCCGTATAGGTGGTCGAGTGTTCGAACCGTAACGCGGGAGAAATTGTAAGTAAACGCTGTATTTACATATCTGCCACTGTGCAGGAGAATCCGTATAGGTGTTCGAGTGTTCGAATCGTAAGGCGTGAGAAATTGTAAGTAAACGCCGTATTCACATATCTGCCACTGTGCAGGAGAATCCGTATAGGTGTTCGAATGTTTGAACCGTAACGCGGGAGAAATTGTAAGTAAACGCCGTATTTACATATCTGCCACTGTGCAGGAGAATCCGTATAGGTGTTCGAGTGTTCGAAACGTAACGCGCGAGAAATTGTAAGTAAACGTCGTATTTACATGTCTGCCACTGTGCAGGAGAATCCGTATAGGTGTTCGAGTGTTCGAAACGTAACGCGCGAGAAATTGTAAGTAAACGCCGTATTTACATATCTGCCACTGTGCAGGAGAATCCGTATAGGTGTTCGAATGTTCGAACCGTAACGCGGGAGAAATTGTAAGTAAACGCCGTATTTACATATCTGCCACTGTGCAGGAGAATCCGTATAGGTGTTCGAGTGTTCGAAACGTAACGCGCGAGAAATTGGAAGTAAACGTCGTATTTACATGTCTGCCACTGTGCAGGAGAATCCGTATAGGTGTTCGAGTGTTCGAAACGTAACGCGTGAGAAATTGTAAGTAAACGTCGTATTTACATGTCTGCCACTGTGCAGGAGAATCCGTATAGGTGTTCGAGTGTTCGAAACGTAACGCGCGAGAAATTGTAAGTAAACGTCGTATTTACATGTCTGCCACTGTGCAGGAGAATCCGTATAGGTGTTCGAGTGTTCGAAACGTAACGCGCGAGAAATTGTAAGTAAACGCCGTATTTACATATCTGCCACTGTGCAGGAGAATCCGTATAGGTGTTCGAATGTTCGAACCGTAACGCAGGAGAAATTGTAAGTGAACGCCGTATTTACATATCTGCCACTGTGCAGGAGAATCCGTATAGGTGTTCGAGTGTTCGAATCGTAAGGCGTGAGAAATTGTAAGTAAACGCCGTATTCACATATCTGCCACTGTGCAGGAGAATCCGTATAGGTGTTCGAATGTTCGAAACGTAACGCGCGAGAAATTGTAAGTAAACGCCGTATTTACATATCTGCCACTGTGCAGGAGAATCCGTATAGGTGTTCGAGTGTTCGAAACGTAACGCGCGAGAAATTGTAAGTAAACGTCGTATTTACATATCTGCCATTATGCAGGAGAATCCGTATAGGTGTTCGAGTGTTCGAAACGTAACGCGCGAGAAATCGTAAGTAAACGCCGTATTTACATATCTGCCACTGTGCAGGAGAATCCGTATAGGTGTTCGAATGTTCGAACCGTAACGCAGGAGAAATTGTAAGTGAACGCCGTATTTACATATCTGCCACTGTGCAGGAGAATCCGTATAGGTGTTCGAGTGTTCGAAACGTAACGCAGGAGAAATTGTAAGTGAACGCCGTATTTACATATCTGCCACTGTGCAGGAGAATCCGTATAGGTGTTCGAGTGTTCGAATCGTAAGGCGTGAGAAATTGTTAGTAAACGCCGTATTTACATGTCTGCCACTGTGCAGGAGAATCCGTATAGGTGTTCGAATGTTCGAACCGTAACGCGGGAGAAATTGTAAGTAAACGCCGTATTTACATATCTGCCACTATGCAGGAGAATCCGTATAGGTGTTCGAGTGTTCGAAACGTAACGCGCGAGAAATTGTAAGTAAACGCCGTATTTACATATCTGCCACTGTGCAGGAGAATCCGTATAGGTTTTCGAATGTTCGAAACGTAACGCGCGAGAAATTGTAAGTGAACGCCGTATTTACATATCTGCCACTGTGCAGGAGAATCCGTATAGGTGTTCGAGTGTTCGAATCGTAAGGCGTGAGAAATTGTAAGTAAACGCCGTATTCACATATCTGCCACTGTGCAGGAGAATCCGTATAGGTGTTCGAATGTTCGAACCGTAACGCGGGAGAAATTGTAAGTGAACGCCGTATTTACATATCTGCCACTGTGCAGGAGAATCCGTATAGGTGTTCGAGTGTTCGAAACGTAACGCGCGAGAAATTGTAAGTAAACGCCGTATTTACATATCTGCCACTGTGCAGGAGAATCCGTATAGGTGTTCGAGTGTTCGAAACGTAACGCGCGAGAAATTGTAAGTAAACGCCGTATTTACATATCTGCCACTGTGCAGGAGAATCCGTATAGGTGTTCGAGTGTTCGAAACGTAACGCGCGAGAAATTGTAAGTAAACGCCGTATTTACATATCTGCCACTGTGCAGGAGAATCCGTATAGGTGTTCGAATGTTCGAACCGTAACGCGGGAGAAATTGTAAGTAAACGCCGTATTTACATATCTGCCACTGTGCAGGAGAATCCGTATAGGTGCTCGAGTGTTCGAAACGTAACGCGCGAGAAATTGTAAGTAAACGCCGTATTTACATATCTGCCACTGTGCAGGAGAATCCGTATAGGTTTTCGAATGTTCGAAACGTAACGCGCGAGAAATTGTAAGTGAACGCCGTATTTACATATCTGCCACTGTGCAGGAGAATCCGTATAGGTGTTCGAGTGTTCGAATCGTAAGGCGTGAGAAATTGTAAGTAAACGCCGTATTCACATATCTGCCACTGTGCAGGAGAATCCGTATAGGTGTTCGAATGTTCGAACCGTAACGCGGGAGAAATTGTAAGTAAACGCCGTATTTAGATATCTGCCACTGTGCAGGAGAATCCGTACAGGTGTTCGAGTGTTCGAAACGTAACGCGCGAGAAATTGTAAGTAAACGCCGTATTTACATATCTGCCACTGTGCAGGAGAATCCGTATAGGTGTTCGAGTGTTCGAAACGTAACGCGCGAGAAATTGTAAGTAAACGCCGTATTTACATATCTGCCACTGTGCAGGAGAATCCGTATAGGTGTTCGAGTGTTCGAAACGTAACGCGCGAGAAATTGTAAGTAAACGCCGTATTTACATATCTGCCACTGTGCAGGAGAATCCGTATAGGTGGTCGAGTGTTCGAACCGTAACGCGGGAGAAATTGTAAGTAAACGCTGTATTTACATATCTGCCACTGTGCAGGAGAATCCGTATAGGTGTTCGAGTGTTCGAATCGTAAGGCGTGAGAAATTGTAAGTAAACGCCGTATTCACATATCTGCCACTGTGCAGGAGAATCCGTATAGGTGTTCGAATGTTCGAACCGTAACGCGGGAGAAATTGTAAGTAAACGCCGTATTTACATATCTGCCACTGTGCAGGAGAATCCGTATAGGTGTTCGAGTTTTCGAAACGTAACGCGCGAGAAATTGTAAGTAAACGTCGTATTTACATGTCTGCCACTGTGCAGGAGAATCCGTATAGGTGTTCGAGTGTTCGAAACGTAACGCGCGAGAAATTGTAAGTAAACGCCGTATTTACATATCTGCCACTGTGCAGGAGAATCCGTATAGGTGTTCGAATGTTCGAACCGTAACGCGGGAGAAATTGTAAGTAAACGCCGTATTTACATATCTGCCACTGTGCAGGAGAATCCGTATAGGTGTTCGAGTGTTCGAAACGTAACGCGCGAGAAATTGTAAGTAAACGTCGTATTTACATGTCTGCCACTGTGTAGGAGAATCCGTATAGGTGTTCGAGTGTTCGAAACGTAACGCGTGAGAAATTGTAAGTAAACGTCGTATTTACATGTCTGCCACTGTGCAGGAGAATCCGTATAGGTGTTCGAGTGTTCGAAACGTAACGCGCGAGAAATTGCAAGTAAACGTCGTATTTACATGTCTGCCACTGTGCAGGAGAATCCGTATAGGTGTTCGAGTGTTCGAAACGTAACGCGCGAGAAATTGTAAGTGAACGCCGTATTTACATATCTGCCACTGTGCAGGAGAATCCGTATAGGTGTTCGAGTGTTCGAATCGTAAGGCGTGAGAAATTGTAAGTAAACGCCGTATTCACATGTCTGCCACTGTGCAGGAGAATCCGTATAGGTGTTCGAATGTTCGAACCGTAACGCGGGAGAAATTGTAAGTAAACGCCGTATTTACATATCTGCCACTGTGCAGGAGAATCCGTATAGGTGTTCGAGTGTTCGAAACGTAACGCGCGAGAAATTGTAAGTAAACGCCGTATTTACATATCTGCCACTGTGCAGGAGAATCCGTATAGGTTTTCGAATGTTCGAAACGTAACGCGCGAGAAATTGTAAGTGAACGCCGTATTTACATATCTGCCACTGTGCAGGAGAATCCGTATAGGTGTTCGAGTGTTCGAACCGTAAGGCGTGAGAAATTGTAAGTAAACGCCGTATTCACATATCTGCCACTGTGCAGGAGAATCCGTATAGGTGTTCGAATGTTCGAACCGTAACGCGGGAGAAATTGTAAGTGAACGCCGTATTTACATATCTGCCACTGTGCAGGAGAATCCGTATAGGTGTTCGAGTGTTCGAAACGTAACGCGCGAGAAATTGTAAGTAAACGCCGTATTTACATATCTGCCACTGTGCAGGAGAATCCGTATAGGTGTTCGAGTGTTCGAAACGTAACGCGCGAGAAATTGTAAGTAAACGCCGTATTTACATATCTGCCACTGTGCAGGAGAATCCGTATAGGTGTTCGAGTGTTCGAAACGTAACGCACGAGAAATTGTAAGTAAACGCCGTATTTACATATCTGCCACTGTGCAGGAGAATCCGTATAGGTGGTCGAGTGTTCGAACCGTAACGCGGGAGAAATTGTAAGTAAACGCGGTATTTACATATCTGCCACTGTGCAGGAGAATCCGTATAGGTGTTCGAGTGTTCGAATCGTAAGGCGTGAGAAATTGTAAGTAAACGCCGTATTCACATATCTGCCACTGTGCAGGAGAATCCGTATAGGTGTTCGAATGTTCGAACCGTAACGCGGGAGAAATTATAAGTAAACGCCGTATTTACATATCTGCCACTGTGCAGGAGAATCCGTATAGGTGTTCGAGTGTTCGAAACGTAACGCGCGAGAAATTGTAAGTAAACGTCGTATTTACATGTCTGCCACTGTGCAGGAGAATCCGTATAGGTGTTCGAGTGTTCGAATCGTAAGGCGTGAGAAATTGTAAGTAAACGCCGTATTTACATATCTGCCACTGTGCAGGAGAATCCGTATAGGTGTTCGAATGTTCGAACCGTAACGCGGGAGAAATTGTAAGTAAACGCCGTATTTACATATCTGCCACTGTGCAGGAGAATCCGTATAGGTGTTCGAGTGTTCGAAACGTAACGCGCGAGAAATTGTAAGTAAACGTCGTATTTACATGTCTGCCACTGTGCAGGAGAATCCGTATAGGTGTTCGAGTGTTCGAAACGTAACGCGTGAGAAATTGTAAGTAAACGTCGTATTTACATGTCTGCCACTGTGCAGGAGAATCCGTATAGGTGTTCGAGTGTTCGAAACGTAACGCGCGAGAAATTGTAAGTAAACGTCGTATTTACATGTCTGCCACTGTGCAGGAGAATCCGTATAGGTGTTCGAGTGTTCGAAACGTAACGCCCGAGAAATTGTAAGTAAACGCCGTATTTACATATCTGCCACTGTGCAGGAGAATCCGTATAGGTGTTCGAATGTTCGAACCGTAACGCAGGAGAAATTGTAAGTGAACGCCGTATTTACATATCTGCCACTGTGCAGGAGAATCCGTATAGGTGTTCGAGTGTTCGAATCGTAAGGCGTGAGAAATTGTAAGTAAACGCCGTATTCACATGTCTGCCACTGTGCAGGAGAATCCGTATAGGTGTTCGAATGTTCGAAACGTAACGCGCGAGAAATTGTAAGTAAACGCCGTATTTACATATCTGCCACTGTGCAGGAGAATCCGTATAGGTGTTCGAGTGTTCGAAACGTAACGCGCGAGTAATTGTAAGTAAACGTCGTATTTACATGTCTGCCACCGTGCAGGAGAATCCGTATAGGTGTTCGAGTGTTCGAAACGTAACGCGCGAGAAATTGTAAGTAAACGTCGTATTTACATGTCTGCCACTGTGCAGGAGAATCCGTATAGGTGTTCGAGTGTTCGAAACGTAACGCGCGAGAAATTGTAAGTAAACGCCGTATTTACATATCTGCCACTGTGCAGGAGAATCCGTATAGGTGTTCGAATGTTCGAACCGTAACGCAGGAGAAATTGTAAGTGAACGCCGTATTTACATATCTGCCACTGTGCAGGAGAATCCGTAAAGGTGTTCGAGTGTTCGAATCGTAAGGCGTGAGAAATTGTAAGTAAACGCCGTATTCACATGTCTGCCACTGTGAAGGAGAATCCGTATAGGTGTTCGAATGTTCGAACCGTAACGCGGGAGAAATTGTAAGTAAACGCCGTATTTACATATCTGCCACTGTGCAGGAGAATCCGTATAGGTGTTCGAGTGTTCGAAACGTAACGCGCGAGAAATTGTAAGTAAACGCCGTATTTACATGTCTGCCACTGTGCAGGAGAATCCGTATAGGTGTTCGAGTGTTCGAAATCTAACGCGCGAGAAATTGTAAGTAAACGCCGTATTTACATATCTGCCACTGTGCAGGAGAATCCGTATAGGTGTTCGAATGTTCGAACCGTAACGCGGGAGAAATTGTAAGTAAACGCCGTATTTACATATCTGCCACTGTGCAGGAGAATCCGTATAGGTGTTCGAGTGTTCGAAACGTAACGCGTGAGAAATTGTAAGTAAACGTCGTATTTACATGTCTGCCACTGTGCAGGAGAATCCGTATAGGTGTTCGAGTGTTCGAAACGTAACGCGCGAGAAATTGTAAGTAAACGTCGTATTTACATGTCTGCCACTGTGCAGGAGAATCCGTATAGGTGTTCGAGTGTTCGAAACGTAACGCGTGAGAAATTGTAAGTAAACGTCGTATTTACATGTCTGCCACTGTGCAGGAGAATCCGTATAGGTGTTCGAGTGTTCGAAACGTAACGCGCGAGAAATTGTAAGTAAACGTCGTATTTACATGTCTGCCACTGTGCAGGAGAATCCGTATAGGTGTTCGAGTGTTCGAAACGTAACGCGCGAGAAATTGTAAGTAAACGCCGTATTTACATATCTGTCACTGTGCAGGAGAATCCGTATATCGAATGTTCGAACCGTAACGCAGGAGAAATTTTAAGTGAACGCCGTATTTACATATCTGCCACTGTGCAGGAGAATCCGTATAGGTGTTCGAGTGTTCGAATCGTAAGGCGTGAGAAATTGTAAGTAAACGCCGTATTCACATGTCTGCCACTGTGCAGGAGAATCCGTATAGGTGTTCGAATGTTCGAACCGTAACGCGGGAGAAATTGTAAGTAAACGCCGTATTTACATATCTGCCACTGTGCAGGAGAATCCGTATAGGTGTTCGAGTGTTGGAAACGTAACGCGCGAGAAATTGTAAGTAAACGTCGTATTTACATGTCTGCCACTGTGCAGGAGAATCCGTATAGGTGTTCGAGTGTTCGAATCGTAAGGCGTGAGAAATTGTAAGTAAACGCCGTATTCACATATCTGCCACTGTGCAGGAGAATCCGTATAGGTGTTCGAGTGTTCGAACCGTAACGCGGGAGAAATTGTAAGTAAACGCCGTATTTACATATCTGCCACTGTACAGGAGAATCCGTATAGGTGTTCGAGTGTTCGAAACGTAACACGCGAGAAATTGTAAGTAAACGCCGTATTTACATATCTGCCACTGTGCAGGAGAATCCGTATAGGTGTTCGAATGTTCGAACCGTAACGCAGGAGAAATTGTAAGTGAACGCCGTATTTACATATCTGCCACTGTGCAGGAGAATCCGTATAGGTGTTCGAGTGTTCGAATCGTAAGGCGTGAGAAATTGTAAGTAAACGCCGTATTCACATGTCTGCCACTGTGCAGGAGAATCCGTATAGGTGTTCGAATGTTCGAACCGTAACGCGGGAGAAATTGTAAGTAAACGTCGTATTTACATATCTGCCACTGTGCAGGAGAATCCGTATAGGTGTTCGAGTGTTCGAAACGTAACGCGCGAGAAATTGTAAGTAAACGCCGTATTTACATATCTGCCACTGTGCAGGAGAATCCGTATAGGTGTTCGAGTGTTCGAAACGTAACGCGCGAGAAATTGTAAGTAAACGCCGTATTTACATATCTGCCACTGTGCAGGAGAATCCGTCTAGGTGTTCGAGTGTTTGAAACGTAACGCGTGAGAAATTGTAAGTAAATGTCGTATTTACATATCTGCCACTGTGCAGGAGAATCCGTATAGGTGTTCGAGTGTTCGAAACGTAACGCGCGAGAAATTGTAAGTAAACGCCGTATTTACATGTCTGCCACTGTGCAGGAGAATCCGTATAGGTGTTCGAGTGTTCGAAACCTAACGCGCGAGAAATTGTAAGTAAACGCCGTATTTACATATCTGCCACTGTGCAGGAGAATCCGTATAGGTGTTCGAATGTTCGAACCGTAACGCAGGAGAAATTGTAAGTGAACGCCGTATTTACATATCTGCCACTGTGCAGGAGAATCCGTATAGGTGTTCGAGTGTTCGAATCGTAAGGCGTGAGAAATTGTAAGTAAACGCCGTATTCACATATCTGCCACTGTGCAGGAGAATCCGTATAGGTGTTCGAATGTTCGAACCGTAACGCGGGAGAAATTGTAAGTAAACGCCGTATTTACATATCTGCCACTGTGCAGGAGAATCCGTATAGGTGTTCGAGTGTTCGAAACGTAACGCGCGAGAAATTGTAAGTAAACGTCGTATTTACATGTCTGCCACCGTGCAGGAGAATCCGTATAGGTGTTCGAGTGTTCGAATCGTAAGGCGTGAGAAATTGTAAGTAAACGCCGTATTCACATATCTGCCACTGTGCAGGAGAATCCGTATAGGTGTTCGAGTGTTCGAACCGTAACGCGGGAGAAATTGTAAGTAAACGCCGTATTTACATATCTGCCACTGTGCAGGAGAATCCGTATAGGTGTTCGAGTGTTCGAAACGTAACGCGCGAGAAATTGTAAGTAAACGCCGTATTTACATATCTGCCACTGTGCAGGAGAATCCGTATAGGTGTTCGACTGTTCGAACCGTAACGCAGGAGAAATTGTATGTGAACGCCGTATTTACATATCTGCCACTGTGCAGGAGAATCCGTATAGGTGTTCGAGTGTTCGAATCGTAAGGCGTGAGAAATTGTAAGTAAACGCCGTATTCACATATCTGCCACTGTGCAGGAGAATCCGTATAGGTGTTCGAATGTTCGAACCGTAACGCGGGAGAAACTGTAAGTAAACGCCGTATTTACATATCTGCCACTGTGCAGGAGAATCCGTATAGGTGTTCGAGTGTTCGAAACGTAACGCGCGAGAAATTGTAAGTAAACGTCGTATTTACATGTCTGCCACTGTGCAGGAGAATCCGTATAGGTGTTCGAGTGTTCGAAACGTAACGCGTGAGAAATTGTAAGTAAACGTCGTATTGACATGTCTGCCACTGTGCAGGAGAATCCGTATAGGTGTTCGAGTGTTCGAAACGTAACGCGCGAGAAATTGTAAGTAAACGTCGTATTTACATGTCTGCCACTGTGCAGGAGAATCCGTATAGGTGTTCGAGTGTTCGAAACGAAACGCGCGAGAAATTGTAAGTAAACGCCGTATTTACATATCTGCCACTGTGCAGGAGAATCCGTATAGGTGTTCGAATGTTCGAACCGTAACGCAGGAGAAATTGTAAGTGAACGCCGTATTTACATATCTGCCACTGTGCAGGAGAATCCGTATAGGTGTTCGAGTGTTCGAATCGTAAGGCGTGAGAAATTGTAAGTAAACGCCGTATTCACATGTCTGCCACTGTGCAGGAGAATCCGTATAGGTGTTCGAATGTTCGAAACGTAACGCGCGAGAAATTTTAAGTAAACGCCGTATTTACATATCTGCCACTGTGCAGGAGAATCCGTATAGGTGTTCGAGTGTTCGAAACGTAACGCGCGAGTAATTGTAAGTAAACGTCGTATTTACATGTCTGCCACTGTGCAGGAGAATCCATATAGGTGTTCGAGTGTTCGAATCGTAAGGCGTGAGAAATTGTAAGTAAACGCCGTATTCACATATCTGCCACTGTGCAGGAGAATCCGTATAGGTGTTCGAGTGTTCGAACCGTAACGCGGGAGAAATTGTAAGTAAACGCCGTATTTACATATCTGCCAGTGTGCAGGAGAATCCGTATAGGTGTTCGAGTGTTCGAAACGTAACGCGCGAGAAATTGTAAGTAAACGCCGTATTTACATATCTGCCACTGTGCAGGAGAATCCGTATAGGTGTTCGACTCTTCGAACCGTAACGCAAGAGAAATTGTATGTGAACGCCGTATTTACATATCTGCCACTGTGCAGGAGAATCCGTATAGGTGTTCGAGTGTTCGAATCGTAAGGCGTGAGAAATTGTAAGTAAACGCCGTATTCACATATCTGCCACTGTGCAGGAGAATCCGTATAGGTGTTCGAATGTTCGAACCGTAACGCGGGAGAAATTGTAAGTAAACGCCGTATTTACATATCTGCCACTGTGCAGGAGAATCCGTATAGGTGTTCGAGTGTTCGAAACGTAACGCGCGAGAAATTGTAAGTAAACGTCGTATTTACATGTCTGCCACTGTGCAGGAGAATCCGTATAGGTGTTCGAGTGTTCGAAACGTAACGCGTGAGAAATTGTAAGTAAACGTCGTATTTACATGTCTGCCACTGTGCAGGAGAATCCGTATAGGTGTTCGAGTGTTCGAAACGTAACGCGCGAGAAATTGTAAGTAAACGTCGTATTTACATGTCTGCCACTGTGCAGGAGAATCCGTATAGGTGTTCGAGTGTTCGAAACGTAACGCGCGAGAAATTGTAAGTAAACGCCGTATTTACATATCTGCCACTGTGCAGGAGAATCCGTATAGGTGTTCGAATGTTCGAACCGTAACGCAGGAGAAATTGTAAGTGAACGCCGTATTTACATATCTGCCACTGTGCAGGAGAATCCGTATAGGTGTTCGAGTGTTCGAATCGTAAGGCGTGAGAAATTGTAAGTAAACGCCGTATTCACATGTCTGCCACTGTGCAGGAGAATCCGTATAGGTGTTCGAATGTTCGAAACGTAACGCGCGAGAAATTTTAAGTAAACGCCGTATTTACATATCTGCCACTGTGCAGGAGAATCCGTATAGGTGTTCGAGTGTTCGAAACGTAACGCGCGAGTAATTGTAAGTAAACGTCGTATTTACATGTCTGCCACTGTGCAGGAGAATCCGTATAGGTGTTCGAGTGTTCGAAACGTAACGCGCGAGAAATTGTAAGTAAACGTCGTATTTACATGTCTGCCACTGTGCAGGAGAATCCGTATAGGTGTTCGAGTGTTCGAAACGTAACGCGCGAGAAATTGTAAGTAAACGCCGTATTTACATATCTGCCACTGTGCAGGAGAATCCGTATAGGTGTTCGAATGTTCGAACCGTAACGCAGGAGAAATTGTAAGTGAACGCCGTATTTACATATCTGCCACTGTGCAGGAGAATCCGTAAAGGTGTTCGAGTGTTCGAATCGTAAGGCGTGAGAAATTGTAAGTAAACGCCGTATTCACATGTCTGCCACTGTGCAGGAGAATCCGTATAGGTGTTCGAATGTTCGAACCGTAACGCGGGAGAAATTGTAAGTAAACGCCGTATTTACATATCTGCCACTGTGCAGGAGAATCCGTATAGGTGTTCGAGTGTTCGAAACGTAACGCGCGAGAAATTGTAAGTAAACGCCGTATTTACATGTCTGCCACTATGCAGGAGAATCCGTATAGGTGTTCGAGTGTTCGAAATCTAACGCGCGAGAAATTGTAAGTAAACGCCGTATTTACATATCTGCCACTGTGCAGGAGAATCCGTATAGGTGTTCGAATGTTCGAACCGTAACGCGGGAGAAATTGTAAGTAAACGCCGTATTTACATATCTGCCACTGTGCAGGAGAATCCGTATAGGTGTTCGAGTGTTCGAAACGTAACGCGTGAGAAATTGTAAGTAAACGTCGTATTTACATGTCTGCCACTGTGCAGGAGAATCCGTATAGGTGTTCGAGTGTTCGAAACGTAACGCGCGAGAAATTGTAAGTAAACGTCGTATTTACATGTCTGCCACTGTGGAGGAGAATCCGTATAGGTGTTCGAGTGTTCGAAACGTAACGCGTGAGAAATTGTAAGTAAACGTCGTATTTACATGTCTGCCACTGTGCAGGAGAATCCGTATAGGTGTTCGAGTGTTCGAAACGTAACGCGCGAGAAATTGTAAGTAAACGTCGTATTTACATGTCTGCCACTGTGCAGGAGAATCCGTATAGGTGTTCGAGTGTTCGAAACGTAACGCGCGAGAAATTGTAAGTAAACGCCGTATTTACATATCTGCCACTGTGCAGGAGAATCCGTATATCGAATGTTCGAACCGTAACGCAGGAGAAATTGTAAGTGAACGCCGTATTTACATATCTGCCACTGTGCAGGAGAATCCGTATAGGTGTTCGAGTGTTCGAATCGTAAGGCGTGAGAAATTGTAAGTAAACGCCGTATTCACATGTCTGCCACTGTGCAGGAGAATCCGTATAGGTGTTCGAATGTTCGAACCGTAACGCGGGAGAAATTGTAAGTAAACGCCGTATTTACATATCTGCCACTGTGCAGGAGAATCCGTATAGGTGTTCGAGTGTTGGAAACGTAACGCGCGAGAAATTGTAAGTAAACGTCGTATTTACATGTCTGCCACTGTGCAGGAGAATCCGTATAGGTGTTCGAGTGTTCGAAACGTAACGCGCGAGAAATTGTAAGTAAACGCCGTATTTACATGTCTGCCACTGTGCAGGAGAATCCGTATAGGTGTTCGAGTGTTCGAAACCTAACGCGCGAGAAATTGTAAGTAAACGCCGTATTTACATATCTGCCACTGTGCAGGAGAATCCGTATAGGTGTTCGAATGTTCGAACCGTAACGCAGGAGAAATTGTAAGTGAACGCCGTATTTACATATCTGCCACTGTGCAGGAGAATCCGTATAGGTGTTCGAGTGTTCGAATCGTAAGGCGTGAGAAATTGTAAGTAAACGCCGTATTCACATATCTGCCACTGTGCAGGAGAATCCGTATAGGTGTTCGAATGTTCGAACCGTAACGCGGGAGAAATTGTAAGTAAACGCCGTATTTACATATCTGCCACTGTGCAGGAGAATCCGTATAGGTGTTCGAGTGTTCGAAACGTAACGCGCGAGAAATTGTAAGTAAACGTCGTATTTACATGTCTGCCACCGTGCAGGAGAATCCGTATAGGTGTTCGAGTGTTCGAATCGTAAGGCGTGAGAAATTGTAAGTAAACGCCGTATTCACATATCTGCCATTGTGCAGGAGAATCCGTATAGGTGTTCGAGTGTTCGAACCGTAACGCGGGAGAAATTGTAAGTAAACGCCGTATTTACATATCTGCCACTGTGCAGGAGAATCCGTATAGGTGTTCGAGTGTTCGAAACGTAACGCGCGAGAAATTGTAAGTAAACGCCGTATTTACATATCTTCCACTGTGCAGGAGAATCCGTATAGGTGTTCGACTGTTCGAACCGTAACGCAGGAGAAATTGTATGTGAACGCCGTATTTACATATCTGCCACTGTGCAGGAGAATCCGTATAGGTGTTCGAGTGTTCGAATCGTAAGGCATGAGAAATTGTAAGTAAACGCCGTATTCACATATCTGCCACTGTGCAGGAGAATCCGTATAGGTGTTCGAATGTTCGAACCGTAACGCGGGAGAAATTGTAAGTAAACGTCGTATTTACATGTCTGCCACTGTGCAGGAGAATCCGTATAGGTGTTCGAGTGTTCGAAACGTAACGCGCGAGAAATTGTAAGTAAACGTCGTATTTACATGTCTGCCACTGTGCAGGAGAATCCGTATAGGTGTTCGAGTGTTCGAAACGTAACGCGCGAGAAATTGTAAGTAAACGTCGTATTTACATGTCTGCCACTGTGCAGGAGAATCCGTATAGGTGTTCGAGTGTTCGAATCGTAAGGCGTGAGAAATTGTAAGTAAACGCCGTATTCACATATCTGCCACTGTGCAGGAGAATCCGTATAGGTGTTCGAGTGTTCGAACCGTAACGCGGGAGAAATTGTAAGTAAACGCCGTATTTACATATCTGCCACTGTGCGGGAGAATCCGTATAGGTGTTCGAGTGTTCGAAACGTAACGCGCGAGAAATTGTAAGTAAACGCCGTATTTACATATCTGCCACTGTGCAGGAGAATCCGTATAGGTGTTCGAATGTTCGAACCGTAACGCAGGAGAAATTGTAAGTGAACGCCGTATTTACATATCTGCCACTGTGCAGGAGAATCCGTATAGGTGTTCGAGTGTTCGAATCGTAAGGCGGGAGAAATTGTAAGTAAACTCCGTATTTACATATCTGCCACTGTGCAGGAGAATCCGTATAGGTGTTCGAGTGTTCGAAACGTAACGCGCGAGAAATTGTAAGTAAACGCCGTATTTACATATCTGCCACTGTGCAGGAGAATCCGTATAGGTGTTCGAGTGTTCGAAACGTAACGCGCGAGAAATTGTAAGTAAACGTCGTATTTACATGTCTGCCACTGTGCAGGAGAATCCGTATAGGTGTTCGAGTGTTCGAAACGTAACGCGCGAGAAATTGTAAGTAAACGTCGTATTTACATGTCTGCCACTGTGCAGGAGAATCCGTATAGGTGTTCGAGTGTTCGAAACGTAACGCGCGAGAAATTGTAAGTAAACGTCGTATTTACATGTCTGCCACTGTGCAGGAGAATCCGTATAGGTGTTCGAGTGTTCGAAACGTAACGCGCGACAAATTGTAAGTAAACGCCGTATTTACAAATCTGCCACTGTGCAGGAGAATCCGTATAGGTGTTCGAGTGTTCGAACCGTAAGGCGTGAGAAATTGTAAGTAAACGCCGTATTTACATATCTGCCACTGTGCTGGAGAATCCGTATAGGTGTTCGAGTGTTTGAAACGTAACGCGCGAGAAATTGTAAGTAAACGCCGTATTTACATATCTGCCACTGTGCAGGAGAATCCGTATAGGTGTTCCAGTGTTCGAAACGTAACGCGCGAGAAATTGTAAGTAAACGTCGTATTTACATGTCTGCCACTGTGCAGGAGAATCCGTATAGGTGTTCGAGTGTTCGAAACGTAACGCACGAGAAATTGTAAGTAAACGCCGTATTTACATATCTGCCACTGTGCAGGAGAATCCGTATAGGTGTTCGAGTGTTCGAACCGTAAGGCGTGAGAAATTGTAAGTAAACGCCGTATTTACATATCTGCCACTGTGCAGGAGAATCCGTATAGGTGTTCGAGTGTTCGAACCGTAACGCGGGAGAAATTGTAAGTAAACGCCGTATTTACATATCTGCCACTGTGCAGGAGAATCCGTATAGGTGTTCGAATGTTCGAACCGTAACGCGGGAGAAATTGTAAGTAAACGCCGTATTTACAAATCTGCCACTATGCAGGAGAATCCGTATAGGTGTTCGAGTGTTCGAAACGTAACGCGCGAGAAATTGTAAGTAAACGCCGTATTTACATATCTGCCACTGTGTAGGAGAATCCGTATAGGTGTTCGAGTGTTCGAAACGTAACGCGCGAAAAATTGTAAGTAAACGCCGTATTTACATATCTGCCACTGTGCAGGAGAATCCGTATAGGTGTTCGAGTGTTCGAATCGTAACGCGCGAGAAATTGTAAGTAAACGCCGTATTTACACATCTGCCACTGTGCAGGAGAATCCGTATAGGTGTTCGAGTGTTCGAACCGTAACGCGGGAGAAATTGTAAGTAAACGCCGTATTTACATATCTGCCACTATGCAGGAGAATACGTATAGGTGTTCGAGTGTTCGAATCGTAAGGCGTGAGAAATTGTAAGTAAACACCGTATTCACATATCTGCCACTGTGCAGGAGAATCCGTATAGGTGTTCGAATGTTCGAACCGTAACGCGCGAGAAATTGTAAGTAAACGCCGTATTTACATATCTGCCACTGTGCAGGAGAATCCGTATAGGTGTTCGAGTGTTCCAAACGTAACGCGCGAGAAATTGTAAGTAAACGTCGTATTTACATGTCTGCCACTGTGCAGGAGAATCCGTATTGGTGTTCGAGTGTTCGAACCGTAAGGCGTGAGAAATTGTAAGTAAACGCCGTATTTACATATCTGCCACTGTGCAGGAGAATCCGTATAGGTGTTCGAGTGTTTGAAACGTAACGCGCGAGAAATTGTAAGTAAATGTCGTATTTACATATCTGCCACTGTGCAGGAGAATCCGTATAGGTGTTCGAGTGTTGGAAACGTAACGCGCGAGAAATTGTAAGTAAACGTCGTATTTACATGTCTGCCACTGTGCAGGAGAATCCGTATAGGTGTTCGAGTGTTCGAAACGTAACGCGCGAGAAATTGTAAGTAAACGCCGTATTTACATATCTGCCACTGTGCAGGAGAATCCGTATAGGTGTTCGAATGTTCGAACCGTAACGCAGGAGAAATTGTAAGTGAACGCCGTATTTACATATCTGCCACTGTGCAGGAGAATCCGTACAGGTGTTCGAGTGTTCGAATCGTAAGGCGTGAGAAATTGTAAGTAAACGCCGTATTCACATATCTGCCACTGTGCAGGAGAATCCGTATAGGTGTTCGAATGTTCGAACCGTAACGCGGGAGAAATTGTAAGTAAACGCCGTATTTACATATCTGCCACTGTGCAGGAGAATCCGTATAGGTGTTCGTGTGTTCGAAACGTAACGCGCGAGAAATTGTAAGTAAACGTCGTATTTACATGTCTGCCACTGTGCAGGAGAATCCGTATAGGTGTTCGAGTGTTCGAAACGTAACGCGCGAGAAATTGTAAGTAAACGCCGTATTTACATCTCTGCCACTGTGCAGGAGAATCCGTATAGGTGTTCGAGTGTTCGAAACGTAACGCGTGAGAAATTGTAAGTAAACGCCGTATTTACATATCTGCCACTGTGCAGGAGAATCCGTATAGGTGTTCGAGTGTTCGAAACGTAACGCGCGAGAAATTGTAAGTAAACGTCGTATTTACATGTCTGCCACTGTGCAGTAGAATCCGTATAGGTGTTCGAGTGTTCGAAACGTAACGCGCGAGAAATTGTAAGTAAACGTCGTATTTAGATGTCTGCCATTGTGCAGGAGAATCCGTATAGGTGTTCGAGTGTTCGAAAAGTAACGCGCGAGAAATTGTAAGTAAACGCCGTATTTACATATCTGCCAGTGTGCAGGAGAATCCGTATAGGTGTTCGAGTGTTCGAAACGTAACGCGCGAGAAATTGTAAGTAAACGTCGTATTTACATGTCTGCCACGGTGCAAGAGAATCCGTATAGGTGTTCGAGTGTTCGAAACGTAACGCGCGAGAAATTGTAAGTAAACGTCGTATTTGCATGTCTGCCACTGTGCAGGAGAATCCGAATAGGTGTTCGAGTGTTCGAATCGTAAGGCGTGAGAAATTGTAAGTAAACGCCGTATTCACATATCTGCCACTGTGCAGGAGAATCCGTATAGGTGTTCGAGTGTTCGAACCGTAAGGCGTGAGAAATTGTAAGTAAACGCCGTATTTACATATCTGCCACTGTGCTGGAGAATCCGTATAGGTGTTCGAGTGTTTAAAACGTAACGCGCGAGAAATTGTAAGTAAACGCCGTATTTACATATCTGCCACTGTGCAGGAGAATCCGTATAGGTGTTCCAGTGTTCGAAACGTAACGCGGGAGAAATTGTAAGTAAACGTCGTATTTACATGTCTGCCACTGTGCAGGAGAATCCGTATAGGTGTTCGAGTGTTCGAAACGTAACGCACGAGAAATTGTAAGTAAACGCCGTATTTACATATCTGCCACTGTGCAGGAGAATCCGTATAGGTGTTCGAGTGTTCGAACCGTAAGGCGTGAGAAATTGTAAGTAAACGCCGTATTTACATATCTGCCACTGTGCAGGAGAATCCGTATAGGTGTTCGAGTGTTCGAACCGTAACGCGGGAGAAATTGTAAGTAAACGCCGTATTTACATATCTGCCACTGTGCAGGAGAATCCGTATAGGTGTTCGAATGTTCAAACCGTAACGCGGGAGAAATTGTAAGTAAACGCCGTATTTACATATCTGCCACTATGCAGGAGAATCCGTATAGGTGTTCGAGTGTTCGAAACGTAACGCGCGAGAAATTGTAAGTAAACGCCGTATTTACATATCTGCCACTGTGTAGGAGAATCCGTATAGGTGTTCGAGTGTTCGAAACGTAACGCGCGAAAAATTGTAAGTAAACGCCGTATTTACATATCTGCCACTGTGCAGGAGAATCCGTATAGGTGTTCGAGTGTTCGAAACGTAACGCGCGAGAAATTGTAAGTAAACGCCGTATTTACACATCTGCCACTGTGCAGGAGAATCCGTATAGGTGTTCGAGTGTTCGAACCGTAACGCGGGAGAAATTGTAAGTAAACGCCGTATTTACATATCTGCCACTGTGCAGGAGAATACGTATAGGTGTTCGAGTGTTCGAATCGTAAGGCGTGAGAAATTGTAAGTAAACACCGTATTCACATATCTGCCACTGTGCAGGAGAATCCGTATAGGTGTTCGAATGTTCGAACCGTAACGCGCGAGAAATTGTAAGTAAACGCCGTATTTACATATCTGCCACTGTGCAGGAGAATCCGTATAGGTGTTCGAGTGTTCCAAACGTAACGCGCGAGAAATTGTAAGTAAACGTCGTATTTACATGTCTGCTACTGTGCAGGAGAATCCGTATTGGTGTTCGAGTGTTCGAACCGTAAGGCGTGAGAAATTGTAAGTAAACGCCGTATTTACATATCTGCCACTGTGCAGGAGAATCCGTATAGGTGTTCGAGTGTTTGAAACGTAACGCGCGAGAAATTGTAAGTAAATGTCGTATTTACATATCTGCCACTGTGCAGGAGAATCCGTATAGGTGTTCGAGTGTTGGAAACGTAACGCGCGAGAAATTGTAAGTAAACGTCGTATTTACATGTCTGCCACTGTGCAGGAGAATCCGTATAGGTGTTCGAGTGTTCGAAACGTAACGCGCGAGAAATTGTAAGTAAACGCCGTATTTACATATCTGCCACTGTGCAGGAGAATCCGTATAGGTGTTCGAATGTTCGAACCGTAACGCAGGAGAAATTGTAAGTGAACGCCGTATTTACATATCTGCCACTGTGCAGGAGAATCCGTACAGGTGTTCGAGTGTTCGAATCGTAAGGCGTGAGAAATTGTAAGTAAACGCCGTATTCACATATCTGCCACTGTGCAGGAGAATCCGTATAGGTGTTCGAATGTTCGAACCGTAACGCGGGAGAAATTGTAAGTAAACGCCGTATTTACATATCTGCCACTGTGCAGGAGAATCCGTATAGGTGTTCGAGTGTTCGAAACGTAACGCGCGAGAAATTGTAAGTAAACGTCGTATTTACATGTCTGCCACTGTGCAGGAGAATCCGTATAGGTGTTCGAGTGTTCGAAACGTAACGCGCGAGAAATTGTAAGTAAACGCCGTATTTACATCTCTGCCACTGTGCAGGAGAATCCGTATAGGTGTTCGAGTGTTCGAAACGTAACGCGTGAGAAATTGTAAGTAAACGCCGTATTTACATATCTGCCACTGTGCAGGAGAATCCGTATAGGTGTTCGAGTGTTCGAAACGTAACGCGCGAGAAATTGTAAGTAAACGTCGTATTTACATGTCTGCCACTGTGCAGTAGAATCCGTATAGGTGTTCGAGTGTTCGAAACGTAACGCGCGAGAAATTGTAAGTAAACGTCGTATTTAGATGTCTGCCATTGTGCAGGAGAATCCGTATAGGTGTTCGAGTGTTCGAAAAGTAACGCGCGAGAAATTGTAAGTAAACGCCGTATTTATATATCTGCCAGTGTGCAGGAGAATCCGTATAGGTGTTCGAGTGTTCGAAACGTAACGCGCGAGAAATTGTAAGTAAACGTCGTATTTACATGTCTGCCACGGTGCAAGAGAATCCGTATAGGTGTTCGAGTGTTCGAAACGTAACGCGCGAGAAATTGTAAGTAAACGTCGTATTTACATGTCTGCCACTGTGCAGGAGAATCCGAATAGGTGTTCGAGTGTTCGAATCGTAAGGCGTGAGAAATTGTAAGTAAACGCCGTATTCACATATCTGCCACTGTGCAGGAGAATCCGTATAGGTGTTCGAGTGTTCGAACCGTAACGCGGGGGAAATTGTAAGTAAACGCCGTATTTACATATC
The DNA here is from genome assembly GCF_055761805.1 of Camellia sinensis. NCBI lineage: Eukaryota > Viridiplantae > Streptophyta > Magnoliopsida > Ericales > Theaceae > Camellia > Camellia sinensis. The sequence goes on along the minus strand of NW_028128989.1, from coordinate 5,384,495 downwards.
TGCCACTGTGTAGGAGAATCCGTATAGGTGTTCGAGTGTTCGAAACGTAACGCGCGAGAAATTGTAAGTAAACGCCGTATTTACATATCTGCCACTGTGCAGGAGAATCCGTATAGGTGTTCGAATGTTCGAACCGTAACGCAGGAGAAATTGTAAGTGAACGCCGTATTTACATATCTGCCACTGTGCAGGAGAATCCGTATAGGTGTTCGAGTGTTCGAATCGTAAGGCGGGAGAAATTGTAAGTAAACTCCGTATTTACATATCTGCCACTGTGCAGGAGAATCCGTATAGGTGTTCGAGTGTTCGAAACGTAACGCGCGAGAAATTGTAACTAAACGTCGTATTTACATGTCTGCCACTGTGCAGGAGAATTCGTATAGGTGTTCGAGTGTTCGAAACGTAACGCGCGAGAAATTGTAAGTAAACGCCGTATTTAAATCTCTGCCACTGTGCAGGAGAATCCGTATAGGTGTTCGAGTGTTCGAAACGTAACGCGCGAGAAATTGTAAGTAAACGTCGTATTTACATGTCTGCCACTGTGCAGGAGAATCCGTATAGGCGTTCGAGTGTTCGAAACGTAACGCGCGAGAAATTGTAAGTAAACGTCGTATTTACATGTCTGCCACTGTGCAGGAGAATCCGTATAGGTGTTCGAGTGTTCGAAACGTAACGCGCGAGAAATTGTAAGTAAACGCCGTATTTACAAATCTGCCACTGTGCAGGAGAATCCGTATAGGTGTTCGAGTGTTCGAACCGTAAGGCGTGAGAAATTGTAAGTAAACGCCGTATTTACATATCTGCCTCTGTGCTGGAGAATCCGTATAGGTGTTCGAGTGTTTGAAACGTAACGCGGGAGAAATTGTAAGTAAACGCCGTATTTACATATCTGCCACTGTGCAGGAGAATCCGTATAGGTGTTCGAGTGTTCGAAACGTAACGCGCGAGAAATTGTAAGTAAACGTCGTATTTAGATGTCTGCCATTGTGCAGGAGAATCCGTATAGGTGTTCGAGTGTTCGAAACGTAACGCGCGAGAAATTGTAAGTAAACGGCGTATTTACATATCTGCCAGTGTGCAGGAGAATCCGTATAGGTGTTCGAGTGTTCGAAACGTAACGCGCGAGAAATTGTAAGTAAACGTCGTATTTACATGTCTGCCACGGTGCAAGAGAATCCGTATAGGTGTTCGAGTGTTCGAAACGTAACGCGCGAGAAATTGTAAGTAAACGTCGTATTTACATGTCTGCCACTGTGCAGGAGAATCCGAATAGGTGTTCGAGTGTTCGAATCGTAAGGCGTGAGAAATTGTAAGTAAACGCCGTATTCACATATCTGCCACTGTGCAGGAGAATCCGTATAGGTGTTCGAGTGTTCGAACCGTAACGCGGGAGAAATTGTAAGTAAACGCCGTATTTACATATCTGCCACTATGCAGGAGAATCCGTATAGGTGTTCGAGTGTTCGAAACGTAACGCGCGAGAAATTGTAAGTAAATGCCGTATTTACATATCTGCCACTGTGCAGGAGAATCCGTATAGGTGTTCGAATGTTCGAACCGTAACGCAGGAGAAATTGTAAGTGAACGCCGTATTTACATATCTGCCACTGTGCAGGAGAATCCGTATAGGTGTTCGAGTGTTCGAATCGTAAGGCGGGAGAAATTGTAAGTAAACTCCGTATTTACATATCTGCCACTGTGCAGGAGAATCCGTATAGGTGTTCGAGTGTTCGAAACGTAACGCGCGAGAAATTGTAAGTAAACGTCGTATTTACATGTCTGCCACTGTGCAGGAGAATTCGTATAGGTGTTCGAGTGTTCGAAACGTAACGCGCGAGAAATTGTAAGTAAACGCCGTATTTACATCTCTGCCACTGTGCAGGAGAATCCGTATAGGTGTTCGAGTGTTCGAAACGTAACGCGCGAGAAATTGTAAGTAAACGTCGTATTTACATGTCTGCCACTGTGCAGGAGAATCCGTATAGGTGTTCGAGTGTTCGAAACGTAACGCGCGAGAAATTGTAAGTAAACGTCGTATTTACATGTCTGCCACTGTGCAGGAGAATCCGTATAGGTGTTCGAGTGTTCGAAACGTAACGCGCGAGAAATTGTAAGTAAACGCCATATTTACAAATCTGCCACTGTGCAGGAGAATCCGTATAGGTGTTCGAGTGTTCGAACCGTAAGGCGTGAGAAATTGTATGTAAACGCCGTATTTACATATCTGCCACTGTGCTGGAGAATCCGTATAGGTGTCCGAGTGTTTGAAACGTAACGCGCGAGAAATTGTAAGTAAACGCCGTATTTACATATCTGCCACTCTGCAGGAGAATCCGTATAGGTGTTCAAGTGTTCGAAACGTAACGCGCGAGAAATTGTAAGTAAACGTCGTATTTACATGTCTGCCACTGTGCAGGAGAATCCGTATAGGTGTTCGAGTGTTCGAAACGTAACGCACGAGAAATTGTAAGTAAACGCCGTATTTACATATCTGCCACTGTGCAGGAGAATCCGTATAGGTGTTCGAATGTTCGAACCGTAACGCAGGAGAAATAGTAAGTAAACGCCGTATTTACATATCTGCCACTGTGCAGGAGAATCCGTATAGGTGTTCGAGTGTTCGAACCGTAACGCGGGAGAAATTGTAAGTAAACGCCGTATTTACATATCTGCCACTGTGCAGGAGAATACGTATAGGTGTTCGAGTGTTCGAATCGTAAGGCGTGAGAAATTGTAAGTAAACGCCGTATTCACATATCTGCCACTGTGCAGGAGAATCCGTATAGGTGTTCGAATGTTCGAACCGTAACGCGGGAGAAATTGTAAGTAAACGCCGTATTTACATATCTGCCACTGTGCAGGAGAATCCGTATAGGTGTTCGAGTGTTCCAAACGTAACGCGCGACAAATTGTAAGTAAACGTCGTATTTACATGTGTGCCACTGTGCAGGAGAATCCGTATTGGTGTTCGAGTGTTCGAACCGTAAGGCGTGAGAAATTGTAAGTAAACGCCGTATTTACATATCTGCCACTGTGCAGGAGAATCCGTATAGGTGTTCGAGTGTTTGAAACGTAACGCGCGAGAAATTGTAAGTAAATGTCGTATTTACATATCTGCCACTGTGCAGGAGAATCCGTATAGGTGTTCGAGTGTTTGAAACGTAACGCGCGAGAAATTGTAAGTAAACGTCGTATTTACATGTCTGCCACTGTGCAGGAGAATCCGTATAGGTGTTCGAGTGTTCGAAACGTAACGCGCGAGAAATTGTAAGTAAACGCCGTATTTACATATCTGCCACTGTGCAGGAGAATCCGTATAGGTGTTCGAATGTTCGAACCATAATGCAGGAGAAATTGTAAGTGAACGCCGTATTTACATATCTGCCATTGTGCAGGAGAATCCGTATAGGTGTTCGAGTGTTCGAATCGTAAGGCGTGAGAAATTGTAAGTAAATGCCGTATTCACATATCTGCCACTGTGCAGGAGAATCCGTATAGGTGTTCGAATGTTCGAACCGTAACGCAGGAGAAATTGTAAGTGAACGCCGTATTTACATATCTGCCATTGTGCAGGAGAATCCGTATAGGTGTTCGAGTGTTCGAAACGTAACGCGCGAGAAATTGTAAGTAAACGTCGTATTTACATGTCTGCCACTGTGCAGGAGAATCCGTATAGGTGTTCGAGTGTTCGAAACGTAACGCGCGAGAAATTGTAAGTAAACGCCGTATTTACATCTCTGCCAGTGTGCAGGAGAATCCGTATAGGTGTTCGAGTGTTCGAAACGTAACGCGTGAGAAATTGTAAGTAAACGCCGTATTTACATATCTGCCACTGTGCAGGAGAATCCGTATAGGTGTTCGAGTGTTCGAAACGTAACGCGAGAGAAATTGTAAGTAAACGTCGTATTTACATGTCTGCCACTGTGCAGTAGAATCCGTATAGGTGTTCGAGTGTTCGAAACGTAACGCGCGAGAAATTGTAAGTAAACGTCGTATTTAGATGTCTGCCACTGTGCAGGAGAATCCGTATAGGTGTTCGAGTGTTCGAAACGTAACGCGCGAGAAATTGTAAGTAAACGCCGTATTTACATATCTGCCACTGTGCAGGAGAATCCGTATAGGTGTTCGAGTGTTCGAAACGTAACGCGCGAGAAATTGTAAGTAAACGTCGTATTTACATGTCTGCCACGGTGCAAGAGAATCCGTATAGGTGTTCGAGTGTTCGAAACGTAACGCGCGAGAAATTGTAAGTAAACGTCGTATTTACATGTCTGCCACTGTGCAGGAGAATCCGAATAGGTGTTCGAGTGTTCGAATCGTAAGGCGTTAGAAATTGTAAGTAAACGCCGTATTCACATATCTGCCACTGTGCAGGAGAATCCGTATAGGTGTTCGAGTGTTCGAACCGTAACGCGGGAGAAATTGTAAGTAAACGCCGTATTTACATATCTGCCACTGTGCAGGAGAATCCGTGTAGGTGTTCGAGTGTTCGAAACGTAACGCGCGAGAAATTGTAAGTAAACGCCGTATTTACATATCTGCCACTGTGCAGGAGAATCCGTATAGGTGTTCGAATGTTCGAACCGTAACGCAGGAGAAATTCTAAGTGAACGCCGTATTTACATATCTGCCACTGTGCAGGAGAATCCGTATAGGTGTTCGAGTGTTCGAATCGTAAGGCGGGAGAAATTGTAAGTAAACTCCGTATTTACATATCTGCCACTGTGCAGGAGAATCCGTATAGGTGTTCGAGTGTTCGAAACGTAAGGCGCGAGAAATTGTAAGTAAACGTCGTATTTACATGTCTGCCACTGTGCAGGAGAATCCGTATAGGTGTTCGAGTGTTCGAAACGTAACGCGCGAGAAATTGTAAGTAAACGCCGTATTTACATCTCTGCCACTGTGCAGGAGAATCCGTATAGGTGTTCGAGTGTTCGAAACGTAACGCGCGAGAAATTGTAAGTAAACGTCGTATTTACATGTCTGCCACTGTGCAGGAGAATCCGTATAGGTGTTCGAGTGTTCGAAACGTAACGCGCGAGAAATTGTAAGTAAACGCCGTATTTACATATCTGCCACTGTGCAGGAGAATCCGTATAGGTGTTCGAATGTTCGAACCGTAACGCAGGAGAAATTCTAAGTGAACGCCGTATTTACATATCTGCCACTGTGCAGGAGAATCCGTATAGGTGTTCGAGTGTTCGAATCGTAAGACGGGAGAAATTGTAAGTAAACTCCGTATTTACATATCTGCCACTGTGCAGGAGAATCCGTATAGGTGTTCGAGTGTTCGAAACGTAACGCGCGAGAAATTGTAAGTAAACGTCGTATTTACATGTCTGCCACTGTGCAGGAGAATCCGTATAGGTGTTCGAGTGTTCGAAACGTAACGCGCGAGAAATTGTAAGTAAACGCCGTATTTACATCTCTGCCACTGTGCAGGAGAATCCGTATAGGTGTTCGAGTGTTCGAAACGTAACGCGCGAGAAATTGTAAGTAAACGTCGTATTTACATGTCTGCCACTGTGCAGGAGAATCCGAATAGGGGTTCGAGTGTTCGAATCGTAAGGCGTGAGAAATTGTAAGTAAACGCCGTATTCACATATCTGCCACTGTGCAGGAGAATCCGTATAGGTGTTCGAGTGTTCGAACCGTAACGCGGGAGAAATTGTAAGTAAACGCCGTATTTACATATCTGCCACTGTGCAGGAGAATCCGTATAGGTGTTCGAGTGTTCGAAACGTAACGCGCGAGAAATTGTAAGTAAACGCCGTATTTACATATCTGCCACTGTGCAGGAGAATCCGTATAGGTGTTCGAATGTTCGAACCGTAACGCAGGAGAAATTCTAAGTGAACGCCGTATTTACATATCTGCCACTGTGCAGGAGAATCCGTATAGGTGTTCGAGTGTTCGAATCGTAAGGTGGGAGAAATTGTAAGTAAACTCCGTATTTACATATCTGCCACTGTGCAGGAGAATCCGTATAGGTGTTCGAGTGTTCGAAACGTAACGCGCGAGAAATTGTAAGTAAACGTCGTATTTACATGTCTGCCACTGTGCAGGAGAATCCGTATAGGTGTTCGAGTGTTCGAAACGTAACGCGCGAGAAATTGTAAGTAAACGCCGTATTTACATCTCTGCCACTGTGCAGGAGAATCCGTATAGGTGTTCGAGTGTTCGAAACGTAACGCGCGAGAAATTGTAAGTAAACGTCGTATTTACATGTCTGCCACTGTGCAGGAGAATCCGTATAGGTGTTCGAGTGTTCGAAACGTAACGCGCGAGAAATTGTAAGTAAACGTCGTATTTACATGTCTGCCACTGTGCAGGAGAATCCGTATAGGTGTTCGAGTGTTCGAAACGTAACGCGCGAGAAATTGTAAGTAAACGCCGTATTTACAAATCTGCCACTGTGCAGGAGAATCCGTATAGGTGTTCGAGTGTTCGAACCGTAAGGCGTGAGAAATTGTAAGTAAACGCCGTATTTACATATCTGCCACTGTGCTGGAGAATCCGTATAGGTGTTCGAGTGTTTGAAACGTAACGCGCGAGAAATTGTAAGTAAACGCCGTATTTACATATCTGCCACTGTGCAGGAGAATCCGTATAGGTGTTCAAGTGTTCGAAACGTAACGCGCGAGAAATTGTAAGTAAACGTCGTATTTACATGTCTGCCACTGTGCAGGAGAATCCGTATAGGTGTTCGAGTGTTCGAAACGTAACGCACGAGATATTGTAAGTAAACGCCGTATTTACATATCTGCCACTGTGCAGGAGAATCCGTATAGGTGTTCGAATGTTCGAACCGTAACGCAGGAGAAATTGTAAGTAAACGCCGTATTTACATATCTGCCACTGTGCAGGAGAATCCGTATAGGTGTTTGAGTGTTCGAACCGTAACGCGCGAGAAATTGTAAGTAAACGCCGTATTTACATATCTGCCACTGTGCAGGAGAATCTGTATAGGTGTTCGAGTGTTCGAAACGTAACGCGCGAGAAATTGTAAGTAAACGTCGTATTTACATTTCTGCCACTGTGCAGGAGAATCCGTATAGGTGTTCGAGTGTTCGAAACGTAACGCGCGAGAAATTGTAAGTAAACGCCGTATTTACATATCTGCCACTGTGCAGGAGAATCCGTATAGGTGTTCGAGTGTTCGAAACGTAACGCGTGAGAAATTGAATGTAAACGCCGTATTCACATATCTGCCACTGTGCAGGAGAATCCGTATAGGTGTTCGAATGTTCGAACCGTAACGCGGGAGAAATTGTAAGCAAACGCCGTATTTACATATCTGCCACTATGCAGGAGAATCCGTATAGGTGTTCGAGTGTTCAAAACGTAACGCGCGAGAAATTGTAAGTAAACGCCGTATTTACATATCTGCCACTGTGTACGAGAATCCGTATAGGTTTTCGAGTGTTCGAAACGTAACGCGCGAGAAATTGTAAGTAAACGCCGTATTTACATATCTGCCACTGTGCAGGAGAATCCGTATAGGTGTTCGAGTGTTCGAAACGTAACGCGCGAGAAATTGTAAGTAAACGTCATATTTACATGTCTGCCACTGTGCAGGAGAATCCGTATAGGTGTTCGAGTGTTTGAAACGTAAGGCGTGAGAAATTGTAAGTAAACGCCGTATTTACATATCTGCCACTGTGCAGGAGAATCCGTATAGGTGTTCGAGTGTTCGAAACGTAACGCGCGAGAAATGGTAAGTAAACGTCGTATTTACATGTCTGCCACTGTGCAGGAGAATCCGTATAGGTGTTCGAGTGTTCGAACCGTAAGGCGTGAGAAATTGTAAGTAAACGCCGTATTTACATATCTGCCACTGTGCAGGAGAATCCGTATAGGTGTTCGAGTGTTTGAAACGTAACGCGCGAGAAATTGTAAGTAAATGTCGTATTTACATATCTGCCACTGTGCAGGAGAATCCGTATAGGTGTTCGAGTGTTTGAAACGTAACGCGCGAGAAATTGTAAGTAAACGTCGTATTTACATGTCTGCCACTGTCCAGGAGAATCCGTATAGGTGTTCGAGTGTTTGAAACGTAAGGCGCGAGAAATTGTAAGTAAACGTCGTATTTACATTTCTGCCACTGTGCAGGAGAATCCGTATAGGTGTTCGAGTGTTCGAAACGTAACGCGCGAGAAATTGTAAGTAAACGCCGTATTTACATATCTGCCACTGTGCAGGAGAATCCGTATAGGTGTTCGAATGTTCGAAACGTAACGCGTGAGAAATTGAAAGTAAACGCCGTATTCACATATCTGCCACTGTGCAGGAGAATCCGTATAGGTGTTCGAATGTTCGAACCGTAACGCGGGAGAAATTGTAAGTAAACGCCGTATTTACATATCTGCCACTCTGCAGGAGAATCCGTATAGGTGTTCGAGTGTTCAAAACGTAACGCGCGAGAAATTGTAAGTAAACGCCGTATTTACATATCTGCCACTGTGTAGGAGAATCCGTATAGGTGTTCGAGTGTTCGAAACGTAACGCGCGAGAAATTGTAAGTAAACGCCGTATTTACATATCTGCCACTGTGCAGGAGAATCCGTATAGGTGTTCGAGTGTTCGAAACGTAACGCGCGAGAAATTGTAAGTAAACGTCATATTTACATGTCTGCCACTGTGCAGGAGAATCCATATAGGTGTTCGAGTGTTCGAAACATAACGCGCGAGAAATTGTAAGTAAACGTCGTATTTACATATCTGCCACTGTGCAGGAGAATCCGTATAGGTGTTCGAGTGTTCGAAACGTAACGCGCGAGAAATTGTAAGTAAACGCCGTATTTACATATCTGCCACTGTGCAGGAGAATCCGTTTAGGTGTTCGAATGTTCGAACCGTAACGCGGGAGAAATTGTAAGTAAACGCCGTATTTACATATCTGCCACTGTGCAGGAGAATCCGTATAGGTGTTCGAGTGTTCGAAACGTAACGCGCGAGAAATGGTAAGTAAACGTCGTATTTACATGTCTGCCACTGTGCAGGAGAATCCGTATAGGTGTTCGAGTGTTCGAACCGTAAGGCGTGAGAAATTGTAAGTAAACGCCGTATTTACATATCTGCCACTGTGCAGGAGAATCCGTATAGGTGTTCGAGTGTTTGAAACGTAACGCGCGAGAAATTGTAAGTAAATGTCGTATTTACATATCTGCCACTGTGCAGGAGAATCCGTATAGGTGTTCGAGTGTTTGAAACGTAACGCGCGAGAAATTGTAAGTAAACGTCATATTTACATGTCTGCCACTGTGCAGGAGAATCTGTATAGGTGTTCGAGTGTTTGAAACGTAACGCGCGAGAAATTGTAAGTAAACGTCGTATTTACATGCCTGCCACTGTGCAGGAGAATCCGTATAGGTGTTCGAGTGTTCGAATCGTAAGGCGTGAGAAATTGTAAGTAAACGCCGTATTCACATATCTGCCACCGTGCAGGAGAATCCGTATAGGTGTTCGAGTGTTTGAACCGTAACGCGGGAGAAATTGTAAGTAAACGCCGTATTTACATATCTGCCACTGTGCAGGAGAATCCGTATAGGTGTTCGAGTGTTCGAAACGTAACGCGCGAGAAATTGTAAGTAAACGCCGTATTTACATATCTGCCACTGTGCAGGAGAATCCGTATAGGTGTTCGAATGTTCGAACCGTAACGCAGGAGAAATTGTAAGTGAACGCCGTATTTACATATCTGCCACTGTGCAGGAGAATCCGTATAGGTGTTCGAGTGTTCGAATCGTAAGGCGGGAGAAATTGTAAGTAAACTCCGTATTTACATATCTGCCACTGTGCAGGAGAATCCGTATAGGTGTTCGAGTGTTCGAAACGTAACGCGCGAGAAATTGTAAGTAAACGTCGTATTTACATGTCTGCCACTGTGCAGGAGAATCCGTATAGGTGTTCGAGTGTTCGAAACGTAACGCGCGAGAAATTGTAAGTAAACGCCGTATTTACAAATCTGCCACTGTGCAGGAGAATCCGTATAGGTGTTCGAGTGTTCGAACCGTAAGGCGTGAGAAATTGTAAGTAAACGCCGTATTTACATATCTGCCACTGTGCTGGAGAATCCGTATAGGTGTTCGAGTGTTTGAAACGTAACGCGCGAGAAATTGTAAGTAAACGCCGTATTTACATATCTGCCACTGTGCAGGAGAATCCGTATAGGTGTTCGAGTGTTCGAAATGTAACCCGCGAGAAATTGTAAGTAAACGTCGTATTTACATGTCTGCCACTGTGCAGGAGAATCCGTATAGGTGTTCGAGTGTTCGAAACGTAACGCGCGAGAAATGGTAAGTAAACGTCGTATTTACATGTCTGCCACTGTGCAGGAGAATCCGTATAGGTGTTCGAGTGTTCGAACCGTAAGGCGTGAGAAATTGTAAGTAAACGCCGTATTTACATATCTGCCACTGTGCAGGAGAATCCGTATAGGTGTTCGAGTGTTTGAAACGTAACGCGCGAGAAATTGTAAGTAAATGTCGTATTTACATATCTGCCACTGTGCAGGAGAATCCGTATAGGTGTTCGAGTGTTTGAAACGTAACGCGCGAGAAATTGTAAGTAAACGTCATATTTACATGTCTGCCACTGTGCAGGAGAATCTGTATAGGTGTTCGAGTGTTTGAAACGTAACGCGCGAGAAATTGTAAGTAAACGTCGTATTTACATGTCTGCCACTGTGCAGGAGAATCCGTATAGGTGTTCGAGTGTTCGAAACGTAACGCGCGAGAAATTGTAAGTAAACGCCGTATTTACATCTCTGCCACTATGCAGGAGAATCCGTATAGGTGTTCGAGTGTTCGAAACGTAACGCGCGAGAAATTGTAAGTAAACGTCGTATTTACATGTCTGCCACTGTGCAGGAGAATCCGTATAGGTGTTCGAGTGTTCGAAACGTAACGCGCGAGAAATTGTAAGTAAACGTCGTATTTACATGTCTGCCACTGTGCAGGAGAATCCGTATAGGTGTTCGAGTGTTCGAAACGTAACGCGCGAGAAATTGTAAGTAAACGCCGTATTTACAAATCTGCCACTGTGCAGGAGAATCCGTATAGGTGTTCGAGTGTTCGAACCGTAAGGCGTGAGAAATTGTAAGTAAACGCCGTATTTACATATCTGCCACTGTGCTGGAGAATCCGTATAGGTGTTCGAGTGTTTGAAACGTAACGCGCGAGAAATTGTAAGTAAACGCCGTATTTACATATCTGCCACTGTGCAGGAGAATCCGTATAGGTGTTCAAGTGTTCGAAACGTAACGCGCGAGAAATTGTAAGTAAACGTCGTATTTACATGTCTGCCACTGTGCAGGAGAATCCGTATAGGTGTTCGAGTGTTCGAAACGTAACGCACGAGATATTGTAAGTAAACGCCGTATTTACATATCTGCCACTGTGCAGGAGAATCCGTATAGGTGTTCGAATGTTCGAACCGTAACGCAGGAGAAATTGTAAGTAAACGCCGTATTTACATATCTGCCACTGTGCAGGAGAATCCGTATAGGTGTTTGAGTGTTCGAACCGTAACGCGCGAGAAATTGTAAGTAAACGCCGTATTTACATATCTGCCACTGTGCAGGAGAATCTGTATAGGTGTTCGAGTGTTCGAAACGTAACGCGCGAGAAATTGTAAGTAAACGTCGTATTTACATTTCTGCCACTGTGCAGGAGAATCCGTATAGGTGTTCGAGTGTTCGAAACGTAACGCGCGAGAAATTGTAAGTAAACGCCGTATTTACATATCTGCCACTGTGCAGGAGAATCCGTATAGGTGTTCGAGTGTTCGAAACGTAACGCGTGAGAAATTGAATGTAAACGCCGTATTCACATATCTGCCACTGTGCAGGAGAATCCGTATAGGTGTTCGAATGTTCGAACCGTAACGCGGGAGAAATTGTAAGCAAACGCCGTATTTACATATCTGCCACTATGCAGGAGAATCCGTATAGGTGTTCGAGTGTTCAAAACGTAACGCGCGAGAAATTGTAAGTAAACGCCGTATTTACATATCTGCCACTGTGTACGAGAATCCGTATAGGTGTTCGAGTGTTCGAAACGTAACGCGCGAGAAATTGTAAGTAAACGCCGTATTTACATATCTGCCACTGTGCAGGAGAATCCGTATAGGTGTTCGAGTGTTCGAAACGTAACGCGCGAGAAATTGTAAGTAAACGTCATATTTACATGTCTGCCACTGTGCAGGAGAATCCGTATAGGTGTTCGAGTGTTCGAAACGTAACGCGCGAGAAATTGTAAGTAAACGTCGTATTTACATATCTGCCACTGTGCAGGAGAATCCGTATAGGTGTTCGAGTGTTCGAAACGTAACGCGCGAGAAATTGTAAGTAGACGCCGTATTTACATATCTGCCACTGTGCAGGAGAATCCGTATAGGTGTTCGAATGTTCGAACCGTAACGCGGGAGAAATTGTAAGTAAACGCCGTATTTACATATCTGCCACTGTGCAGGAGAATCCGTATAGGTGTTCGAGTGTTCGAAACGTAACGCGCGAGAAATGGTAAGTAAACGTCGTATTTACATGTCTGCCACTGTGCAGGAGAATCCGTATAGGTGTTCGAGTGTTCGAACCGTAAGGCGTGAGAAATTGTAAGTAAACGCCGTATTTACATATCTGCCACTGTGCAGGAGAATCCGTATAGGTGTTCGAGTGTTTGAAACGTAACGCGCGAGAAATTGTAAGTAAATGTCGTATTTACATATCTGCCACTGTGCAGGAGAATCCGTATAGGTGTTCGAGTGTTTGAAACGTAACGCGCGAGAAATTGTAAGTAAACGTCGTATTTACATGTCTGCCACTGTCCAGGAGAATCCGTATAGGTGTTCGAGTGTTTGAAACGTAAGGCGCGAGAAATTGTAAGTAAACGTCGTATTTACATTTCTGCCACTGTGCAGGAGAATCCGTATAGGTGTTCGAGTGTTCGAAACGTAACGCGCGAGAAATTGTAAGTAAACGCCGTATTTACATATCTGCCACTGTGCAGGAGAATCCGTATAGGTGTTCGAATGTTCGAAACGTAACGCGTGAGAAATTGAAAGTAAACGCCGTATTCACATATCTGCCACTGTGCAGGAGAATCCGTATAGGTGTTCGAATGTTCGAACCGTAACGCGGGAGAAATTGTAAGTAAACGCCGTATTTACATATCTGCCACTCTGCAGGAGAATCCGTATAGGTGTTCGAGTGTTCAAAACGTAACGCGCGAGAAATTGTAAGTAAACGCCGTATTTACATATCTGCCACTGTGTAGGAGAATCCGTATAGGTGTTCGAGTGTTCGAAACGTAACGCGCGAGAAATTGTAAGTAAACGCCGTATTTACATATCTGCCACTGTGCAGGAGAATCCGTATAGGTGTTCGAGTGTTCGAAACGTAACGCGTGAGAAATTGAATGTAAACGCCGTATTCACATATCTGCCACTGTGCAGGAGAATCCGTATAGGTGTTCGAATGTTCGAACCGTAACGCGGGAGAAATTGTAAGCAAACGCCGTATTTACATATCTGCCACTATGCAGGAGAATCCGTATAGGTGTTCGAGTGTTCAAAACGTAACGCGCGAGAAATTGTAAGTAAACGCCGTATTTACATATCTGCCACTGTGTACGAGAATCCGTATAGGTGTTCGAGTGTTCGAAACGTAACGCGCGAGAAATTGTAAGTAAACGCCGTATTTACATATCTGCCACTGTGCAGGAGAATCCGTATAGGTGTTCGAGTGTTCGAAACGTAACGCGCGAGAAATTGTAAGTAAACGTCATATTTACATGTCTGCCACTGTGCAGGAGAATCCGTATAGGTGTTCGAGTGTTCGAAACGTAACGCGCGAGAAATTGTAAGTAAACGTCGTATTTACATATCTGCCACTGTGCAGGAGAATCCGTATAGGTGTTCGAGTGTTCGAAACGTAACGCGCGAGAAATTGTAAGTAGACGCCGTATTTACATATCTGCCACTGTGCAGGAGAATCCGTATAGGTGTTCGAATGTTCGAACCGTAACGCGGGAGAAATTGTAAGTAAACGCCGTATTTACATATCTGCCACTGTGCAGGAGAATCCGTATAGGTGTTCGAGTGTTCGAAACGTAACGCGCGAGAAATGGTAAGTAAACGTCGTATTTACATGTCTGCCACTGTGCAGGAGAATCCGTATAGGTGTTCGAGTGTTCGAACCGTAAGGCGTGAGAAATTGTAAGTAAACGCCGTATTTACATATCTGCCACTGTGCAGGAGAATCCGTATAGGTGTTCGAGTGTTTGAAACGTAACGCGCGAGAAATTGTAAGTAAATGTCGTATTTACATATCTGCCACTGTGCAGGAGAATCCGTATAGGTGTTCGAGTGTTTGAAACGTAACGCGCGAGAAATTGTAAGTAAACGTCGTATTTACATGTCTGCCACTGTCCAGGAGAATCCGTATAGGTGTTCGAGTGTTTGAAACGTAAGGCGCGAGAAATTGTAAGTAAACGTCGTATTTACATTTCTGCCACTGTGCAGGAGAATCCGTATAGGTGTTCGAGTGTTCGAAACGTAACGCGCGAGAAATTGTAAGTAAACGCCGTATTTACATATCTGCCACTGTGCAGGAGAATCCGTATAGGTGTTCGAATGTTCGAAACGTAACGCGTGAGAAATTGAAAGTAAACGCCGTATTCACATATCTGCCACTGTGCAGGAGAATCCGTATAGGTGTTCGAATGTTCGAACCGTAACGCGGGAGAAATTGTAAGTAAACGCCGTATTTACATATCTGCCACTCTGCAGGAGAATCCGTATAGGTGTTCGAGTGTTCAAAACGTAACGCGCGAGAAATTGTAAGTAAACGCCGTATTTACATATCTGCCACTGTGTAGGAGAATCCGTATAGGTGTTCGAGTGTTCGAAACGTAACGCGCGAGAAATTGTAAGTAAACGCCGTATTTACATATCTGCCACTGTGCAGGAGAATCCGTATAGGTGTTCGAGTGTTCGAAACGTAACGCGTGAGAAATTGAATGTAAACGCCGTATTCACATATCTGCCACTGTGCAGGAGAATCCGTATAGGTGTTCGAATGTTCGAACCGTAACGCGGGAGAAATTGTAAGCAAACGCCGTATTTACATATCTGCCACTATGCAGGAGAATCCGTATAGGTGTTCGAGTGTTCAAAACGTAACGCGCGAGAAATTGTAAGTAAACGCCGTATTTACATATCTGCCACTGTGTACGAGAATCCGTATAGGTGTTCGAGTGTTCGAAACGTAACGCGCGAGAAATTGTAAGTAAACGCCGTATTTACATATCTGCCACTGTGCAGGAGAATCCGTATAGGTGTTCGAGTGTTCGAAACGTAACGCGCGAGAAATTGTAAGTAAACGTCATATTTACATGTCTGCCACTGTGCAGGAGAATCCGTATAGGTGTTCGAGTGTTCGAAACGTAACGCGCGAGAAATTGTAAGTAAACGTCGTATTTACATATCTGCCACTGTGCAGGAGAATCCGTATAGGTGTTCGAGTGTTCGAAACGTAACGCGCGAGAAATTGTAAGTAGACGCCGTATTTACATATCTGCCACTGTGCAGGAGAATCCGTATAGGTGTTCGAATGTTCGAACCGTAACGCGGGAGAAATTGTAAGTAAACGCCGTATTTACATATCTGCCACTGTGCAGGAGAATCCGTATAGGTGTTCGAGTGTTCGAAACGTAACGCGCGAGAAATGGTAAGTAAACGTCGTATTTACATGTCTGCCACTGTGCAGGAGAATCCGTATAGGTGTTCGAGTGTTCGAACCGTAAGGCGTGAGAAATTGTAAGTAAACGCCGTATTTACATATCTGCCACTGTGCAGGAGAATCCGTATAGGTGTTCGAGTGTTTGAAACGTAACGCGCGAGAAATTGTAAGTAAATGTCGTATTTACATATCTGCCACTGTGCAGGAGAATCCGTATAGGTGTTCGAGTGTTTGAAACGTAACGCGCGAGAAATTGTAAGTAAACGTCGTATTTACATGTCTGCCACTGTCCAGGAGAATCCGTATAGGTGTTCGAGTGTTTGAAACGTAAGGCGCGAGAAATTGTAAGTAAACGTCGTATTTACATTTCTGCCACTGTGCAGGAGAATCCGTATAGGTGTTCGAGTGTTCGAAACGTAACGCGCGAGAAATTGTAAGTAAACGCCGTATTTACATATCTGCCACTGTGCAGGAGAATCCGTATAGGTGTTCGAATGTTCGAAACGTAACGCGTGAGAAATTGAAAGTAAACGCCGTATTCACATATCTGCCACTGTGCAGGAGAATCCGTATAGGTGTTCGAATGTTCGAACCGTAACGCGGGAGAAATTGTAAGTAAACGCCGTATTTACATATCTGCCACTCTGCAGGAGAATCCGTATAGGTGTTCGAGTGTTCAAAACGTAACGCGCGAGAAATTGTAAGTAAACGCCGTATTTACATATCTGCCACTGTGTAGGAGAATCCGTATAGGTGTTCGAGTGTTCGAAACGTAACGCGCGAGAAATTGTAAGTAAACGCCGTATTTACATATCTGCCACTGTGCAGGAGAATCCGTATAGGTGTTCGAGTGTTCGAAACGTAACGCGTGAGAAATTGAATGTAAACGCCGTATTCACATATCTGCCACTGTGCAGGAGAATCCGTATAGGTGTTCGAATGTTCGAACCGTAACGCGGGAGAAATTGTAAGCAAACGCCGTATTTACATATCTGCCACTATGCAGGAGAATCCGTATAGGTGTTCGAGTGTTCAAAACGTAACGCGCGAGAAATTGTAAGTAAACGCCGTATTTACATATCTGCCACTGTGTACGAGAATCCGTATAGGTGTTCGAGTGTTCGAAACGTAACGCGCGAGAAATTGTAAGTAAACGCCGTATTTACATATCTGCCACTGTGCAGGAGAATCCGTATAGGTGTTCGAGTGTTCGAAACGTAACGCGCGAGAAATTGTAAGTAAACGTCATATTTACATGTCTGCCACTGTGCAGGAGAATCCGTATAGGTGTTCGAGTGTTCGAAACGTAACGCGCGAGAAATTGTAAGTAAACGTCGTATTTACATATCTGCCACTGTGCAGGAGAATCCGTATAGGTGTTCGAGTGTTCGAAACGTAACGCGCGAGAAATTGTAAGTAGACGCCGTATTTACATATCTGCCACTGTGCAGGAGAATCCGTATAGGTGTTCGAATGTTCGAACCGTAACGCGGGAGAAATTGTAAGTAAACGCCGTATTTACATATCTGCCACTGTGCAGGAGAATCCGTATAGGTGTTCGAGTGTTCGAAACGTAACGCGCGAGAAATGGTAAGTAAACGTCGTATTTACATGTCTGCCACTGTGCAGGAGAATCCGTATAGGTGTTCGAGTGTTCGAACCGTAAGGCGTGAGAAATTGTAAGTAAACGCCGTATTTACATATCTGCCACTGTGCAGGAGAATCCGTATAGGTGTTCGAGTGTTTGAAACGTAACGCGCGAGAAATTGTAAGTAAATGTCGTATTTACATATCTGCCACTGTGCAGGAGAATCCGTATAGGTGTTCGAGTGTTTGAAACGTAACGCGCGAGAAATTGTAAGTAAACGTCGTATTTACATGTCTGCCACTGTCCAGGAGAATCCGTATAGGTGTTCGAGTGTTTGAAACGTAAGGCGCGAGAAATTGTAAGTAAACGTCGTATTTACATTTCTGCCACTGTGCAGGAGAATCCGTATAGGTGTTCGAGTGTTCGAAACGTAACGCGCGAGAAATTGTAAGTAAACGCCGTATTTACATATCTGCCACTGTGCAGGAGAATCCGTATAGGTGTTCGAATGTTCGAAACGTAACGCGTGAGAAATTGAAAGTAAACGCCGTATTCACATATCTGCCACTGTGCAGGAGAATCCGTATAGGTGTTCGAATGTTCGAACCGTAACGCGGGAGAAATTGTAAGTAAACGCCGTATTTACATATCTGCCACTCTGCAGGAGAATCCGTATAGGTGTTCGAGTGTTCAAAACGTAACGCGCGAGAAATTGTAAGTAAACGCCGTATTTACATATCTGCCACTGTGTAGGAGAATCCGTATAGGTGTTCGAGTGTTCGAAACGTAACGCGCGAGAAATTGTAAGTAAACGCCGTATTTACATATCTGCCACTGTGCAGGAGAATCCGTATAGGTGTTCGAGTGTTCGAAACGTAACGCGCGAGAAATTGTAAGTAAACGTCATATTTACATGTCTGCCACTGTGCAGGAGAATCCATATAGGTGTTCGAGTGTTCGAAACATAACGCGCGAGAAATTGTAAGTAAACGTCGTATTTACATATCTGCCACTGTGCAGGAGAATCCGTATAGGTGTTCGAGTGTTCGAAACGTAACGCGCGAGAAATTGTAAGTAAACGCCGTATTTACATATCTGCCACTGTGCAGGAGAATCCGTTTAGGTGTTCGAATGTTCGAACCGTAACGCGGGAGAAATTGTAAGTAAACGCCGTATTTACATATCTGCCACTGTGCAGGAGAATCCGTATAGGTGTTCGAGTGTTCGAAACGTAACGCGCGAGAAATGGTAAGTAAACGTCGTATTTACATGTCTGCCACTGTGCAGGAGAATCCGTATAGGTGTTCGAGTGTTCGAACCGTAAGGCGTGAGAAATTGTAAGTAAACGCCGTATTTACATATCTGCCACTGTGCAGGAGAATCCGTATAGGTGTTCGAGTGTTTGAAACGTAACGCGCGAGAAATTGTAAGTAAATGTCGTATTTACATATCTGCCACTGTGCAGGAGAATCCGTATAGGTGTTCGAGTGTTTGAAACGTAACGCGCGAGAAATTGTAAGTAAACGTCATATTTACATGTCTGCCACTGTGCAGGAGAATCTGTATAGGTGTTCGAGTGTTTGAAACGTAACGCGCGAGAAATTGTAAGTAAACGTCGTATTTACATGCCTGCCACTGTGCAGGAGAATCCGTATAGGTGTTCGAGTGTTCGAATCGTAAGGCGTGAGAAATTGTAAGTAAACGCCGTATTCACATATCTGCCACCGTGCAGGAGAATCCGTATAGGTGTTCGAGTGTTTGAACCGTAACGCGGGAGAAATTGTAAGTAAACGCCGTATTTACATATCTGCCACTGTGCAGGAGAATCCGTATAGGTGTTCGAGTGTTCGAAACGTAACGCGCGAGAAATTGTAAGTAAACGCCGTATTTACATATCTGCCACTGTGCAGGAGAATCCGTATAGGTGTTCGAATGTTCGAACCGTAACGCAGGAGAAATTGTAAGTGAACGCCGTATTTACATATCTGCCACTGTGCAGGAGAATCCGTATAGGTGTTCGAGTGTTCGAATCGTAAGGCGGGAGAAATTGTAAGTAAACTCCGTATTTACATATCTGCCACTGTGCAGGAGAATCCGTATAGGTGTTCGAGTGTTCGAAACGTAACGCGCGAGAAATTGTAAGTAAACGTCGTATTTACATGTCTGCCACTGTGCAGGAGAATCCGTATAGGTGTTCGAGTGTTCGAAACGTAACGCGCGAGAAATTGTAAGTAAACGCCGTATTTACAAATCTGCCACTGTGCAGGAGAATCCGTATAGGTGTTCGAGTGTTCGAACCGTAAGGCGTGAGAAATTGTAAGTAAACGCCGTATTTACATATCTGCCACTGTGCTGGAGAATCCGTATAGGTGTTCGAGTGTTTGAAACGTAACGCGCGAGAAATTGTAAGTAAACGCCGTATTTACATATCTGCCACTGTGCAGGAGAATCCGTATAGGTGTTCGAGTGTTCGAAATGTAACCCGCGAGAAATTGTAAGTAAACGTCGTATTTACATGTCTGCCACTGTGCAGGAGAATCCGTATAGGTGTTCGAGTGTTCGAAACGTAACGCGCGAGAAATGGTAAGTAAACGTCGTATTTACATGTCTGCCACTGTGCAGGAGAATCCGTATAGGTGTTCGAGTGTTCGAACCGTAAGGCGTGAGAAATTGTAAGTAAACGCCGTATTTACATATCTGCCACTGTGCAGGAGAATCCGTATAGGTGTTCGAGTGTTTGAAACGTAACGCGCGAGAAATTGTAAGTAAATGTCGTATTTACATATCTGCCACTGTGCAGGAGAATCCGTATAGGTGTTCGAGTGTTTGAAACGTAACGCGCGAGAAATTGTAAGTAAACGTCATATTTACATGTCTGCCACTGTGCAGGAGAATCTGTATAGGTGTTCGAGTGTTTGAAACGTAACGCGCGAGAAATTGTAAGTAAACGTCGTATTTACATGCCTGCCACTGTGCAGGAGAATCCGTATAGGTGTTCGAGTGTTCGAATCGTAAGGCGTGAGAAATTGTAAGTAAACGCCGTATTCACATATCTGCCACCGTGCAGGAGAATCCGTATAGGTGTTCGAGTGTTTGAACCGTAACGCGGGAGAAATTGTAAGTAAACGCCGTATTTACATATCTGCCACTGTGCAGGAGAATCCGTATAGGTGTTCGAGTGTTCGAAACGTAACGCGCGAGAAATTGTAAGTAAACGCCGTATTTACATATCTGCCACTGTGCAGGAGAATCCGTATAGGTGTTCGAATGTTCGAACCGTAACGCAGGAGAAATTGTAAGTGAACGCCGTATTTACATATCTGCCATTGTGCAGGAGAATCCGTATAGGTGTTCGAGTGTTCGAATCGTAAGGCGGGAGAAATTGTAAGTAAACTCCGTATTTACATATCTGCCACTGTGCAGGAGAATCCGTATAGGTGTTCGAGTGTTCGAAACGTAACGCGCGAGAAATTGTAAGTAAACGTCGTATTTACATGTCTGCCACTGTGCAGGAGAATCCGTATAGGTGTTCGAGTGTTCGAAACGTAACGCGCGAGAAATTGTAAGTAAACGCCGTATTTACAAATCTGCCACTGTGCAGGAGAATCCGTATAGGTGTTCGAGTGTTCGAACCGTAAGGCGTGAGAAATTGTAAGTAAACGCCGTATTTACATATCTGCCACTGTGCTGGAGAATCCGTATAGGTGTTCGAGTGTTTGAAACGTAACGCGCGAGAAATTGTAAGTAAACGCCGTATTTACATATCTGCCACTGTGCAGGAGAATCCGTATAGGTGTTCAAGTGTTCGAAACGTAACGCGCGAGAAATTGTAAGTAAACGTCGTATTTACATGTCCGCCACTGTGCAGGAGAATCCGTATAGGTGTTCGAGTGTTCGAAACGTAACGCACGAGATATTGTAAGTAAACGCCGTATTTACATATCTGCCACTGTGCAGGAGAATCCGTATAGGTGTTCGAATGTTCGAACCGTAACGCAGGAGAAATTGTAAGTAAACGCCGTATTTACATATCTGCCACTGTGCAGGAGAATCCGTATAGGTGTTTGAGTGTTCGAACCGTAACGCGCGAGAAATTGTAAGTAAACGCCGTATTTACATATCTGCCACTGTGCAGGAGAATCTGTATAGGTGTTCGAGTGTTCGAAACGTAACGCGCGAGAAATTGTAAGTAAACGTCGTATTTACATTTCTGCCACTGTGCAGGAGAATCCGTATAGGTGTTCGAGTGTTCGAAACGTAACGCGCGAGAAATTGTAAGTAAACGCCGTATTTACATATCTGCCACTGTGCAGGAGAATCCGTATAGGTGTTCGAGTGTTCGAAACGTAACGCGTGAGAAATTGAATGTAAACGCCGTATTCACATATCTGCCACTGTGCAGGAGAATCCGTATAGGTGTTCGAATGTTCGAACCGTAACGCGGGAGAAATTGTAAGCAAACGCCGTATTTACATATCTGCCACTATGCAGGAGAATCCGTATAGGTGTTCGAGTGTTCAAAACGTAACGCGCGAGAAATTGTAAGTAAACGCCGTATTTACATATCTGCCACTGTGTACGAGAATCCGTATAGGTGTTCGAGTGTTCGAAACGTAACGCGCGAGAAATTGTAAGTAAACGCCGTATTTACATATCTGCCACTGTGCAGGAGAATCCGTATAGGTGTTCGAGTGTTCGAAACGTAACGCGCGAGAAATTGTAAGTAAACGTCATATTTACATGTCTGCCACTGTGCAGGAGAATCCGTATAGGTGTTCGAGTGTTCGAAACGTAACGCGCGAGAAATTGTAAGTAAACGTCGTATTTACATCTCTGCCACTGTGCAGGAGAATCCGTATAGGTGTTCGAGTGTTCGAAACGTAACGCGCGAGAAATTGTAAGTAAACGCCGTATTTACATATCTGCCACTGTGCAGGAGAATCCGTATAGGTGTTCGAATGTTCGAACCGTAACGCGGGAGAAATTGTAAGTAAACGCCGTATTTACATATCTGCCACTGTGCAGGAGAATCCGTATAGGTGTTCGAGTGTTCGAAACGTAACGCGCGAGAAATGGTAAGTAAACGTCGTATTTACATGTCTGCCACTGTGCAGGAGAATCCGTATAGGTGTTCGAGTGTTCGAACCGTAAGGCGTGAGAAATTGTAAGTAAACGCCGTATTTACATATCTGCCACTGTGCAGGAGAATCCGTATAGGTGTTCGAGTGTTTGAAACGTAACGCGCGAGAAATTGTAAGTAAATGTCGTATTTACATATCTGCCACTGTGCAGGAGAATCCGTATAGGTGTTCGAGTGTTTGAAACGTAACGCGCGAGAAATTGTAAGTAAACGTCGTATTTACATGTCTGCCACTGTGCAGGAGAATCTGTATAGGTGTTCGAGTGTTTGAAACGTAACGCGCGAGAAATTGTAAGTAAACGTCGTATTTACATGTCTGCCACTGTGCAGGAGAATCCGTATAGGTGTTCGAGTGTTCGAATCGTAAGGCGTGAGAAATTGTAAGTAAACGCCGTATTCACATATCTGCCACTGTGCAGGAGAATCCGTATAGGTGTTCGAGTGTTTGAACCGTAACGCGGGAGAAATTGTAAGTAAACGCCGTATTTACATATCTGCCACTGTGCAGGAGAATCCGTATAGGTGTTCGAGTGTTCGAAACGTAACGCGCGAGAAATTGTAAGTAAACGCCGTATTTACATATCTGCCACTGTGCAGGAGAATCCGTATAGGTGTTCGAATGTTCGAACCGTAACGCAGGAGAAATTGTAAGTGAACGCCGTATTTACATATCTGCCACTGTGCAGGAGAATCCGTATAGGTGTTCGAGTGTTCGAATCGTAAGGCGGGAGAAATTGTATGTAAACTCCGTATTTACATATCTGCCACTGTGCAGGAGAATCCGTATAGGTGTTCGAGTGTTCGAAACGTAACGCGCGAGAAATTGTAAGTAAACGTCGTATTTACATGTCTGCCACTGTGCAGGAGAATCCGTATAGGTGTTCGAGTGTTCGAATCGTAAGGCGGGAGAAATTGTAAGTAAACTCCGTATTTACATATCTGCCACTGTGCAGGAGAATCCGTATAGGTGTTCGAGTGTTCGAAACGTAACGCGCGAGAAATTGTAAGTAAACGTCGTATTTACATGTCTGCCACTGTGCAGGAGAATCCGTATAGGTGTTCGAGTGTTCGAAACGTAACGCGCGAGAAATTGTAAGTAAACGCCGTATTTACAAATCTGCCACTGTGCAGGAGAATCCGTATAGGTGTTCGAGTGTTCGAACCGTAAGGCGTGAGAAATTGTAAGTAAACGCCGTATTTACATATCTGCCACTGTGCTGGAGAATCCGTATAGGTGTTCGAGTGTTTGAAACGTAACGCGCGAGAAATTGTAAGTAAACGCCGTATTTACATATCTGCCACTGTGCAGGAGAATCCGTATAGGTGTTCAAGTGTTCGAAACGTAACGCGCGAGAAATTGTAAGTAAACGTCGTATTTACATGTCTGCCACTGTGCAGGAGAATCCGTATAGGTGTTCGAGTGATCGAACCGTAACGCGGGAGAAATTGTAAGTAAACGCCGTATTTACATATCTGCCACTGTGCAGGAGAATCCGTATAGGTGTTCGAATGTTCGAACCGTAACGCAGGAGAAATAGTAAGTAAACGCCGTATTTACATATCTGCCACTGTGCAGGAGAATCCGTATAGGTGTTCGAGTGTTCGAACCGTAACGCGGGAGAAATTGTAAGTAAACGCCGTATTTACATATCTGCCACTGTGCAGGAGAATACGTATAGGTGTTCGAGTGTTCGAATCGTAAGGCGTGAGAAATTGTAAGTAAACGCCGTATTCACATATCTGCCACTGTGCAGGAGAATCCGTATAGGTGTTCGAATGTTCGAACCGTAACGCGGGAGAAATTGTAAGTAAACGCCGTATTTACATATCTGCCACTGTGCAGGAGAATCCGTATAGGTGTTCGAGTGTTCCAAACGTAACGCGCGAGAAATTGTAAGTAAACGTCGTATTTACATGTCTGCCACTGTGCAGGAGAATCCGTATTGGTGTTCGAGTGTTCGAACCGTAAGGCGTGAGAAATTGTAAGTAAACGCCGTATTTACATATCTGCCACTGTGCAGGAGAATCCGTATAGGTGTTCGAGTGTTTGAAACGTAACGCGCGAGAAATTGTAAGTAAATGTCGTATTTACATATCTGCCACTGTGCAGGAGAATCCGTATAGGTGTTCGAGTGTTTGAAACGTAACGCGCGAGAAATTGTAAGTAAACGTCGTATTTACATGTCTGCCACTGTGCAGGAGAATCCGTATAGGTGTTCGAGTGTTCGAAACGTAACGCGCGAGAAATTGTAAGTGAACGCCGTATTTACATATCTGCCACTGTGCAAGAGAATCCGTATAGGTGTTCGAGTGTTCGAACCGTAACGCAGGAGAAATTGTAAGTGAACGCCGTATTTACATATCTGCCATTGTGCAGGAGAATCCGTATAGGTGTTCGAGTGTTCGAAACGTAACGCGCGAGAAATTGTAAGTAAACGTCGTATTCACATATCTGCCACTGTGCAGGAGAATCCGTATAGGTGTTCGAATGTTCGAACCGTAACGCGGAAGAAATTGTAAGTAAACGCCGTATTTACATATCTGCCACTGTGCAGGAGAATCCGTATAGGTGTTCGAGTGTTTGAAACGTAACGCGCGAGAAATTGTAAGTAAACGTCGTATTTACATGTCTGCCACTGTGCAGGAGAATCCGTATAGGTGTTCGAGTGTTCGAAACGTAACGCGCGAGAAATTGTAAGTAAACGCCGTATTTACATCTCTGCCACTGTGCAGGAGAATCCGTATAGGTGTTCGAGTGTTCGAAACGTAACGCGTGAGAAATTGTAAGTAAACGCCGTATTTACATATCTGCCACTGTGCAGGAGAATCCGTATAGGTGTTCGAGTGTTCGAAACGTAACGCGAGAGAAATTGTAAGTAAACGTCGTATTTACATGTCTGCCACTGTGCAGTAGAATCCGTATAGGTGTTCGAGTGTTCGAAACGTAACGCGCGAGAAATTGTAAGTAAACGTCGTATTTAGATGTCTGCCACTGTGCAGGAGAATCCGTATAGGTGTTCGAGTGTTCGAAACGTAACGCGCGAGAAATTGTAAGTAAACGCCGTATTTACATATCTGCCACTGTGCAGGAGAATCCGTATAGGTGTTCGAGTGTTCGAAACGTAACGCGCGAGAAATTGTAAGTAAACGTCGTATTTATATGTCTGCCACGGTGCAAGAGAATCCGTATAGGTGTTCGAGTGTTCGAAACGTAACGCGCGAGAAATTGTAAGTAAACGTCGTATTTACATGTCTGCCACTGTGCAGGAGAATCCGAATAGGTGTTCGAGTGTTCGAATCGTAAGGCGTGAGAAATTGTAAGTAAACGCCGTATTCACATAT
Organism: Camellia sinensis; assembly: GCF_055761805.1. Lineage (NCBI taxonomy): Eukaryota > Viridiplantae > Streptophyta > Magnoliopsida > Ericales > Theaceae > Camellia > Camellia sinensis. Next base: position 5,358,686 of record NW_028128989.1, on the reverse strand, counting down.
CTGCCACTGTGCAGGAGAATCCGTATAGGTGTTCGAGTGTTCGAACCGTAACGCGGGAGAAATTGTAAGTAAACGCCGTATTTACATATCTGCCACTGTGCAGGAGAATCCGTATAGGTGTTCGAGTGTTCGAAACGTAACGCGCGAGAAATTGTAAGTAAACGCCGTATTTACATATCTGCCACTGTGCAGGAGAATCCGTATAGGTGTTCGAATGTTCGAACCGTAACGCAGGAGAAATTCTAAGTGAACGCCGTATTTACATATCTGCCACTGTGCAGGAGAATCCGTATAGGTGTTCGAGTGTTCGAATCGTAAGGCGGGAGAAATTGTAAGTAAACTCCGTATTTACATATCTGCCACTGTGCAGGAGAATCCGTATAGGTGTTCGAGTGTTCGAAACGTAACGCGCGAGAAATTGTAAGTAAACGTCGTATTTACATGTCTGCCACTGTGCAGGAGAATCCGTATAGGTGTTCGAGTGTTCGAAACGTAACGCGCGAGAAATTGTAAGTAAACGCCGTATTTACATCTCTGCCACTGTGCAGGAGAATCCGTATAGGTGTTCGAGTGTTCGAAACGTAACGCGCGAGAAATTGTAAGTAAACGTCGTATTTACATGTCTGCCACTGTGCAGGAGAATCCGTATAGGTGTTCGAGTGTTCGAAACGTAACGCGCGAGAAATTGTAAGTAAACGCCGTATTTACATATCTGCCACTGTGCAGGAGAATCCGTATAGGTGTTCGAATGTTCGAACCGTAACGCAGGAGAAATTCTAAGTGAACGCCGTATTTACATATCTGCCACTGTGCAGGAGAATCCGTATAGGTGTTCGAGTGTTCGAATCGTAAGGCGGGAGAAATTGTAAGTAAACTCCGTATTTACATATCTGCCACTGTGCAGGAGAATCCGTATAGGTGTTCGAGTGTTCGAAACGTAACGCGCGAGAAATTGTAAGTAAACGTCGTATTTACATGTCTGCCACTGTGCAGGAGAATCCGTATAGGTGTTCGAGTGTTCGAAACGTAACGCGCGAGAAATTGTAAGTAAACGCCGTATTTACATCTCTGCCACTGTGCAGGAGAATCCGTATAGGTGTTCGAGTGTTCGAAACGTAACGCGCAAGAAATTGTTAGTAAACGTCGTATTTACATGTCTGCCACTGTGCAGGAGAATCCGAATAGGTGTTCGAGTGTTCGAATCGTAAGGCGTGAGAAATTGTAAGTAAACGCCGTATTCACATATCTGCCACTGTGCAGGAGAATCCGTATAGGTGTTCGAGTGTTCGAACCGTAACGCGGGAGAAATTGTAAGTAAACGCCGTATTTACATATCTGCCACTGTGCAGGAGAATCCGTATAGGTGTTCGAGTGTTCGAAACGTAACGCGCGAGAAATTGTAAGTAAACGCCGTATTTACATATCTGCCACTGTGCAGGAGGATCCGTATAGGTGTTCGAATGTTCGAACCGTAACGCAGGAGAAATTGTAAGTGAACGCCGTATTTACATATCTGCCACTGTGCAGGAGAATCCGTATAGGTGTTCGAGTGTTCGAATCGTAAGGCGGGAGAAATTGTAAGTAAACTCCGTATTTACATATCTGCCACTGTGCAGGAGAATCCGTATAGGTGTTCGAGTGTTCGAAACGTAACGCGCGAGAAATTGTAAGTAAACGTCGTATTTACATGTCTGCCACTGTGCAGGAGAATCCGTATAGGTGTTCGAGTGTTCGAAACGTAACGCGCGAGAAATTGTAAGTAAACGCCGTATTTACATCTCTGCCACTGTGCAGGAGAATCCGTATAGGTGTTCGAGTGTTCGAAACGTAACGCGCGAGAAATTGTAAGTAAACGTCGTATTTACATGTCTGCCACTGTCCAGGAGAATCCGTATAGGTGTTCGAGTGTTCGAAACGTAACGCGCGAGAAATTGTAAGTAAACGTCGTATTTACATGTCTGCCACTGTGCAGGAGAATCCGTATAGGTGTTCGAGTGTTCGAAACGTAACGCGCGAGAAATTTTAAGTAAACGCCGTATTTACAAATCTGCCACTGTGCAGGAGAATCCGTATAGGTGTTCGAGTGTTCGAACCGTAAGGCGTGAGAAATTGTAAGTAAACGCCGTATTTACATATCTGCCACTGTGCTGGAGAATCCGTATAGGTGTTCGAGTGTTTGAAACGTAACGCGCGAGAAATTGTAAGTAAACGCCGTATTTACATATCTGCCACTGTGCAGGAGAATCCGTATAGGTGTTCAAGTGTTCGAAACGTAACGCGCGAGAAATTGTAAGTAAACGTCGTATTTACATGTCTGCCACTGTGCAGGAGAATCCGTATAGGTGTTCGAGTGTTCGAAACGTAACGCACGAGATATTGTAAGTAAACGCCGTATTTACATATCTGCCACTGTGCAGGAGAATCCGTATAGGTGTTCGAATGTCCGAACCGTAACGCAGGAGAAATTGTAAGGAAACGCCGTATTTACATATCTGCCACTGTGCAGGAGAATCCGTATAGGTGTTTGAGTGTTCGAACCGTAACGCGCGAGAAATTGTAAGTAAACGCCGTATTTACATATCTGCCACTGTGCAGGAGAATCTGTATAGGTGTTCGAGTGTTCGAAACGTAACGCGCGAGAAATTGTAAGTAAACGTCGTATTTACATTTCTGCCACTGTGCAGGAGAATCCGTATAGGTGTTCGAGTGTTCGAAACGTAACGCGCGAGAAATTGTAAGTAAACGCCGTATTTACATATCTGTCACTGTGCAGGAGAATCCGTATAGGTGTTCGAGTGTTCGAAACGTAACGCGTGAGAAATTGAATGTAAACGCCGTATTCACATATCTGCCACTGTGCAGGAGAATCCGTATAGGTGTTCGAATGTTCGAACCGTAACGCGGGAGAAATTGTAAGCAAACGCCGTATTTACATATCTGCCACTATGCAGGAGAATCCGTATAGGTGTTCGAGTGTTCAAAACGTAACGCGCGAGAAATTGTAAGTAAACGCCGTATTTACATATCTGCCACTGTGTACGAGAATCCGTATAGGTGTTCGAGTGTTCGAAACGTAACGCGCGAGAAATTGTAAGTAAACGCCGTATTTACATATCTGCCACTGTGCAGGAGAATCCGTATAGGTGTTCGAGTGTTCGAAACGTAACGCGCGAGAAATTGTAAGTAAACGTCATATTTACATGTCTGCCACTGTGCAGGAGAATCCGTATAGGTGTTCGAGTGTTCGAAACGTAACGCGCGAGAAATTGTAAGTAAACGTCGTATTTACATTTCTGCCACTGTGCAGGAGAATCCGTATAGGTGTTCGAGTGTTCGAAACGTAACGCGCGAGAAATTGTAAGTAAACGCCGTATTTACATATCTGCCACTGTGCAGGAGAATCCGTATAGGTGTTCGAATGTTCGAACCGTAACGCGGGAGAAATTGTAAGTAAACGCCGTATTTACATATCTGCCACTGTGCAGGAGAATCCGTATAGGTGTTCGAGTGTTCGAAACGTAACGCGCGAGAAATGGTAAGTAAACGTCGTATTTACATGTCTGCCACTGTGCAGGAGAATCCGTATAGGTGTTCGAGTGTTCGAACCGTAAGGCGTGAGAAATTGTAAGTAAACGCCGTATTTACATATCTGCCACTGTGCAGGAGAATCCGTATAGGTGTTCGAGTGTTTGAAACGTAACGCGCGAGAAATTGTAAGTAAATGTCGTATTTACATATCTGCCACTGTGCAGGAGAATCCGTATAGGTGTTCGAGTGTTCAAAACGTAACGCGCGAGAAATTGTAAGTATACGCCGTATTTACATATCTGCCACTGTGTAAGAGAATCCGTATAGGTGTTCGAGTGTTCGAAACGTAACGAGCGAGAAATTGTAAGTAAACGCCGTATTTACATATCTGCCACTGTGCAGGAGAATCCGTATAGGTGTTCGAGTGTTCGAAACGTAACGCGCGAGAAATTGTAAGTAAACGTCATATTTACATGTCTGCCACTGTGCAGGAGAATCCATATAGGTGTTCGAGTGTTCGAAACGTAACGCGCGAGAAATTGTAAGTAAACGTCGTATTTACATATCTGCCACTGTGCAGGAGAATCCGTATAGGTGTTCGAGTGTTCGAAACGTAACGCGCGAGAAATTGTAAGTAAACGCCGTATTTACATATCTGCCACTGTGCAGGAGAATCCGTTTAGGTGTTCGAATGTTCGAACCGTAACGCGGGAGAAATTGTAAGTAAACGCCGTATTTACATATCTGCCACTGTGCAGGAGAATCCGTATAGGTGTTCGAGTGTTCGAAACGTAACGCGCGAGAAATGGTAAGTAAACGTCGTATTTACATGTCTGCCACTGTGCAGGAGAATCCGTATAGGTGTTCGAGTGTTCGAACCGTAAGGCGTGAGAAATTGTAAGTAAACGCCGTATTTACATATCTGCCACTGTGCAGGAGAATCCGTATAGGTGTTCGAGTGTTTGAAACGTAAAGCGCGAGAAATTGTAAGTAAATGTCGTATTTACATATCTGCCACTGTGCAGGAGAATCCGTATAGGTGTTCGAGTGTTTGAAACGTAACGCGCGAGAAATTGTAAGTAAACGTCGTATTTACATGTCTGCCACTGTGCAGGAGAATCTGTATAGGTGTTCGAGTGTTTGAAACGTAACGCGCGAGAAATTGTAAGTAAACGTCGTATTTACATGTCTGCCACTGTGCAGGAGAATCCGTATAGGTGTTCGAGTGTTCGAATCGTAAGGCGTGAGAAATTGTAAGTAAACGCCGTATTCACATATCTGCCACTGTGCAGGAGAATCCGTATAGGTGTTCGAGTGTTCGAAACGTAACGCGCGAGAAATTGTAAGTAAACGTCGTATTTACATGTCTGCCACTGTGCAGGAGAATCCGTATAGGTGTTCGAGTGTTCGAAACGAAACGCGCGAGAAATTGTAAGTAAACGCCGTATTTACATATCTGCCACTGTGCAGGAGAATCCGTATAGGTGTTCGAATGTTCGAACCGTAACGCAGGAGAAATTGTAAGTGAACGCCGTATTTACATATCTGCCACTGTGCAGGAGAATCCGTATAGGTGTTCGAGTGTTCGAATCGTAAGGCGTGAGAAATTGTAAGTAAACGCCGTATTCACATGTCTGCCACTGTGCAGGAGAATCCGTATAGGTGTTCGAATGTTCGAAACGTAACGCGCGAGAAATTTTAAGTAAACGCCGTATTTACATATCTGCCACTGTGCAGGAGAATCCGTATAGGTGTTCGAGTGTTCGAAACGTAACGCGCGAGTAATTGTAAGTAAACGTCGTATTTACATGTCTGCCACTGTGCAGGAGAATCCATATAGGTGTTCGAGTGTTCGAATCGTAAGGCGTGAGAAATTGTAAGTAAACGCCGTATTCACATATCTGCCACTGTGCAGGAGAATCCGTATAGGTGTTCGAGTGTTCGAAACGTAACGCGCGAGAAATTGTAAGTAAACGTCGTATTTACATGTCTGCCACTGTGCAGGAGAATCCGTATAGGTGTTCGAGTGTTTGAAACGTAACGCGCGAGAAATTGTAAGTAAACGCCGTATTTACATATCTGCCACTGTGCAGGAGAATCCGTATAGGTGTTCGAGTGTTTGAAACGTAACGCGCGAGAAATTGTAAGTAAACGCCGTATTTACATATCTGCCACTGTGCAGGAGAATCCGTATAGGTGTTCGAATGTTCGAACCGTAACGCGGGAGAAATTGTAAGTAAACGTCGTATTTACATATCTGCCACTGTGCAGGAGAATCCGTATAGGTGTTCGAGTGTTCGAAACGTAACGCGCGAGAAATGGTAAGTAAACGTCGTATTTACATATCTGCCACTGTGCAGGAGAATCCGTATAGGTGTTCGAATGTTCGAACCGTAACGCGGGAGAAATTGTAAGTAAACGTCGTATTTACATATCTGCCACTGTGCAGGAGAATCCGTATAGGTGTTCGAATGTTCGAAACGTAACGCGTGAGAAATTGAAAGTAAACGCCGTATTCACATATCTGCCACTGTGCAGGAGAATCCGTATAGGTGTTCGAATGTTCGAAACGTAACGCGTGAGAAATTGAAAGTAAACGCCGTATTCACATATCTGCCACTGTGCAGGAGAATCCGTATAGGTGTTCGAATGTTCGAACCGTAACGCGGGAGAAATTGTAAGTAAATGCCGTATTTACATATCTGCCACTCTGCAGGAGAATCCGTATAGGTGTTCGAATGTTCGAAACGTAACGCGGGAGAAATTGTAAGTAAACGCCGTATTTACATATCCGCCACTGTGTAGGAGAATCCGTATAGGTGTTCGAGTGTTCGAAACGTAACGCGCGAGAAATTGTAAGTAAACGCCGTATTTACATATCTGCCACTGTGCAAGAGAATCCGTATAGGTGTTCGAGTGTTCGAAACGTAACGCGCGAGAAATTGTAAGTAAACGCCGTATTTACATCTCTGCCACTGTGCAGGAGAATCCGTATAGGTGTTCGAGTGTTCGAAACGTAACGCGCGAGAAATTGTAAGTAAACGTCGTATTTACATGTCTGCCACTGTGCAGGAGAATCCGTATAGGTGTTCGAGTGTTCGAAACGTAACGCGCGAGAAATTGTAAGTAAACGCCGTATTTACATATCTGCCACTGTGCTGGAGAATCCGTATAGGTGTTCGAGTGTTCGAAACGTAACGCGCGAGAAATTGTAAGTAAACGCCGTATTTACATCTCTGCCACTGTGCAGGAGAATCCGTATAGGTGTTCGAGTGTTCGAAACGTAACGCGCGAGAAATTGTAAGTAAACGTCGTATTTACATGTCTGCCACTGTGCAGGAGAATCCGTATAGGTGTTCGAGTGTTCGAAACGTAACGCGCGAGAAATTGTAAGTAAACGCCGTATTTACATATCTGCCACTGTGCTGGAGAATCCGTATAGGTGTTCGAGTGTTTGAAACGTAACGCGCGGGAAATTGTAAGTAAACGCCGTATTTACATATCTGCCACTGTGCAGGAGAATCCGTATAGGTGTTCGAATGTTCGAACCGTAACGCGGGAGAAATTGTAAGTAAACGTCGTATTTACATATCTGCCACTGTGCAGGAGAATCCGTATAGGTGTTCGAGTGTTCGAAACGTAACGCGCGAGAAATTGCAAGTAAACGCCGCATTTACATATCTGCCACTGTGCAGGAGAATCCGTATAGGTGTTCGAATGTTCGAAACGTAACGCGTGAGAAATTGAAAGTAAACGCCGTATTCACATATCTGCCACTGTGCAGGAGAATCCGTATAGGTGTTCGAATGTTCGAACCGTAACGCGGGAGAAATTGTAAGTAAATGCCGTATTTACATATCTGCCACTCTGCAGGAGAATCCGTATAGGCGTTCGAATGTTCGAAACGTAACGCGGGAGAAATTGTAAGTAAACGCCGTATTTACATATCCGCCACTGTGTAGGAGAATCCGTATAGGTGTTCGAGTGTTCGAAACGTAACGCGCGAGAAATTGTAAGTAAACGCCGTATTTACATATCTGCCACTGTGCAAGAGAATCCGTATAGGTGTTCGAGTGTTCGAAACGTAACGCGCGAGAAATTGTAAGTAAACGCCGTATTTACATCTCTGCCACTGTGCAGGAGAATCCGTATAGGTGTTCGAGTGTTCGAAACGTAACGCGCGAGAAATTGTAAGTAAACGTCGTATTTACATGTCTGCCACTGTGCAGGAGAATCCGTATAGGTGTTCGAGTGTTCGAAACGTAACGCGCGAGAAATTGTAAGTAAACGTCGTATTTACATGTCTGCCACTGTGCAGGAGAATCCGTATAGGTGTTCGAGTGTTCGAAACGTAACGCGCGAGAAATTGTAAGTAAACGCCGTATTTACAAATCTGCCACTGTGCAGGAGAATCCGTATAGGTGTTCGAGTGTTCGAACCGTAAGGCGTGAGAAATTGTAAGTAAACGCCGTATTTACATATCTGCCACTGTGCTGGAGAATCCGTATAGGTGTTCGAGTGTTCGAAACGTAACGCGCGAGAAATTGTAAGTAAACGCCGTATTTACATCTCTGCCACTGTGCAGGAGAATCCGTATAGGTGTTCGAATGTTCGAACCGTAACGCGGGAGAAATTGTAAGTAAACGTCGTATTTACATATCTGCCACTGTGCAGGAGAATCCGTATAGGTGTTCGAGTGTTCGAAACGTAACGCGCGAGAAATGGTAAGTAAACGTCGTATTTACATGTCTGCCACTGTGCAGGAGAATCCGTATAGGTGTTCGAGTGTTCGAACCGTAAGGCGTGAGAAATTGTAAGTAAACGCCGTATTTACATATCTGCCACTGTGCAGGAGAATCCGTATAGGTGTTCGAGTGTTTGAAACGTAACGCGCGAGAAATTGTAACTAAATGTCGTATTTACATATCTGCCACTGTGCAGGAGAATCCGTATAGGTGTTCGAGTGTTTGAAACGTAACGCGCGAGAAATTGTAAGTAAACGTCGTATTTACATGTCTGCCACTGTGCAGGAGAATCCGTATAGGTGTTCGAGTGTTTGAAACGTAACGCGCGAGAAATTGTAAGTAAACGTCGTATTTACATTTCTGCCACTGTGCAGGAGAATCCGTATAGGTGTTCGAGTGTTCGAAACGTAACGCGCGAGAAATTGTAAGTAAACGCCGCATTTACATATCTGCCACTGTGCAGGAGAATCCGTATAGGTGTTCGAATGTTCGAAACGTAACGCGTGAGAAATTGAAAGTAAACGCCGTATTCACATATCTGCCACTGTGCAGGAGAATCCGTATAGGTGTTCGAATGTTCGAACCGTAACGCGGGAGAAATTGTAAGTAAATGCCGTATTTACATATCTGCCACTCTGCAGGAGAATCCGTATAGGTGTTCGAATGTTCGAAACGTAACGCGGGAGAAATTGTAAGTAAACGCCGTATTTACATATCCGCCACTGTGTAGGAGAATCCGTATAGGTGTTCGAGTGTTCGAAACGTAACGCGCGAGAAATTGTAAGTAAACGCCGTATTTACATATCTGCCACTGTGCAAGAGAATCCGTATAGGTGTTCGAGTGTTCGAAACGTAACGCGCGAGAAATTGTAAGTAAACGCCGTATTTACATCTCTGCCACTGTGCAGGAGAATCCGTATAGGTGTTCGAGTGTTCGAAACGTAACGCGCGAGAAATTGTAAGTAAACGTCGTATTTACATGTCTGCCACTGTGCAGGAGAATCCGTATAGGTGTTCGAGTGTTCGAAACGTAACGCGCGAGAAATTGTAAGTAAACGTCGTATTTACATGTCTGCCACTGTGCAGGAGAATCCGTATAGGTGTTCGAGTGTTCGAAACGTAACGCGCGAGAAATTGTAAGTAAACGCCGTATTTACAAATCTGCCACGTTGCAGGAGAATCCGTATAGGTGTTCGAGTGTTCGAACCGTAAGGCGTGAGAAATTGTAAGTAAACGCCGTATTTACATGTCTGCCACTGTGCAGGAGAATCCGTATAGGTGTTCGAGTGTTCGAAACGTAACGCGCGAGAAATTGTAAGTAAACGCCGTATTTACATCTCTGCCACTGTGCAGGAGAATCCGTATAGGTGTTCGAGTGTTCGAATCGTAAGGCGGGAGAAATTGTAAGTAAACTCCGTATTTACATATCTGCCACTGTGCAGGAGAATCCGTATAGGTGTTCGAGTGTTCGAAACGTAACGCGCGAGAAATTGTAAGTAAACGTCGTATTTACATGTCTGCCACTGTGCAGGAGAATCCGTATAGCTGTTCGAGTGTTCGAAACGTAACGCGCGAGAAATTGTAAGTAAACGCCGTATTTACATCTCTGCCACTGTGCAGGAGAATCCGTATAGGTGTTCGAGTGTTCGAAACGTAACGCGCGAGAAATTGTAAGTAAACGTCGTATTTACATGTCTGCCACTGTGCAGGAGAATCCGTATAGGTGTTCGAGTGTTCGAAACGTAACGCGCGAGAAATTGTAAGTAAACGTCGTATTTACATGTCTGCCACTGTGCAGGAGAATCCGTATAGGTGTTCGAGTGTTCGAAACGTAACGCGCGAGAAATTGTAAGTAAACGCCGTATTTACAAATCTGCCACTGTGCAGGAGAATCCGTATAGGTGTTCGAGTGTTCGAACCGTAAGGCGTGAGAAATTGTAAGTAAACGCCGTATTTACATATCTGCCACTGTGCTGGAGAATCCGTATAGGTGTTCGAGTGTTTGAAACGTAACGCGCGAGAAATTGTAAGTAAACGCCGTATTTACATATCTGCCACTGTGCAGGAGAATCCGTATAGGTGTTCAAGTGTTCGAAACGTAACGCGCGAGAAATTGTAAGTAAACGTCGTATTTACATGTCTGCCACTGTGCAGGAGAATCCATATAGGTGTTCGAGTGTTCGAAACATAACGCACGAGAAATTGTAAGTAAACGCCGTATTTACATATCTGCCACTGTGCAGGAGAATCCGTATAGGTGTTCGAATGTTCGAACCGTAACGCAGGAGAAATTGTAAGTAAACGCCGTATTTACATATCTGCCACTGTGCAGGAGAATCCGTATAGGTGTTTGAGTGTTCGAACCGTAACGCGCGAGAAATTGTAAGTAAACCCCGTATTTACATATCTGCCACTGTGCAGGAGAATCCGTATAGGTGTTCGAGTGTTCGAAACGTAACGCGCGAGAAATTGTAAGTAAACGTCGTATTTACATTTCTGCCACTGTGCAGGAGAATCCGTATAGGTGTTCGAGTGTTCGAAACGTAACGCCCGAGAAATTGTAAGTAAACACCGTATTTACATATCTGCCACTGTGCAGGAGAATCCGTATAGGTGTTCGAATGTTCGAACCGTAACGCAGGAGAAATTGTAAGTAAACGCCGTATTTACATATCTGCCACTGTGCAGGAGAATCCGTATAGGTGTTTGAGTGTTCGAACCGTAACGCGCGAGAAATTGTAAGTAAACGCCGTATTTACATATCTGCCACTGTGCAGGAGAATCCGTATAGGTGTTCGAGTGTTCAAAACGTAACGCGCGAGAAATTGTAAGTAAACGCCGTATTTACATATCTGCCACTGTCTAGGAGAATCCGTATAGGTGTTCGAGTGTTCGAAACGTAACGCGCGAGAAATTGTAAGTAAACGCCGTATTTACATATCTGTCACTGTGCAGGAGAATCCGTATAGGTGTTCGAGTGTTCGAAACGTAACGCGAGAGAAATTGTAAGTAAACGTCATATTTACATGTCTGCCACTGTGCAGGAGAATCCGTATAGGTGTTCGAGTGTTCGAAACGTAACGCGCGAGAAATTGTAAGTAAACGTTGTATTTACATATCTGCCACTGTGCAGGAGAATCCGTATAGGTGTTCGAGTGTTCGAAACGTAACGCGCGAGAAATTGTAAGTAAACGCCGTATTTACATATCTGCCACTGTGCAGGAGATTCCGTATAGGTGTTCGAATGTTCGAATCGTAACGCGGGAGAAATTGTAAGTAAACGTCGTATTTACATATCTGCCACTGTGCAGGAGAATCCGTATAGGTGTTCGAGTGTTCGAAACGTAACGCGCGAGAAATGGTAAGTAAACGTCGTATTTACATGTCTGCCACTGTGCAGGAGAATCCGTATAGGTGTTCGAGTGTTCGAACCGTAAGGCGTGAGAAATTGTAAGTAAACGCCGTATTTACATATCTGCCACTGTGCAGGAGAATCCGTATAGGTGTTCGAGTGTTTGAAACGTAACGCGCGAGAAATTGTAACTAAATGTCGTATTTACATATCTGCCACTGTGCAGGAGAATCCGTATAGGTGTTCGAGTGTTTGAAACGTAACGCGCGAGAAATTGTAAGTAAACGTCGTATTTACATGTCTGCCACTGTGCAGGAGAATCCGTATAGGTGTTCGAGTGTTTGAAACGTAACGCGCGAGAAATTGTAAGTAAACGTCGTATTTACATTTCTGCCACTGTGCAGGAGAATCCGTATAGGTGTTCGAGTGTTCGAAACGTAACGCGCGAGAAATTGTAAGTAAACGCCGCATTTACATATCTGCCACTGTGCAGGAGAATCCGTATAGGTGTTCGAATGTTCGAAACGTAACGCGTGAGAAATTGAAAGTAAACGCCGTATTCACATATCTGCCACTGTGCAGGAGAATCCGTATAGGTGTTCGAATGTTCGAACCGTAACGCGGGAGAAATTGTAAGTAAATGTCGTATTTACATATCTGCCACTCTGCAGGAGAATCCGTATAGGTGTTCGAATGTTCGAAACGTAACGCGGGAGAAATTGTAAGTAAACGCCGTATTTACATATCCGCCACTGTGTAGGAGAATCCGTATAGGTGTTCGAGTGTTCGAAACGTAACGCGCGAGAAATTGTAAGTAAACGCCGTATTTACATATCTGCCACTGTGCAAGAGAATCCGTATAGGTGTTCGAGTGTTCGAAACGTAACGCGCGAGAAATTGTAAGTAAACGTCATATTTACATGTCTGCCACTGTGCAGGAGAATCCGTATAGGTGTTCGAGTGTTCGAAACGTAACGCGCGAGAAATTGTAAGTAAACGTCGTATTTACATATCTGCCACTGTGTAGGAGAATCCGTATAGGTGTTCGAGTGTTCGAAACGTAACGCGCGAGAAATTGTAAGTAAACGCCGTATTTACATATCTGCCACTGTGCAGGAGAATCCGTATAGGTGTTCGAATGTTCGAACCGTAACGCGGGAGAAATTGTAAGTAAACGCCGTATTTACATATCTGCCACTGTGCAGGAGAATCCGTATAGGTATTCGAGTGTTCGAAACGTAACGCGCGAGAAATTGTAAGTAAACGCCGCATTTACATATCTGCCACTGTGCAGGAGAATCCGTATAGGTGTTCGAATGTTCGAAACGTAACGCGTGAGAAATTGAAAGTAAACGCCGTATTCACATATCTGCCACTGTGCAGGAGAATCCGTATAGGTGTTCGAATGTTCGAACCGTAACGCGGGAGAAATTGTAAGTAAATGCCGTATTTACATATCTGCCACTATGCAGGAGAATCCGTATAGGTGTTCGAATGTTCGAACCGTAACGCGGGAGAAATTGTAAGTAAACGCCGTATTTACATATCTGCCACTCTGCAGGAGAATCCGTATAGGTGTTCGAGTGTTCGAAACGTAACGCGCGAGAAATTGTAAGTAAACGTCGTATTTACATTTCTGCCACTGTGCAGGAGAATCCGTATAGGTGTTCGAGTGTTCGAAACGTAACGCGCGAGAAATTGTAATTAAACGCCGTATTTACATATCTGCCACTGTGCAGGAGAATCCGTATAGGTGTTCGAGTGTTCGAAACGTAACGCGTGAGAAATTGAAAGTAAACGCCGTATTCACATATCTGCCACTGTGCAGGAGAATCCGTATAGGTGTTCGAATGTTCGAACCGTAACGCGGGAGAAATTGTAAGTAAACGCCGTATTTACATATCTGCCACTATGCAGGAGAATCCGTATAGGTGTTCGAGTGTTCAAAACGTAACGCGCGAGAAATTGTAAGTAAACGCCGTATTTACATATCTGCCACTGTCTAGGAGAATCCGTATAGGTGTTCGAGTGTTCGAAACGTAACGCGCGAGAAATTGTAAGTAAACGTCGTATTTACATATCTGCCACTGTGCAGGAGAATCCGTATAGGTGTTCGAGTGTTCGAAACGTAACGCGCGAGAAATTGTAAGTAAACGTCATATTTACATGTCTGCCACTGTGCAGGAGAATCCGTATAGGTGTTCGAGTGTTCGAAACGTAACGCGCGAGAAATTGTAAGTAAACGTCGTATTTACATATCTGCCACTGTGCAGGAGAATCCGTATAGGTGTTCGAGTGTTCGAACCGTAAGGCGTGAGAAATTGTAAATAAACGCCGTATTTACATATCTGCCACTGTGCTGGAGAATCCGTATAGGTGTTCGAGTGTTTGAAACGTAACGCGCGAGAAATTGTAAGTAAACGCCGTATTTACATATCTGCCACTGTGCAGGAGAATCCGTATAGGTGTTCAAGTGTTCGAAACGTAACGCGCGAGAAATTGTAAGTAAACGTCGTATTTACATGTCTGCCACTGTGCAGGAGAATCCGTATAGGTGTTCGAGTGTTCGAAACGTAACGCCCGAGAAATTGTAAGTAAACGCCGTATTTACATATCTGCCACTGTGCAGGAGAATCCGTATAGGTGATTGAGTGTTCGAACCGTAACGCGTGAGAAATTGTAAGTAAACCCCGTATTTACATATCTGCCACTGTGCAGGAGAATCCGTATAGGTGTTCGAGTGTTCGAAACGTAACGCGCGAGAAATTGTAAGTAAACGTCGTATTTACATTTCTGCCACTGTGCAGGAGAATCCGTATAGGTGTTCGAGTGTTCGAAACGTAACGCGCGAGAAATTGTAAGTAAACGCCGTATTTACATATCTGCCACTATGCAGGAGAATCCGTATAGGTGTTTGAGTGTTCGAACCGTAACGCGCGAGAAATTGTAAGTAAACCCCGTATTTACATATCTGCCACTGTGCAGGAGAATCCGTATAGGTGTTCGAGTGTTCGAAACGTAACGCGTGAGAAATTGAAAGTAAACGCCGTATTCACATATCTGCCACTGTGCAGGAGAATCCGTATAGGTGTTCGAATGTTCGAACCGTAACGCGGGAGAAATTGTAAGTAAACGCCGTATTTACATATCTGCCACTCTGCAGGAGAATCCGTATAGGTGTTCGAGTGTTCAATACGTAACGCGCGAGAAATTGTAAGTAAACGCCGTATTTACATATCTGCCACTGTGCAGGAGAATCCGTATAGGTGTTCGAGTGTTCGAAACGTAACGCGCGAGAAATTGTAAGTAAACGCCGTATTTACATATCTGCCACTGTGCAGGAGAATCCGTATAGGTGTTCGAGTGTTCGAAACGTAACGCGCGAGAAATTGTAAGTAAACGTCATATTTACATGTCTGCCACTGTGCAGGAGAATCCGTATAGGTGTTCGAGTGTTCGAAACGTAACGCGCGAGAAATTGTAAGTAAACGTCGTATTTACATATCTGCCACTGTGCAGGAGAATCCGTATAGGTGTTCGAGTGTTCGAAACGTAACGCGCGAGAAATTGTAAGTAAACGCCGTATTTACATATCTGCCACTATGCAGGAGAATCCGTATAGGTGTTCGAATGTTCGAACCGTAACGCGGGAGAAATTGTAAGTAAACGTCGTATTTACATATCTGCCACTGTGCAGGAGAATCCGTATAGGTGTTCGAGTGTTCGAAACGTAACGCGCGAGAAATGGTAAGTAAACGTCGTATTTACATGTCTGCCACTGTGCTGGAGAATCCGTATAGGTGTTCGAGTGTTCGAACCGTAAGGCGTGAGAAATTGTAAGTAAACGCCGTATTTACATATCTGCCACTGTGCAGGAGAATCCGTATAGGTGTTCGAGTGTTTGAAACGTAACGCGCGAGAAATTGTAACTAAATGTCGTATTTACATATCTGCCACTGTGCAGGAGAATCCGTATAGGTGTTCGAGTGTTTGAAACGTAACGCGCGAGAAATTGTAAGTAAACGTCGTATTTACATGTCTGCCACTGTGCAAGAGAATCCGTATAGGTGTTCGAGTGTTTGAAACGTAACGCGCGAGAAATTGTAAGTAAACGTCGTATTTACATTTCTGCCACTGTGCAGGAGAATCCGTATAGGTGTTCGATTGTTCGAAACGTAACGCGCGAGAAATTGTAAGTAAACGCCGCATTTACATATCTGCCACTGTGCAGGAGAATCCGTATAGGTGTTCGAATGTTCGAAACGTAACGCGTGAGAAATTGAAAGTAAACGCCGTATTCACATATCTGCCACTGTGCAGGAGAATCCGTATAGGTGTTCGAATGTTCGAACCGTAACGCGGGAGAAATTGTAAGTAAATGCCGTATTTACATATCTGCCACTCTGCAGGAGAATCCGTATAGGTGTTCGAATGTTCGAAACGTAACGCGGGAGAAATTGTAAGTAAACGCCGTATTTACATATCCGCCACTGTGTAGGAGAATCCGTATAGGTGTTCGAGTGTTCGAAACGTAACGCGCGAGAAATTGTAAGTAAACGCCGTATTTACATATCTGCCACTGTGCAAGAGAATCCGTATAGGTGTTCGAGTGTTCGAAACGTAACGCGCGAGAAATTGTAAGTAAACGTCATATTTACATGTCTGCCACTGTGCAGGAGAATCCGTATAGGTGTTCGAGTGTTCGAAACGTAACGCGCGAGAAATTGTAAGTAAACGTCGTATTTACATATCTGCCACTGTGTAGGAGAATCCGTATAGGTGTTCGAGTGTTCGAAACGTAACGCGCGAGAAATTGTAAGTAAACGCCGTATTTACATATCTGCCACTGTGCAGGAGAATCCGTATAGGTGTTCGAATGTTCGAACCGTAACGCGGGAGAAATTGTAAGTAAACGCCGTATTTACATATCTGCCACTGTGCAGGAGAATCCGTATAGGTATTCGAGTGTTCGAAACGTAACGCGCGAGAAATTGTAAGTAAACGCCGCATTTACATATCTGCCACTGTGCAGGAGAATCCGTATAGGTGTTCGAATGTTCGAAACGTAACGCGTGAGAAATTGAAAGTAAACGCCGTATTCACATATCTGCCACTGTGCAGGAGAATCCGTATAGGTGTTCGAATGTTCGAACCGTAACGCGGGAGAAATTGTAAGTAAATGCCGTATTTACATATCTGCCACTATGCAGGAGAATCCGTATAGGTGTTCGAATGTTCGAACCGTAACGCGGGAGAAATTGTAAGTAAACGCCGTATTTACATATCTGCCACTCTGCAGGAGAATCCGTATAGGTGTTCGAGTGTTCGAAACGTAACGCGCGAGAAATTGTAAGTAAACGTCGTATTTACATTTCTGCCACTGTGCAGGAGAATCCGTATAGGTGTTCGAGTGTTCGAAACGTAACGCGCGAGAAATTGTAAGTAAACGCCGTATTTACATATCTGCCACTGTGCAGGAGAATCCGTATAGGTGTTCGAGTGTTCGAAACGTAACGCGTGAGAAATTGAAAGTAAACGCCGTATTCACATATCTGCCACTGTGCAGGAGAATCCGTATAGGTGTTCGAATGTTCGAACCGTAACGCGGGAGAAATTGTAAGTAAACGCCGTATTTACATATCTGCCACTATGCAGGAGAATCCGTATAGGTGTTCGAGTGTTCAAAACGTAACGCGCGAGAAATTGTAAGTAAACGCCGTATTTACATATCTGCCACTGTCTAGGAGAATCCGTATAGGTGTTCGAGTGTTCGAAACGTAACGCGCGAGAAATTGTAAGTAAACGTCGTATTTACATATCTGCCACTGTGCAGGAGAATCCGTATAGGTGTTCGAGTGTTCGAAACGTAACGCGCGAGAAATTGTAAGTAAACGTCATATTTACATGTCTGCCACTGTGCAGGAGAATCCGTATAGGTGTTCGAGTGTTCGAAACGTAACGCGCGAGAAATTGTAAGTAAACGTCGTATTTACATATCTGCCACTGTGCAGGAGAATCCGTATAGGTGTTCGAGTGTTCGAACCGTAAGGCGTGAGAAATTGTAAATAAACGCCGTATTTACATATCTGCCACTGTGCTGGAGAATCCGTATAGGTGTTCGAGTGTTTGAAACGTAACGCGCGAGAAATTGTAAGTAAACGCCGTATTTACATATCTGCCACTGTGCAGGAGAATCCGTATAGGTGTTCAAGTGTTCGAAACGTAACGCGCGAGAAATTGTAAGTAAACGTCGTATTTACATGTCTGCCACTGTGCAGGAGAATCCGTATAGGTGTTCGAGTGTTCGAAACGTAACGCCCGAGAAATTGTAAGTAAACGCCGTATTTACATATCTGCCACTGTGCAGGAGAATCCGTATAGGTGATTGAGTGTTCGAACCGTAACGCGTGAGAAATTGTAAGTAAACCCCGTATTTACATATCTGCCACTGTGCAGGAGAATCCGTATAGGTGTTCGAGTGTTCGAAACGTAACGCGCGAGAAATTGTAAGTAAACGTCGTATTTACATTTCTGCCACTGTGCAGGAGAATCCGTATAGGTGTTCGAGTGTTCGAAACGTAACGCGCGAGAAATTGTAAGTAAACGCCGTATTTACATATCTGCCACTGTGCAGGAGAATCCGTATAGGTGTTTGAGTGTTCGAACCGTAACGCGCGAGAAATTGTAAGTAAACCCCGTATTTACATATCTGCCACTGTGCAGGAGAATCCGTATAGGTGTTCGAGTGTTCGAAACGTAACGCGTGAGAAATTGAAAGTAAACGCCGTATTCACATATCTGCCACTGTGCAGGAGAATCCGTATAGGTGTTCGAATGTTCGAACCGTAACGCGGGAGAAATTGTAAGTAAACGCCGTATTTACATATCTGCCACTCTGCAGGAGAATCCGTATAGGTGTTCGAGTGTTCAATACGTAACGCGCGAGAAATTGTAAGTAAACGCCGTATTTACATATCTGCCACTGTGCAGGAGAATCCGTATAGGTGTTCGAGTGTTCGAAACGTAACGCGCGAGAAATTGTAAGTAAACGCCGTATTTACATATCTGCCACTGTACAGGAGAATCCGTATAGGTGTTCGAGTGTTCGAAACGTAACGCGCGAGAAATTGTAAGTAAACGTCATATTTACATGTCTGCCACTGTGCAGGAGAATCCGTATAGGTGTTCGAGTGTTCGAAACGTAACGCGCGAGAAATTGTAAGTAAACGTCGTATTTACATATCTGCCACTGTGCAGGAGAATCCGTATAGGTGTTCGAGTGTTCGAAACGTAACGCGCGAGAAATTGTAAGTAAACGCCGTATTTACATATCTGCCACTATGCAGGAGAATCCGTATAGGTGTTCGAATGTTCGAACCGTAACGCGGGAGAAATTGTAAGTAAACGTCGTATTTACATATCTGCCACTGTGCAGGAGAATCCGTATAGGTGTTCGAGTGTTCGAAACGTAACGCGCGAGAAATGGTAAGTAAACGTCGTATTTACATGTCTGCCACTGTGCAGGAGAATCCGTATAGGTGTTCGAGTGTTCGAACCGTAAGGCGTGAGAAATTGTAAGTAAACGCCGTATTTACATATCTGCCACTGTGCAGGAGAATCCGTATAGGTGTTCGAGTGTTTGAAACGTAACGCGCGAGAAATTGTAACTAAATGTCGTATTTACATATCTGCCACTGTGCAGGAGAATCCGTATAGGTGTTCGAGTGTTTGAAACGTAACGCGCGAGAAATTGTAAGTAAACGTCGTATTTACATGTCTGCCACTGTGCAAGAGAATCCGTATAGGTGTTCGAGTGTTTGAAACGTAACGCGCGAGAAATTGTAAGTAAACGTCGTATTTACATTTCTGCCACTGTGCAGGAGAATCCGTATAGGTGTTCGATTGTTCGAAACGTAACGCGCGAGAAATTGTAAGTAAACGCCGCATTTACATATCTGCCACTGTGCAGGAGAATCCGTATAGGTGTTCGAATGTTCGAAACGTAACGCGTGAGAAATTGAAAGTAAACGCCGTATTCACATATCTGCCACTGTGCAGGAGAATCCGTATAGGTGTTCGAATGTTCGAACCGTAACGCGGGAGAAATTGTAAGTAAATGCCGTATTTACATATCTGCTACTCTGCAGGAGAATCCGTATAGGTGTTCGAATGTTCGAAACGTAACGCGGGAGAAATTGTAAGTAAACGCCGTATTTACATATCTGCCACTGTGTAGGAGAATCCGTATAGGTGTTCGAGTGTTCGAAACGTAACGCGCGAGAAATTGTAAGTAAACGCCGTATTTACATATCTGCCACTGTGCAAGAGAATCCGTATAGGTGTTCGAGTGTTCGAAACGTAACGCGCGAGAAATTGTAAGTAAACGTCATATTTACATGTCTGCCACTGTGCAGGAGAATCCGTATAGGTGTTCGAGTGTTCGAAACGTAACGCGCGAGAAATTGTAAGTAAACGTCGTATTTACATATCTGCCACTGTGTAGGAGAATCCGTATAGGTGTTCGAGTGTTCGAAACGTAACGCGCGAGAAATTGTAAGTAAACGCCGTATTTACATATCTGCCACTGTGCAGGAGAATCCGTATAGGTGTTCGAATGTTCGAACCGTAACGCGGGAGAAATTGTAAGTAAACCCCGTATTTACATATCTGCCACTGTGCAGGAGAATCCGTATAGGTGTTCGAGTGTTCGAAACGTAACGCGCGAGAAATTGTAAGTAAACGCCGCATTTACATATCTGCCACTGTGCAGGAGAATCCGTATAGGTGTTCGAATGTTCGAAACGTAACGCGTGAGAAATTGAAAGTAAACGCCGTATTCACATATCTGCCACTGTGCAGGAGAATCCGTATAGGTGTTCGAATGTTCGAACCGTAACGCGGGAGAAATTGTAAGTAAATGCCGTATTTACATATCTGCCACTATGCAGGAGAATCCGTATAGGTGTTCGAATGTTCGAACCGTAACGCGGGAGAAATTGTAAGTAAACGCCGTATTTACATATCTGCCACTCTGCAGGAGAATCCGTATAGGTGTTCGAGTGTTCGAAACGTAACGCGCGAGAAATTGTAAGTAAACGTCGTATTTACATTTCTGCCACTGTGCAGGAGAATCCGTATAGGTGTTCGAGTGTTCGAAACGTAACGCGCGAGAAATTGTAAGTAAACGCCGTATTTACATATCTGCCACTGTGCAGGAGAATCCGTATAGGTGTTCGAGTGTTCGAAACGTAACGCGTGAGAAATTGAAAGTAAACGCCGTATTCACATATCTGCCACTGTGCAGGAGAATCCGTATAGGTGTTCGAATGTTCGAACCGTAACGCGGGAGAAATTGTAAGTAAACGCCGTATTTACATATCTGCCACTATGCAGGAGAATCCGTATAGGTGTTCGAGTGTTCAAAACGTAACGCGCGAGAAATTGTAAGTAAACGCCGTATTTACATATCTGCCACTGTCTAGGAGAATCCGTATAGGTGTTCGAGTGTTCGAAACGTAACGCGCGAGAAATTGTAAGTAAACGTCGTATTTACATATCTGCCACTGTGCAGGAGAATCCGTATAGGTGTTCGAGTGTTCGAAACGTAACGCGCGAGAAATTGTAAGTAAACGTCATATTTACATGTCTGCCACTGTGCAGGAGAATCCGTATAGGTGTTCGAGTGTTCGAAACGTAACGCGCGAGAAATTGTAAGTAAACGTCGTATTTACATATCTGCCACTGTGCAGGAGAATCCGTATAGGTGTTCGAGTGTTCGAACCGTAAGGCGTGAGAAATTGTAAGTAAACGCCGTATTTACATATCTGCCACTGTGCTGGAGAATCCGTATAGGTGTTCGAGTGTTTGAAACGTAACGCGCGAGAAATTGTAAGTAAACGCCGTATTTACATATCTGCCACTGTGCAGGAGAATCCGTATAGGTGTTCAAGTGTTCGAAACGTAACGCGCGAGAAATTGTAAGTAAACGTCGTATTTACATGTCTGCCACTGTGCAGGAGAATCCGTATAGGTGTTCGAGTGTTCGAAACGTAACGCACGAGAAATTGTAAGTAAACGCCGTATTTACATATCTGCCACTGTGCAGGAGAATCCGTATAGGTGTTTGAGTGTTCGAACCGTAACGCGTGAGAAATTGTAAGTAAACCCCGTATTTACATATCTGCCACTGTGCAGGAGAATCCGTATAGGTGTTCGAGTGTTCGAAACGTAACGCGCGAGAAATTGTAAGTAAACGTCGTATTTACATTTCTGCCACTGTGCAGGAGAATCCGTATAGGTGTTCGAGTGTTCGAAACGTAACGCGCGAGAAATTGTAAGTAAACGCCGTATTTACATATCTGCCACTGTGCAGGAGAATCTGTATAGGTGTTCGAGTGTTCGAAACGTAACGCGCGAGAAATTGTAAGTAAAAGTCATATTTACATGTCTGCCACTGTGCAGGAGAATCCGTATAGGTGTTCGAGTGTTCGAAACGTAACGCGCGAGAAATTGTAAGTAAACGTCGTATTTACATATCTGCCACTGTGCAGGAGAATCCGTATAGGTGTTCGAGTGTTCGAAACGTAACGCGCGAGAAATTGTAAGTAAACGCCGTATTTACATATCTGCCACTGTGCAGGAGAATCCGTATAGGTGTTCGAATGTTCGAACCGTAACGCGGGAGAAATTGTAAGTAAACGCCGTATTTACATATCTGCCACTGTGCAGGAGAATCCGTATAGGTGTTCGAGTGTTCGAAACGTAACGCGCGAGAAATGGTAAGTAAACGTCGTATTTACATGTCTGCCACTGTGCAGGAGAATCCGTATAGGTGTTCGAGTGTTCGAACCGTAAGGCGTTAGAAATTGTAAGTAAACGCCGTATTTACATATCTGCCACTGTGCAGGAGAATCCGTATAGGTGTTCGAGTGTTTGAAACGTAACGCGCGAGAAATTGTAAGTAAATGTCGTATTTACATATCTGCCACTGTGCAGGAGAATCCGTTTAGGTGTTCGAGTGTTTGAAATGTAACGCGCGAGAAATTGTAAGTAAACGGCGTATTTACATGTCTGCCACTGTGCAGGAGAATCCGTATAGGTGTTCGAGTGTTCGAAACGTAACGCGCGAGAAATTGTAAGTAAACGCCGTATTTACATATCTGCCACTGTGCAGGAGAATCCGTATAGGTGTTCGAATGTTCGAACCGTAACGCAGGAGAAATTGTAAGTGAACGCCGTATTTACATATCTGCCACTGTGCAGGAGAATCCGTATAGGTGTTCGAGTGTTCGAATCGTAAGGCGTGAGAAATTGTAAGTAAACGCCGTATTCACATATCTGCCACTGTGCAGGAGAATCCGTATAGGTGTTCGAATGTTCGAACCGTAACGCGGGAGAAATTGTAAGTAAACGCCGTATTTACATATCTGCCACTGTGCAGGAGAATCCGTATAGGTGTTCGAGTGTTCGAAACGTAACGCGCGAGAAATTGTAAGTAAACGTCGTATTTACATGTCTGCCACTGTGCAGGAGAATCCGTATAGGTGTTCGAGTGTTCGAAACGTAACGCGCGAGAAATTGTAAGTAAACGCCGTATTTACATATCTGCCACTGTGCAGGAGAATCCGTATAGGTGTTCGAGTGTTCGAAACGTAACGCGCGAGAAATTGTAAGTAAACGCCGTATTTACATATCTGCCACTGTGCAGGAGAATCCGTATAGGTGTTCGAGTGTTCGAATCGTAAGGCGTGAGAAATTGTAAGTAAACGCCGTATTCACATATCTGCCACTGTGTAGGAGAATCCGTATAGGTGTTCGAATGTTCGAACCGTAACGCGGGAGAAATTGTAAGTAAACGCCGTATTTACATATCTGCCACTGTGCGGGAGAATCCGTATAGGTGTTCGAGTGTTCGAAACGTAACGCGCGAGAAATTGTAAGTAAACGTCGTATTTACATGTCTGCCACTGTGCAGGAGAATCCGTATAGGTGTTCGAGTGTTCGAAACGTAACGCGCGAGAAATTGTAAGTAAACGCCGTATTTACATATCTGCCACTGTGCAGGAGAATTCGTATAGGTGTTCGAGTGTTCGAAACGTAACGCGCGAGAAATTGTAAGTAAACGCCGTATTTACATATCTGCCACTGTGCAGGAGAATCCGTATAGGTGTTCGAGTGTTCGAATCGTAAGGCGGGAGAAATTGTAAGTAAACTCCGTATTTACATATTTGCCACTGTGCAGGAGAATCCGTATAGGTGTTCGAGTGTTCGAAACGTAACGCGCGAGAAATTGTAACTAAACGTCGTATTTACATGTCTGCCACTGTGCAGGAGAATCCGTATAGGTGTTCGAGTGTTCGAAACGTAACGCGCGAGAAATTGTAAGTAAACGCCGTATTTACATCTCTGCCACGGTGCAGGAGAATCCGTATAGGTGTTCGAGTGTTCGGAACGTAACGCGCGAGAAATTGTAAGTAAACGTCGTATTTACATGTCTGCCACTGTGCAGGAGAATCCGTATAGGTGTTCGAGTGTTCGAAACGTAACGTGCGAGAAATTGTAAGTAAACGTCGTATTTACATGTCTGCCACTGTGCAGGAGAATCCGTATAGGTGTTCGAGTGTTCGAAACGTAACGCGCGAGAAATTGTAAGTAAACGCCGTATTTACATATCTGCCACTGTGCAGGAGAATCCGTATAGGTGTTCGAGTGTTCGACACGTAACGCGCGAGAAATTGTAAGTAAACGTCGTATTTACATATCTGCCACTGTGCAGGAGAATCCGTATAGGTGTTCGAGTGTTCGAAACGTAACGCGCGAGAAATTGTAAGTAAACGCCGTATTTACATATCTGCCACTGTGCAGGAGAATCCGTATAGGTGTTTGAGTGTTCGAACCGTAACGCGGGAGAAATTGTAAGTAAACGCCGTATTTACATATCTGCCACTGTGCAGGAGAATCCGTATAGGTGTTCGAGTGTTCGAATCGTAAGGCGTGAGAAATTGTAAGTAAGGGCCGTATTCACATATCTGCCACTGTGCAGGAGAATCCGTATAGGTGTTCGAATGTTCGAACCGTAACGCGCGAGAAATTGTAAGTAAACGCCGTATTTACATATCTGCCACTGTGCAGGAGAATCCGTATAGGTGTTCGAGTGTTCGAAACGTAACGCGCGAGAAATTGGAAGTAAACGCCGTATTTACATATCTGCCACTGTGCAGGAGAATCCGTATAGGTGTTCGAGTGTTCGAAACGTAACGCGCGAGAAATTGTAAGTAAACGTCGTATTTACATATCTGCCACTGTGCAGGAGAATCCGTATAGGTGTTCGAGTGTTCGAAACGTAACGCGCGAGAAATTGTAAGTAAACGCCGTATTTACATGTCTGCCACTGTGCTGGAGAATCCGTATAGGTGTTCGAGTGTTTGAAACGTAACGCGCGAGAAATTGTAAGTAAACGCCGTATTTACATATCTGCCACTGTGCAGGAGAATCCGTATAGGTGTTCGAGTGTTCGAAACGTAACCCGCGAGAAATTGTAAGTAAACGTCGTATTTACATATCTGCCACTGTGCAGGAGAATCCGTATAGGTGTTCGAGTGTTCGAAACGTAACGCGCGAGAAATTGTAAGTAAACGCCGTATTTACATATCTGCCACTGTGCAGGAGAATCCGTATAGGTGTTCGAGTGTTCGAACCGTAACGCGGGAGAAATTGTAAGTAAACGCCGTATTTACATATCTGCCACTGTGCAGGAGAATCCGTATAGGTGTTCGAGTGTTCGAATCGTAAGGCGTGAGAAATTGTAAGTATGGGCCGTATTCACATATCTGCCACTGTGCAGGAGAATCCGTATAGGTGTTCGAATGTTCGAACCGTAACGCGCGAGAAATTGTAAGTAAACGCCGTATTTACATATCTGCCACTGTGCAGGAGAATCCGTATAGGTGTTCGAGTGTTCGAAACGTAACGCGCGAGAAATTGTAAGTAAACGTCGTATTTGCATGTCTGCCACTGTGCAGGAGAATCCGTATAGGTGTTCGAGTGTTCGAAACGTAGCGCGCGAGAAATTGTAAGTAAACGCCGTATTTACAGATCTGCCACTGTGCAGGAGAATCCGTATAGGTGTTCAAGTGTTTGAAACGTAACGCGCGAGAAATTGTAAGTAAATGTCGTATTTACATATCTGCCACTATGCAGAAGAATCCGTATAGGTGTTCGAGTGTTTGAAACGTAACGCGCGAGAAATTGTAAGTAAACGTCGTATTTACGTGTCTGCCACTGTGCAGGAGAATCCGTATAGGTGTTCGAGTGTTCGAAACGTAACGCGCGAGAAATTGTAAGTAAACGCCGTATTTACATATCTGCCACTGTGCAGGAGAATCCGTATAGGTGTTCGAATGTTCGAACCGTAACGCAGGAGAAATTGTAAGTGAACGCCGTATTTACATATCTGCCACTGTGCAGGAGAATCCGTATAGGTGTTCGAGTGTTCGAATCGTAAGGCGTGAGAAATTGTAAGTAAACGCCGTATTCACATATCTGCCACTGTGTAGGAGAATCCGTATAGGTGTTCGAATGTTCGAACCGTAACGCGGGAGAAATTGTAAGTAAACGCCGTATTTACATATCTGCCACTGTGCGGGAGAATCCGTATAGGTGTTCGAGTGTTCGAAACGTAACGCGCGAGAAATTGTAAGTAAACGTCGTATTTACATGTCTGCCACTGTGCAGGAGAATCCGTATAGGTGTTCGAGTGTTCGAAACGTAACGCGCGAGAAATTGTAAGTAAACGCCGTATTTACATATCTGCCACTGTGCAGGAGAATCCGTATAGGTGTTCGAGTGTTCGAATCGTAAGGCGGGAGAAATTGTAAGTAAACTCCGTATTTACATATTTGCCACTGTGCAGGAGAATCCGTATAGGTGTTCGAGTGTTCGAAACGTAACGCGCGAGAAATTGTAAGTAAACGCCGTATTTACATATCTGCCACTGTGCAGGAGAATCCGTATAGGTGTTCGAGTGTTCGAATCGTAAGGCGGGAGAAATTGTAAGTAAACTCCGTATTTACATATTTGCCACTGTGCAGGAGAATCCGTATAGGTGTTCGAGTGTTCGAAACGTAACGCGCGAGAAATTGTAAGTAAACGTCGTATTTACATGTCTGCCACTGTGCAGGAGAATCCGTATAGGTGTTCGAGTGTTCGAAACGTAACGCGCGAGAAATTGTAAGTAAACGCCGTATTTACATCTCTGCCACGGTGCAGGAGAATCCGTATAGGTGTTCGAGTGTTCGAAACGTAACGCGCGAGAAATTGTAAGTAAACGTCGTATTTACATGTCTGCCACTGTGCAGGAGAATCCGTATAGGTGTTCGAGTGTTCGAAACGTAACGTGCGAGAAATTGTAAGTAAACGTCGTATTTACATGTCTGCCACTGTGCAGGAGAACCGTATAGGTGTTCGAGTGTTCGAAACGTAACGCGCGAGAAATTGTAAGTAAACGCCGTATTTACATATCTGCCACAGTGCAGGAGAATCCGTATAGGTGTTCGAGTGTTCGAAACGTAACGCGTGAGAAATTGAAAGTAAACGCCGTATTCACATATCTGCCACTGTGCAGGAGAATCCGTATAGGTGTTCGAGTGTTCGAAACGTAACGCGCGAGAAATTGTAAGTAAACGTCATATTTACATGTCTGCCACTGTGCAGGAGAATCCGTATAGGTGTTCGAGTGTTCGAAACGTAATGCGCGAGAAATTGTAAGTAAACGTCGTATTTACATATCTGCCACTGTGCAGGAGAATCGGTATAGGTGTTCGAGTGTTCGAAACGTAACGCGCGAGAAATTGTAAGTAAACGCCGTATTTACATATCTGCCACTGTGCAGGAGAATCCGTATAGGTGTTCGAATGTTCGAACCGTAACGCGGGAGAAATTGTAAGTAAACGCCGTATTTACATATCTGCCACTGTGCAGGAGAATCCGTATAGGTGTTCGAGTGTTCGAAACGTAACGCGCGAGAAATGGTAAGTAAACGTCGTATTTACATGTCTGCCACTGTGCAGGAGAATCCGTATAGGTGTTCGAGTGTTCGAACCGTAAGGCGTTAGATATTGTAAGTAAACGCCGTATTTACATATCTGCCACTGTGCAGGAGAATCCGTATAGGTGTTCGAGTGTTTGAAACGTAACGCGCGAGAAATTGTAAGTAAATGTCGTATTTACATATCTGCCACTGTGCAGGAGAATCCGTTTAGGTGTTCGAGTGTTTGAAACGTAACGCGCGAGAAATTGTAAGTAAACGGCGTATTTACATGTCTGCCACTGTGCAGGAGAATCCGTATAGGTGTTCGAGTGTTCGAAACGTAACGCGCGAGAAATTGTAAGTAAACGCCGTATTTACATATCTGCCACTGTGCAGGAGAATCCGTATAGGTGTTCGAATGTTCGAACCGTAACGCAGGAGAAATTGTAAGTGAACGCCGTATTTACATATCTGCCACTGTGCAGGAGAATCCGTATAGGTGTTCGAGTGTTCGAATCGTAAGGCGTGAGAAATTGTAAGTAAACGCCGTATTCACATATCTGCCACTGTGCAGGAGAATCCGTATAGGTGTTCGAATGTTCGAACCGTAACGCGGGAGAAATTGTAAGTAAACGCCGTATTTACATATCTGCCACTGTGCAGGAGAATCCGTATAGGTGTTCGAGTGTTCGAAACGTAACGCGCGAGAAATTGTAAGTAAACGTCGTATTTACATGTCTGCCACTGTGCAGGAGAATCCGTATAGGTGTTCGAGTGTTCGAAACGTAACGCGCGAGAAATTGTAAGTAAACGCCGTATTTACATATCTGCCACTGTGCAGGAGAATCCGTATAGGTGTTCGAGTGTTCGAAACGTAACGCGCGAGAAATTGTAAGTAAACGCCGTATTTACATATCTGCCACTGTGCAGGAGAATCCGTATAGGTGTTCGAGTGTTCGAATCGTAAGGCGTGAGAAATTGTAAGTAAACGCCGTATTCACATATCTGCCACTGTGTAGGAGAATCCGTATAGGTGTTCGAATGTTCGAACCGTAACGCGGGAGAAATTGTAAGTAAACGCCGTATTTACATATCTGCCACTGTGCGGGAGAATCCGTATAGGTGTTCGAGTGTTCGAAACGTAACGCGCGAGAAATTGTAAGTAAACGTCGTATTTACATGTCTGCCACTGTGCAGGAGAATCCGTATAGGTGTTCGAGTGTTCGAAACGTAACGCGCGAGAAATTGTAAGTAAACGCCGTATTTACATATCTGCCACTGTGCAGGAGAATCCGTATAGGTGTTCGAGTGTTCGAAACGTAACGCGCGAGAAATTTTAAGTAAACGCCGTATTTACATATCTGCCACTGTGCAGGAGAATCCGTATAGGTGTTCGAGTGTTCGAATCGTAAGGCGGGAGAAATTGTAAGTAAACTCCGTATTTACATATTTGCCACTGTGCAGGAGAATCCGTATAGGTGTTCGAGTGTTCGAAACGTAACGCGCGAGAAATTGTAACTAAACGTCGTATTTACATGTCTGCCACTGTGCAGGAGAATCCGTATAGGTGTTCGAGTGTTCGAAACGTAACGCGCGAGAAATTGTAAGTAAACGCCGTATTTACATCTCTGCCACGGTGCAGGAGAATCCGTATAGGTGTTCGAGTGTTCGAAACGTAACGCGCGAGAAATTGTAAGTAAACGTCGTATTTACATGTCTGCCACTGTGCAGGAGAATCCGTATAGGTGTTCGAGTGTTCGAAACGTAACGTGCGAGAAATTGTAAGTAAACGTCGTATTTACATGTCTGCCACTGTGCAGGAGAATCCGTATAGGTGTTCGAGTGTTCGAAACGTAACGCGCGAGAAATTGTAAGTAAACGCCGTATTTACATATCTGCCACTGTGCAGGAGAATCCGTATAGGTGTTCGAGTGTTCGACACGTAACGCGCGAGAAATTGTAAGTAAACGTCGTATTTACATATCTGCCACTGTGCAGGAGAATCCGTATAGGTGTTCGAGTGTTCGAAACGTAACGCGCGAGAAATTGTAAGTAAACGC
Organism: Camellia sinensis; assembly: GCF_055761805.1. Lineage (NCBI taxonomy): Eukaryota > Viridiplantae > Streptophyta > Magnoliopsida > Ericales > Theaceae > Camellia > Camellia sinensis. Next base: position 5,328,974 of record NW_028128989.1, on the reverse strand, counting down.
CGTATTTACATATCTGCCACTGTGCAGGAGAATCCGTATAGGTGTTTGAGTGTTCGAACCGTAACGCGGGAGAAATTGTAAGTAAACGCCGTATTTACATATCTGCCACTGTGCAGGAGAATCCATATAGGTGTTCGAGTGTTCGAATCGTAAGGCGTGAGAAATTGTAAGTAAGGGCCGTATTCACATATCTGCCACTGTGCAGGAGAATCCGTATAGGTGTTCGAATGTTCGAACCGTAACGCGCGAGAAATTGTAAGTAAACGCCGTATTTACATATCTGCCACTGTGCAGGAGAATCCGTATAGGTGTTCGAGTGTTCGAAACGTAACGCGCGAGAAATTGGAAGTAAACGCCGTATTTACATATCTGCCACTGTGCAGGAGAATCCGTATAGGTGTTCGAGTGTTCGAAACGTAACGCGCGAGAAATTGTAAGTAAACGTCGTATTTACATATCTGCCACTGTGCAGGAGAATCCGTATAGGTGTTCGAGTGTTCGAAACGTAACGCGCGAGAAATTGTAAGTAAACGCCGTATTTACATGTCTGCCACTGTGCTGGAGAATCCGTATAGGTGTTCGAGTGTTTGAAACGTAACGCGCGAGAAATTGTAAGTAAACGCCGTATTTACATATCTGCCACTGTGCAGGAGAATCCGTATAGGTGTTCGAGTGTTCGAAACGTAACCCGCGAGAAATTGTAAGTAAACGTCGTATTTACATATCTGCCACTGTGCAGGAGAATTCGTATAGGTGTTCGAGTGTTCGAAACGTAACGCGCGAGAAATTGTAAGTAAACGCCGTATTTACATATCTGCCACTGTGCAGGAGAATCCGTATAGGTGTTCGAGTGTTCGAACCGTAACGCGGGAGAAATTGTAAGTAAACGCCGTATTTACATATCTGCCACTGTGCAGGAGAATCCGTATAGGTGTTCGAGTGTTCGAATCGTAAGGCGTGAGAAATTGTAAGTATGGGCCGTATTCACATATCTGCCACTGTGCAGGAGAATCCGTATAGGTGTTCGAATGTTCGAACCGTAACGCGCGAGAAATTGTAAGTAAACGCCGTATTTACATATCTGCCACTGTGCAGGAGAATCCGTATAGGTGTTCGAGTGTTCGAAACGTAACGCGCGAGAAATTGTAACTAAACGTCGTATTTACATGTCTGCCACTGTGCAGGAGAATCTGTATAGGTGTTCGAGTGTTCGAAACGTAGCGCGCGAGAAATTGTAAGTAAACGCCGTATTTACAGATCTGCCACTGTGCAGGAGAATCCGTATAGGTGTTCAAGTGTTTGAAACGTAACGCGCGAGAAATTGTAAGTAAATGTCGTATTTACATATCTGCCACTATGCAGAAGAATCCGTATAGGTGTTCGAGTGTTTGAAACGTAACGCGCGAGAAATTGTAAGTAAACGTCGTATTTACGTGTCTGCCACTGTGCAGGAGAATCCGTATAGGTGTTCGAGTGTTCGAAACGTAACGCGCGAGAAATTGTAAGTAAACGCCGTATTTACATATCTGCCACTGTGCAGGAGAATCCGTATAGGTGTTCGAATGTTCGAACCGTAACGCAGGAGAAATTGTAAGTGAACGCCGTATTTACATATCTGCCACTGTGCAGGAGAATCCGTATAGGTGTTCGAGTGTTCGAATCGTAAGGCGTGAGAAATTGTAAGTAAACGCCGTATTCACATATCTGCCACTGTGTAGGAGAATCCGTATAGGTGTTCGAATGTTCGAACCGTAACGCGGGAGAAATTGTAAGTAAACGCCGTATTTACATATCTGCCACTGTGCGGGAGAATCCGTATAGGTGTTCGAGTGTTCGAAACGTAACGCGCGAGAAATTGTAAGTAAACGTCGTATTTACATGTCTGCCACTGTGCAGGAGAATCCGTATAGGTGTTCGAGTGTTCGAAACGTAACGCGCGAGAAATTGTAAGTAAACGCCGTATTTACATATCTGCCACTGTGCAGGAGAATCCGTATAGGTGTTCGAGTGTTCGAATCGTAAGGCGGGAGAAATTGTAAGTAAACTCCGTATTTACATATTTGCCACTGTGCAGGAGAATCCGTATAGGTGTTCGAGTGTTCGAAACGTAACGCGCGAGAAATTGTAAGTAAACGCCGTATTTACATATCTGCCACTGTGCAGGAGAATCCGTATAGGTGTTCGAGTGTTCGAATCGTAAGGCGGGAGAAATTGTAAGTAAACTCCGTATTTACATATTTGCCACTGTGCAGGAGAATCCGTATAGGTGTTCGAGTGTTCGAAACGTAACGCGCGAGAAATTGTAAGTAAACGTCGTATTTACATGTCTGCCACTGTGCAGGAGAATCCGTATAGGTGTTCGAGTGTTCGAAACGTAACGCGCGAGAAATTGTAAGTAAACGCCGTATTTACATCTCTGCCACGGTGCAGGAGAATCCGTATAGGTGTTCGAGTGTTCGAAACGTAACGCGCGAGAAATTGTAAGTAAACGTCGTATTTACATGTCTGCCACTGTGCAGGAGAATCCGTATAGGTGTTCGAGTGTTCGAAACGTAACGTGCGAGAAATTGTAAGTAAACGTCGTATTTACATGTCTGCCACTGTGCAGGAGAACCGTATAGGTGTTCGAGTGTTCGAAACGTAACGCGCGAGAAATTGTAAGTAAACGCCGTATTTACAAATCTGCCACTGTGCAGGAGAATCCGTATAGGTGTTCGAGTGTTCGAACCGTAAGGCGTGAGAAATTGTAAGTAAATGCCGTATTTACATATCGGCCACTGTGCTGGAGAATCCGTATAGGTGTTCGAGTGTTTGAAACGTAACGCGCGAGAAATTGTAAGTAAACGCCGTATTTACATATCTGCTACTGTGCAGGAGAATCCGTATAGGTGTTCGAGTGTTCGAAACGTAACGCGCGAGAAATTGTAAGTAAACGTCGTATTTACATGTCTGCCACTGTGTAGGAGAATCCGTATAGGTGTTCGAGTGTTCGAAACGTAACGCACGAGAAATTGTAAGTAAACGCCGTATTTACATATCTGCCACTGTGCAGGAGAATCCGTATAGGTATTCGACTGTTCGAACCGTAACGCAGGAGAAATTGTAAGTAAACGCCGTATTTACATATCTGCCCCTGTGCAGGAGAATCCGTATAGGTGTTTGAGTGTTCGAACCGTAACGCGCGAGAAATTGTAAGTAAACGCCGTATTTACATATCTGCCACTGTGCAGGAGAATCCGTATAGGTGTTCGAGTGTTCGAAACGTAACGCGCGAGAAATTGTAAGTAAACGTCGTATTTACAGTTCTGCCACTGTGCAGGAGAATCCGTATAGGTGTTCGAGTGTTCGAAACGTAACGCGCGAGAAATTGTAAGTAAACGCCGTATTTACATATCTGCCACTGTGCAGGAGAATCCGTATAGGTGTTCGAGTGTTCGAAACGTAACGCGCGAGAAATTGTAAGTAAACGCCGTATTTACATATCTGCCACTGTGCAGGAGAATCCGTATAGGTGTTCGAGTGTTCGAACCGTAACGCGGGAGAAATTGTAAGTAAACGCCGTATTTACATATCTGCCACTGTGCAGGAGAATCCGTATAGGTGTTCGAGTGTTCGAATCGTAAGGCGTGAGAAATTGTAAGTAAGGGCCGTATTCACATATCTGCCACTGTGCAGGAGAATCCGTATAGGTGTTCGAATGTTCGAACCGTAACGCGCGAGAAATTGTAAGTAAACGCCGTATTTACGTGTCTGCCACTGTGCAGGAGAATCCGTATAGGTGTTCGAGTGTTCGAAACGTAACGCGCGAGAAATTGTAAGTAAACGCCGTATTTACATATCTGCCACTGTGCAGGAGAATCCGTATAGGTGTTCGAATGTTCGAACCGTAACGCAGGAGAAATTGTAAGTGAACGCCGTATTTACATATCTGCCACTGTGCAGGAGAATCCGTATAGGTGTTCGAGTGTTCGAATCGTAAGGCGTGAGAAATTGTAAGTAAACGCCGTATTCACATATCTGCCACTGTGTAGGAGAATCCGTATAGGTGTTCGAATGTTCGAACCGTAACGCGGGAGAAATTGTAAGTAAACGCCGTATTTACATATCTGCCACTGTGCGGGAGAATCCGTATAGGTGTTCGAGTGTTCGAAACGTAACGCGCGAGAAATTGTAAGTAAACGTCGTATTTACATGTCTGCCACTGTGCAGGAGAATCCGTATAGGTGTTCGAGTGTTCGAAACGTAACGCGCGAGAAATTGTAAGTAAACGCCGTATTTACATATCTGCCACTGTGCAGGAGAATCCGTATAGGTGTTCGAGTGTTCGAAACGTAACGCGCGAGAAATTGTAAGTAAACGCCGTATTTACATATCTGCCACTGTGCAGGAGAATCCGTATAGGTGTTCGAGTGTTCGAATCGTAAGGCGGGAGAAATTGTAAGTAAACTCCGTATTTACATATTTGCCACTGTGCAGGAGAATCCGTATTGGTGTTCGAGTGTTCGAAACGTAATGCGCGAGAAATTGTAAGTAAACGTCGTATTTACATGTCTGCCACTGTACAGGAGAATCCGTATAGGTGTTCGAGTGTTCGAAACGTAACGCGCGAGAAATTGTAAGTAAACGCCGTATTTACATCTCTGCCACGGTGCAGGAGAATCCGTATAGGTGTTCGAGTGTTCGAAACGTAACGCGCGAGAAATTGTAAGTAAACGTCGTATTTACATGTCTGCCACTGTGCAGGAGAATCCGTATAGGTGTTCGAGTGTTCGAAACGTAGCGCGCGAGAAATTGTAAGTAAACGCCGTATTTACATATCTGCCACTTTGCAGGAGAATCCGTATAGGTATTCGACTGTTCGAACCGTAACGCAGGAGAAATTGTAAGTAAACGTCGTATTTACATATCTGCCCCTGTGCAGGAGAATCCGTATAGGTGTTCGAGTGTTCGAACCGTAACGCGGGAGAAATTGTAAGTAAACGCCGTATTTACATATTTGCCACTGTGCAGGAGAATCCGTATAGGTGTTCGAGTGTTCGAAACGTAACGCGCGAGAAATTGTAACTAAACGTCGTATTTACATGTCTGCCACTGTGCAGGAGAACCGTATAGGTGTTCGAGTGTTCGAAACGTAACGCGCGAGAAATTGTAAGTAAACGCCGTATTTATAAATCTGCCACTGTGCAGGAGAATCCGTATAGGTGTTCGAGTGTTCGAAACGTAAGGCGTGAGAAATTGTAAGTAAATGCCGTATTTACATATCGGCCACTGTGCTGGAGAATCCGTATAGGTGTTCGAGTGTTCGAAACGTAACGCGCGAGAAATTGTAAGTAAACGCCGTATTTACATATCTGCCACTGTGCAGGAGAATCCGTATAGGTGTTCGAGTGTTCGAAACGTAACGCGCGAGAAATTGTAAGTAAACGTCGTATTTACATGTCTGCCACTGTGCAGGAGAATCCGTATAGGTGTTCGAGTGTTCGAATCGTAAGGCGTGAGAAATTGTAAGTAAGGGCCGCATTCACATATCTGCCACTGTGCAGGAGAATCCGTATAGGTGTTCGAATGTTCGAACCGTAACGCGCGAGAAATTGTAAGTAAACGCCGTATTTACATATCTGCCACTGTGCAGGAGAATCCGTATAGGTGTTCGAGGGTTCGAAACGTAACGCGCGAGAAATTGTAAGTAAACGTCGTATTTACATGTCTGCCACTGTGCAGGAGAATCCGTATAGGTGTTCGAGTGTTCGAAACGTAGCGCGCGAGAAATTGTAAGTAAACGCCGTATTTACATATCTGCCACTGTGCAGGAGAATCCGTATAGGTGTTCAAGTGTTTGAAACGTAACGCGCGAGAAATTGTAAGTAAATGTCGTATTTACATATCTGCCACTGTGCAGAAGAATCCGTATAGGTGTTCGAGTGTTTGAAACGTAACGCGCGAGAAATTGTAAGTAAACGTCGTATTTACGTGTCTGCCACTGTGCAGGAGAATCCGTATAGGTGTTCGAGTGTTCGAAACGTAACGCGCGAGAAATTGTAAGTAAACGCCGTATTTACATATCTGCCACTGTGCAGGAGAATCCGTATAGGTGTTCGAATGTTCGAACCGTAACGCAGGAGAAATTGTAAGTGAACGCCGTATTTACATATCTGCCACTGTGCAGGAGAATCCGTATAGGTGTTCGAGTGTTCGAATCGTAAGGCGTGAGAAATTGTAAGTAAGGGCCGTATTCACATATCTGCCACTGTGCAGGAGAATCCGTATAGGTGTTCGAATGTTCGAACCGTAACGCGCGAGAAATTGTAAGTAAACGCCGTATTTACATATCTGCCACTGTGCAGGAGAATCCGTATAGGTGTTCGAGTGTTCGAAACGTAACGCGCGAGAAATTGTAAGTAAACGTCGTATTTACATGTCTGCCACTGTGCAGGAGAATCCGTATAGGTGTTCGAGTGTTCGAAACGTAACGTGCGAGAAATTGTAAGTAAACGTCGTATTTACATGTCTGCCACTGTGCAGGAGAACCGTATAGGTGTTCGAGTGTTCGAAACGTAACGCGCGAGAAATTGTAAGTAAACGCCGTATTTACAAACCTGCCACTGTGCAGGAGAATCCGTATAGGTGTTCGAGTGTTCGAACCGTAAGGCGTGAGAAATTGTAAGTAAATGCCGTATTTACATATCGGCCACTGTGCTGGAGAATCCGTATAGGTGTTCGAGTTTTTGAAACGTAACGCGCGAGAAATTGTAAGTAAACGCCGTATTTACATATCTGCCACTGTGCAGGAGAATCCGTATAGGTGTTCGAGTGTTCGAAACGTAACGCGCGAGAAATTGTAAGTAAACGTCGTATTTACATGTCTGCCACTGTGCAGGAGAATCCGTATAGGTGTTCGAGTGTTCGAAACGTAACGCACGAGAAATTGTAAGTAAACGCCGTATTTACATATCTGCCACTGTGCAGGAGAATCCGTATAGGTGTTCGACTGTTCGAACCGTAACGCAGGAGAAATTGTAAGTAAACGCCGTATTTACATATCTGCCCCTGTGCAGGAGAATCCGTACAGGTGTTTGAGTGTTCGAACCGTAACGCGCGAGAAATTGTAAGTAAACGCCGTATTTACATATCTGCCACTGTGCAGGAGAATCCGTATAGGTGTTCGAGTGTTCGAAACGTAACGCGCGAGAAATTGTAAGTAAACGTCGTATTTACATTTCTGCCACTGTGCAGGAGAATCCGTATAGGTGTTCGAGTGTTCGAAACGTAACGCGCGAGAAATTGTAAGTAAACGCCGTATTTACATATCTGCCACTGTGCAGGAGAATCCGTATAGGTGTTCGAGTGTTCGAAACGTAACGCGCGAGAAATTGTAAGTAAACGCCGTATTTACATCTCTGCCACTGTGCAGGAGAATCCGTATAGGTGTTCGAGTGTTCGAAACGTAACGCGCGAGAAATTGTAAGTAAACGTCGTATTTACATGTCTGCCGCTGTGCAGGAGAATCCGTATAGGTGTTCGAGTGTTCGAAACGTAACGTGCGAGAAATTGTAAGTAAACGCCGTATTTACAAATCTGCCACTGTGCAGGAGAATCCGTATTGGTGTTCGAGTGTTCGAACCGTCAGGCGTGAGAAATTGTAAGTAGACGCCGTATTTACATATCTGCCACTGTGCAGGAGAATCCGTATAGGTGTTCGAGTGTTTGAAACGTAACGCGCGAGAAATTGTAAGTAAATGCCGTATTTACATATCTGCCACTGTGCAGGAGAATCCGTATAGGTGTTCGAGTGTTCGAAACGTAACGCGCGAGAAATTGTAAGTAAACGTCGTATTTACATGTCTGCCACTGTGCAGGAGAATCCGTATAGGTGTTCGAGTGTTCGAAACGTAACGCGCGAGAAATTGTAAGTAAACGTCGTATTTACATGTCTGCCACTGTGCAGGAGAATCCGTATAGGTGTTCGAGTGTTCGAAACGTAACGCGCGAGAAATTGTAAGTAAACGTCGTATTTACATGTCTGCCACTGTGCAGGAGAATCCGTATAGGTGTTCGAGTGTTCGAAACGTAACGCGCGAGAAATTGTAAGTAAACGCCGTATTTACATATCTGCCACTGTGCAGGAGAATCCGTATAGGCGTTCGAATGTTCGAACCGTAACGCAGGAGAAATTGTAAATGAACGCCGTATTTACATATCTGCCACTGTGCAGGAGAATCCGTATAGGTGTTCGAGTGTTCGAATCGTAAGGTGGGAGAAATTGTAAGTAAACTCCGTATTTACATATCTGCCACTGTGCAGGAGAATCCGTATAGGTGTTCGAGTGTTCGAAACGTAACGCGCGAGAAATTGTAAGTAAACGTCGTATTTACATGTCTGCCACTGTGCAGGAGAATCCGTATAGGTGTTCGAGTGTTCGAAACGTAACGCGCGAGAAATTGTAAGTAAACGCCGTATTTACATCTCTGCCACTGTGCTGGAGAATCCGTATAGGTGTTCGAGTGTTTGAAACGTAACGCGCGAGAAATTGTAAGTAAACGCCGTATTTACATATCTGCCACTGTGCATGAGAATCCGTATAGGTGTTCGAGTGTTTGAAACGTAACGCGCGAGAAATTGTAAGTAAACGTCGTATTTACATGTCTGCCACTGTGCAGGAGAATCCGTATAGGTGTTCGAGTGTTCGAAACGTAACGCATGTGAAATTGTAAGTAAACGCCGTATTTACATATCTGCCACTGTGCAGTAGAATCCGTATAGGTGTTCGAGTGTTCGAAACGTAACGCGTGAGAAATTGAAAGTAAACGCCGTATTTACATATCTGCCACTGTGCAGGAGAATCCGTATAGGTGTTCGAATTTTCGAACTGTAACGCGGGAGAAATTGTAAGTAAACGCCGTATTTACATATCTGCCACTATGCAGGAGAATCCGTATAGGTGTTCGAGTGTTCGAAACCTAACGCGCGAGAAATTGTAAGTAAACGACGTATTTACATATCTGCCACTGTGGAGGAGAATCCGTATAGGTGTTCGAGTGTTCGAAACGTAACGCGCGAGAAATTGTAAGTAAACGCCGTATTTACATATCTGCCACTGTGCAGGAGAATCCGTATAGGTGTTCGAGTGTTCGAAACGTAACGCGCGAGAAATTGTAAGTAAACGTCATATTTACATGTCTGCCACTGTGCAGGAGAATCCGTATAGGTGTTCGAGTGTTCGAAACGTAACGCGCGAGAAATTGTAAGTAAACGTCGTATTTACATATCTGCCACTGTGCAGGAGAATCCGTATAGGTGTTCGAGTGTTCGAAACGTAACGCGCGAGAAATTGTAAGTAAACGCCGTATTTACATCTCTGCCACTGTGCAGGAGAATCCGTATAGGTGTTCGAGTGTTCGAAACGTAACGCGCGAGAAATTGTAAGTAAACGTCGTATTTACATGTCTGCCACTGTGCAGGAGAATCCGTATAGGTGTTCGAGTGTTTGAAACGTAACGCGCGAGAAATTGTAAGTAAACGTCGTATTTACATGTCTGCCACTGTGCAGGAGAATCCGTATAGGTGTTCGAGTGTTCGAAACGTAACGCGCGAGAAATTGTAAGTAAACGCCGTATATACATATCTGCCACTGTGCAGGAGAATCCATATAGGTGTTCGAGTGTTCGAACCGTAACGCGCGAGAAATTGTAAGTGAACGCCGTATTTACATATCTGCCACTGTGCAGGAGAATCCGTATAGGTGTTCGAGTGTTCGAATCGTAAGGCGTGAGAAATTGTAAGTAAACGCCGTATTCACATATCTGCCACTGTGCCGGAGAATCCGTATAGGTGTTCGAGTGTTCGAATCGTAAGGCGTGAGAAATTGTAAGTAAACGCCGTATTTACATATCTGCCACTGTGCAGGAGAATCCGTATAGGTGTTCGAGTGTTCGAAACGTAACGCGCGAGAAATTGTAAGTAAACGCCGTATTTACATATCTGCCACTGTGCAGCAGAATCCGTATAGGTGTTCGAATGTTCGAACCGTAACGCAGGAGAAATTGTAAGTGAACGCCGTATTTACATATCTGCCACTGTGCAGGAGAATCCGTATAGGTGTTCGAGTGTTCGAATCGTAAGGCGTGAGAAATTGTAAGTAAGGGCCGTATTCACATATCTGCCACTGTGCAGGAGAATCCGTATAGGTGTTCGAATGTTCGAACCGTAACGCGCGAGAAATTGTAAGTAAACGCCGTATTTACATATCTGCCACTGTGCAGGAGAATCCGTATAGGTGTTCGAGTGTTCGAAACGTAACGCGCGAGAAATTGTAAGTAAACGTCGTATTTACATGTCTGCCACTGTGCAGGAGAATCCGTATAGGTGTTCGAGTGTTCGAAACGTAACGTGCGAGAAATTGTAAGTAAACGTCGTATTTACATGTCTGCCACTGTGCAGGAGAACCGTATAGGTGTTCGAGTGTTCGAAACGTAGCGCGCGAGAAATTGTAAGTAAACGCCGTATTTACATATCTGCCACTGTGCAGGAGAATCCGTATAGGTATTCGACTGTTCGAACCGTAACGCAGGAGAAATTGTAAGTAAACGCCGTATTTACATATCTGCCCCTGTGCAGGAGAATCCGTATAGGTGTTTGAGTGTTCGAACCGTAACGCGCGAGAAATTGTAAGTAAACGCCGTATTTACATATCTGCCACTGTGCAGGAGAATCCGTATAGGTGTTCGAGTGTTCGAAACGTAACGCGCGAGAAATTGTAAGTAAACGTCGTATTTACATGTCTGCCACTGTGCAGGAGAATCCGTATAGGTGTTCGAGTGTTCGAAACGTAACGTGCGAGAAATTGTAAGTAAACGTCGTATTTACATGTCTGCCACTGTGCAGGAGAACCGTATAGGTGTTCGAGTGTTCGAAACGTAACGCATGTGAAATTGTAAGTAAACGCCGTATTTACATATCTGCCACTGTGCAGTAGAATCCGTATAGGTGTTCGAGTGTTCGAAACGTAACGCGTGAGAAATTGAAAGTAAACGCCGTATTTACATATCTGCCACTGTGCAGGAGAATCCGTATAGGTGTTCGAATTTTCGAACTGTAACGCGGGAGAAATTGTAAGTAAACGCCGTATTTACATATCTGCCACTATGCAGGAGAATCCGTATAGGTGTTCGAGTGTTCGAAACGTAACGCGCGAGAAATTGTAAGTAAACGACGTATTTACATATCTGCCACTGTGTAGGAGAATCCGTATAGGTGTTCGAGTGTTCGAAACGTAACGCGCGAGAAATTGTAAGTAAACGCCGTATTTACATATCTGCCACTGTGCAGGAGAATCCGTATAGGTGTTCGAGTGTTCGAAACGTAACGCGCGAGAAATTGTAAGTAAACGTCATATTTACATGTCTGCCACTGTGCAGGAGAATCCGTATAGGTGTTCGAGTGTTCGAAACGTAACGCGCGAGAAATTGTAAGTAAACGTCGTATTTACATATCTGCCACTGTGCAGGAGAATCCGTATAGGTGTTCGAGTGTTCGAAACGTAACGCGCGAGAAATTGTAAGTAAACGCCGTATTTACATCTCTGCCACTGTGCAGGAGAATCCGTATAGGTGTTCGAGTGTTCGAAACGTAACGCGCGAGAAATTGTAAGTAAACGTCGTATTTACATGTCTGCCACTGTGCAGGAGAATCCGTATAGGTGTTCGAGTGTTTGAAACGTAACGCGCGAGAAATTGTAAGTAAACGTCGTATTTACATGTCTGCCACTGTGCAGGAGAATCCGTATAGGTGTTCGAGTGTTCGAAACGTAACGCGCGAGAAATTGTAAGTAAACGCCGTATATACATATCTGCCACTGTGCAGGAGAATCCATATAGGTGTTCGAGTGTTCGAACCGTAACGCGCGAGAAATTGTAAGTGAACGCCGTATTTACATATCTGCCACTGTGCAGGAGAATCCGTATAGGTGTTCGAGTGTTCGAATCGTAAGGCGTGAGAAATTGTAAGTAAACGCCGTATTCACATATCTGCCACTGTGCAGGAGAATCCGTATAGGTGTTCGAGTGTTCGAATCGTAAGGCGTGAGAAATTGTAAGTAAACGCCGTATTTACATATCTGCCACTGTGCAGGAGAATCCGTATAGGTGTTCGAGTGTTCGAAACGTAACGCGCGAGAAATTGTAAGTAAACGCCGTATTTACATATCTGCCACTGTGCAGCAGAATCCGTATAGGTGTTCGAATGTTCGAACCGTAACGCAGGAGAAATTGTAAGTGAACGCCGTATTTACATATCTGCCACTGTGCAGGAGAATCCGTATAGGTGTTCGAGTGTTCGAATCGTAAGGCGTGAGAAATTGTAAGTAAGGGCCGTATTCACATATCTGCCACTGTGCAGGAGAATCCGTATAGGTGTTCGAATGTTCGAACCGTAACGCGCGAGAAATTGTAAGTAAACGCCGTATTTACATATCTGCCACTGTGCAGGAGAATCCGTATAGGTGTTCGAGTGTTCGAAACGTAACGCGCGAGAAATTGTAAGTAAACGTCGTATTTACATGTCTGCCACTGTGCAGGAGAATCCGTATAGGTGTTCGAGTGTTCGAAACGTAACGTGCGAGAAATTGTAAGTAAACGTCGTATTTACATGTCTGCCACTGTGCAGGAGAACCGTATAGGTGTTCGAGTGTTCGAAACGTAGCGCGCGAGAAATTGTAAGTAAACGCCGTATTTACATATCTGCCACTGTGCAGGAGAATCCGTATAGGTATTCGACTGTTCGAACCGTAACGCAGGAGAAATTGTAAGTAAACGCCGTATTTACATATCTGCCCCTGTGCAGGAGAATCCGTATAGGTGTTTGAGTGTTCGAACCGTAACGCGCGAGAAATTGTAAGTAAACGCCGTATTTACATATCTGCCACTGTGCAGGAGAATCCGTATAGGTGTTCGAGTGTTCGAAACGTAACGCGCGAGAAATTGTAAGTAAACGTCGTATTTACATGTCTGCCACTGTGCAGGAGAATCCGTATAGGTGTTCGAGTGTTCGAAACGTAACGTGCGAGAAATTGTAAGTAAACGTCGTATTTACATGTCTGCCACTGTGCAGGAGAACCGTATAGGTGTTCGAGTGTTCGAAACGTAACGCGCGAGAAATTGTAAGTAAACGCCGTATTTATAAATCTGCCACTGTGCAGGAGAATCCGTATAGGTGTTCGAGTGTTCGAACCGTAAGGCGTGAGAAATTGTAAGTAAATGCCGTATTTACATATCGGCCACTGTGCTGGAGAATCCGTATAGGTGTTCGAGTGTTTGAAACGTAACGCGCGAGAAATTGTAAGTAAACGCCGTATTTACATATCTGCCACTGTGCAGGAGAATCCGTATAGGTGTTCGAGTGTTCGAAACGTAACGTGCGAGAAATTGTAAGTAAACGTCGTATTTACATGTCTGCCACTGTGCAGGAGAATCCGTATTGGTGTTCGAGTGTTCGAAACGTAACGCACGAGAAATTGTAAGTAAACGCCGTATTTACATATCTGCCACTGTGCAGGAGAATCCGTATAGGTATTCGACTGTTCGAACCGTAACGCAGGAGAAATTGTAAGTAAACGCCGTATTTACATATCTGCCCTTGTGCAGGAGAATCCGTATAGGTGTTTGAGTGTTCGAACCGTAACGCGCGAGAAATTGTAAGTAAACGCCGTATTTACATATCTGCCACTGTGCAGGAGAATCCGTATAGGTGTTCGAGTGTTCGAAACGTAACGCGCGAGAAATTGTAAGTAAACGTCGTATTTACAGTTCTGCCACTGTGCAGGAGAATCCGTATAGGTGTTCGAGTGTTCGAAACGTAACGCGCGAGAAATTGTAAGTAAACGCCGTATTTACATATCTGCCACTGTGCAGGAGAATCCGTATAGGTGTTCGAGTGTTCGAAACGTAACGCGCGAGAAATTGTAAGTAAACGCCGTATTTACATATCTGCCACTGTGCAGGAGAATCCGTATAGGTGTTCGAGTGTTCGAACCGTAACGCGGGAGAAATTGTAAGTAAACGCCGTATTTACATATCTGCCACTGTGCAGGAGAATCCGTATAGGTGTTCGAGTGTTCAAAACGTAACGCGCGAGAAATTGTAAGTAAACGCCGTATTTACATATCTGCCACTGTGCAGGAGAATCGGTATAGGTGTTCGAGTGTTCGAAACGTAACGCGCGAGAAATTGTAAGTAAACGTCGTATTTACAGTTCTGCCACTGTGCAGGAGAATCCGTATAGGTGTTCGAGTGTTCGAAACGTAACGCGCGAGAAATTGTAAGTAAACGCCGTATTTACATATCTGCCACTGTGCAGGAGAATCCGTATAGGTGTTCGAATGTTCGAAACGTAACGCGCGAGAAATTGTAAGTAAATGTCGTATTTACATATCTGCCACTGTGCAGAAGAATCCGTATAGGTGTTCGAGTGTTTGAAACGTAACGCGCGAGAAATTGTAAGTAAACGTCGTATTTACGTGTCTGCCACTGTGCCGGAGAATCCGTATAGGTGTTCGAGTGTTCGAAACGTAACGCGCGAGAAATTGTAAGTAAACGCCGTATTTACATATCTGCCACTGTGCAGCAGAATCCGTATAGGTGTTCGAATGTTCGAACCGTAACGCAGGAGAAATTGTAAGTGAACGCCGTATTTACATATCTGCCACTGTGCAGGAGAATCCGTATAGGTGTTCGAGTGTTCGAATCGTAAGGCGTGAGAAATTGTAAGTAAGGGCCGTATTCACATATCTGCCACTGTGCAGGAGAATCCGTATAGGTGTTCGAATGTTCGAACCGTAACGCGCGAGAAATTGTAAGTAAACGCCGTATTTACATATCTGCCACTGTGCAGGAGAATCCGTATAGGTGTTCGAGTGTTCGAAACGTAACGCGCGAGAAATTGTAAGTAAACGTCGTATTTACATGTCTGCCACTGTGCAGGAGAATCCGTATAGGTGTTCGAGTGTTCGAAACGTAACGTGCGAGAAATTGTAAGTAAACGTCGTATTTACATGTCTGCCACTGTGCAGGAGAACCGTATAGGTGTTCGAGTGTTCGAAACGTAGCGCGCGAGAAATTGTAAGTAAACGCCGTATTTACATATCTGCCACTGTGCAGGAGAATCCGTATAGGTATTCGACTGTTCGAACCGTAACGCAGGAGAAATTGTAAGTAAACGCCGTATTTACATATCTGCCCCTGTGCAGGAGAATCCGTATAGGTGTTTGAGTGTTCGAACCGTAACGCGCGAGAAATTGTAAGTAAACGCCGTATTTACATATCTGCCACTGTGCAGGAGAATCCGTATAGGTGTTCGAGTGTTCGAAACGTAACGCGCGAGAAATTGTAAGTAAACGTCGTATTTACAGTTCTGCCACTGTGCAGGAGAATCCGTATAGGTGTTCGAGTGTTCGAAACGTAACGCGCGAGAAATTGTAAGTAAACGCCGTATTTACATATCTGCCACTGTGCAGGAGAATCCGTATAGGTGTTCGAGTGTTCGAAACGTAACGCGCGAGAAATTGTAAGTAAACGCCGTATTTACATATCTGCCACTGTGCAGGAGAATCCGTATAGGTGTTCGAGTGTTCGAACCGTAACGCGGGAGAAATTGTAAGTAAACGCCGTATTTACATATCTGCCACTGTGCAGGAGAATCCGTATAGGTGTTCGAGTGTTCGAATCGTAAGGCGTGAGAAATTGTAAGTAAGGGCCGCATTCACATATCTGCCACTGTGCAGGAGAATCCGTATAGGTGTTCGAATGTTCGAACCGTAACGCGCGAGAAATTGTAAGTAAATGCCGTATTTACATATCTGCCACTGTGCAGGAGAATCCGTATAGGTGTTCGAGGGTTCGAAACGTAACGCGCGAGAAATTGTAAGTAAACGTCGTATTTACATGTCTGCCACTGTGCAGGAGAATCCGTATAGGTGTTCGAGTGTTCGAAACGTAGCGCGCGAGAAATTGTAAGTAAACGCCGTATTTACATATCTGCCACTGTGCAGGAGAATCCGTATAGGTGTTCAAGTGTTTGAAACGTAACGCGCGAGAAATTGTAAGTAAATGTCGTATTTACATATCTGCCACTATGCAGAAGAATCCGTATAGGTGTTCGAGTGTTTGAAACGTAACGCGCGAGAAATTGTAAGTAAACGTCGTATTTACGTGTCTGCCACTGTGCAGGAGAATCCGTATAGGTGTTCGAGTGTTCGAAACGTAACGCGCGAGAAATTGTAAGTAAACGCCGTATTTACATATCTGCCACTGTGCAGGAGAATCCGTATAGGTGTTCGAATGTTCGAACCGTAACGCAGGAGAAATTGTAAGTGAACGCCGTATTTACATATCTGCCACTGTGCAGGAGAATCCGTATAGGTGTTCGAGTGTTCGAATCGTAAGGCGTGAGAAATTGTAAGTAAGGGCCGTATTCACATATCTGCCACTGTGCAGGAGAATCCGTATAGGTGTTCGAATGTTCGAACCGTAACGCGCGAGAAATTGTAAGTAAACGCCGTATTTACATATCTGCCACTGTGCAGGAGAATCCGTATAGGTGTTCGAGTGTTCGAAACGTAACGCGCGAGAAATTGTAAGTAAACGTCGTATTTACATGTCTGCCACTGTGCAGGAGAATCCGTATAGGTGTTCGAGTGTTCGAAACGTAACGTGCGAGAAATTGTAAGTAAACGTCGTATTTACATGTCTGCCACTGTGCAGGAGAACCGTATAGGTGTTCGAGTGTTCGAAACGTAACGCGCGAGAAATTGTAAGTAAACGCCGTATTTACAAACCTGCCACTGTGCAGGAGAATCCGTATAGGTGTTCGAGTGTTCGAACCGTAAGGCGTGAGAAATTGTAAGTAAATGCCGTATTTACATATCGGCCACTGTGCTGGAGAATCCGTATAGGTGTTCGAGTTTTTGAAACGTAACGCGCGAGAAATTGTAAGTAAACGCCGTATTTACATATCTGCCACTGTGCAGGAGAATCCGTATAGGTGTTCGAGTGTTCGAAACGTAACGCGCGAGAAATTGTAAGTAAACGTCGTATTTACATGTCTGCCACTGTGCAGGAGAATCCGTATAGGTGTTCGAGTGTTCGAAACGTAACGTGCGAGAAATTGTAAGTAAACGTCGTATTTACATGTCTGCCACTGTGCAGGAGAACCGTATAGGTGTTCGAGTGTTCGAAACGTAGCGCGCGAGAAATTGTAAGTAAACGCCGTATTTACATATCTGCCACTGTGCAGGAGAATCCGTATAGGTATTCGACTGTTCGAACCGTAACGCAGGAGAAATTGTAAGTAAACGCCGTATTTACATATCTGCCCCTGTGCAGGAGAATCCGTATAGGTGTTTGAGTGTTCGAACCGTAACGCGCGAGAAATTGTAAGTAAACGCCGTATTTACATATCTGCCACTGTGCAGGAGAATCCGTATAGGTGTTCGAGTGTTCGAAACGTAACGCGCGAGAAATTGTAAGTAAACGTCGTATTTACAGTTCTGCCACTGTGCAGGAGAATCCGTATAGGTGTTCGAGTGTTCGAAACGTAACGCGCGAGAAATTGTAAGTAAACGCCGTATTTACATATCTGCCACTGTGCAGGAGAATCCGTATAGGTGTTCGAGTGTTCGAAACGTAACGCGCGAGAAATTGTAAGTAAACGCCGTATTTACATATCTGCCACTGTGCAGGAGAATCCGTATAGGTGTTCGAGTGTTCGAACCGTAACGCGGGAGAAATTGTAAGTAAACGCCGTATTTACATATCTGCCACTGTGCAGGAGAATCCGTATAGGTGTTCGAGTGTTCGAATCGTAAGGCGTGAGAAATTGTAAGTAAGGGCCGCATTCACATATCTGCCACTGTGCAGGAGAATCCGTATAGGTGTTCGAATGTTCGAACCGTAACGCGCGAGAAATTGTAAGTAAATGCCGTATTTACATATCTGCCACTGTGCAGGAGAATCCGTATAGGTGTTCGAGGGTTCGAAACGTAACGCGCGAGAAATTGTAAGTAAACGTCGTATTTACATGTCTGCCACTGTGCAGGAGAATCCGTATAGGTGTTCGAGTGTTCGAAACGTAGCGCGCGAGAAATTGTAAGTAAACGCCGTATTTACATATCTGCCACTGTGCAGGAGAATCCGTATAGGTGTTCAAGTGTTTGAAACGTAACGCGCGAGAAATTGTAAGTAAATGTCGTATTTACATATCTGCCACTATGCAGAAGAATCCGTATAGGTGTTCGAGTGTTTGAAACGTAACGCGCGAGAAATTGTAAGTAAACGTCGTATTTACGTGTCTGCCACTGTGCAGGAGAATCCGTATAGGTGTTCGAGTGTTCGAAACGTAACGCGCGAGAAATTGTAAGTAAACGCCGTATTTACATATCTGCCACTGTGCAGGAGAATCCGTATAGGTGTTCGAATGTTCGAACCGTAACGCAGGAGAAATTGTAAGTGAACACCGTATTTACATATCTGCCACTGTGCAGGAGAATCCGTATAGGTGTTCGAGTGTTCGAATCGTAAGGCGTGAGAAATTGTAAGTAAGGGCCGTATTCACATATCTGCCACTGTGCAGGAGAATCCGTATAGGTGTTCGAATGTTCGAACCGTAACGCGCGAGAAATTGTAAGTAAACGCCGTATTTACATATCTGCCACTGTGCAGGAGAATCCGTATAGGTGTTCGAGTGTTCGAAACGTAACGCGCGAGAAATTGTAAGTAAACGTCGTATTTACATGTCTGCCACTGTGCAGGAGAATCCGTATAGGTGTTCGAGTGTTCGAAACGTAACGTGCGAGAAATTGTAAGTAAACGTCGTATTTACATGTCTGCCACTGTGCAGGAGAACCGTATAGGTGTTCGAGTGTTCGAAACGTAACGCGCGAGAAATTGTAAGTAAACGCCGTATTTACAAACCTGCCACTGTGCAGGAGAATCCGTATAGGTGTTCGAGTGTTCGAACCGTAAGGCGTGAGAAATTGTAAGTAAATGCCGTATTTACATATCGGCCACTGTGCTGGAGAATCCGTATAGGTGTTCGAGTTTTTGAAACGTAACGCGCGAGAAATTGTAAGTAAACGCCGTATTTACATATCTGCCACTGTGCAGGAGAATCCGTATAGGTGTTCGAGTGTTCGAAACGTAACGCGCGAGAAATTGTAAGTAAACGTCGTATTTACATGTCTGCCACTGTGCAGGAGAATCCGTATAGGTGTTCGAGTGTTCGAAACGTAACGCACGAGAAATTGTAAGTAAACGCCGTATTTACATATCTGCCACTGTGCAGGAGAATCCGTATAGGTGTTCGACTGTTCGAACCGTAACGCAGGAGAAATTGTAAGTAAACGCCGTATTTACATATCTGCCCCTGTGCAGGAGAATCCGTATAGGTGTTTGAGTGTTCGAACCGTAACGCGCGAGAAATTGTAAGTAAACGCCGTATTTACATATCTGCCACTGTGCAGGAGAATCCGTATAGGTGTTCGAGTGTTCGAAACGTAACGCGCGAGAAATTGTAAGTAAACGTCGTATTTACATTTCTGCCACTGTGCAGGAGAATCCGTATAGGTGTTCGAGTGTTCGAAACGTAACGCGCGAGAAATTGTAAGTAAACGCCGTATTTACATATCTGCCACTGTGCAGGAGAATCCGTATAGGTGTTCGAGTGTTCGAAACGTAACGCGCGAGAAATTGTAAGTAAACGCCGTATTTACATCTCTGCCACTGTGCAGGAGAATCCGTATAGGTGTTCGAGTGTTCGAAACGTAACGCGCGAGAAATTGTAAGTAAACGTCGTATTTACATGTCTGCCGCTGTGCAGGAGAATCCGTATAGGTGTTCGAGTGTTCGAAACGTAACGTGCGAGAAATTGTAAGTAAACGCCGTATTTACAAATCTGCCACTGTGCAGGAGAATCCGTATTGGTGTTCGAGTGTTCGAACCGTCAGGCGTGAGAAATTGTAAGTAGACGCCGTATTTACATATCTGCCACTGTGCAGGAGAATCCGTATAGGTGTTCGAGTGTTTGAAATGTAACGCGCGAGAAATTGTAAGTAAATGCCGTATTTACATATCTGCCACTGTGCAGGAGAATCCGTATAGGTGTTCGAGTGTTCGAAACGTAACGCGCGAGAAATTGTAAGTAAACGTCGTATTTACATGTCTGCCACTGTGCAGGAGAATCCGTATAGGTGTTCGAGTGTTCGAAACGTAACGCGCGAGAAATTGTAAGTAAACGTCGTATTTACATGTCTGCCACTGTGCAGGAGAATCCGTATAGGTGTTCGAGTGTTCGAAACGTAACGCGCGAGAAATTGTAAGTAAACGTCGTATTTACATGTCTGCCA
This sequence comes from Camellia sinensis, assembly GCF_055761805.1. Taxonomy (NCBI): domain Eukaryota; kingdom Viridiplantae; phylum Streptophyta; class Magnoliopsida; order Ericales; family Theaceae; genus Camellia; species Camellia sinensis. Next base: position 5,308,585 of record NW_028128989.1, on the reverse strand, counting down.
CTGTGCAGGAGAATCCGTATAGGTGTTCGAGTGTTCGAAACGTAACGCGCGAGAAATTGTAAGTAAACGCCGTATTTACATATCTGCCACTGTGCAGGAGAATCCGTATAGGTGTTCGAATGTTCGAACCGTAACGCAGGAGAAATTGTAAATGAACGCCGTATTTACATATCTGCCACTGTGCAGGAGAATCCGTATAGGTGTTCGAGTGTTCGAATCGTAAGGTGGGAGAAATTGTAAGTAAACTCCGTATTTACATATCTGCCACTGTGCAGGAGAATCCGTATAGGTGTTCGAGTGTTCGAAACGTAACGCGCGAGAAATTGTAAGTAAACGTCGTATTTACATGTCTGCCACTGTGCAGGAGAATCCGTATAGGTGTTCGAGTGTTCGAAACGTAACGCGCGAGAAATTGTAAGTAAACGCCGTATTTACATCTCTGCCACTGTGCTGGAGAATCCGTATAGGTGTTCGAGTGTTTGAAACGTAACGCGCGAGAAATTGTAAGTAAACGCCGTATTTACATATCTGCCACTGTGCATGAGAATCCGTATAGGTGTTCGAGTGTTTGAAACGTAACGCGCGAGAAATTGTAAGTAAACGTCGTATTTACATGTCTGCCACTGTGCAGGAGAATCCGTATAGGTGTTCGAGTGTTCGAAACGTAACGCATGTGAAATTGTAAGTAAACGCCGTATTTACATATCTGCCACTGTGCAGTAGAATCCGTATAGGTGTTCGAGTGTTCGAAACGTAACGCGTGAGAAATTGAAAGTAAACGCCGTATTTACATATCTGCCACTGTGCAGGAGAATCCGTATAGGTGTTCGAATTTTCGAACTGTAACGCGGGAGAAATTGTAAGTAAACGCCGTATTTACATATCTGCCACTATGCAGGAGAATCCGTATAGGTGTTCGAGTGTTCGAAACGTAACGCGCGAGAAATTGTAAGTAAACGACGTATTTACATATCTGCCACTGTGTAGGAGAATCCGTATAGGTGTTCGAGTGTTCGAAACGTAACGCGCGAGAAATTGTAAGTAAACGCCGTATTTACATATCTGCCACTGTGCAGGAGAATCCGTATAGGTGTTCGAGTGTTCGAAACGTAACGCGCGAGAAATTGTAAGTAAACGTCATATTTACATGTCTGCCACTGTGCAGGAGAATCCGTATAGGTGTTCGAGTGTTCGAAACGTAACGCGCGAGAAATTGTAAGTAAACGTCGTATTTACATATCTGCCACTGTGCAGGAGAATCCGTATAGGTGTTCGAGTGTTCGAAACGTAACGCGCGAGAAATTGTAAGTAAACGCCGTATTTACATCTCTGCCACTGTGCAGGAGAATCCGTATAGGTGTTCGAGTGTTCGAAACGTAACGCGCGAGAAATTGTAAGTAAACGTCGTATTTACATGTCTGCCACTGTGCAGGAGAATCCGTATAGGTGTTCGAGTGTTTGAAACGTAACGCGCGAGAAATTGTAAGTAAACGTCGTATTTACATGTCTGCCACTGTGCAGGAGAATCCGTATAGGTGTTCGAGTGTTCGAAACGTAACGCGCGAGAAATTGTAAGTAAACGCCGTATATACATATCTGCCACTGTGCAGGAGAATCCATATAGGTGTTCGAGTGTTCGAACCGTAACGCGCGAGAAATTGTAAGTGAACGCCGTATTTACATATCTGCCACTATGCAGGAGAATCCGTATAGGTGTTCGAGTGTTCGAATCGTAAGGCGTGAGAAATTGTAAGTAAACGCCGTATTCACATATCTGCCACTGTGCAGGAGAATCCGTATAGGTGTTCGAGTGTTCGAATCGTAAGGCGTGAGAAATTGTAAGTAAACGCCGTATTTACATATCTGCCACTGTGCAGGAGAATCCGTATAGGTGTTCGAGTGTTCGAAACGTAACGCGCGAGAAATTGTAAGTAAACGTCGTATTTACATGTCTGCCACTGTGCAGGAGAATCCGTATAGGTGTTCGAGTGTTCGAAACGTAACGCGCGAGAAATTGTAAGTAAACGTCGTATTTACATGTCTGCCACTGTGCAGGAGAATCCGTATAGGTGTTCGAGTGTTCGAAACGTAACGCGCGAGAAATTGTAAGTAAACGCCGTATTTACAAATCTGCCACTGTGCAGGAGAATCCGTATAGGTGTTCGAGTGTTCGAAACGTAACGCGCGAGAAATTGTAAGTAAACGTCATATTTACATGTCTGCCACTGTGCAGGAGAATCCGTATAGGTGTTCGAGTGTTCGAAACGTAACGCGCGAGAAATTGTAAGTAAACGTCGTATTTACATATCTGCCACTGTGCAGGAGAATCCGTATAGGTGTTCGAGTGTTCGAAACGTAACGCGCGAGAAATTGTAAGTAAACGCCGTATTTACATCTCTGCCACTGTGCAGGAGAATCCGTATAGGTGTTCGAGTGTTCGAAACGTAACGCGCGAGAAATTGTAAGTAAACGTCGTATTTACATGTCTGCCACTGTGCAGGAGAATCCGTATAGGTGTTCGAGTGTTCGAAACGTAACGCGCGAGAAATTGTAAGTAAACGTCGTATTTACATGTCTGCCACTGTGCAGGAGAATCCGTATAGGTGTTCGAGTGTTCGAAACGTAACGCGCGAGAAATTGTAAGTAAACGCCGTATTTACATATCTGCCACTGTGCAGGAGAATCCGTATAGGTGTTCGAGTGTTCGAACCGTAACGCGCGAGAAATTGTAAGTGAACGCCGTATTTACATATCTGCCACTGTGCAGGAGAATCCGTATAGGTGTTCGAGTGTTCGAATCGTAAGGCGTGAGAAATTGTAAGTAAACGCCGTATTCACATATCTGCCACTGTGCAGGAGAATCCGTATAGGTGTTCGAGTGTTCGAATCGTAAGGCGTGAGAAATTGTAAGTAAACGCCGTATTTACATATCTGCCACTGTGCAGGAGAATCCGTATAGGTGTTCGAGTGTTCGAAACGTAACGCGCGAGAAATTGTAAGTAAACGTCGTATTTACATGTCTGCCACTGTGCAGGAGAATCCGTATAGGTGTTCGAGTGTTCGAAACGTAACGCGCGAGAAATTGTAAGTAAACGTCGTATTTACATGTCTGCCACTGTGCAGGAGAATCCGTATAGGTGTTCGAGTGTTCGAAACGTAACGCGCGAGAAATTGTAAGTAAACGCCGTATTTACAAATCTGCCACTGTGCAGGAGAATCCGTATAGGTGTTCGAGTGTTCGAACCGTAAGGCGTGAGAAATTGTAAGTAAACGCCGTATTTACATATCTGCCACTGTGCTGGAGAATCCGTATAGGTGTTCGAGTGTTTGAAACGTAACGCGCGAGAAATTGTAAGTAAACGCCGTATTTACATATCTGCCACTGTGCAGGAGAATCCGTATAGGTGTTCGAGTGTTCGAAACGTAACGCGCGGGAAATTGTATGTAAACGTCGTATTTACATGTCTGCCACTGTGCAGGAGAATCCGTATAGGTGTTCGAGTGTTCGAAACGTAACGCGCGAGAAATTGTAAGTAAACGCCGTATTTACATATCTGCCACTGTGCAGGAGAATCCGTATAGGTGTCCGAGTGTTCGAAACGTAACGCGTGAGAAATTGTAAGTAAACGCCGTATTTACATATCTGCCACTGTGCAGGAGAATCCGTATAGGTGTTCGAGTGTTCGAAACGTAACGCGCGAGAAATTGTAAGTAAACGTCGTATTTACATGTCTGCCACTGTGCAGGAGAATCCGTATAGGTGTTCGAGTGTTCGAAACGTAACGCGCGATAAATTGTAAGTAAACGCCGTATTTACATATCTGCCACTGTGCAGGAGAATCCGTATAGGTGTTCGAATGTTCGAACCGTAACGCAGGAGAAATTGTAAGTAAACACCGTATTTACATATCTGCCACTGTGCAGGAGAATCCGTATAGGTGTTTGAGTGTTCGAACCGTAACGCGCGAGAAATTGTAAGTAAACGCCGTATTTACATATCTGCCACTGTGCAGGAGAATCCGTATAGGTGTTCAAGTGTTCGAAACGTAACGCGCGAGAAATTGTAAGTAAACGTCGTATTTACATTTCTGCCACTGTGCAGGAGAATCCGTATAGGTGTTCGAGTGTTCGAACCGTAACGCGCGAGAAATTGTAAGTAAACGCCGTATTTACATATCTGCCACTGTGCAGGAGAATCCGTATAGGTGTTCGAGTGTTCGAAACGTAACGCGCGAGAAATTGTAAGTAAACGCCGTATTTACATCTCTGCCACTGTGCAGGAGAATCCGTATAGGTGTTCGAGTGTTCGAAACGTAACGCGCGAGAAATTGTAAGTAAACGTCGTATTTACATGTCTGCCACTGTGCAGGAGAATCCGTATAGGTGTTCGAGTGTTCGAAACGTAACGCGCGAGAAATTGTAAGTAAACGTCGTATTTACATGTCTGCCACTGTGCAGGAGAATCCGTATAGGTGTTCGAGTGTTCGAAACGTAACGCGCGAGAAATTGTAAGTAAACGCCGTATTTACAAATCTGCCACTGTGCAGGAGAATCCGTATAGGTATTCGAGTGTTCGAACCGTAAGGCGTGAGAAATTGTAAGTAAACGCCGTATTTACATATCTGCCACTGTGCTGGAGAATCCGTATAGGTGTTCGAGTGTTTGAAACGTAACGCGCGAGAAATTGTAAGTAAACGCCGTATTTACATATCTGCCACTGTGCAGGAGAATCCGTATAGGTGTTCAAGTGTTCGAAACGTAACGCGCGAGAAATTGTAAGTAAACGTCGTATTTACATGTCTGCCACTGTGTAGGAGAATCCGTATAGGTGTTCGAGTGTTCGAAACGTAACGCGCGAGAAATTGTAAGTAAACGTCGTATTTACATGTCTGCCACGGTGCAGGAGAATCCGTATAGGTGTTCGAGTGTTCGAAACGTAACGCGCGAGAAATTGTAAGTAAACGTCGTATTTACATGTCTGCCACTGTGCAGGAGAATCCGTATAGGTGTTCGGGTGTTCGAATCGTAAGGCGTGAGAAATTGTAAGTAAACGCCGTATTCACATATCTGCCACTGTGCAGGAGAATCTGTATAGGTGTTCGAGTGTTCGAACCGTAACGCGGGAGAAATTGTAAGTAAACGCCGTATTTACATATCTGCCACTGTGCAGGAGAATCCGTATAGGTGTTCGAGTGTTCGAAACGTAACGCGCGAGAAATTGTAAGTAAACGCCGTATTTACATATCTGCCACTGTGCAGGAGAATCCGTATAGGTGTTCGAGTGTTCGAAACGTAACGCGCGAGAAATTGTAAGTAAACGTCGTATTTACATGTCTGCCACTGTGCAGGAGAATCCGTATAGGTGTTCGAGAGTTCGAAACGTAACGCGCGAGAAATTGTAAGTAAACGCCGTATTTACATCTCTGCCACAGTGCAGGAGAATCCGTATTGGTGTTCGAGTGTTCGAAACGTAACGCGCGAGAAATTGTAAGTAAACGTCGTATTTACATGTCTGCCACTGTGCAGGAGAATCCGTATAGGTGTTCGAGTGTTCGAAACGTAACGCGCGAGAAATTGTAAGTAAACGTCGTATTTACATGTCTGCCACTGTGCAGGAGAATCCGTATAGGTGTTCGAGTGTTCGAAACGTAACGCGCGAGAAATTGTAAGTAAACGTCGTATTTACATCTCTGCCACTGTGCAGGAGAATCCGTATAGGTGTTCGAGTGTTCGAAACGTAACGCGCGAGAAATTGTAAGTAAACGTCGTATTTACATGTCTGCCACTGTGCAGGAGAATCCGTATAGGTGTTCGAGTGTTCGAATCGTAAGGCGTGAGAAATTGTAAGTAAACGCCGTATTCACATATATGCCACTGTGCAGGAGAATCTGTATAGGTGTTCGAGTGTTCGAACCGTAACGCGGGAGAAATTGTAAGTAAACGCCGTATTTACATATCTGCCACTGTGCAGGAGAATCCGTATAGGTGTTCGAGTGTTCGAAACGTAACGCGCGAGAAATTGTAAGTAAACGTCGTATTTACATGTCTGCCACTGTGCAGGAGAATCCGTATAGGTGTTCGAGTGTTCGAATCGTAAGGCGGGAGAAATTGTAAGTAAACTCCGTATTTACATATCTGCCACTGTGCAGGAGAATCCGTATAGGTGTTCGAGTGTTCGAAACGTAACGCGCGAGAAATTGTAAGTAAACGTCGTATTTACATGTCTGCCACTGTGCAGGAGAATCCGTATAGGTGTTCGAGTGTTCGAAACGTAACGCGCGAGAAATTGTAAGTAAACGCCGTATTTACATCTTTGCCACTGTGCAGGAGAATCCGTATTGGTGTTCGAGTGTTCGAAACGTAACGCGCGAGAAATTGTAAGTAAACGTCGTATTTACATGTCTGCCACTGTGCAGGAGAATCCGTATAGGTGTTCGAGTGTTCGAAACGTAACGCGCGAGAAATTGTAAGTAAACGTCGTATTTACATGTCTGCCACTGTGCAGGAGAATCCGTATAGGTGTTCGAGTGTTCGAAACGTAACGCACGAGAAATTGTAAGTAAACGCCGTATTTACATATCTGCCACTGTGCAGGAGAATCCGTTTAGGTGTTCGACTGTTCGAACCGTAACGCAGGGGAAATTGTAAGTAAACGCCGTATTTACATATCTGCACCTGTGCAGGAGAATCCGTATAGGTGTTTCAGTGTTCGAACCGTAACGCGCGAGAAATTGTAAGTAAACGCCGTATTTACATATCTGCCATTGTGCAGGAGAATCCGTATAGGTGTTCGAGTGTTCGAAACGTAACGCGCGAGAAATTGTAAGTAAACGTCGTATTTACATGTCTGCCACTGTGCAGAAGAATCCGTATAGGTGTTCGAGTGTTCGAAACGTAACGCACGAGAAATTGTAAGTAAACGCCGTATTTACATATCTTCCACTGTGCAGGAGAATCCGTATAGGTGTTCGACTGGTCGAACCGTAACGCAGGAGAAATTGTAAGTAAACGTCGTATTTACATGTCTGCCACTGTGCAGGAGAATCCGTATAGGTGTTCGAGTGTTCGAAACGTAACGCGCGAGAAATTGTAAGTAAACGCCGTATTTACATATCTGCCACTGTGCAGGAGAATCCGTATAGGTGTTCGAGTGTTCGAACCGTAACGCGCGAGAAATTGTAAGTAAACGCCGTATTTACATATCTGCCATTGTGCAGGAGAATCCGTATAGGTGTTCGAGTGTTCGAAACGTAACGCGCGAGAAATTGTAAGTAAACGTCGTATTTACATGTCTGCCACTGTGCAGAAGAATCCGTATAGGTGTTCGAGTGTTCGAAACGTAACGCACGAGAAATTGTAAGTAAACGCCGTATTTACATATCTTCCACTGTGCAGGAGAATCCGTATAGGTGTTCGACTGGTCGAACCGTAACGCAGGAGAAATTGTAAGTAAACGTCGTATTTACATGTCTGCCACTGTGCAGGAGAATCCGTATAGGTGTTCGAGTGTTCGAAACGTAACGCGCGAGAAATTGTAAGTAAACGCCGTATTTACATCTCTGCCACTGTGCAGGAGAATCCGTATAGGTGTTCGAGTGTTCGAAACGTAACGCGCGAGAAATTGTAAGTAAACGTCGTATTTACATGTCTGCCACTGTGCAGGAGAATCCGTATAGGTGTTCGAGTGTTTGAAACGTAACGCGCGAGAAATTGTAAGTAAACGTCGTATTTACATGTCTGCCACTGTGCAGGAGAATCCGTATAGGTGTTCGAGTGTTCGAAACGTAACGCACGAGAAATTGTAAGTAAACGCCGTATATACATATCTGCCACTGTGCAGGAGAATCCATATAGGTGTTCGAGTGTTCGAACCGTAACGCGCGAGAAATTGTAAGTGAACGCCGTATTTACATATCTGCCACTATGCAGGAGAATCCGTATAGGTGTTCGAGTGTTCGAATCGTAAGGCGTGAGAAATTGTAAGTAAACGCCGTATTCACATATCTGCCACTGTGCAGGAGAATCCGTATAGGTGTTCGAGTGTTCGAATCGTAAGGCGTGAGAAATTGTAAGTAAACGCCGTATTTACATATCTGCCACTGTGCAGGAGAATCCGTATAGGTGTTCGAGTGTTCGAAACGTAACGCGCGAGAAATTGTAAGTAAACGTCGTATTTACATGTCTGCCACTGTGCAGGAGAATCCGTATAGGTGTTCGAGTGTTCGAAACGTAACGCGCGAGAAATTGTAAGTAAACGTCGTATTTACATGTCTGCCACTGTGCAGGAGAATCCGTATAGGTGTTCGAGTGTTCGAAACGTAACGCGCGAGAAATTGTAAGTAAACGCCGTATTTACAAATCTGCCACTGTGCAGGAGAATCCGTATAGGTGTTCGAGTGTTCGAAACGTAACGCGCGAGAAATTGTAAGTAAACGTCATATTTACATGTCTGCCACTGTGCAGGAGAATCCGTATAGGTGTTCGAGTGTTCGAAACGTAACGCGCGAGAAATTGTAAGTAAACGTCGTATTTACATATCTGCCACTGTGCAGGAGAATCCGTATAGGTGTTCGAGTGTTCGAAACGTAACGCGCGAGAAATTGTAAGTAAACGCCGTATTTACATCTCTGCCACTGTGCAGGAGAATCCGTATAGGTGTTCGAGTGTTCGAAACGTAACGCGCGAGAAATTGTAAGTAAACGTCGTATTTACATGTCTGCCACTGTGCAGGAGAATCCGTATAGGTGTTCGAGTGTTCGAAACGTAACGCGCGAGAAATTGTAAGTAAACGTCGTATTTACATGTCTGCCACTGTGCAGGAGAATCCGTATAGGTGTTCGAGTGTTCGAAACGTAACGCGCGAGAAATTGTAAGTAAACGCCGTATTTACATATCTGCCACTGTGCAGGAGAATCCGTATAGGTGTTCGAGTGTTCGAACCGTAACGCGCGAGAAATTGTAAGTGAACGCCGTATTTACATATCTGCCACTGTGCAGGAGAATCCGTATAGGTGTTCGAGTGTTCGAATCGTAAGGCGTGAGAAATTGTAAGTAAACGCCGTATTCACATATCTGCCACTGTGCAGGAGAATCCGTATAGGTGTTCGAGTGTTCGAATCGTAAGGCGTGAGAAATTGTAAGTAAACGCCGTATTTACATATCTGCCACTGTGCAGGAGAATCCGTATAGGTGTTCGAGTGTTCGAAACGTAACGCGCGAGAAATTGTAAGTAAACGTCGTATTTACATGTCTGCCACTGTGCAGGAGAATCCGTATAGGTGTTCGAGTGTTCGAAACGTAACGCGCGAGAAATTGTAAGTAAACGTCGTATTTACATGTCTGCCACTGTGCAGGAGAATCCGTATAGGTGTTCGAGTGTTCGAAACGTAACGCGCGAGAAATTGTAAGTAAACGCCGTATTTACAAATCTGCCACTGTGCAGGAGAATCCGTATAGGTGTTCGAGTGTTCGAACCGTAAGGCGTGAGAAATTGTAAGTAAACGCCGTATTTACATATCTGCCACTGTGCTGGAGAATCCGTATAGGTGTTCGAGTGTTTGAAACGTAACGCGCGAGAAATTGTAAGTAAACGCCGTATTTACATATCTGCCACTGTGCAGGAGAATCCGTATAGGTGTTCGAGTGTTCGAAACGTAACGCGCGGGAAATTGTATGTAAACGTCGTATTTACATGTCTGCCACTGTGCAGGAGAATCCGTATAGGTGTTCGAGTGTTCGAAACGTAACGCGCGAGAAATTGTAAGTAAACGCCGTATTTACATATCTGCCACTGTGCAGGAGAATCCGTATAGGTGTCCGAGTGTTCGAAACGTAACGCGTGAGAAATTGTAAGTAAACGCCGTATTTACATATCTGCCACTGTGCAGGAGAATCCGTATAGGTGTTCGAGTGTTCGAAACGTAACGCGCGAGAAATTGTAAGTAAACGTCGTATTTACATGTCTGCCACTGTGCAGGAGAATCCGTATAGGTGTTCGAGTGTTCGAAACGTAACGCGCGATAAATTGTAAGTAAACGCCGTATTTACATATCTGCCACTGTGCAGGAGAATCCGTATAGGTGTTCGAATGTTCGAACCGTAACGCAGGAGAAATTGTAAGTAAACACCGTATTTACATATCTGCCACTGTGCAGGAGAATCCGTATAGGTGTTTGAGTGTTCGAACCGTAACGCGCGAGAAATTGTAAGTAAACGCCGTATTTACATATCTGCCACTGTGCAGGAGAATCCGTATAGGTGTTCAAGTGTTCGAAACGTAACGCGCGAGAAATTGTAAGTAAACGTCGTATTTACATTTCTGCCACTGTGCAGGAGAATCCGTATAGGTGTTCGAGTGTTCGAACCGTAACGCGCGAGAAATTGTAAGTAAACGCCGTATTTACATATCTGCCACTGTGCAGGAGAATCCGTATAGGTGTTCGAGTGTTCGAAACGTAACGCGCGAGAAATTGTAAGTAAACGCCGTATTTACATCTCTGCCACTGTGCAGGAGAATCCGTATAGGTGTTCGAGTGTTCGAAACGTAACGCGCGAGAAATTGTAAGTAAACGTCGTATTTACATGTCTGCCACTGTGCAGGAGAATCCGTATAGGTGTTCGAGTGTTCGAAACGTAACGCGCGAGAAATTGTAAGTAAACGTCGTATTTACATGTCTGCCACTGTGCAGGAGAATCCGTATAGGTGTTCGAGTGTTCGAAACGTAACGCGCGAGAAATTGTAAGTAAACGCCGTATTTACAAATCTGCCACTGTGCAGGAGAATCCGTATAGGTGTTCGAGTGTTCGAACCGTAAGGCGTGAGAAATTGTAAGTAAACGCCGTATTTACATATCTGCCACTGTGCTGGAGAATCCGTATAGGTGTTCGAGTGTTTGAAACGTAACGCGCGAGAAATTGTAAGTAAACGCCGTATTTACATATCTGCCACTGTGCAGGAGAATCCGTATAGGTGTTCAAGTGTTCGAAACGTAACGCGCGAGAAATTGTAAGTAAACGTCGTATTTACATGTCTGCCACTGTGTAGGAGAATCCGTATAGGTGTTCGAGTGTTCGAAACGTAACGCGCGAGAAATTGTAAGTAAACGTCGTATTTACATGTCTGCCACGGTGCAGGAGAATCCGTATAGGTGTTCGAGTGTTCGAAACGTAACGCGCGAGAAATTGTAAGTAAACGTCGTATTTACATGTCTGCCACTGTGCAGGAGAATCCGTATAGGTGTTCGGGTGTTCGAATCGTAAGGCGTGAGAAATTGTAAGTAAACGCCGTATTCACATATCTGCCACTGTGCAGGAGAATCTGTATAGGTGTTCGAGTGTTCGAACCGTAACGCGGGAGAAATTGTAAGTAAACGCCGTATTTACATATCTGCCACTGTGCAGGAGAATCCGTATAGGTGTTCGAGTGTTCGAAACGTAACGCGCGAGAAATTGTAAGTAAACGCCGTATTTACATATCTGCCACTGTGCAGGAGAATCCGTATAGGTGTTCGAGTGTTCGAAACGTAACGCGCGAGAAATTGTAAGTAAACGTCGTATTTACATGTCTGCCACTGTGCAGGAGAATCCGTATAGGTGTTCGAGAGTTCGAAACGTAACGCGCGAGAAATTGTAAGTAAACGCCGTATTTACATCTCTGCCACAGTGCAGGAGAATCCGTATTGGTGTTCGAGTGTTCGAAACGTAACGCGCGAGAAATTGTAAGTAAACGTCGTATTTACATGTCTGCCACTGTGCAGGAGAATCCGTATAGGTGTTCGAGTGTTCGAAACGTAACGCGCGAGAAATTGTAAGTAAACGTCGTATTTACATGTCTGCCACTGTGCAGGAGAATCCGTATAGGTGTTCGAGTGTTCGAAACGTAACGCGCGAGAAATTGTAAGTAAACGTCGTATTTACATCTCTGCCACTGTGCAGGAGAATCCGTATAGGTGTTCGAGTGTTCGAAACGTAACGCGCGAGAAATTGTAAGTAAACGTCGTATTTACATGTCTGCCACTGTGCAGGAGAATCCGTATAGGTGTTCGAGTGTTCGAATCGTAAGGCGTGAGAAATTGTAAGTAAACGCCGTATTCACATATCTGCCACTGTGCAGGAGAATCTGTATAGGTGTTCGAGTGTTCGAACCGTAACGCGGGAGAAATTGTAAGTAAACGCCGTATTTACATATCTGCCACTGTGCAGGAGAATCCGTATAGGTGTTCGAGTGTTCGAAACGTAACGCGCGAGAAATTGTAAGTAAACGTCGTATTTACATGTCTGCCACTGTGCAGGAGAATCCGTATAGGTGTTCGAGTGTTCGAATCGTAAGGCGGGAGAAATTGTAAGTAAACTCCGTATTTACATATCTGCCACTGTGCAGGAGAATCCGTATAGGTGTTCGAGTGTTCGAAACGTAACGCGCGAGAAATTGTAAGTAAACGTCGTATTTACATGTCTGCCACTGTGCAGGAGAATCCGTATAGGTGTTCGAGTGTTCGAAACGTAACGCGCGAGAAATTGTAAGTAAACGCCGTATTTACATCTTTGCCACTGTGCAGGAGAATCCGTATTGGTGTTCGAGTGTTCGAAACGTAACGCGCGAGAAATTGTAAGTAAACGTCGTATTTACATGTCTGCCACTGTGCAGGAGAATCCGTATAGGTGTTCGAGTGTTCGAAACGTAACGCGCGAGAAATTGTAAGTAAACGTCGTATTTACATGTCTGCCACTGTGCAGGAGAATCCGTATAGGTGTTCGAGTGTTCGAAACGTAACGCACGAGAAATTGTAAGTAAACGCCGTATTTACATATCTGCCACTGTGCAGGAGAATCCGTTTAGGTGTTCGACTGTTCGAACCGTAACGCAGGGGAAATTGTAAGTAAACGCCGTATTTACATATCTGCACCTGTGCAGGAGAATCCGTATAGGTGTTTCAGTGTTCGAACCGTAACGCGCGAGAAATTGTAAGTAAACGCCGTATTTACATATCTGCCATTGTGCAGGAGAATCCGTATAGGTGTTCGAGTGTTCGAAACGTAACGCGCGAGAAATTGTAAGTAAACGTCGTATTTACATGTCTGCCACTGTGCAGAAGAATCCGTATAGGTGTTCGAGTGTTCGAAACGTAACGCACGAGAAATTGTAAGTAAACGCCGTATTTACATATCTTCCACTGTGCAGGAGAATCCGTATAGGTGTTCGACTGGTCGAACCGTAACGCAGGAGAAATTGTAAGTAAACGCCGTATTTACATATCTGCCCCTGTGCAGGAGAATCCGTATAGGTGTTTGAGTGTTCGAACCGTAACGCGCGAGAAATTGTAAGTAAACGCCGTATTTACATATCTGCCACTGTGCAGGAGAATCCGTATAGGTGTTCGAGTGTTCGAAACGTAACGCGCGAGAAATTGTAAGTAAACGTCGTATTTACATTTCTGCCACTGTGCAGGAGAATCCGTATAGGTGTTCGAGTGTTCGAAACGTAACGCGCGAGAAATTGTAAGTAAACGCCGTATTTACATATCTGCCACTGTGCAGGAGAATCCGTATAGGTGTTCGAGTGTTCGAAACGTAACGCGCGAGAAATTGTAAGTAAACGCCGTATTTACATCTCTGCCACTGTGCAGGAGAATCCGTATAGGTGTTCGAGTGTTCGAAACGTAACGCGCGAGAAATTGTAAGTAAACGTCGTATTTACATGTCTGCCGCTGTGCAGGAGAATCCGTATAGGTGTTCGAGTGTTCGAAACGTAACGTGCGAGAAATTGTAAGTAAACGCCGTATTTACAAATCTGCCACTGTGCAGGAGAATCCGTATTGGTGTTCGAGTGTTCGAACCGTCAGGCGTGAGAAATTGTAAGTAGACGCCGTATTTACATATCTGCCACTGTGCAGGAGAATCCGTATAGGTGTTCGAGTGTTTGAAACGTAACGCGCGAGAAATTGTAAGTAAATGCCGTATTTACATATCTGCCACTGTGCAGGAGAATCCGTATAGGTGTTCGAGTGTTCGAAACGTAACGCGCGAGAAATTGTAAGTAAACGTCGTATTTACATGTCTGCCACTGTGCAGGAGAATCCGTATAGGTGTTCGAGTGTTCGAAATGTAACGCGCGAGAAATTGTAAGTAAACGTCGTATTTACATGTCTGCCACTGTGCAGGAGAATCCGTATAGGTGTTCGAGTGTTCGAAACGTAACGCGCGAGAAATTGTAAGTAAACGTCGTATTTACATGTCTGCCACTGTGCAGGAGAATCCGTATAGGTGTTCGAGTGTTCGAAACGTAACGCGCGAGAAATTGTAAGTAAACGTCGTATTTACATGTCTGCCACTGTGCAGGAGAATCCGTATAGGTGTTCGAGTGTTCGAAACGTAACGCGCGAGAAATTGTAAGTAAACGCCGTATTTACATATCTGCCACTGTGCAGGAGAATCCGTATAGGTGTTCGAATGTTCGAACCGTAACGCAGGAGAAATTGTAAGTGAACGCCGTATTTACATATCTGCCACTGTGCAGGAGAATCCGTATAGGTGTTCGAGTGTTCGAATCGTAAGGTGGGAGAAATTGTAAGTAAACTCCGTATTTACATATCTGCCACTGTGCAGGAGAATCCGTATAGGTGTTCGAGTGTTCGAAACGTAACGCGCGAGAAATTGTAAGTAAACGTCGTATTTACATGTCTGCCACTGTGCAGGAGAATCCGTATAGGTGTTCGAGTGTTCGAAACGTAACGCGCGAGAAATTGTAAGTAAACGTCGTATTTACATGTCTGCCACTGTGCAGGAGAATCCGTATAGGTGTTCGAGTGTTCGAAACGTAACGCGCGAAAAATTGTAAGTAAACGTCGTATTTACATGTCTGCCACTGTGCAGGAGAATCCGTATAGGTGTTCGAGTGTTCGAAACGTAACGCGCGAGAAATTGTAAGTAAACGCCGTATTTACATATCTGCCACTGTGCAGGAGAATCCGTATAGGTGTTCGAATGTTCGAACCGTAACGCAGGAGAAATTGTAAGTGAACGCCGTATTTACATATCTGCCACTGTGCAGGAGAATCCGTATAGGTGTTCGAGTGTTCGAATCGTAAGGTGGGAGAAATTGTAAGTAAACTCCGTATTTACATATCTGCCACTGTGCAGGAGAATCCGTATAGGTGTTCGAGTGTTCGAAACGTAACGCGCGAGAAATTGTAAGTAAACGTCGTATTTACATGTCTGCCACTGTGCAGGAGAATCCGTATAGGTGTTCGAGTGTTCGAAACGTAACGCGCGAGAAATTGTAAGTAAACGCCGTATTTACATCTTTGCCACTGTGCAGGAGAATCCGTATAGGTGTTCGAGTGTTCGAAACGTAACGCGCGAGAAATTGTAAGTAAACGTCGTATTTACATGTCTGCCACTGTGCAGGAGAATCCGTATAGGTGTTCGAGTGTTCGAAACTTAACGCGCGAGAAATTGTAAGTAAATGTCGTATTTACATGTCTGCCACTGTGCAGGAGAATCCGTATAGGTGTTCGAGTGTTCGAAACGTAACGCGCGAGAAAGTGTAAGTAAACGCCGTATTTACAAATCTGCCACTGTGCAGGAGAATCCGTATAGGTGTTCGAGTGTTCGAACCGTAAGGCGTGAGAAATTGTAAGTAAACGCCGTATTTACATATCGGCCACTGTGCTGGAGAATCCGTATAGGTGTTCGAGTGTTTGAAACGTAACGCGCGAGAAATTGTAAGTAAACGCCGTATTTACATATCTGCCACTGTGCAGGAGAATCCGTATAGGTGTTCGAGTGTTTGAAACGTAACGCGCGAGAAATTGTAAGTAAACGTCGTATTTACATGTCTGCCACTGTGCAGGAGAATCCGTATAGGTGTTCGAGTGTTCGAAACGTAACGCGTGTGAAATTGTAAGTAAACGCCGTATTTACATATCTGCCACTGTGCAGTAGAATCCGTATAGGTGTTCGAGTGTTCGAAACGTAACGCGTGAGAAATTGAAAGTAAACGCCGTATTTACACATCTGCCACTGTGCAGGAGAATCCGTATAGGTGTTCGAATTTTCGAACCGTAACGCGGGAGAAATTGTAAGTAAACGCCGTATTTACATATCTGCCACTATGCAGGAGAATCCGTATAGGTGTTCGAGTGTTCGAAACGTAACGCGCGAGAAATTGTAAGTAAACGACGTATTTACATATCTGCCACTGTGTAGGAGAATCCGTATAGGTGTTCGAGTGTTCGAAACGTAACGCGCGAGAAATTGTAAGTAAACGCCGTATTTACATATCTGCCACTGTGCAGGAGAATCCGTATAGGTGTTCGAGTGTTCGAAACGTAACGCGCGAGAAATTGTAAGTAAACGTCATATTTACATGTCTGCCACTGTGCAGGAGAATCCGTATAGGTGTTCGAGTGTTCGAAACGTAACGCGCGAGAAATTGTAAGTAAACGTCGTATTTACATATCTGCCACTGTGCAGGAGAATCCGTATAGGTGTTCGAGTGTTCGAAACGTAACGCGCGAGAAATTGTAAGTAAACGCCGTATTTACATCTCTGCCACTGTGCAGGAGAATCCGTATAGGTGTTCGAGTGTTCGAAACGTAACGCGCGAGAAATTGTAAGTAAACGTCGTATTTACATGTCTGCCACTGTGCAGGAGAATCCGTATAGGTGTTCGAGTGTTCGAAACGTAACGCGCAAGAAATTGTAAGTAAACGTCGTATTTACATGTCTGCCACTGTGCAGGAGAATCCGTATAGGTGTTCGAGTGTTCGAAACGTAACGCGCGAGAAATTGTAAGTAAACGCCGTATTTACATATCTGCCACTGTGCAGGAGAATCCGTATAGGTGTTCGACTGTTCGAACCGTAACGCGCGAGAAATTGTAAGTGAACGCCGTATTTACATATCTGCCACTGTGCAGGAGAATCCGTATAGGTGTTCGAGTGTTCGAATCGTAAGGCGTGAGAAATTGTAAGTAAACGCCGTATTCACATATCTGCCACTGTGCAGGAGAATCCATATAGGTGTTCGAGTGTTCGAATCGTAAGGCGTGAGAAATTGTAAGTAAACGCCGTATTTACATATCTGCCACTGTGCAGGAGAATCCGTATAGGTGTTCGAGTGTTCGAAACGTAACGCGCGAGAAATTGTAAGTAAACGTCGTATTTACATGTCTGCCACTGTGCAGGAGAATCCGTATAGGTGTTCGAGTGTTCGAAACGTAACGCGCGAGAAATTGTAAGTAAACGTCGTATTTACATGTCTGCCACTGTGCAGGAGAATCCGTATAGGTGTTCGAGTGTTCGAAACGTAACGCGCGAGAAATTGTAAGTAAACGCCGTATTTACAAATCTGCCACTGTGCAGGAGAATCCGTATAGGTGTTCGAGTGTTCGAACCGTAAGGCGTGAGAAATTGTAAGTAAACGCCGTATTTACATATCTGCCACTGTGCTGGAGAATCCGTATAGGTGTTCGAGTGTTTGAAACGTAACGCGCGAGAAATTGTAAGTAAACGCCGTATTTACATATCTGCCACTGTGCAGGAGAATCCGTATAGGTGTTCGAGTGTTCGAAACGTAACGCGCGGGAAATTGTAAGTAAACGTCGTATTTACATGTCTGCCACTGTGCAGGAGAATCCGTATAGGTGTTCGAGTGTTCGAAACGTAACGCGCGAGAAATTGTAAGTAAACGCCGTATTTACATATCTGCCACTGTGCAGGAGAATCCGTATAGGTGTTCGAGTGTTCGAAACGTAACGCGTGAGAAATTGTAAGTAAATGCCGTATTTACATATCTGCCACTGTGCAGGAGAATCCGTATAGGTGTTCGAGTGTTCGAAACGTAACGCGCGAGAAATTGTAAGTAAACGTCGTATTTACATGTCTGCCACTGTGCAGGAGAATCCGTATAGGTGTTCGAGTGTTCGAAACGTAACGCGCGATAAATTGTAAGTAAACGCCGTATTTACATATCTGCCACTGTGCAGGAGAATCCGTATAGGTGTTCGAATGTTCGAACCGTAACGCAGGAGAAATTGTAAGTAAACACCGTATTTACATATCTGCCACTGTGCAGGAGAATCCGTATAGGTGTTTGAGTGTTCGAACCGTAACGCGCGAGAAATTGTAAGTAAACGCCGTATTTACATATCTGCCACTGTGCAGGAGAATCCGTATAGGTGTTCGAGTGTTCGAAACGTAACGCGCGAGAAATTGTAAGTAAACGCCGTATTTACATCTCTGCCACTGTGCAGGAGAATCCGTATAGGTGTTCGAGTGTTCGAAACGTAACGCGCGAGAAATTGTAAGTAAACGCCGTATTTACATATCTGCCACTGTGCAGGAGAATCCGTATAGGTGTTCGAGTGTTCGAAACGTAACGCGCGAGAAATTGTAAGTAAACGCCGTATTTACATCTCTGCCACTGTGCAGGAGAATCCGTATAGGTGTTCGAGTGTTCGAAACGTAACGCGCGAGAAATTGTAAGTAAACGTCGTATTTACATGTCTGCCACTGTGCAGGAGAATCCGTATAGGTGTTCGAGTGTTCGAAACGTAACGCGCGAGAAATTGTAAGTAAACGTCGTATTTACATGTCTGCCACTGTGCAGGAGAATCCGTATAGGTGTTCGAGTGTTCGAAACGTAACGCGCGAGAAATTGTAAGTAAACGCCGTATTTACAAATCTGCCACTGTGCAGGAGAATCCGTATAGGTGTTCGAGTGTTCGAACCGTAAGGCGTGAGAAATTGTAAGTAAACGCCGTATTTACATATCTGCCACTGTGCTGGAGAATCCGTATAGGTGTTCGAGTGTTTGAAACGTAACGCGCGAGAAATTGTAAGTAAACGCCGTATTTACATATCTGCCACTGTGCAGGAGAATCCGTATAGGTGTTCAAGTGTTCGAAACGTAACGCGCGAGAAATTGTAAGTAAACGTCGTATTTACATGTCTACCACTGTCTAGGAGAATCCGTATAGGTGTTCGAGTGTTCGAAACGTAACGCGCGAGAAATTGTAAGTAAACGTTGTATTTACATGTCTGCCACGGTGCAGGAGAATCCGTATAGGTGTTCGAGTGTTCGAAACGTAACGCGCGAGAAATTGTAAGTAAACGTCGTATTTACATGTCTGCCACTGTGCAGAAGAATCCGTATAGGTGTTCGAGTGTTCGAATCGTAAGGCGTGAGAAATTGTAAGTAAACGCCGTATTCACATATCTGCCACTGTGCAGGAGAATCTGTATAGGTGTTCGAGTGTTCGAACCGTAACGCGGGAGAAATTGTAAGTAAACGCCGTATTTACATATCTGCCACTGTGCAGGAGAATCCGTATAGGTGTTCGAGTGTTCGAAACGTAACGCGCGAGAAATTGTAAGTAAACGCCGTATTTACATATCTGCCACTGTGCAGGAGAATCCGTATAGGTGTTCGAATGTTCGAACCGTAACGCAGGAGAAATTGTAAGTGAACGCCGTATTTACATATCTGCCACTGTGCAGGAGAATCCGTATAGGTGTTCGAGTGTTCGAATCGTAAGGTGGGAGAAATTGTAAGTAAACTCCGTATTTACATATCTGCCACTGTGCAGGAGAATCCGTATAGGTGTTCGAGTGTTCGAAACGTAACGCGCGAGAAATTGTAAGTAAACGTCGTATTTACATGTCTGCCACTGTGCAGGAGAATCTGTATAGGTGTTCGAGTGTTCGAAACGTAACGCGCGAGAAATTGTAAGTAAACGCCGTATTTACATCTCTGCCACTGTGCAGGAGAATCCGTATTGGTGTTCGAGTGTTCGAAACGTAACGCGCGAGAAATTGTAAGTAAACGTCGTATTTACATGTCTGCCACTGTGCAGGAGAATCCGTATAGGTGTTCGAGTGTTCGAAACGTAACGCGCGAGAAATTGTAAGTAAACGTCGTATTTACATGTCTGCCACTGTGCAGAAAAATCCGTATAGGTGTTCGAGTGTTCGAAACGTAACGCACGAGAAATTGTAAGTAAACGCCGTATTTACATATCTGCCACTGTGCAGGAGAATCCGTATAGGTGTTCGACTGTTCGAACCGTAACGCAGGAGAAATTGTAAGTAAACGCCGTATTTACATATCTGCCCCTGTGCAGGAGAATCCGTATAGGTGTTTGAGTGTTCGAACCGTAACGCGCGAGAAATTGTAAGTAAACGCCGTATTTACATATCTGCCACGGTGCAGGAGAATCCGTATAGGTGTTCGAGTGTTCGAAACGTAACGCGCGAGAAATTGTAAGTAAACGTCGTATTTACATTTCTGCCACTGTGTAGGAGAATCCGTATAGGTGTTAGAGTGTTCGAAACGTAACGCGCGAGAAATTGTAAGTAAACGCCGTATTTACATATCTGCCACTGTGCAGGAGAATCCGTATAGGTGTTCGAGTGTTCGAAACGTAACGCGCGAGAAATTGTAAGTAAACGCCGTATTTACATCTCTGCCACTGTGCAGGAGAATCCGTATAGGTGTTCGAGTGTTCGAAACGTAACGCGCGAGAAATTGTAAGTAAACGTCGTATTTACATGTCTGCCGCTGTGCAGGAGAATCCGTATAGGTGTTCGAGTGTTCGAAACGTAACGTGCGAGAAATTGTAAGTAAACGCCGTATTTACAAATCTGCCACTGTGCAGGAGAATCCGTATTGGTGTTCGAGTGTTCGAACCGTCAGGCGTGAGAAATTGTAAGTAGACGCCGTATTTACATATCTGCCACTGTGCAGGAGAATCCGTATAGGTGTTCGAGTGTTTGAAACGTCACGCGCGAGAAATTGTAAGTAAATGTCGTATTTACATATCTGCCACTGTGCAGTAGAATCCGTATAGGTGTTCGAGTGTTCGAAACGTAACGCGCGATAAATTGTAAGTAAACGTCGTATTTACATGTCTGCCACTGTGCAGGAGAATCCGTATAGGTGTTCGAGTGTTCGAAACGTAACGCGCGAGAAATTGTAAGTAAACGTCGTATTTACATGTCTGCCACTGTGCAGGAGAATCCGTATAGGTGTTCGAGTGTTCGAAACGTAACGCGCGAGAAATTGTAAGTAAACGTCGTATTTACATGTCTGCCACTGTGCAGGAGAATCCGTATAGGTGTTCGAGTGTTCGAAACGTAACGCGCGAGAAATTGTAAGTAAACGCCGTATTTACATATCTGCCACTGTGCAGGAGAATCCGTATAGGTGTTCGAATGTTCGAACCGTAACGCAGGAGAAATTGTAAGTGAACGCCGTATTTACATATCTGCCACTGTGCAGGAGAATCCGTATAGGTGTTCGAGTGTTCGAATCGTAAGGGGGGAGAAATTGTAAGTAAACTCCGTATTTACATATCTGCCACTGTGCAGGAGAATCCGTATAGGTGTTCGAGTGTTCGAAACGTAACGCGCGAGAAATTGTAAGTAAACGTCGTATTTACATGTCTGCCACTGTGCAGGAGAATCCGTATAGGTGTTCGAGTGTTCGAAACGTAACGCGCGAGAAATTGTAAGTAAACGTCGTATTTACATGTCTGCCACTGTGCAGGAGAATCCGTATAGGTGTTCGAGTGTTCGAAACGTAACGCGCGAGAAATTGTAAGTAAACGCCGTATTTACAAATCTGCCACTGTGCAGGAGAATCCGTATAGGTGTTCGAGTGTTCGAACCGTAAGGCGTGAGAAATTGTAAGTAAACGCCGTATTTACATATCTGCCACTGTGCTGGAGAATCCGTATAGGTGTTCGAGTGTTTGAAACGTAACGCGCGAGAAATTGTAAGTAAACGCCGTATTTACATATCTGCCACTGTGCAGGAGAATCCGTATAGGTGTTCAAGTGTTCGAAACGTAACGCGCGAGAAATTGTAAGTAAACGTCGTATTTACATGTCTGCCACTGTCTAGGAGAATCCGTATAGGTGTTCGAGTGTTCGAAACGTAACGCGCGAGAAATTGTAAGTAAACGTTGTATTTACATGTCTGCCACGGTGCAGGAGAATCCGTATAGGTGTTCGAGTGTTCGAAACGTAACGCACGAGAAATTGTAAGTAAACGTCGTATTTACATGTCTGCCACTGTGCAGAAGAATCCGTATAGGTGTTCGAGTGTTCGAATCGTAAGGCGTGAGAAATTGTAAGTAAACGCCGTATTCACATATCTGCCACTGTGCAGGAGAATCTGTATAGGTGTTCGAGTGTTCGAACCGTAACGCGGGAGAAATTGTAAGTAAACGCCGTATTTACATATCTGCCACTGTGCAGGAGAATCCGTATAGGTGTTCGAGTGTTCGAAACGTAACGCGCGAGAAATTGTAAGTAAACGCCGTATTTACATATCTGCCACTGTGCAGGAGAATCCGTATAGGTGTTCGAATGTTCGAACCGTAACGCAGGAGAAATTGTAAGTGAACGCCGTATTTACATATCTGCCACTGTGCAGGAGAATCCGTATAGGTGTTCGAGTGTTCGAATCGTAAGGTGGGAGAAATTGTAAGTAAACTCCGTATTTACATATCTGCCACTGTGCAGGAGAATCCGTATAGGTGTTCGAGTGTTCGAAACGTAACGCGCGAGAAATTGTAAGTAAACGTCGTATTTACATGTCTGCCACTGTGCAGGAGAATCTGTATAGGTGTTCGAGTGTTCGAAACGTAACGCGCGAGAAATTGTAAGTAAACGCCGTATTTACATCTCTGCCACTGTGCAGGAGAATCCGTATTGGTGTTCGAGTGTTCGAAACGTAACGCGCGAGAAATTGTAAGTAAACGTCGTATTTACATGTCTGCCACTGTGCAGGAGAATCCGTATAGGTGTTCGAGTGTTCGAAACGTAACGCGCGAGAAATTGTAAGTAAACGTCGTATTTACATGTCTGCCACTGTGCAGAAGAATCCGTATAGGTGTTCGAGTGTTCGAAACGTAACGCACGAGAAATTGTAAGTAAACGCCGTATTTACATATCTGCCACTGTGCAGGAGAATCCGTATAGGTGTTCGACTGTTCGAACCGTAACGCAGGAGAAATTGTAAGTAAACGCCGTATTTACATATCTGCCCCTGTGCAGGAGAATCCGTATAGGTGTTTGAGTGTTCGAACCGTAACGCGCGAGAAATTGTAAGTAAACGCCGTATTTACATATCTGCCACGGTGCAGGAGAATCCGTATAGGTGTTCGAGTGTTCGAAACGTAACGCGCGAGAAATTGTAAGTAAACGTCGTATTTACATTTCTGCCACTGTGTAGGAGAATCCGTATAGGTGTTAGAGTGTTCGAAACGTAACGCGCGAGAAATTGTAAGTAAACGCCGTATTTACATATCTGCCACTGTGCAGGAGAATCCGTATAGGTGTTCGAGTGTTCGAAACGTAACGCGCGAGAAATTGTAAGTAAACGCCGTATTTACATCTCTGCCACTGTGCAGGAGAATCCGTATAGGTGTTCGAGTGTTCGAAACGTAACGCGCGAGAAATTGTAAGTAAACGTCGTATTTACATGTCTGCCGCTGTGCAGGAGAATCCGTATAGGTGTTCGAGTGTTCGAAACGTAACGTGCGAGAAATTGTAAGTAAACGCCGTATTTACAAATCTGCCACTGTGCAGGAGAATCCGTATTGGTGTTCGAGTGTTCGAACCGTCAGGCGTGAGAAATTGTAAGTAGACGCCGTATTTACATATCTGCCACTGTGCAGGAGAATCCGTATAGGTGTTCGAGTGTTTGAAACGTAACGCGCGAGAAATTGTAAGTAAATGCCGTATTTACATATCTGCCACTGTGCAGTAGAATCCGTATAGGTGTTCGAGTGTTCGAAACGTAACGCGCGAGAAATTGTAAGTAAACGTCGTATTTACATGTCTGCCACTGTGCAGGAGAATCCGTATAGGTGTTCGAGTGTTCGAAACGTAACGCGCGAGAAATTGTAAGTAAACGTCGTATTTACATGTCTGCCACTGTGCAGGAGAATCCGTATAGGTGTTCGAGTGTTCGAAACGTAACGCGCGAGAAATTGTAAGTAAACGTCGTATTTACATGTCTGCCACTGTGCAGGAGAATCCGTATAGGTGTTCGAGTGTTCGAAACGTAACGCGCGAGAAATTGTAAGTAAACGCCGTATTTACATATCTGCCACTGTGCAGGAGAATCCGTATAGGTGTTCGAATGTTCGAACCGTAACGCAGGAGAAATTGTAAGTGAACGCCGTATTTACATATCTGCCACTGTGCAGGAGAATCCGTATAGGTGTTCGAGTGTTCGAATCGTAAGGGGGGAGAAATTGTAAGTAAACTCCGTATTTACATATCTGCCACTGTGCAGGAGAATCCGTATAGGTGTTCGAGTGTTCGAAACGTAACGCGCGAGAAATTGTAAGTAAACGTCGTATTTACATGTCTGCCACTGTGCAGGAGAATCCGTATAGGTGTTCGAGTGTTCGAAACGTAACGCGCGAGAAATTGTAAGTAAACGCCGTATTTACATCTCTGCCACTGTGCAGGAGAATCCGTATAGGTGTTCGAGTGTTCGAAACGTAACGCGCGAGAAATTGTAAGTAAACGTCGTATTTACATGTCTGCCACTGTGCAGGAGAATCCGTATAGGTGTTCGAGTGTTCGAAACGTAACGCGCGAGAAATTGTAAGTAAACGTCGTATTTACATGTCTGCCACTGTGCAGGAGAATCCGTATAGGTGTTCGAGTGTTCGAAACGTAACGCACGAGAAATTGTAAGTAAACGCCGTATTTACATATCTGCCACTGTGCAGGAGAATCCGTATAGGTGTTCGACTGTTCGAACCGTAACGCAGGGGAAATTGTAAGTAAACGCCGTATTTACATATCTGCCCCTGTGCAGGAGAATCCGTATAGGTGTTTGAGTGTTCGAACCGTAACGCGCGAGAAATTGTAAGTAAACGTCGTATTTACATATCTGCCACTGTGCAGGAGAATCCGTATAGGTGTTCGAGTGTTCGAAACGTAACGCGCGAGAAATTGTAAGTAAACGTCGTATTTACATGTCTGCCACTGTGCAGAAGAATCCGTATAGGTGTTCGAGTGTTCGAAACGTAACGCACGAGAAATTGTAAGTAAACGCCGTATTTACATATCTGCCACTGTGCAGGAGAATCCGTATAGGTGTTCGACTGTTCGAACCGTAACGCAGGAGAAATTGTAAGTAAACGCCGTATTTACATATCTGCCCCTGTGCAGGAGAATCCGTATAGGTGTTTGAGTGTTCGAACCGTAACGCGCGAGAAATTGTCAGTAAACGCCGTATTCACATATCTGCCACTGTGCAGGAGAATCCGTATAGGTGTTCGAGTGTTCGAAACGTAACGCGCGAGAAATTGTAAGTAAACGTCGTATTTACATTTCTGCCACTGTGCAGGAGAATCCGTATAGGTGTTCGAGTGTTCGAAACGTAACGCGCGAGAAATTGTAAGTAAACGCCGTATTTACATATCTGCCACTGTGCAGGAGAATCCGTATAGGTGTTCGAGTGTTCGAAACGTAACGCGCAAGAAATTGTAAGTAAACGCCGTATTTACATCTCTGCCACTGTGCAGGAGAATCCGTATAGGTGTTCGAGTGTTCGAAACGTAACGCGCGAGAAATTGTAAGTAAACGTCGTATTTACATGTCTGCCGCTGTGCAGGAGAATCCGTATAGGTGTTCGAGTGTTCGAAACGTAACGTGCGAGAAATTGTAAGTAAACCCCGTATTTACAAATCTGCCACTGTGCAGGAGAATCCGTATTGGTGTTCGAGTGTTCGAACCGTCAGGCGTGAGAAATTGTAAGTAGACGCCGTATTTACATATCTGCCACTGTGCAGGAGAATCCGTATAGGTGTTCGAGTGTTTGAAACGTAATGCGCGAGAAATTGTAAGTAAATGCCGTATTTACATATCTGCCACTGTGCAGGAGAATCCGTATAGGTGTTCGAGTGTTCGAAACGTAACGCGCGAGAAATTGTAAGTAAACGTCGTATTTACATGTCTGCCACTGTGCAGGAGAATCCGTATAGGTGTTCGAGTGTTCGAAACGTAACGCGCGAGAAATTGTAAGTAAACGTCGTATTTACATGTCTGCCACTGTGCAGGAGAATCCGTATAGGTGTTCGAGTGTTCGAAACGTAACGCGCGAGAAATTGTAAGTAAACGTCGTATTTACATGTCTGCCACTGTGCAGGAGAATCCGTATAGGTGTTCGAGTGTTCGAAACGTAACGCGCGAGAAATTGTAAGTAAACGTCGTATTTACATGTCTGCCACTGTGCAGGAGAATCCGTATAGGTGTTCGAGTGTTCGAAACGTAACGCGCGAGAAATTGTAAGTAAACGCCGTATTTACATATCTGCCACTGTGCAGGAGAATCCGTATAGGTGTTCGAATGTTCGAACCGTAACGCAGGAGAAATTGTAAGTGAACGCCGTATTTACATATCTGCCACTGTGCAGGAGAATCCGTATAGGTGTTCGAGTGTTCGAATCGTAAGGTGGGAGAAATATTAAGTAAACTCCGTATTTACATATCTGCCACTGTGCAGGAGAATCCGTATAGGTGTTCGAGTGTTCGAAACGTAACGCGCGAGAAATTGTAAGTAAACGCCGTATTTACATCTCTGCCACTGTGCAGGAGAATCCGTATAGGTGTTCGAGTGTTCGAAACGTAACGCGCGAGAAATTGTAAGTAAACGTCGTATTTACATGTCTGCCACTGTGCAGGAGAATCCGTATAGGTGTTCGAGTGTTCGAAACGTAACGCGCGAGAAATTGTAAGTAAACGTCGTATTTACATGTCTGCCACTGTGCAGGAGAATCTGTATAGGTGTTCGAGTGTTCGAAACGTAACGCACGAGAAATTGTAAGTAAACGCCGTATTTACATATCTGCCACTGTGCAGGAGAATCCGTATAGGTGTTCGACTGTTCGAACCGTAACGCAGGGGAAATTGTAAGTAAACGCCGTATTTACATATCTGCCCCTGTGCAGGAGAATCCGTATAGGTGTTTGAGTGTTCGAACCGTAACGCGCGAGAAATTGTAAGTAAACGCCGTATTTACATATCTGCCACTGTGCAGGAGAATCCGTATAGGTGTTCGAGTGTTCGAAACGTAACGCGCGAGAAATTGTAAGTAAACGTCGTATTTACATGTCTGCCACTGTGCAGAAGAATCCGTATAGGTGTTCGAGTGTTCGAAACGTAACGCACGAGAAATTGTAAGTAAACGCCGTATTTACATATCTGCCACTGTGCAGGAGAATCCGTATAGGTGTTCGACTGTTCGAACCGTAACGCAGGAGAAATTGTAAGTAAACGCCGTATTTACATATCTGCCCCTGTGCAGGAGAATCCGTATAGGTGTTTGAGTGTTCGAACCGTAACGCGCGAGAAATTGTAAGTAAACGCCGTATTTACATATCTGCCACTGTGCAGGAGAATCCGTATAGGTGTTCGATTGTTCGAAACGTAACGCGCGAGAAATTGTAAGTAAACGTCGTATTTACATTTCTGCCACTGTGCAGGAGAATCCGTATAGGTGTTCGAGTGTTCGAAACGTAACGCGCGAGAAATTGTAAGTAAACGCCGTATTTACATATCTGCCACTGTGCAGGAGAATCCGTATAGGTGTTCGAGTGTTCGAAACGTAACGCGCGAGAAATTGTAAGTAAACGCCGTATTTACATCTCTGCCACTGTGCAGGAGAATCCGTATAGGTGTTCGAGTGTTCGAAACGTAACGCGCGAGAAATTGTAAGTAAACGTCGTATTTACATGTCTGCCG
Organism: Camellia sinensis; assembly: GCF_055761805.1. NCBI lineage: Eukaryota > Viridiplantae > Streptophyta > Magnoliopsida > Ericales > Theaceae > Camellia > Camellia sinensis. The sequence goes on along the minus strand of NW_028128989.1, from coordinate 5,280,817 downwards.
CTGCGCAGGAGAATCCGTATAGGTGTTCGAGTGTTCGAAACGTAACGTGCGAGAAATTGTAAGTAAACGCCGTATTTACAAATCTGCCACTGTGCAGGAGAATCCGTATTGGTGTTCGAGTGTTCGAACCGTCAGGCGTGAGAAATTGTAAGTAGACGCCGTATTTACATATCTGCCACTGTGCAGGAGAATCCGTATAGGTGTTCGAGTGTTTGAAACGTAACGCGCGAGAAATTGTAAGTAAATGCCGTATTTACATATCTGCCACTGTGCAGGAGAATCCGTATAGGTGTTCGAGTGTTCGAAACGTAACGCGCGAGAAATTGTAAGTAAACGTCGTATTTACATGTCTGCCACTGTGCAGGAGAATCCGTATAGGTGTTCGAGTGTTCGAAACGTAACGCGCGAGAAATTGTAAGTAAACGTCGTATTTACATGTCTGCCACTGTGCAGGAGAATCCGTATAGGTGTTCGAGTGTTCGAAACGTAACGCGCGAGAAATTGTAAGTAAACGTCGTATTTACATGTCTGCCACTGTGCAGGAGAATCCGTATAGGTGTTCGAGTGTTCGAAACTTAACGCGCGAGAAATTGTAAGTAAACGTCGTATTTACATGTCTGCCACTGTGCAGGAGAATCCGTATAGGTGTTCGAGTGTTCGAAACGTAACGCGCGAGAAATTGTAAGTAAACGCCGTATTTACATATCTGCCACTGTGCAGGAGAATCCGTATAGGTGTTCGAATGTTCGAACCGTAACGCAGGAGAAATTGTAAGTGAACGCCGTATTTACATATCTGCCACTGTGCAGGAGAATCCGTATAGGTGTTCGAGTGTTCGAATCGTAAGGTGGGAGAAATATTAAGTAAACTCCGTATTTACATATCTGCCACTGTGCAGGAGAATCCGTATAGGTGTTCGAGTGTTCGAAACGTAACGCGCGAGAAATTGTAAGTAAACGCCGTATTTACATCTCTGCCACTGTGCAGGAGAATCCGTATAGGTGTTCGAGTGTTCGAAACGTAACGCGCGAGAAATTGTAAGTAAACGTCGTATTTACATGTCTGCCACTGTGCAGGAGAATCCGTATAGGTGTTCGAGTGTTCGAAACGTAACGCGCGAGAAATTGTAAGTAAACGTCGTATTTACATGTCTGCCACTGTGCAGGAGAATCTGTATAGGTGTTCGAGTGTTCGAAACGTAACGCACGAGAAATTGTAAGTAAACGCCGTATTTACATATCTGCCACTGTGCAGGAGAATCCGTATAGGTGTTCGACTGTTCGAACCGTAACGCAGGGGAAATTGTAAGTAAACGCCGTATTTACATATCTGCCCCTGTGCAGGAGAATCCGTATAGGTGTTTGAGTGTTCGAACCGTAACGCGCGAGAAATTGTAAGTAAACGCCGTATTTACATATCTGCCACTGTGCAGGAGAATCCGTATAGGTGTTCGAGTGTTCGAAACGTAACGCGCGAGAAATTGTAAGTAAACGTCGTATTTACATGTCTGCCACTGTGCAGAAGAATCCGTATAGGTGTTCGAGTGTTCGAAACGTAACGCACGAGAAATTGTAAGTAAACGCCGTATTTACATATCTGCCACTGTGCAGGAGAATCCGTATAGGTGTTCGACTGTTCGAACCGTAACGCAGGAGAAATTGTAAGTAAACGCCGTATTTACATATCTGCCCCTGTGCAGGAGAATCCGTATAGGTGTTTGAGTGTTCGAACCGTAACGCGCGAGAAATTGTAAGTAAACGCCGTATTTACAAATCTGCCACTGTGCAGGAGAATCCGTATAGGTGTTCGATTGTTCGAAACGTAACGCGCGAGAAATTGTAAGTAAACGTCGTATTTACATTTCTGCCACTGTGCAGGAGAATCCGTATAGGTGTTCGAGTGTTCGAAACGTAACGCGCGAGAAATTGTAAGTAAACGCCGTATTTACATATCTGCCACTGTGCAGGAGAATCCGTATAGGTGTTCGAGTGTTCGAAACGTAACGCGCGAGAAATTGTAAGTAAACGCCGTATTTACATCTCTGCCACTGTGCAGGAGAATCCGTATAGGTGTTCGAGTGTTCGAAACGTAACGCGCGAGAAATTGTAAGTAAACGTCGTATTTACATGTCTGCCGCTGCGCAGGAGAATCCGTATAGGTGTTCGAGTGTTCGAAACGTAACGTGCGAGAAATTGTAAGTAAACGCCGTATTTACAAATCTGCCACTGTGCAGGAGAATCCGTATTGGTGTTCGAGTGTTCGAACCGTCAGGCGTGAGAAATTGTAAGTAGACGCCGTATTTACATATCTGCCACTGTGCAGGAGAATCCGTATAGGTGTTCGAGTGTTTGAAACGTAACGCGCGAGAAATTGTAAGTAAATGCCGTATTTACATATCTGCCACTGTGCAGGAGAATCCGTATAGGTGTTCGAGTGTTCGAAACGTAACGCGCGAGAAATTGTAAGTAAACGTCGTATTTACATGTCTGCCACTGTGCAGGAGAATCCGTATAGGTGTTCGAGTGTTCGAAACGTAACGCGCGAGAAATTGTAAGTAAACGTCGTATTTACATGTCTGCCACTGTGCAGGAGAATCCGTATAGGTGTTCGAGTGTTCGAAACGTAACGCGCGAGAAATTGTAAGTAAACGTCGTATTTACATGTCTGCCACTGTGCAGGAGAATCCGTATAGGTGTTCGAGTGTTCGAAACTTAACGCGCGAGAAATTGTAAGTAAACGTCGTATTTACATGTCTGCCACTGTGCAGGAGAATCCGTATAGGTGTTCGAGTGTTCGAAACGTAACGTGCGAGAAATTGTAAGTAAACGCCGTATTTACAAATCTGCCACTGTGCAGGAGAATCCGTATTGGTGTTCGAGTGTTCGAACCGTCAGGCGTGAGAAATTGTAAGTAGACGCCGTATTTACATATCTGCCACTGTGCAGGAGAATCCGTATAGGTGTTCGAGTGTTTGAAACGTAACGCGCGAGAAATTGTAAGTAAATGCCGTATTTACATATCTGCCACTGTGCAGGAGAATCCGTATAGGTGTTCGAGTGTTCGAAACGTAACGCGCGAGAAATTGTAAGTAAACGTCGTATTTACATGTCTGCCACTGTGCAGGAGAATCCGTATAGGTGTTCGAGTGTTCGAAACGTAACGCGCGAGAAATTGTAAGTAAACGTCGTATTTACATGTCTGCCACTGTGCAGGAGAATCCGTATAGGTGTTCGAGTGTTCGAAACGTAACGCGCGAGAAATTGTAAGTAAACGTCGTATTTACATGTCTGCCACTGTGCAGGAGAATCCGTATAGGTGTTCGAGTGTTCGAAACTTAACGCGCGAGAAATTGTAAGTAAACGTCGTATTTACATGTCTGCCACTGTGCAGGAGAATCCGTATAGGTGTTCGAGTGTTCGAAACGTAACGCGCGAGAAATTGTAAGTAAACGCCGTATTTACATATCTGCCACTGTGCAGGAGAATCCGTATAGGTGTTCGAATGTTCGAACCGTAACGCAGGAGAAATTGTAAGTGAACGCCGTATTTACATATCTGCCACTGTGCAGGAGAATCCGTATAGGTGTTCGAGTGTTCGAATCGTAAGGGGGGAGAAATTGTAAGTAAACTCCGTATTTACATATCTGCCACTGTGCAGGAGAATCCGTATAGGTGTTCGAGTGTTCGAAACGTAACGCGCGAGAAATTGTAAGTAAACGTCGTATTTACATGTCTGCCACTGTGCAGGAGAATCCGTATAGGTGTTCGAGTGTTCGAAACGTAACGCGCGAGAAATTGTAAGTAAACGCCGTATTTACATCTCTGCCACTGTGCAGGAGAATCCGTATAGGTGTTCGAGTGTTCGAAACGTAACGCGCGAGAAATTGTAAGTAAACGCCGTATTTACATCTCTGCCACTGTGCAGGAGAATCCGTATTGGTGTTCGAGTGTTCGAAACGTAACGCGCGAGAAATTGTAAGTAAACGTCGTATTTACATGTCTGCCACTGTGCAGGAGAATCCGTATAGGTGTTCGAGTGTTCGAAACGTAACGCGCGAGAAATTGTAAGTAAACGTCGTATTTACATGTCTGCCACTGTGCAGGAGAATCCGTATAGGTGTTCGAGTGTTCGAAACGTAACGCGCGAGAAATTGTAAGTAAACGTCGTATTTACATGTCTGCCACTGTGCAGGAGAATCCGTATAGGTGTTCGAGTGTTTGAAACGTAACGCGCGAGAAATTGTAAGTAAACGCCGTATTTACATATCTGGCACTGTGCAGGAGAATCCGTATAGGTGTTCGAGTGTTCGAAACGTAATGCGCGAGAAATTGTAAGTAAACGTCGTATTTACATGTCTGCCACTGTGCAGGAGAATCCGTATAGGTGTTCAAGTGTTCGAAACGTAACGCGCGAGAAATTGTAAGTAAACGTCGTATTTACATGTCTGCCACTGTGCAGGAGAATCCGTATAGGTGTTCGAGTGTTCGAAACGTAACGCGCGAGAAATTGTAAGTAAACGTCGTATTTACATATCTGCCACTGTGCAGGAGAATCCGTATAGGTGTTCGACTGTTCGAACCGTAACGCAGGAGAAATTGTAAGTAAACGCCGTATTTACATATCTGCCCCTGTGCAGGAGAATCCGTATAGGTGTTCGAGTGTTCGAATCGTAAGGCGTGAGAAATTGTAAGTAAACGCCGTATTTACATATCTGCCACTGTGCAGGAGAATCCGTATAGGTGTTCGAGTGTTCGAAACGTAACGCGCGAGAAATTGTAAGTAAACGCCGTATTTACATATCTGCCCCTGTGCAGGAGAATCCGTATAGGTGTTTGAGTGTTCGAACCGTAACGCGCGAGAAATTGTAAGTAAACGCCGTATTTACATATCTGCCACTGTGCAGGAGAATCCGTATAGGTGTTCGAGTGTTCGAAACGTAACGCGCGAGAAATTGTAAGTAAACGTCGTATTTACATGTCTGCCACTGTGCAGAAGAATCCGTATAGGTGTTCGAGTGTTCGAAACGTAACGCACGAGAAATTGTAAGTAAACGCCGTATTTACATATCTGCCACTGTGCAGGAGAATCCGTATAGGTGTTCGACTGTTCGAACCGTAACGCAGGAGAAATTGTAAGTAAACGCCGTATTTACATATCTGCCCCTGTGCAGGAGAATCCGTATAGGTGTTTGAGTGTTCGAACCGTAACGCGCGAGAAATTGTAAGTAAACGCCGTATTTACAAATCTGCCACTGTGCAGGAGAATCCGTATAGGTGTTCGATTGTTCGAAACGTAACGCGCGAGAAATTGTAAGTAAACGTCGTATTTACATTTCTGCCACTGTGCAGGAGAATCCGTATAGGTGTTCGAGTGTTCGAAACGTAACGCGCGAGAAATTGTAAGTAAACGCCGTATTTACATATCTGCCACTGTGCAGGAGAATCCGTATAGGTGTTCGAGTGTTCGAAACGTAACGCGCGAGAAATTGTAAGTAAACGCCGTATTTACATCTCTGCCACTGTGCAGGAGAATCCGTATAGGTGTTCGAGTGTTCGAAACGTAACGCGCGAGAAATTGTAAGTAAACGTCGTATTTACATGTCTGCCGCTGCGCAGGAGAATCCGTATAGGTGTTCGAGTGTTCGAAACGTAACGTGCGAGAAATTGTAAGTAAACGCCGTATTTACAAATCTGCCACTGTGCAGGAGAATCCGTATTGGTGTTCGAGTGTTCGAACCGTCAGGCGTGAGAAATTGTAAGTAGACGCCGTATTTACATATCTGCCACTGTGCAGGAGAATCCGTATAGGTGTTCGAGTGTTTGAAACGTAACGCGCGAGAAATTGTAAGTAAATGCCGTATTTACATATCTGCCACTGTGCAGGAGAATCCGTATAGGTGTTCGAGTGTTCGAAACGTAACGCGCGAGAAATTGTAAGTAAACGTCGTATTTACATGTCTGCCACTGTGCAGGAGAATCCGTATAGGTGTTCGAGTGTTCGAAACGTAACGCGCGAGAAATTGTAAGTAAACGTCGTATTTACATGTCTGCCACTGTGCAGGAGAATCCGTATAGGTGTTCGAGTGTTCGAAACGTAACGCGCGAGAAATTGTAAGTAAACGTCGTATTTACATGTCTGCCACTGTGCAGGAGAATCCGTATAGGTGTTCGAGTGTTCGAAACTTAACGCGCGAGAAATTGTAAGTAAACGTCGTATTTACATGTCTGCCACTGTGCAGGAGAATCCGTATAGGTGTTCGAGTGTTCGAAACGTAACGTGCGAGAAATTGTAAGTAAACGCCGTATTTACAAATCTGCCACTGTGCAGGAGAATCCGTATTGGTGTTCGAGTGTTCGAACCGTCAGGCGTGAGAAATTGTAAGTAGACGCCGTATTTACATATCTGCCACTGTGCAGGAGAATCCGTATAGGTGTTCGAGTGTTTGAAACGTAACGCGCGAGAAATTGTAAGTAAATGCCGTATTTACATATCTGCCACTGTGCAGGAGAATCCGTATAGGTGTTCGAGTGTTCGAAACGTAACGCGCGAGAAATTGTAAGTAAACGTCGTATTTACATGTCTGCCACTGTGCAGGAGAATCCGTATAGGTGTTCGAGTGTTCGAAACGTAACGCGCGAGAAATTGTAAGTAAACGTCGTATTTACATGTCTGCCACTGTGCAGGAGAATCCGTATAGGTGTTCGAGTGTTCGAAACGTAACGCGCGAGAAATTGTAAGTAAACGTCGTATTTACATGTCTGCCACTGTGCAGGAGAATCCGTATAGGTGTTCGAGTGTTCGAAACTTAACGCGCGAGAAATTGTAAGTAAACGTCGTATTTACATGTCTGCCACTGTGCAGGAGAATCCGTATAGGTGTTCGAGTGTTCGAAACGTAACGCGCGAGAAATTGTAAGTAAACGCCGTATTTACATATCTGCCACTGTGCAGGAGAATCCGTATAGGTGTTCGAATGTTCGAACCGTAACGCAGGAGAAATTGTAAGTGAACGCCGTATTTACATATCTGCCACTGTGCAGGAGAATCCGTATAGGTGTTCGAGTGTTCGAATCGTAAGGGGGGAGAAATTGTAAGTAAACTCCGTATTTACATATCTGCCACTGTGCAGGAGAATCCGTATAGGTGTTCGAGTGTTCGAAACGTAACGCGCGAGAAATTGTAAGTAAACGTCGTATTTACATGTCTGCCACTGTGCAGGAGAATCCGTATAGGTGTTCGAGTGTTCGAAACGTAACGCGCGAGAAATTGTAAGTAAACGCCGTATTTACATCTCTGCCACTGTGCAGGAGAATCCGTATAGGTGTTCGAGTGTTCGAAACGTAACGCGCGAGAAATTGTAAGTAAACGCCGTATTTACATCTCTGCCACTGTGCAGGAGAATCCGTATTGGTGTTCGAGTGTTCGAAACGTAACGCGCGAGAAATTGTAAGTAAACGTCGTATTTACATGTCTGCCACTGTGCAGGAGAATCCGTATAGGTGTTCGAGTGTTCGAAACGTAACGCGCGAGAAATTGTAAGTAAACGTCGTATTTACATGTCTGCCACTGTGCAGGAGAATCCGTATAGGTGTTCGAGTGTTCGAAACGTAACGCGCGAGAAATTGTAAGTAAACGTCGTATTTACATGTCTGCCACTGTGCAGGAGAATCCGTATAGGTGTTCGAGTGTTTGAAACGTAACGCGCGAGAAATTGTAAGTAAACGCCGTATTTACATATCTGGCACTGTGCAGGAGAATCCGTATAGGTGTTCGAGTGTTCGAAACGTAATGCGCGAGAAATTGTAAGTAAACGTCGTATTTACATGTCTGCCACTGTGCAGGAGAATCCGTATAGGTGTTCAAGTGTTCGAAACGTAACGCGCGAGAAATTGTAAGTAAACGTCGTATTTACATGTCTGCCACTGTGCAGGAGAATCCGTATAGGTGTTCGAGTGTTCGAAACGTAACGCGCGAGAAATTGTAAGTAAACGTCGTATTTACATGTCTGCCACGGTGCAGGAGAATCCGTATAGGTGTTCGAGTGTTCGAAACGTAACGCGCGAGAAATTGTAAGTAAACGTCGTATTTACATGTCTGCCACTGTGCAGGAGAATCCGTATAGGTGTTCGAGTGTTCGAATCGTAAGGCGTGAGAAATTGTAAGTAAACGCCGTATTCACATATCTGCCACTGTGCAGGAGAATCCGTATAGGCGTTCGAGTGTTCGAACCGTAACGCGGGAGAAATTGTAAGTAAACGCCGTATTTACATATCTGCCACTGTGCAGGAGAATCCGTATAGGTGTTCGAGTGTTCGAAACGTAACGCGCGAGAAATTGTAAGTAAACGCCGTATTTACATATCTGCCACTGTGCAGGAGAATCCGTATAGGTGTTCGAATGTTCGAACCGTAACGCAGGAGAAATTGTAAGTGAACGCCGTATTTACATATCTGCCACTGTGCAGGAGAATCCGTATAGGTGTTCGAGTGTTCGAATCGTAAGGTGGGAGAAATTGTAAGTAAACGTCGTATTTACATGTCTGCCACTGTGCAGGAGAATCCGTATAGGTGTTCGAGTGTTCGAAACGTAACGCGCGAGAAATTGTAAGTAAACGTCGTATTTACATGTCTGCCACTGTGCAGGAGAATCCGTATAGGTGTTCGAGTGTTCGAAACGTAACGCGCGAGAAATTGTAAGTAAACGCCGTATTTACATCTCTGCCACTGTGCAGGAGAATCCGTATTGGTGTTCGAGTGTTCGAAACGTAACGCGCGAGAAATTGTAAGTAAACGTCGTATTTACATGTCTGCCACTGTGCAGGAGAATCCGTATAGGTGTTCGAGTGTTCGAAACGTAACGCGCGAGAAATTGTAAGTAAACGTCGTATTTACATGTCTGCCACTGTGCAGGAGAATCCGTATAGGTGTTCGAGTGTTCGAAACTTAACGCGCGAGAAATTGTAAGTAAACGTCGTATTTACATGTCTGCCACTGTGCAGGAGAATCCGTATAGGTGTTCGAGTGTTCGAAACGTAACGCGCGAGAAATTGTAAGTAAACGCCGTATTTACAAATCTGCCACTGTGCAGGAGAATCCGTATAAGTGTTCGAGTGTTCGAACCGTAAGGCGTGAGAAATTGTAAGTAAACGCCGTATTTACATATCGGCCACTGTGCTGGAGAATCCGTATAGGTGTTCGAGTGTTTGAAACGTAACGCGCGAGAAATTGTAAGTAAACGCCGTATTTACAAATCTGCCACTGTGCAGGAGAATCCGTATAAGTGTTCGAGTGTTCGAACCGTAAGGCGTGAGAAATTGTAAGTAAACGCCGTATTTACATATCGGCCACTGTGCTGGAGAATCCGTATAGGTGTTCGAGTGTTTGAAACGTAACGCGCGAGAAATTGTAAGTAAACGTCGTATTTACATGTCTGCCACTGTGCAGGAGAATCCGTATAGGTGTTCGAGTGTTCGAAACGTAACGCACGAGAAATTGTAAGTAAACGCCGTATTTACATATCTGCCACTGTGCAGGAGAATCCGTATAGGTGTTCGAATGTTCGAACCGTAACGCAGGAGAAATTGTAAGTAAACACCGTATTTACATATCTGCCACTGTGCAGGAGAATCCGTATAGGTGTTTGAGTGTTCGAACCGTAACGCGCGAGAAATTGTAAGTAAACGCCGTATTTACATATCTGCCACTGTGCAGGAGAATCCGTATAGGTGTTCAAGTGTTCGAAACGTAACGCGCGAGAAATTGTAAGTAAACGTCGTATTTACATTTCTGCCACTGTGCAGGAGAATCCGTATAGGTGTTCGAGTGTTCGAAACGTAACGCGCGAGAAATTGTAAGTAAACGCCGTATTTACATATCTGCCACTGTGCAGGAGAATCCGTATAGGTGTTCGAGTGTTCGAAACGTAACGCGCGAGAAATTGTAAGTAAACGCCGTATTTCCATCTCTGCCACTGTGCAGGAGAATCCGTATAGGTGTTCGAGTGTTCGAAACGTAACGCGCGAGAAATTGTAAGTAAACGTCGTATTTACATGTCTGCCACTGTGCAGGAGAATCCGTATAGGTGTTCGAGTGTTCGAAACGTAACGCGCGAGAAATTGTAAGTAAACGTCGTATTTACATGTCTGCCACTGTGCAGGAGAATCCGCATACGTGTTTGAGTGTTCGAAACGTAACGCGCGAGAAATTGTAAGTAAACGCCGTATTTACATGTCTGCCACTGTGCAGGAGAATCCGTATAGGTGTTCGAGTGTTTGAAACGTAACGCGCGAGAAATTGTAAGTAAACGCCGTATTTACATATCTGGCACTGTGCAGGAGAATCCGTATAGGTGTTCGAGTGTTCGAAACGTAATGCGCGAGAAATTGTAAGTAAACGTCGTATTTACATGTCTGCCACTGTGCAGGAGAATCCGTATAGGTGTTCAAGTGTTCGAAACGTAACGCGCGAGAAATTGTAAGTAAACGTCGTATTTACATGTCTGCCACTGTGCAGGAGAATCCGTATAGGTGTTCGAGTGTTCGAAACGTAACGCGCGAGAAATTGTAAGTAAACGTCGTATTTACATGTCTGCCACGGTGCAGGAGAATCCGTATAGGTGTTCGAGTGTTCGAAACGTAACGCGCGAGAAATTGTAAGTAAACGTCGTATTTACATGTCTGCCACTGTGCAGGAGAATCCGTATAGGTGTTCGAGTGTTCGAATCGTAAGGCGTGAGAAATTGTAAGTAAACGCCGTATTCACATATCTGCCACTGTGCAGGAGAATCCGTATAGGCGTTCGAGTGTTCGAACCGTAACGCGGGAGAAATTGTAAGTAAACGCCGTATTTACATATCTGCCACTGTGCAGGAGAATCCGTATAGGTGTTCGAGTGTTCGAAACGTAACGCGCGAGAAATTGTAAGTAAACGCCGTATTTACATATCTGCCACTGTGCAGGAGAATCCGTATAGGTGTTCGAATGTTCGAACCGTAACGCAGGAGAAATTGTAAGTGAACGCCGTATTTACATATCTGCCACTGTGCAGGAGAATCCGTATAGGTGTTCGAGTGTTCGAATCGTAAGGTGGGAGAAATTGTAAGTAAACGTCGTATTTACATGTCTGCCACTGTGCAGGAGAATCCGTATAGGTGTTCGAGTGTTCGAAACGTAACGCGCGAGAAATTGTAAGTAAACGTCGTATTTACATGTCTGCCACTGTGCAGGAGAATCCGTATAGGTGTTCGAGTGTTCGAAACGTAACGCGCGAGAAATTGTAAGTAAACGCCGTATTTACATCTCTGCCACTGTGCAGGAGAATCCGTATTGGTGTTCGAGTGTTCGAAACGTAACGCGCGAGAAATTGTAAGTAAACGTCGTATTTACATGTCTGCCACTGTGCAGGAGAATCCGTATAGGTGTTCGAGTGTTCGAAACGTAACGCGCGAGAAATTGTAAGTAAACGTCGTATTTACATGTCTGCCACTGTGCAGGAGAATCCGTATAGGTGTTCGAGTGTTCGAAACTTAACGCGCGAGAAATTGTAAGTAAACGTCGTATTTACATGTCTGCCACTGTGCAGGAGAATCCGTATAGGTGTTCGAGTGTTCGAAACGTAACGCGCGAGAAATTGTAAGTAAACGCCGTATTTACAAATCTGCCACTGTGCAGGAGAATCCGTATAAGTGTTCGAGTGTTCGAACCGTAAGGCGTGAGAAATTGTAAGTAAACGCCGTATTTACATATCGGCCACTGTGCTGGAGAATCCGTATAGGTGTTCGAGTGTTTGAAACGTAACGCGCGAGAAATTGTAAGTAAACGTCGTATTTACATGTCTGCCACTGTGCAGGAGAATCCGTATAGGTGTTCGAGTGTTCGAAACGTAACGCACGAGAAATTGTAAGTAAACGCCGTATTTACATATCTGCCACTGTGCAGGAGAATCCGTATAGGTGTTCGAATGTTCGAACCGTAACGCAGGAGAAATTGTAAGTAAACACCGTATTTACATATCTGCCACTGTGCAGGAGAATCCGTATAGGTGTTTGAGTGTTCGAACCGTAACGCGCGAGAAATTGTAAGTAAACGCCGTATTTACATATCTGCCACTGTGCAGGAGAATCCGTATAGGTGTTCAAGTGTTCGAAACGTAACGCGCGAGAAATTGTAAGTAAACGTCGTATTTACATTTCTGCCACTGTGCAGGAGAATCCGTATAGGTGTTCGAGTGTTCGAAACGTAACGCGCGAGAAATTGTAAGTAAACGCCGTATTTACATATCTGCCACTGTGCAGGAGAATCCGTATAGGTGTTCGAGTGTTCGAAACGTAACGCGCGAGAAATTGTAAGTAAACGCCGTATTTCCATCTCTGCCACTGTGCAGGAGAATCCGTATAGGTGTTCGAGTGTTCGAAACGTAACGCGCGAGAAATTGTAAGTAAACGTCGTATTTACATGTCTGCCACTGTGCAGGAGAATCCGTATAGGTGTTCGAGTGTTCGAAACGTAACGCGCGAGAAATTGTAAGTAAACGTCGTATTTACATGTCTGCCACTGTGCAGGAGAATCCGCATACGTGTTTGAGTGTTCGAAACGTAACGCGCGAGAAATTGTAAGTAAACGCCGTATTTACAAATCTGCCACTGTGCAGGAGAATCTGTATAGGTGTTCGAGTGTTCGAACCGTAAGGCGTGAGAAATTGTAAGTAAACGCCGTATTTACATATCTGCCACTGTGCTGGAGAATCCGTATAGGTGTTCGAGTGTTTGAAACGTAACGCGCGAGAAATTGTAAGTAAACGCCGTATTTACATATCTGCCACTGTGCAGGAGAATCCGTATAGGTGTTCAAGTGTTCGAAACGTAACGCGCGAGAAATTGTAAGTAAACGTCGTATTTACATGTCTGCCACTGTGCAGGAGAATCCGTATAGGTGTTCGAGTGTTCGAAACGTAACGCGCGAGAAATTGTAAGTAAACGTCGTATTTACATGTCTGCCACGGTGCAGGAGAATCCGTATAGGTGTTCGAGTGTTCGAAACGTAACGCGCGAGAAATTGTAAGTAAACGTCGTATTTACATGTCTGCCACTGTGCAGGAGAATCCGTATAGGTGTTCGAGTGTTCGAATCGTAAGGCGTGAGAAATTGTAAGTAAACGCCGTATTCACATATCTGCCACTGTGCAGGAGAATCCGTATAGGCGTTCGAGTGTTCGAACCGTAACGCGGGAGAAATTGTAAGTAAACGCCGTATTTACATATCTGCCACTGTGCAGGAGAATCCGTATAGGTGTTCGAGTGTTCGAAACGTAACGCGCGAGAAATTGTAAGTAAACGCCGTATTTACATATCTGCCACTGTGCAGGAGAATCCGTATAGGTGTTCGAATGTTCGAACCGTAACGCAGGAGAAATTGTAAGTGAACGCCGTATTTACATATCTGCCACTGTGCAGGAGAATCCGTATAGGTGTTCGAGTGTTCGAATCGTAAGGTGGGAGAAATTGTAAGTAAACTCCGTATTTACATATCTGCCACTGTGCAGGAGAATCCGTATAGGTGTTCGAGTGTTCGAAACGTAACGCGCGAGAAATTGTAAGTAAACGTCGTATTTACATGTCTGCCACTGTGCAGGAGAATCCGTATAGGTGTTCGAGTGTTCGAAACGTAACGCGCGAGAAATTGTAAGTAAACGCCGTATTTACATCTCTGCCACTGTGCAGGAGAATCCGTATTGGTGTTCGAGTGTTCGAAACGTAACGCGCGAGAAATTGTAAGTAAACGTCGTATTTACATGTCTGCCACTGTGCAGGAGAATCCGTATAGGTGTTCGAGTGTTCGAAACGTAACGCGCGAGAAATTGTAAGTAAACGTCGTATTTACATGTCTGCCACTGTGCAGGAGAATCCGTATAGGTGTTCGAGTGTTCGAAACGTAACGCGCGAGAAATTGTAAGTAAACGTCGTATTTACATGTCTGCCACTGTGCAGGAGAATCCGTATAGGTGTTCGAGTGTTTGAAACGTAACGCGCGAGAAATTGTAAGTAAACGCCGTATTTACATATCTGGCACTGTGCAGGAGAATCCGTATAGGTGTTCGAGTGTTCGAAACGTAACGCGCGAGAAATTGTAAGTAAACGTCGTATTTACATGTCTGCCACTGTGCAGGAGAATCCGTATAGGTGTTCGAGTGTTCGAAACGTAACGCACGAGAAATTGTAAGTAAACGCCATATTTACATATCTGCCACTGTGCAGGAGAATCCGTATAGGTGTTCGAATGTTCGAACCGTAACGCAGGAGAAATTGTAAGTAAACACCGTATTTACATATCTGCCACTGTGCAGGAGAATCCGTATAGGTGTTTGAGTGTTCGAACCGTAACGCGCGAGAAATTGTAAGTAAACGCCGTATTTACATATCTGCCACTGTGCAGGAGAATCCGTATAGGTGTTCAAGTGTTCGAAACGTAACGCGCGAGAAATTGTAAGTAAACGTCGTATTTACATTTCTGCCACTGTGCAGGAGAATCCGTATAGGTGTTCGAGTGTTCGAAACGTAACGCGCGAGAAATTGTAAGTAAACGCCGTATTTACATATCTGCCACTGTGCAGGAGAATCCGTATAGGTGTTCGAGTGTTCGAAACGTAACGCGCGAGAAATTGTAAGTAAACGCCGTATTTCCATCTCTGCCACTATGCAGGAGAATCCGTATAGGTGTTCGAGTGTTCGAAACGTAACGCGCGAGAAATTGTAAGTAAACGTCGTATTTACATGTCTGCCACTGTGCAGGAGAATCCGTATAGGTGTTCGAGTGTTCGAAACGTAACGCGCGAGAAATTGTAAGTAAACGTCGTATTTACATGTCTGCCACTGTGCAGGAGAATCCGTATAGGTGTTCGAGTGTTCGAAACGTAACGCGCGAGAAATTGTAAGTAAACGCCGTATTTACAAATCTGCCACTGTGCAGGAGAATCCGTATAGGTGTTCGAGTGTTCGAACCGTAAGGCGTGAGAAATTGTAAGTAAACGCCGTATTTACATATCTGCCATTGTGCAGGAGAATCCGTATAGGTGTTCGAGTGTTCGAATCGTAAGGCGTGAGAAATTGTAAGTAAACGCCGTATTCACATATCTGCCACTGTGCAGGAGAATCCGTATAGGTGTTCGAATGTTCGAAACGTAACGCGCGAGAAATTGTAAGTAAATGTCGTATTTACATGTCTGCCACTGTGCAGGAGAATCCGTATAGGTGTTCGAGTGTTCGAAACGTAACGCGCGAGAAATTGTAAGTAAACGTCGTATTTACATGTCTGCCACGGTGCAGGAGAATCCGTATAGGTGTTCGAGTGTTCGAAACGTAACGCGCGAGAAATTGTAAGTAAACGTCGTATTTACATGTCTGCCACTGTGCAGGAGAATCCGTATAGGTGTTCGAGTGTTCGAATCGTAAGGCGTGAGAAATTGTAAGTAAACGCCGTATTCACATATCTGCCACTGTGCAGGAGAATCCGTATAGGTGTTCGAGTGTTCGAATCGTAACGCGGGAGAAATTGTAAGTAAACGCCGTATTTACATATCTGCCACTGTGCAGGAGAATCCGTATAGGTGTTCGAGTGTTCGAAACGTAACGCGCGAGAAATTGTAAGTAAACGCCGTATTTACATATCTGCCACTGTGCAGGAGAATCCGTATAGGTGTTCGAATGTTCGAACCGTAACGCAGGAGAAATTGTCAGTGAACGCCGTATTTACATATCTGCCACTGTGCAGGAGAATCCGTATAGGTGTTCGAGTGTTCGAATCGTAAGGTGGGAGAAATTGTAAGTAAACTCCGTATTTACATATCTGCCACTGTGCAGGAGAATCCGTATAGGTGTTCGAGTGTTCGAAACGTAACGCGCGAGAAATTGTAAGTAAACGTCGTATTTACATGTCTGCCACGGTGCAGGAGAATCCGTATAGGTGTTCGAGTGTTCGAAACGTAACGCGCGAGAAATTGTAAGTAAACGCCGTATTTACATCTCTGCCACTGTGCAGGAGAATCCGTATTGGTGTTCGAGTGTTCGAAACGTAACGCGCGAGAAATTGTAAGTAAACGTCGTATTTACATGTCTGCCACTGTGCAGGAGAATCCGTATAGGTGTTCGAGTGTTCGAAACGTAACGCGCGAGAAATTGTAAGTAAACGTCGTATTTACATGTCTGCCACTGTGCAGGAGAATCCGTATAGGTGTTCGAGTATTCGAAACGTAACGCGCGAGAAATTGTAAGTAAACGCCGTATTTTAAAATCTGCCACTGTGCAGGAGAATCCGTATAGGTGTTCGAGTGTTCGAACCGTAAGGCGTGAGAAATTGTAAGTAAACGCCGTATTTACATATCGGCCACTGTGCTGGAGAATCCGTATAGGTGTTCGAGTGTTTGAAACGTAACGCGCGAGAAATTGTAAGTAAACGCCGTATTTACATATCTGCCACTGTGTAGGAGAATCCGTATAGGTGTTCGAATGTTCGAACCGTAACGCAGGAGAAATTGTAAGTAAACACCGTATTTACATATCTGCCACTGTGCAGGAGAATCCGTATAGGTGTTTGAGTGTTCGAACCGTAACGCGCGAGAAATTGTAAGTAAACGCCGTATTTACATATCTGCCACTGTGCAGGAGAATCCGTATAGGTGTTCAAGTGTTCGAAACGTAACGCGCGAGAAATTGTAAGTAAACGTCGTATTTACATTTCTGCCACTGTGCAGGAGAATCCGTATAGGTGTTCGAGTGTTCGAAACGTAACGCGCGAGAAATTGTAAGTAAACGCCGTAGTTACATATCTGCCGCTGTGCAGGAGAATCCGTATAGGTGTTCGAGTGTTCGAAACGTAACGCGCGAGAAATTGTAAGTAAACCCCGTATTTACATCTCTGCCACTGTGCAGGAGAATCCGTATAGGTGTTCGAGTGTTCGAAACGTAACGCGCGAGAAATTGTAAGTAAACGTCGTATTTACATGTCTGCCACTATGCAGGAGAATCCGTATAGGTGTTCAAGTGTTCGAAACGTAACGCGCGAGAAATTGTAAGTAAACGTCGTATTTACATGTCTGCCACGGTGCAGGAGAATCCGTATAGGTGTTCGAGTGTTCGAAACGTAACGCGCGAGAAATTGTAAGTAAACGTCGTATTTACATGTCTGCCACTGTGCAGGAGAATCCGTATAGGTGTTCGAGTGTTCGAATCGTAAGGCGTGAGAAATTGTAAGTAAACGCCGTATTCACATATCTGCCACTGTGCAGGAGAATCCGTATAGGCGTTCGAGTGTTCGAACCGTAACGCGGGAGAAATTGTAAGTAAACGCCGTATTTACATATCTGCCACTGTGCAGGAGAATCCGTATAGGTGTTCGAGTGTTCGAAACGTAACGCGCGAGAAATTGTAAGTAAACGCCGTATTTACATATCTGCCACTGTGCAGGAGAATCCGTATAGGTGTTCGAATGTTCGAACCGTAACGCAGGAGAAATTGTAAGTGAACGCCGTATTTACATATCTGCCACTGTGCAGGAGAATCCGTATAGGTGTTCGAGTGTTCGAATCGTAAGGTGGGAGAAATTGTAAGTAAACTCCGTATTTACATATCTGCCACTGTGCAGGAGAATCCGTATAGGTGTTCGAGTGTTCGAAACGTAACGCGCGAGAAATTGTAAGTAAACGTCGTATTTACATGTCTGCCACTGTGCAGGAGAATCCGTATAGGTGTTCGAGTGTTCGAAACGTAACGCGCGAGAAATTGTAAGTAAACGCCGTATTTACATCTCTGCCACTGTGCAGGAGAATCCGTATTGGTGTTCGAGTGTTCGAAACGTAACGCGCGAGAAATTGTAAGTAAACGTCGTATTTACATGTCTGCCACTGTGCAGGAGAATCCGTATAGGTGTTCGAGTGTTCGAAACGTAACGCGCGAGAAATTGTAAGTAAACGTCGTATTTACATGTCTGCCACTGTGCAGGAGAATCCGTATAGGTGTTCGAGTGTTCGAAACGTAACGCGCGAGAAATTGTAAGTAAACGTCGTATTTACATGTCTGCCACTGTGCAGGAGAATCCGTATAGGTGTTCGAGTGTTTGAAACGTAACGCGCGAGAAATTGTAAGTAAACGCCGTATTTACATATCTGGCACTGTGCAGGAGAATCCGTATAGGTGTTCGAGTGTTCGAAACGTAACGCGCGAGAAATTGTAAGTAAACGTCGTATTTACATGTCTGCCACTGTGCAGGAGAATCCGTATAGGTGTTCGAGTGTTCGAAACGTAACGCACGAGAAATTGTAAGTAAACGCCATATTTACATATCTGCCACTGTGCAGGAGAATCCGTATAGGTGTTCGAATGTTCGAACCGTAACGCAGGAGAAATTGTAAGTAAACACCGTATTTACATATCTGCCACTGTGCAGGAGAATCCGTATAGGTGTTTGAGTGTTCGAACCGTAACGCGCGAGAAATTGTAAGTAAACGCCGTATTTACATATCTGCCACTGTGCAGGAGAATCCGTATAGGTGTTCAAGTGTTCGAAACGTAACGCGCGAGAAATTGTAAGTAAACGTCGTATTTACATTTCTGCCACTGTGCAGGAGAATCCGTATAGGTGTTCGAGTGTTCGAAACGTAACGCGCGAGAAATTGTAAGTAAACGCCGTATTTACATATCTGCCACTGTGCAGGAGAATCCGTATAGGTGTTCGAGTGTTCGAAACGTAACGCGCGAGAAATTGTAAGTAAACGCCGTATTTCCATCTCTGCCACTGTGCAGGAGAATCCGTATAGGTGTTCGAGTGTTCGAAACGTAACGCGCGAGAAATTGTAAGTAAACGTCGTATTTACATGTCTGCCACTGTGCAGGAGAATCCGTATAGGTGTTCGAGTGTTCGAAACGTAACGCGCGAGAAATTGTAAGTAAACGTCGTATTTACATGTCTGCCACTGTGCAGGAGAATCCGTATAGGTGTTCGAGTGTTCGAAACGTAACGCGCGAGAAATTGTAAGTAAACGCCGTATTTACAAATCTGCCACTGTGCAGGAGAATCCGTATAGGTGTTCGAGTGTTCGAACCGTAAGGCGTGAGAAATTGTAAGTAAACGCCGTATTTACATATCTGCCACTGTGCAGGAGAATCCGTATAGGTGTTCGAGTGTTCGAATCGTAAGGCGTGAGAAATTGTAAGTAAACGCCGTATTCACATATCTGCCACTGTGCAGGAGAATCCGTATAGGCGTTCGAGTGTTCGAACCGTAACGCGGGAGAAATTGTAAGTAAACGCCGTATTTACATATCTGCCACTGTGCAGGAGAATCCGTATAGGTGTTCGAGTGTTCGAAACGTAACGCGCGAGAAATTGTAAGTAAACGCCGTATTTACATATCTGCCACTGTGCAGGAGAATCCGTATAGGTGTTCGAATGTTCGAACCGTAACGCAGGAGAAATTGTAAGTGAACGCCGTATTTACATATCTGCCACTGTGCAGGAGAATCCGTATAGGTGTTCGAGTGTTCGAATCGTAAGGTGGGAGAAATTGTAAGTAAACGTCGTATTTACATGTCTGCCACTGTGCAGGAGAATCCGTATAGGTGTTCGAGTGTTCGAAACGTAACGCGCGAGAAATTGTAAGTAAACGTCGTATTTACATGTCTGCCACTGTGCAGGAGAATCCGTATAGGTGTTCGAGTGTTCGAAACGTAACGCGCGAGAAATTGTAAGTAAACGCCGTATTTACATCTCTGCCACTGTGCAGGAGAATCCGTATTGGTGTTCGAGTGTTCGAAACGTAACGCGCGAGAAATTGTAAGTAAACGTCGTATTTACATGTCTGCCACTGTGCAGGAGAATCCGTATAGGTGTTCGAGTGTTCGAAACGTAACGCGCGAGAAATTGTAAGTAAACGTCGTATTTACATGTCTGCCACTGTGCAGGAGAATCCGTATAGGTGTTCGAGTGTTCGAAACTTAACGCGCGAGAAATTGTAAGTAAACGTCGTATTTACATGTCTGCCACTGTGCAGGAGAATCCGTATAGGTGTTCGAGTGTTCGAAACGTAACGCGCGAGAAATTGTAAGTAAACGCCGTATTTACAAATCTGCCACTGTGCAGGAGAATCCGTATAAGTGTTCGAGTGTTCGAACCGTAAGGCGTGAGAAATTGTAAGTAAACGCCGTATTTACATATCGGCCACTGTGCTGGAGAATCCGTATAGGTGTTCGAGTGTTTGAAACGTAACGCGCGAGAAATTGTAAGTAAACGTCGTATTTACATGTCTGCCACTGTGCAGGAGAATCCGTATAGGTGTTCGAGTGTTCGAAACGTAACGCACGAGAAATTGTAAGTAAACGCCGTATTTACATATCTGCCACTGTGCAGGAGAATCCGTATAGGTGTTCGAATGTTCGAACCGTAACGCAGGAGAAATTGTAAGTAAACACCGTATTTACATATCTGCCACTGTGCAGGAGAATCCGTATAGGTGTTTGAGTGTTCGAACCGTAACGCGCGAGAAATTGTAAGTAAACGCCGTATTTACATATCTGCCACTGTGCAGGAGAATCCGTATAGGTGTTCAAGTGTTCGAAACGTAACGCGCGAGAAATTGTAAGTAAACGTCGTATTTACATTTCTGCCACTGTGCAGGAGAATCCGTATAGGTGTTCGAGTGTTCGAAACGTAACGCGCGAGAAATTGTAAGTAAACGCCGTATTTACATATCTGCCACTGTGCAGGAGAATCCGTATAGGTGTTCGAGTGTTCGAAACGTAACGCGCGAGAAATTGTAAGTAAACGCCGTATTTCCATCTCTGCCACTGTGCAGGAGAATCCGTATAGGTGTTCGAGTGTTCGAAACGTAACGCGCGAGAAATTGTAAGTAAACGTCGTATTTACATGTCTGCCACTGTGCAGGAGAATCCGTATAGGTGTTCGAGTGTTCGAAACGTAACGCGCGAGAAATTGTAAGTAAACGTCGTATTTACATGTCTGCCACTGTGCAGGAGAATCCGCATACGTGTTTGAGTGTTCGAAACGTAACGCGCGAGAAAT
Source organism: Camellia sinensis (assembly GCF_055761805.1). Lineage (NCBI taxonomy): Eukaryota > Viridiplantae > Streptophyta > Magnoliopsida > Ericales > Theaceae > Camellia > Camellia sinensis. The sequence goes on along the minus strand of NW_028128989.1, from coordinate 5,259,756 downwards.
TGTAAGTAAACGCCGTATTTACAAATCTGCCACTGTGCAGGAGAATCTGTATAGGTGTTCGAGTGTTCGAACCGTAAGGCGTGAGAAATTGTAAGTAAACGCCGTATTTACATATCTGCCACTGTGCTGGAGAATCCGTATAGGTGTTCGAGTGTTTGAAACGTAACGCGCGAGAAATTGTAAGTAAACGCCGTATTTACATATCTGCCACTGTGCAGGAGAATCCGTATAGGTGTTCAAGTGTTCGAAACGTAACGCGCGAGAAATTGTAAGTAAACGTCGTATTTACATGTCTGCCACTGTGCAGGAGAATCCGTATAGGTGTTCGAGTGTTCGAAACGTAACGCGCGAGAAATTGTAAGTAAACGTCGTATTTACATGTCTGCCACGGTGCAGGAGAATCCGTATAGGTGTTCGAGTGTTCGAAACGTAACGCGCGAGAAATTGTAAGTAAACGTCGTATTTACATGTCTGCCACTGTGCAGGAGAATCCGTATAGGTGTTCGAGTGTTCGAATCGTAAGGCGTGAGAAATTGTAAGTAAACGCCGTATTCACATATCTGCCACTGTGCAGGAGAATCCGTATAGGCGTTCGAGTGTTCGAACCGTAACGCGGGAGAAATTGTAAGTAAACGCCGTATTTACATATCTGCCACTGTGCAGGAGAATCCGTATAGGTGTTCGAGTGTTCGAAACGTAACGCGCGAGAAATTGTAAGTAAACGCCGTATTTACATATCTGCCACTGTGCAGGAGAATCCGTATAGGTGTTCGAATGTTCGAACCGTAACGCAGGAGAAATTGTAAGTGAACGCCGTATTTACATATCTGCCACTGTGCAGGAGAATCCGTATAGGTGTTCGAGTGTTCGAATCGTAAGGTGGGAGAAATTGTAAGTAAACTCCGTATTTACATATCTGCCACTGTGCAGGAGAATCCGTATAGGTGTTCGAGTGTTCGAAACGTAACGCGCGAGAAATTGTAAGTAAACGTCGTATTTACATGTCTGCCACTGTGCAGGAGAATCCGTATAGGTGTTCGAGTGTTCGAAACGTAACGCGCGAGAAATTGTAAGTAAACGCCGTATTTACATCTCTGCCACTGTGCAGGAGAATCCGTATTGGTGTTCGAGTGTTCGAAACGTAACGCGCGAGAAATTGTAAGTAAACGTCGTATTTACATGTCTGCCACTGTGCAGGAGAATCCGTATAGGTGTTCGAGTGTTCGAAACGTAACGCGCGAGAAATTGTAAGTAAACGTCGTATTTACATGTCTGCCACTGTGCAGGAGAATCCGTATAGGTGTTCGAGTGTTCGAAACGTAACGCGCGAGAAATTGTAAGTAAACGTCGTATTTACATGTCTGCCACTGTGCAGGAGAATCCGTATAGGTGTTCGAGTGTTTGAAACGTAACGCGCGAGAAATTGTAAGTAAACGCCGTATTTACATATCTGGCACTGTGCAGGAGAATCCGTATAGGTGTTCGAGTGTTCGAAACGTAACGCGCGAGAAATTGTAAGTAAACGTCGTATTTACATGTCTGCCACTGTGCAGGAGAATCCGTATAGGTGTTCGAGTGTTCGAAACGTAACGCACGAGAAATTGTAAGTAAACGCCATATTTACATATCTGCCACTGTGCAGGAGAATCCGTATAGGTGTTCGAATGTTCGAACCGTAACGCAGGAGAAATTGTAAGTAAACACCGTATTTACATATCTGCCACTGTGCAGGAGAATCCGTATAGGTGTTTGAGTGTTCGAACCGTAACGCGCGAGAAATTGTAAGTAAACGCCGTATTTACATATCTGCCACTGTGCAGGAGAATCCGTATAGGTGTTCAAGTGTTCGAAACGTAACGCGCGAGAAATTGTAAGTAAACGTCGTATTTACATTTCTGCCACTGTGCAGGAGAATCCGTATAGGTGTTCGAGTGTTCGAAACGTAACGCGCGAGAAATTGTAAGTAAACGTCGTATTTACATGTCTGCCACTGTGCAGGAGAATCCGTATAGGTGTTCGAGTGTTCGAATCGTAAGGCGTGAGAAATTGTAAGTAAACGCCGTATTCACATATCTGCCACTGTGCAGGAGAATCCGTATAGGCGTTCGAGTGTTCGAACCGTAACGCGGGAGAAATTGTAAGTAAACGCCGTATTTACATATCTGCCACTGTGCAGGAGAATCCGTATAGGTGTTCGAGTGTTCGAAACGTAACGCGCGAGAAATTGTAAGTAAACGCCGTATTTACATATCTGCCACTGTGCAGGAGAATCCGTATAGGTGTTCGAATGTTCGAACCGTAACGCAGGAGAAATTGTAAGTGAACGCCGTATTTACATATCTGCCACTGTGCAGGAGAATCCGTATAGGTGTTCGAGTGTTCGAATCGTAAGGTGGGAGAAATTGTAAGTAAACTCCGTATTTACATATCTGCCACTGTGCAGGAGAATCCGTATAGGTGTTCGAGTGTTCGAAACGTAACGCGCGAGAAATTGTAAGTAAACGTCGTATTTACATGTCTGCCACTGTGCAGGAGAATCCGTATAGGTGTTCGAGTGTTCGAAACGTAACGCGCGAGAAATTGTAAGTAAACGCCGTATTTACATCTCTGCCACTGTGCAGGAGAATCCGTATTGGTGTTCGAGTGTTCGAAACGTAACGCGCGAGAAATTGTAAGTAAACGTCGTATTTACATGTCTGCCACTGTGCAGGAGAATCCGTATAGGTGTTCGAGTGTTCGAAACGTAACGCGCGAGAAATTGTAAGTAAACGTCGTATTTACATGTCTGCCACTGTGCAGGAGAATCCGTATAGGTGTTCGAGTGTTCGAAACGTAACGCGCGAGAAATTGTAAGTAAACGTCGTATTTACATGTCTGCCACTGTGCAGGAGAATCCGTATAGGTGTTCGAGTGTTTGAAACGTAACGCGCGAGAAATTGTAAGTAAACGCCGTATTTACATATCTGGCACTGTGCAGGAGAATCCGTATAGGTGTTCGAGTGTTCGAAACGTAACGCGCGAGAAATTGTAAGTAAACGTCGTATTTACATGTCTGCCACTGTGCAGGAGAATCCGTATAGGTGTTCGAGTGTTCGAAACGTAACGCACGAGAAATTGTAAGTAAACGCCATATTTACATATCTGCCACTGTGCAGGAGAATCCGTATAGGTGTTCGAATGTTCGAACCGTAACGCAGGAGAAATTGTAAGTAAACACCGTATTTACATATCTGCCACTGTGCAGGAGAATCCGTATAGGTGTTTGAGTGTTCGAACCGTAACGCGCGAGAAATTGTAAGTAAACGCCGTATTTACATATCTGCCACTGTGCAGGAGAATCCGTATAGGTGTTCAAGTGTTCGAAACGTAACGCGCGAGAAATTGTAAGTAAACGTCGTATTTACATTTCTGCCACTGTGCAGGAGAATCCGTATAGGTGTTCGAGTGTTCGAAACGTAACGCGCGAGAAATTGTAAGTAAACGCCGTATTTACATATCTGCCACTGTGCAGGAGAATCCGTATAGGTGTTCGAGTGTTCGAAACGTAACGCGCGAGAAATTGTAAGTAAACGCCGTATTTCCATCTCTGCCACTATGCAGGAGAATCCGTATAGGTGTTCGAGTGTTCGAAACGTAACGCGCGAGAAATTGTAAGTAAACGTCGTATTTACATGTCTGCCACTGTGCAGGAGAATCCGTATAGGTGTTCGAGTGTTCGAAACGTAACGCGCGAGAAATTGTAAGTAAACGTCGTATTTACATGTCTGCCACTGTGCAGGAGAATCCGTATAGGTGTTCGAGTGTTCGAAACGTAACGCGCGAGAAATTGTAAGTAAACGCCGTATTTACAAATCTGCCACTGTGCAGGAGAATCCGTATAGGTGTTCGAGTGTTCGAACCGTAAGGCGTGAGAAATTGTAAGTAAACGCCGTATTTACATATCTGCCACTGTGCAGGAGAATCCGTATAGGTGTTCGAGTGTTCGAATCGTAAGGCGTGAGAAATTGTAAGTAAACGCCGTATTCACATATCTGCCACTGTGCAGGAGAATCCGTATAGGTGTTCGAATGTTCGAAACGTAACGCGCGAGAAATTGTAAGTAAATGTCGTATTTACATGTCTGCCACTGTGCAGGAGAATCCGTATAGGTGTTCGAGTGTTCGAAACGTAACGCGCGAGAAATTGTAAGTAAACGTCGTATTTACATGTCTGCCACGGTGCAGGAGAATCCGTATAGGTGTTCGAGTGTTCGAAACGTAACGCGCGAGAAATTGTAAGTAAACGTCGTATTTACATGTCTGCCACTGTGCAGGAGAATCCGTATAGGTGTTCGAGTGTTCGAATCGTAAGGCGTGAGAAATTGTAAGTAAACGCCGTATTCACATATCTGCCACTGTGCAGGAGAATCCGTATAGGTGTTCGAGTGTTCGAATCGTAACGCGGGAGAAATTGTAAGTAAACGCCGTATTTACATATCTGCCACTGTGCAGGAGAATCCGTATAGGTGTTCGAGTGTTCGAAACGTAACGCGCGAGAAATTGTAAGTAAACGCCGTATTTACATATCTGCCACTGTGCAGGAGAATCCGTATAGGTGTTCGAATGTTCGAACCGTAACGCAGGAGAAATTGTCAGTGAACGCCGTATTTACATATCTGCCACTGTGCAGGAGAATCCGTATAGGTGTTCGAGTGTTCGAATCGTAAGGTGGGAGAAATTGTAAGTAAACTCCGTATTTACATATCTGCCACTGTGCAGGAGAATCCGTATAGGTGTTCGAGTGTTCGAAACGTAACGCGCGAGAAATTGTAAGTAAACGTCGTATTTACATGTCTGCCACGGTGCAGGAGAATCCGTATAGGTGTTCGAGTGTTCGAAACGTAACGCGCGAGAAATTGTAAGTAAACGCCGTATTTACATCTCTGCCACTGTGCAGGAGAATCCGTATTGGTGTTCGAGTGTTCGAAACGTAACGCGCGAGAAATTGTAAGTAAACGTCGTATTTACATGTCTGCCACTGTGCAGGAGAATCCGTATAGGTGTTCGAGTGTTCGAAACGTAACGCGCGAGAAATTGTAAGTAAACGTCGTATTTACATGTCTGCCACTGTGCAGGAGAATCCGTATAGGTGTTCGAGTATTCGAAACGTAACGCGCGAGAAATTGTAAGTAAACGCCGTATTTTAAAATCTGCCACTGTGCAGGAGAATCCGTATAGGTGTTCGAGTGTTCGAACCGTAAGGCGTGAGAAATTGTAAGTAAACGCCGTATTTACATATCGGCCACTGTGCTGGAGAATCCGTATAGGTGTTCGAGTGTTTGAAACGTAACGCGCGAGAAATTGTAAGTAAACGCCGTATTTACATATCTGCCACTGTGTAGGAGAATCCGTATAGGTGTTCGAATGTTCGAACCGTAACGCAGGAGAAATTGTAAGTAAACACCGTATTTACATATCTGCCACTGTGCAGGAGAATCCGTATAGGTGTTTGAGTGTTCGAACCGTAACGCGCGAGAAATTGTAAGTAAACGCCGTATTTACATATCTGCCACTGTGCAGGAGAATCCGTATAGGTGTTCAAGTGTTCGAAACGTAACGCGCGAGAAATTGTAAGTAAACGTCGTATTTACATTTCTGCCACTGTGCAGGAGAATCCGTATAGGTGTTCGAGTGTTCGAAACGTAACGCGCGAGAAATTGTAAGTAAACGCCGTAGTTACATATCTGCCGCTGTGCAGGAGAATCCGTATAGGTGTTCGAGTGTTCGAAACGTAACGCGCGAGAAATTGTAAGTAAACCCCGTATTTACATCTCTGCCACTGTGCAGGAGAATCCGTATAGGTGTTCGAGTGTTCGAAACGTAACGCGCGAGAAATTGTAAGTAAACGTCGTATTTACATGTCTGCCACTGTGCAGGAGAATCCGTATAGGTGTTCAAGTGTTCGAAACGTAACGCGCGAGAAATTGTAAGTAAACGTCGTATTTACATGTCTGCCACGGTGCAGGAGAATCCGTATAGGTGTTCGAGTGTTCGAAACGTAACGCGCGAGAAATTGTAAGTAAACGTCGTATTTACATGTCTGCCACTGTGCAGGAGAATCCGTATAGGTGTTCGAGTGTTCGAATCGTAAGGCGTGAGAAATTGTAAGTAAACGCCGTATTCACATATCTGCCACTGTGCAGGAGAATCCGTATAGGCGTTCGAGTGTTCGAACCGTAACGCGGGAGAAATTGTAAGTAAACGCCGTATTTACATATCTGCCACTGTGCAGGAGAATCCGTATAGGTGTTCGAGTGTTCGAAACGTAACGCGCGAGAAATTGTAAGTAAACGCCGTATTTACATATCTGCCACTGTGCAGGAGAATCCGTATAGGTGTTCGAATGTTCGAACCGTAACGCAGGAGAAATTGTAAGTGAACGCCGTATTTACATATCTGCCACTGTGCAGGAGAATCCGTATAGGTGTTCGAGTGTTCGAATCGTAAGGTGGGAGAAATTGTAAGTAAACTCCGTATTTACATATCTGCCACTGTGCAGGAGAATCCGTATAGGTGTTCGAGTGTTCGAAACGTAACGCGCGAGAAATTGTAAGTAAACGTCGTATTTACATGTCTGCCACTGTGCAGGAGAATCCGTATAGGTGTTCGAGTGTTCGAAACGTAACGCGCGAGAAATTGTAAGTAAACGCCGTATTTACATCTCTGCCACTGTGCAGGAGAATCCGTATTGGTGTTCGAGTGTTCGAAACGTAACGCGCGAGAAATTGTAAGTAAACGTCGTATTTACATGTCTGCCACTGTGCAGGAGAATCCGTATAGGTGTTCGAGTGTTCGAAACGTAACGCGCGAGAAATTGTAAGTAAACGTCGTATTTACATGTCTGCCACTGTGCAGGAGAATCCGTATAGGTGTTCGAGTGTTCGAAACGTAACGCGCGAGAAATTGTAAGTAAACGTCGTATTTACATGTCTGCCACTGTGCAGGAGAATCTGTATAGGTGTTCGAGTGTTTGAAACGTAACGCGCGAGAAATTGTAAGTAAACGCCGTATTTACATATCTGGCACTGTGCAGGAGAATCCGTATAGGTGTTCGAGTGTTCGAAACGTAACGCGCGAGAAATTGTAAGTAAACGTCGTATTTACATGTCTGCCACTGTGCAGGAGAATCCGTATAGGTGTTCGAGTGTTCGAAACGTAACGCACGAGAAATTGTAAGTAAACGCCATATTTACATATCTGCCACTGTGCAGGAGAATCCGTATAGGTGTTCGAATGTTCGAACCGTAACGCAAGAGAAATTGTAAGTAAACACCGTATTTACATATCTGCCACTGTGCAGGAGAATCCGTATAGGTGTTTGAGTGTTCGAACCGTAACGCGCGAGAAATTGTAAGTAAACGCCGTATTTACATATCTGCCACTGTGCAGGAGAATCCGTATAGGTGTTCAAGTGTTCGAAACGTAACGCGCGAGAAATTGTAAGTAAACGTCGTATTTACATTTCTGCCACTGTGCAGGAGAATCCGTATAGGTGTTCGAGTGTTCGAAACGTAACGCGCGAGAAATTGTAAGTAAACGCCGTATTTACATATCTGCCACTGTGCAGGAGAATCCGTATAGGTGTTCGAGTGTTCGAAACGTAACGCGCGAGAAATTGTAAGTAAACGCCGTATTTCCATCTCTGCCACTGTGCAGGAGAATCCGTATAGGTGTTCGAGTGTTCGAAACGTAACGCGCGAGAAATTGTAAGTAAACGTCGTATTTACATGTCTGCCACTGTGCAGGAGAATCCGTATAGGTGTTCGAGTGTTCGAAACGTAACGCGCGAGAAATTGTAAGTAAACGTCGTATTTACATGTCTGCCACTGTGCAGGAGAATCCGTATAGGTGTTCGAGTGTTCGAAACGTAACGCGCGAGAAATTGTAAGTAAACGCCGTATTTACAAATCTGCCACTGTGCAGGAGAATCCGTATAGGTGTTCGAGTGTTCGAACCGTAAGGCGTGAGAAATTGTAAGTAAACGCCGTATTTACATATCTGCCACTGTGCAGGAGAATCCGTATAGGTGTTCGAGTGTTCGAATCGTAAGGCGTGAGAAATTGTAAGTAAACGCCGTATTCACATATCTGCCACTGTGCAGGAGAATCCGTATAGGTGTTCGAATGTTCGAAACGTAACGCGCGAGAAATTGTAAGTAAATGTCGTATTTACATGTCTGCCACTGTGCAGGAGAATCCGTATAGGTGTTCGAGTGTTCGAAACGTAACGCGCGAGAAATTGTAAGTAAACGTCGTATTTACATGTCTGCCACGGTGCAGGAGAATCCGTATAGGTGTTCGAGTGTTCGAAACGTAACGCGCGAGAAATTGTAAGTAAACGTCGTATTTACATGTCTGCCACTGTGCAGGAGAATCCGTATAGGTGTTCGAGTGTTCGAATCGTAAGGCGTGAGAAATTGTAAGTAAACGCCGTATTCACATATCTGCCACTGTGCAGGAGAATCCGTATAGGTGTTCGAGTGTTCGAATCGTAACGCGGGAGAAATTGTAAGTAAACGCCGTATTTACATATCTGCCACTGTGCAGGAGAATCCGTATAGGTGTTCGAGTGTTCGAAACGTAACGCGCGAGAAATTGTAAGTAAACGCCGTATTTACATATCTGCCACTGTGCAGGAGAATCCGTATAGGTGTTCGAATGTTCGAACCGTAACGCAGGAGAAATTGTCAGTGAACGCCGTATTTACATATCTGCCACTGTGCAGGAGAATCCGTATAGGTGTTCGAGTGTTCGAATCGTAAGGTGGGAGAAATTGTAAGTAAACTCCGTATTTACATATCTGCCACTGTGCAGGAGAATCCGTATAGGTGTTCGAGTGTTCGAAACGTAACGCGCGAGAAATTGTAAGTAAACGTCGTATTTACATGTCTGCCACTGTGCAGGAGAATCCGTATAGGTGTTCGAGTGTTCGAAACGTAACGCGCGAGAAATTGTAAGTAAACGCCGTATTTACATCTCTGCCACTGTGCAGGAGAATCCGTATTGGTGTTCGAGTGTTCGAAACGTAACGCGCGAGAAATTGTAAGTAAACGTCGTATTTACATGTCTGCCACTGTGCAGGAGAATCCGTATAGGTGTTCGAGTGTTCGAAACGTAACGCGCGAGAAATTGTAAGTAAACGTCGTATTTACATGTCTGCCACTGTGCAGGAGAATCCGTATAGGTGTTCGAGTATTCGAAACGTAACGCGCGAGAAATTGTAAGTAAACGCCGTATTTACAAATCTGCCACTGTGCAGGAGAATCCGTATAGGTGTTCGAGTGTTCGAACCGTAAGGCGTGAGAAATTGTAAGTAAACGCCGTATTTACATATCGGCCACTGTGCTGGAGAATCCGTATAGGTGTTCGAGTGTTTGAAACGTAACGCGCGAGAAATTGTAAGTAAACGCTGTATTTACATATCTGCCACTGTGTAGGAGAATCCGTATAGGTGTTCGAATGTTCGAACCGTAACGCAGGAGAAATTGTAAGTAAACACCGTATTTACATATCTGCCACTGTGCAGGAGAATCCGTATAGGTGTTTGAGTGTTCGAATCGTAACGCGCGAGAAATTGTAAGTAAACGCCGTATTTACATATCTGCCACTGTGCAGGAGAATCCGTATAGGTGTTCAAGTGTTCGAAACGTAACGCGCGAGAAATTGTAAGTAAACGTCGTATTTACATTTCTGCCACTGTGCAGGAGAATCCGTATAGGTGTTCGAGTGTTCGAAACGTAACGCGCGAGAAATTGTAAGTAAACGCCGTAGTTACATATCTGCCGCTGTGCAGGAGAATCCGTATAGGTGTTCGAGTGTTCGAAACGTAACGCGCGAGAAATTGTAAGTAAACCCCGTATTTACATCTCTGCCACTGTGCAGGAGAATCCGTATAGGTGTTCGAGTGTTCGAAATGTAACGCGCGAGAAATTGTAAGTAAACGTCGTATTTACATGTCTGCCACTGTGCAGGAGAATCCGTATAGGTGTTCGAGTGTTCGAAACGTAACGCGCGAGAAATTGTAAGTAAACGCCGTATTTACAAATCTGCCACTGTGCAGGAGAATCCGTATAGGTGTTCGAGTGTTCGAACCGTAAGGCGTGAGAAATTGTAAGTAAACGCCGTATTTACATATCTGCCACTGTGCTGGAGAATCCGTATAGGTGTTCGAGTGTTTGAAACGTAACGCGCGAGAAATTGTAAGTAAACGCCGTATTTACATATCTGCCACTGTGCAGGAGAATCCGTATAGGTGTTCGAGTGTTCGAACCGTAACGCGCGAGAAATTGTAAGTGAACGCCGTATTTACATATCTGCCACTGTGCAGGAGAATCCGTATAGGTGTTCGAGTGTTCGAATCGTAAGGCGTGAGAAATTGTAAGTAAACGCCGTATTCACATATCTGCCACTGTGCAGGAGAATCCGTATAGGTGTTCGAGTGTTCGAATCGTAAGGCGTGAGAAATTGTAAGTAAACGCCGTATTTACATATCTGCCACTGTGCAGGAGAATCCGTATAGGTGTTCGAGTGTTCGAAACGTAACGCGCGAGAAATTGTAAGTAAACGTCGTATTTACATGTCTGCCACTGTGCAGGAGAATCCGTATAGGTGTTCAAGTGTTCGAAACGTAACGCGCGAGAAATTGTAAGTAAACGTCGTATATACATGTCTGCCACTGTGCAGGAGAATCCGTATAGGTGTTCGAGTGTTCGAAACGTAACGCGCGAGAAATTGTAAGTAAACGCCGTATTTACATATCTGCCACTGTGCAGGAGAATCCGTATAGGTGTTCGAATGTTCGAACCGTAACGCAGGAGAAATTGTAAGTAAACGCCGTATTTACATATCTGCCACTGTGCAGAAGAATCCGTATAGGTGTTTGAGAGTTCGAACCGTAACGCGCGAGAAATTGTAAGTAAACGCCGTATTTACATATCTGCCACTGTGCAGGAGAATCCGTATAGGTGTTCGAGTGTTCGAAACGTAACGCGCGAGAAATTGTAAGTAAACGTCGTATTTACATTTCTGCCACTGTGCAGGAGAATCCGTATAGGTGTTCGAGTGTTCGAAACGTAACGCGCGAGAAATTGTAAGTAAGGGCCGTATTTACATATCTGCCACTGTGCAGGAGAATCCGTATAGGTGTTCGAGTGTTTGAAACGTAACGCGCGAGAAATTGTAAGTAAATGTCGTATTTACATATCTGCCACTGTGCAGGAGAATCCGTATTGGTGTTCGAGTGTTTGAAACGTAACGCGCGAGAAATTGTAAGTAAACGTCGTATTTACATGTCTGCCACTGTGCAGGAGAATCCGTATAGGTGTTCGAGTGTTCGAAACGTAACGCGTGTGAAATTGTAAGTAAACGCCGTATTTACATATCTGCCACTGTGCAGGAGAATCCGTATAGGTGTTCGAGTGTTCGAAACGTAACGCGTGAGAAATTGAAAGTAAACGCCGTATTTACATATCTGCCACTGTGCAGGAGAATCCGTATAGGTGTTCGAATTTTCGAACCGTAACGCGGGAGAAATTGTAAGTAAACGCCGTATTTACATATCTGCCACTATGCAGGAGAATCCGTATAGGTGTTCGAGTGTTCGAAACGTAACGCGCGAGAAATTGTAAGTAAACGCCGTATTTACATATCTGCCACTGTGCAGGAGAATCCGTATAGGTGTTCGAGTGTTCGAAACGTAACGCGCGAGAAATTGTAAGTAAACGCCGTATTTACATATCTGCCACTGTGCAGGAGAATCCGTATAGGTGTTCGAGTGTTCGAAACGTAACGCGCGAGAAATTGTAAGTAAACGTCATATTTACATGTCTGCCACTGTGCAGGAGAATCCGTATTGGTGTTCGAGTGTTCGAACCGTAAGGCGTGAGAAATTGTAAGTAAACGCCGTATTTACATATCTGGCACTGTGCAGGAGAATCCGTATAGGTGTTCGAGTGTTTGAAACGTAACGCGCGAGAAATTGTAAGTAAATGCCGTATTTACATATCTGCCACTGTGCAGGAGAATCCGTATAGGTGTTCGAGTGTTCGAAACGTAACGCGCGAGAAATTGTAAGTAAACGTCGTATTTACATGTCTGCGACTGTGCAGGAGAATCCGTATAGGTGTTCGAGTGTTCGAAACGTAACGCGCGAGAAATTGTAAGTAAACGCCGTATTTACATATCTGCCACTGTGCAGGAGAATCCGTATAGGTGTTCGAATGTTCGAACCGTAACGCAGGAGAAATTGTAAGTGAACGCCGTATTTACATATCTGCCACTGTGCAGGAGAATCCGTATAGGTGTTCGAGTGTTCGAATCGTAAGGCGTGAGAAATTGTAAGTAAACGCCGTATTCACATATCTGCCACTGTGCAGGAGAATCCGTATAGGTGTTCGAATGTTCGAACCGTAACGCGGGAGAAATTGTAAGTAAACGCCGTATTTACATATCTGCCACTGTGCAGGAGAATCCGTATAGGTGTTCGAGTGTTCGAAACGTAACGCGCGAGAAATTGTAAGTAAACGCCGTATTTACATATCTGCCACTGTGCAGGAGAATCCGTATAGGTGTTCGAGTGTTCGAAACGTAACGCGTGAGAAATTGAAAGTAAACGCCGTATTTACATATCTGCCACTGTGCAGGAGAATCCGTATAGGTGTTCGAATTTTCGAACCGTAACGCGGGAGAAATTGTAAGTAAACGCCGTATTTACATATCTGCCACTATGCAGGAGAATCCGTATAGGTGTTCGAGTGTTCGAAACGTAACGCGCGAGAAATTGTAAGTAAACGCCGTATTTACATATCTGCCACTGTGTAGGAGAATTCGTATAGGTGTTCGAGTGTTCGAAACGTAACGCGCGAGAAATTGTAAGTAAACGCCGTATTTACATATCTGCCACTGTGCAGGAGAATCCGTATAGGTGTTCGAGTGTTCGAAACGTAACGCGCGAGAAATTGTAAGTAAACGTCATATTTACATGTCTGCCACTGTGCAGGAGAATCCGTATAGGTGTTCGAGTGTTCGAAACGTAACGCGCGAGAAATTGTAAGTAAACGTCGTATTTACATGTCTGCCACTGTGCAGGAGAATCCGTATAGGTGTTCGAGTGTTCGAAACGTAACGCGCGAGAAATTGTAAGTAAACGCCGTATTTACATATCTGCCACTGTGCAGGAGAATCCGTATAGGTGTTCGAATGTTCGAACCGTAACGCGGGAGAAATTGTAAGTAAACGCCGTATTTACATATCTGCCACTGTGCAGGAGAATCCGTATAGGTGTTCGAGTGTTCGAAACGTAACGCGCGAGAAATGGTAAGTAAACGTCGTATTTACATGTCTGCCACTGTGCAGGAGAATCCGTATTGGTGTTCGAGTGTTCGAACCGTAAGGCGTGAGAAATTGTAAGTAAACGCCGTATTTACATATCTTCCACTGTGCAGGAGAATCCGTATAGGTGTTCGAGTGTTTGAAACGTAACGCGCGAGAAATTGTAAGTAAATGTCGTATTTACATATCTGCCACTGTGCAGGAGAATCCGTATAGGTGTTCGAGTGTTTGAAACGTAACGCGCGAGAAATTGTAAGTAAACGTCGTATTTACATGTCTGCCACTGTGCAGGAGAATCCGTATAGGTGTTCGAGTGTTCGAAACGTAACGCGGGAGAAATTGTAAGTAAACGCCGTATTTACATATCTGCCACTATGCAGGAGAATCCGTATAGGTGTTCGAGTGTTTGAAACGTAACGCGCGAGAAATTGTAAGTAAACGTCGTATTTACATGTCTGCCACTGTGCAGGAGAATCCGTATTGGTGTTCGAGTGTTCGAACCGTAAGGCGTGAGAAATTGTAAGTAAACGCCGTATTTACATATCTGCCACTGTGCAGGAGAATCCGTACAGGTGTTCGAGTGTTTGAAACGTAACGCGCGAGAAATTGTAAGTAAATGTCGTATTTACATATCTGCCACTGTGCAGGAGAATCCGTATAGGTGTTCGAGTGTTTGAAACGTAACGCGCGAGAAATTGTAAGTAAACGTCGTATTTACATGTCTGCCACTGTGCAGGAGAATCCGTATAGGTGTTCGAGTGTTCGAAACGTAACGCGCGAGAAATTGTAAGTAAACGCCGTATTTACATATCTGCCACTATGCAGGAGAATCCGTGTAGGTGTTCGAATGTTCGAACCGTAACGCAGGAGAAATTGTAAGTGAACGCCGTATTTACATATCTGCCACTGTGCAGGAGAATCCGTATAGGTGTTCGAGTGTTCGAATCGTAAGGCGTGAGAAATTGTAAGTAAACGCCGTATTCACATATCTGCCACTGTGCAGGAGAATCCGTATAGGTGTTCGAATGTTCGAACCGTAACGCGGGAGAAATTGTAAGTAAACGCCATATTTACATATCTGCCACTGTGCAGGAGAATCCGTATAGGTGTTCGAGTGTTCGAAACGTAACGCGCGAGAAATTGTAAGTAAACGTCGTATTTACATGTCTGCCACTGTGCAGGAGAATCCGTATAGGTGTTCGAGTGTTCGAAACGTAACGCGCGAGAAATTGTAAGTAAACGCCGTATTTACATATCTGCCACTATGCAGGAGAATCCGTGTAGGTGTTCGAATGTTCGAACCGTAACGCAGGAGAAATTGTTAGTGAACGCCGTATTTACATATCTGCCACTGTGCAGGAGAATCCGTATAGGTGTTCGAGTGTTCGAATCGTAAGGCGTGAGAAATTGTAAGTAAACGCCGTATTCACATATCTGCCACTGTGCAGGAGAATCCGTATAGGTGTTCGAATGTTCGAACCGTAACGCGGGAGAAATTGTAAGTAAACGCCATATTTACATATCTGCCACTGTGCAGGAGAATCCGTATAGGTGTTCGAGTGTTCGAAACGTAACGCGCGAGAAATTGTAAGTAAACGTCGTATTTACATGTCTGCCACTGTGCAGGAGAATCCGTATAGGTGTTCGAGTGTTCGAAACGTAACGCGCGAGAAATTGTAAGTAAACGCCGTATTTACATATCTGCCACTGTGCAGGAGAATCCGTATAGGTGTTCGAGTGTTCGAAACGTAACGCGCGAGAAATTGTAAGTAAACGCCGTATTTACATATCTGCCACTGTGCAGGAGAATCCGTATAGGTGTTCGAGTGTTCGAACCGTAACGCGGGAGAAATTGTAAGTAAACGCCGTATTTACATATCTGCCACTGTGCAGGAGAATCCGTATAGGTGTTCGAGTGTTCGAATCGTAAGGCGTGAGAAATTGTAAGTAAGGGCCGTATTCACATATCTGCCACTGTGCAGGAGAATCCGTATAGGTGTTCGAATGTTCGAACCGTAACGCGCGAGAAATTGTAAGTAAACGCCGTATTTACATATCTGCCACTGTGCAGGAGAATCCGTATAGGTGTTCGAGTGTTCGAAACGTAACGCGCGAGAAATTGTAAGTAAACGTCGTATTTACATGTCTGCCACTGTGCAGGAGAATCCGTATAGGTGTTCGAGTGTTCGAAACGTAACGCGCGAGAAATTGTAAGTAAACGTCGTATTTACATGTCTGCCGCTGTGCAGGAGAATCCGTATAGGTGTTCGAGTGTTCGAAACGTAACGCGCGAGAAATTGTAAGTAAACGCCGTATTTACAAATCTGCCACTGTGCAGGAGAATCTGTATTGGTGTTCGAGTGTTCGAACCGTAAGGCGTGAGAAATTGTAAGTAAACGCCGTATTTACATATCTGCCACTGTGCAGGAGAATCCGTATAGGTGTTCGAGTGTTTGAAACGTAACGCGCGAGAAATTGTAAGTAAATGCCGTATTTACATATCTGCCACTGTGCAGGAGAATCCGTATAGGTGTTCGAGTGTTCGAAACGTAACGCGCGAGAAATTGTAAGTAAACGTCGTATTTACATGTCTGCGACTGTGCAGGAGAATCCGTATAGGCGTTCGAGTGTTCGAAACGTAACGCGCGAGAAATTGTAAGTAAACGCCGTATTTACATATCTGCCACTGTGCAGGAGAATCCGTATAGGTGTTCGAATGTTCGAACCGTAACGCAGGAGAAATTGTAAGTGAACGCCGTATTTACATATCTGCCACTGTGCAGGAGAATCCGTATAGGTGTTCGAGTGTTCGAATCGTAAGGCGTGAGAAATTGTAAGTAAACGCCGTATTCACATATCTGCCACTGTGCAGGAGAATCCGTATAGGTGTTCGAATGTTCGAACCGTAACGCGGGAGAAATTGTAAGTAAACGCCGTATTTACATATCTGCCACTGTGCAGGAGAATCCGTATAGGTGTTCGAGTGTTCGAAACGTAACGCGCGAGAAATTGTAAGTAAACGTCGTATTTACATATCTGCCACTGTGCAGGAGAATCCGTATAGGTGTTCGAGTGTTCGAAACGTAACGCGCGAGAAATTGTAAGTAAACGCTGTATTTACATATCTGCCACTGTGCAGGAGAATCCGTATAGGTGTTCGAGTGTTCGAAACGTAACGCGCGAGAAATTGTAAGTAAACGTCATATTTACGTGTCTGCCACTGTGCAGGAGAATCCGTATAGGTGTTCGACTGTTCGAAACGTAACGCGCGAGAAATTGTAAGTAAACGTCGTATTTACATATCTGCCACTGTGCAGGAGAATCCGTATAGGTGTTCGAGTGTTCGAAACGTAACGCGCGAGAAATTGTAAGTAAACGCCGTATTTACATATCTGCCACTGTGGAGGAGAATCCGTATAGGTGTTCGAATGTTCGAACCGTAACGCGGGAGAAATTGTAAGTAAACGCCGTATTTACATATCTGCCACTGTGTAGGAGAATCCGTATAGGTGTTCAAGTGTTCGAAACGTAACGCGCGAGAAATGGTAAGTAAACGTCGTATTTACATGTCTGCCACTGTGCAGGAGAATCCGTATTGGTGTTCGAGTGTTCGAACCGTAAGGCGTGAGAAATTGTAAGTAAACGCCGTATTTACATATCTGCCACTGTGCAGGAGAATCCGTATAGGTGTTCGAGTGTTTGAAACGTAACGCGCGAGAAATTGTAAGTAAATGTTGTATTTACATATCTGCCACTGTGCAGGAGAATCCGTATAGGTGTTCGAGTGTTTGAAACGTAACGCGCGAGAAATTGTAAGTAAACGTCGTATTTACATGTTTGCCACTGTGCAGGAGAATCCGTATAGGTGTTCGAGTGTTCGAAACGTAACGCGCGAGAAATTGTAAGTAAACGCCGTATTTACATATCTGCCACTGTGCAGGAGAATCCGTGTAGGTGTTCGAATGTTCGAACCGTAACGCAGGAGAAATTGTAAGTGAACGCCGTATTTACATATCTGCCACTGTGCAGGAGAATCCGTATAGGTGTTCGAGTGTTCGAATCGTAAGGCGTGAGAAATTGTAAGTAAACGCCGTATTCACATATCTGCCACTGTGCAGGAGAATCCGTATAGGTGTTCGAATGTTCGAACCGTAACGCGGGAGAAATTGTAAGTAAACGCCATATTTACATATCTGCCACTGTGGAGGAGAATCCGTATAGCTGTTCGAGTGTTCGAAACGTAACGCGCGAGAAATTGTAAGTAAACGTCGTATTTACATGTCTGCCACTGTGCAGGAGAATCCGTATAGGTGTTCGAGTGTTCGAAACGTAACGCGCGAGAAATTGTAAGTAAACGCCGTATTTACATATCTGCCACTGTGCAGGAGAATCCGTATAGGTGTTCGAATGTTCGAACCGTAACGCAGGAGAAATTGTAAGTGAACGCCGTATTTACATATCTGCCACTGTGCAGGAGAATCCGTATAGGTGTTCGATTGTTCGAAACGTAACGCGCGAGAAATTGTAAGTAAACGCCGTATTTACATATCTGCCACTGTGCAGGAGAATCCGTATAGGTGTTCGAGTGTTCGAACCGTAACGCGGGAGAAATTGTAAGTAAACGCCGTATTTACATATCTGCCACTGTGCAGGAGAATCCGTATAGGTGTTCGAATGTTCGAACCGTAACGCGGGAGAAATTGTAAGTAAACGCCGTATTTACATATCTGCCACTGTGCAGGAGAATCCGTATAGGTGTTCGAGTGTTCGAAACGTAACGCGCGAGAAATTGTAAGTAAACACCGTATTTACATATCTGCCACTGTGCAGGAGAATCCGTATAGGTGTTCGAGTGTTCGAAACGTAACGCGTGAGAAATTGAAAGTAAACGCCGTATTTACATATCTGCCACTGTGCAGGAGAATCCGTATAGGTGTTCGAATTTTCGAACCGTAACGCGGGAGAAATTGTAAGTAAACGCCGTATTTACATATCTGCCACTATGCAGGAGAATCCGTATAGGTGTTCGAGTGTTCGAAACGTAACGCGCGAGAAATTGTAAGTAAACGTCGTATTTACATATCTGCCACTGTGTAGGAGAATCCGTATAGGTGTTCGAGTGTTCGAAACGTAACGCGCGAGAAATTGTAAGTAAACGCCGTATTTACATATCTGCCACTGTGCAGGAGAATCCGTATAGGTGTTCGAGTGTTCGAAACGTAACGCGCGAGAAATTGTAAGTAAACGTCCTATTTACATGTCTGCCACTGTGCAGGAGAATCCGTATAGGTGTTCGAGTGTTCGAAACGTAACGCGCGAGAAATTGTAAGTAAACGTCGTATTTACATATCTGCCACTGTGCAGGAGAATCCGTATAGGTGTTCGAGTGTTCGAAACGTAACGCGCGAGAAATTGTAAGTAAACGTCGTATTTACATGTCTGCGACTGTGCAGGAGAATCCGTATAGGTGTTCGAGTGTTCGAAACGTAACGCGCGAGAAATTGTAAGTAAACGCCGTATTTACATATCTGCCACTGTGCAGGAGAATCCGTATAGGTGTTCGAATGTTCGAACCGTAACGCAGGAGAAATTGTAAGTGAACGCCGTATTTACATATCTGCCACTGTGCAGGAGAATCCGTATAGGTGTTCGAGTGTTCGAATCGTAAGGCGTGAGAAATTGTAAGTAAACGCCGTATTCACATATCTGCCACTGTGCAGGAGAATCCGTATAGGTGTTCGAATGTTCGAACCGTAACGCGGGAGAAATTGTAAGTAAACGCCGTATTTACATATCTGCCACTGTGCAGGAGAATCCGTATAGGTGTTCGAATGTTCGAACCGTAACGCAGGAGAAATTGTAAGTGAACGCCGTATTTACATATCTGCCACTGTGCAGGAGAATCCGTATAGGTGTTCGAGTGTTCGAATCGTAAGGCGTGAGAAATTGTAAGTAAACGCCGTATTCACATATCTGCCACTGTGCAGGAGAATCCGTATAGGTGTTCGAATGTTCGAACCGTAACGCGGGAGAAATTGTAAGTAAACGCCATATTTACATATCTGCCACTGTGCAGGAGAATCCGTATAGGTGTTCGAGTGTTCGAAACGTAACGCGCGAGAAATTGTAAGTAAACGTCGTATTTACATGTCTGCCACTGTGCAGGAGAATCCGTATAGGTGTTCGAGTGTTCGAAACGTAACGCGCGAGAAATTGTAAGTAAACGCCGTATTTACATATCTGCCACTATGCAGGAGAATCCGTGTAGGTGTTCGAATGTTCGAACCGTAACGCAGGAGAAATTGTTAGTGAACGCCGTATTTACATATCTGCCACTGTGCAGGAGAATCCGTATAGGTGTTCGAGTGTTCGAATCGTAAGGCGTGAGAAATTGTAAGTAAACGCCGTATTCACATATCTGCCACTGTGCAGGAGAATCCGTATAGGTGTTCGAATGTTCGAACCGTAACGCGGGAGAAATTGTAAGTAAACGCCATATTTACATATCTGCCACTGTGCAGGAGAATCCGTATAGGTGTTCGAGTGTTCGAAACGTAACGCGCGAGAAATTGTAAGTAAACGTCGTATTTACATGTCTGCCACTGTGCAGGAGAATCCGTATAGGTGTTCGAGTGTTCGAAACGTAACGCGCGAGAAATTGTAAGTAAACGCCGTATTTACATATCTGCCACTGTGCAGGAGAATCCGTATAGGTGTTCGAGTGTTCGAAACGTAACGCGCGAGAAATTGTAAGTAAACGCCGTATTTACATATCTGCCACTGTGCAGGAGAATCCGTATAGGTGTTCGAGTGTTCGAACCGTAACGCGGGAGAAATTGTAAGTAAACGCCGTATTTACATATCTGCCACTGTGCAGGAGAATCCGTATAGGTGTTCGAGTGTTCGAATCGTAAGGCGTGAGAAATTGTAAGTAAGGGCCGTATTCACATATCTGCCACTGTGCAGGAGAATCCGTATAGGTGTTCGAATGTTCGAACCGTAACGCGCGAGAAATTGTAAGTAAACGCCGTATTTACATATCTGCCACTGTGCAGGAGAATCCGTATAGGTGTTCGAGTGTTCGAAACGTAACGCGCGAGAAATTGTAAGTAAACGTCGTATTTACATGTCTGCCACTGTGCAGGAGAATCCGTATAGGTGTTCGAGTGTTCGAAACGTAACGCGCGAGAAATTGTAAGTAAACGTCGTATTTACATGTCTGCCGCTGTGCAGGAGAATCCGTATAGGTGTTCGAGTGTTCGAAACGTAACGCGCGAGAAATTGTAAGTAAACGCCGTATTTACAAATCTGCCACTGTGCAGGAGAATCTGTATTGGTGTTCGAGTGTTCGAACCGTAAGGCGTGAGAAATTGTAAGTAAACGCCGTATTTACATATCTGCCACTGTGCAGGAGAATCCGTATAGGTGTTCGAGTGTTTGAAACGTAACGCGCGAGAAATTGTAAGTAAATGCCGTATTTACATATCTGCCACTGTGCAGGAGAATCCGTATAGGTGTTCGAGTGTTCGAAACGTAACGCGCGAGAAATTGTAAGTAAACGTCGTATTTACATGTCTGCGACTGTGCAGGAGAATCCGTATAGGCGTTCGAGTGTTCGAAACGTAACGCGCGAGAAATTGTAAGTAAACGCCGTATTTACATATCTGCCACTGTGCAGGAGAATCCGTATAGGTGTTCGAATGTTCGAACCGTAACGCAGGAGAAATTGTAAGTGAACGCCGTATTTACATATCTGCCACTGTGCAGGAGAATCCGTATAGGTGTTCGAGTGTTCGAATCGTAAGGCGTGAGAAATTGTAAGTAAACGCCGTATTCACATATCTGCCACTGTGCAGGAGAATCCGTATAGGTGTTCGAATGTTCGAACCGTAACGCGGGAGAAATTGTAAGTAAACGCCGTATTTACATATCTGCCACTGTGCAGGAGAATCCGTATAGGTGTTCGAGTGTTCGAAACGTAACGCGCGAGAAATTGTAAGTAAACGTCGTATTTACATATCTGCCACTGTGCAGGAGAATCCGTATAGGTGTTCGAGTGTTCGAAACGTAACGCGCGAGAAATTGTAAGTAAACGCTGTATTTACATATCTGCCACTGTGCAGGAGAATCCGTATAGGTGTTCGAGTGTTCGAAACGTAACGCGCGAGAAATTGTAAGTAAACGTCATATTTACGTGTCTGCCACTGTGCAGGAGAATCCGTATAGGTGTTCGACTGTTCGAAACGTAACGCGCGAGAAATTGTAAGTAAACGTCGTATTTACATATCTGCCACTGTGCAGGAGAATCCGTATAGGTGTTCGAGTGTTCGAAACGTAACGCGCGAGAAATTGTAAGTAAACGCCGTATTTACATATCTGCCACTGTGGAGGAGAATCCGTATAGGTGTTCGAATGTTCGAACCGTAACGCGGGAGAAATTGTAAGTAAACGCCGTATTTACATATCTGCCACTGTGTAGGAGAATCCGTATAGGTGTTCAAGTGTTCGAAACGTAACGCGCGAGAAATGGTAAGTAAACGTCGTATTTACATGTCTGCCACTGTGCAGGAGAATCCGTATTGGTGTTCGAGTGTTCGAACCGTAAGGCGTGAGAAATTGTAAGTAAACGCCGTATTTACATATCTGCCACTGTGCAGGAGAATCCGTATAGGTGTTCGAGTGTTTGAAACGTAACGCGCGAGAAATTGTAAGTAAATGTTGTATTTACATATCTGCCACTGTGCAGGAGAATCCGTATAGGTGTTCGAGTGTTTGAAACGTAACGCGCGAGAAATTGTAAGTAAACGTCGTATTTACATGTTTGCCACTGTGCAGGAGAATCCGTATAGGTGTTCGAGTGTTCGAAACGTAACGCGCGAGAAATTGTAAGTAAACGCCGTATTTACATATCTGCCACTGTGCAGGAGAATCCGTGTAGGTGTTCGAATGTTCGAACCGTAACGCAGGAGAAATTGTAAGTGAACGCCGTATTTACATATCTGCCACTGTGCAGGAGAATCCGTATAGGTGTTCGAGTGTTCGAATCGTAAGGCGTGAGAAATTGTAAGTAAACGCCGTATTCACATATCTGCCACTGTGCAGGAGAATCCGTATAGGTGTTCGAATGTTCGAACCGTAACGCGGGAGAAATTGTAAGTAAACGCCATATTTACATATCTGCCACTGTGGAGGAGAATCCGTATAGCTGTTCGAGTGTTCGAAACGTAACGCGCGAGAAATTGTAAGTAAACGTCGTATTTACATGTCTGCCACTGTGCAGGAGAATCCGTATAGGTGTTCGAGTGTTCGAAACGTAACGCGCGAGAAATTGTAAGTAAACGCCGTATTTACATATCTGCCACTGTGCAGGAGAATCCGTATAGGTGTTCGAATGTTCGAACCGTAACGCAGGAGAAATTGTAAGTGAACGCCGTATTTACATATCTGCCACTGTGCAGGAGAATCCGTATAGGTGTTCGATTGTTCGAAACGTAACGCGCGAGAAATTGTAAGTAAACGCCGTATTTACATATCTGCCACTGTGCAGGAGAATCCGTATAGGTGTTCGAGTGTTCGAACCGTAACGCGGGAGAAATTGTAAGTAAACGCCGTATTTACATATCTGCCACTGTGCAGGAGAATCCGTATAGGTGTTCGAATGTTCGAACCGTAACGCGGGAGAAATTGTAAGTAAACGCCGTATTTACATATCTGCCACTGTGCAGGAGAATCCGTATAGGTGTTCGAGTGTTCGAAACGTAACGCGCGAGAAATTGTAAGTAAACACCGTATTTACATATCTGCCACTGTGCAGGAGAATCCGTATAGGTGTTCGAGTGTTCGAAACGTAACGCGTGAGAAATTGAAAGTAAACGCCGTATTTACATATCTGCCACTGTGCAGGAGAATCCGTATAGGTGTTCGAATTTTCGAACCGTAACGCGGGAGAAATTGTAAGTAAACGCCGTATTTACATATCTGCCACTATGCAGGAGAATCCGTATAGGTGTTCGAGTGTTCGAAACGTAACGCGCGAGAAATTGTAAGTAAACGTCGTATTTACATATCTGCCACTGTGTAGGAGAATCCGTATAGGTGTTCGAGTGTTCGAAACGTAACGCGCGAGAAATTGTAAGTAAACGCCGTATTTACATATCTGCCACTGTGCAGGAGAATCCGTATAGGTGTTCGAGTGTTCGAAACGTAACGCGCGAGAAATTGTAAGTAAACGTCCTATTTACATGTCTGCCACTGTGCAGGAGAATCCGTATAGGTGTTCGAGTGTTCGAAACGTAACGCGCGAGAAATTGTAAGTAAACGTCGTATTTACATATCTGCCACTGTGCAGGAGAATCCGTATAGGTGTTCGAGTGTTCGAAACGTAACGCGCGAGAAATTGTAAGTAAACGTCGTATTTACATGTCTGCGACTGTGCAGGAGAATCCGTATAGGTGTTCGAGTGTTCGAAACGTAACGCGCGAGAAATTGTAAGTAAACGCCGTATTTACATATCTGCCACTGTGCAGGAGAATCCGTATAGGTGTTCGAATGTTCGAACCGTAACGCAGGAGAAATTGTAAGTGAACGCCGTATTTACATATCTGCCACTGTGCAGGAGAATCCGTATAGGTGTTCGAGTGTTCGAATCGTAAGGCGTGAGAAATTGTAAGTAAACGCCGTATTCACATATCTGCCACTGTGCAGGAGAATCCGTATAGGTGTTCGAATGTTCGAACCGTAACGCGGGAGAAATTGTAAGTAAACGCCGTATTTACATATCTGCCACTGTGCAGGAGAATCCGTATAGGTGTTCGAGTGTTCGAAACGTAACGCGCGAGAAATTGTAAGTAAACGTCGTATTTACATATCTGCCACTGTGCAGGAGAATCCGTATAGGTGTTCGAGTGTTCGAAACGTAACGCGCGAGAAATTGTAAGTAAACGCTGTATTTACATATCTGCCACTGTGCAGGAGAATCCGTATAGGTGTTCGAGTGTTCGAAACGTAACGCGCGAGAAATTGTAAGTAAACGTCATATTTACATGTCTGCCACTGTGCAGGAGAATCCGTATAGGTGTTCGACTGTTCGAAACGTAACGCGCGAGAAATTGTAAGTAAACGTCGTATTTACATATCTGCCACTGTGCAGGAGAATCCGTATAGGTGTTCGAGTGTTCGAAACGTAACGCGCGAGAAATTGTAAGTAAACGCCGTATTTACATATCTGCCACTGTGGAGGAGAATCCGTATAGGTGTTCGAATGTTCGAACCGTAACGCGGGAGAAATTGTAAGTAAACGCCGTATTTACATATCTGCCACTGTGCAGGAGAATCCGTATAGGTGTTCGAGTGTTCGAAACGTAACGCGCGAGAAATGGTAAGTAAACGTCGTATTTACATGTCTGCCACTGTGCAGGAGAATCCGTATTGGTGTTCGAGTGTTCGAACCGTAAGGCGTGAGAAATTGTAAGTAAACGCCGTATTTACATATCTGCCACTGTGCAGGAGAATCCGTATAGGTGTTCGAGTGTTTGAAACGTAACGCGCGAGAAATTGTAAGTAAATGTTGTATTTACATATCTGCCACTGTGCAGGAGAATCCGTATAGGTGTTCGAGTGTTTGAAACGTAACGCGCGAGAAATTGTAAGTAAACGTCGTATTTACATGTTTGCCACTGTGCAGGAGAATCCGTATAGGTGTTCGAGTGTTCGAAACGTAACGCGCGAGAAATTGTAAGTAAACGCCGTATTTACATATCTGCCACTGTGCAGGAGAATCCGTGTAGGTGTTCGAATGTTCGAACCGTAACGCGCTAGAAATTGTAAGTAAACGTCGTATTTACATGTTTGCCACTGTGCAGGAGAATCCGTATAGGTGTTCGAGTGTTCGAAACGTAACGCGCGAGAAATTGTAAGTAAACGCCGTATTTACATATCTGCCACTGTGCAGGAGAATCCGTGTAGGTGTTCGAATGTTCGAACCGTAACGCAGGAGAAATTGTAAGTGAACGCCGTATTTACATATCTGCCACTGTGCAGGAGAATCCGTATAGGTGTTCGAGTGTTCGAATCGTAAGGCGTGAGAAATTGTAAGTAAACGCCGTATTCACATATCTGCCACTGTGCAGGAGAATCCGTATAGGTGTTCGAATGTTCGAACCGTAACGCGGGAGAAATTGTAAGTAAACGCCATATTTACATATCTGCCACTGTGCAGGAGAATCCGTATAGCTGTTCGAGTGTTCGAAACGTAACGCGCGAGAAATTGTAAGTAAACGTCGTATTTACATGTCTGCCACTGTGCAGGAGAATCCGTATAGGTGTTCGAGTGTTCGAAACGTAACGCGCGAGAAATTGTAAGTAAACGCCGTATTTACATATCTGCCACTGTGCAGGAGAATCCGTATAGGTGTTCGAATGTTCGAACCGTAACGCAGGAGAAATTGTAAGTGAACGCCGTATTTACATATCTGCCACTGTGCAGGAGAATCCGTATAGGTGTTCGATTGTTCGAAACGTAACGCGCGAGAAATTGTAAGTAAACGCCGTATTTACATATCTGCCACTGTGCAGGAGAATCCGTATAGGTGTTCGAGTGTTCGAACCGTAACGCGGGAGAAATTGTAAGTAAACGCCGTATTTACATATCTGCCACTGTGCAGGAGAATCCGTATAGGTGTTCGAATGGTCGAACCGTAACGCGGGAGAAATTGTAAGTAAACGCCGTATTTACATATCTGCCACTGTGCAGGAGAATCCGTATAGGTGTTCGAGTGTTCGAAACGTAACGCGCGAGAAATTGTAAGTAAACACCGTATTTACATATCTGCCACTGTGCAGGAGAATCCGTATAGGTGTTCGAGTGTTCGAAACGTAACGCGTGAGAAATTGAAAGTAAACGCCGTATTTACATATCTGCCACTGTGCAGGAGAATCCGTATAGGTGTTCGAATTTTCGAACCGTAACGCGGGAGAAATTGTAAGTAAACGCCGTATTTACATATCTGCCACTATGCAGGAGAATCCGTATAGGTGTTCGAGTGTTCGAAACGTAACGCGCGAGAAATTGTAAGTAAACGTCGTATTTACATATCTGCCACTGTGTAGGAGAATCCGTATAGGTGTTCGAGTGTTCGAAACGTAACGCGCGAGAAATTGTAAGTAAACGCCGTATTTACATATCTGCCACTGTGCAGGAGAATCCGTATAGGTGTTCGAGTGTTCGAAACGTAACGCGCGAGAAATTGTAAGTAAACGTCCTATTTACATGTCTGCCACTGTGCAGGAGAATCCGTATAGGTGTTCGAGTGTTCGAAACGTAACGCGCGAGAAATTGTAAGTAAACGTCGTATTTACATATCTGCCACTGTGCAGGAGAATCCGTATAGGTGTTCGAGTGTTCGAAACGTAACGCGCGAGAAATTGTAAGTAAACGTCGTATTTACATGTCTGCGACTGTGCAGGAGAATCCGTATAGGTGTTCGAGTGTTCGAAACGTAACGCGCGAGAAATTGTAAGTAAACGCCGTATTTACATATCTGCCACTGTGCAGGAGAATCCGTATAGGTGTTCGAATGTTCGAACCGTAACGCAGGAGAAATTGTAAGTGAACGCCGTATTTACATATCTGCCACTGTGCAGGAGAATCCGTATAGGTGTTCGAGTGTTCGAATCGTAAGGCGTGAGAAATTGTAAGTAAACGCCGTATTCACATATCTGCCACTGTGCAGGAGAATCCGTATAGGTGTTCGAATGTTCGAACCGTAACGCGGGAGAAATTGTAAGTAAACGCCGTATTTACATATCTGCCACTGTGCAGGAGAATCCGTATAGGTGTTCGAGTGTTCGAAACGTAACGCGCGAGAAATTGTAAGTAAACGTCGTATTTACATATCTGCCACTGTGCAGGAGAATCCGTATAGGTGTTCGAGTGTTCGAAACGTAACGCGCGAGAAATTGTAAGTAAACGCTGTATTTACATATCTGCCACTGTGCAGGAGAATCCGTATAGGTGTTCGAGTGTTCGAAACGTAACGCGCGAGAAATTGTAAGTAAACGTCATATTTACATGTCTGCCACTGTGCAGGAGAATCCGTATAGGTGTTCGACTGTTCGAAACGTAACGCGCGAGAAATTGTAAGTAAACGTCGTATTTACATATCTGCCACTGTGCAGGAGAATCCGTATAGGTGTTCGAGTGTTCGAAACGTAACGCGCGAGAAATTGTAAGTAAACGCCGTATTTACATATCTGCCACTGTGGAGGAGAATCCGTATAGGTGTTCGAATGTTCGAACCGTAACGCGGGAGAAATTGTAAGTAAACGCCGTATTTACATATCTGCCACTGTGCAGGAGAATCCGTATAGGTGTTCGAGTGTTCGAAACGTAACGCGCGAGAAATGGTAAGTAAACGTCGTATTTACATGTCTGCCACTGTGCAGGAGAATCCGTATTGGTGTTCGAGTGTTCGAACCGTAAGGCGTGAGAAATTGTAAGTAAACGCCGTATTTACATATCTGCCACTGTGCAGGAGAATCCGTATAGGTGTTCGAGTGTTTGAAACGTAACGCGCGAGAAATTGTAAGTAAATGTTGTATTTACATATCTGCCACTGTGCAGGAGAATCCGTATAGGTGTTCGAGTGTTTGAAACGTAACGCGCGAGAAATTGTAAGTAAACGTCGTATTTACATGTTTGCCACTGTGCAGGAGAATCCGTATAGGTGTTCGAGTGTTCGAAACGTAACGCGCGAGAAATTGTAAGTAAACGCCGTATTTACATATCTGCCACTGTGCAGGAGAATCCGTGTAGGTGTTCGAATGTTCGAACCGTAACGCGCTAGAAATTGTAAGTAAACGTCGTATTTACATGTTTGCCACTGTGCAGGAGAATCCGTATAGGTGTTCGAGTGTTCGAAACGTAACGCGCGAGAAATTGTAAGTAAACGCCGTATTTACATATCTGCCACTGTGCAGGAGAATCCGTGTAGGTGTTCGAATGTTCGAACCGTAACGCAGGAGAAATTGTAAGTGAACGCCGTATTTACATATCTGCCACTGTGCAGGAGAATCCGTATAGGTGTTCGAGTGTTCGAATCGTAAGGCGTGAGAAATTGTAAGTAAACGCCGTATTCACATATCTGCCACTGTGCAGGAGAATCCGTATAGGTGTTCGAATGTTCGAACCGTAACGCGGGAGAAATTGTAAGTAAACGCCATATTTACATATCTGCCACTGTGCAGGAGAATCCGTATAGCTGTTCGAGTGTTCGAAACGTAACGCGCGAGAAATTGTAAGTAAACGTCGTATTTACATGTCTGCCACTGTGCAGGAGAATCCGTATAGGTGTTCGAGTGTTCGAAACGTAACGCGCGAGAAATTGTAAGTAAACGCCGTATTTACATATCTGCCACTGTGCAGGAGAATCCGTATAGGTGTTCGAATGTTCGAACCGTAACGCAGGAGAAATTGTAAGTGAACGCCGTATTTACATATCTGCCACTGTGCAGGAGAATCCGTATAGGTGTTCGATTGTTCGAAACGTAACGCGCGAGAAATTGTAAGTAAACGCCGTATTTACATATCTGCCACTGTGCAGGAGAATCCGTATAGGTGTTCGAGTGTTCGAACCGTAACGCGGGAGAAATTGTAAGTAAACGCCGTATTTACATATCTGCCACTGTGCAGGAGAATCCGTATAGGTGTTCGAATGGTCGAACCGTAACGCGGGAGAAATTGTAAGTAAACGCCGTATTTACATATCTGCCACTGTGCAGGAGAATCCGTATAGGTGTTCGAGTGTTCGAAACGTAACGCGCGAGAAATTGTAAGTAAACACCGTATTTACATATCTGCCACTGTGCAGGAGAATCCGTATAGGTGTTCGAGTGTTCGAAACGTAACGCGTGAGAAATTGAAAGTAAACGCCGTATTTACATATCTGCCACTGTGCAGGAGAATCCGTATAGGTGTTCGAATTTTCGAACCGTAACGCGGGAGAAATTGTAAGTAAACGCCGTATTTACATATCTGCCACTATGCAGGAGAATCCGTATAGGTGTTCGAGTGTTCGAAACGTAACGCGCGAGAAATTGTAAGTAAACGTCGTATTTACATATCTGCCACTGTGTAGGAGAATCCGTATAGGTGTTCGAGTGTTCGAAACGTAACGCGCGAGAAATTGTAAGTAAACGCCGTATTTACATATCTGCCACTGTGCAGGAGAATCCGTATAGGTGTTCGAGTGTTCGAAACGTAACGCGCGAGAAATTGTAAGTAAACGTCCTATTTACATGTCTGCCACTGTGCAGGAGAATCCGTATAGGTGTTCGAGTGTTCGAAACGTAACGCGCGAGAAATTGTAAGTAAACGTCGTATTTACATATCTGCCACTGTGCAGGAGAATCCGTATAGGTGTTCGAGTGTTCGAAACGTAACGCGCGAGAAATTGTAAGTAAACGTCGTATTTACATGTCTGCGACTGTGCAGGAGAATCCGTATAGGTGTTCGAGTGTTCGAAACGTAACGCGCGAGAAATTGTAAGTAAACGCCGTATTTACATATCTGCCACTGTGCAGGAGAATCCGTATAGGTGTTCGAATGTTCGAACCGTAACGCAGGAGAAATTGTAAGTGAACGCCGTATTTACATATCTGCCACTGTGCAGGAGAATCCGTATAGGTGTTCGAGTGTTCGAATCGTAAGGCGTGAGAAATTGTAAGTAAACGCCGTATTCACATATCTGCCACTGTGCAGGAGAATCCGTATAGGTGTTCGAATGTTCGAACCGTAACGCGGGAGAAATTGTAAGTAAACGCCGTATTTACATATCTGCCACTGTGCAGGAGAATCCGTATAGGTGTTCGAGTGTTCGAAACGTAACGCGCGAGAAATTGTAAGTAAACGTCGTATTTACATATCTGCCACTGTGCAGGAGAATCCGTATAGGTGTTCGAGTGTTCGAAACGTAACGCGCGAGAAATTGTAAGTAAACGCTGTATTTACATATCTGCCACTGTGCAGGAGAATCCGTATAGGTGTTCGAGTGTTCGAAACGTAACGCGCGAGAAATTGTAAGTAAACGTCATATTTACATGTCTGCCACTGTGCAGGAGAATCCGTATAGGTGTTCGACTGTTCGAAACGTAACGCGCGAGAAATTGTAAGTAAACGTCGTATTTACATATCTGCCACTGTGCAGGAGAATCCGTATAGGTGTTCGAGTGTTCGAAACGTAACGCGCGAGAAATTGTAAGTAAACGCCGTATTTACATATCTGCCACTGTGGAGGAGAATCCGTATAGGTGTTCGAATGTTCGAACCGTAACGCGGGAGAAATTGTAAGTAAACGCCGTATTTACATATCTGCCACTGTGCAGGAGAATCCGTATAGGTGTTCGAGTGTTCGAAACGTAACGCGCGAGAAATGGTAAGTAAACGTCGTATTTACATGTCTGCCACTGTGCAGGAGAATCCGTATTGGTGTTCGAGTGTTCGAACCGTAAGGCGTGAGAAATTGTAAGTAAACGCCGTATTTACATATCTGCCACTGTGCAGGAGAATCCGTATAGGTGTTCGAGTGTTTGAAACGTAACGCGCGAGAAATTGTAAGTAAATGTTGTATTTACATATCTGCCACTGTGCAGGAGAATCCGTATAGGTGTTCGAGTGTTTGAAACGTAACGCGCGAGAAATTGTAAGTAAACGTCGTATTTACATGTTTGCCACTGTGCAGGAGAATCCGTATAGGTGTTCGAGTGTTCGAAACGTAACGCGCGAGAAATTGTAAGTAAACGCCGTATTTACATATCTGCCACTGTGCAGGAGAATCCGTGTAGGTGTTCGAATGTTCGAACCGTAACGCAGGAGAAATTGTAAGTGAACGCCGTATTTACATATCTGCCACTGTGCAGGAGAATCCGTATAGGTGTTCGAGTGTTCGAATCGTAAGGCGTGAGAAATTGTAAGTAAACGCCGTATTCACATATCTGCCACTGTGCAGGAGAATCCGTATAGGTGTTCGAATGTTCGAACCGTAACGCGGGAGAAATTGTAAGTAAACGCCATATTTACATATCTGCCACTGTGCAGGAGAATCCGTATAGCTGTTCGAGTGTTCGAAACGTAACGCGCGAGAAATTGTAAGTAAACGTCGTATTTACATGTCTGCCACTGTGCAGGAGAATCCGTATAGGTGTTCGAGTGTTCGAAACGTAACGCGCGAGAAATTGTAAGTAAACGCCGTATTTACATATCTGCCACTGTGCAGGAGAATCCGTATAGGTGTTCGAATGTTCGAACCGTAACGCAAGAGAAATTGTAAGTGAACGCCGTATTTACATATCTGCCACTGTGCAGGAGAATCCGTATAGGTGTTCGATTGTTCGAAACGTAACGCGCGAGAAATTGTAAGTAAACGCCGTATTTACATATCTGCCACTGTGCAGGAGAATCCGTATAGGTGTTCGAGTGTTCGAACCGTAACGCGGGAGAAATTGTAAGTAAACGCCGTATTTACATATCTGCCACTGTGCAGGAGAATCCGTATAGGTGTTCGACTGTTCGAACCGTAACGCGGGAGAAATTGTAAGTAAACGCCGTATTTACATATCTGCCACTGTGCAGGAGAATCCGTATAGGTGTTCGAGTGTTCGAAACGTAACGCGCGAGAAATTGTAAGTAAACACCGTATTTACATATCTGCCACTGTGCAGGAGAATCCGTATAGGTGTTCGAGTGTTCGAAACGTAACGCGTGAGAAATTGAAAGTAAACGCCGTATTTACATATCTGCCACTGTGCAGGAGAATCCGTATAGGTGTTCGAATTTTCGAACCGTAACGCGGGAGAAATTGTAAGTAAACGCCGTATTTACATATCTGCCACTATGCAGGAGAATCCGTATAGGTGTTCGAGTGTTCGAAACGTAACGCGCGAGAAATTGTAAGTAAACGCCGTATTTACATATCTGCCACTGTGTAGGAGAATCCGTATAGGTGTTCGAGTGTTCGAAACGTAACGCGCGAGAAATTGTAAGTAAACGCCGTATTTACATATCTGCCACTGTGCAGGAGAATCCGTATAGGTGTTCGAGTGTTCGAAACGTAACGCGCGAGAAATTGTAAGTAAACGTCATATTTACATGTCTGCCACTGTGCGGGAGAATCCGTATAGGTGTTCGAGTGTTCGAAACGTAACGCGCAAGAAATTGTAAGTAAACGTCGTATTTACATATCTGCCACTGTGCAGGAGAATCCGTATACGTGTTCGAGTGTTCGAAACGTAACGCGCGAGAAATTGTAAGTAAACACCGTATTTACATATCTGCCACTGTGCAGGAGAATCCGTATAGGTGTTCGAATGTTCGAACCGTAACGCGGGAGAAATTGTAAGTAAACGCCGTATTTACATATCTGCCACTGTGCAGGAGAACCCGTATAGGTGTTCGAGTGTTCGAAACGTAACGCGCGAGAAATGGTAAGTAAACGTCGTATTTACATGTCTGCCACTGTGCAGGAGAATCCGTATTGGTGTTCGAGTGTTCGAACCGTAAGGCGTGAGAAATTGTAAGTAAACGCCGTATTTACATATCTGCCACTGTGCAGGAGAATCCGTATAGGTGTTCGAGTGTTTGAAACGTAACGCGCGAGAAATTGTAAGTAAATGTCGTATTTACATATCTGCCACTGTGCAGGAGAATCCGTATAGGTGTTCGAGTGTTTGAAACGTAACGCGCGAGAAATTGTAAGTAAACGTCGTATTTACATGTCTGCCACTGTGCAGGAGAATCCGTATAGGTGTTCGAGTGTTCGAAACGTAACGCGCGAGAAATTGTAAGTAAACGCCGTATTTACATATCTGCCACTGTGCAGGAGAATCCGTGTAGGTGTTCGAATGTTCGAACCGTAACGCAGGAGAAATTGTAAGTGAACGCCGTATTTACATATCTGCCACTGTGCAGGAGAATCCGTATAGGTGTTCGAGTGTTCGAATCGTAAGGCGTGAGAAATTGTAAGTAAACGCCGTATTCACATATCTGCCACTGTGCAGGAGAATCCGTATAGGTGTTCGAATGTTCGAACCGTAACGCGGGAGAAATTGTAAGTAAACGCCATATTTACATATCTGCCACTGTGCAGGAGAATCCGTATAGGTGTTCGAGTGTTCGAAACGTAACGCGCGAGAAATTGTAAGTAAACGTCGTATTTACATGTCTGCCACTGTGCAGGAGAATCCGTATAGGTGTTCGAGTGTTCGAAACGTAACGCGCGAGAAATTGTAAGTAAACGCCGTATTTACATATCTGCCACTGTGCAGGAGAATCCGTATAGGTGTTCGAGTCTTCGAAACGTAACGCGCGAGAAATTGTAATTAAGCGCCGTATTTACATATCTGCCACTGTGCAGGAGAATCCGTATAGGTGTTCGAGTGTTCGAAACGTAACGCGTGAGAAATTGAAAGTAAACGCCGTATTTACATATCTGCCACTGTGCAGGAGAATCCGTATAGGTGTTCGAATTTTCGAACCGTAACGCGGGAGAAATTGTAAGTAAACGCCGTATTTACATATCTGCCACTATGCAGGAGAATCCGTATAGGTGTTCGAGTGTTCGAAACGTAACGCGCGAGAAATTGTAAGTAAACGCCGTATTTACATATCTGCCACTGTGTAGGAGAATCCGTATAGGTGTTCGAGTGTTCGAAACGTAACGCGCGAGAAATTGTAAGTAAACGCCGTATTTACATATCTGCCACTGTGCAGGAGAATCCGTATAGGTGTTCGAGTGTTCGAAACGTAACGCGCGAGAAATTGTAAGTAAACGTCATATTTACATGTCTGCCACTGTGCAGGAGAATCCGTATAGGTGTTCGAGTGTTCGAAACGTAACGCGCGAGAAATTGTAAGTAAACGTCGTATTTACATATCTGCCACTGTGCAGGAGAATCCGTATACGTGTTCGAGTGTTCGAAACGTAACGCGCGAGAAATTGTAAGTAAACACCGTATTTACATATCTGCCACTGTGCAGGAGAATCCGTATAGGTGTTCGAATGTTCGAACCGTAACGCGGGAGAAATTGTAAGTAAACGCCGTATTTACATATCTGCCACTGTGCAGGAGAACCCGTATAGGTGTTCGAGTGTTCGAAACGTAACGCGCGAGAAATGGTAAGTAAACGTCGTATTTACATGTCTGCCACTGTGCAGGAGAATCCGTATTGGTGTTCGAGTGTTCGAACCGTAAGGCGTGAGAAATTGTAAGTAAACGCCGTATTTACATATCTGCCACTGTGCAGGAGAATCCGTATAGGTGTTCGAGTGTTTGAAACGTAACGCGCGAGAAATTGTAAGTAAATGTCGTATTTACATATCTGCCACTGTGCAGGAGAATCCGTATAGGTGTTCGAGTGTTTGAAACGTAACGCGCGAGAAATTGTAAGTAAACGTCGTATTTACATGTCTGCCACTGTGCAGGAGAATCCGTATAGGTGTTCGAGTGTTCGAAACGTAACGCGCGAGAAATTGTAAGTAAACGCCGTATTTACATATCTGCCACTGTGCAGGAGAATCCGTGTAGGTGTTCGAATGTTCGAACCGTAACGCAGGAGAAATTGTAAGTGAACGCCGTATTTACATATCTGCCACTGTGCAGGAGAATCCGTATAGGTGTTCGAGTGTTCGAATCGTAAGGCGTGAGAAATTGTAAGTAAACGCCGTATTCACATATCTGCCACTGTGCAGGAGAATCCGTATAGGTGTTCGAATGTTCGAACCGTAACGCGGGAGAAATTGTAAGTAAACGCCATATTTACATATCTGCCACTGTGCAGGAGAATCCGTATAGGTGTTCGAGTGTTCGAAACGTAACGCGCGAGAAATTGTAAGTAAACGTCGTATTTACATGTCTGCCACTGTGCAGGAGAATCCGTATAGGTGTTCGAGTGTTCGAAACGTAACGCGCGAGAAATTGTAAGTAAACGCCGTATTTACATATCTGCCACTGTGCAGGAGAATCCGTATAGGTGTTCGAGTCTTCGAAACGTAACGCGCGAGAAATTGTAATTAAGCGCCGTATTTACATATCTGCCACTGTGCAGGAGAATCCGTATAGGTGTTCGAGTGTTCGAACCGTAACGCGGGAGAAATTGTAAGTAAACGACGTATTTACATATCTGCCACTGTGCAGGAGAATCCGTATAGGTGTTCGAGTGTTCGAATCGTAAGGCGTGAGAAATTGTAAGTAAGGGCCGTATTCACATATCTGCCACTGTGCAGGAGAATCCGTATAGGTGTTCGAATGTTCGAACCGTAACGCGCGAGAAATTGT
The DNA here is from genome assembly GCF_055761805.1 of Camellia sinensis. NCBI lineage: Eukaryota > Viridiplantae > Streptophyta > Magnoliopsida > Ericales > Theaceae > Camellia > Camellia sinensis. The sequence goes on along the minus strand of NW_028128989.1, from coordinate 5,224,064 downwards.
AAGTAAACGCCGTATTTACATATCTGCCACTGTGCAGGAGAATCCGTATAGGTGTTCGAGTGTTCGAAACGTAACGCGCGAGAAATTGTAAGTAAACGTCGTATTTACATGTCTGCCACTGTGCAGGAGAATCCGTATAGGTGTTCGAGTGTTCGAAACGTAACGCGCGAGAAATTGTAAGTAAACGCCGTATTTACATATCTGCCACTGTGCAGGAGAATCCGTATAGGTGTTCGAGTGTTCGAAACGTAACGCGTGAGAAATTGTAAGTAAACGCCGTATTTACATATCTGCCACTGTGCAGGAGAATCCATATAGGTGTTCGAGTGTTCGAAACGTAACGCGGGAGAAATTGTAAGTAAACGCCGTAATTACATATCTGCCACTGTGCAGGAGAATCCGTATAGGTGTTCGAGTGTTCGAATCGTAAGGCGTGAGAAATTGTAAGTAAACGTCGTATTCACATATCTGCCACTGTGCAGGAGAATCCGTATAGGTGTTCGAATGTTCGAACCGTAACGCGGGAGAAATTGTAAGTAAACGTCGTATTTACATATCTGCCACTGTGCAGGAGAATCCGTATAGGTGTTCGAGTGTTCGAAACGTAACGCGCGAGAAATTGTAAGTAAACGCCGTATTTACATATCTGCCACTGTGCAGCAGAATCCGTATAGGTGTTCGAGTGTTCGAAACGTAACGCGCGAGAAATTGTAAGTAAACTCCGTATTTACATATCTGCCACTGTGCAGGAGAATCGGTATAGGTGTTCGAGTGTTTGAAACGTAACGCGCGAGAAATTGTAAGTAAACGCCGTATTTACATATCTGCCACTGTGCAGGAGAATCCGTATAGGTGTTCGAGTGTTCGAATCGTAAGGCGTGAGAAATTGTAAGTAAACGCCGTATTCACATATCTGCCACTGTGCAGGAGAATCCGTATAGGTGTTCGAGTGTTCGAACCGTAAGGCGGGAGAAATTGTAAGTAAACGCCGTATTTACATATCTGCCACTGTGCAGGAGAATCCGTATAGGTGTTCGAGTGTTCGAATCGTAAGGCGTGAGAAATTGTAAGTAAACGCCGTATTCACATATCTGCCACTGTGCAGGAGAATCCGTATAGGTGTTCGAGTGTTCGAAACGTAACGCGTGAGAAAAGGTAAGTAAACGCCGTATTTACATATCTGCCACTGTGCAGGAGAATCCGTATAGGTGTTCGAGTGTTTGAAACGTAACGCGCGAGAAATTGTAAGTAAACGCCGTAATTACATATCTGCCACTGTGCAGGAGAATCCGTATAGGTGTTCGAGTGTTCGAAATGTAACGCGCGAGAAATTGTAAGTAAACGTCGTATTTACATGTCTGCCACTGTGCAGGAGAATCCGTATAGGTGTTCGAGTGTTCGAAACGTAACGCGCGAGAAATTGTAAGTAAACGCCGTCTTTACATATCTGCCACTGTGCAGGAGAATCCGTATAGGTGTTCGAGTGTTCGAACCGTAACGCAGGAGAAATTGTAAGTAAACGCCGTATTTACATATCTGCCACTGTGCAGGAGAATCCGTATAGGTGTTCGAGTGTTCGAATCGTAAGGAGTGAGAAATTGTAAGTAAACGCCGTATTCACATATCTGCCACTGTGCAGCAGAATCCGTATAGGTGTTCGAATGTTCGAACCGTAACGCGGGAGAAATTGTAAGTAAACGCCGTATTTACATATCTGCCACTGTGCAGTAGAATCCGTATAGGTGTTCGAGTGTTCGAAACGTAACGCGCGAGAAATTGTAAGTAAATGTCGTATTTACATGTCTGCCACTGTGCTGGAGAATCCGTATAGGTGTTCGAGTGTTCGAAACGTAACGCGCGCGAAATTGTAAGTAAACGCCGTATTTACATCTCTGCCACTGTGCAGGAGAATCCGTATAGGTGTTCGAGTGTTCGAAACATAACGCGTGAGAAATTGTAAGTAAACGCCGTATTTACATATCTGCCACTGTGCAGGAGAATCCGTATAGGTGTTCGAGTGTTCGAACCGTAACGCGCGAGAAATTGTAAGTAAACGCCGTATTTACATATCTGCCACTGTGCAGGAGAATCCGTATAGGTGTTCGAGTGTTCGAAATGTAACGCGCGAGAAATTGTAAGTAAACGTCGTATTTACATGTCTGCCACTGTGCAGGAGAATCCGTATAGGTGTTCGAGTGTTCGAAACGTAACGCGCGAGAAATTGTAAGTAAACGCCGTATTTACATATCTGCCACTGTGCAGCAGAATCCGTATAGGTGTTCGAGTGTTCGAAACGTAACGCGCGAGAAATTGTAAGTAAACGTCGTATTTACATGTCTGCCACTGTGCAGGAGAATCTGTATAGGTGTTCGAGTGTTCGAAACGTAACGCGCGAGAAATTGTAAGTGAACGTCGTATTTACATGTCTGCCACTGTGCAGGAGAATCCGTATAGGTGTTCGAGTGTTCCAAACGTAACGCGCGAGAAATTGTAAGTAAACGCCGTATTGACATGTCTGCAACTGTGCAGGAGAATCCGTATAGGTGTTCGAGTGTTCGAAACGTAACGCGCGGGAAATTGTAAGTAAACGCCGTATTTACATATCTGCCACTGTGCAGGAGAATCCGTATAGGTGTTCGAGTGTTCGAAACGTAACGCGCGAGAAATTGTAAGTAAACGTCGTATTTACATATCTGCCACTGTGCAGGAGAATCCGTATAGGTGTTCGAGTGTTCGAAACGTAACGCGCGAGAAATTGTAAGTAAACGCCGTATTTACATATCTGCCACTGTGCAGGAGAATCCGTATAGGTGTTCGAGTGTTCGAACCGTAACGCGGGAGAAATTGTAAGTAAACGCCGTAATTACATATCTGCCACTGTGCAGGAGAATCCGTATAGGTGTTCGAGTGTTCGAATCGTAAGGCGTGAGAAATTGTAAGTAAACGTCGTATTCACATATCTGCCACTGTGCAGGAGAATCCGTATAGGTGTTCGAGTGTTCGAAACGTAACGCGCGAGAAATTGTAAGTAAACGCCGTATTTACATATCTGCCACTGTGCAGCAGAATCCGTATAGGTGTTCGAGTGTTCGAAACGTAACGCGCGAGAAATTGTAAGTAAACGTCGTATTTACATGTCTGCCACTGTGCATGAGAATCCGTATAGGTGTTCGAGTGTTCGAAACGTAACGCGCGAGAAATTGTAAGTAAACGCCGTATTTACATATCTGCCACTGTGCAGCAGAATCCGTATAGGTGTTCGAGTGTTCGAAACGTAACGCGCGAGAAATTGTAAGTAAACGTCGTATTTACATGTCTGCCACTGTGCAGGAGAATCCGTATAGGTGTTCGAGTGTTCGAAACGTAACGCGCGAGAAATTGTAAGTAAACGCCGTATTTACATATCTGCCACTGTGCAGCAGAATCCGTATAGGTGTTCGAGTGTTCGAAACGTAACGCGCGAGAAATTGTAAGTAAACGTCGTATTTACATGTCTGCCACTGTGCAGGAGAATCTGTATAGGTGTTCGAGTGTTCGAAACGTAACGCGCGAGAAATTGTAAGTGAACGTCGTATTTACATGTCTGCCACTGTGCAGGAGAATCCGTATAGGTGTTCGAGTGTTCCAAACGTAACGCGCGAGAAATTGTAAGTAAACGCCGTATTGACATGTCTGCAACTGTGCAGGAGAATCCGTATAGGTGTTCGAGTGTTCGAAACGTAACGCGCGGGAAATTGTAAGTAAACGCCGTATTTACATATCTGCCACTGTGCAGGAGAATCCGTATAGGTGTTCGAGTGTTCGAAACGTAACGCGCGAGAAATTGTAAGTAAACGTCGTATTTACATATCTGCCACTGTGCAGGAGAATCCGTATAGGTGTTCGAGTGTTCGAAACGTAACGCGCGAGAAATTGTAAGTAAACGCCGTATTTACATATCTGCCACTGTGCAGGAGAATCCGTATAGGTGTTCGAGTGTTCGAACCGTAACGCGGGAGAAATTGTAAGTAAACGCCGTAATTACATATCTGCCACTGTGCAGGAGAATCCGTATAGGTGTTCGAGTGTTCGAATCGTAAGGCGTGAGAAATTGTAAGTAAACGTCGTATTCACATATCTGCCACTGTGCAGGAGAATCCGTATAGGTGTTCGAGTGTTCGAAACGTAACGCGCGAGAAATTGTAAGTAAACGCCGTATTTACATATCTGCCACTGTGCAGCAGAATCCGTATAGGTGTTCGAGTGTTCGAAACGTAACGCGCGAGAAATTGTAAGTAAACGTCGTATTTACATGTCTGCCACTGTGCATGAGAATCCGTATAGGTGTTCGAGTGTTCGAAACGTAACGCGCGAGAAATTGTAAGTAAACGCCGTATTTACATATCTGCCACTGTGCAGCAGAATCCGTATAGGTGTTCGAGTGTTCGAAACGTAACGCGCGAGAAATTGTAAGTAAACGTCGTATTTACATGTCTGCCACTGTGCAGGAGAATCCGTATAGGTGTTCGAGTGTTCGAAACGTAACGCGCGAGAAATTGTAAGTAAACGCCGTATTTACATATCTGCCACTGTGCAGCAGAATCCGTATAGGTGTTCGAGTGTTCGAAACGTAACGCGCGAGAAATTGTAAGTAAACGTCGTATTTACATGTCTGCCACTGTGCAGGAGAATCTGTATAGGTGTTCGAGTGTTCGAAACGTAACGCGCGAGAAATTGTAAGTGAACGTCGTATTTACATGTCTGCCACTGTGCAGGAGAATCCGTATAGGTGTTCGAGTGTTCGAAACGTAACGCGCGAGAAATTGTAAGTAAACGCCGTATTGACATGTCTGCAACTGTGCAGGAGAATCCGTATAAGTGTTCGAGTGTTCGAAACGTAACGCGCGAGAAATTGTAAGTAAACGCCGTATTTACATATCTGCCACTGTGCAGCAGAATCCGTATAGGTGTTCGAGTGTTCGAAACGTAACGCGCGAGAAATTGTAAGTAAACGCCGTATTTACATGTCTGCCACTGTGCAGGAGAATCCGTATAGGTGTTCGAGTGTTCGAACCGTAACGCGGGAGAAATTGTAAGTAAACGCCGTATTTACATATCTGCCACTGTGCAGGAGAATCCGTATAGGTGTTCGAGTGTTCGAATCGTAAGGCGTGAGAAATTGTAAGTAAACGCCGTATTCACATATCTGCCACTGTGCAGGAGAATCCGTATAGGTGTTCGAGTGTTCGAATCGTAAGGCGCGAGAAATTGTAAGTAAACGCCGTATTCACATATCTGCCACTGTGCAGGAGAATCCGTATAGGTGTTCGAGTGTTCGAACCGTAAGGCGGGAGAAATTGTAAGTAAACGCCGTATTTACATATCTGCCACTGTGCAGGAGAATCCGTATAGGTGTTCGAGTGTTCGAATCGTAAGGCGTGAGAAATTGTAAGTAAACGTCGTATTCACATATCTGCCACTGTGCAGGAGAATCCGTATAGGTGTTCGAATGTTCGAACCGTAACGCGGGAGAAATTGTAAGTAAACGCCGTATTTACATATCTGCCACTGTGCAGGAGAATCCGTATAGGTGTTCGAGTGTTCGAAACGTAACGCGCGAGAAATTGTAAGTAAACGCTGTATTTACATATCTGCCACTGTGCAGCAGAATCCGTATAGGTGTTCGAGTGTTCGAAACGTAACGCGCGAGAAATTGTAAGTAAACTCCGTATTTACATATCTGCCACTGTGCAGGAGAATCGGTATAGGTGTTCGAGTGTTTGAAACGTAACGCGCGAGAAATTGTAAGTAAACGCCGTATTTACAAATCTGCCACTGTGCAGGAGAATCCGTATAGGTGTTCGAGTGTTCGAATCGTAAGGCGTGAGAAATTGTAAGTAAACGCCGTATTCACATATCTGCCACTGTGCAGGAGAATCTGTATAGGTGTTCGAGTGTTCGAACCGTAAGGCGGGAGAAATTGTAAGTAAACGCCGTATTTACATATCTGCCACTGTGCAGGAGAATCCGTATAGGTGTTCAAGTGTTCGAAACGTAACGCGCGAGAAATTGTAAGTAAACGCCGTATTTAAATATCTGCCACTGTGCAGGAGAATCCGTATAGGTGTTCGAGTGTTCGAAACGTAACGCGCGAGAAAAGGTAAGTAAACGCCGTATTTACATATCTGCCACTGTGCAGGAGAATCCGTATAGGTGTTCGAGTGTTTGAAACGTAACGCGCGAGAAATTGTAAGTAAACGCCGTAATTACATATCTGCCACTATGCAGGAGAATCCGTATAGGTGTTCGAGTGTTCGAAATGTAACGCGCGAGAAATTGTAAGTAAACGTCGTATTTACATGTCTGCCACTGTGCAGGAGAATCCGTATAGGTGTTCGAGTGTTCGAAACGTAACGCGCGAGAAATTGTAAGTAAACGCCGTCTTTACATATCTGCCACTGTGCAGGAGAATCCGTATAGGTGTTCGAGTGTTCGAACCGTAACGCAGGAGAAATTGTAAGTAAACGCCGTATTTACATATCTGCCACTGTGCAGGAGAATCCGTATAGGTGTTCGAGTGTTCGAATCGTAAGGAGTGAGAAATTGTATGTAAACGCCGTATTCACATATCTGCCACTGTGCAGCAGAATCCGTATAGGTGTTCGAATGTTCGAACCGTAACGCGGGAGAAATTGTAAGTAAACGCCGTATTTACATATCTGCCACTGTGCAGTAGAATCCGTATAGGTGTTCGAGTGTTCGAAACGTAACGCGCGAGAAATTGTAAGTAAATGTCGTATTTACATGTCTGCCACTGTGCTGGAGAATCCGTATAGGTGTTCGAGTGTTCGAAACGTAACGCGCGCGAAATTGTAAGTAAACGCCGTATTTACATCTCTGCCACTGTGCAGGAGAATCCGTATAGGTGTTCGAGTGTTCGAAACATAACGCGTGAGAAATTGTAAGTAAACGCCGTATTTACATATCTGCCACTGTGCAGGAGAATCCGTATAGGTGTTCGAGTGTTCGAACCGTAACGTGCGAGAAATTGTAAGTAAACGCCGTATTTACATATCTGCCACTGTGCAGGAGAATCCGTATAGGTGTTCGAGTGTTCGAAATGTAACGCGCGAGAAATTGTAAGTAAACGTCGTATTTACATGTCTGCCACTGTGCAGGAGAATCCGTATAGGTGTTCGAGTGTTCGAAACGTAACGCGCGAGAAATTGTAAGTAAACGCCGTATTTACATATCTGCCACTGTGCAGCAGAATCCGTATAGGTGTTCGAGTGTTCGAAACGTAACGCGCGAGAAATTGTAAGTAAACGTCGTATTTACATGTCTGCCACTGTGCAGGAGAATCTGTATAGGTGTTCGAGTGTTCGAAACGTAACGCGCGAGAAATTGTAAGTGAACGTCGTATTTACATGTCTGCCACTGTGCAGGAGAATCCGTATAGGTGTTCGAGTGTTCGAAACGTAACGCGCGAGAAATTGTAAGTAAACGCCGTATTGACATGTCTGCAACTGTGCAGGAGAATCCGTATAGGTGTTCGAGTGTTCGAAACGTAACGCGCGAGAAATTGTAAGTAAACGCCGTATTTACATATCTGCCACTGTGCAGCAGAATCCGTATAGGTGTTCGAGTGTTCGAAACGTAACGCGCGAGAAATTGTAAGTAAACGCCGTATTTACATGTCTGCCACTGTGCAGGAGAATCCGTATAGGTGTTCGAGTGTTCGAACCGTAACGCGGGAGAAATTGTAAGTAAACGCCGTATTTACATATCTGCCACTGTGCAGGAGAATCCGTATAGGTGTTCGAGTGTTCGAATCGTAAGGCGTGAGAAATTGTAAGTAAACGCCGTATTCACATATCTGCCACTGTGCAGGAGAATCCGTATAGGTGTTCGAGTGTTCGAATCGTAAGGCGCGAGAAATTGTAAGTAAACGCCGTATTCACATATCTGCCACTGTGCAGGAGAATCCGTATAGGTGTTCAAGTGTTCGAAACGTAACGCGCGAGAAATTGTAAGTAAACGTCGTATTTACGTATCTGCCACTGTGCAAGAGAATCCGTATAGGAGTTCGAGTGTTCGAAACGTAACGCGCGAGAAATTGTAAGTAAACGCCGTATTTACATATCTGCCACTGTGCAGGAGAATCCGTATAGGTGTTCGAGTGTTCGAACCGTAACGCGCGAGAAATTGTAAGTAAACGCCGTATTTACATATCTGCCACTGTGCAGGAGAATCCGTATAGGTGTTCGAGTGTTCGAAATGTAACGCGCGAGAAATTGTAAGTAAACGTCGTATTTACATGTCTGCCACTGTGCAGGAGAATCCGTATAGGTGTTCGAATGTTCGAACCGTAACGTGCGAGAAATTGTAAGTAAACGTCGTATTTACATATCTGCCACTGTGCAGGAGAATCCGTATAGGTGTTCGAGTGTTCGAAATGTAACGCGCGAGAAATTGTAAGTAAACGCCGTATTTACATATCTGCCACTGTGCAGCAGAATCCGTATAGGTGTTCGAGTGTTCGAAACGTAACGCGCGAGAAATTGTAAGTAAACGCCGTATTTACTTGTCTGCCATTGTGCAGGAGAATCCGTATAGGTGTTCGAGTGTTCGAACCGTAACGCGGGAGAAATTGTAAGTAAACGCCGTATTTACATATCTGCCACTGTGCAGGAGAATCCGTATAGGTGTTCGAGTGTTCGAATCGTAAGGCGTGAGAAATTGTAAGTAAACGCCGTATTCACATATCTGCCACTGTGCAGGAGAATCCGTATAGGTGTTCGAGTGTTCGAATCGTAAGGCGCGAGAAATTGTAAGTAAACGCCGTATTCACATATCTGCCACTGTGCAGGAGAATCCGTATAGGTGTTCAAGTGTTCGAAACGTAACGCGCGAGAAATTGTAAGTAAACGTCGTATTTACATATCTGCCACTGTGCAAGAGAATCCGTATAGGAGTTCGAGTGTTCGAAACGTAACGCGCGAGAAATTGTAAGTAAACGCCGTATTTACATATCTGCCACTGTGCAGGAGAATCCGTATAGGTGTTCGAGTGTTCGAACCGTAACGCGGGAGAAATTGTAAGTAAACGCCGTATTTACATATCTGCCACTGTGCAGGAGAATCCGTATAGGTGTTCGAGTGTTCGAATCGTAAGGCGTGAGAAATTGTAAGTAAACGCCGTATTCACATATCTGCCACTGTGCAGGAGAATCCGTATAGGTGTTCGAGTGTTCGAATCGTAAGGCGCGAGAAATTGTAAGTAAACGCCGTATTCACATATCTGCCACTGTGCAGGAGAATCCGTATAGGTGTTCGAGTGTTCGAAACGTAACGCGCGAGAAATTGTAAGTAAACGTCGTATTTACATATCTGCCACTGTGCAAGAGAATCCGTATAGGTGTTCGAGTGTTCGAAACGTAACGCGCGAGAAATTGTAAGTAAACGCCGTATTTACATATCTGCCACTGTGCAGGAGAATCCGTATAGGTGTTCGAGTGTTCGAAACGTAACGCGTGAGAAATTGTAAGTAAACGCCGTATTTACATATCTACCACTGTGCAGGAGAATCCGTATAGGTGTTCGAGTGTTCGAAACGTAACGCGCGAGAAATTGTAAGTAAACGTCGTATTTATATGTCTGCCACTGTGCAGGAGAATCCGTATAGGTGTTCGAATGTTCGAACTGTAACGCACGAGAAATTGTAAGTAAACGCCGTATTTACATATCTGCCACTGTGCAGGAGAATCCGTATTGGTGTTCGAGTGTTCGAATCGTAAGGCGTGAGAAATTGTAAGTAAACGCCGTATTCACATATCTGCCACTGTGCAGGAGAATCCGTATAGGTGTTTGAGTGTTCGAACCGTAACGCGGGAGAAATTGTAAGTAAACGCCGAATTTACATGTCTGCCACTGTGCAGGAGAATCCGTATAGGTGTTCGAGTGTTCGAAACGTAACGCACGAGAAATTGTAAGTAAACGCCGTATTTACATATCTGCCACTGTGCAGGAGAATCCGTATAGGTGTTCGAGTGTTCGAATCGTAAGGCGTGACAAATTGTAAGTAAACGCCGTATTCACATATCTGCCACTGTGCAGGAGAATCCGTATAGGTGTTCGAATGTTCGAACCGTAACGCGGGAGAAATTGTAAGTAAACGCCGTATTTACATATCTGCCACTGTGCAAGAGAATCCGTATAGGTGTTCGAGTGTTCGAAACGTAACGCGCGAGAAATTGTAAGTAAACGCCGTATTTACATATCTGCCACTGTGCAGGAGAATCCGTATAGGTGTTCGAGTGTTCGAATCGTAAGGCGCGAGAAATTGTAAGTAAACGCCGTATTCACATATCTGCCACTGTGCAGGAGAATCCGTATAGGTGTTCGAGTGTTCGAAACGTAACGCGCGAGAAATTGTAAGTAAACGTCGTATTTACATATCTGCCACTGTGCAAGAGAATCCGTATAGGTGTTCGAGTGTTCGAAACGTAACGCGCGAGAAATTGTAAGTAAACGCCGTATTTACATATCTGCCACTGTGCAGGAGAATCCGTATAGGTGTTCGAGTGTTCGAAACGTAACGCGTGAGAAATTGTAAGTAAACGCCGTATTTACATATCTACCACTGTGCAGGAGAATCCGTATAGGTGTTCGAGTGTTCGAAACGTAACGCGCGAGAAATTGTAAGTAAACGTCGTATTTATATGTCTGCCACTGTGCAGGAGAATCCGTATAGGTGTTCGAATGTTCGAACTGTAACGCACGAGAAATTGTAAGTAAACGCCGTATTTACATATCTGCCACTGTGCAGGAGAATCCGTATTGGTGTTCGAGTGTTCGAATCGTAAGGCGTGAGAAATTGTAAGTAAACGCCGTATTCACATATCTGCCACTGTGCAGGAGAATCCGTATAGGTGTTTGAGTGTTCGAACCGTAACGCGGGAGAAATTGTAAGTAAACGCCGAATTTACATGTCTGCCACTGTGCAGGAGAATCCGTATAGGTGTTCGAGTGTTCGAAACGTAACGCACGAGAAATTGTAAGTAAACGCCGTATTTACATATCTGCCACTGTGCAGGAGAATCCGTATAGGTGTTCGAGTGTTCGAATCGTAAGGCGTGACAAATTGTAAGTAAACGCCGTATTCACATATCTGCCACTATGCAGGAGAATCCGTATAGGTGTTCGAATGTTCGAACCGTAACGCGGGAGAAATTGTAAGTAAACGCCGTATTTACATATCTGCCACTGTGCAAGAGAATCCGTATAGGTGTTCGAGTGTTCGAAACGTAACGCGCGAGAAATTGTAAGTAAACGCCGTATTTACATATCTGCCACTGTGCAGGAGAATCCGTATAGGTGTTCGAGTGTTCGAAACGTAACGCGCGAGAAATTGTAAGTAAACGCCGTATTTACATATCTGCCACTGTGCAGGAGAATCCGTATAGGTGTTCGAGTGTTCGAAACGTAACGCGCGAGAAATTGTAAGTAAACGCCGTATTTACATATCTGCCACTGTGCAGGAGAATCCGTATAGGTGTTCGAATGTTCGAACCGTAACGCGCGAGAAATTGTAAGTAAACGCCGTATTTACATATCTGCCACTGTGCAGGAGAATCCGTATAGGTGTTCGAGTGTTCGAATCGTAAGGCGTGAGAAATTGTAAGTAAACGCCGTATTCACATATCTGCCACTGTGCAGGAGAATCCGTATAGGTGTTCGAGGGTTCGAATCGTAAGGCGTGAGAAATTCTAAGTAAACGCCGTATTCACATATCTGCCACTGTGCAGGAGAATCCGTATAGGTGTTCGAATGTTCGAACCGTAACGCGGGAGAAATTGTAAGTAAACGCCGTATTTACATATCTGCCACTGTGCAGGAGAATCCGTATAGGTGTTCGAGTGTTCGAATCGTAAGGCGTGAGAAATTGTAAGTAAACGCCGTATTCACATATCTGCCACTGTGCAGGAGAATCCGTATAGGTGTTCGAGGGTTCGAATCGTAAGGCGTGAGAAATTCTAAGTAAACGCCGTATTCACATATCTGCCACTGTGCAGGAGAATCCGTATAGGTGTTCGAATGTTCGAACCGTAACGCGGGAGAAATTGTAAGTAAACGCCGTATTTACATATCTGCCACTGTGCAAGAGAATCCGTATAGGTGTTCGAGTGTTCGAAACGTAACGCGCGAGAAATTGTAAGTAAACGCCGTATTTACTTGTCTGCCATTGTGCAGGAGAATCCGTATAGGTGTTCGAGTGTTCGAACCGTAACGCGGGAGAAATTGTAAGTAAACGCCGTATTTACATATCTGCCACTGTGCAGGAGAATCCGTATAGGTGTTCGAGTGTTCGAATCGTAAGGCGTGAGAAATTGTAAGTAAACGCCGTATTCACATATCTGCCACTGTGCAGGAGAATCCGTATAGGTGTTCGAGTGTTCGAATCGTAAGGCGCGAGAAATTGTAAGTAAACGCCGTATTCACATATCTGCCACTGTGCAGGAGAATCCGTATAGGTGTTCAAGTGTTCGAAACGTAACGCGCGAGAAATTGTAAGTAAACGTCGTATTTACATATCTGCCACTGTGCAAGAGAATCCGTATAGGAGTTCGAGTGTTCGAAACGTAACGCGCGAGAAATTGTAAGTAAACGCCGTATTTACATATCTGCCACTGTGCAGGAGAATCCGTATAGGTGTTCGAGTGTTCGAACCGTAACGCGGGAGAAATTGTAAGTAAACGCCGTATTTACATATCTGCCACTGTGCAGGAGAATCCGTATAGGTGTTCGAGTGTTCGAATCGTAAGGCGTGAGAAATTGTAAGTAAACGCCGTATTCACATATCTGCCACTGTGCAGGAGAATCCGTATAGGTGTTCGAGTGTTCGAATCGTAAGGCGCGAGAAATTGTAAGTAAACGCCGTATTCACATATCTGCCACTGTGCAGGAGAATCCGTATAGGTGTTCGAGTGTTCGAAACGTAACGCGCGAGAAATTGTAAGTAAACGTCGTATTTACATATCTGCCACTGTGCAAGAGAATCCGTATAGGTGTTCGAGTGTTCGAAACGTAACGCGCGAGAAATTGTAAGTAAACGCCGTATTTACATATCTGCCACTGTGCAGGAGAATCCGTATAGGTGTTCGAGTGTTCGAAACGTAACGCGTGAGAAATTGTAAGTAAACGCCGTATTTACATATCTACCACTGTGCAGGAGAATCCGTATAGGTGTTCGAGTGTTCGAAACGTAACGCGCGAGAAATTGTAAGTAAACGTCGTATTTATATGTCTGCCACTGTGCAGGAGAATCCGTATAGGTGTTCGAATGTTCGAACTGTAACGCACGAGAAATTGTAAGTAAACGCCGTATTTACATATCTGCCACTGTGCAGGAGAATCCGTATTGGTGTTCGAGTGTTCGAATCGTAAGGCGTGAGAAATTGTAAGTAAACGCCGTATTCACATATCTGCCACTGTGCAGGAGAATCCGTATAGGTGTTTGAGTGTTCGAACCGTAACGCGGGAGAAATTGTAAGTAAACGCCGAATTTACATGTCTGCCACTGTGCAGGAGAATCCGTATAGGTGTTCGAGTGTTCGAAACGTAACGCACGAGAAATTGTAAGTAAACGCCGTATTTACATATCTGCCACTGTGCAGGAGAATCCGTATAGGTGTTCGAGTGTTCGAATCGTAAGGCGTGACAAATTGTAAGTAAACGCCGTATTCACATATCTGCCACTGTGCAGGAGAATCCGTATAGGTGTTCGAATGTTCGAACCGTAACGCGGGAGAAATTGTAAGTAAACGCCGTATTTACATATCTGCCACTGTGCAAGAGAATCCGTATAGGTGTTCGAGTGTTCGAAACGTAACGCGCGAGAAATTGTAAGTAAACGCCGTATTTACATATCTGCCACTGTGCAGGAGAATCCGTATAGGTGTTCGAGTGTTCGAAACGTAACGCGCGAGAAATTGTAAGTAAACGCCGTATTTACATATCTGCCACTGTGCAGGAGAATCCGTATAGGTGTTCGAGTGTTCGAAACGTAACGCGCGAGAAATTGTAAGTAAACGCCGTATTTACATATCTGCCACTGTGCAGGAGAATCCGTATAGGTGTTCGAATGTTCGAACCGTAACGCGCGAGAAATTGTAAGTAAACGCCGTATTTACATATCTGCACTGTGCAGGAGAATCCGTATAGGTGTTCGAGTGTTCGAATCGTAAGGCGTGAGAAATTGTAAGTAAACGCCGTATTCACATATCTGCCACTGTGCAGGAGAATCCGTATAGGTGTTCGAGGGTTCGAATCGTAAGGCGTGAGAAATTCTAAGTAAACGCCGTATTCACATATCTGCCACTGTGCAGGAGAATCCGTATAGGTGTTCGAATGTTCGAACCGTAACGCGGGAGAAATTGTAAGTAAACGCCGTATTTACATATCTGCCACTGTGCAGGAGAATCCGTATAGGTGTTCGAGTGTTCGAATCGTAAGGCGTGAGAAATTGTAAGTAAACGCCGTATTCACATATCTGCCACTGTGCAGGAGAATCCGTATAGGTGTTCGAGGGTTCGAATCGTAAGGCGTGAGAAATTCTAAGTAAACGCCGTATTCACATATCTGCCACTGTGCAGGAGAATCCGTATAGGTGTTCGAATGTTCGAACCGTAACGCGGGAGAAATTGTAAGTAAACGCCGTATTTACATATCTGCCACTGTGCAAGAGAATCCGTATAGGTGTTCGAGTGTTCGAAACGTAACGCGCGAGAAATTGTAAGTAAACGCCGTATTTACATATCTGCCACTGTGCAGGAGAATCCGTATAGGTGTTCGAGGGTTCGAATCGTAAGGCGTGAGAAATTCTAAGTAAACGCCGTATTCACATATCTGCCACTGTGCAGGAGAATCCGTATAGGTGTTCGAATGTTCGAACCGTAACGCGGGAGAAATTGTAAGTAAACGCCGTATTTACATATCTGCCACTGTGCAAGAGAATCCGTATAGGTGTTCGAGTGTTCGAAACGTAACGCGCGAGAAATTGTAAGTAAACGCCGTATTTACATATCTGCCACTGTGCAGGAGAATCCGTATAGATGTTCGAGTGTTCGAAACGTAACGCGCGAGAAATTGTAAGTAAACGCCGTATTTACATATCTGCCACTGTGCAGGAGAATCCGTATAGGTGTTCGAGTGTTCGAAACGTAACGCGCGAGAAATTGTAAGTAAACGCCGTATTTACATATCTGCCACTGTGCAGGAGAATCCGTATAGGTGTTCGAATGTTCGAACCGTAACGCGCGAGAAATTGTAAGTAAACGCCGTATTTACATATCTGCCACTGTGCAGGAGAATCCGTATAAGTGTTCGAGTGTTCGAATCGTAAGGCGTGAGAAATTGTAAGTAAACGCCGTATTCACATATCTGCCACTGTGCAGGAGAATCCGTATAGGTGTTCGAGGGTTCGAATCGTAAGGCGTGAGAAATTCTAAGTAAACGCCGTATTCACATATCTGCCACTGTGCAGGAGAATCCGTATAGGTGTTCGAATGTTCGAACCGTAACGCGGGAGAAATTGTAAGTAAACGCCGTATTTACATATCTGCCACTGTGCAGGAGAATCCGTATGGGTGTTCGAGTGTTCGAATCGTAAGGCGTGAGAAATTGTAAGTAAACGCCGTATTCACATATCTGCCACTGTGCAGGAGAATCCGTATAGGTGTTCGAGTGTTCGAATCGTAAGGCGCGAGAAATTGTAAGTAAACGCCGTATTCACATATCTGCCACTGTGCAGGAGAATCCGTATAGGTGTTCGAGTGTTCGAAACGTAACGCGCGAGAAATTGTAAGTAAACGTCGTATTTACATATCTGCCACTGTGCAAGAGAATCCGTATAGGTGTTCGAGTGTTCGAAACGTAACGCGCGAGAAATTGTAAGTAAACGCCGTATTTACATATCTGCCACTGTGCACGAGAATCCGTATAGGTGTTCGAGGGTTCGAATCGTAAGGCGTGAGAAATTCTAAGTAAACGCCGTATTCACATATCTGCCACTGTGCAGGAGAATCCGTATAGGTGTTCGAATGTTCGAACCGTAACGCGGGAGAAATTGTAAGTAAACGCCGTATTTACATATCTGCCACTGTGCAAGAGAATCCGTATAGGTGTTCGAGTGTTCGAAACGTAACGCGCGAGAAATTGTAAGTAAACGCCGTATTTACATATCTGCCACTGTGCAGGAGAATCCGTATAGGTGTTCGAGTGTTCGAAACGTAACGCGCGAGAAATTGTAAGTAAACGCCGTATTTACATATCTGCCACTGTGCAGGAGAATCCGTATAAGTGTTCGAGTGTTCGAAACGTAACGCGCGAGAAATTGTAAGTAAACGCCGTATTTACATATCTGCCACTGTGCAGGAGAATCCGTATAGGTGTTCGAATGTTCGAACCGTAACGCGCGAGAAATTGTAAGTAAACGCCGTATTTACATATCTGCCACTGTGCAGGAGAATCCGTATAGGTGTTCGAGTGTTCGAATCGTAAGGCGTGAGAAATTGTAAGTAAACGCCGTATTCACATATCTGCCACTGTGCAGGAGAATCCGTATAGGTGTTCGAGGGTTCGAATCGTAAGGCGTGAGAAATTCTAAGTAAACGCCGTATTCACATATCTGCCACTGTGCAGGAGAATCCGTATAGGTGTTCGAATGTTCGAACCGTAACGCGGGAGAAATTGTAAGTAAACGCCGTATTTACATATCTGCCACTGTGCAGGAGAATCTGTATAGGTGTTCGAGTGTTCGAAACGTAACGCGCGAGAAATTGTAAGTGAACGTCGTATTTACATGTCTGCCACTGTGCAGGAGAATCCGTATAGGTGTTCGAGTGTTCGAAACGTAACGCGTGAGAAATTGTAAGTAAACGCCGTATTGACATGTCTGCAACTGTGCAGGAGAATCCGTATAGGTGTTCGAGTGTTCGAAACGTAACGCGCGAGAAATTGTAAGTAAACGCCGTATTTACATATCTGCCACTGTGCAGCGGAATCCGTATAGGTGTTCGAATGTTCGAACCGTAACGCAGGAGAAATTGTAAGTAAACGCCGTATTTACATATCTGCCACTGTGCAGGGGAATCCGTATAGGTGTTCGAGTGTTCGAAACGTAACGCGCGAGAAATTGTAAGTAAACGCCGTATTTACATATCTGCCACTGTGCAGGAGAATCCGTATAGGTGTTCGAGTGTTCGAAACGTAACGCGCGAGAAATTGTAAGTAAACGCCGTATTTACATGTCTGCCACTGTGCAGGAGAATCCGTATAGGTGTTCGAGTGTTCGAACCGTAACGCGGGAGAAATTGTAAGTAAACGCCGTATTTACATATCTGCCACTGTGCAGGAGAATCCGTATAGGTGTTCGAGTGTTCGAATCGTAAGGCGTGAGAAATTGTAAGTAAACGCCGTATTCACATATCTGCCACTGTGCAGGAGAATCCGTATAGGTGTTCGAGTGTTCGAATCGTAAGGCGCGAGAAATTGTAAGTAAACGCCGTATTCACATATCTGCCACTGTGCAGGAGAATCCGTATAGGTGTTCGAGTGTTCGAAACGTAACGCGCGAGAAATTGTAAGTAAACGTCGTATTTACATATCTGCCACTGTGCAAGAGAATCCGTATAGGTGTTCGAGTGTTCGAAACGTAACGCGCGAGAAATTGTAAGTAAACGCCGTATTTACATATCTGCCACTGTACAGGAGAATCCGTATAGGTGTTCGAGTGTTCGAAACGTAACGCGTGAGAAATTGTAAGTAAACGCCGTATTTACATATCTACCACTGTGCAGGAGAATCCGTATAAGTGTTCGAGTGTTCGAAACGTAACGCGCGAGAAATTGTAAGTAAACGTCGTATTTACATGTCTGCCACTGTGCAGGAGAATCCGTATAGGTGTTCGAATGTTCGAACTGTAACGCACGAGAAATTGTAAGTAAACGCCGTATTTACATATCTGCCACTGTGCAGGAGAATCCGTATAGGTGTTCGAGTGTTCGAATCGTAAGGCGTGAGAAATTGTAAGTAAACGCCGTATTCACATATCTTCCACTGTGCAGGAGAATCCGTATAGGTGTTCGAGTGTTCGAACCGTAACGCGGGAGAAATTGTAAGTAAACGCCGTATTTACATGTCTGCCACTGTGCAGGAGAATCCGTATAGGTGTTCGAGTGTTCGAAACGTAACGCACGAGAAATTGTAAGTAAACGCCGTATTTACATATCTGCCACTGTGCAGGAGAATCCGTATAGGTGTTCGAGTGTTCGAATCGTAAGGCGTGAGAAATTGTAAGTAAACGCCGTATTCAAATATCTGCCACTGTGCAGGAGAATCCGTATAGGTGTTCGAATGTTCGAACCGTAACGCGGGAGAAATTGTAAGTAAACGCCGTATTTACATATCTGCCACTGTGCAAGAGAATCCGTATAGGTGTTCGAGTGTTCGAAACGTAACGCGCGAGAAATTGTAAGTAAACGCCGTATTTACATATCTGCCACTGTGCAGGAGAATCCGTATAGGTGTTCGAGTGTTCGAAACGTAACGCGCGAGAAATTGTAAGTAAACGCCGTATTTACATGTCTGCCACTGTGCAGGAGAATCCGTATAGGTGTTCGAGTGTTCGAACCGTAACGCGGGAGAAATTGTAAGTAAACGCCGTATTTACATATCTGCCACTGTGCAGGAGAATCCGTATAGGTGTTCGAGTGTTCGAATCGTAAGGCGTGAGAAATTGTAAGTAAATGCCGTATTCACATATCTGCCACTGTGCAGGAGAATCCGTATAGGTGTTCGAGTGTTCGAATCGTAAGGCGCGAGAAATTGTAAGTAAACGCCGTATTCACATATCTGCCACTGTGCAGGAGAATCCGTATAGGTGTTCGAGTGTTCGAAACGTAACGCGCGAGAAATTGTAAGTAAACGTCGTATTTACATATCTGCCACTGTGCAAGAGAATCCGTATAGGTGTTCGAGTGTTCGAAACGTAACGCGCGAGAAATTGTAAGTAAACGCCGTATTTACATATCTGCCACTGTGAGGGAGAATCCGTATAGGTGTTCGAGTGTTCGAAACGTAACGCGTGAGAAATTGTAAGTAAACGCCGTATTTACATATCTACCACTGTGCAGGAGAATCCGTATAGGTGTTCGAGTGTTCGAAACGTAACGCGCGAGAAATTGTAAGTAAACGTCGTATTTACATGTCTGCCACTGTGCAGGAGAATCCGTATAGGTGTTCGAATGTTCGAACTGTAACGCATGAGAAATTGTAAGTAAACGCCGTATTTACATATCTGCCACTGTGCAGGAGAATCCGTATTGGTGTTCGAGTGTTCGAATTGTAAGGCGTGAGAAATTGTAAGTAAACGCCGTATTCACATATCTGCCACTGTGCAGGAGAATCCATATAGGTGTTCGAGTGTTCGAACTGTAACGCGGGAGAAATTGTAAGTAAACGCCGTATTTACATGTCTGCCACTGTGCAGGAGAATCCGTATAGGTGTTCGAGTGTTCGAAACGTAACGCACGAGAAATTGTAAGTAAACGCCGTATTTACATATCTGCCACTGTGCAGGAGAATCCGTATAGGTGTTCGAGTGTTCGAATCGTAAGGCGTGAGAAATTGTAAGTAAACGCCGTATTCACATATCTGCCACTGTGCAGGAGAATCCGTATAGGTGTTCGAATGTTCGAACCGTAACGCGGGAGAAATTGTAAGTAAACGCCGTATTTACATATCTGCCACTGTGCAAGAGAATCCGTATAGGTGTTCGAGTGTTCGAAACGTAACGCGCGAGAAATTGTAAGTAAACGCCGTATTTACATATCTGCCACTGTGCAGGAGAATACGTATAGGTGTTCGAGTGTTCGAAACGTAACGCGCTAGAAATTGTAAGTAAACGCCGTATTTACATATCTGCCACTGTGCAGGAGAATCCGTATAGGTGTTCGAGTGTTCGAAACGTAACGCGCGAGAAATTGTAAGTAAACGCCGTATTTACATATCTGCCACTGTGCAGGAGAATCCGTATAGGTGTTCGAATGTTCGAACCGTAACGCGCGAGAAATTGTAAGTAAACGCCGTATTTACATATCTGCCACTGTGCAGGAGAATCCGTATAGGTGTTCGAGTGTTCGAATCGTAAGGCGTGAGAAATTGTAAGTAAACGCCGTATTCACATATCTGCCACTGTGCAGGAGAATCCGTATAGGTGTTCGAGGGTTCGAATCGTAAGGCGTGAGAAATTCTAAGTAAACGCCGTATTCACATATCTGCCACTGTGCAGGAGAATCCGTATAGGTGTTCGAATGTTCGAACCGTAACGCGGGAGAAATTGTAAGTAAACGCCGTATTCACATATCTGCCACTGTGCAAGAGAATCCGTATAGGTGTTCGAGTGTTCGAATTGTAAGGCGTGAGAAATTGTAAGTAAACGCCGTATTCACATATCTGCCACTGTGCAGGAGAATCCATATAGGTGTTCGAGTGTTCGAACCGTAACGCGGGAGAAATTGTAAGTAAACGCCGTATTTACATGTCTGCCACTGTGCAGGAGAATCCGTATAGGTGTTCGAGTGTTCGAAACGTAACGCACGAGAAATTGTAAGTAAACGCCGTATTTACATATCTGCCACTGTGCAGGAGAATCCGTATAGGTGTTCGAGTGTTCGAATCGTAAGGCGTGAGAAATTGTAAGTAAACGCCGTATTCACATATCTGCCACTGTGCAGGAGAATCCGTATAGGTGTTCGAATGTTCGAACCGTAACGCGGGAGAAATTGTAAGTAAACGCCGTATTTACATATCTGCCACTGTGCAAAAGAATCCGTATAGGTGTTCGAGTGTTCGAAACGTAACGCGCGAGAAATTGTAAGTAAACGCCGTATTTACATATCTGCCACTGTGCAGGAGAATCCGTATAGGTGTTCGAGTGTTCGAAACGTAACGCGCTAGAAATTGTAAGTAAACGCCGTATTTACATATCTGCCACTGTGCAGGAGAATCCGTATAGGTGTTCGAGTGTTCGAAACGTAACGCGCGAGAAATTGTAAGTAAACGCCGTATTTACATATCTGCCACTGTGCAGGAGAATCCGTATAGGTGTTCGAATGTTCGAACCGTAACGCGCGAGAAATTGTAAGTAAACGCCGTATTTACATATCTGCCACTGTGCAGGAGAATCCGTATAGGTGTTCGAGTGTTCGAATCGTAAGGCGTGAGAAATTGTAAGTAAACGCCGTATTCACATATCTGCCACTGTGCAGGAGAATCCGTATAGGTGTTCGAGGGTTCGAATCATAAGGCGTGAGAAATTCTAAGTAAACGCCGTATTCACATATCTGCCACTGTGCAGGAGAATCCGTATAGGTGTTCGAATGTTCGAACCGTAACGCGGGAGAAATTGTAAGTAAACGCCGTATTTACATATCTGCCACTGTGCAAGAGAATCCGTATAGGTGTTCGAGTGTTCGAATCGTAACGCGCGAGAAATTGTAAGTAAACGCCGTATTTACATATCTGCCACTGTGCAGGAGAATCCGTATAGGTGTTCGAGTGTTCGAAACGTAACGCGCGAGAAATTGTAAGTAAACGCCGTATTTACATATCTGCCACTGTGCAGGAGAATCCGTATAGGTGTTCGAGTGTTCGAAACGTAACGCGCGAGAAATTGTAAGTAAACGCCGTATTTACATGTCTGCCACTGTGCAGGAGAATCCGTATAGGTGTTCGAGTGTTCGAACCGTAACGCGGGAGAAATTGTAAGTAAACGCCGTATTTACATATCTGCCACTGTGCAGGAGAATCCGTATGGGTGTTCGAGTGTTCGAATCGTAAGGCGTGAGAAATTGTAAGTAAACGCCGTATTCACATATCTGCCACTGTGCAGGAGAATCCGTATAGGTGTTCGAGTGTTCGAATCGTAAGGCGCGAGAAATTGTAAGTAAACGCCGTATTCACATATCTGCCACTGTGCAGGAGAATCCGTATAGGTGTTCGAGTGTTCGAAACGTAACGCGCGAGAAATTGTAAGTAAACGTCGTATTTACATATCTGCCACTGTGCAAGAGAATCCGTATAGGTGTTCGAGTGTTCGAAACGTAACGCGCGAGAAATTGTAAGTAAACGCCGTATTTACATATCTGCCACTGTGCAGGAGAATCCGTATAGGTGTTCGAGGGTTCGAATCGTAAGGCGTGAGAAATTCTAAGTAAACGCCGTATTCACATATCTGCCACTGTGCAGGAGAATCCGTATAGGTGTTCGAATGTTCGAACCGTAACGCGGGAGAAATTGTAAGTAAACGCCGTATTTACATATCTGCCACTGTGCAAGAGAATCCGTATAGGTGTTCGAGTGTTCGAAACGTAACGCGCGAGAAATTGTAAGTAAACGCCGTATTTACATATCTGCCACTGTGCAGGAGAATCCGTATAGGTGTTCGAGTGTTCGAAACGTAACGCGCGAGAAATTGTAAGTAAACGCCGTATTTACATATCTGCCACTGTGCAGGAGAATCTGTATAGGTGTTCGAGTGTTCGAAACGTAACGCGCGAGAAATTGTAAGTAAACGCCGTATTTACATATCTGCCACTGTGCAGGAGAATCCGTATAGGTGTTCGAATGTTCGAACCGTAACGCGCGAGAAATTGTAAGTAAACGCCGTATTTACATATCTGCCACTGTGCAGGAGAATCCGTATAGGTGTTCGAGTGTTCGAATCGTAAGGCGTGAGAAATTGTAAGTAAACGTCGTATTCACATATCTGCCACTGTGCAGGAGAATCCGTATAGGTGTTCGAGGGTTCGAATCGTAAGGCGTGAGAAATTCTAAGTAAACGCCGTATTCACATATCTGCCACTGTGCAGGAGAATCCGTATAGGTGTTCGAATGTTCGAACCGTAACGCGGGAGAAATTGTAAGTAAACGCCGTATTTACATATCTGCCACTGTGCAGGAGAATCTGTATAGGTGTTCGAGTGTTCGAAACGTAACGCGCGAGAAATTGTAAGTGAACGTCGTATTTACATGTCTGCCACTGTGCAGGAGAATCCGTATAGGTGTTCGAGTGTTCGAAACGTAACGCGTGAGAAATTGTAAGTAAACGCCGTATTGACATGTCTGCAACTGTGCAGGAGAATCCGTATAGGTGTTCGAGTGTTCGAAACGTAACGCGCGAGAAATTGTAAGTAAACGCCGTATTTACATATATGCCACTGTGCAGCGGAATCCGTATAGGTGTTCGAATGTTCGAACCGTAACGCAGGAGAAATTGTAAGTAAACGCCGTATTTACATATCTGCCACTGTGCAGGGGAATCCGTATAGGTGTTCGAGTGTTCGAAACGTAACGCGCGAGAAATTGTAAGTAAACGCCGTATTTACATATCTGCCACTGTGCAGGAGAATCCGTATAGGTGTTCGAGTGTTCGAAACGTAACGCGCGAGAAATTGTAAGTAAACGCCGTATTTACATGTCTGCCACTGTGCAGGAGAATCCGTATAGGTGTTCGAGTGTTCGAACCGTAACGCGGGAGAAATTGTAAGTAAACGCCGTATTTACATATCTGCCACTGTGCAGGAGAATCCGTATAGGTGTTCGAGTGTTCGAATCGTAAGGCGTGAGAAATTGTAAGTAAACGCCGTATTCACATATCTGCCACTGTGCAGGAGAATCCGTATAGGTGTTCGAGTGTTCGAATCGTAAGGCGCGAGAAATTGTAAGTAAACGCCGTATTCACATATCTGCCACTGTGCAGGAGAATCCGTATAGGTGTTCGAGTGTTCGAAACGTAACGCGCGAGAAATTGTAAGTAAACGTCGTATTTACATATCTGCCACTGTGCAAGAGAATCCGTATAGGTGTTCGAGTGTTCGAAACGTAACGCGCGAGAAATTGTAAGTAAACGCCGTATTTACATATCTGCCACTGTGCAGGAGAATCCGTATAGGTGTTCGAGTGTTCGAAACGTAACGCGTGAGAAATTGTAAGTAAACGCCGTATTTACATATCTACCACTGTGCAGGAGAATCCGTATAGGTGTTCGAGTGTTCGAAACGTAACGCGCGAGAAATTGTAAGTAAACGTCGTATTTACATGTCTGCCACTGTGCAGGAGAATCCGTATAGGTGTTCGAATGTTCGAACTGTAACGCACGAGAAATTGTAAGTAAACGCCGTATTTACATATCTGCCACTGTGCAGGAGAATCCGTATAGGTGTTCGAGTGTTCGAATCGTAAGGCGTGAGAAATTGTAAGTAAACGCCGTATTCACATATCTTCCACTGTGCAGGAGAATCCGTATAGGTGTTCGAGTGTTCAAACCGTAACGCGGGAGAAATTGTAAGTAAACGCCGTATTTACATGTCTGCCACTGTGCAGGAGAATCCGTATAGGTGTTCGAGTGTTCGAAACGTAACGCACGAGAAATTGTAAGTAAACGCCGTATTTACATATCTGCCACTGTGCAGGAGAATCCGTATAGGTGTTCGAGTGTTCGAATCGTAAGGCGTGAGAAATTGTAAGTAAACGCCGTATTCAAATATCTGCCACTGTGCAGGAGAATCCGTATAGGTGTTCGAATGTTCGAACCGTAACGCGGGAGAAATTGTAAGTAAACGCCGTATTTACATATCTGCCACTGTGCAAGAGAATCCGTATAGGTGTTCGAGTGTTCGAAACGTAACGCGCGAGAAATTGTAAGTAAACGCCGTATTTACATATCTGCCACTGTGCAGGAGAATCCGTATAGGTGTTCGAGTGTTCGAAACGTAACGCGCGAGAAATTGTAAGTAAACGCCGTATTTACATGTCTGCCACTGTGTAGGAGAATCCGTATAGGTGTTCGAGTGTTCGAACCGTAACGCGGGAGAAATTGTAAGTAAACGCCGTATTTACATATCTGCCACTGTGCAGGAGAATCCGTATAGGTGTTCGAGTGTTCGAATCGTAAGGCGTGAGAAATTGTAAGTAAACGCCGTATTCACATATCTGCCACTGTGCAGGAGAATCCGTATAGGTGTTCGAGTGTTCGAATCGTAAGGCGCGAGAAATTGTAAGTAAACGCCGTATTCACATATCTGCCACTGTGCAGGAGAATCCGTATAGGTGTTCGAGTGTTCGAAACGTAACGCGCGAGAAATTGTAAGTAAACGTCGTATTTACATATCTGCCACTGTGCAAGAGAATCCGTATAGGTGTTCGAGTGTTCGAAACGTAACGCGCGAGAAATTGTAAGTAAACGCCGTATTTACATATCTGCCACTGTGAGGGAGAATCCGTATAGGTGTTCGAGTGTTCGAAACGTAACGCGTGAGAAATTGTAAGTAAACGCCGTATTTACATATCTACCACTGTGCAGGAGAATCCGTATAGGTGTTCGAGTGTTCGAAACGTAACGCGCGAGAAATTGTAAGTAAACGTCGTATTTACATGTCTGCCACTGTGCAGGAGAATCCGTATAGGTGTTCGAATGTTCGAACTGTAACGCACGAGAAATTGTAAGTAAACGCCGTATTTACATATCTGCCACTGTGCAGGAGAATCCGTATAGGTGTTCGAGTGTTCGAATTGTAAGGCGTGAGAAATTGTAAGTAAACGCCGTATTCACATATCTGCCACTGTGCAGGAGAATCCATATAGGTGTTCGAGTGTTCGAACCGTAACGCGGGAGAAATTGTAAGTAAACGCCGTATTTACATGTCTGCCACTGTGCAGGAGAATCCGTATAGGTGTTCGAGTGTTCGAAACGTAACGCACGAGAAATTGTAAGTAAACGCCGTATTTACATATCTGCCACTGTGCAGGAGAATCCGTATAGGTGTTCGAGTGTTCGAATCGTAAGGCGTGAGAAATTGTAAGTAAACGCCGTATTCACATATCTGCCACTGTGCAGGAGAATCCGTATAGGTGTTCGAATGTTCGAACCGTAACGCGGGAGAAATTGTAAGTAAACGCCGTATTTACATATCTGCCACTGTGCAAGAGAATCCGTATAGGTGTTCGAGTGTTCGAAACGTAACGCGCGAGAAATTGTAAGTAAACGCCGTATTTACATATCTGCCACTGTGCAGGAGAATCCGTATAGGTGTTCGAGTGTTCGAAACGTAACGCGCTAGAAATTGTAAGTAAACGCCGTATTTACATATCTGCCACTGTGCAGGAGAATCCGTATAGGTGTTCGAGTGTTCGAAACGTAACGCGCGAGAAATTGTAAGTAAACGCCGTATTTACATATCTGCCACTGTGCAGGAGAATCCGTATAGGTGTTCGAATGTTCGAACCGTAACGCGCGAGAAATTGTAAGTAAACGCCGTATTTACATATCTGCCACTGTGCAGGAGAATCCGTATAGGTGTTCGAGTGTTCGAATCGTAAGGCGTGAGAAATTGTAAGTAAACGCCGTATTCACATATCTGCCACTGTGCAGGAGAATCCATATAGGTGTTCGAGTGTTCGAACCGTAACGCGGGAGAAATTGTAAGTAAACGCCGTATTTACATGTCTGCCACTGTGCAGGAGAATCCGTATAGGTGTTCGAGTGTTCGAAACGTAACGCACGAGAAATTGTAAGTAAACGCCGTATTTACATATCTGCCACTGTGCAGGAGAATCCGTATAGGTGTTCGAGTGTTCGAATCGTAAGGCGTGAGAAATTGTAAGTAAACGCCGTATTAACATATCTGCCACTGTGCAGGAGAATCCGTATAGGTGTTCGAATGTTCGAACCGTAACGCGGGAGAAATTGTAAGTAAACGCCGTATTTACATATCTGCCACTGTGCAAGAGAATCCGTATAGGTGTTCGAGTGTTCGAAACGTAACGCGCGAGAAATTGTAAGTAAACGCCGTATTTACATATCTGCCACTGTGCAGGAGAATCCGTATAGGTGTTCGAGTGTTCGAAACGTAACGCGCTAGAAATTGTAAGTAAACGCCGTATTTACATATCTGCCACTGTGCAGGAGAATCCGTATAGGTGTTCGAGTGTTCGAAACGTAACGCGCGAGAAATTGTAAGTAAACGCCGTATTTACATATCTGCCACTGTGCAGGAGAATCCGTATAGGTGTTCGAATGTTCGAATCGTAACGCGCGAGAAATGGTAAGTAAACGCCGTATTTACATATCTGCCACTGTGCAGGAGAATCCGTATAGGTGTTCGAGTGTTCGAATCGTAAGGCGTGAGAAATTGTAAGTAAACGCCGTATTCACATATCTGCCACTGTGCAGGAGAATCCGTATAGGTGTTCGAGGGTTCGAACCGTAACGCGCGAGAAATTGTAAGTAAACGCCGTATTCACATATCTGCCACTGTGCAGGAGAATCCGTATAGGTGTTCGAATGTTCGAACCGTAACGCGGGAGAAATTGTAAGTAAACGCCGTATTTACATATCTGCCACTGTGCAAGAGAATCCGTATAGGTGTTCGAGTGTTCGAATCGTAACGCGCGAGAAATTGTAAGTAAACGCCGTATTTACATGTCTGCCACTGTGCAGGAGAATCCGTATAGGTGTTCGAGTGTTCGAAACGTAACGCGCGAGAAATTGTAAGTAAACGCCGTATTTACATATCTGCCACTGTGCAGGAGAATCCGTATAGGTGTTCGAGTGTTCGAAACGTAACGCGCGAGAAATTGTAAGTAAACGCCGTATTTACATATCTGCCACTGTGCAGGAGAATCCGTATAGGTGTTCGAATGTTCGAAACGTAACGCGCGAGAAATTGTAAGTAAACGCCGTATTTACATATCTGCCACTGTGCAGGATAATCCGTATAGGTGTTCGAGTGTTCGAATCGTAAGGCGTGAGAAATTGTAAGTAAACGCCGTATTCACATATCTGCCACTGTGCAGGAGAATCCGTATAGGTGTTCGAGGGTTCGAATCGTATGGCGTGAGAAATTCTAAGTAAACGCCGTATTCACATATCTGCCACTGTGCAGGAGAATCCGTATAGGTGTTCGAATGTTCGAACCGTAACGCGGGAGAAATTGTAAGTAAACGCCGTATTTACATATCTGCCACTGTGCAGGAGAATCTGTATAGGTGTTCGAGTGTTCGAAACGTAACGCGCGAGAAATTGTAAGTGAACGTCGTATTTACATGTCTGCCACTGTGCAGGAGAATCCGTATAGGTGTTCGAGTGTTCGAAACGTAACGCGTGAGAAATTGTAAGTAAACGCCGTATTGACATGTCTGCAACTGTGCAGGAGAATCCGTATAGGTGTTCGAGTGTTCGAAACGTAACGCGCGAGAAATTGTAAGTAAACGCCGTATTTACATATCTGCCACTGTGCAGCGGAATCCGTATAGGTGTTCGAATGTTCGAACCGTAACGCAGGAGAAATTGTAAGTAAACGCCGTATTTACATATCTGCCACTGTGCAGGAGAATCTGTATAGGTGTTCGAGTGTTCGAAACGTAACGCGCGAGAAATTGTAAGTAAACGACGTATTTACATATCTGCCACTGTGCAGGAGAATCCGTATAGGTGTTCGAGTGTTCGAAACGTAACGCGCGAGAAATTGTAAGTAAACGCCGTATTTACATGTCTGCCACTGTGCAGGAGAATCCGTATAGGTGTTCGAGTGTTCGAACCGTAACGCGGGAGAAATTGTAAGTAAACGCCGTATTTACATATCTGCCACTGTGCAGGAGAATCCGTATAGGTGTTCGAGTGTTCGAATCGTAAGGCGTGAGAAATTGTAAGTAAACGCCGTATTCACATATCTGCCACTGTGCAGGAGAATCCGTATAGGTGTTCGAGTGTTCGAATCGTAAGGCGCGAGAAATTGTAAGTAAAGGCCGTATTCACATATCTGCCACTGTGCAGGAGAATCCGTATAGGTGTTCGAGTGTTCGAAACGTAACGCGCGAGAAATTGTAAGTAAACGTCGTATTTACATATCTGCCACTGTGCAAGAGAATCCGTATAGGTGTTCGAGTGTTCGAAACGTAACGCGCGAGAAATTGTAAGTAAACGCCGTATTTACATCTCTGCCACTGGGCAGGAGAATCCGTATAGGTGTTCGAGTGTTCGAAACGTAACGCGCGAGAAATTGTAAGTAAACGCCGTATTTACATATCTGCCACTGTGCAGGAGAATCCGTATAGGTGTTCGAGTGTTCGAATCGTAAGGCGTGAGAAATTGTAAGTAAACGCCGTATTCACATATCTGCCACTGTGCAGGAGAATCCGTATAGGTGTTCGAGTGTTCGAAACGTAACGCGCGAGAAATTGTAAGTAAACGCCGTATTTACATATCTGCCACAGTGCAGGAGAATCCGTATAGGTGTTCGAGTGTTCGAAACGTAACGCGCGAGAAATTGTAAGTAAACGCCGTATTTACATATCTGCCACTGTGCAGGAGAATCCGTATAGGTGTTCGAGTGTTCGAAACGTAACGCGCGAGAAATTGTAAGTAAACGCCGTATTTACATATCTGCCACTGTGCAGGAGAATCCGTATAGGTGTTCGAATGTTCGAACCGTAACGCGCGAGAAATTGTAAGTAAACGCCGTATTTACATATCTGCCACTGTGCAGGAGAATCCGTATAGGTGTTCGAGTGTTCGAATCGTAAGGCGTGAGAAATTGTAAGTAAACGCCGTATTCACATATCTGCCACTGTGCAGGAGAATCCGTATAGGTGTTCGAGGGTTCGAATCGTAAGGCGTGAGAAATTCTAAGTAAACGCCGTATTCACATATCTGCCACTGTGCAGGAGAATCCGTATAGGTGTTCGAATGTTCGAACCGTAACGCGGGAGAAATTGTAAGTAAACGCCGTATTTACATATCTGCCACTGTGCAGGAGAATCTGTATAGGTGTTCGAGTGTTCGAAACGTAACGCGCGAGAAATTGTAAGTGAACGCCGTATTTACATGTCTGCCACTGTGCAGGAGAATCCGTATAGGTGTTCGAGTGTTCGAAACGTAACGCGTGAGAAATTGTAAGTAAACGCCGTATTGACATGTCTGCAACTGTGCAGGAGAATCCGTATAGGTGTTCGAGTGTTCGAAACGTAACGCGCGAGAAATTGTAAGTAAACGCCGTATTTACATATCTGCCACTGTGCAGCGGAATCCGTATAGGTGTTCGAATGTTCGAACCGTAACGCAGGAGAAATTGTAAGTAAACGCCGTATTTACATATCTGCCACTGTGCAGGAGAATCCGTATAGGTGTTCGAGTGTTCGAAACGTAACGCGCGAGAAATTGTAAGTAAACGCCGTATTTACATATCTGCCACTGTGCAGGAGAATCCGTATAGGTGTTCGAGTGTTCGAAACGTAACGCGCGAGAAATTGTAAGTAAACGCCGTATTTACATGTCTGCCACTGTGCAGGAGAATCCGTATAGGTGTTCGAGTGTTCGAACCGTAACGCGGGAGAAATTGTAAGTAAACGCCGTATTTACATATCTGCCACTGTGCAGGAGAATCCGTATAGGTGTTCGAGTGTTCGAATCGTAAGGCGTGAGAAATTGTAAGTAAACGCCGTATTCACATATCTGCCACTGTGCAGGAGAATCCGTATAGGTGTTCGAGTGTTCGAATCGTAAGGCGCGAGAAATTGTAAGTAAAGGCCGTATTCACATATCTGCCACTGTGCAGGAGAATCCGTATAGGTGTTCGAGTGTTCGAAACGTAACGCGCGAGAAATTGTAAGTAAACGTCGTATTTACATATCTGCCACTGTGCAAGAGAATCCGTATAGGTGTTCGAGTGTTCGAAACGTAACGCGCGAGAAATTGTAAGTAAACGCCGTATTTACATATCTGCCACTGTGCAGGAGAATCCGTATAGGTGTTCGAGGGTTCGAATCGTAAGGCGTGAGAAATTCTAAGTAAACGCCGTATTCACATATCTGCCACTGTGCAGGAGAATCCGTATAGGTGTTCGAATGTTCGAACCGTAACGCGGGAGAAATTGTAAGTAAACGCCGTATTTACATATCTGCCACTGTGCAAGAGAATCCGTATAGGTGTTCGAGTGTTCGAAACGTAACGCGCGAGAAATTGTAAGTAAACGCCGTATTTACATATCTGCCACTGTGCAGGAGAATCCGTATAGGTGTTCGAGTGTTCGAAACGTAACGCGCGAGAAATTGTAAGTAAACGCCGTATTTACATATCTGCCACTGTGCAGGAGAATCCGTATAGGTGTTCGAGTGTTCGAAACGTAACGCGCGAGAAATTGTAAGTAAACGCCGTATTTACATATCTGCCACTGTGCAGGAGAATCCGTATAGGTGTTCGAATGTTCGAACCGTAACGCGCGAGAAATTGTAAGTAAACGCCGTATTTACATATCTGCCACTGTGCAGGAGAATCCGTATAGGTGTTCGAGTGTTCGAATCGTAAGGCGTGAGAAATTGTAAGTAAACGCCGTATTCACATATCTGCCACTGTGCAGGAGAATCCGTATAGGTGTTCGAGGGTTCGAATCGTAAGGCGTGAGAAATTCTAAGTAAACGCCGTATTCACATATCTGCCACTGTGCAGGAGAATCCGTATAGGTGTTCGAATGTTCGAACCGTAACGCGGGAGAAATTGTAAGTAAACGCCGTATTTACATATCTGCCACTGTGCAGGAGAATCTGTATAGGTGTTCGAGTGTTCGAAACGTAACGCGCGAGAAATTGTAAGTGAACGTCGTATTTACATGTCTGCCACTGTGCAGGAGAATCCGTATAGGTGTTCGAGTGTTCGAAACGTAACGCGTGAGAAATTGTAAGTAAACGCCGTATTGACATGTCTGCAACTGTGCAGGAGAATCCGTATAGGTGTTCGAGTGTTCGAAACGTAACGCGCGAGAAATTGTAAGTAAACGCCGTATTTACATATCTGCCACTGTGCAGCGGAATCCGTATAGGTGTTCGAATGTTCGAACCGTAACGCAGGACAAATTGTAAGTAAACGCCGTATTTACATATCTGCCACTGTGCAGGAGAATCCGTATAGGTGTTCGAGTGTTCGAAACGTAACGCGCGAGAAATTGTAAGTAAACGCCGTATTTACATATCTGCCACTGTGCAGGAGAATCCGTATAGGTGTTCGAGTGTTCGAATCGTAAGGCGTGAGAAATTGTAAGTAAACGCCGTATTCACATATCTGCCACTGTGCAGGAGAATCCGTATAGGTGTTCGAGGGTTCGAATCGTATGGCGTGAGAAATTCTAAGTAAACGCCGTATTCACATATCTGCCACTGTGCAGGAGAATCCGTATAGGTGTTCGAATGTTCGAACCGTAACGCGGGAGAAATTGTAAGTAAACGCCGTATTTACATATCTGCCACTGTGCAGGAGAATCTGTATAGGTGTTCGAGTGTTCGAAACGTAACGCGCGAGAAATTGTAAGTGAACGTCGTATTTACATGTCTGCCACTGTGCAGGAGAATCCGTATAGGTGTTCGAGTGTTCGAAACGTAACGCGTGAGAAATTGTAAGTAAACGCCGTATTGACATGTCTGCAACTGTGCAGGAGAATCCGTATAGGTGTTCGAGTGTTCGAAACGTAACGCGCGAGAAATTGTAAGTAAACGCCGTATTTACATATCTGCCACTGTGCAGCGGAATCCGTATAGGTGTTCGAATGTTCGAACCGTAACGCAGGAGAAATTGTAAGTAAACGCCGTATTTACATATCTGCCACTGTGTAGGAGAATCTGTATAGGTGTTCGAGTGTTCGAAACGTAACGCGCGAGAAATTG
The DNA here is from genome assembly GCF_055761805.1 of Camellia sinensis. Lineage (NCBI taxonomy): Eukaryota > Viridiplantae > Streptophyta > Magnoliopsida > Ericales > Theaceae > Camellia > Camellia sinensis. The sequence continues at coordinate 5,191,314 of NW_028128989.1, read as the reverse complement.
TAAGTAAACGCCGTATTTACATATCTGCCACTGTGCAGGAGAATCCGTATAGGTGTTCGAGTGTTCGAAACGTAACGCGCGAGAAATTGTAAGTAAACGCCGTATTTACATGTCTGCCACTGTGCAGGAGAATCCGTATAGGTGTTCGAGTGTTCGAACCGTAACGCGGGAGAAATTGTAAGTAAACGCCGTATTTACATATCTGCCACTATGCAGGAGAATCCGTATAGGTGTTCGAGTGTTCGAATCGTAAGGCGTGAGAAATTGTAAGTAAACGCCGTATTCACATATCTGCCACTGTGCAGGAGAATCCGTATAGGTGTTCGAGTGTTCGAATCGTAAGGCGCGAGAAATTGTAAGTAAAGGCCGTATTCACATATCTGCCACTGTGCAGGAGAATCCGTATAGGTGTTCGAGTGTTCGAAACGTAACGCGCGAGAAATTGTAAGTAAACGTCGTATTTACATATCTGCCACTGTGCAAGAGAATCCGTATAGGTGTTCGAGTGTTCGAAACGTAACGCGCGAGAAATTGTAAGTAAACGCCGTATTTACATATCTGCCACTGTGCAGGAGAATCCGTATAGGTGTTCGAGGGTTCGAATCGTAAGGCGTGAGAAATTCTAAGTAAACGCCGTATTCACATATCTGCCACTGTGCAGGAGAATCCGTATAGGTGTTCGAATGTTCGAACCGTAACGCGGGAGAAATTGTAAGTAAACGCCGTATTTACATATCTGCCACTGTGCAAGAGAATCCGTATAGGTGTTCGAGTGTTCGAAACGTAACGCGCGAGAAATTGTAAGTAAACGCCGTATTTACATATCTGCCACTGTGCAGGAGAATCCGTATAGGTGTTCGAGTGTTCGAAACGTAACGCGCGAGAAATTGTAAGTAAACGCCGTATTTACATATCTGCCACTGTGCAGGAGAATCCGTATAGGTGTTCGAATGTTCGAACCGTAACGCGCGAGAAATTGTAAGTAAACGCCGTATTTACATATCTGCCACTGTGCAGGAGAATCCGTATAGGTGTTCGAGTGTTCGAATCGTAAGGCGTGAGAAATTGTAAGTAAACGCCGTATTCACATATCTGCCACTGTGCAGGAGAATCCGTATAGGTGTTCGAGGGTTCGAATCGTAAGGCGTGAGAAATTCTAAGTAAACGCCGTATTCACATATCTGCCACTGTGCAGGAGAATCCGTATAGGTGTTCGAATGTTCGAACCGTAACGCGGGAGAAATTGTAAGTAAACGCCGTATTTACATATCTGCCACTGTGCAGGAGAATCTGTATAGGTGTTCGAGTGTTCGAAACGTAACGCGCGAGAAATTGTAAGTGAACGTCGTATTTACATGTCTGCCACTGTGCAGGAGAATCCGTATAGGTGTTCGAGTGTTCGAAACGTAACGCGGGAGAAATTGTAAGTAAACGCCGTATTGACATGTCTGCAACTGTGCAGGAGAATCCGTATAGGTGTTCGAGTGTTCGAAACGTAACGCGCGATTAATTGTAAGTAAACGCCGTATTTACATATCTGCCACTGTGCAGCGGAATCCGTATAGGTGTTCGAATGTTCGAACCGTAACGCAGGAGAAATTGTAAGTAAACGCCGTATTTACATATCTGCCACTGTGCAGGAGAATCCGTATAGGTGTTCGAGTGTTCGAAACGTAACGCGCGAGAAATTGTAAGTAAACGCCGTATTTACATATCTGCCACTGTGCAGGAGAATCCGTATAGGTGTTCGAGTGTTCGAAACGTAACGCGCGAGAAATTGTAAGTAAACGCCGTATTTACATGTCTGCCACTGTGCAGGAGAATCCGTATAGGTGTTCGAGTGTTCGAATCGTAAGGCGTGAGAAATTGTAAGTAAACGCCGTATTCACATATCTGCCACTGTGCAGGAGAATCCGTATAGGTGTTCGAGTGTTCGAATCGTAAGGCGCGAGAAATTGTAAGTAAAGGCCGTATTCACATATCTGCCACTGTGCAGGAGAATCCGTATAGGTGTTCGAGTGTTCGAAACGTAACGCGCGAGAAATTGTAAGTAAACGTCGTATTTACATATCTGCCACTGTGCAAGAGAATCCGTATAGGTGTTCGAGTGTTCGAAACGTAACGCGCGAGAAATTGTAAGTAAACGCCGTATTTACATATCTGCCACTGTGCAGGAGAATCCGTATAGGTGTTCGAGGGTTCGAATCGTAAGGCGTGAGAAATTCTAAGTAAACGCCGTATTCACATATCTGCCACTGTGCAGGAGAATCCGTATAGGTGTTCGAATGTTCGAACCGTAACGCGGGAGAAATTGTAAGTAAACGCCGTATTTACATATCTGCCACTGTGCAAGAGAATCCGTATAGGTGTTCGAGTGTTCGAAACGTAACGCGCGAGAAATTGTAAGTAAACGCCGTATTTACATATCTGTCACTGTGCAGGAGAATCCGTATAGGTGTTCGAGTGTTCGAAACGTAACGCGCGAGAAATTGTAAGTAAACGCCGTATTTACATATCTGCCACTGTGCAGGAGAATCTGTATAGGTGTTCGAGTGTTCGAAACGTAACGCGCGAGAAATTGTAAGTGAACGTCGTATTTACATGTCTGCCACTGTGCAGGAGAATCCGTATAGGTGTTCGAGTGTTCGAAACGTAACGCGTGAGAAATTGTAAGTAAACGCCGTATTGACATGTCTGCAACTGTGCAGGAGAATCCGTATAGGTGTTCGAGTGTTCGAAACGTAACGCGCGAGAAATTGTAAGTAAACGCCGTATTTACATATCTGCCACTGTGCAGCGGAATCCGTATAGGTGTTCGAATGTTCGAACCGTAACGCAGGAGAAATTGTAAGTAAACGCCGTATTTACATATCTGCCACTGTGCAGGAGAATCTGTATAGGTGTTCGAGTGTTCGAAACGTAACGCGCGAGAAATTGTAAGTAAACGCCGTATTTACATATCTGCCACTGTGCAGGAGAATCCGTATAGGTGTTCGAGTGTTCGAAACGTAACGCGCGAGAAATTGTAAGTAAACGCCGTATTTACATGTCTGCCACTGTGCAGGAGAATCCGTATAGGTGTTCGAGTGTTCGAACCGTAACGCGGGAGAAATTGTAAGTAAACGCCGTATTTACATATCTGCCACTGTGCAGGAGAATCCGTATAGGTGTTCGAGTGTTCGAATCGTAAGGCGTGAGAAATTGTAAGTAAACGCCGTATTCACATATCTGCCACTGTGCAGGAGAATCCGTATAGGTGTTCGAGTGTTCGAATCGTAAGGCGCGAGAAATTGTAAGTAAAGGCCGTATTCACATATCTGCCACTGTGCAGGAGAATCCGTATAGGTGTTCGAGTGTTCGAAACGTAACGCGCGAGAAATTGTAAGTAAACGTCGTATTTACATATCTGCCACTGTGCAAGAGAATCCGTATAGGTGTTCGAGTGTTCGAAACGTAACGCGCGAGAAATTGTAAGTAAACGCCGTATTTACATATCTGCCACTGTGCAGGAGAATCCGTATAGGTGTTCGAGGGTTCGAATCGTAAGGCGTGAGAAATTCTAAGTAAACGCCGTATTCACATATCTGCCACTGTGCAGGAGAATCCGTATAGGTGTTCGAATGTTCGAACCGTAACGCGGGAGAAATTGTAAGTAAACGCCGTATTTACATATCTGCCACTGTGCAAGAGAATCCGTATAGGTGTTCGAGTGTTCGAAACGTAACGCGCGAGAAATTGTAAGTAAACGCCGTATTTACATATCTGCCACTGTGCAGGAGAATCCGTATAGGTGTTCGAGTGTTCGAAACGTAACGCGCGAGAAATTGTAAGTAAACGCCGTATTTACATATCTGCCACTGTGCAGGAGAATCCGTATAGGTGTTCGAGTGTTCGAAACGTAACGCGCGAGAAATTGTAAGTAAACGCCGTATTTACATATCTGCCACTGTGCAGGAGAATCCGTATAGGTGTTCGAATGTTCGAACCGTAACGCGCGAGAAATTGTAAGTAAACGCCGTATTTACATATCTGCCACTGTGCAGGAGAATCCGTATAGGTGTTCGAGTGTTCGAATCGTAAGGCGTGAGAAATTGTAAGTAAACGCCGTATTCACATATCTGCCACTGTGCAGGAGAATCCGTATAGGTGTTCGAGGGTTCGAATCGTAAGGCGTGAGAAATTCTAAGTAAACGCCGTATTCACATATCTGCCACTGTGCAGGAGAATCCGTATAGGTGTTCGAATGTTCGAACCGTAACGCGGGAGAAATTGTAAGTAAACGCCGTATTTACATATCTGCCACTGTGCAGGAGAATCTTTATAGGTGTTCGAGTGTTCGAAACGTAACGCGCGAGAAATTGTAAGTGAACGTCGTATTTACATGTCTGCCACTGTGCAGGAGAATCCGTATAGGTGTTCGAGTGTTCGAAACGTAACGCGTGAGAAATTGTAAGTAAACGCCGTATTGACATGTCTGCAACTGTGCAGGAGAATCCGTATAGGTGTTCGAGTGTTCGAAACGTAACGCGCGAGAAATTGTAAGTAAACGCCGTATTTACATATCTGCCACTGTGCAGCGGAATCCGTATAGGTGTTCGAATGTTCGAACCGTAACGCAGGAGAAATTGTAAGTAAACGCCGTATTTACATATCTGCCACTGTGCAGGAGAATCCGTATAGGTGTTCGAGTGTTCGAAACGTAACGCGCGAGAAATTGTAAGTAAACGCCGTATTTACATATCTGCCACTGTGCAGGAGAATCCGTATAGGTGTTCGAGTGTTCGAAACGTAACGCGCGAGAAATTGTAAGTAAACGCCGTATTTACATGTCTGCCACTGTGCAGGAGAATCCGTATAGGTGTTCGAGTGTTCGAACCGTAACGCGGGAGAAATTGTAAGTAAACGCCGTATTTACATATCTGCCACTGTGCAGGAGAATCCGTATAGGTGTTCGAGTGTTCGAATCGTAAGGCGTGAGAAATTGTAAGTAAACGCCGTATTTACATATCTGCCACTGTGCAGGAGAATCCGTATAGGTGTTCGAGTGTTCGAATCGTAAGGCGTGAGAAATTGTAAGTAAACGCCGTATTCACATATCTTCCACTGTGCAGGAGAATCCGTATAGGTGTTCGAGTGTTCGAACCGTAACGCGGGAGAAATTGTAAGTAAACGCCGTATTTACATGTCTGCCACTGTGCAGGAGAATCCGTATAGGTGTTCGAGTGTTCGAAACGTAACGCACGAGAAATTGTAAGTAAACGCCGTATTTACATATCTGCCACTGTGCAGGAGAATCCGTATAGGTGTTCGAGTGTTCGAATCGTAAGGCGTGAGAAATTGTAAGTAAACGCCGTATTCAAATATCTGCCACTGTGCAGGAGAATCCGTATAGGTGTTCGAATGTTCGAACCGTAACGCGGGAGAAATTGTAAGTAAACGCCGTATTTACATATCTGCCACTGTGCAAGAGAATCCGTATAGGTGTTTGAGTGTTCGAAACGTAACGCGCGAGAAATTGTAAGTAAACGCCGTATTTACATATCTGCCACTGTGCAGGAGAATCCGTATAGGTGTTCGAGTGTTCGAAACGTAACGCGCGAGAAATTGTAAGTAAACGCCGTATTTACATGTCTGCCACTGTGCAGGAGAATCCGTATAGGTGTTCGAGTGTTCGAACCGTAACGCGGGAGAAATTGTAAGTAAACGCCGTATTTACATATCTGCCACTGTGCAGGAGAATCCGTATAGGTGTTCGAGGGTTCGAATCGTAAGGCGTGAGAAATTGTAAGTAAACGCCGTATTCACATATCTGCCACTGTGCAGGAGAATCCGTATAGGTGTTCGAGTGTTCGAATCGTAAGGCGCGAGAAATTTTAAGTAAACGCCGTATTCACATATCTGCCACTGTGCAGGAGAATCCGTATAGGTGTTCGAGTGTTCGAAACGTAACGCGCGAGAAATTGTAAGTAAACGTCGTATTTACATATCTGCCACTGTGCAAGAGAATCCGTATAGGTGTTCGAGTGTTCGAAACGTAACGCGCGAGAAATTGTAAGTAAACGCCGTATTTACATATCTGCCACTGTGAGGGAGAATCCGTATAGGTGTTCGAGTGTTCGAAACGTAACGCGTGAGAAATTGTAAGTAAACGCCGTATTTACATATCTACCACTGTGCAGGAGAATCCGTATAGGTGTTCGAGTGTTCGAAACGTAACGCGCGAGAAATTGTAAGTAAACGTCGTATTTACATGTCTGCCACTGTGCAGGAGAATCCGTATAGGTGTTCGAATGTTCGAACTGTAACGCACGAGAAATTGTAAGTAAACGCCGTATTTACATATCTGCCACTGTGCAGGAGAATCCGTATAGGTGTTCGAGTGTTCGAATTGTAAGGCGTGAGAAATTGTAAGTAAACGCCGTATTCACATATCTGCCACTGTGCAGGAGAATCCGTATAGGTGTTCGAGTGTTCGAACCGTAACGCGGGAGAAATTGTAAGTAAACGCCGTATTTACATGTCTGCCACTGTGCAGGAGAATCCGTATAGGTGTTCGAGTGTTCGAAACGTAACGCACGAGAAATTGTAAGTAAACGCCGTATTTACATATCTGCCACTGTGCAGGAGAATCCGTATAGGTGTTCGAGTGTTCGAAACGTAACGCGCGAGAAATTGTAAGTAAACGCCGTATTTACATATCTGCCACTGTGCAGGAGAATCCGTATAGGTGTTCGAGTGTTCGAAACGTAACGCGCGAGAAATTGTAAGTAAACGCCGTATTTACATATCTGCCACTGTGCAGGAGAATCCGTATAGGTGTTCGAATGTTCGAACCGTAACGCGCGAGAAATTGTAAGTAAACGCCGTATTTACATATCTGCCACTGTACAGGAGAATCCGTATAGGTGTTCGAGTGTTCGAATCGTAAGGCGTGAGAAATTGTAAGTAAACGCCGTATTCACATATCTGCCACTGTGCAGGAGAATCCGTATAGGTGTTCGAGGGTTCGAATCGTAAGGCGTGAGAAATTCTAAGTAAACGCCGTATTCACATATCTGCCACTGTGCAGGAGAATCCGTATAGGTGTTCGAATGTTCGAACCGTAACGCGGGAGAAATTGTAAGTAAACGCCGTATTTACATATCTGCCACTGTGCAGGAGAATCCGTATAGGTGTTCGAGTGTTCGAAACGTAACGCGCGAGAAATTGTAAGTAAACGTCGTATTTACATGTCTGCCACTGTGCAGGAGAATACGTATAGGTGTTCGAGTGTTCGAAACGTAACGCGCGAGAAATTGTAAGTAAACGCCGTATTTACATCTCTGCCACTGTGCAGGAGAATCCGTATAGGTGTTCGAGTGTTCGAAACGTAACGCGCGAGAAATTGTAAGTAAACGCCGTATTTACATATCTGCCACTGTGCAGGAGAATCCGTATAGGTGTTCGAGTGTTCGAAACGTAACGCGCGAGAAATTGTAAGTAAACGCCGTATTTACATATCTGCCACTGTGCAGGAGAATCCGTATAGGTGTTCGAATGTTCGAACCGTAACGCGCGAGAAATTGTAAGTAAACGCCGTATTTACATATCTGCCACTGTGCAGGAGAATCCGTATAGGTGTTCGAGTGTTCGAATCGTAAGGCGTGAGAAATTGTAAGTAAACGCCGTATTCACATATCTGCCACTGTGCAGGAGAATCCGTATAGGTGTTCGAGGGTTCGAATCGTAAGGCGTGAGAAATTCTAAGTAAACGCCGTATTCACATATCTGCCACTGTGCAGGAGAATCCGTATAGGTGTTCGAATGTTCGAACCGTAACGCGGGAGAAATTGTAAGTAAACGCCGTATTTACATATCTGCCACTGTGCAGGAGAATCCGTATAGGTGTTCGAGTGTTCGAAACGTAACGCGCGAGAAATTGTAAGTAAACGTCGTATTTACATGTCTGCCACTGTGCAGGAGAATACGTATAGGTGTTCGAGTGTTCGAAACGTAACGCGCGAGAAATTGTAAGTAAACGCCGTATTTACATCTCTGCCACTGTGCAGGAGAATCCGTATAGGTGTTCGAGTGTTCGAAACGTAACGCGCGAGAAATTGTAAGTAAACGCCGTATTTACATATCTGCCACTGTGCAGGAGAATCCGTATAGGTGTTCGAGTGTTCGAAACGTAACGCGCGAGAAATTGTAAGTAAACGCCGTATTTACATATCTGCCACTGTGCAGGAGAATCCGTATAGGTGTTCGAGTGTTCGAACCGTAACGCGCGAGAAATTGTAAGTAAACGCCGTATTTACATATCTGCCACTATGCTGGAGAATCCGTATAGGTGTTCGAGTGTTCGAATCGTAAGGCGTGAGAAATTGTAAGTAAACGCCGTATTCACATATCTGCCACTGTGCAGGAGAATCCGTATAGGTGTTCGAGGGTTCGAATCGTAAGGCGTGAGAAATTCTAAGTAAACGCCGTATTCACATATCTGCCACTGTGCAGGAGAATCCGTATAGGTGTTCGAATGTTCGAACCGTAACGCGGGAGAAATTGTAAGTAAACGCCGTATTTACATATCTGCCACTGTGCAGGAGAATCCGTATAGGTGTTCAAGTGTTCGAAACGTAACGCGCGAGAAATTGTAAGTAAACGTCGTATTTACATGTCTGCCACTGTGCAGGAGAATCCGTATAGGTGTTCGAGTGTTCGAAACGTAACGCGCGAGAAATTGTAAGTAAACGCCGTATTTACATATCTGCCACTGTGCAGGAGAATCCGTATAGGTGTTCGAGTGTTCGAAACGTAACGCGCGAGAAATTGTAAGTAAACGCCGTATTTACATATCTGCCACTGTGCAGGAGAATCCGTGTAGGTGTTCGAGTGTTCGAAACGTAACGCGCGAGAAATTGTAAGTAAACGCCGTATTTACATATCTGCCACTGTGCTGGAGAATCCGTATAGGTGTTCGAGTGTTCGAAACGTAACGCGCGAGAAATTGTAAGTAAACGCCGTATTTACATATCTGCCACTGTGCAGGAGAATCCGTATTGGTGTTCGAATGTTCGAACCGTAACGCGCGAGAAATTGTAAGTAAACGCCGTATTTACATATCTGCCACTGTACAGGAGAATCCGTATAGGTGTTCGAGTGTTCGAATCGTAAGGCGTGAGAAATTGTAAGTAAACGCCGTATTCACATATCTGCCACTGTGCAGGAGAATCCGTATAGGTGTTCGAGGGTTCGAATCGTAAGGCGTGAGAAATTCTAAGTAAACGCCGTATTCACATATCTGCCACTGTGCAGGAGAATCCGTATAGGTGTTCGAATGTTCGAACCGTAACGCGGGAGAAATTGCAAGTAAACGCCGTATTTACATATCTGCCACTGTGCAGGAGAATCCGTATAGGTGTTCGAGTGTTCGAAACGTAACGCGCGAGAAATTGTAAGTAAACGTCGTATTTACATGTCTGCCACTGTGCAGGAGAATACGTATAGGTGTTCGAGTGTTCGAAACGTAACGCGCGAGAAATTGTAAGTAAACGCCGTATTTACATCTCTGCCACTGTGCAGGAGAATCCGTATAGGTGTTCGAGTGTTCGAAACGTAACGCGCGAGAAATTGTAAGTAAACGCCGTATTTACATATCTGCCACTGTGCAGGAGAATCCGTATAGGTGTTCGAGTGTTCGAAACGTAACGCGCGAGAAATTGTAAGTAAACGCCGTATTTACATATCTGCCACTGTGCAGGAGAATCCGTATAGGTGTTCGAGTGTTCGAACCGTAACGCGCGAGAAATTGTAAGTAAACGCCGTATTTACATATCTGCCACTGTGCAGGAGAATCCGTATAGGTGTTCGAATGTTCGAACCGTAACGCGCGAGAAATTGTAAGTAAACGCCGTATTTACATATCTGCCACTGTACAGGAGAATCCGTATAGGTGTTCGAGTGTTCGAATCGTAAGGCGTGAGAAATTGTAAGTAAACGCCGTATTCACATATCTGCCACTGTGCAGGAGAATCCGTATAGGTGTTCGAGGGTTCGAATCGTAAGGCGTGAGAAATTCTAAGTAAACGCCGTATTCACATATCTGCCACTGTGCAGGAGAATCCGTATAGGTGTTCGAATGTTCGAACCGTAACGCGGGAGAAATTGTAAGTAAACGCCGTATTTACATATCTGCCACTGTGCAGGAGAATCCGTATAGGTGTTCGAGTGTTCGAAACGTAACGCGCGAGAAATTGTAAGTAAACGTCGTATTTACATGTCTGCCACTGTGCAGGAGAATACGTATAGGTGTTCGAGTGTTCGAAACGTAACGCGCGAGAAATTGTAAGTAAACGCCGTATTTACATCTCTGCCACTGTGCAGGAGAATCCGTATAGGTGTTCGAGTGTTCGAAACGTAACGCGCGAGAAATTGTAAGTAAACGCCGTATTTACATATCTGCCACTGTGCAGGAGAATCCGTATAGGTGTTCGAGTGTTCGAAACGTAACGCGCGAGAAATTGTAAGTAAACGCCGTATTTACATATCTGCGACTGTGCAGGAGAATCCGTATAGGTGTTCGAGTGTTCGAACCGTAACGCGCGAGAAATTGTAAGTAAACGCCGTATTTACATATCTGCCACTGTGCTGGAGAATCCGTATAGGTGTTCGAGTGTTCGAATCGTAAGGCGTGAGAAATTGTAAGTAAACGCCGTATTCACATATCTGCCACTGTGCAGGAGAATCCGTATAGGTGTTCGAGGGTTCGAATCGTAAGGCGTGAGAAATTCTAAGTAAACGCCGTATTCACATATCTGCCACTATGCAGGAGAATCCGTATAGGTGTTCGAATGTTCGAACCGTAACGCGGGAGAAATTGTAAGTAAACGCCGTATTTACATATCTGCCACTGTGCAGGAGAATCCGTATAGGTGTTCAAGTGTTCGAAACGTAACGCGCGAGAAATTGTAAGTAAACGTCGTATTTACATGTCTGCCACTGTGCAGGAGAATCCGTATAGGTGTTCGAGTGTTCGAAACGTAACGCGCGAGAAATTGTAAGTAAACGCCGTATTTACATCTCTGCCACTGTGCAGGAGAATCCGTATAGGTGTTCGAGTGTTCGAAACGTAACGCGCGAGAAATTGTAAGTAAACGCCGTATTTACATATCTGCCACTGTGCAGGAGAATCCGTATAGGTGTTCGAGTGTTCGAAACGTAACGCGCGAGAAATTGTAAGTAAACGCCGTATTTACATATCTGCCACTGTGCAGGAGAATCTGTATAGGTGTTCGAGTGTTCGAATCGTAAGGCGTGAGAAATTGTAAGTAAACGCCGTATTCACATATCTGCCACTGTGCAGGAGAATCCGTATAGGTGTTCGAGGGTTCGAATCGTAAGGCGTGAGAAATTCTAAGTAAACGCCGTATTCACATATCTGCCACTGTGCAGGAGAATCCGTATAGGTGTTCGAATGTTCGAACCGTAACGCGGGAGAAATTGTAAGTAAACGCCGTATTTACATATCTGCCACTGTGCAGGAGAATCCGTATAGGTGTTCGAGTTTTCGAAACGTAACGCGCGAGAAATTGTAAGTAAACGTCGTATTTACATGTCTGCCACTGTGCAGGAGAATCCGTATAGGTGTTCGAGTGTTCGAAACGTAACGCGCGAGAAATTGTAAGTAAACGCCGTATTTACATCTCTGCCACTGTGCAGGAGAATCCGTATAGGTGTTCGAGTGTTCGAAACGTAACGCGCGAGAAATTGTAAGTAAACGCCGTATTTACATATCTGCCACTGTGCAGGAGAATCCGTATAGGTGTTCGAGTGTTCGAAACGTAACGCGCGAGAAATTGTAAGTAAACGCCGTATTTACATCTCTGCCACTAGGCAGGAGAATCCGTATAGGTGTTCGAGTGTTCGAAACGTAACGCGCGAGAAATTGTAAGTAAACGTCGTATTTACATATCTGCCACTGTGCAGGAGAATCCGTATAGGTGTTCGAGTGTTCGAAACGTAACGCGCGAGAAATTGTAAGTAAACGCCGTATTTACATATCTGCCACTTTGCAGGAGAATCCGTATAGGTGTTCGAATGTTCGAACCGTAACGCAGGAGAAATTGTAAGTGAACGCCGTATTTACATATCTGCCACTGTGCAGGAGAATCCGTATAGGTGTTCGAGTGTTCGAATCGTAAGGCGTGAGAAATTGTAAGTAAACGCCGTATTCACATATCTGCCACTGTGCAGGAGAATCCGTATAGGTGTTCGAGGGTTCGAATCGTAAGGCGTGAGAAATTCTAAGTAAACGCCGTATTCACATATCTGCCACTGTGCAGGAGAATCCGTATAGGTGTTCGAATGTTCGAACCGTAACGCGGGAGAAATTGTAAGTAAACGCCGTATTTACATGTCTGCCACTGTGCAGGAGAATCCGTATAGGTGTTCGAGTTTTCGAAACGTAACGCGCGAGAAATTGTAAGTAAACGTCGTATTTACATGTCTGCCACTGTGCAGGAGAATCCGTATAGGTGTTCGAGTGTTCGAAACGTAACGCGCGAGAAATTGTAAGTAAACGCCGTATTTACATCTCTGCCACTGGGCAGGAGAATCCGTATAGGTGTTCGAGTGTTCGAAACGTAACGCGCGAGAAATTGTAAGTAAACGCCGTATTTACATATCTGCCACTGTGCAGGAGAATCCGTATAGGTGTTCGAGTGTTCGAAACGTAACGCGCGAGAAATTGTAAGTAAACGCCGTATTTACATATCTGCCACTGTGCAGGAGAATCCGTATAGGTGTTCGAGTGTTCGAATCGTAAGGCGTGAGAAATTGTAAGTAAACGCCGTATTCACATATCTGCCACTGTGCAGGAGAATCCGTATAGGTGTTCGAATGTTCGAACCGTAACGCGGGAGAAATTGTAAGTAAACGCCGTATTTACATATCTGCCACTGTGCAGGAGAATCCGTATAGGTGTTCGAGTGCTCGAAACGTAACGCGCGAGAAATTGTAAGTAAACGTCGTATTTACATGTCTGCCACTGTGCAGGAGAATCCGTATAGGTGTTCGAGTGTTCGAAACGTAACGCGCGAGAAATTGTAAGTAAACGCCGTATTTACATGTCTGCCACTGTGCAGGAGAATCCGTATAGGTGTTCGAGTGTTCGAAACGTAACGCGCGAGAAATTGTAAGTAAACGTCGTATTTACATATCTGCCACTGTGCAGGAGAATCCGTATAGGTGTTCGAGTGTTCGAAACGTAACGCGCGAGAAATTGTAAGTAAACGCCGTATTTACATATCTGCCACTTTGCAGGAGAATACGTATAGGTGTTCGAATGTTCGAACCGTAACGCAGGAGAAATTGTAAGTGAACGCCGTATTTACATATCTGCCACTGTGCAGGAGAATCCGTATAGGTGTTCGAGTGTTCGAATCGTAAGGCGTGAGAAATTGTAAGTAAACGCCGTATTCACATATCTGCCACTGTGCAGGAGAATCCGTATAGGTGTTCGAATGTTCGAACCGTAACGCGGGAGAAATTGTAAGTAAACGCCGTATTTACAAATCTGCCACTGTGCAGGAGAATCCGTATAGGTGTTCGAGTGTTTGAAACGTAACGCGCGAGAAATCGTAAGTAAACGCCGTATTTACATATCTGCCACTGTGCAAGAGAATCCGCATAGGTGTTCGAGTGTTCGAAACGTAACGCGCGAGAAATTGTAAGTAAACGCCGTATTTACATATCTGCCACTGTGCAGGAGAATCCGTATAGGTGTTCGAGTGTTCGAAACGTAACGCGCGAGAAATTGTAAGTAAACGCCGTATTTACATATCTGCCACTGTGCAGGAGAATCCGTATAGGTGGTCGAGTGTTCGAACCGTAACGCGGGAGAAATTGTAAGTAAACGCTGTATTTACATATCTGCCACTGTGCAGGAGAATCCGTATAGGTGTTCGAGTGTTCGAATCGTAAGGCGTGAGAAATTGTAAGTAAACGCCGTATTCACATATCTGCCACTGTGCAGGAGAATCCGTATAGGTGTTCGAATGTTCGAACCGTAACGCGGGAGAAATTGTAAGTAAACGCCGTATTTACATATCTGCCACTGTGCAGGAGAATCCGTATAGGTGTTCGAGTGTTCGAAACGTAACGCGCGAGAAATTGTAAGTAAACGTCGTATTTACATGTCTGCCACTGTGCAGGAGAATCCGTATAGGTGTTCGAGTGTTCGAAACGTAACGCGCGAGAAATTGTAAGTAAACGCCGTATTTACATCTCTGCCACTAGGCAGGAGAATCCGTATAGGTGTTCGAGTGTTCGAAACGTAACGCGCGAGAAATTGTAAGTAAACGTCGTATTTACATATCTGCCACTGTGCAGGAGAATCCGTATAGGTGTTCGAGTGTTCGAAACGTAACGCGCGAGAAATTGTAAGTAAACGCCGTATTTACATATCTGCCACTTTGCAGGAGAATCCGTATAGGTGTTCGAATGTTCGAACCGTAACGCAGGAGAAATTGTAAGTGAACGCCGTATTTACATATCTGCCACTGTGCAGGAGAATCCGTATAGGTGTTCGAGTGTTCGAATCGTAAGGCGTGAGAAATTGTAAGTAAACGCCGTATTCACATATCTGCCACTGTGCAGGAGAATCCGTATAGGTGTTCGAATGTTCGAACCGTAACGCGGGAGAAATTGTAAGTAAACGCCGTATTTACATATCTGCCACTGTGCAGGAGAATCCGTATAGGTGTTCGAGTGTTTGAAACGTAACGCGCGAGAAATCGTAAGTAAACGCCGTATTTACATATCTGCCACTGTGCAAGAGAATCCGCATAGGTGTTCGAGTGTTCGAAACGTAACGCGCGAGAAATTGTAAGTAAACGCCGTATTTACATATCTGCCACTGTGCAGGAGAATCCGTATAGGTGTTCGAGTGTTCGAAACGTAACGCGCGAGAAATTGTAAGTAAACGCCGTATTTACATATCTGCCACTGTGCAGGAGAATCCGTATAGGTGTTCGAGTGTTCGAAACGTAACGCGCGAGAAATTGTAAGTAAACGCCGTATTTACATATCTGCCACTGTGCAGGAGAATCCGTATAGGTGTTCGAGTGTTCGAACCGTAACGCGGGAGATATTGTAAGTAAACGCCGTAATTACATATCTACCACTGTGCAGGAGAATCCGTATAGGTGTTCGAGTGTTCGATTCGTAAGGCGTGAGAAATTGTAAGTAAACGTCGTATTCACATATCTGCCACTGTGCAGGAGAATCCGTATAGGTGTTCGAATGTTCGAACCGTAACGCGGGAGAAATTGTAAGTAAACGCCGTATTTACATGTCTGCCACTGTGCTGGAGAATCCGTATAGGTGTTCGAGTGTTCGAAACGTAACGCGCGAGAAATTGTAAGTAAACGTCGTATTTACATGTCTGCCACTGTGCAGGAGAATCCGTATAGGTGTTCGAGTGTTCGAAACGTAACGCGCGAGAAATTGTAAGTAAACGCCGTATTTACATCTCTGCCACTGTGCAGGAGAATCCGTATAGGTGTTCGAGTGTTCGAAACGTAACGCGCGAGAAATTGTAAGTAAACGCCGTATTTACATATCTGCCACTGTGCAGGAGAATCCGTATAGGTGTTCGAGTTTTCGAAACGTAACGCGCGAGAAATTGTAAGTAAACGTCGTATTTACATGTCTGCCACTGTGCAGGAGAATCTGTATAGGTGTTCGAGTGTTCGAAACGTAACGCGCGAGAAATTGTAAGTAAACGCCGTATTTACAAATCTGCCACTGTGCAGGAGAATCCGTATAGGTGTTCGAGTGTTCGAACCGTAAGGCGTGAGAAATTGTAAGTAAACGCCGTATTCACATATCTGCCACTGTGCAGGAGAATCCGTATAGGTGTTCGAGGGTTCGAATCGTAAGGCGTGAGAAATTCTAAGTAAACGCCGTATTCACATATCTGCCACTGTGCAGGAGAATCCGTATAGGTGTTCGAATGTTCGAACCGTAACGCGGGAGAAATTGTAAGTAAACGCCGTATTTACATATCTGCCACTGTGCAGGAGAATCCGTATAGGTGTTCGAGTGTTCGAATCGTAAGGCGTGAGAAATTGTAAGTAAACGCCGTATTCACATATCTGCCACTGTGCAGGAGAATCCGTATAGGTGTTCGAGGGTTCGAATCGTAAGGCGTGAGAAATTCTAAGTAAACGCCGTATTCACATATCTGCCACTGTGCAGGAGAATCCGTATAGGTGTTCGAATGTTCGAACCGTAACGCGGGAGAAATTGTAAGTAAACGCCGTATTTACATATCTGCCACTGTGCAGGAGAATCCGTATAGGTGTTCGAGTTTTCGAAACGTAACGCGCGAGAAATTGTAAGTAAACGTCGTATTTACATGTCTGCCACTGTGCAGGAGAATCCGTATAGGTGTTCGAGTGTTCGAAACGTAACGTGCGAGAAATTGTAAGTAAACGCCGTATTTACATCTCTGCCACTGTGCAGAAGAATCCGTATAGGTGTTCGAGTGTTCGAAACGTAACGCGCGAGAAATTGTAAGTAAACGCCGTATTTAAATATCTGCCACTGTGCAGGAGAATCCGTATAGGTGTTCGAGTGTTCGAAACGTAACGCGCGAGAAATTGTAAGTAAACGCCGTATTTACATATCTGCCACTGTGCAGGAGAATCCGTATAGGTGTTCGAGTGTTCGAATCGTAAGGCGTGAGAAATTGTAAGTAAACGCCGTATTCACATATCTGTCACTGTGCAGGAGAATCCGTATAGGTGTTCGAATGTTCGAACCGTAACGCGGGAGAAATTGTAAGTAAACGCCGTATTTACATATCTGCCACTGTGCAGGAGAATCCGTATAGGTGTTCGAGTGTTCGAAACGTAACGCGCGAGAAATTGTAAGTAAACGTCGTATTTACATGTCTGCCACTGTGCAGGAGAATCCGTATAGGTGTTCGAGTGTTCGAAACGTAACGCGCGAGAAATTGTAAGTAAACGCCGTATTTACATCTCTGCCACTGGGCAGGAGAATCCGTATAGGTGTTCGAGTGTTCGAAACGTAACGCGCGAGAAATTGTAAGTAAACGCCGTATTTACATATCTGCCACTGTGCAGGAGAATCCGTATAGGTGTTCGAGTGTTCGAAACGTAACGCGCGAGAAATTGTAAGTAAACGTCGTATTTACAAATCTGCCACTGTGCAGGAGAATCCGTATAGGTGTTCGAGTGTTCGAACCGTAAGGCGTGAGAAATTGTAAGTAAACGCCGTATTCACATATCTGCCACTGTGCAGGAGAATCCGTATAGGTGTTCGAGGGTTCGAATCGTAAGGCGTGAGAAATTCTAAGTAAACGCCGTATTCACATATCTGCCACTGTGCAGGAGAATCCGTATAGGTGTTCGAATGTTCGAACCGTAACGCGGGAGAAATTGTAAGTAAACGCCGTATTTACATATCTGCCACTGTGCAGGAGAATCCGTATAGGTGTTCGAGTTTTCGAAACGTAACGCGCGAGAAATTGTAAGTAAACGTCGTATTTACATGTCTGCCACTGTGCAGGAGAATCCGTATAGGTGTTCGAGTGTTCGAAACGTAACGCGCGAGAAATTGTAAGTAAACGCCGTATTTACAAATCTGCCACTGTGCAGGAGAATCCGTATAGGTGTTCGAGTGTTCGAACCGTAAGGCGTGAGAAATTGTAAGTAAACGCCGTATTCACATATCTGCCACTGTGCAGGAGAATCCGTATAGGTGTTCGAGGGTTCGAATCGTAAGGCGTGAGAAATTCTAAGTAAACGCCGTATTCACATATCTGCCACTGTGCAGGAGAATCCGTATAGGTGTTCGAATGTTCGAACCGTAACGCGGGAGAAATTGTAAGTAAACGCCGTATTTACATATCTGCCACTGTGCAGGAGAATCCGTATAGGTGTTCGAGTGTTCGAATCGTAAGGCGTGAGAAATTGTAAGTAAACGCCGTATTCACATATCTGCCACTGTGCAGGAGAATCCGTATAGGTGTTCGAGGGTTCGAATCGTAAGGCGTGAGAAATTCTAAGTAAACGCCGTATTCACATATCTGCCACTGTGCAGGAGAATCCGTATAGGTGTTCGAATGTTCGAACCGTAACGCGGGAGAAATTGTAAGTAAACGCCGTATTTACATATCTGCCACTGTGCAGGAGAATCCGTATAGGTGTTCGAGTTTTCGAAACGTAACGCGCGAGAAATTGTAAGTAAACGTCGTATTTACATGTCTGCCACTGTGCAGGAGAATCCGTATAGGTGTTCGAGTGTTCGAAACGTAACGTGCGAGAAATTGTAAGTAAACGCCGTATTTACATCTCTGCCACTGTGCAGGAGAATCCGTATAGGTGTTCGAGTGTTCGAAACGTAACGCGCGAGAAATTGTAAGTAAACGCCGTATTTACATATCTGCCACTGTGCAGGAGAATCCGTATAGGTGTTCGAGTGTTCGAAACGTAACGCGCGAGAAATTGTAAGTAAACGCCGTATTTACAAATCTGCCACTGTGCAGGAGAATCCGTATAGGTGTTCGAGTGTTCGAATCGTAAGGCGTGAGAAATTGTAAGTAAACGCCGTATTCACATATCTGTCACTGTGCAGGAGAATCCGTATAGGTGTTCGAATGTTCGAACCGTAACGCGGGAGAAATTGTAAGTAAACGCCGTATTTACATATCTGCCACTGTGCAGGAGAATCCGTATAGGTGTTCGAGTGTTCGAAACGTAACGCGCGAGAAATTGTAAGTAAACGTCGTATTTACATGTCTGCCACTGTGCAGGAGAATCCGTATAGGTGTTCGAGTGTTCGAAACGTAACGCGCGAGAAATTGTAAGTAAACGCCGTATTTACATCTCTGCCACTGGGCAGGAGAATCCGTATAGGTGTTCGAGTGTTCGAAACGTAACGCGCGAGAAATTGTAAGTAAACGCCATATTTACATATCTGCCACTGTGCAGGAGAATCCGTATAGGTGTTCGAGTGTTCCAAACGTAACGCGCGAGAAATTGTAAGTAAACGCCGTATTTACATATCTGCCACTATGCAGGAGAATCCGTATAGGTGTTCGAATGTTCGAACCGTAACGCAGGAGAAATTGTAAGTGAACGCCGTATTTACATATCTGCCACTGTGCAGGAGAATCCGTATAGGTGTTCGAGTGTTCGAATCGTAAGGCGTGAGAAATTGTAAGTAAACGCCGTATTCACATATCTGCCACTGTGCAGGAGAATCCGTATAGGTGTTCGAATGTTCGAACCGTAACGCGGGAGAAATTGTAAGTAAACGCCGTATTTACATATCTGCCACTGTGCAGGAGAATCCGTATAGGTGTTCGAGTGTTCGAAACGTAACGCGCGAGAAATCGTAAGTAAACGCCGTATTTACATATCTGCCACTGTGCAGGAGAATCCGCATAGGTGTTCGAGTGTTCAAAACGTAACGCGCGAGAAATTGTAAGTAAACGCCGTATTTACATATCTGCCACTGTGCAGGAGAATCCGTATAGGTGTTCGAGTGTTCGAAACGTAACGCGCGAGAAATTGTAAGTAAACGCCGTATTTACATATCTGCCACTGTGCAGGAGAATCCGTATACGTGTTCGAGTGTTCGAACCGTAACGCGGGAGAAATTGTAAGTAAACGCCGTAATTACATATCTGCCACTGTGCAGGAGAATCCGTATAGGTGTTCGAGTGTTCGAATCGTAAGGCGTGAGAAATTGTAAGTAAACGTCGTATTCACATATCTGTCACTGTGCAGGAGAATCCGTATAGGTGTTCGAATGTTCGAACCGTAACGCGGGAGAAATTGTAACTAAACGCCGTATTTACATATCTGCCACTGTGCAGGAGAATCCGTATAGGTGTTCGAGTGTTCGAAACGTAACGCGCGAGAAATTGTAAGTAAACGCCGTATTTACATATCTGCCACTGTGCAGCAGAATCCGTATAGGTGTTCGAGGGTTCGAATCGTAAGGCGTGAGAAATTCTAAGTAAACGCCGTATTCACATATCTGCCACTGTGCAGGAGAATCCGTATAGGTGTTCGAATGTTCGAACCGTAACGCGGGAGAAATTGTAAGTAAACGCCGTATTTACATATCTGCCACTGTGCAGGAGAATCCGTATAGGTGTTCGAGTGTTCGAAACGTAACGCGCGAGAAATTGTAAGTAAACGTCGTATTTACAAATCTGCCACTGTGCAGGAGAATCCGTATAGGTGTTCGAGTGTTCGAACCGTAAGGCGTGAGAAATTGTAAGTAAACGCCGTATTCACATATCTGCCACTGTGCAGGAGAATCCGTATAGGTGTTCGAGGGTTCGAATCGTAAGGCGTGAGAAATTCTAAGTAAACGCCGTATTCACATATCTGCCACTGTGCAGGAGAATCCGTATAGGTGTTCGAATGTTCGAACCGTAACGCGGGAGAAATTGTAAGTAAACGCCGTATTTACATATCTGCCACTGTGCAGGAGAATCCGTATAGGTGTTCGAGTTTTCGAAACGTAACGCGCGAGAAATTGTAAGTAAACGTCGTATTTACATGTCTGCCACTGTGCAGGAGAATCCGTATAGGTGTTCGAGTGTTCGAAACGTAACGCGCGAGAAATTGTAAGTAAACGCCGTATTTACAAATCTGCCATTGTGCAGGAGAATCCGTATAGGTGTTCGAGTGTTCGAACCGTAAGGCGTGAGAAATTGTAAGTAAACGCCGTATTCACATATCTGCCACTGTGCAGGAGAATCCGTATAGGTGTTCGAGGGTTCGAATCGTAAGGCGTGAGAAATTCTAAGTAAACGCCGTATTCACATATCTGCCACTGTGCAGGAGAATCCGTATAGGTGTTCGAATGTTCGAACCGTAACGCGGGAGAAATTGTAAGTAAACGCCGTATTTACATATCTGCCACTGTGCAGGAGAATCCGTATAGGTGTTCGAGTGTTCGAATCGTAAGGCGTGAGAAATTGTAAGTAAACGCCGTATTCACATATCTGCCACTGTGCAGGAGAATCCGTATAGGTGTTCGAGGGTTCGAATCGTAAGGCGTGAGAAATTCTAAGTAAACGCCGTATTCACATATCTGCCACTGTGCAGGAGAATCCGTATAGGTGTTCGAATGTTCGAACCGTAACGCGGGAGAAATTGTAAGTAAACGCCGTATTTACATATCTGCCACTATGCAGGAGAATCCGTATAGGTGTTCGAGTTTTCGAAACGTAACGCGCGAGAAATTGTAAGTAAACGTCGTATTTACATGTCTGCCACTGTGCAGGAGAATCCGTATAGGTGTTCGAGTGTTCGAAACGTAACGTGCGAGAAATTGTAAGTAAACGCCGTATTTACATCTCTGCCACTGTGCAGGAGAATCCGTATAGGTGTTCGAGTGTTCGAAACGTAACGCGCGAGAAATTGTAAGTAAACGCCGTATTTACATATCTGCCACTGTGCAGGAGAATCCGTATAGGTGTTCGAGTGTTCGAAACGTAACGCGCGAGAAATTGTAAGTAAACGCCGTATTTACAAATCTGCCACTGTGCAGGAGAATCCGTATAGGTGTTCGAGTGTTCGAATCGTAAGGCGTGAGAAATTGTAAGTAAACGCCGTATTCACATATCTGTCACTGTGCAGGAGAATCCGTATAGGTGTTCGAATGTTCGAACCGTAACGCGGGAGAAATTGTAAGTAAACGCCGTATTTACATATCTGCCACTGTGCAGGAGAATCCGTATAGGTGTTCGAGTGTTCGAAACGTAACGCGCGAGAAATTGTAAGTAAACGTCGTATTTACATGTCTGCCACTGTGCAGGAGAATCCGTATAGGTGTTCGAGTGTTCGAAACGTAACGCGCGAGAAATTGTAAGTAAACGCCGTATTTACATCTCTGCCACTGGGCAGGAGAATCCGTATAGGTGTTCGAGTGTTCGAAACGTAACGCGCGAGAAATTGTAAGTAAACGCCATATTTACATATCTGCCACTGTGCAGGAGAATCCGTATAGGTGTTCGAGTGTTCCAAACGTAACGCGCGAGAAATTGTAAGTAAACGCCGTATTTACATATCTGCCACTATGCAGGAGAATCCGTATAGGTGTTCGAATGTTCGAACCGTAACGCAGGAGAAATTGTAAGTGAACGCCGTATTTACATATCTGCCACTGTGCAGGAGAATCCGTATAGGTGTTCGAGTGTTCGAATCGTAAGGCGTGAGAAATTGTAAGTAAACGCCGTATTCACATATCTGCCACTGTGCAGGAGAATCCGTATAGGTGTTCGAATGTTCGAACCGTAACGCGGGAGAAATTGTAAGTAAACGCCGTATTTACATATCTGCCACTGTGCAGGAGAATCCGTATAGGTGTTCGAGTGTTCGAAACGTAACGCGCGAGAAATCGTAAGTAAACGCCGTATTTACATATCTGCCACTGTGCAGGAGAATCCGCATAGGTGTTCGAGTGTTCAAAACGTAACGCGCGAGAAATTGTAAGTAAACGCCGTATTTACATATCTGCCACTGTGCAGGAGAATCCGTATAGGTATTCGAGTGTTCGAAACGTAACGCGCGAGAAATTGTAAGTAAACGCCGTATTTACATATCTGCCACTGTGCAGGAGAATCCGTATACGTGTTCGAGTGTTCGAACCGTAACGCGGGAGAAATTGTAAGTAAACGCCGTAATTACATATCTGCCACTGTGCAGGAGAATCCGTATAGGTGTTCGAGTGTTCGAATCGTAAGGCGTGAGAAATTGTAAGTAAACGTCGTATTCACATATCTGTCACTGTGCAGGAGAATCCGTATAGGTGTTCGAATGTTCGAACCGTAACGCGGGAGAAATTGTAAGTAAACGCCGTATTTACATATCTGCCACTGTGCAGGAGAATCCGTATAGGTGTTCGAGTGTTCGAAACGTAACGCACGAGAAATTGTAAGTAAACGTCGTATTTACATGTCTGCCACTGTGCAGGAGAATCCGTATAGGTGTTCGAGTGTTCGAAACGTAACGCGCGAGAAATTGTAAGTAAACGCCGTATTTACATCTCTGCCACTGGGCAGGAGAATCCGTATAGGTGTTCGAGTGTTCGAAACGTAACGCGCGAGAAATTGTAAGTAAACGCCATATTTACATATCTGCCACTGTGCAGGAGAATCCGTATAGGTGTTCGAGTGTTCCAAACGTAACGCGCGAGAAATTGTAAGTAAACGCCGTATTTACATATCTGCCACTATGCAGGAGAATCCGTATAGGTGTTCGAATGTTCGAACCGTAACGCAGGAGAAATTGTAAGTGAACGCCGTATTTACATATCTGCCACTGTGCAGGAGAATCCGTATAGGTGTTCGAGTGTTCGAATCGTAAGGCGTGAGAAATTGTAAGTAAACGCCGTATTCACATATCTGCCACTGTGCAGGAGAATCCGTATAGGTGTTCGAATGTTCGAACCGTAACGCGGGAGAAATTGTAAGTAAACGCCGTATTTACATATCTGCCACTGTGCAGGAGAATCCGTATAGGTGTTCGAGTGTTCGAAACGTAACGCGCGAGAAATCGTAAGTAAACGCCGTATTTACATATCTGCCACTGTGCAGGAGAATCCGCATAGGTGTTCGAGTGTTCAAAACGTAACGCGCGAGAAATTGTAAGTAAACGCCGTATTTACATATCTGCCACTGTGCAGGAGAATCCGTATAGGTATTCGAGTGTTCGAAACGTAACGCGCGAGAAATTGTAAGTAAACGCCGTATTTACATATCTGCCACTGTGCAGGAGAATCCGTATACGTGTTCGAGTGTTCGAACCGTAACGCGGGAGAAATTGTAAGTAAACGCCGTAATTACATATCTGCCACTGTGCAGGAGAATCCGTATAGGTGTTCGAGTGTTCGAATCGTAAGGCGTGAGAAATTGTAAGTAAACGTCGTATTCACATATCTGTCACTGTGCAGGAGAATCCGTATAGGTGTTCGAATGTTCGAACCGTAACGCGGGAGAAATTGTAACTAAACGCCGTATTTACATATCTGCCACTGTGCAGGAGAATCCGTATAGGTGTTCGAGTGTTCGAAACGTAACGCGCGAGAAATTGTAAGTAAACGCCGTATTTACATATCTGCCACTGTGCAGCAGAATCCGTATAGGTGTTCGAGGGTTCGAATCGTAAGGCGTGAGAAATTCTAAGTAAACGCCGTATTCACATATCTGCCACTGTGCAGGAGAATCCGTATAGGTGTTCGAATGTTCGAACCGTAACGCGGGAGAAATTGTAAGTAAACGCCGTATTTACATATCTGCCACTGTGCAGGAGAATCCGTATAGGTGTTCGAGTGTTCGAATCGTAAGGCGTGAGAAATTGTAAGTAAACGCCGTATTCACATATCTGCCACTGTGCAGGAGAATCCGTATAGGTGTTCGAGGGTTCGAATCGTAAGGCGTGAGAAATTCTAAGTAAACGCCGTATTCACATATCTGCCACTGTGCAGGAGAATCCGTATAGGTGTTCGAATGTTCGAACCGTAACGCGGGAGAAATTGTAAGTAAACGCCGTATTTACATATCTGCCACTGTGCAGGAGAATCCGTATAGGTGTTCGAGTTTTCGAAACGTAACGCGCGAGAAATTGTAAGTAAACGTCGTATTTACATGTCTGCCACTGTGCAGGAGAATCCGTATAGGTGTTCGAGTGTTCGAAACGTAACGTGCGAGAAATTGTAAGTAAACGCCGTATTTACATCTCTGCCACTGTGCAGGAGAATCCGTATCGGTGTTCGAGTGTTCGAAACGTAACGCGCGAGAAATTGTAAGTAAACGCCGTATTTACATATCTGCCACTGTGCAGGAGAATCCGTATAGGTGTTCGAGTGTTCGAAACGTAACGCGCGAGAAATTGTAAGTAAACGCCGTATTTACATATCTGCCACTGTGCAGGAGAATCCGTATAGGTGTTCGAGTGTTCGAATCGTAAGGCGTGAGAAATTGTAAGTAAACGCCGTATTCACATATCTGTCACTGTGCAGGAGAATCCGTATAGGTGTTCGAATGTTCGAACCGTAACGCGGGAGAAATTGTAAGTAAACGCCGTATTTACATATCTGCCACTGTGCAGGAGAATCCGTATAGGTGTTCGAGTGTTCGAAACGTAACGCGCGAGAAATTGTAAGTAAACGTCGTATTTACATGTCTGCCACTGTGCAGGAGAATCCGTATAGGTGTTCGAGTGTTCGAAACGTAACGCGCGAGAAATTGTAAGTAAACGCCGTATTTACATCTCTGCCACTGGGCAGGAGAATCCGTATAGGTGTTCGAGTGTTCGAAACGTAACGCGCGAGAAATTGTAAGTAAACGCCGTATTTACATATCTGCCACTGTGCAGGAGAATCCGTATAGGTGATCGAGTGTTCCAAACGTAACGCGCGAGAAATTGTAAGTAAACGCCGTATTTACATATCTGCCACTATGCAGGAGAATCCGTATAGGTGTTCGAATGTTCGAACCGTAACGCAGGAGAAATTGTAAGTGAACGCCGTATTTACATATCTGCCACTGTGCAGGAGAATCCGTATAGGTGTTCGAGTGTTCGAATCGTAAGGCGTGAGAAATTGTAAGTAAACGCCGTATTCACATATCTGCCACTGTGCAGGAGAATCCGTATAGGTGTTCGAATGTTCGAACCGTAACGCGGGAGAAATTTTAAGTAAACGCCGTATTTACATATCTGCCACTGTGCAGGAGAATCCGTATAGGTGTTCGAGTGTTCGAAACGTAACGCGCGAGAAATCGTCAGTAAACGCCGTATTTACATATCTGCCACTGTGCAGGAGAATCCGCATAGGTGTTCGAGTGTTCAAAACGTAACGCGCGAGAAATTGTAAGTAAACGCCGTATTTACATATCTGCCACTGTGCAGGAGAATCCGTATAGGTGTTCGAGTGTTCGAAACGTAACGCGCGAGAAATTGTAAGTAAACGCCGTATTTACATATCTGCCACTGTGCAGGAGAATCCGTATACGTGTTCGAGTGTTCGAACCGTAACGCGGGAGAAATTGTAAGTAAACGCCGTAATTACATATCTGCCACTGTGCAGGAGAATCCGTATAGGTGTTCGAGTGTTCGAATCGTAAGGCGTGAGAAATTGTAAGTAAACGTCGTATTCACATATCTGTCACTGTGCAGGAGAATCCGTATAGGTGTTCGAATGTTCGAACCGTAACGCGGGAGAAATTGTAACTAAACGCCGTATTTACATATCTGCCACTGTGCAGGAGAATCCGTATAGGTGTTCGAGTGTTCGAAACGTAACGCGCGAGAAATTGTAAGTAAACGCCGTATTTACATATCTGCCACTGTGCAGCAGAATCCGTATAGGTGTTCGAGTGTTCGAAACGTAACGCGCGAGAAATTGAAAGTAAACTCCGTATTTACATATCTGCCACTGTGCAGG
The DNA here is from genome assembly GCF_055761805.1 of Camellia sinensis. Taxonomy (NCBI): domain Eukaryota; kingdom Viridiplantae; phylum Streptophyta; class Magnoliopsida; order Ericales; family Theaceae; genus Camellia; species Camellia sinensis. The sequence goes on along the minus strand of NW_028128989.1, from coordinate 5,164,842 downwards.
AGAATCGGTATAGGTGTTCGAGTGTTTGAAACGTAACGCGCGAGAAATTGTAAGTAAACGCCGTATTTACATATCTGCCACTGTGCAGGAGAATCCGTATAGGTGTTCGAGTGTTCGAATCGTAAGGCGTGAGAAATTGTAAGTAAACGCCGTATTCACATATCTGCCACTGTGCAGGAGAATCCGTATAGGTGTTCGAGTGTTCGAATCGTAAGGCGTGAGAAATTGTAAGTAAACGCCGTATTCACATATCTGCCACTGTGCAGGAGAATCCGTATAGGTGTTCGAATGTTCGAACCGTAACGCGGGAGAAATTGTAAGTAAACGCCGTATTTACATATCTGCCACTGTGCAAGAGAATCCGTATAGGTGTTCGAGTGTTCGAAACGTAACGCGCGAGAAATTGTAAGTAAACGCCGTATTTACATATCTGCCACTGTGCAGGAGAATCCGTATAGGTGTTCGAGTGTTCGAAACGTAACGCGTGAGAAATTGTAAGTAAACGCCGTATTTACATATCTACCACTGTGCAGGAGAATCCGTATAGGTGTTCGAGTGTTCGAAACGTAACGCGCGAGAAATTGTAAGTAAACGCCGTATTTACATATCTGCCACTGTGCAGGAGAATCCGTATACGTGTTCGAGTGTTCGAACCGTAACGCGGGAGAAATTGTAAGTAAACGCCGTAATTACATATCTGCCACTGTCCAGGAGAATCCGTATAGGTGTTCGAGTGTTCGAATCGTAAGGCGTGAGAAATTGTAAGTAAACGTCGTATTCACATATCTGTCACTGTGCAGGAGAATCCGTATAGGTGTTCGAATGTTCGAACCGTAACGCGGGAGAAATTGTAACTAAACGCCGTATTTACATATCTGCCACTGTGCAGGAGAATCCGTATAGGTGTTCGAGTGTTCGAAACGTAACGCGCGAGAAATTGTAAGTAAACGCCGTATTTACATATCTGCCACTGTGCAGCAGAATCCGTATAGGTGTTCGAGGGTTCGAATCGTAAGGCGTGAGAAATTCTAAGTAAACGCCGTATTCACATATCTGCCACTGTGCAGGAGAATCCGTATAGGTGTTCGAATGTTCGAACCGTAACGCGGGAGAAATTGTAAGTAAACGCCGTATTTACATATCTGCCACTGTGCAGGAGAATCCGTATAGGTGTTCGAGTGTTCGAATCGTAAGGCGTGAGAAATTGTAAGTAAACGCCGTATTCACATATCTGCCACTGTGCAGGAGAATCCGTATAGGTGTTCGAGGGTTCGAATCGTAAGGCGTGAGAAATTCTAAGTAAACGCCGTATTCACATATCTGCCACTGTGCAGGAGAATCCGTATAGGTGTTCGAATGTTCGAACCGTAACGCGGGAGAAATTGTAAGTAAACGCCGTATTTACATATCTGCCACTGTGCAGGAGAATCCGTATAGGTGTTCGAGTTTTCGAAACGTAACGCGCGAGAAATTGTAAGTAAACGTCGTATTTACATGTCTGCCACTGTGCAGGAGAATCCGTATAGGTGTTCGAGTGTTCGAAACGTAACGTGCGAGAAATTGTAAGTAAACGCCGTATTTACATCTCTGCCACTGTGCAGGAGAATCCGTATAGGTGTTCGAGTGTTCGAAACGTAACGCGCGAGAAATTGTAAGTAAACGCCGTATTTACATATCTGCCACTGTGCAGGAGAATCCGTATAGGTGTTCGAGTGTTCGAAACGTAACGCGCGAGAAATTGTAAGTAAACGCCGTATTTACATATCTGCCACTGTGCAGGAGAATCCGTATAGGTGTTCGAGTGTTCGAATCGTAAGGCGTGAGAAAATGTAAGTAAACGCCGTATTCACATATCTGTCACTGTGCAGGAGAATCCGTATAGGTGTTCGAATGTTCGAACCGTAACGCGGGAGAAATTGTAAGTAAACGCCGTATTTACATATCTGCCACTGTGCAGGAGAATCCGTATAGGTGTTCGAGTGTTCGAAACGTAACGCGCGAGAAATTGTAAGTAAACGTCGTATTTACATGTCTGCCACTGTGCAGGAGAATCCGTATAGGTGTTCGAGTGTTCGAAACGTAACGCGCGAGAAATTGTAAGTAAACGCCGTATTTACATCTCTGCCACTGGGCAGGAGAATCCGTATAGGTGTTCGAGTGTTCGAAACGTAACGCGCGAGAAATTGTAAGTAAACGCCGTATTTACATATCTGCCACTGTGCAGGAGAATCCGTATAGGTGTTCGAGTGTTCCAAACGTAACGCGCGAGAAATTGTAAGTAAACGCCGTATTTACATATCTGCCACTATGCAGGAGAATCCGTATAGGTGTTCGAATGTTCGAACCGTAACGCAGGAGAAATTGTAAGTGAACGCCGTATTTACATATCTGCCACTGTGCAGGAGAATCCGTATAGGTGTTCGAGTGTTCGAATCGTAAGGCGTGAGAAATTGTAAGTAAACGCCGTATTCACATATCTGCCACTGTGCAGGAGAATCCGTATAGGTGTTCGAATGTTCGAACCGTAACGCGGGAGAAATTGTAAGTAAACGCCGTATTTACATATCTGCCACTGTGCAGGAGAATCCGTATAGGTGTTCGAGTGTTCGAAACGTAACGCGCGAGAAATCGTAAGTAAACGCCGTATTTACATATCTGCCACTGTGCAGGAGAATCCGCATAGGTGTTCGAGTGTTCAAAACGTAACGCGCGAGAAATTGTAAGTAAACGCCGTATTTACATATCTGCCACTGTGCAGGAGAATCCGTATAGGTGTTCGAGTGTTCGAAACGTAACGCGCGAGAAATTGTAAGTAAACGCCGTATTTACATATCTGCCACTGTGCAGGAGAATCCGTATACGTGTTCGAGTGTTCGAACCGTAACGCGGGAGAAATTGTAAGTAAACGCCGTAATTACATATCTGCCACTGTGCAGGAGAATCCGTATAGGTGTTCGAGTGTTCGAATCGTAAGGCGTGAGAAATTGTAAGTAAACGTCGTATTCACATATCTGTCACTGTGCAGGAGAATCCGTATAGGTGTTCGAATGTTCGAACCGTAACGCGGGAGAAATTGTAACTAAACGCCGTATTTACATATCTGCCACTGTGCAGGAGAATCCGTATAGGTGTTCGAGTGTTCGAAACGTAACGCGCGAGAAATTGTAAGTAAACGCCGTATTTACATATCTGCCACTGTGCAGCAGAATCCGTATAGGTGTTCGAGTGTTCGAAACGTAACGCGCGAGAAATTGAAAGTAAACTCCGTATTTACATATCTGCCACTGTGCAGGAAAATCGGTATAGGTGTTCGAGTGTTTGAAACGTAACGCGCGAGAAATTGTAAGTAAACGCCGTATTTACATATCTGCCACTGTGCAGGAGAATCCGTATAGGTGTTCGAGTGTTCGAATCGTAAGGCGTGAGAAATTGTAAGTAAACGCCGTATTCACATATCTGCCACTGTGTAGGAGAATCCGTATAGGTGTTCGAGTGTTCGAATCGTAAGGCGTGAGAAATTGTAAGTAAACGCCGTATTCACATATCTGCCACTGTGCAGGAGAATCCGTATAGGTGTTCGAATGTTCGAACCGTAACGCGGGAGAAATTGTAAGTAAACGCCGTATTTACATATCTGCCACTGTGCAAGAGAATCCGTATAGGTGTTCGAGTGTTCGAAACGTAACGCGCGAGAAATTGTAAGTAAACGCCGTATTTACATATCTGCCACTGTGCAGGAGAATCCGTATAGGTGTTCGAGTGTTCGAAACGTAACGCGTGAGAAATTGTAAGTAAACGCCGTATTTACATATCTACCACTGTGCAGGAGAATCCGTATAGGTGTTCGAGTGTTCGAAACGTAACGCGCGAGAAATTGTAAGTAAACGCCGTATTTACATATCTGCCACTGTGCAGGAGAATCCGTATACGTGTTCGAGTGTTCGAACCGTAACGCGGGAGAAATTGTAAGTAAACGCCGTAATTACATATCTGCCACTGTGCAGGAGAATCCGTATAGGTGTTCGAGTGTTCGAATCGTAAGGCGTGAGAAATTGTAAGTAAACGTCGTATTCACATATCTGTCACTGTGCAGGAGAATCCGTATAGGTGTTCGAATGTTCGAACCGTAACGCGGGAGAAATTGTAACTAAACGCCGTATTTACATATCTGCCACTGTGCAGGAGAATCCGTATAGGTGTTCGAGTGTTCGAAACGTAACGCGCGAGAAATTGTAAGTAAACGCCGTATTTACATATCTGCCACTGTGCAGCAGAATCCGTATAGGTGTTCGAGGGTTCGAATCGTAAGGCGTGAGAAATTCTAAGTAAACGCCGTATTCACATATCTGCCACTGTGCAGGAGAATCCGTATAGGTGTTCGAATGTTCGAACCGTAACGCGGGAGAAATTGTAAGTAAACGCCGTATTTACATATCTGCCACTGTGCAGGAGAATCCGTATAGGTGTTCGAGTGTTCGAATCGTAAGGCGTGAGAAATTGTAAGTAAACGCCGTATTCACATATCTGCCACTGTGCAGGAGAATCCGTATAGGTGTTCGAGGGTTCGAATCGTAAGGCGTGAGAAATTCTAAGTAAACGCCGTATTCACATATCTGCCACTGTGCAGGAGAATCCGTATAGGTGTTCGAATGTTCGAACCGTAACGCGGGAGAAATTGTAAGTAAACGCCGTATTTACATATCTGCCACTGTGCAGGAGAATCCGTATAGGTGTTCGAGTTTTCGAAACGTAACGCGCGAGAAATTGTAAGTAAACGTCGTATTTACATGTCTGCCACTGTGCAGGAGAATCCGTATAGGTGTTCGAGTGTTCGAAACGTAACGTGCGAGAAATTGTAAGTAAACGCCGTATTTACATCTCTGCCACTGTGCAGGAGAATCCGTATAGGTGTTCGAGTGTTCGAAACGTAACGCGCGAGAAATTGTAAGTAAACGCCGTATTTACATATCTGCCACTGTGCAGGAGAATCCGTATAGGTGTTCGAGTGTTCGAAACGTAACGCGCGAGAAATTGTAAGTAAACGCCGTATTTACATATCTGCCACTGTGCAGGAGAATCCGTATAGGTGTTCGAGTGTTCGAATCGTAAGGCGTGAGAAAATGTAAGTAAACGCCGTATTCACATATCTGTCACTGTGCAGGAGAATCCGTATAGGTGTTCGAATGTTCGAACCGTAACGCGGGAGAAATTGTAAGTAAACGCCGTATTTACATATCTGCCACTGTGCAGGAGAATCCGTATAGGTGTTCGAGTGTTCGAAACGTAACGCGCGAGAAATTGTAAGTAAACGTCGTATTTACATGTCTGCCACTGTGCAGGAGAATCCGTATAGGTGTTCGAGTGTTCGAAACGTAACGCGCGAGAAATTGTAAGTAAACGCCGTATTTACATCTCTGCCACTGGGCAGGAGAATCCGTATAGGTGTTCGAGTGTTCGAAACGTAACGCGCGAGAAATTGTAAGTAAACGCCGTATTTACATATCTGCCACTGTGCAGGAGAATCCGTATAGGTGTTCGAGTGTTCCAAACGTAACGCGCGAGAAATTGTAAGTAAACGCCGTATTTACATATCTGCCACTATGCAGGAGAATCCGTATAGGTGTTCGAATGTTCGAACCGTAACGCAGGAGAAATTGTAAGTGAACGCCGTATTTACATATCTGCCACTATGCAGGAGAATCCGTATAGGTGTTCGAGTGTTCGAATCGTAAGGCGTGAGAAATTGTAAGTAAACGCCGTATTCACATATCTGCCACTGTGCAGGAGAATCCGTATAGGTGTTCGAATGTTCGAACCGTAACGCGGGAGAAATTGTAAGTAAACGCCGTATTTACATATCTGCCACTGTGCAGGAGAATCCGTATAGGTGTTCGAGTGTTCGAAACGTAACGCGCGAGAAATCGTAAGTAAACGCCGTATTTACATATCTGCCACTGTGCAGGAGAATCCGCATAGGTGTTCGAGTGTTCAAAACGTAACGCGCGAGAAATTGTAAGTAAACGCCGTATTTACATATCTGCCACTGTGCAGGAGAATCCGTATAGGTGTTCGAGTGTTCGAAACGTAACGCGCGAGAAATTGTAAGTAAACGCCGTATTTACATATCTGCCACTGTGCAGGAGAATCCGTATACGTGTTCGAGTGTTCGAACCGTAACGCCGGAGAAATTGTAAGTAAACGCCGTAATTACATATCTGCCACTGTGCAGGAGAATCCGTATAGGTGTTCGAGTGTTCGAATCGTAAGGCGTGAGAAATTGTAAGTAAACGTCGTATTCACATATCTGTCACTGTGCAGGAGAATCCGTATAGGTGTTCGAATGTTCGAACCGTAACGCGGGAGAAATTGTAACTAAACGCCGTATTTACATATCTGCCACTGTGCAGGAGAATCCGTATAGGTGTTCGAGTGTTCGAAACGTAACGCGCGAGAAATTGTAAGTAAACGCCGTATTTACATATCTGCCACTGTGCAGCAGAATCCGTATAGGTGTTCGAGTGTTCGAAACGTAACGCGCGAGAAATTGAAAGTAAACTCCGTATTTACATATCTGCCACTGTGCAGGAGAATCGGTATAGGTGTTCGAGTGTTTGAAACGTAACGCGCGAGAAATTGTAAGTAAACGCCGTATTTACATATCTGCCACTGTGCAGGAGAATCCGTATAGGTGTTCGAGTGTTCGAATCGTAAGGCGTGAGAAATTGTAAGTAAACGCCGTATTCACATATCTGCCACTGTGCAGGAGAATCCGTATAGGTGTTCGAGTGTTCGAATCGTAAGGCGTGAGAAATTGTAAGTAAACGCCGTATTCACATATCTGCCACTGTGCAGGAGAATCCGTATAGGTGTTCGAATGTTCGAACCGTAACGCGGGAGAAATTGTAAGTAAACGCCGTATTTACATATCTGTCACTGTGCAAGAGAATCCGTATAGGTGTTCGAGTGTTCGAAACGTAACGCGCGAGAAATTGTAAGTAAACGCCGTATTTACATATCTGCCACTGTGCAGGAGAATCCGTATAGGTGTTCGAGTGTTCGAAACGTAACGCGTGAGAAATTGTAAGTAAACGCCGTATTTACATATCTACCACTGTGCAGGAGAATCCGTATAGGTGTTCGAGTGTTCGAAACGTAACGCGCGAGAAATTGTAAGTAAGCGTCGTATTTACATGTCTGCCACTGTGCAGGAGAATCCGTATAGGTGTTCGAATGTTCGAACTGTAACGCACGAGAAATTGTAAGTAAACGCCATATTTACATATCTGCCACTGTGCAGGAGAATCCGTATAGGTGTTCGAGTGTTCGAATCGTAAGGCGTGAGAAATTGTAAGTAAACGCCGTATTCACATATCTGCCACTGTGCAGGAGAATCCGTATAGGTGTTCGAGTGTTCGAAACGTAACGTGCGAGAAATTGTAAGTAAACGCCGTATTTACATCTCTGCCACTGTGCAGGAGAATCCGTATAGGTGTTCGAGTGTTCGAAACGTAACGCGCGAGAAATTGTAAGTAAACGCCGTATTTACATATCTGCCACTGTGCAGGAGAATCCGTATAGGTGTTCGAGTGTTCGAAACGTAACGCGCGAGAAATTGTAAGTAAACGCCGTATTTACATATCTGCCACTGTGCAGGAGAATCCGTATAGGTGTTCGAGTGTTCGAATCGTAAGGCGTGAGAAAATGTAAGTAAACGCCGTATTCACATATCTGTCACTGTGCAGGAGAATCCGTATAGGTGTTCGAATGTTCGAACCGTAACGCGGGAGAAATTGTAAGTAAACGCCGTATTTACATATCTGCCACTGTGCAGGAGAATCCGTATAGGTGTTCGAGTGTTCGAAACGTAACGCGCGAGAAATCGTAAGTAAACGCCGTATTTACATATCTGCCACTGTGCAGGAGAATCCGCATAGGTGTTCGAGTGTTCAAAACGTAACGCGCGAGAAATTGTAAGTAAACGCCGTATTTACATATCTGCCACTGTGCAGGAGAATCCGTATAGGTGTTCGAGTGTTCGAAACGTAACGCGCGAGAAATTGTAAGTAAACGCCGTATTTACATATCTGCCACTGTGCAGGAGAATCCGTATACGTGTTCGAGTGTTCGAACCGTAACGCGGGAGAAATTGTAAGTAAACGCCGTAATTACATATCTGCCACTGTGCAGGAGAATCCGTATAGGTGTTCGAGTGTTCGAAACGTAAGGCGTGAGAAATTGTAAGTAAACGTCGTATTCACATATCTGTCACTGTGCAGGAGAATCCGTATAGGTGTTCGAATGTTCGAACCGTAACGCGGGAGAAATTGTAACTAAACGCCGTATTTACATATCTGCCACTGTGCAGGAGAATCCGTATAGGTGTTCGAGTGTTCGAAACGTAACGCGCGAGAAATTGTAAGTAAACGCCGTATTTACATATCTGCCACTGTGCAGCAGAATCCGTATAGGTGTTCGAGTGTTCGAAACGTAACGCGCGAGAAATTGAAAGTAAACTCCGTATTTACATATCTGCCACTGTGCAGGAGAATCGGTATAGGTGTTCGAGTGTTTGAAACGTAACGCGCGAGAAATTGTAAGTAAACGCCGTATTTACATATCTGCCACTGTGCAGGAGAATCCGTATAGGTGTTCGAGTGTTCGAATCGTAAGGCGTGAGAAATTGTAAGTAAACGCCGTATTCACATATCTGCCACTGTGCAGGAGAATCCGTATAGGTGTTCGAGTGTTCGAATCGTAAGGCGTGAGAAATTGTAAGTAAACGCCGTATTCACATATCTGCCACTGTGCAGGAGAATCCGTATAGGTGTTCGAATGTTCGAACCGTAACGCGGGAGAAATTGTAAGTAAACGCCGTATTTACATATCTGCCACTGTGCAAGAGAATCCGTATAGGTGTTCGAGTGTTCGAAACGTAACGCGCGAGAAATTGTAAGTAAACGCCGTATTTACATATCTGCCACTGTGCAGGAGAATCCGTATAGGTGTTCGAGTGTTCGAAACGTAACGCGTGAGAAATTGTAAGTAAACGCCGTATTTACATATCTACCACTGTGCAGGAGAATCCGTATAGGTGTTCGAGTGTTCGAAACGTAACGCGCGAGAAATTGTAAGTAAGCGTCGTATTTACATGTCTGCCACTGTGCAGGAGAATCCGTATAGGTGTTCGAATGTTCGAACTGTAACGCACGAGAAATTGTAAGTAAACGCCATATTTACATATCTGCCACTGTGCAGGAGAATCCGTATAGGTGTTCGAGTGTTCGAATCGTAAGGCGTGAGAAATTGTAAGTAAACGCCGTATTCACATATCTGCCACTGTGCAGGAGAATCCGTATAGGTGTTCGAGTGTTCGAAACGTAACGTGCGAGAAATTGTAAGTAAACGCCGTATTTACATCTCTGCCACTGTGCAGGAGAATCCGTATAGGTGTTCGAGTGTTCGAAACGTAACGCGCGAGAAATTGTAAGTAAACGCCGTATTTACATATCTGCCACTGTGCAGGAGAATCCGTATAGGTGTTCGAGTGTTCGAAACGTAACGCGCGAGAAATTGTAAGTAAACGCCGTATTTACATATCTGCCACTGTGCAGGAGAATCCGTATAGGTGTTCGAGTGTTCGAATCGTAAGGCGTGAGAAAATGTAAGTAAACGCCGTATTCACATATCTGTCACTGTACAGGAGAATCCGTATAGGTGTTCGAATGTTCGAACCGTAACGCGGGAGAAATTGTAAGTAAACGCCGTATTTACATATCTGCCACTGTGCAGGAGAATCCGTATAGGTGTTCTAGTGTTCGAAACGTAACGCGCGAGAAATTGTAAGTAAACGTCGTATTTACATGTCTGCCACTGTGCAGGAGAATCCGTATAGGTGTTCGAGTGTTCGAAACGTAACGCGCGAGAAATTGTAAGTAAACGCCGTATTTACATCTCTGCCACTGGGCAGGAGAATCCGTATAGGTGTTCGAGTGTTCGAAACGTAACGCGCGAGAAATTGTAAGTAAACGCCGTATTTACATATCTGCCACTGTGCAGGAGAATCCGTATAGGTGTTCGAGTGTTCGAATCGTAAGGCGTGAGAAATTGTAAGTAAACGCCGTATTCACATATCTGCCACTGTGCAGGAGAATCCGTATAGGTGTTCGAATGTTCGAACCGTAACGCGGGAGAAATTGTAAGTAAACGCCGTATTTACATATCTGCCACTGTGCAAGAGAATCCGTATAGGTGTTCGAGTGTTCGAAACGTAACGCGCGAGAAATTGTAAGTAAACGCCGTATTTACATATCTGCCACTGTGCAGGAGAATCCGTATAGGTGTTCGAGTGTTCGAAACGTAACGCGCGAGAAATTGTAAGTAAACGCCGTATTTACATATCTGCCACTGTGCAGGAGAATCCGTATAGGTGTTCGAGTGTTCGAAACGTAACGCGCGAGAAATTGTAAGTAAACGCCGTATTTACATATCTGCCACTGTGCAGGAGAATCCGTATAGGTGTTCGAGTGTTCGAAACGTAACGCGCGAGAAATTGTAAGTAAACGCCGTATTTACATATCTGCCACTGTGCAGGAGAATCCGTATAGGTGTTCGAGTGTTCGAAACGTAACGCGCGAGAAATTGTAAGTAAACGCCGTATTTACATATCTGCCACTGTGCAGGAGAATCCGTATAGGTGTTCGAGTGTTCGAATCGTAAGGCGTGAGAAATTGTAAGTAAACGCCGTATTCACATATCTGTCACTGTGCAGGAGAATCCGTATAGGTGTTCGAATGTTCGAACCGTAACGCGGGAGAAATTGTAAGTAAACGCCGTATTTACATATCTGCCACTGTGCAGGAGAATCCGTATAGGTGTTCGAGTGTTCGAAACGTAACGCGCAAGAAATTGTAAGTAAACGTCGTATTTACATGTCTGCCACTGTGCAGGAGAATCCGTATAGGTGTTCGAGTGTTCGAAACGTAACGCGCGAGAAATTGTAAGTAAACGCCGTATTTACATCTCTGCCACTGGGCAGGAGAATCCGTATAGGTGTTCGAGTGTTCGAAACGTAACGCGCGAGAAATTGTAAGTAAACGCCGTATTTACATATCTGCCACTGTGCAGGAGAATCCGTATAGGTGTTCGAGTGTTCGAAACGTAACGCGCGAGAAATTGTAAGTAAACGCCGTATTTACATATCTGCCACTATGCAGGAGAATCCGTATAGGTGTTCGAATGTTCGAACCGTAACGCAGGAGAAATTGTAAGTGAACGCCGTATTTACATATCTGCCACTGTGCAGGAGAATCCGTATAGGTGTTCGAGTGTTCGAATCGTAAGGCGTGAGAAATTGTAAGTAAACGCCGTATTCACATATCTGCCACTGTGCAGGAGAATCCGTATAGGTGTTCGAATGTTCGAACCGTAACGCGGGAGAAATTGTAAGTAAACGCCGTATTTACATATCTGCCACTGTGCAGGAGAATCCGTATAGGTGTTCGAGTGTTCGAAACGTAACGCGCGAGAAATCGTAAGTAAACGCCGTATTTACATATCTGCCACTGTGCAGGAGAATCCGCATAGGTGTTCGAGTGTTCGAAACGTAACGCGCGAGAAATTGTAAGTAAACGCCGTATTTACATATCTACCACTGTGCAGGAGAATCCGTATAGGTGTTCGAGTGTTCGAAACGTAACGCGCGAGAAATTGTAAGTAAACGCCGTATTTACATATCTGCCACTGTGCAGGAGAATCCGTATACGTGTTCGAGTGTTCGAACCGTAACGCGGGAGAAATTGTAAGTAAACGCCGTAATTACATATCTGCCACTGTGCAGGACAATCCGTATAGGTGTTCGAGTGTTCGAATCGTAAGGCGTGAGAAATTGTAAGTAAACGTCGTATTCACATATCTGCCACTGTGCAGGAGAATCCGTATAGGTGTTCGAATGTTCGAACCGTAACGCGGGAGAAATTGTAAGTAAACGCCGTATTTACATATCTGCCACTGTGCAGGAGAATCCGTATAGGTGTTCGAGTGTTCGAAACATAACGCGCGAGAAATTGTAAGTAAACGCCGTATTTACATATCTGCCACTGTGCAGCAGAATCCGTATAGGTGTTCGAGTGTTCGAAACGTAACGCGCGAGAAATTGAAAGTAAACTCCGTATTTACATATCTGCCACTGTGCAGGAGAATCGGTATAGGTGTTCGAGTGTTTGAAACGTAACGCGCGAGAAATTGTAAGTAAACGCCGTATTTACATATCTGCCACTGTGCAGGAGAATCCGTATAGGTGTTCGAGTGTTCGAATCGTAAGGCGTGAGAAATTGTAAGTAAACGCCGTATTCACATATCTGCCACTGTGCAGGAGAATCCGTATAGGTGTTCGAGTGTTCGAATCGTAAGGCGTGAGAAATTGTAAGTAAACGCCGTATTCACATATCTGCCACTGTGCAGGAGAATCCGTATAGGTGTTCGAATGTTCGAACCGTAACGCGGGAGAAATTGTAAGTAAACGCCGTATTTACATATCTGCCACTGTGCAAGAGAATCCGTATAGGTGTTCGAGTGTTCGAAACGTAACGCGCGAGAAATTGTAAGTAAACGCCGTATTTACATATCTGCCACTGTGCAGGAGAATCCGTATAGGTGTTCGAGTGTTCGAAACGTAACGCGTGAGAAATTGTAAGTAAACGCCGTATTTACATATCTACCACTGTGCAGGAGAATCCGTATAGGTGTTCGAGTGTTCGAAACGTAACGCGCGAGAAATTGTAAGTAAACGTCGTATTTACATGTCTGCCACTGTGCAGGAGAATCCGTATAGGTGTTCGAATGTTCGAACTGTAACGCACGAGAAATTGTAAGTAAACGCCATATTTACATATCTGCCACTGTGCAGGAGAATCCGTATAGGTGTTCGAGTGTTCGAATCGTAAGGCGTGAGAAATTGTAAGTAAACGCCGTATTCACATATCTGCCACTGTGCAGGAGAATCCGTATAGGTGTTCAAATGTTCGAACCGTAACGCGGGAGAAATTGTAAGTAAACGCCGTATTTACATATCTGCCACTGTGCAAGAGAATCCGTATAGGTGTTCGAGTGTTCGAAACGTAACGCGCGAGAAATTGTAAGTAAACGCCGTATTTACATATCTGCCACTGTGCAGGAGAATCCGTATAGGTGTTCGAGTGTTCGAAACGTAACGCGCGAGAAATTGTAAGTAAACGCCGTATTTACATATCTGCCACTGTGCAGGAGAATCCGTATAGGTGTTCGAGTGTTCGAAACGTAACGCGCGAGAAATTGTAAGTAAACGCCGTATTTACATATCTGCCACTGTGCAGGAGAATCCGTATAGGTGTTCGAGTGTTCGAAACGTAACGCGTGAGAAATTGTAAGTAAACGCCGTATTTACATATCTGCCACTGTGCAGAAGAATCCGTATAGGTGTTCGAGTGTTCGAAACGTAACGCGTGAGAAATTGTAAGTAAACGCCGTATTTACATATCTGCCACTGTGCAGGAGAATCCGTATAGGTGTTCGAGTGTTCGAATCGTAAGGCGTGAGAAATTGTAAGTAAACGCCGTATTCACATATCTGCCACTGTGCAGGAGAATCCGTATAGGTGTTCGAGTGTTCGAATCGTAAGGCGTGAGAAATTGTAAGTAAACGCCGTATTCACATATCTGCCACTGTGCAGGAGAATCCGTATAGGTGCTCGAATGTTCGAACCGTAACGCGGGAGAAATTGTAAGTAAACGCCGTATTTACATATCTGCCACCGTGCAGGAGAATCCGTATAGGTGTTCGAGTGTTCGAAACGTAACGCGCGAGAAATTGTAAGTAAACTCCGTATTTACATATCTGCCACTGTGCAGGAGAATCGGTATAGGTGTTCGAGTGTTTGAAACGTAACGCGCGAGAAATTGTAAGTAAACGCCGTATTTACATATCTGCCACTGTGCAGGAGAATCCGTATAGGTGTTCGAGTGTTCGAATCGTAAGGCGTGAGAAATTGTAAGTAAACGCCGTATTCACATATCTGCCACTGTGCAGGAGAATCCGTATAGGTGTTCGAATGTTCGAACCGTAACGCGGGAGAAATTGTAAGTAAACGCTGTATTTACATATCTGCCACTGTGCAAGAGAATCCGTATAGGTGTTCGAGTATTCGAAACGTAACGCGCGAGAAATTGTAAGTAAACGCCGTATTTACATATCTGCCACTGTGCAGGAGAATCCGTATAGGTGTTCGAGTGTTCGAAACGTAACGCGCGAGAAATTGTAAGTAAACGCCGTATTTACATATCTGCCACTGTGCAGGAGAATCCGTATAGGTGTTCGAGTGTTCGAATCGTAAGGCGTGAGAAATTGTAAGTAAACGCCGTATTCACATATCTGCCACTGTGCAGGAGAATCCGTATAGGTGTTCGAGTGTTCGAATCGTAAGGCGTGAGAAATTGTAAGTAAACGCCGTATTCACATATCTGCCACTGTGCAGGAGAATCCGTATAGGTGTTCGAATGTTCGAACCGTAACGCGGGAGAAATTGTAAGTAAACGCCGTATTTACATATCTGCCACTGTGCAAGAGAATCCGTATAGGTGTTCGAGTGTTCGAAACGTAACGCGCGAGAAATTGTAAGTAAACGCCGTATTTACATATCTGCCACTGTGCAGGAGAATCCGTATAGGTGTTCGAGTGTTCGAAACGTAACGCGTGAGAAATTGTAAGTAAACGCCGTATTTACATATCTACCACTGTGCAGGAGAATCCGTATAGGTGTTCGAGTGTTCGAAACGTAACGCGCGAGAAATTGTAAGTAAACGTCGTATTTACATGTCTGCCACTGTGCAGGAGAATCCGTATAGGTGTTCGAATGTTCGAACTGTAACGCACGAGAAATTGTAAGTAAACGCCATATTTACATATCTGCCACTGTGCAGGAGAATCCGTATAGGTGTTCGAGTGTTCGAATCGTAAGGCGTGAGAAATTGTAAGTAAACGCCGTATTCACATATCTGCCACTGTGCAGGAGAATCCGTATAGGTGTTCAAATGTTCGAACCGTAACGCGGGAGAAATTGTAAGTAAACGCCGTATTTACATATCTGCCACTGTGCAAGAGAATCCGTATAGGTGTTCGAGTGTTCGAAACGTAACGCGCGAGAAATTGTAAGTAAACGCCGTATTTACATATCTGCCACTGTGCAGGAGAATCCGTATAGGTGTTCGAGTGTTCGAAACGTAACGCGCGAGAAATTGTAAGTAAACGCCGTATTTACATATCTGCCACTGTGCAGGAGAATCCGTATAGGTGTTCGAGTGTTCGAAACGTAACGCGCGAGAAATTGTAAGTAAACGCCGTATTTACATATCTGCCACTGTGCAGGAGAATCCGTATAGGTGTTCGAGTGTTCGAAACGTAACGCGTGAGAAATTGTAAGTAAACGCCGTATTTACATATCTGCCACTGTGCAGGAGAATCCGTATAGGTGTTCGAGTGTTCGAAACGTAACGCGTGAGAAATTGTAAGTAAACGCCGTATTTACATATCTGCCACTGTGCAGGAGAATCCGTATAGGTGTTCGAGTGTTCGAATCGTAAGGCGTGAGAAATTGTAAGTAAACGCCGTATTCACATATCTGCCACTGTGCAGGAGAATCCGTATAGGTGTTCGAGTGTTCGAATCGTAAGGCGTGAGAAATTGTAAGTAAACGCCGTATTCACATATCTGCCACTGTGCAGGAGAATCCGTATAGGTGCTCGAATGTTCGAACCGTAACGCGGGAGAAATTGTAAGTAAACGCCGTATTTACATATCTGCCACTGTGCAGGAGAATCCGTATAGGTGTTCGAGTGTTCGAAACGTAACGCGCGAGAAATTGTAAGTAAACTCCGTATTTACATATCTGCCACTGTGCAGGAGAATCGGTATAGGTGTTCGAGTGTTTGAAACGTAACGCGCGAGAAATTGTAAGTAAACGCCGTATTTACATATCTGCCACTGTGCAGGAGAATCCGTATAGGTGTTCGAGTGTTCGAATCGTAAGGCGTGAGAAATTGTAAGTAAACGCCGTATTCACATATCTGCCACTGTGCAGGAGAATCCGTATAGGTGTTCGAATGTTCGAACCGTAACGCGGGAGAAATTGTAAGTAAATGCTGTATTTACATATCTGCCACTGTGCAAGAGAATCCGTATAGGTGTTCGAGTATTCGAAACGTAACGCGCGAGAAATTGTAAGTAAACGCCGTATTTACATATCTGCCACTGTGCAGGAGAATCCGTATAGGTGTTCGAGTGTTCGAAACGTAACGCGCGAGAAATTGTAAGTAAACGCCGTATTTACATATCTGCCACTGTGCAGGAGAATCCGTATAGGTGTTCGAGTGTTCGAATCGTAAGGCGTGAGAAATTGTAAGTAAACGCCGTATTCACATATCTGCCACTGTGCAGGAGAATCCGTATAGGTGTTCGAGTGTTCGAATCGTAAGGCGTGAGAAATTGTAAGTAAACGCCGTATTCACATATCTGCCACTGTGCAGGAGAATCCGTATAGGTGCTCGAGTGTTCGAACCGTAACGCGGGAGAAATTGTAAGTAAACGCCGTATTTACATATCTGCCACTGTGCAGGAGAATCCGTATAGGTGTTCGAGTGTTCGAAACGTAACGCGCGAGAAATTGTAAGTAAACGCCGTATTCACATATCTGCCACTGTGCAGGAGAATCGGTATAGGTGTTCGAGTGTTTGAAACGTAACGCGCGAGAAATTGTAAGTAAACGCCGTATTTACATATCTGCCACTGTGCAGGAGAATCCGTATAGGTGTTCGAATGTTCGAACCGTAACGCGTGAGAAATTGTAAGTAAACGCCGTATTTACATATCTGCCACTGTGCAAGAGAATCCGTATAGGTGTTCGAGTGTTCGAAACGTAACGCGGGAGAAATTGTAAGTAAACGCCGTATTTACATATCTGCCACTGTGCAGGAGAATCCGTATAGGTGTTCGAGTATTCGAAACGTAACGCGCGAGAAATTGTAAGTAAACGCCGTATTTACATATCTACCACTGTGCAGGAGAATCCGTATAGGTGTTCGAGTGTTCGAAACGTAACGCGCGAGAAATTGTAAGTAAACGTCGTATTTACATGTCTGCCACTGTGCAGGAGAATCCGTATAGGTGTTCGAATGTTCGAACCGTAACGCGGGAGAAATTGTAAGTAAACGCCGTATTTACATATCTGCCACTGTGCAGGAGAATCCGTATAGGTGTTCAAGTGTTCGAAACGTAACGCGCGAGAAATTGTAAGTAAACGCCGTATTTACATATCTGCCACTGTGTAGGAGAATCCGTATAGGTGTTCGAGTGTTCGAAACGTAACGCGCGAGAAAAGGTAAGTAAACGCCGTATTTACATATCTGCCACTGTGCAGGAGAATCCGTATAGGTGTTCGAGTGTTTGAAACGTAACGCGCGAGAAATTGTAAGTAAACGCCGTAATTACATATCTGCCACTGTGCAGGAGAATCCGTATAGGTGTTCGAGTGTTCGAAATGTAACCCGCGAGAAATTGTAAGTAAATGTCGTATTTACATGTCTGCCACTGTGCAGGAGAATCCGTATAGGTGTTCGAGTGTTCGAAACGTAACGCGCGAGAAATTGTAAGTAAACGCCGTCTTTACATATCTGCCACTGTGCAGGAGAATCCGTATAGGTGTTCGAGTGTTCGAACCGTAACGCAGGAGAAATTGTAAGTAAACGCCGTATTTACATATCTGCCACTGTGCAGGAGAATCCGTATAGGTGTTCGAGTGTTCGAATCGTAAGGCGTGAGAAATTGTAAGTAAACGCCGTATTCACATATCTGCCACTGTGCAGGAGAATCCGTATAGGTGTTCGAATGTTCGAACCGTAACGCGGGAGAAATTGTAAGTAAACGCCGTATTTACATGTCTGCCACTGTGCAGGAGAATCCGTATAGGTGTTCGAATGTTCGAACCGTAACGCGGGAGAAATTGTAAGTAAACGCCGTATTTACATATCTGCCACTGTGCAGGAGAATCCGTATAGGTGTTCGAGTGTTCGAAACGTAACGCGCGAGAAAAGGTAAGTAAACGCCGTATTTACATATCTGCCACTGTGCAGGAGAATCCGTATAGGTGTTCGAGTGTTGGAAACGTAACGCGCGAGAAATTGTAAGTAAACGCCGTAATTACATATCTGCCACTGTGCAGGAGAATCCGTATAGGTGTTCGAGTGTTCGAAACGTAACGCGCGAGAAATTGTAAGTAAACGCCGTATTTACTTGTCTGCCATTGTGCAGGAGAATCCGTATAGGTGTTCGAGTGTTCGAAACGTAACGCGCGAGAAATTGTAAGTAAACGCCGTCTTTACATATCTGCCACTGTGCAGGAGAATCCGTATAGGTGTTCGAGTGTTCGAATCGTAAGGCAGGAGAAATTGTAAGTAAACGCCGTATTCACATATCTGCCACTGTGCAGGAGAATCCGTATAGGTGTTCGAGTGTTCGAATCGTAAGGCGCGAGAAATTGTAAGTGAACGCCGTAATTACATATCTGCCACTGTGCAGGAGAATCCGTATAGGTGTTCGAATGTTCGAACCGTAACGCGGGAGAAATTGTAAGTAAACGCCGTATTTACATATCTGCCACTGTGCAGGAGAATCCGTATAGGTGTTCGAGTGTTCGAAACGTAACGCGCGAGAAATTGTAAGTAAACGTCGTATTTACATGTCTGCCACTGTGCTGGAGAATCCGTATAGGTGTTCGAGTGTTCGAAACGTAACGCAGGAGAAATTGTAAGTAAACGCCGTATTTACATATCTGCCACTGTGCAGGAGAATCCGTATAGGTGTTCGAGTGTTCGAGTCGTAAGGCGTGAGAAATTGTAAGTAAACGCCGTATTCACATATCTGCCACTGTGCAGGAGAATCCGTATAGGTGTTCGAGTGTTCGAACCGTAACGCGGGAGAAATTGTAAGTAAACGCCGTATTTACATATCTGCCACTGTGCAAGAGAATCCGTATAGGTGTTCGAGTGTTCGAAACGTAACACGCGAGAAAGTGTAAGTAAACGCCGTATTTACATATCTGCCACTGTGCAGGAGAATCCGTATAGGTGTTCGAGTGTTCGAAACGTAACGCGCGAGAAATTGTAAGTAAACGCCGTATTTACATATCTGCCACTGTGCAGGAGAATCCGTATAGGTGTTCGAGTGTTCGAAACGTAACGCGCGAGAAATTGTAAGTAAACGCCGTATTTACATATCTGCCACTGTGCAGGAGAATCCGTATAGGTGTTCGAGTGTTCGAACCGTAACGCGGTAGAAACTGTAAGTAAACGCCGTATTTACTTATCTGCCACTGTGCAGGAGAATCCGTATAGGTGTTCGAGTGTTCGAATCGTAAGGCGTGAGAAATTGTAAGTAAACGCCGTATTTACATATCTTCCACTGTGCAGGAGAATCCGTATAGGTGTTCGTGTGTTCGAAACGTAACGCGCGAGAAATTGTAAGTAAACGCCGTATTTACATATCTGCCACTGTGCAGGAGAATCCGTATAGGTGTTCGAGTGTTCGAAACGTAACGCGCGAGAAAAGGTAAGTAAACGCCGTATTTACATATCTGCCACTGTGCAGGAGAATCCGTATAGGTGTTCGAGTGTTGGAAACGTAACGCGCGAGAAATTGTAAGTAAACGCCGTAATTACATATCTGCCACTGTGCAGGAGAATCCGTATAGGTGTTCGAGTGTTCGAAATGTAACCCGCGAGAAATTGTAAGTAAACGTCGTATTTACATGTCTGCCACTGTGCAGGAGAATCCGTATAGGTGTTCGAGTGTTCGAAACGTAACGCGCGAGAAATTGTAAGTAAACGCCGTCTTTACATATCTGCCACTGTGCAGGAGAATCCGTATAGGTGTTCGAGTGTTCGAACCGTAACGCAGGAGAAATTGTAAGTAAACGCCGTATTTACATATCTGCCACTGTGCAGGAGAATCCGTATAGGTGTTCGAGTGTTCGAATCGTAGGGCGTGAGAAATTGTAAGTGAACGCCGTATTCACATATCTGCCACTGTGCAGGAGAATCCGTATAGGTGTTCGAATGTTCGAACCGTAACGCGGGAGAAATTGTAAGTAAACGCCGTATTTACATATCTGCCACTGTGCAGGAGAATCCGTATAGGTGTTCGAGTGTTCGAAACGTTACGCGCGAGAAATTGTAAGTAAACGTCGTATTTACATGTCTGCCACTGTGCTGGAGAATCCGTATAGGTGTTCGAGTGTTCGAAACGTAACGCAGGAGAAATTGTAAGTAAACGCCGTATTTACATATCTGCCACTATGCAGGAGAATCCGTATAGGTGTTCGAGTGTTCGAATCGTAAGGCGTGAGAAATTGTAAGTAAACGCCGTATTCACATATCTGCCACTGTGCAGGAGAATCCGTATAGGTGTTCGAGTGTTCGAACCGTAACGCGGGAGAAATTGTAAGTAAACGCCGTATTTACATATCTGCCACTGTGCAAGAGAATCCGTATAGGTGTTCGAGTGTTCGAAACGTAACACGCGAGAAAGTGTAAGTAAACGCCGTATTTACATATCTGCCACTGTGCAGGAGAATCCGTATAGGTGTTCGAGTGTTCGAAACGTAACGCGCGAGAAATTGTAAGTAAACGCCGTATTTACATATCTGCCACTGTGCAGGAGAATCCGTATAGGTGTTCGAGTGTTCGAAACGTAACGCGCGAGAAATTGTAAGTAAACGCCGTATTTACATATCTGCCACTGTGCAGGAGAATCCGTATAGGTGTTCGAGTGTTCGAACCGTAACGCGGTAGAAACTGTAAGTAAACGCCGTATTTACTTATCTGCCACTGTGCAGGAGAATCCGTATAGGTGTTCGAGTGTTCGAATCGTAAGGCGTGAGAAATTGTAAGTAAACGCCGTATTCACATATCTGCCACTGTGCAGGAGAATCCGTATAGGTGTTCGAATGTTCGAACCGTAACGCGGGAGAAATTGTAAGTAAACGTCGTATTTACATATCTGCCACTGTGCAGGAGAATCCGTATAGGTGTTCGAGTGTTCGAAACGTAACGCGCGAGAAATTGTAAGTAAACGCCGTATTTACATATCTGCCACTGTGCAGCAGAATCCGTATAGGTGTTCGAGTGTTCGAAACGTAACGCGCGAGAAATTGTAAGTAAACGCCGTATTTACATATCTGCCACTGTGCAGGAGAATCCGTATAGGTGTTCGAGTGTTTGAAACGTAACGCGCGAGAAATTGTAAGTGAACGCCGTATTTACATATCTGCCACTGTGCAGGAGAATCCGTATAGGTGTTCGAGTGTTCGAATCGTAAGGCGTGAGAAATTGTAAGTAAACGCCGTATTCACATATCTGCCACTGTGCAGGAGAATCCGTATAGGTGTTCAAGTGTTCGAAACGTAACGCGCGAGAAATTGTAAGTAAACGCCGTATTTACATATCTGCCACTGTGCAGGAGAATCCGTATAGGTGTTCAAGTGTTCGAAACGTAACGCGCGAGAAAAGGTAAGTAATCGCCGTATTTACATATCTGCCACTGTGCAGGAGAATCCGTATAGGTGTTCGAGTGTTTGAAACGTAACGCGCGAGAAATTGTAAGTAAACGCCGTAATTACATATCTGCCACTGTGCAGGAGAATCCGTATAGGTGTTCGAGTGTTCGAAATGTAACGCGCGAGAAATTGTAAGTAAACGCCGTATTCACATATCTGCCACTGTGCAGGAGAATCCGTATAGGTGTTCGAGTGTTCGAAATGTAACGCGCGAGAAATTGTAAGTAAACATCGTATTTACATGTCTGCCACTGTGCAGGAGAATCCGTATAGGTGTTCGAGTGTTCGAAACGTAACACGCGAGAAATTGTAAGTAAACGCCGTCTTTACATATCTGCCACTGTGCAGGAGAATCCGTATAGGTGTTCGAGTGTTCGAATCGTAAGGCGTGAGAAATTGTAAGTAAACGCCGTATTCACATATCTGCCACTGTGCAGGAGAATCCGTATAGGTGTTCGAATGTTCGAACCGTAACGCGGGAGAAATTGTAAGTAAACGCCGTATTTACATGTCTGCCACTGTGCAGGAGAATCCGTATAGGTGTTCGAATGTTCGAACCGTAACGCGGGAGAAATTGTAAGTAAACGCCGTATTTACATATCTGCCACTGTGCAGGAGAATCCGTATAGGTGTTTGAGTGTTCGAAACGTAACGCGCGAGAAATTGTAAGTGAACGCCGTATTTACATATCTGCCACTGTGCAGGAGAATCCGTATAGGTGTTCGAGTGTTCGAATCGTAAGGCGTGAGAAATTGTAAGTAAACGCCGTATTCACATATCTGCCACTGTGCAGGAGAATCCGTATAGGTGTTCAAGTGTTCGAAACGTAACGCGCGAGAAATTGTAAGTAAACGCCGTATTTACATATCTGCCACTGTGCAGGAGAATCCGTATAGGTGTTCAAGTGTTCGAAACGTAACGCGCGAGAAAAGGTAAGTAATCGCCGTATTTACATATCTGCCACTGTGCAGGAGAATCCGTATAGGTGTTCGAGTGTTTGAAACGTAACGCGCGAGAAACTGTAAGTAAACGCCGTAATTACATATCTGCCACTGTGCAGGAGAATCCGTATAGGTGTTCGAGTGTTCGAAATGTAACGCGCGAGAAATTGTAAGTAAACGCCGTATTCACATATCTGCCACTGTGCAGGAGAATCCGTATAGGTGTTCGAGTGTTCGAAATGTAACGCGCGAGAAATTGTAAGTAAACATCGTATTTACATGTCTGCCACTGTGCAGGAGAATCCGTATAGGTGTTCGAGTGTTCGAAACGTAACACGCGAGAAATTGTAAGTAAACGCCGTCTTTACATATCTGCCACTGTGCAGGAGAATCCGTATAGGTGTTCGAGTGTTCGAATCGTAAGGCGTGAGAAATTGTAAGTAAACGCCGTATTCACATATCTGCCACTGTGCAGGAGAATCCGTATAGGTGTTCGAATGTTCGAACCGTAACGCGGGAGAAATTGTAAGTAAACGCCGTATTTACATGTCTGCCACTGTGCAGGAGAATCCGTATAGGTGTTCGAATGTTCGAACCGTAACGCGGGAGAAATTGTAAGTAAACGCCGTATTTACATATCTGCCACTGTGCAGGAGAATCCGTATAGGTGTTTGAGTGTTCGAAACGTAACGCGCGAGAAATTGTAAGTAAACGCCGTATTTACATATCTGCCACTGTGCAGGAGAATCCGTATAGGTGTTCGAGTGTTCGAAACGTAACGCGCGAGAAAAGGTAAGTAAACGCCGTATTTACATATCTGCCACTGTGCAGGAGAATCCGTATAGGTGTTCGAGTGTTTGAAACGTAACGCGCGAGAAATTGTAAGTAAACGCCGTAATTACATATCTGCCACTGTGCAGGAGAATCCGTATAGGTGTTCGAGTGTTCGAAATGTAACCCGCGAGAAATTGTAAGTAAACGTCGTATTTACATGTCTGCCACTGTGCAGGAGAATCCGTATAGGTGTTCGAGTGTTCGAAACGTAACGCGCGAGAAATTGTAAGTAAACGCCGTCTTTACATATCTGCCACTGTGCAGGAGAATCCGTATAGGTGTTCGAGTGTTCGAACCGTAACGCAGGAGAAATTGTAAGTAAACGCCGTATTTACATATCTGCCACTGTGCAGGAGAATCCGTATAGGTGTTCGAGTGTTCGAATCGTAAGGCGTGAGAAATTGTAAGTGAACGCCGTATTCACATTTCTGCCACTGTGCAGGAGAATCCGTATAGGTGTTCGAATGTTCGAACCGTAACGCGGGAGAAATTGTAAGTAAACGCCGTATTTACATATCTGCCACTGTGCAGGAGAATCCGTATAGGTGTTCGAGTGTTCGAAACGTAACGCGCGAGAAATTGTAAGTAAACGTCGTATTTACATGTCTGCCACTGTGCTGGAGAATCCGTATAGGTGTTCGAGTGTTCGAAACGTAACGCAGGAGAAATTGTAAGTAAACGCCGTATTTACATATCTGCCACTGTGCAGGAGAATCCGTATAGGTGTTCGAGTGTTCGAATCGTAAGGCGTGAGAAATTGTAAGTAAACGCCGTATTCACATATCTGCCACTGTGCAGGAGAATCCGTATAGGTGTTCGAGTGTTCGAACCGTAACGCGGGAGAAATTGTAAGTAAACGCCGTATTTACATATCTGCCACTGTGCAAGAGAATCCGTATAGGTGTTCGAGTGTTCGAAACGTAACACGCGAGAAAGTGTAAGTAAACGCCGTATTTACATATCTGCCACTGTGCAGGAGAATCCGTATAGGTGTTCGAGTGTTCGAAACGTAACGCGCGAGAAATTGTAAGTAAACGCCGTATTTACATATCTGCCACTGTGCAGGAGAATCCGTATAGGTGTTCGAGTGTTCGAAACGTAACGCGCGAGAAATTGTAAGTAAACGCCGTATTTACATATCTGCCACTGTGCAGGAGAATCCGTATAGGTGTTCGAGTGTTTGAACCGTAACGCGGGAGAAACTGTAAGTAAACGCCGTATTTACATATCTGCCACTGTGCAGGAGAATCCGTATAGGTGTTCGAGTGTTCGAATCGTAAGGCGTGAGAAATTGTAAGTAAACGCCGTATTCACATATCTGCCACTGTGCAGGAGAATCCGTATAGGTGTTCGAATGTTCGAACCGTAACGCGGGAGAAATTGTAAGTAAACGTCGTATTTACATATCTGCCACTGTGCAGGAGAATCCGTATAGGTGTTCGAGTGTTCGAAACGTAACGCGCGAGAAATTGTAAGTAAACGCCGTATTTACATATCTGCCACTGTGCAGCAGAATCCGTATAGGTGTTCGAGTGTTCGAAACGTAACGCGCGAGAAATTGTAAGTAAACGCCGTATTTACATATCTGCCACTGTGCAGGAGAATCCGTATAGGTGTTCGAGTGTTTGAAACGTAACGCGCGAGAAATTGTAAGTGAACGCCGTATTTACATATCTGCCACTGTGCAGGAGAATCCGTATAGGTGTTCGAGTGTTCGAATCGTAAGGCGTGAGAAATTGTAAGTAAACGCCGTATTTACATATCTGCCACTGTGCAGGAGAATCCGTATAGGTGTTCAAGTGTTCGAAACGTAACGCGCGAGAAATTGTAAGTAAACGCCGTATTTACATATCTGCCACTGTGCAGGAGAATCCGTATAGGTGTTCGAGTGTTTGAAACGTAACGCGCGAGAAATTGTAAGTAAACGCCGTAATTACATATCTGCCACTGTGCAGGAGAATCCGTATAGGTGTTCGAGTGTTCGAAATGTAACGCGCGAGAAATTGTAAGTAAACGCCGTATTCACATATCTGCCACTGTGCAGGAGAATCCGTATAGGTGTTCGAGTGTTCGAAATGTAACGCGCGAGAAATTGTAAGTAAACATCGTATTTACATGTCTGCCACTGTGCAGGAGAATCCGTATAGGTGTTCGAGTGTTCGAAACGTAACGCGCGAGAAATTGTAAGTAAACGCCGTATTTACATATCTGCCACTGTGCAGGAGAATCCGTATAGGTGTTCGAGTGTTCGAAACGTAACGCGCGAGAAATTGTAAGTAAACGCCGTATTTACATGTCTGCCACTGTGCAGGAGAATCCGTATAGGTGTTCGAGTGTTCGAACCGTAACGCGGGAGAAATTGTAAGTAAACGCCGTATTTACATATCTGCCACTGTGCAGGAGAATCCGTGTAGGTGTTCGAGTGTTCCAATCGTAAGGCGTGAGAAATTGTAAGTAAACGCCGTATTCACATATCTGCCACTGTGCAGGAGAATCCGTATAGGTGTTCGAGTGTTCGAATCGTAAGGCGCGAGAAATTGTAAGTAAACGCCGTATTCACATATCTACCACTGTGCAGGAGAATCCGTATAGGTGTTCGAGTGTTCGAAACGTAACGCGCGAGAAATTGTAAGTAAACGTCGTATTTACATATCTGCCACTGTGCAAGAGAATCCGTATAGGTGTTCGAGTGTTCGAAACGTAACGCGCGAGAAATTGTAAGTAAACGCCGTATTTACATATCTGCCACTGTGCAGGAGAATCCGTATAGGTGTTCGAGTGTTCGAAACGTAACGCGTGAGAAATTGTGAGTAAACGCCGTATTTACATATCTACCACTGTGCAGGAGAATCCGTATAGGTGTTCGAGTGTTCGAAACGTAACGCGCGAGAAATTGTAAGTAAACGTCGTATTTACATGTCTGCCACTGTGCAGGAGAATCCGTATAGGTGTTCGAATGTCCGAACTGTAACGCACGAGAAATTGTAAGTAAACGCCGTATTTACATATCTGCCACTGTGCAGGAGAATCCGTATAGGTGTTCGAGTGTTCGAATCGTAAGGCGTGAGAAATTGTAAGTAAACGCCGTATTCACATATCTGCCACTGTGCAGGAGAATCCGTATAGGTGTTCGAGTGTTCGAACCGTAACGCGGGAGAAATTGTAAGTAAACGCCGTATTTACATGTCTGCCACTGTGCAGCAGAATCCGTATAGGTGTTCGAGTGTTCGAAACGTAACGCACGAGAAATTGTAAGTAAACGCCGTATTTACATATCTGCCACTGTGCAGGAGAATCCGTATAGGTGTTCGAGTGTTCGAATCGTAAGGCGTGAGAAATTGTAAGTAAACGCCGTATTCACATATCTGCCACTGTGCAGGAGAATCCGTATAGGTGTTCGAATGTTCGAACCGTAACGCGGGAGAAATTGTAAGTAAACGCCGTATTTACATAGCTGCCACTGTGCAAGAGAATCCGTATAGGTGTTCGAGTGTTCGAAACGTAACGCGCGAGAAATTGTAAGTAAACGCCGTATTTACATATCTGCCACTGTGCAGGAGAATCCGTATAGGTGTTCGAGTGTTCGAAACGTAACGCGCGAGAAATTGTAAGTAAACGCCGTATTTACATGTCTGCCACTGTGCAGGAGAATCCGTATAGGTGTTCGAGTGTTCGAACCGTAACGCGGGAGAAATTGTAAGTAAACGCCGTATTTACATATCTGCCACTGTGCAGGAGAATCCGTATAGGTGTTCGAGTGTTCGAAACGTAGCGCGCGAGAAATTGTAAGTAAACGCCGTATTTACATATCTGCCACTGTGCAGGAGAATCCGTATAGGTGTTCGAGTGTTCGAAACGTAACGCGCGAGAAATTGTAAGTAAACGCCGTATTTACATGTCTGCCACTGTGCAGGAGAATCCGTATAGGTGTTCGAGTGTTCGAACCGTAACGCGGGAGAAATTGTAAGTAAACGCCGTATTTACATATCTGCCACTGTGCAGGAGAATCCGTATAGGTGTTCGAGTGTTCGAATCGTAAGGCGTGAGAAATTCTAAGTAAACGCCGTATTCACATATCTGCCACTGTGCAGGAGAATCCGTATAGGTGTTCGAATGTTCGAACCGTAACGCGGGAGAAATTGTAAGTAAACGCCGTATTTACATATCTGCCACTGTGCAGGAGAATCTGTATAGGTGTTCGAGTGTTCGAAACGTAACGCGCGAGAAATTGTAAGTGAACGTCGTATTTACATGTCTGCCACTGTGCAGGAGAATCCGTATAGGTGTTCGAGTGTTCGAAACGTAACGCGTGAGAAATTGTAAGTAAACGCCGTATTGACATGTCTGCAACTGTGCAGGAGAATCCGTATAGGTGTTCGAGTGTTCGAAACGTAACGCGCGAGAAATTGTAAGTAAACGCCGTATTTACATATCTGCCACTGTGCAGCAGAATCCGTATAGGTGTTCGAATGTTCGAACCGTAACGCAGGAGAAATTGTAAGTAAACGCCGTATTTACATATCTGCCACTGTGCAGGAGAATCCGTATAGGTGTTCGAGTGTTCGAAACGTCACACGCGAGAAATTGTAAGTAAACGCCGTATTTACATATCTGCCACTGTGCAGGAGAATCCGTATAGGTGTTCGAGTGTTCGAAACGTAACGCGCGAGAAATTGTAAGTAAACGCCGTATTTACATGTCTGCCACTGTGCAGGAGAATCCGTATAGGTGTTCGAGTGTTCGAACCGTAACGCGGGAGAAATTGTAAGTAAACGCCGTATTTACATATCTGCCACTGTGCAGGAGAATCCGTATAGGTGTTCGAGTGTTCGAATCGTAAGGCGTGAGAAATTGTAAGTAAACGCCGTATTCACATATCTGCCACTGTGCAGGAGAATCCGTATAGGTGTTCGAGTGTTCGAATCGTAAGGCGCGAGAAATTGTAAGTAAACGCCGTATTCACATATCTGCCACTGTGCAGGAGAATCCGTATAGGTGTTCGAGTGTTCGAAACGTAACGCGCGAGAAATTGTAAGTAAACCTCGTATTTACATATCTGCCACTGTGCAAGAGAATCCGTATAGGTGTTCGAGTGTTCGAAACGTAACGCGCGAGAAATTGTAAGTAAACGCCGTATTTACATATCTGCCACTGTGCAGGAGAATCCGTATAGGTGTTCGAGTGTTAGAAACGTAACGCGTGAGAAATTGTAAGTAAACGCCGTATTTACATATCTACCACTGTGCAGGAGAATCCGTATAGGTGTTCGAGTGTTGGAAACGTAACGCGCGAGAAATTGTAAGTAAACGTCGTATTTACATGTCTGCCACTGTGCAGGAGAATCCGTATAGGTGTTCGAATGTTCGAACTGTAATGCACGAGAAATTGTAAGTAAACGCCGTATTTACATATCTGCCACTGTGGAGGAGAATCCGTATAGGTGTTCGAGTGTTCGAATCGTAAGGCGTGAGAAATTGTAAGTAAACGCCGTATTCACATATCTGCCACTGTGCAGGAGAATCCGTATAGGTGTTCGAGTGTTCGAACCGTAACGCGGGAGAAATTGTAAGTAAACGCCGTATTTACATGTCTGCCACTGTGCAGGAGAATCCGTATAGGTGTTCGAGTGTTCGAAACGTAACGCACGAGAAATTGTAAGTAAACGCCGTATTTACATATCTGCCACTGTGCAGGAGAATCCGTATAGGTGTTCGAGTGTTCGAAACGTCACACGCGAGAAATTGTAAGTAAACGCCGTATTTACATATCTGCCACTGTGCAGGAGAATCCGTATAGGTGTTCGAGTGTTCGAAACGTAACGCGCGAGAAATTGTAAGTAAACGCCGTATTTACATGTCTGCCACTGTGCAGGAGAATCCGTATAGGTGTTCGAGTGTTCGAACCGTAACGCGGGAGAAATTGTAAGTAAACGCCGTATTTACATATCTGCCACTGTGCAGGAGAATCCGTATAGGTGTTCGAGTGTTCGAATCGTAAGGCGTGAGAAATTGTAAGTAAATGCCGTATTCACATATCTGCCACTGTGCAGGAGAATCCGTATAGGTGTTCGAGTGTTCGAATCGTAAGGCGCGAGAAATTGTAAGTAAACGCCGTATTCACATATCTGCCACTGTGCAGGAGAATCCGTATAGGTGTTCGAGTGTTCGAAACGTAACGCGCGAGAAATTGTAAGTAAACGCCGTATTTACATATCTGCCACTGTGCAGGAGAATCCGTATAGGTGTTCGAGTGTTCGAATCGTAAGGCGTGAGAAATTGTAAGTAAACGCCGTATTCACATATCTGCCACTGTGCAGGAGAATCCGTATAGGTGTTCGAGTGTTCGAAACGTAACGCACGAGAAATTGTAAGTAAACGCCGTATTTACATATCTGCCACTGTGCAGGAGAATCCGTATAGGTGTTCGAGTGTTCGAATCGTAAGGCGTGAGAAATTGTAAGTAAACGCCGTATTCACATATCTGCCACTGTGCAGGAGAATCCGTATAGGTGTTCGAATGTTCGAACCGTAACGCGGGAGAAATTGTAAGTAAACGCCGTATTTACATAGCTGCCACTGTGCAAGAGAATCCGTATAGGTGTTCGAGTGTTCGAAACGTAACGCGCGAGAAATTGTAAGTAAACGCCGTATTTACATATCTGCCACTGTGCAGGAGAATCCGTATAGGTGTTCGAGTGTTCGAATCGTAAGGCGTGAGAAATTGTAAGTAAACGCCGTATTCACATATCTGCCACTGTGCAGGAGAATCCGTATAGGTGTTCGAGTGTTCGAACCGTAACGCGGGAGAAATTGTAAGTAAACGCCGTATTTACATGTCTGCCACTGTGCAGGAGAATCCGTATAGGTGTTCGAGTGTTCGAAACGTAACGCCCGAGAAATTGTAAGTAAACGCCGTATTTACATATCTGCCACTGTGCAGGAGAATCCGTATAGGTGTTCGAGTGTTCGAATCGTAAGGCGTGAGAAATTGTAAGTAAACGCCGTATTCACATATCTGCCACTGTGCAGGAGAATCCGTATAGGTGTTCGAGTGTTCGAACCGTAACGCGGGAGAAATTGTAAGTAAACGCCGTATTTACATGTCTGCCACTGTGCAGGAGAATCCGTATAGGTGTTCGAGTGTTCGAAACGTAACGCACGAGAAATTGTAAGTAAACGCCGTATTTACATATCTGCCACTGTGCAGGAGAATCCGTATAGGTGTTCGAGTGTTCGAATCGTAAGGCGTGAGAAATTGTAAGTAAACGCCGTATTCACATATCTGCCACTGTGCAGGAGAATCCGTATAGGTGTTCGAATGTTCGAACCGTAACGCGGGAGAAATTGTAAGTAAACGCCGTATTTACATAGCTGCCACTGTGCAAGAGAATCCGTATAGGTGTTCGAGTGTTCGAAACGTAACGCGCGAGAAATTGTAAGTAAACGCCGTATTTACATATCTGCCACTGTGCAGGAGAATCCGTATAGGTGTTCGAGTGTTCGAAACGTAACGCGCGAGAAATTGTAAGTAAACGCCGTATTTACATGTCTGCCACTGTGCAGGAGAATCCGTATAGGTGTTCGAGTGTTCGAACCGTAACGCGGGAGAAATTGTAAGTAAACGCCGTATTTACATATCTGCCACTGTGCAGGAGAATCCGTATAGGTGTTCGAGTGTTCGAAACGTAGCGCGCGAGAAATTGTAAGTAAACGCCGTATTTACATATCTGCCACTGTGCAGGAGAATCCGTATAGGTGTTCGAGTGTTCGAAACGTAACGCGCGAGAAATTGTAAGTAAACGCCGTATTTACATGTCTGCCACTGTGCAGGAGAATCCGTATAGGTGTTCGAGTGTTCGAACCGTAACGCGGGAGAAATTGTAAGTAAACGCCGTATTTACATATCTGCCACTGTGCAGGAGAATCCGTATAGGTGTTCGAGTGTTCGAATCGTAAGGCGTGAGAAATTCTAAGTAAACGCCGTATTCACATATCTGCCACTGTGCAGGAGAATCCGTATAGGTGTTCGAATGTTCGAACCGTAACGCGGGAGAAATTGTAAGTAAACGCCGTATTTACATATCTGCCACTGTGCAGGAGAATCTGTATAGGTGTTCGAGTGTTCGAAACGTAACGCGCGAGAAATTGTAGGTGAACGTCGTATTTACATGTCTGCCACTGTGCAGGAGAATCCGTATAGGTGTTCGAGTGTTCGAAACGTAACGCGTGAGAAATTGTAAGTAAACGCCGTATTGACATGTCTGCAACTGTGCAGGAGAATCCGTATAGGTGTTCGAGTGTTCGAAACGTAACGCGCGAGAAATTGTAAGTAAACGCCGTATTTACATATCTGCCACTGTGCAGCAGAATCCGTATAGGTGTTCGAATGTTCGAACCGTAACGCAGGAGAAATTGTAAGTAAACGCCGTATTTACATATCTGCCACTGTGCAGGAGAATCCGTATAGGTGTTCGAGTGTTCGAAACGTCACACGCGAGAAATTGTAAGTAAACGCCGTATTTACATATCTGCCACTGTGCAGGAGAATCCGTATAGGTGTTCGAGTGTTCGAAACGTAACGCGCGAGAAATTGTAAGTAAACGCCGTATTTACATGTCTGCCACTGTGCAGGAGAATCCGTATAGGTGTTCGAGTGTTCGAACCGTAACGCAGGAGAAATTGTAAGTAAACGCCGTATTTACATATCTGCCACTGTGCAGGAGAATCCGTATAGGTGTTCGAGTGTTCGAATCGTAAGGCGTGAGAAATTGCAAGTAAACGCCGTATTCACATATCTGCCACTGTGCAGGAGAATCCGTATAGGTGTTCGAGTGTTCGAATCGTAAGGCGCGAGAAATTGTAAGTAAACGCCGTATTCACATATCTGCCACTGTGCAGGAGAATCCGTATAGGTGTTCGAGTGTTCGAAACGTAACGCGCGAGAAATTGTAAGTAAACCTCGTATTTACATATCTGCCACTGTGCAAGAGAATCCGTATAGGTGTTCGAGTGTTCGAAACGTAACGCGCGAGAAATTGTAAGTAAACGCCGTATTTACATATCTGCCACTGTGCAGGAGAATCCGTATAGGTGTTCGAGTGTTAGAAACGTAACGCGTGAGAAATTGTAAGTAAACGCCGTATTTACATATCTACCACTGTGCAGGAGAATCCGTATAGGTGTTCGAGTGTTGGAAACGTAACGCGCGAGAAATTGTAAGTAAACGTCGTATTTACATGTCTGCCACTGTGCAGGAGAATCCGTATAGGTGTTCGAATGTTCGAACTGTAATGCACGAGAAATTGTAAGTAAACGCCGTATTTACATATCTGCCACTGTGGAGGAGAATCCGTATAGGTGTTCGAGTGTTCGAATCGTAAGGCGTGAGAAATTGTAAGTAAACGCCGTATTCACATATCTGCCACTGTGCAGGAGAATCCGTATAGGTGTTCGAGTGTTCGAATCGTAAGGCGTGAGAAATTGTAAGTAAACGCCGTATTTACATAGCTGCCACTGTGCAAGAGAATCCGTATAGGTGTTCGAGTGTTCGAATCGTAAGGCGTGAGAAATTGTAAGTAAACGCCGTATTCACATATCTGCCACTGTGCAGGAGAATCCGTATAGGTATTCGAGTGTTCGAACCGTAACGCGGGAGAAATTGTAAGTAAACGCCGTATTTACATGTCTGCCACTGTGCAGGAGAATCCGTATAGGTGTTCGAGTGTTCGAAACGTAACGCACGAGAAATTGTAAGTAAACGCCGTATTTACATATCTGCCACTGTGCAGGAGAATCCGTATAGGTGTTCGAATGTTCGAATCGTAAGGCGTGAGAAATTGTAAGTAAACGCCGTATTCACATATCTGCCACTGTGCAAGAGAATCCGTATAGGTGTTCGAATGTTCGAACCGTAACGCGGGAGAAATTGTAAGTAAACGCCGTATTTACATAGCTGCCACTGTGCAAGAGAATCCGTATAGGTGTTCGAGTGTTCGAAACGTAACGCGCGAGAAATTGTAAGTAAACGCCGTATTTACATATCTGCCACTGTGCAGGAGAATCCGTATAGGTGTTCGAGTGTTCGAAACGTAACGCGCGAGAAATTGTAAGTAAACGCCGTATTTACATGTCTGCCACTGTGCAGGAGAATCCGTATAGGTGTTCGAGTGTTCGAACCGTAACGCGGGAGAAATTGTAAGTAAACGCCGTATTTACATATCTGCCACTGTGCAGGAGAATCCGTATAGGTGTTCGAGTGTTCGAAACGTAGCGCGCGAGAAATTGTAAGTAAACGCCGTATTTACATATCTGCCACTGTGCAGGAGAATCCGTATAGGTGTTCGAGTGTTCGAAACGTAACGCGCGAGAAATTGTAAGTAAACGCCGTATTTACATGTCTGCCACTGTGCAGGAGAATCCGTATAGGTGTTCGAGTGTTCGAACCGTAACGCGGGAGAAATTGTAAGTAAACGCCGTATTTACATATCTGCCACTGTGCAGGAGAATCCGTATAGGTGTTCGAGTGTTCGAATCGTAAGGCGTGAGAAATTCTAAGTAAACGCCGTATTCACATATCTGCCACTGTGCAGGAGAATCCGTATAGGTGTTCGAATGTTCGAACCGTAACGCGGGAGAAATTGTAAGTA
The DNA here is from genome assembly GCF_055761805.1 of Camellia sinensis. Classification (NCBI taxonomy): domain Eukaryota; kingdom Viridiplantae; phylum Streptophyta; class Magnoliopsida; order Ericales; family Theaceae; genus Camellia; species Camellia sinensis. The sequence goes on along the minus strand of NW_028128989.1, from coordinate 5,130,788 downwards.
AACGCCGTATTTACATATCTGCCACTGTGCAGGAGAATCTGTATAGGTGTTCGAGTGTTCGAAACGTAACGCGCGAGAAATTGTAAGTGAACGTCGTATTTACATGTCTGCCACTGTGCAGGAGAATCCGTATAGGTGTTCGAGTGTTCGAAACGTAACGCGTGAGAAATTGTAAGTAAACGCCGTATTGACATGTCTGCAACTGTGCAGGAGAATCCGTATAGGTGTTCGAGTGTTCGAAACGTAACGCGCGAGAAATTGTAAGTAAACGCCGTATTTACATATCTGCCACTGTGCAGCAGAATCCGTATAGGTGTTCGAATGTTCGAACCGTAACGCAGGAGAAATTGTAAGTAAACGCCGTATTTACATATCTGCCACTGTGCAGGAGAATCCGTATAGGTGTTCGAGTGTTCGAAACGTCACACGCGAGAAATTGTAAGTAAACGCCGTATTTACATATCTGCCACTGTGCAGGAGAATCCGTATAGGTGTTCGAGTGTTCGAAACGTAACGCGCGAGAAATTGTAAGTAAACGCCGTATTTACATGTCTGCCACTGTGCAGGAGAATCCGTATAGGTGTTCGAGTGTTCGAACCGTAACGCGGGAGAAATTGTAAGTAAACGCCGTATTTACATATCTGCCACTGTGCAGGAGAATCCGTATAGGTGTTCGAGTGTTCGAAACGTAAGGCGTGAGAAATTGTAAGTAAACGCCGTATTCACATATCTGCCACTGTGCAGGAGAATCCGTATAGGTGTTCGAGTGTTCGAATCGTAAGGCGCGAGAAATTGTAAGTAAACGCCGTATTCACATATCTGCCACTGTGCAGGAGAATCCGTATAGGTGTTCGAGTGTTCGAAACGTAACGCGCGAGAAATTGTAAGTAAACCTCGTATTTACATATCTGCCACTGTGCAAGAGAATCCGTATAGGTGTTCGAGTGTTCGAAACGTAACGCGCGAGAAATTGTAAGTAAACGCCGTATTTACATATCTGCCACTGTGCAGGAGAATCCGTATAGGTGTTCGAGTGTTAGAAACGTAACGCGTGAGAAATTGTAAGTAAACGCCGTATTTACATATCTACCACTGTGCAGGAGAATCCGTATAGGTGTTCGAGTGTTGGAAACGTAACGCGCGAGAAATTGTAAGTAAACGTCGTATTTACATGTCTGCCACTGTGCAGGAGAATCCGTATAGGTGTTCGAATGTTCGAACTGTAACGCACGAGAAATTGTAAGTAAACGCCGTATTTACATATCTGCCACTGTGGAGGAGAATCCGTATAGGTGTTCGAGTGTTCGAATCGTAAGGCGTGAGAAATTGTAAGTAAACGCCGTATTCACATATCTGCCACTGTGCAGGAGAATCCGTATAGGTGTTCGAGTGTTCGAACCGTAACGCGGGAGAAATTGTAAGTAAACGCCGTATTTACATGTCTGCCACTGTGCAGGAGAATCCGTATAGGTGTTCGAGTGTTCGAATCGTAAGGCGTGAGAAATTGTAAGTAAACGCCGTATTCACATATCTGCCACTGTGCAGGAGAATCCGTATAGGTGTTCGAGTGTTCGAACCGTAACGCGGGAGAAATTGTAAGTAAACGCCGTATTTACATGTCTGCCACTGTGCAGGAGAATCCGTATAGGTGTTCGAGTGTTCGAAACGTAACGCACGAGAAATTGTAAGTAAACACCGTATTTACATATCTGCCACTGTGCAGGAGAATCCGTATAGGTGTTCGAGTGTTCGAATCGTAAGGCGTGAGAAATTGTAAGTAAACGCCGTATTCACATATCTGCCACTGTGCAGGAGAATCCGTATAGGTGTTCGAATGTTCGAACCGTAACGCGGGAGAAATTGTAAGTAAACGCCGTATTTACATAGCTGCCACTGTGCAAGAGAATCCGTATAGGTGTTCGAGTGTTCGAAACGTAACGCGCGAGAAATTGTAAGTAAACGCCGTATTTACATATCTGCCACTGTGCAGGAGAATCCGTATAGGTGTTCGAGTGTTCGAAACGTAACGCGCGAGAAATTGTAAGTAAACGCCGTATTTACATGTCTGCCACTGTGCAGGAGAATCCGTATAGGTGTTCGAGTGTTCGAACCGTAACGTGGGAGAAATTGTAAGTAAACGCCGTATTTACATATCTGCCACTGTGCAGGAGAATCCGTATAGGTGTTCGAGTGTTCGAAACGTAGCGCGCGAGAAATTGTAAGTAAACGCCGTATTTACATATCTGCCACTGTGCAGGAGAATCCGTATAGGTGTTCGAGTGTTCGAAACGTAACGCGCGAGAAATTGTAAGTAAACCTCGTATTTACATATCTGCCACTGTGCAAGAGAATCCGTATAGGTGTTCGAGTGTTCGAAACGTAACGCGCGAGAAATTGTAAGTAAACGCCGTATTTACATATCTGCCACTGTGCAGGAGAATCCGTATAGGTGTTCGAGTGTTAGAAACGTAACGCGTGAGAAATTGTAAGTAAACGCCGTATTTACATATCTACCACTGTGCAGGAGAATCCGTATAGGTGTTCGAGTGTTGGAAACGTAACGCGCGAGAAATTGTAAGTAAACGTCGTATTTACATGTCTGCCACTGTGCAGGAGAATCCGTATAGGTGTTCGAATGTTCGAACTGTAATGCACGAGAAATTGTAAGTAAACGCCGTATTTACATATCTGCCACTGTGGAGGAGAATCCGTATAGGTGTTCGAGTGTTCGAATCGTAAGGCGTGAGAAATTGTAAGTAAACGCCGTATTCACATATCTGCCACTGTGCAGGAGAATCCGTATAGGTGTTCGAGTGTTCGAACCGTAACGCGGGAGAAATTGTAAGTAAACGCCGTATTTACATGTCTGCCACTGTGCAGGAGAATCCGTATAGGTGTTCGAGTGTTCGAAACGTAACGCACGAGAAATTGTAAGTAAACGCCGTATTTACATATCTGCCACTGTGCAGGAGAATCCGTATAGGTGTTCGAGTGTTCGAATCGTAAGGCGTGAGAAATTGTAAGTAAACGCCGTATTCACATATCTGCCACTGTGCAGGAGAATCCGTATAGGTGTTCGAATGTTCGAACCGTAACGCGGGAGAAATTGTAAGTAAACGCCGTATTTACATATCTGCCACTGTGCAAGAGAATCCTTATAGGTGTTCGAGTGTTCGAAACGTAACGCGCGAGAAATTGTAAGTAAACGCCGTATTTACATATCTGCCACTGTGCAGGAGAATCCGTATAGGTGTTCGAGTGTTCGAAACGTAACGCGCGAGAAATTGTAAGTAAACGCCGTATTTACATGTCTGCCACTGTGCAGGAGAATCCGTATAGGTGTTCGAGTGTTCGAACCGTAACGCGGGAGAAATTGTAAGTAAACGCCGTATTTACATATCTGCCACTGTGCAGGAGAATCCGTGTAGGTGTTCGAGTGTTCGAATCGTAAGGCGTGAGAAATTGTAAGTAAACGCCGTATTCACATATCTGCCACTGTGCAGGAGAATCCGTATTGGTGTTCGAGTGTTCGAATCGTTAGGCGCGAGATATTGTAAGTAAACGCCGTATTCACATATCTGCCACTGTGCAGTAGAATCCGTATAGGTGTTCGAGTGTTCGAAACGTAACGCGCGAGAAATTGTAAGTAAACGTCGTATTTACATATCTGCCACTGTGCAAGAGAATCCGTATAGGTGTTCGAGTGTTCGAAACGTAACGCGCGAGAAATTGTAAGTAAACGCCGTATTTACATATCTGCCACTGTGCAGGAGAATCCGTATAGGTGTTCGAGTGTTCGAAACGTAACGCGTGAGAAATTGTAAGTAAACGCCGTATTTACATATCTACCACTGTGCAGGAGAATCCGTATAGGTGTTCGAGTGTTCGAAACGTAACGCGCGAGAAATTGTAAGTAAACGTCGTATTTACATGTCTGCCACTGTGCAGGAGAATCCGTATAGGTGTTCGAATGTTCGAACTGTAATGCACGAGAAATTGTAAGTAAACGCCGTATTTACATATCTGCCACTGTGCAGGAGAATCCGTATAGGTGTTCGAGTGTTCGAATCGTAAGGCGTGAGAAATTGTAAGTAAACGCCGTATTCACATATCTGCCACTGTGCAGGAGAATCCGTATAGGTATTCGAGTGTTCGAACCGTAACGCGGGAGAAATTGTAAGTAAACGCCGTATTTACGTGTCTGCCACTGTGCAGGAGAATCCGTATAGGTGTTCGAGTGTTCGAAACGTAACGCACGAGAAATTGTAAGTAAACGCCGTATTTACATATCTGCCACTGTGCAGGAGAATCCGTATAGGTGTTCGAATGTTCGAATCGTAAGGCGTGAGAAATTGTAAGTAAACGCCGTATTCACATATCTGCCACTGTGCAGGAGAATCCGTATAGGTGTTCGAATGTTCGAACCGTAACGCGGGAGAAATTGTAAGTAAACGCCGTATTTACATATCTGCCACTGTGCAAGGGAATCCGTATAGGTGTTCGAGTGTTCGAAACGTAACGCGCGAGAAATTGTAAGTAAACGCCGTATTTACATATCTGCCACTGTGCAGGAGAATCCGTATAGGTGTTCGAGTGTTCGAAACGTAACGCGCGAGAAATTGTAAGTAAACGCCGTATTTACACGTCTGCCACTGTGCATGAGAATCCGTATAGGTGTTCGAGTGTTCGAACCGTAACGCGGGAGAAATTGTAAGTAAACGCCGTATTTACATATCTGCCACTGTGCAGGAGAATCCGTATAGGTGTTCGAGTGTTCGAATCGTAAGGCGTGAGAAATTGTAAGTAAACGCCGTATTCACATATCTGCCACTGTGCAGGAGAATCCGTATAGGTGTTCGAGTGTTCGAATCGTAAGGCGCGAGAAATTGTAAGTAAACGCCGTATTCACATATCTGCCACTGTGCAGGAGAATCCGCATAGGTGTTCGAGTGTTCGAAACGTAACGCGCGAGAAATTGTAAGTAAACGTCGTATTTACATATCTGCCACTGTGCAAGAGAATCCGTATAGGTGTTCGAGTGTTCGAAACGTAACGCGCGAGAAATTGTAAGTAAACGCCGTATTTACATATCTGCCACTGTGCAGGAGAATCCGTATAGGTGTTCGAGTGTTCGAAACGTAACGCGTGAGAAATTGTAAGTAAACGCCGTATTTACATATCTACCACTGTGCAGGAGAATCCGTATGGGTGTTCGAGTGTTCGAAACGTAACGCGCGAGAAATTGTAAGTAAACGTCGTATTTACATGTCTGCCACTGTGCAGGAGAATCCGTATAGGTGTACGAATGTTCGAACTGTAACGCACGAGAAATTGTAAGTAAACGCCGTATTTACAAATTTGCCACTGTGCAGGAGAATCCGTATAGGTGTTCGAGTGTTCGAATCGTAAGGCGTTAGAAATTGTAAGTAAACGCCGTATTCACATATCTGCCACTGTGCAGGAGAATCCGTATAGGTGTTCGAGTGTTCGAACCGTAACGCGGGAGAAATTGTAAGTAAACGCCGTATTTACATGTCTGCCACTGTGCAGGAGAATCCGTATAGGTGTTCGAGTGTTCGAAACGTAACGCACGAGAAATTGTAAGTAAACGCCGTATTTACATATCTGCCACTGTGCAGGAGAATCCGTATAGGTGTTCGAGTGTTCGAATCGTAAGGCGTGAGAAATTGTAAGTAAACGCCGTATTCACATATCTGCCACTGTGCAGGAGAATCCGTATAGGTGTTCGAATGTTCGAACCGTAACGCGGGAGAAATTGTAAGTAAACGCCGTATTTACATATCTGCCACTGTGCAAGAGAATCCGTATAGGTGTTCGAGTGTTCGAAACGTAACGCGCGAGAAATTGTAAGTAAACGCCGTATTTACATATCTGCCACTGTGCAGGAGAATCCGTATAGGTGTTCGAGTGTTCGAAACGTAACGCGCGAGAAATTGTAAGTAAACGCCGTATTTACATATCTGCCACTGTGCAGGAGAATCCGTATAGGTGTTCGAGTGTTCGAAACGTAACGCGCGAGAAATTGTAAGTAAACGCCGTATTTACATATCTGCCACTGTGCAGGAGAATCCGTATAGGTGTTCGAATGTTCGAACCGTAACGAGCGAGAAATTGTAAGTAAACGCCGTATTTACATATCTGCCACTGTGCAGGAGAATCCGTATAGGTGTTCGAGTGTTCGAATCGTAAGGCGTGAGAAATTGTAAGTAAACGCTGTATTCACATATCTGCCACTGTGCAGGAGAATCCGTATAGGTGTTCGAGGGTTCGAATCGTAAGGCGTGAGAAATTCTAAGTAAACGCCGTATTCACATATCTGCCACTGTGCAGGAGAATCCGTATAGGTGTTCGAATGTTCGAACCGTAACGCGGGAGAAATTGTAAGTAAACGCCGTATTTACATATCTGCCACTGTGCAGGAGAATCCGTATAGGTGTTCGAGTGTTCGAAACGTAACGCGCGAGAAATTGTAAGTAAACGTCGTATTTACATGTCTGCCACTGTGCAGGAGAATCCGTATAGGTGTTCGAGTGTTCGAAACGTAACGCGCGAGAAATTGTAAGTAAACGCCGTATTTACATCTCTGCCACTGTGCAGGAGAATCCGTATAGGTGTTCGAGTGTTCGAAACGTAACGCGCGAGAAATTGTAAGTAAACGCCGTATTTACATATCTGCCACTGTGCAGGAGAATCCGTATAGGTGTTCGAGTGTTCGAAACGTAACGCGCGAGAAATTGTAAGTAAACGCCGTATTTACATATCTGCCACTGTGCAGGAGAATCCGTATAGGTGTTCGAGTGTTCGAACCGTAACGCGCGAGAAATTGTAAGTAAACGCCGTATTTACATATCTGCCACTGTGCAGGAGAATCCGTATAGGTGTTCGAGTGTTCGAATCGTAAGGCGTGAGAAATTGTAAGTAAACGCCGTATTCACATATCTGCCACTGTGCAGGAGAATCCGTATAGGTGTTCGAGGGTTCGAATCGTAAGGCGTGAGAAATTCTAAGTAAACGCCGTATTCACATATCTGCCACTGTGCAGGAGAATCCGTATAGGTGTTCGAATGTTCGAACCGTAACGCGGGAGAAATTGTAAGTAAACGTCGTATTTACATGTCTGCCACTGTGCAGGAGAATCCGTATAGGTGTTCGAGTGTTAGAAACGTAACGCGCGAGAAATTGTAAGTAAACGCCGTATTTACATCTCTGCCACTGTGCAGGAGAATCCGTATAGGGGTTCGAGTGTTCGAAACGTAACGCGCGAGAAATTGTAAGTAAACGCCGTATTTACATATCTGCCACTGTGCAGGAGAATCCGTATAGGTGTTCGAGTGTTCGAAACGTAACGCGCGAGAAATTGTAAGTAAACGCTGTATTTACATATCTGCCACTGTGCAGGAGAATCCGTATAGGTGTTCGAGTGTTCGAATCGTAAGGCGTGAGAAATTGTAAGTAAACGCCGTATTCACATATCTGCCACTGTGCAGGAGAATCCGTATAGGTGTTCGAATGTTCAAACCGTAACGCGGGAGAAATTGTAAGTAAACGCCGTATTTACATATCTGCCACTGTGCAGGAGAATCCGTATAGGTGTTCGAGTGTTCGAAACGTAACGCGCTAGAAATTGTAAGTAAACGTCGTATTTACATGTCTGCCACTGTGCAGGAGAATCCGTATAGGTGTTCGAGTGTTCGAAACGTAACGCGCGAGAAATTGTAAGTAAACGTCGTATTTACATGTCTGCCACTGTGCAGGAGAATCCGTATAGGTGTTCGAGTGTTCGAAACGTAACGCGCGAGAAATTGTAAGTAAACGCCGTATTTACATATCTGCCACTGTGCAGGAGAATCCGTATAGGTGTTCGAATGTTCGAACCGTAACGCAGGAGAAATTGTATGTAAACGCCGTATTTATATATCTGCCACTGTGCAGGAGAATCCGTATAGGTGTTCGAGTGTTCGAAACGTAACGCGCGAGAAATTGTAAGTAAACGTCGTATTTACATGTCTGCCACTGTGCAGGAGAATCCGTATAGGTGTTCGAGTGTTCGAAACGTAACGCGCGAGAAATTGTAAGTAAACGCCGTATTTACATATCTGCCACTGTGCAGGAGAATCCGTATAGGTGTTCGAGTGTTCGAAACGTAACGCATGAGAAATTGTAAGTAAACGCCGTATTTACATATCTGCCACTGTGCAGGAGAATCCGTATAGGTGTTCGAGTGTTCGAAACGTAACGCGCGAGAAATTGTAAGTAAACGTCGTATTTACATGTCTGCCACTGTGCAGGAGAATCCGTATAGGTGTTCGAGTGTTCGAAACGTAACGCGCGAGAAATTGTAAGTAAACGTCGTATTTACATGTCTGCCACTGTACAGGAGAATCCGTATAGGTGTTCGAGTGTTCGAAACGTAACGCGCGAGAAATTGTAAGTAAACGCCGTATTTACATATCTGCCACTGTGCAGGAGAATCCGTATAGGTGTTCGAATGTTCGAACCGTAACGCAGGAGAAATTGTAAGTAAACGCCGTATTTACATATCTGCCGCTGTGCAGGAGAATCCGTATAGGTGTTCGAGTGTTCGAAACGTAACGCGCGAGAAATTGTAAGTAAACGCCGTATTTACATATCTGCCACTGTGCAGGAGAATCCGTATAGGTGTTCGAATGTTCGAACCGTAACGCGGGAGAAATTGTAAGTAAATGCCGTATTTACATATCTGCCACTGTGCAGGAGAATGCGTATAGGTGTTCGAATGTTCGAACCGTAACGCAGGAGAAATTGTAAGTAAACGCCGTATTTACATATCTGCCACTGTGCAGGAGAATCCGTATAGGTGTTCGAGTGTTCGAAACGTAACGCGCGAGAAATTGTAAGTAAACGCCGTATTTACATATCTGCCACTGTGCAGGAGAATCCGTATAGGTGTTCGAATGTTCGAACCGTAACGCAGGAGAAATTGTAAGTAAACGCCGTATTTACATATCTGCCACTGTGCAGGAGAATCCGTATAGGTGTTCGAGTGTTCGAAACGTAACGCGCGAGAAATTGTAAGTAAACGCCGTACTTACATATCTGCCACTGTGCAGGAGAATCCGTATAGGTGTTCGAATGTTCGAACCGTAACGCGGGAGAAATTGTAAGTAAACGCCGTATTTACATATCTGCCACTGTGCAGGAGAATCCGTATAGGTGTTCGAGTGTTCGAAACGTAACGCGTGAGAAATTGTAAGTAAACGCCGTATTTACATATCTGCCACTGTGCAGGAGAATCCGTATAGGTGTTCGAGTGTTCGAAACGTAACGCGCGAGAAATTGTAAGTAAACGTCGTATTTCCATGTCTGCCACTGTGCAGGAGAATCCGTATAGGTGTTCGAGTGTTCGAAACGTAACGCGCGAGAAATTGTAAGTAAACGCCGTATTTACATATCTGCCACTGTGCAGGAGAATCCGTATAGGTGTTCGAGTGTTCGAAACGTAACGCGCGAGAAATTGTAAGTAAACGCCGTATTTACATATCTGCCACTGTGCAGGAGAATCCGTATAGGTGTTCGAGTGTTCGAAACGTAACGCACGAGAAATTGTAAGTAAACGCCGTATTTACATATCTGCCACTGTGCAGGAGAATCCGTATAGGTGTTCGAGTGTTCGAATCGTAAGGCGTGAGAAATTGTAAGTAAACGCCGTATTCACATATCTGCCACTGTGCAGGAGAATCCGTATAGGTGTTCGAATGTTCGAACCGTAACGCGGGAGAAATTGTAAGTAAACGCCGTATTTACATATCTGCCACTGTGCAAGAGAATCCGTATAGGTGTTCGAGTGTTCGAAACGTAACGCGCGAGAAATTGTAAGTAAACGCCGTATTTACATATCTGCCACTGTGCAGGAGAATCCGTATAGGTGTTCGAGTGTTCGAAACGTAACGCGCGAGAAATTGTAAGTAAACGCCGTATTTACATATCTGCCACTGTGCAGGAGAATCCGTATAGGTGTTCGAGTGTTCGAAACGTAACGCGCGAGAAATTGTAAGTAAACGCCGTATTTACATATCTGCCACTGTGCAGGAGAATCCGTATAGGTGTTCGAATGTTCGAACCGTAACGAGCGAGAAATTGTAAGTAAACGCCGTATTTACATATCTGCCACTGTGCAGGAGAATCCGTATAGGTGTTCGAGTGTTCGAATCGTAAGGCGTGAGAAATTGTAAGTAAACGCCGTATTCACATATCTGCCACTGTGCAGGAGAATCCGTATAGGTGTTCGAGGGTTCGAATCGTAAGGCGTGAGAAATTCTAAGTAAACGCCGTATTCACATATCTGCCACTGTGCAGGAGAATCCGTATAGGTGTTCGAATGTTCGAACCGTAACGCGGGAGAAATTGTAAGTAAACGCCGTATTTACATATCTGCCACTGTGCAGGAGAATCCGTATAGGTGTTCGAGTGTTCGAAACGTAACGCGCGAGAAATTGTAAGTAAACGTCGTATTTACATGTCTGCCACTGTGCAGGAGAATCCGTATAGGTGTTCGAGTGTTCGAAACGTAACGCGCGAGAAATTGTAAGTAAACGCCGTATTTACATCTCTGCCACTGTGCAGGAGAATCCGTATAGGTGTTCGAGTGTTCGAAACGTAACGCGCGAGAAATTGTAAGTAAACGCCGTATTTACATATCTGCCACTGTGCAGGAGAATCCGTATAGGTGTTCGAGTGTTCGAAACGTAACGCGCGAGAAATTGTAAGTAAACGCCGTATTTACATATCTGCCACTGTGCAGGAGAATCCGTATAGGTGTTCGAGTGTTCGAACCGTAACGCGCGAGAAATTGTAAGTAAACGCCGTATTTACATATCTGCCACTGTGCAGGAGAATCCGTATAGGTGTTCGAGTGTTCGAATCGTAAGGCGTGAGAAATTGTAAGTAAACGCCGTATTCACATATCTGCCACTGTGCAGGAGAATCCGTATAGGTGTTCGAGGGTTCGAATCGTAAGGCGTGAGAAATTCTAAGTAAACGCCGTATTCACATATCTGCCACTGTGCAGGAGAATCCGTATAGGTGTTCGAATGTTCGAACCGTAACGCGGGAGAAATTGTAAGTAAACGTCGTATTTACATGTCTGCCACTGTGCAGGAGAATCCGTATAGGTGTTCGAGTGTTCGAAACGTAACGCGCGAGAAATTGTAAGTAAACGCCGTATTTACATCTCTGCCACTGTGCAGGAGAATCCGTATAGGTGTTCGAGTGTTCGAAACGTAACGCGCGAGAAATTGTAAGTAAACGCCGTATTTACATATCTGCCACTGTGCAGGAGAATCCGTATAGGTGTTCGAGTGTTCGAAACGTAACGCGCGAGAAATTGTAAGTAAACGCCGTATTTACATATCTGCCACTGTGCAGGAGAATCCGTATAGGTGTTCGAGTGTTCGAATCGTAAGGCGTGAGAAATTGTAAGTAAACGCCGTATTCACATATCTGCCACTGTGCAGGAGAATCCGTATAGGTGTTCGAATGTTCAAACCGTAACGCGGGAGAAATTGTAAGTAAACGCCGTATTTACATATCTGCCACTGTGCAGGAGAATCCGTATAGGTGTTCGAGTGTTCGAAACGTAACGCGCTAGAAATTGTAAGTAAACGTCGTATTTACATGTCTGCCACTGTGCAGGAGAATCCGTATAGGTGTTCGAGTGTTCGAAACGTAACGCGCGAGAAATTGTAAGTAAACGTCGTATTTACATGTCTGCCACTGTGCAGGAGAATCCGTATAGGTGTTCGAGTGTTCGAAACGTAACGCGCGAGAAATTGTAAGTAAACGCCGTATTTACATATCTGCCACTGTGCAGGAGAATCCGTATAGGTGTTCGAATGTTCGAACCGTAACGCAGGAGAAATTGTATGTAAACGCTGTATTTATATATCTGCCACTGTGCAGGAGAATCCGTATAGGTGTTCGAGTGTTCGAAACGTAACGCGCGAGAAATTGTAAGTAAACGTCGTATTTACATGTCTGCCACTGTGCAGGAGAATCCGTATAGGTGTTCGAGTGTTCGAAACGTAACGCGCGAGAAATTGTAAGTAAACGCCGTATTTACATATCTGCCACTGTGCAGGAGAATCCGTATAGGTGTTCGAGTGTTCGAAACGTAACGCATGAGAAATTGTAAGTAAACGCCGTATTTACATATCTGCCACTGTGCAGGAGAATCCGTATAGGTGTTCGAGTGTTCGAAACGTAACGCGCGAGAAATTGTAAGTAAACGTCGTATTTACATGTCTGCCACTGTGCAGGAGAATCCGTATAGGTGTTCGAGTGTTCGAAACGTAACGCGCGAGAAATTGTAAGTAAACGTCGTATTTACATGTCTGCCACTGTACAGGAGAATCCGTATAGGTGTTCGAGTGTTCGAAACGTAACGCGCGAGAAATTGTAAGTAAACGCCGTATTTACATATCTGCCACTGTGCAGGAGAATCCGTATAGGTGTTCGAATGTTCGAACCGTAACGCAGGAGAAATTGTAAGTAAACGCCGTATTTACATATCTGCCGCTGTGCAGGAGAATCCGTATAGGTGTTCGAGTGTTCGAAACGTAACGCGCGAGAAATTGTAAGTAAACGCCGTATTTACATATCTGCCACTGTGCAGGAGAATCCGTATAGGTGTTCGAATGTTCGAACCGTAACGCGGGAGAAATTGTAAGTAAACGCCGTATTTACATATCTGCCACTGTGCAGGAGAATGCGTATAGGTGTTCGAATGTTCGAACCGTAACGCAGGAGAAATTGTAAGTAAACGCCGTATTTACATATCTGCCACTGTGCAGGAGAATCCGTATAGGTGTTCGAGTGTTCGAAACGTAACGCGCGAGAAATTGTAAGTAAACGCCGTATTTACATATCTGCCACTGTGCAGGAGAATCCGTATAGGTGTTCGAATGTTCGAACCGTAACGCAGGAGAAATTGTAAGTAAACGCCGTATTTACATATCTGCCACTGTGCAGGAGAATCCGTATAGGTGTTCGAGTGTTCGAAACGTAACGCGCGAGAAATTGTAAGTAAACGCCGTATTTACATATCTGCCACTGTGCAGGAGAATCCGTATAGGTGTTCGAATGTTCGAACCGTAACGCGGGAGAAATTGTAAGTAAACGCCGTATTTACATATCTGCCACTGTGCAGGAGAATCCGTATAGGTGTTCGAGTGTTCGAAACGTAACGCGTGAGAAATTGTAAGTAAACGCCGTATTTACATATCTGCCACTGTGCAGGAGAATCCGTATAGGTGTTCGAGTGTTCGAAACGTAACGCGCGAGAAATTGTAAGTAAACGTCGTATTTCCATGTCTGCCACTGTGCAGGAGAATCCGTATAGGTGTTCGAGTGTTCGAAACGTAACGCGCGAGAAATTGTAAGTAAACGCCGTATTTACATATCTGCCACTGTGCAGGAGAATCCGTATAGGTGTTCGAGTGTTCGAAACGTAACGCGCGAGAAATTGTAAGTAAACGCCGTATTTACATATCTGCCACTGTGCAGGAGAATCCGTATAGGTGTTCGAGTGTTCGAACCGTAACGCGGGAGAAATTGTAAGTAAACGCCGTATTTACATATCTGCCACTGTGCAGGAGAATCCGTATAGGTGTTCGAGTGTTCGAATCGTAAGGCGTGAGAAATTGTAAGTAAACGCCGTATTCACATATATGCCACTGTGCAGGAGAATCCGTATAGGTGTTCGAATGTTCGAACCGTAACGCGGGAGAAATTGTAAGTAAACGCCGTATTTACATATCTGCCACTGTGCAGGAGAATCCGTATAGGTGTTCGAGTGTTCGAAACGTAACGCGCGAGAAATTGTAAGTAAACGCCGTATTTACATATCTGCCACTGTGCAGGAGAATCCGTATAGGTGTTCGAATGTTCGAACCGTAACGCAGGAGAAATTGTAAGTAAACGCCGTATTTACATATCTGCCACTGTGCAGGAGAATCCGTATAGGTGTTCGAGTGTTCGAAACGTAACGCGCGAGAAATTGTAAGTAAACGCCGTATTTACATGTCTGCCACTGTGCAGGAGAATCCGTATAGGTGTTCGAGTGTTCAAAACGTAACGCGGGAGAAATTGTAAGTAAACGCCGTATTTACATATCTGCCACTGTGCAGGAGAATCCGTATAGGTGTTCGAGTGTTCGAAACATAACGCGCGAGAAATTGTAAGTAAACGTCGTATTTACATGTCTGCCACTGTGCAGGAGAATCCGTATAGGTGTTCGAGTGTTCGAAACGTAACGCGCGAGAAATTGTAAGTAAACGTCGTATTTACATGTCTGCCACTGTGCAGGAGAATCCGTATAGGTGTTCGAGTGTTCGAAACGTAACGCGCGAGAAATTGTAAGTAAACGTCGTATTTACATGTCTGCCACTGTGCAGGAGAATCCGTATAGGTGTTCGAGTGTTCGAAACGTAACGCGCGAGAAATTGTAAGTAAACGCCGTATTTACATATCTGCCACTGTGCAGGAGAATCCGTATAGGTGTTCGAATGTTCGAACCGTAACGCAGGAGAAATTGTAAGTAAACGCCGTATTTACATATCTGCCACTGTGCAGGAGAATCCGTATAGGTGTTCGAGTGTTCGAAACGTAACGCGCGAGAAATTGTAAGTAAACGCCGTATTTACATATCTGCCACTGTGCAGGAGAATCCGTATAGGTGTTCGAATGTTCGAACCGTAACGCGGGAGAAATTGTAAGTAAACGTCGTATTAACATATCTGCCACTGTGCAGGAGAATCCGTATAGGTGTTCGAGTGTTAGAACCGTAACGCGCGAGAAATTGTAAGTAAACGCCGTATTTACATATCTGCCACTGTGCAGGAGAATCCGTATAGGTGTTCGAGTGTTCGAAACGTAACGCGCGAGAAATTGTAAGTAAACGTCGTATTTACATGTCTGCCACTGTGCAGGAGAATCCGTATAGGTGTTCGAGTGTTCGAAACGTAACGCGCGAGAAATTGTAAGTAAACGCCGTATTTACATATCTGCCACTGTGCAGGAGAATCCGTATAGGTGTTCGAGTGTTCGAAACGAAACGCGTGAGAAATTGTAAGTAAACGCCGTATTTACATATCTGCCACTGTGCAGGAGAATCCGTATAGGTGTTCGAGTGTTCGAAACGTAACGCGCGAGAAATTGTAAGTAAACGTCGTATTTACATGTCTGCCACTGTGCAGGAGAATCCGTATAGGTGTTCGAGTGTTCGAAACGTAACGCGCGAGAAATTGTAAGTAAACGTCGTATTTACATGTCTTCCACTGTGCAGGAGAATCCGTATAGGTGTTCGAGTGTTCGAAACGTAACGCGCGAGAAATTGTAAGTAAACGCCGTATTTACATATCTGCCACTGTGCAGGAGAATCCGTATAGGTGTTCGAATGTTCGAACCGTAACGCAGGAGAAATTGTATGTAAACGCCGTATTTACATATCTGCCACTGTGCAGGAGAATCCGTATAGGTGTTCGAGTGTTCGAAACGTAACGCGCGAGAAATTGTAAGTAAACGCCGTATTTACATATCTGCCACTGTGCAGGAGAATCCGTATAGGTGTTCGAATGTTCGAACCGTAACGCGGGAGAAATTGTAAGTAAACGCCGTATTTACATATCTGCCACTGTGCAGGAGAATCTGTATAGGTGTTCGAGTGTTCGAAACGTAACGCGCGAGAAATTGTAAGTAAACGCCGTATTTACATATCTGCCACTGTGCAGGAGAATCCGTATAGGTGTTCGAGTGTTCGAACCGTAACGCGGGAGAAATTGTAAGTAAACGCCGTATTTACATATCTGCCACTGTGCAGGAGAATCCGTATAGGTGTTCGAGTGTTCGAATCGTAAGGCGTGAGAAATTGTAAGTAAACGCCGTATTCACATATCTGCCACTATGCAGGAGAATCCGTATAGGTGTTCGAGTGTTCGAAACGTAACGCGGGAGAAATTGTAAGTAAACGCCGTATTTACATATCTGCCACTGTGCAGGAGAATCCGTATAGGTGTTCGAGTGTTCGAAACGTAACGCGCGAGAAATTGTAAGTAAACGTCGTATTTACATGTCTGCCACTGTGCAGGAGAATCCGTATAGGTGTTCGAGTGTTCGAAACGTAACGCGCGAGAAATTGTAAGTAAACGTCGTATTTACATGTCTGCCACTGTGCAGGAGAATCCGTATAGGTGTTCGAGTGTTCGAAACGTAACGCACGAGAAATTGTAAGTAAACGCCGTATTTACATATCAGCCACTGTGCAGGAGAATCCGTATAGGTGTTCGAATGTTCGAACCGTAACGCAGGAGAAATTGTAAGTAAACGCCGTATTTACATATCTGCCACTGTGCAGGAGAATCCGTATAGGTGTTCGAGTGTTCGAAACGTAACGCGCGAGAAATTGTAAGTAAACGCCGTATTTACATATCTGCCACTGTGCAGGAGAATCCGTATAGGTGTTCGAATGTTCGAACCGTAACGCGGGAGAAATTGTAAGTAAACGCCGTATTTACATATCTGCCACTGTGCAGGAGAATCCGTATAGGTGTTCGAATGTTCGAACCGTAACGCAGGAGAAATTGTAAGTAAACGCCGTATTTACATATCTGCCACTGTGCAGGAGAATCCGTATAGGTGTTCGAGTGTTCGAAACGTAACGCGCGAGAAATTGTAAGTAAACGCCGTATTTACGTATCTGCCACTGTGCAGGAGAATCCGTATAGGTGTTCGAGTGTTCGAACCGTAACGCGCGAGAAATTGTAAGTAAACGCCGTATTTACATATCTGCCACTGTGCAGGAGAATCCGTATAGGTGTTCGAGTGTTCGAAACGTAACGCGCGAGAAATTGTAAGTAAATGTCGTATTTACATGTCTGCCACTGTGCAGGAGAATCCGTATAGGTGTTCGAGTGTTCGAAACGTAACGCGCGAGAAATTGTAAGTAAACGCCGTATTTACATATCTGCCACTGTGCAGGAGAATCCGTATAGGTGTTCGAGTGTTCGAAACGTAACGCGTGAGAAATTGTAAGTAAACGCCGTATTTACATATCTGCCACTGTGCAGGAGAATCCGTATAGCTGTTCGAGTGTTCGAAACGTAACGCGCGAGAAATTGTAAGTAAACGTCGTATTTACATGTCTGCCACTGTGCAGGAGAATCCGTATAGGTGTTCGAGTGTTCGAAACGTAACGCGCGAGAAATTGTAAGTAAACGTCGTATTTACATGTCTGCCACTGTGCAGGAGAATCCGTATAGGTGTTCGAGTGTTCGAAACGTAACGCGCGAGAAATTGTAAGTAAACGTCGTATTTACATGTCTGCCACTGTGCAGGAGAATCCGTATAGGTGTTCGAGTGTTCGAAACGTAACGCGCGAGAAATTGTAAGTAAACGCCGTATTTACATATCTGCCACTGTGCAGGAGAATCCGTATAGGTGTTCGAATGTTCGAACCGTAACGCAGGAGAAATTGTAAGTAAACGCCGTATTTACATATCTGCCACTGTGCAGGAGAATCCGTATAGGTGTTCGAGTGTTCGAAACGTAACGCGCGAGAAATTGTAAGTAAACGCCGTATTTACATATCTGCCACTATGCAGGAGAATCCGTATAGGTGTTCGAATGTTCGAACCGTAACGCGGGAGAAATTGTAAGTAAACGTCGTAGTAACATATCTGCCACTGTGCAGGAGAATCCGTATAGGTGTTCGAGTGTTAGAACCGTAACGCGCGAGAAATTGTAAGTAAACGCCGTATTTACATATCTGCCACTGTGTAGGAGAATCCGTATAGGTGTTCGAGTGTTCGAAACGTAACGCGCGAGAAATTGTAAGTAAACGTCGTATTTACATGTCTGCCACTGTGCAGGAGAATCCGTATAGGTGTTCGAGTGTTCGAAACGTAACGCGCGAGAAATTGTAAGTAAACGCCGTATTTACATATCTGCCACTGTGCAGGAGAATCCGTATAGGTGTTCGAGTGTTCGAAACGTAACGCGTGAGAAATTGTAAGTAAACGCCGTATTTACATATCTGCCACTGTGCAGGAGAATCCGTATAGGTGTTCGAGTGTTCGAAACGTAACGCGCGAGAAATTGTAAGTAAACGTCGTATTTACATGTCTGCCACTGTGCAGGAGAATCCGTATAGGTGTTCGAGTGTTCGAAACGTAACGCGCGAGAAATTGTAAGTAAACGTCGTATTTACATGTCTTCCACTGTGCAGGAGAATCCGTATAGGTGTTCGAGTGTTCGAAACGTAACGCGCGAGAAATTGTAAGTAAACGCCGTATTTACATATCTGCCACTGTGCAGGAGAATCCGTATAGGTGTTCGAATGTTCGAACCGTAACGCAGGAGAAATTGTATGTAAACGCCGTATTTACATATCTGCCACTGTGCAGGAGAATCCGTATAGGTGTTCGAGTGTTCGAAACGTAACGCGCGAGAAATTGTAAGTAAATGCCGTATTTACATATCTGCCACTGTGCAGGAGAATCCGTATAGGTGTTCGAATGTTCGAACCGTAACGCGGGAGAAATTGTAAGTAAACGCCGTATTTACCTATCTGCCACTGTGCAGGAGAATCCGTATAGGTGTTCGAGTGTTCGAAACGTAACGCGCGAGAAATTGTAAGTAAA
Organism: Camellia sinensis; assembly: GCF_055761805.1. Lineage (NCBI taxonomy): Eukaryota > Viridiplantae > Streptophyta > Magnoliopsida > Ericales > Theaceae > Camellia > Camellia sinensis. Next base: position 5,112,096 of record NW_028128989.1, on the reverse strand, counting down.
CGCCGTATTTGCATATCTGCCACTGTGCAGGAGAATCCGTATAGGTGTTCGAGTGTTCGAACCGTAACGCGGGAGAAATTGTAAGTAAACGCCGTATTTACATATCTGCCACTGTGCAGGAGAATCCGTATAGGTGTTCGAGTGTTCGAATCGTAAGGCGTGAGAAATTGTAAGTAAACGCCGTATTCACATATCTGCCACTGTGCAGGAGAATCCGTATAGGTGTTCGAATGTTCGAACCGTAACGCGGGAGAAATTGTAAGTAAACGCCGTATTTACATATCTGCCACCGTGCAGGAGAATCCGTATAGGTGTTCGAGTGTTCGAAACGTAACGCGCGAGAAATTGTAAGTAAACGTCGTATTTACATGTCTGCCTCTGTGCAGGAGAATCCGTATAGGTGTTCGAGTGTTCGAAACGTAACGCGCGAGAAATTGGAAGTAAATGTCGTATTTACATGTCTGCCACTCTGCAGGAGAATCCGTATAGGTGTTCGAGTGTTCGAAACGTAACGCGCGAGAAATTGTAAGTAAACGCCGTATTTACATATCTGCCACTGTGCAGGAGAATCCGTATAGGGGTTCGAGTGTTCGAAACGTAACGCGCGAGAAATTGTAAGTAAACGTCGTATTTACATGTCTGCCACTGTGCAGGAGAATCCGTATAGGTGTTCGAGTGTTCGAAACGTAACGCGCGAGAAATTGTAAGTAAACGTCGTATTTACATGTCTGCCACTGTGCAGGAGAATCCGTATAGGTGTTCGAGTGTTCGAAACGTAACGCGCGAGAAATTGTAAGTAAACGTCGTATTTACATATCTGCCACTGTGCAGGAGAATCCGTATAGGTGTTCGAATGTTCGAACCGTAACGCAGGAGAAATTGTAAGTAAACGCCGTATTTACATATCTGCCACTGTGCAGGAGAATCCGTATAGGTGTTCGAGTGTTCGAAACGTAACGCGCGAGAAATTGTAAGTAAACGCCGTATTTACATATCTGCCACTGTGCAGGAGAATCCGTATAGGTGTTCGAATGTTCGAACCGTAACGCGGGAGAAATTGTAAGTAAACGTCGTAGTAACATATCTGCCACTGTGCAGGAGAATCCGTATAGGTGTTCGAGTGTTAGAACCGTAACTCGCAAGAAATTGTAAGTAAACGCCGTATTTACATATCTGCCACTGTGCAGGAGAATCCGTATAGGTGTTCGAGTGTTCGAAACGTAACGCGCGAGAAATTGTAAGTAAACGTCGTATTTACATGTCTGCCACTGTGCAGGAGAATCCGTATAGGTGTTCGAGTGTTCGAAACGTAACGCGCGAGAAATTGTAAGTAAACGCCGTATTTACATATCTGCCACTGTGCAGGAGAATCCGTATAGGTGTTCGAGTGTTCGAAACGTAACGCGTGAGAAATTGTAAGTAAACGCCGTATTTACATATCTGCCACTGTGCAGGAGAATCCGTATAGGTGTTCGAGTGTTCGAAACGTAACGCGCGAGAAATTGTAAGTAAACGTCGTATTTACATGTCTGCCACTGTGCAGGAGAATCCGTATAGGTGTTCGAGTGTTCGAAACGTAACGCGCGAGAAATTGTAAGTAAACGTCGTATTTACATGTCTTCCACTGTGCATGAGAATCCGTATAGGTGTTCGAGTGTTCGAAACGTAACGCGCGAGAAATTGTAAGTAAACGCCGTATTTACATATCTGCCACTGTGCAGGAGAATCCGTATAGGTGTTCGAATGTTCGAACCGTAACGCAGGAGAAATTGTATGTAAACGCCGTATTTACATATCTGCCACTGTGCAGGAGAATCCGTATAGGTGTTCGAGTGTTCGAAACGTAACGCGCGAGAAATTGTAAGTAAACGCCGTATTTACATATCTGCCACTGTGCAGGAGAATCCGTATAGGTGTTCGAAGGTTCGAACCGTAACGCGGGAGAAATTGTAAGTAAACGCCGTATTTATATATCTGCCACTGTGCAGGAGAATCCGTATAGGGGTTCGAGTGTTCGAAACGTAACGCGCGAGAAATTGTAAGTAAACGTCGTATTTACATGTCTGCCACTGTGCAGGAGAATCCGTATAGGTGTTCGAGTGTTCGAAACGTAACGCGCGAGAAATTGTAAGTAAACGTCGTATTTACATGTCTGCCACTGTGCAGGAGAATCCGTATAGGTGTTCGAGTGTTCGAAACGTAACGCGCGAGAAATTGTAAGTAAACGTCGTATTTACATATCTGCCACTGTGCAGGAGAATCCGTATAGGTGTTCGAATGTTCGAACCGTAACGCAGGAGAAATTGTAAGTAAACGCCGTATTTACATATCTGCCACTGTGCAGGAGAATCCGTATAGGTGTTCGAGTGTTCGAAACGTAACGCGCGAGAAATTGTAAGTAAACGCCGTATTTACATATCTGCCACTGTGCAGGAGAATCCGTATAGGTGTTCGAATGTTCGAACCGTAACGCGGGAGAAATTGTAAGTAAACGTCGTAGTAACATATCTGCCACTGTGCAGGAGAATCCGTATAGGTGTTCGAGTGTTAGAACCGTAACTCGCAAGAAATTGTAAGTAAACGCCGTATTTACATATCTGCCACTGTGCAGGAGAATCCGTATAGGTGTTCGAGTGTTCGAAACGTAACGCGCGAGAAATTGTAAGTAAACGTCGTATTTACATGTCTGCCACTGTGCAGGAGAATCCGTATAGGTGTTCGAGTGTTCGAAACGTAACGCGCGAGAAATTGTAAGTAAACGCCGTATTTACATATCTGCCACTGTGCAGGAGAATCCGTATAGGTGTTCGAGTGTTCGAAACGTAACGCGTGAGAAATTGTAAGTAAACGCCGTATTTACATATCTGCCACTGTGCAGGAGAATCCGTATAGGTGTTCGAGTGTTCGAAACGTAACGCGCGAGAAATTGTAAGTAAACGTCGTATTTACATGTCTGCCACTGTGCAGGAGAATCCGTATAGGTGTTCGAGTGTTCGAAACGTAACGCGCGAGAAATTGTAAGTAAACGTCGTATTTACATGTCTTCCACTGTGCATGAGAATCCGTATAGGTGTTCGAGTGTTCGAAACGTAACGCGCGAGAAATTGTAAGTAAACGCCGTATTTACATATCTGCCACTGTGCAGGAGAATCCGTATAGGTGTTCGAATGTTCGAACCGTAACGCAGGAGAAATTGTATGTAAACGCCGTATTTACATATCTGCCACTGTGCAGGAGAATCCGTATAGGGGTTCGAGTGTTCGAAACGTAACGCGCGAGAAATTGTAAGTAAACGTCGTATTTACATGTCTGCCACTGTGCAGGAGAATCCGTATAGGTGTTCGAGTGTTCGAAACGTAACGCGCGAGAAATTGTAAGTAAACGTCGTATTTACATGTCTGCCACTGTGCAGGAGAATCCGTATAGGTGTTCGAGTGTTCGAAACGTAACGCGCGAGAAATTGTAAGTAAACGCCGTATTTACATATCTGCCACTGTGCAGGAGAATCCGTATAGGTGTTCGAGTGTTCGAACCGTAACGCGGGAGAAATTGTAAGTAAACGCCGTATTTACATATCTGCCACTGTGCAGGAGAATCCGTATAGGTGTTCGAGTGTTCGAATCGTAAGGCGTGAGAAATTGTAAGTAAACGCCGTATTCACATATCTGCCACTGTGCAGGAGAATCCGTATAGGTGTTCGAGTGTTCGAAACGTAACGCGCGAGAAATTGTAAGTAAACGTCGTATTTACATGTCTGCCACTGTGCAGGAGAATCCGTATAGGTGTTCGAGTGTTCGAAACGTAACGCGCGAGAAATTGTAAGTAAACGTCGTATTTACATGTCTTCCACTGTGCATGAGAATCCGTATAGGTGTTCGAGTGTTCGAAACGTAACGCGCGAGAAATTGTAAGTAAACGCCGTATTTACATATCTGCCACTGTGCAGGAGAATCCGTATAGGTGTTCGAATGTTCGAACCGTAACGCAGGAGAAATTGTATGTAAACGCCGTATTTACATATCTGCCACTGTGCAGGAGAATCCGTATAGGTGTTCGAGTGTTCGAAACGTAACGCGCGAGAAATTGTAAGTAAACGCCGTATTTACATATCTGCCACTGTGCAGGAGAATCCGTATAGGTGTTCGAAGGTTCGAACCGTAACGCGGGAGAAATTGTAAGTAAACGCCGTATTTATATATCTGCCACTGTGCAGGAGAATCCGTATAGGTGTTCGAGTGTTCGAAACGTAACGCGCGAGAAATTGTAAGTAAACGCCGTATTTACATATCTGCCACTGTGCAGGAGAATCCGTATAGGTGTTCGAGTGTTCGAACCGTAACGCGGGAGAAATTGTAAGTAAACGCCGTATTTACATATCTGCCACTGTGCAGGAGAATCCGTATAGGTGTTCGAGTGTTCGAATCGTAAGGCGTGAGAAATTGTAAGTAAACGCCGTATTCACATATCTGCCACTGTGCAGGAGAATCCGTATAGGTGTTCGAATGTTCGAACCGTAACGCGGGAGAAATTGTAAGTAAACGCCGTATTTACATATCTGCCACCGTGCAGGAGAATCCGTATAGGTGTTCGAGTGTTCGAAACGTAACGCGCGAGAAATTGTAAGTAAACGTCGTATTTACATGTCTGCCTCTGTGCAGGAGAATCCGTATAGGTGTTCGAGTGTTCGAAACGTAACGCGCGAGAAATTGGAAGTAAACGTCGTATTTACATGTCTGCCACTCTGCAGGGGAATCCGTATAGGTGTTCGAGTGTTCGAAACGTAACGCGTGAGAAATTGTAAGTAAACGCCGTATTTACATATCTGCCACTGTGCAGGAGAATCCGTATAGGGGTTCGAGTGTTCGAACCATAACGCGCGAGAAATTGTAAGTAAACGCCGTATTTACATATCTGCCACTGTGCAGGAGAATCCGTATAGGTGTTCGAGTGTTCGAACCGTAACGTGCGAGAAATTGTAAGTAAACACCGTATTTACATGTCTGCCACTGTGCAGGAGAATCCGTATAGGTGTCCGAGTGTTCGAAACGTAACGCGCGAGAAATTGTAAGTAAACGCCGTATTTACATATCTGCCACTGTGCAGGAGAATCCGTATAGGTGTTCGAGTGTTCGAAACGTAACGCGCGAGAAATTGTAAGTAAACGCCGTATTTACATATCTGCCACTGTGCAGGAGAATCCGTATAGGTGTTCGAGTGTTCGAAACATAACGCGCGAGAAATTGTAAGTAAACGCCGTATTTACATGTCTGCCACTGTGCAGGAGAATCCGTATAGGTGTTCGAGTGTTCGAAACGTAACGCGCGAGAAATTGTAAGTAAACGCCGTATTTACATATCTGCCACTGTGCAGGAGAATCCGTATAGGTGTTCGAATGTTCGAACCGTAACGCGGGAGAAATTGTAAGTAAACGCCGTATTTACATATCTGCCACTGTGCAGGAGAATCCGTATAGGTGTTCGAATGTTCGAACCGTAACGCAGGAGAAATTGTAAGTAAACGCCGTATTTACATATCTGCCACTGTGCAGGAGAATCCGTATAGGTGTTCGAGTGTTCGAAACGTAACGCGCGAGAAATTGTAAGTAAACGCCGTATTTACGTATCTGCCACTGTGCAGGAGAATCCGTATAGGTGTTCGAGTGTTCGAACCGTAACGCGCGAGAAATTGTAAGTAAACGCCGTATTTACATATCTGCCACTGTGCAGGAGAATCCGTATAGGTGTTCGAGTGTTCGAAACGTAACGCGCGAGAAATTGTAAGTAAACGTCGTATTTACATGTCTGCCACTGTGCAGGAGAATCCGTATAGGTGTTCGAGTGTTCGAAACGTAACGCGCGAGAAATTGTAAGTAAACGCCGTATTTACATATCTGCCACTGTGCAGGAGAATCCGTATAGGTGTTCGAGTGTTCGAAACGTAACGCGTGAGAAATTGTAAGTAAACGCCGTATTTACATATCTGCCACTGTGCAGGAGAATCCGTATAGCTGTTCGAGTGTTCGAAACGTAACGCGCGAGAAATTGTAAGTAAACGTCGTATTTACATGTCTGCCACTGTGCAGGAGAATCCGTATAGGTGTTCGAGTGTTCGAAACGTAACGCGCGAGAAATTGTAAGTAAACGTCGTATTTACATGTCTGCCACTGTGCAGGAGAATCCGTATAGGTGTTCGAGTGTTCGAAACGTAACGCGCGAGAAATTGTAAGTAAACGTCGTATTTACATGTCTGCCACTGTGCAGGAGAATCCGTATAGGTGTTCGAGTGTTCGAAACGTAACGCAGGAGAAATTGTATGTAAACGCCGTATTTACATATCTGCCACTGTGCAGGAGAATCCGTATAGGTGTTCGAGTGTTCGAAACGTAACGCGCGAGAAATTGTAAGTAAACGCCGTATTTACATATCTGCCACTGTGCAGGAGAATCCGTATAGGTGTTCGAATGTTCGAACCGTAACGCGGGAGAAATTGTAAGTAAACGCCGTATTTACCTATCTGCCACTGTGCAGGAGAATCCGTATAGGTGTTCGAGTGTTCGAAACGTAACGCGCGAGAAATTGTAAGTAAACGCCGTATTTACATATCTGCCACTGTGCAGGAGAATCCGTATAGGTGTTCGAGTGTTCGAACCGTAACGCGGGAGAAATTGTAAGTAAACGCCGTATTTACATATCTGCCACTGTGCAGGAGAATCCGTATAGGTGTTCGAGTGTTCGAATCGTAAGGCGTGAGAAATTGTAAGTAAACGCCGTATTCACATATCTGCCACTGTGCAGGAGAATCCGTATAGGTGTTCGAATGTTCGAACCGTAACGCGGGAGAAATTGTAAGTAAACGCCGTATTTACATATCTGCCACCGTGCAGGAGAATCCGTATAGGTGTTCGAGTGTTCGAAACGTAACGCGCGAGAAATTGTAAGTAAACGTCGTATTTACATGTCTGCCTCTGTGCAGGAGAATCCGTATAGGTGTTCGAGTGTTCGAAACGTAACGCGCGAGAAATTGGAAGTAAATGTCGTATTTACATGTCTGCCACTCTGCAGGAGAATCCGTATAGGTGTTCGAGTGTTCGAAACGTAACGCGCGAGAAATTGTAAGTAAACGCCGTATTTACATATCTGCCACTGTGCAGGAGAATCCGTATAGGGGTTCGAGTGTTCGAAACGTAACGCGCGAGAAATTGTAAGTAAACGTCGTATTTACATGTCTGCCACTGTGCAGGAGAATCCGTATAGGTGTTCGAGTGTTCGAAACGTAACGCGCGAGAAATTGTAAGTAAACGTCGTATTTACATGTCTGCCACTGTGCAGGAGAATCCGTATAGGTGTTCGAGTGTTCGAAACGTAACGCGCGAGAAATTGTAAGTAAACGCCGTATTTACATATCTGCCACTGTGCAGGAGAATCCGTATAGGTGTTCGAATGTTCGAACCGTAACGCAGGAGAAATTGTAAGTAAACGCCGTATTTACATATCTGCCACTGTGCAGGAGAATCCGTATAGGTGTTCGAGTGTTCGAAACGTAACGCGCGAGAAATTGTAAGTAAACGCCGTATTTACATATCTGCCACTGTGCAGGAGAATCCGTATAGGTGTTCGAATGTTCGAACCGTAACGCGGGAGAAATTGTAAGTAAACGTCGTAGTAACATATCTGCCACTGTGCAGGAGAATCCGTATAGGTGTTCGAGTGTTAGAACCGTAACGCGCAAGAAATTGTAAGTAAACGCCGTATTTACATATCTGCCACTGTGCAGGAGAATCCGTATAGGTGTTCGAGTGTTCGAAACGTAACGCGTGAGAAATTGTAAGTAAACGCCGTATTTACATATCTGCCACTGTGCAGGAGAATCCGTATAGGTGTTCGAGTGTTCGAAACGTAACGCGCGAGAAATTGTAAGTAAACGTCGTATTTACATGTCTGCCACTGTGCAGGAGAATCCGTATAGGTGTTCGAGTGTTCGAAACGTAACGGGCGAGAAATTGTAAGTAAACGTCGTATTTACATGTCTTCCACTGTGCATGAGAATCCGTATAGGTGTTCGAGTGTTCGAAACGTAACGCGCGAGAAATTGTAAGTAAACGCCGTATTTACATATCTGCCACTGTGCAGGAGAATCCGTATAGGTGTTCGAATGTTCGAACCGTAACGCAGGAGAAATTGTATGTAAACGCCGTATTTACATATCTGCCACTGTGCAGGAGAATCCGTATAGGTGTTCGAGTGTTCGAAACGTAACGCGCGAGAAATTGTAAGTAAACGCCGTATTTACATATCTGCCACTGTGCAGGAGAATCCGTATAGGTGTTCGAATGTTCGAACCGTAACGCGGGAGAAATTGTAAGTAAACGCCGTATTTACATATCTGCCACTGTGCAGGAGAATCCGTATAGGTGTTCGAGTGTTCGAAACGTAACGCGCGAGAAATTGTAAGTAAACGCCGTATTTACATATCTGCCACTGTGCAGGAGAATCCGTATAGGTGTTCGAGTGTTCGAACCGTAACGCGGGAGAAATTGTAAGTAAACGCCGTATTTACATATCTGCCACTGTGCAGGAGAATCCGTATAGGTGTTCGAGTGTTCGAATCGTAAGGCGTGAGAAATTGTAAGTAAACGCCGTATTCACATATCTGCCACTGTGCAGGAGAATCCGTATAGGTGTTCGAATGTTCGAACCGTAACGCGGGAGAAATTGTAAGTAAACGCCGTATTTACATATCTGCCACCGTGCAGGAGAATCCGTATAGGTGTTCGAGTGTTCGAAACGTAACGCGCGAGAAATTGTAAGTAAACGTCGTATTTACATGTCTGCCTCTGTGCAGGAGAATCTGTATAGGTGTTCGAGTGTTCGAAACGTAACGCGCGAGAAATTGGAAGTAAACGTCGTATTTACATGTCTGCCACTCTGCAGGAGAATCCGTATAGGTGTTCGAGTGTTCGAAACGTAACGCGTGAGAAATTGTAAGTAAACGCCGTATTTACATATCTGCCACTGTGCAGGAGAATCCGTATAGGGGTTCGAGTGTTCGAACCATAACGCGCGAGAAATTGTAAGTAAACGCCGTATTTACATATCTGCCACTGTGCAGGAGAATCCGTATAGGTGTTCGAGTGTTCGAACCGTAACGTGCGAGAAATTGTAAGTAAACACCGTATTTACATGTCTGCCACTGTGCAGGAGAATCCGTATAGGTGTCCGAGTGTTCGAAACGTAACGCGCGAGAAATTGTAAGTAAACGCCGTATTTACATATCTGCCACTGTGCAGGAGAATCCGTATAGGTGTTCGAGTGTTCGAAACGTAACGCGCGAGAAATTGTAAGTAAACGCCGTATTTACATATCTGCCACTGTGCAGGAGAATCCGTATAGGTGTTCGAGTGTTCGAAACATAACGCGCGAGAAATTGTAAGTAAACGCCGTATTTACATGTCTGCCACTGTGCAGGAGAATCCGTATAGGTGTTCGAGTGTTCGAAACGTAACGCGCGAGAAATTGTAAGTAAACGCCGTATTTACATATCTGCCACTGTGCAGGAGAATCCGTATAGGTGTTCGAGTGTTCGAAACATAACGCGTGAGAAATTTTAAGTAAACGCCGTATTTACATATCTGCCATTGTGCAGGAGAATCCGTATAGGTGTTCGAGTGTTCGAACCTTAACGCGCGAGAAATTGTAAGTAAACGCCGTATTTACATATCTGCCACTGTGCAGGAGAATCCGTATAGGTGTTCGAGTGTTCGAAACGTAACGCGCGAGAAATTGTAAGTAAACGTCGTATTTACATGTCTGCCACTGTGCAGGAGAATCCGTATAGGTGTTCGAGTGTTCGAAACGTAACGCGCGAGAAATTGTAAGTAAACGCCGTATTTACATATCTGCCACTGTGCAGGAGAATCCGTATAGGTGTTCGAGTGTTCGAAACGTAACGCGTGAGAAATTGTAAGTAAACGCCGTATTTACATATCTGCCACTGTGCAGGAGAATCCGTATAGGTGTTCGAGTGTTCGAAACGTAACGCGCGAGAAATTGTAAGTAAACGTCGTATTTACATGTCTGCCACTGTGCAGGAGAATCCGTATAGGTGTTCGAGTGTTCGAAACGTAACGCGCGAGAAATTGTAAGTAAACGTCGTATTTACATGTCGGCCACTGTGCAGGAGAATCCGTATAGGTGTTCGAGTGTTAGAAACGTAACGCGCGAGAAATTGTAAGTAAACATCGTATTTACATGTCTGCCACTGTGCAGGAGAATCCGTATAGGTGTTCGAGTGTTCGAAACGTAACGCGCGAGAAATTGTAAGTAAACGCCGTATTTACATATCTGCCACTGTGCAGGAGAATCCGTATAGGTGTTCGAATGTTCGAACCGTAACGCAGGAGAAATTGTAAGTAAACGCCGTATTTACATATCTGCCACTGTACAGGAGAATCCGTATAGGTGTTCGAGTGTTCGAAACGTAACGCGCGAGAAATTGTAAGTAAACGCCGTATTTACATATCTGCCACTGTGCAGGAGAATCCGTATAGGTGTTCGAATGTTCGAACCGTAACGCGGGAGAAATTGTAAGTAAACGTCGTATTAACGTATCTGCCACTGTGCAGGAGAATCCGTATAGGTGTTCGAGTGTTAGAACCGTAACGCGCGAGAAATTGTAAGTAAACGCCGTATTTACATATCTGCCACTGTGCAGGAGAATCCGTATAGGTGTCCGAGTGTTCGAAACGTAACGCGCGAGAAATTGTAAGTAAACGCCGTATTTACATATCTGCCACTGTGCAGGAGAATCCGTATAGGTGTTCGAGTGTTCGAAACGTAACGCGCGAGAAATTGTAAGTAAACGCCGTATTTACATATCTGCCACTGTGCAGGAGAATCCGTATAGGTGTTCGAGTGTTCGAAACGTAACGCGCGAGAAATTGTAAGTAAACGCCGTATTTAGATGTCTGCCACTGTGCAGGAGAATCCGTATAGGTGTTCGAGTGTTCGAAACGTAACGCGCGAGAAATTGTAAGTAAACGCCGTATTTACATATCTGCCACTGTGCAGGAGAATCCGTATAGGTGTTCGAGTGTTCGAAACATAACGCGTGAGAAATTTTAAGTAAACGCCATATTTACATATCTGCCATTGTGCAGGAGAATCCGTATAGGTGTTCGAGTGTTCGAACCGTAACGCGCGAGAAATTGTAAGTAAACGCCGTATTTACATATCTGCCACTGTGCAGGAGAATCCGTATAGGTGTTCGAGTGTTCGAAACGTAACGCGCGAGAAATTGTAAGTAAACGTCGTATTTACATGTCTGCCACTGTGCAGGAGAATCCGTATAGGTGTTCGAGTGTTCGAAACGTAACGCGCGAGAAATTGTAAGTAAACGCCGTATTTACATCTCTGCCACTGTGCAGGAGAATCCGTATAGGTGTTCGAGTGTTCGAAACGTAACGCGTGAGAAATTGTAAGTAAACGCCGTATTTACATATCTGCCACTGTGCAGGAGAATCCGTATAGGTGTTCGAGTGTTCGAAACGTAACGCGCGAGAAATTGTAAGTAAACGTCGTATTTACATGTCTGCCACTGTGCAGGAGAATCCGTATAGGTGTTCGAGTGTTCGAAACGTAACGCGCGAGAAATTGTAAGTAAACGTCGTATTTACATGTCTGCCACTGTGCAGGAGAATCCGTATAGGTGTTCGAGTGTTCGAAACGTAACGCGCGAGAAATTGTAAGTAAACGTCGTATTTACATGTCTGCCACTGTGCAGGAGAATCCGTATAGGTGTTCGAGTGTTCGAAACGTAACGCGCGAGAAATTGTAAGTAAACGCCGTATTTACATATCTGCCACTGTGCAGGAGAATCCGTATAGGTGTTCGAATGTTCGAACCGTAACGCAGGAGAAATTGTAAGTAAACGCCGTATTTACATATCTGCCACTGTACAGGAGAATCCGTATAGGTGTTCGAGTGTTCGAAACGTAACGCGCGAGAAATTGTAAGTAAACGCCGTATTTACATATCTGCCACTGTGCAGGAGAATCCGTATAGGTGTTCGAATGTTCGAACCGTAACGCGGGAGAAATTGTAAGTAAACGTCGTATTAACGTATCTGCCACTGTGCAGGAGAATCCGTATAGGTGTTCGAGTGTTAGAACCGTAACGCGCGAGAAATTGTAAGTAAACGCCGTATTTACATATCTGCCACTGTGCAGGAGAATCCGTATAGGTGTCCGAGTGTTCGAAACGTAACGCGCGAGAAATTGTAAGTAAACGCCGTATTTACATATCTGCCACTGTGCAGGAGAATCCGTATAGGTGTTCGAGTGTTCGAAACGTAACGCGCGAGAAATTGTAAGTAAACGCCGTATTTACATATCTGCCACTGTGCAGGAGAATCCGTATAGGTGTTCGAGTGTTCGAAACGTAACGCGCGAGAAATTGTAAGTAAACGCCGTATTTAGATGTCTGCCACTGTGCAGGAGAATCCGTATAGGTGTTCGAGTGTTCGAAACGTAACGCGCGAGAAATTGTAAGTAAACGCCGTATTTACATATCTGCCACTGTGCAGGAGAATCCGTATAGGTGTTCGAGTGTTCGAAACATAACGCGTGAGAAATTTTAAGTAAACGCCGTATTTACATATCTGCCATTGTGCAGGAGAATCCGTATAGGTGTTCGAGTGTTCGAACCGTAACGCGCGAGAAATTGTAAGTAAACGCCGTATTTACATATCTGCCACTGTGCAGGAGAATCCGTATAGGTGTTCGAGTGTTCGAAACGTAACGCGCGAGAAATTGTAAGTAAACGTCGTATTTACATGTCTGCCACTGTGCAGGAGAATCCGTATAGGTGTTCGAGTGTTCGAAACGTAACGCGCGAGAAATTGTAAGTAAACGCCGTATTTACATATCTGCCACTGTGCAGGAGAATCCGTATAGGTGTTCGAGTGTTCGAAACGTAACGCGTGAGAAATTGTAAGTAAACGCCGTATTTACATATCTGCCACTGTGCAGGAGAATCCGTATAGGTGTTCGAGTGTTCGAAACGTAACGCGCGAGAAATTGTAAGTAAACGTCGTATTTACATGTCTGCCACTGTGCAGGAGAATCCGTATAGGTGTTCGAGTGTTCGAAACGTAACGCGCGAGAAATTGTAAGTAAACGTCGTATTTACATGTCTGCCACTGTGCAGGAGAATCCGTATAGGTGTTCGAGTGTTCGAAACGTAACGCGCGAGAAATTGTAAGTAAACGTCGTATTTACATGTCTGCCACTGTGCAGGAGAATCCGTATAGGTGTTCGAGTGTTCGAAACGTAACGCGCGAGAAATTGTAAGTAAACGCCGTATTTACATATCTGCCACTGTGCAGGAGAATCCGTATAGGTGTTCGAATGTTCGAACCGTAACGCAGGAGAAATTGTAAGTAAACGCCGTATTTACATATCTGCCACTGTGCAGGAGAATCCGTATAGGTGTTCGAGTGTTCGAAACGTAACGCGCGAGAAATTGTAAGTAAACGCCGTATTTACATATCTGCCACTGTGCAGGAGAATCCGTATAGGTGTACGAATGTTCGAACCGTAACGCGGGAGAAATTGTAAGTAAACGTCGTATTAACGTATCTGCCACTGTGCAGGAGAATCCGTATAGGTGTTCGAGTGTTAGAACCGTAACGCGCGAGAAATTGTAAGTAAACGCCGTATTTACATATCTGCCACTGTGCAGGAGAATCCGTATAGGTGTTCGAGTGTTCGAAACGTAACGCGCGAGAAATTGTAAGTAAACGTCGTATTTACATGTCTGCCACTGTGCAGGAGAATCCGTATAGGTGTTCGAGTGTTCGAAACGTAACGCGCGAGAAATTGTAAGTAAACGCCGTATTTACATATCTGCCACTGTGCAGGAGAATCCGTATAGGTGTTCGAGTGTTCGAAACGTAACGCGTGAGAAATTGTAAGTAAACGCCGTATTTACATATCTGCCACTGTGCTGGAGAATCCGTATAGGTGTTCGAGTGTTCGAAACGTAACGCGCGAGAAATTGTAAGTAAACGTCGTATTTACATGTCTGCCACTGTGCAGGAGAATCCGTATAGGTGTTCGAGTGTTCGAAAGGTAACGCGCGAGAAATTGTAAGTAAACGTCGTATTTACATGTCTGCCACTGTGCAGGAGAATCCGTAGAGGTGTTCGAGTGTTCGAAACGTAACGCGCGAGAAATTGTAAGTAAACGCCGTATTTACATATCTGCCACTGTGCAGGAGAATCCGTATAGGTGTTCGAATGTTCGAACCGTAACGCAGGAGAAATTGTAAGTAAACGCCGTATTTACATATCTGCCACTGTGCAGGAGAATCCGTATAGGTGTTCGAGTGTTAGAAACGTAACGCGCTAGAAATTGTAAGTAAACGCCGTATTTACATATCTGCCACTGTGCAGGAGAATCCGTATAGGTGTTCGAGTGTTAGAACCGTAACGCGGGAGAAATTGTAAGTAAACGCCGTATTTACATATCTGCCACTGTGCAGGAGAATCCGTATAGGTGTTCGAGTGTTCGAAACGTAACGCGCGAGAAATTGTAAGTAAACGCCGTATTTACATATCTGCCACTGTGCAGGAGAATCCGTATAGGTGTTCGAGTGTTCGAAACGTAACGCGCGAGAAATTGTAAGTAAACGCCGTATTTACATATCTGCCACTGTGCAGGAGAATCCGTATAGGTGTTCGAGTGTTAGAACCGTAACGCGCGAGAAATTGTAAGTAAACGCCGTATTTACATATCTGCCACTGTGCAGGAGAATCCGTATAGGTGTCCGAGTGTTCGAAACGTAACGCGCGAGAAATTGTAAGTAAACGCCGTATTTACATATCTGCCACTGTGCGGGAGAATCCGTATAGGTGTTCGAGTGTTCGAAACGTAACGCGCGAGAAATTGTAAGTAAACGCCGTATTTACATATCTGCCACTGTGCAGGAGAATCCGTATAGGTGTTCGAGTGTTCGAAACGTAACGCGCGAGAAATTGTAAGTAAACGCCGTATTTACATGTCTGCCACTGTGCAGGAGAATCCGTATAGGTGTTCGAGTGTTCGAAACGTAACGCGCGAGAAATTGTAAGTAAACGCCGTATTTACATATCTGCCACTGTGCAGGAGAATCCGTATAGGTGTTCGAGTGTTCGAAACATAACGCGGGAGAAATTTTAAGTAAACATCGTATTTACATGTCTGCCACTGTGCAGGAGAATCCGTATAGGTGTTCGAATGTTCGAACCGTAACGCGGGAGAAATTGTAAGTAAACGTCGTAGTAACATATCTGCCACTGTGCAGGAGAATCCGTATAGGTGTTCGAGTGTTAGAACCGTAACGCGCGAGAAATTGTAAGTAAACGCCGTATTTACATATCTGCCACTGTGCAGGAGAATCCGTATAGGTGTTCGAGTGTTCGAAACGTAACGCGCGAGAAATTGTAAGTAAACGTCGTATTTACATGTCTGCCACTGTGCAGGAGAATCCGTATAGGTGTTCGAGTGTTCGAAACGTAACGCGCGAGAAATTGTAAGTAAACGCCGTATTTACATATCTGCCACTGTGCAGGAGAATCCGTATAGGTGTTCGAGTGTTCGAAACGTAACGCGTGAGAAATTGTAAGTAAACGCCGTATTTACATATCTGCCACTGTGCAGGAGAATCCGTATAGGTGTTCGAGTGTTCGAAACGTAACGCGCGAGAAATTGTAAGTAAACGTCGTATTTGCATGTCTGCCACTGTGCAGGAGAATCCGTATAGGTGTTCGAGTGTTCGAAACGTAACGCGCGAGAAATTGTAAGTAAACGTCGTATTTACATGTCTTCCACTGTGCAGGAGAATCCGTATAGGTGTTCGAGTGTTCGAAACGTAACGCGCGAGAAATTGTAAGTAAACGCCGTATTTACATATCTGCCACTGTGCAGGAGAATCCGTATAGGTGTTCGAATGTTCGAACCGTAACGCAGGAGAAATTGTATGTAAACGCCGTATTTACATATCTGCCACTGTGCGGGAGAATCCGTATAGGTGTTCGAGTGTTCGAAACGTAACGCGCGAGAAATTGTAAGTAAACGCCGTATTTACATATCTGCCACTGTGCAGGAGAATCCGTATAGGTGTTCGAATGTTCGAACCGTAACGCGGGAGAAATTGTAAGTAAACGCCGTATTTACATATCTGCCACTGTGCAGGAGAATCCGTATAGGTGTTCGAGTGTTCGAAACGTAACGCGCGAGAAATTGTAAGTAAACGCCGTATTTACATATCTGCCACTGTGCAGGAGAATCCGTATAGGTGTTCGAGTGTTCGAACCGTAACGCGGGAGAAATTGTAAGTAAACGCCGTATTTACATATCTGCCACTGTGCAGGAGAATCCGTATAGGTGTTCGAGTGTTCGAATCGTAAGGCGTGAGAAATTGTAAGTAAACGCCGTATTCACATATCTGCCACTGTGCAGGAGAATCCGTATAGGTGTTCGAATGTTCGAACCGTAACGCGGGAGAAATTGTAAGTAAACGCCGTATTTACATATCTGCCACCGTGCAGGAGAATCCGTATAGGTGTTCGAGTGTTCGAAACGTAACGCGCGAGAAATTGTAAGTAAACGTCGTATTTACATGTCTGCCTCTGTGCAGGAGAATCCGTATAGGTGTTCGAGTGTTCGAAACGTAACGCGCGAGAAATTGGAAGTAAACGTCGTATTTACATGTCTGCCACTCTGCAGGAGAATCCGTATAGGTGTTCGAGTGTTCGAAACGTAACGCGTGAGAAATTGTAAGTAAACGCCGTATTTACATATCTGCCACTGTGCAGGAGAATCCGTATAGGGGTTCGAGTGTTCGAACCATAACGCGCGAGAAATTGTAAGTAAACGCCGTATTTACATATCTGCCACTGTGCAGGAGAATCCGTATAGGTGTTCGAGTGTTCGAACCGTAACGTGCGAGAAATTGTAAGTAAACACCGTATTTACATGTCTGCCACTGTGCAGGAGAATCCGTATAGGTGTCCGAGTGTTCGAAACGTAACGCGCGAGAAATTGTAAGTAAACGCCGTATTTACATATCTGCCACTGTGCAGGAGAATCCGTATAGGTGTTCGAGTGTTCGAAACGTAACGCGTGAGAAATTGTAAGTAAACGCCGTATTTACATATCTGCCACTGTGCAGGAGAATCCGTATAGGTGTTCGAGTGTTCGAAACATAACGCGCGAGAAATTGTAAGTAAACGCCGTATTTACATGTCTGCCACTGTGCAGGAGAATCCGTATAGGTGTTCGAGTGTTCGAAACGTAACGCGCGAGAAATTGTAAGTAAACGCCGTATTTACATATCTGCCACTGTGCAGGAGAATCCGTATAGGTGTTCGAGTGTTCGAAACATAACGCGTGAGAAATTTTAAGTAAACGCCGTATTTACATATCTGCCATTGTGCAGGAGAATCCGTATAGGTGTTCGAGTGTTCGAACCGTAACGCGCGAGAAATTGTAAGTAAACGCCGTATTTACATATCTGCCACTGTGCAGGAGAATCCGTATAGGTGTTCGAGTGTTCGAAACGTAACGCGCGAGAAATTGTAAGTAAACGCCGTATTTACATATCTGCCACTGTGCAGGAGAATCCGTATAGGTGTTCGAGTGTTCGAAACGTAACGCGCGAGAAATTGTAAGTAAACATCGTATTTACATGTCTGCCACTGTGCAGGAGAATCCGTATAGGTGTTCGAGTGTTCGAAACGTAACGCGCGAGAAATTGTAAGTAAACGTCGTATTTACATGTCTGCCTCTGTGCAGGAGAATCCGTATAGGTGTTCGAGTGTTCGAAACGTAACGCGCGAGAAATTGGAAGTAAACGTCGTATTTACATGTCTGCCACTCTGCAGGAGAATCCGTATAGGTGTTCGAGTGTTCGAAACGTAACGCGCGAGAAATTGTAAGTAAACGCCGTATTTACATATCTGCCACTGTGCAGGAGAATCCGTATAGGGGTTCGAGTGTTCGAAACGTAACGCGCGAGAAATTGTAAGTAAACGTCGTATTTACATGTCTGCCACTGTGCAGG
This sequence comes from Camellia sinensis, assembly GCF_055761805.1. Taxonomy (NCBI): domain Eukaryota; kingdom Viridiplantae; phylum Streptophyta; class Magnoliopsida; order Ericales; family Theaceae; genus Camellia; species Camellia sinensis. Next base: position 5,093,998 of record NW_028128989.1, on the reverse strand, counting down.
AGAATCCGTATAGGTGTTCGAGTGTTCGAAACGTAACGCGCGAGAAATTGTAAGTAAACGTCGTATTTACATGTCTGCCACTGTGCAGGAGAATCCGTATAGGTGTTCGAGTGTTCGAAACGTAACGCGCGAGAAATTGTAAGTAAACGCCGTATTTACATATCTGCCACTGTGCAGGAGAATCCGTATAGGTGTTCGAATGTTCGAACCGTAACGCAGGAGAAATTGTAAGTAAACGCCGTATTTACATATCTGCCACTGTGCAGGAGAATCCGTATAGGTGTTCGAGTGTTCGAAACGTAACGCGCGAGAAATTGTAAGTAAACGCCGTATTTACATATCTGCCACTGTGCAGGACAATCCGTATAGGTGTTCGAATGTTCGAACCGTAACGCGGGAGAAATTGTAAGTAAACGTCGTAGTAACATATCTGCCACTGTGCAGGAGAATCCGTATAGGTGTTCGAGTGTTAGAACCGTAACGCGCGAGAAATTGTAAGTAAACGCCGTATTTACATATCTGCCACTGTGCAGGAGAATCCGTATAGGTGTTCGAGTGTTCGAAACGTAACGCGCGAGAAATTGTAAGTAAACGTCGTATTTACATGTCTGCCACTGTGCAGGAGAATCCGTATAGGTGTTCGAGTGTTCGAAACGTAACGCGCGAGAAATTGTAAGTAAACGCCGTATTTACATATCTGCCACTGTGCAGGAGAATCCGTATAGGTGTTCGAGTGTTCGAAACGTAACGCGTGAGAAATTGTAAGTAAACGCCGTATTTACATATCTGCCACTGTGCAGGAGAATCCGTATAGGTGTTCGAGTGTTCGAAACGTAACGCGCGAGAAATTGTAAGTAAACGTCGTATTTACATGTCTGCCACTGTGCAGGAGAATCCGTATAGGTGTTCGAGTGTTCGAAACGTAACGCGCGAGAAATTGTAAGTAAACGTCGTATTTACATGTCTGCCACTGTGCAGGAGAATCCGTATAGGTGTTCGAGTGTTCGAAACGTAACGCGCGAGAAATTGTAAGTAAACGTCGTATTTACATGTCTGCCACTGTGCAGGAGAATCCGTATAGGTGTTCGAGTGTTCGAAACGTAACGCGCGAGAAATTGTAAGTAAACGCCGTATTTACATATCTGCCACTGTGCAGGAGAATCCGTATAGGTGTTCGAATGTTCGAACCGTAACGCAGGAGAAATTGTAAGTAAACGCCGTATTTACATATCTGCCACTGTGCAGGAGAATCCGTATAGGTGTTCGAGTGTTCGAAACGTAACGCGCGAGAAATTGTAAGTAAACGCCGTATTTACATATCTGCCACTGTGCAGGAGAATCCGTATAGGTGTACGAATGTTCGAACCGTAACGCGGGAGAAATTGTAAGTAAACGTCGTATTAACGTATCTGCCACTGTGCAGGAGAATCCGTATAGGTGTTCGAGTGTTCGAAACGTAACGCGCGAGAAATTGTAAGTAAACGCCGTATTTACATATCTGCCACTGTGCAGGAGAATCCGTATAGGTGTTCGAATGTTCGAACCGTAACGCGGGAGAAATTGTAAGTAAACGTCGTATTAACATATCTGCCACTGTGCAGGAGAATCCGTATAGGTGTTCGAGTGTTAGAACCGTAACGCGCGAGAAATTGTAAGTAAACGCCGTATTTACATATCTGCCACTGTGTAGGAGAATCCGTATAGGTGTTCGAGTGTTCGAAACGTAACGCGCGAGAAATTGTAAGTAAACGTCGTATTTACATGTCTGCCACTGTGCAGGAGAATCCGTATAGGTGTTCGAGTGTTCGAAATGTAACGCGCGAGAAATTGTAAGTAAACGCCGTATTTACATATCTGCCACTGTGCAGGAGAATCCGTATAGGTGTTCGAGTGTTCGAAACGTAACGCGTGAGAAATTGTAAGTAAACGCCGTATTTACATATCTGCCACTGTGCAGGAGAATCCGTATAGGTGTTCGAGTGCTCGAAACGTAACGCGCGAGAAATTGTAAGTAAACGTCGTATTTACATGTCTGCCACTGTGCAGGAGAATCCGTATAGGTGTTCGAGTGTTCGAAACGTAACGCGCGAGAAATTGTAAGTAAACGTCGTATTTACATGTCTGCCACTGTGCAGGAGAATCCGTATAGGTGTTCGAGTGTTCGAAACGTAACGCGCGAGAAATTGTAAGTAAACGCCGTATTTACATATCTGCCACTGTGCAGGAGAATCCGTATAGGTGTTCGAGTGTTCGAAACGTAACGCGCGAGAAATTGTAAGTAAACGCCGTATTTACATATCTGCCACTGTGCAGGAGAATCCGTATAGGTGTTCGAGTGTTCGAAACGTAACGCGCGAGAAATTGTAAGTAAACGTCGTATTTACATGTCTTCCACTGTGCAGGAGAATCCGTATAGGTGTTCGAGTGTTCGAAACGTAACGCGCGAGAAATTGTAAGTAAACGCCGTATTTACATATCTGCCACTGTGCAGGAGAATCCGTATAGGTGTTCGAATGTTCGAACCGTAACGCGTGAGAAATTGTATGTAAACGCCGTATTTACATATCTGCCACTGTGCAGGAGAATCCGTATAGGTGTTCGAGTGTTCGAAACGTAACGCGCGAGAAATTGTAAGTAAACGCCGTATTTACATATCTGCCACTGTGCAGGAGAATCCGTATAGGTGTTCGAATGTTCGAACCGTAACGCGGGAGAAATTGTAAGTAAACGCCGTATTTACATATCTGCCACTGTGCAGGAGAATCCGTATAGGTGTTCGAGTGTTCGAAACGTAACGCGCGAGAAATTGTAAGTAAACGCCGTATTTACATATCTGCCACTGTGCAGGAGAATCCGTATAGGTGTTCGAGTGTTCGAACCGTAACGCGGGAGAAATTGTAAGTAAACGCCGTATTTACATATCTGCCACTGTGCAGGAGAATCCGTATAGGTGTTCGAGTGTTCGAATCGTAAGGCGTGAGAAATTGTAAGTAAACGCCGTATTCACATATCTGCCACTGTGCAGGAGAATCCGTATAGGTGTTCGAATGTTCGAACCGTAACGCGGGAGAAATTGTAAGTAAACGCCGTATTTACATATCTGCCACCGTGCGGGAGAATCCGTATAGGTGTTCGAGTGTTCGAAACGTAACGCGTGAGAAATTGTAAGTAAACGCCGTATTTACATATCTGCCACTGTGCAGGAGAATCCGTATAGGTGTTCGAGTGTTCGAAACGTAACGCGCGAGAAATTGTAAGTAAACGTCGTATTTACATGTCTGCCACTGTGCAGGAGAATCCGTATAGGTGTTCGAGTGTTCGAAACGTAACGCGCGAGAAATTGTAAGTAAACGTCGTATTTACATGTCTTCCACTGTGCAGGAGAATCCGTATAGGTGTTCGAGTGTTCGAAACGTAACGCGCGAGAAATTGTAAGTAAACGCCGTATTTACATATCTGCCACTGTGCAGGAGAATCCGTATAGGTGTTCGAATGTTCGAACCGTAACGCAGGAGAAATTGTATGTAAACGCCGTATTTACATATCTGCCACTGTGCAGGAGAATCCGTATAGGTGTCCGAGTGTTCGAAACGTAACGCGCGAGAAATTGTAAGTAAACGCCGTATTTACATATCTGCCACTGTGCAGGAGAATCCGTATAGGTGTTCGAATGTTCGAACCGTAACGCGGGAGAAATTGTAAGTAAACGCCGTATTTACATATCTGCCACTGTGCAGGAGAATCCGTATAGGTGTTCGAGTGTTCGAAACGTAACGCGCAAGAAATTGTAAGTAAACGCCGTATTTACATATCTGCCACTGTGCAGGAGAATCCGTATAGGTGTTCGAGTGTTCGAACCGTAACGCGGGAGAAATTGTAAGTAAACGCCGTATTTACATATCTGCCACTGTGCAGGAGAATCCGTATAGGTGTTCGAGTGTTCGAATCGTAAGGCGTGAGAAATTGTAAGTAAACGCCGTATTCACATATCTGCCACTGTGCAGGAGAATCCGTATAGGTGTTCGAATGTTCGAACCGTAACGCGGGAGAAATTGTAAGTAAACGCCGTATTTACATATCTGCCACCGTGCAGGAGAATCCGTATAGGTGTTCGAGTGTTCGAAACGTAACGCGCGAGAAATTGTAAGTAAACGTCGTATTTACATGTCTGCCTCTGTGCAGGAGAATCCGTATAGGTGTTCGAGTGTTCGAAACGTAACGCGCGAGAAATTGGAAGTAAACGTCGTATTTACATGTCTGCCACTCTGCAGGAGAATCCGTATAGGTGTTCGAGTGTTCGAAACGTAACGCGTGAGAAATTGTAAGTAAACGCCGTATTTACATATCTGCCACTGTGCAGGAGAATCCGTATAGGGGTTCGAGTGTTCGAACCATAACGCGCGAGAAATTGTAAGTAAACGCCGTATTTACATATCTGCCACTGTGCAGGAGAATCCGTATAGGTGTTCGAGTGTTCGAACCGTAACGTGCGAGAAATTGTAAGTAAACACCGTATTTACATGTCTGCCACTGTGCAGGAGAATCCGTATAGGTGTCCGAGTGTTCGAAACGTAACGCGCGAGAAATTGTAAGTAAACGCCGTATTTACATATCTGCCACTGTGCAGGAGAATCCGTATAGGTGTTCGAGTGTTCGAAACGTAACGCGTGAGAAATTGTAAGTAAGCGCCGTATTTACATATCTGCCACTGTGCAGGAGAATCCGTATAGGTGTTCGAGTGTTCGAAACATAACGCGCGAGAAATTGTAAGTAAACGCCGTATTTACATGTCTGCCACTGTGCAGGAGAATCCGTATAGGTGTTCGAGTGTTCGAAACGTAACGCGCGAGAAATTGTAAGTAAACGCCGTATTTACATATCTGCCACTGTGCAGGAGAATCCGTATAGGTGTTCGAGTGTTCGAAACATAACGCGTGAGAAATTGTAAGTAAACGCCGTATTTACATATCTGCCATTGTGCAGGAGAATCCGTATAGGTGTTCGAGTGTTCGAACCGTAACGCGCGAGAAATTGTAAGTAAACGCCGTATTTACATATCTGCCACCGTGCGGGAGAATCCGTATAGGTGTTCGAGTGTTCGAAACGTAACGCGTGAGAAATTGTAAGTAAACGCCGTATTTACATATCTGCCACTGTGCAGGAGAATCCGTATAGGTGTTCGAGTGTTCGAAACGTAACGCGCGAGAAATTGTAAGTAAACGTCGTATTTACATGTCTGCCACTGTGCAGGAGAATCCGTATAGGTGTTCGAGTGTTCGAAACGTAACGCGCGAGAAATTGTAAGTAAACGTCGTATTTACATGTCTTCCACTGTGCAGGAGAATCCGTATAGGTGTTCGAGTGTTCGAAACGTAACGCGCGAGAAATTGTAAGTAAACGCCGTATTTACATATCTGCCACTGTGCAGGAGAATCCGTATAGGTGTTCGAATGTTCGAACCGTAACGCAGGAGAAATTGTATGTAAACGCCGTATTTACATATCTGCCACTGTGCAGGAGAATCCGTATAGGTGTCCGAGTGTTCGAAACGTAACGCGCGAGAAATTGTAAGTAAACGCCGTATTTACATATCTGCCACTGTGCAGGAGAATCCGTATAGGTGTTCGAATGTTCGAACCGTAACGCGGGAGAAATTGTAAGTAAACGCCGTATTTACATATCTGCCACTGTGCAGGAGAATCCGTATAGGTGTTCGAGTGTTCGAAACGTAACGCGCGAGAAATTGTAAGTAAACGCCGTATTTACATATCTGCCACTGTGCAGGAGAATCCGTATAGGTGTTCGAGTGTTCGAACCGTAACGCGGGAGAAATTGTAAGTAAACGCCGTATTTACATATCTGCCACTGTGCAGGAGAATCCGTATAGGTGTTCGAGTGTTCGAATCGTAAGGCGTGAGAAATTGTAAGTAAACGCCGTATTCACATATCTGCCACTGTGCAGGAGAATCCGTATAGGTGTTCGAATGTTCGAACCGTAACGCGGGAGAAATTGTAAGTAAACGCCGTATTTACATATCTGCCACCGTGCAGGAGAATCCGTATAGGTGTTCGAGTGTTCGAAACGTAACGCGCGAGAAATTGTAAGTAAACGTCGTATTTACATGTCTGCCTCTGTGCAGGAGAATCCGTATAGGTGTTCGAGTGTTCGAAACGTAACGCGCGAGAAATTGGAAGTAAACGTCGTATTTACATGTCTGCCACTCTGCAGGAGAATCCGTATAGGTGTTCGAGTGTTCGAAACGTAACGCGTGAGAAATTGTAAGTAAACGCCGTATTTACATATCTGCCACTGTGCAGGAGAATCCGTATAGGGGTTCGAGTGTTCGAACCATAACGCGCGAGAAATTGTAAGTAAACGCCGTATTTACATATCTGCCACTGTGCAGGAGAATCCGTATAGGTGTTCGAGTGTTCGAACCGTAACGTGCGAGAAATTGTAAGTAAACACCGTATTTACATGTCTGCCACTGTGCAGGAGAATCCGTATAGGTGTCCGAGTGTTCGAAACGTAACGCGCGAGAAATTGTAAGTAAACGCCGTATTTACATATCTGCCACTGTGCAGGAGAATCCGTATAGGTGTTCGAGTGTTCGAAACGTAACGCGTGAGAAATTGTAAGTAAGCGCCGTATTTACATATCTGCCACTGTGCAGGAGAATCCGTATAGGTGTTCGAGTGTTCGAAACATAACGCGCGAGAAATTGTAAGTAAACGCCGTATTTACATGTCTGCCACTGTGCAGGAGAATCCGTATAGGTGTTCGAGTGTTCGAAACGTAACGCGCGAGAAATTGTAAGTAAACGCCGTATTTACATATCTGCCACTGTGCAGGAGAATCCGTATAGGTGTTCGAGTGTTCGAAACATAACGCGTGAGAAATTGTAAGTAAACGCCGTATTTACATATCTGCCATTGTGCAGGAGAATCCGTATAGGTGTTCGAGTGTTCGAACCGTAACGCGCGAGAAATTGTAAGTAAACGCCGTATTTACATATCTGCCACTGTGCAGGAGAATCCGTATAGGTGTTCGAGTGTTCGAAACGTAACGCGCGAGAAATTGTAAGTAAACGCCGTATTTACATATCTGCCACTGTGCAGGAGAATCCGTATAGGTGTTCGAGTGTTCGAAACGTAACGCGTGAGAAATTGTAAGTATACATCGTATTTACATGTCTGCCACTGTGCAGGAGAATCCGTATAGGTGTTCGAGTGTTCGAAACGTAACGCGCGAGAAATTGTAAGTAAACGTCGTATTTACATGTCTTCCACTGTGCAGGAGAATCCGTATAGGTGTTCGAGTATTCGAAACGTAACGCGCGAGAAATTGTAAGTAAACGCCGTATTTACATATCTGCCACTGTGCAGGAGAATCCGTATAGGGGTTCGAGTGTTCGAACCGTAACGCAGGAGAAAATGTATGTAAACGCCGTATTTACATATCTGCCACTGTGCAGGAGAATACGTATAGGTGTCCGAGTGTTCGAAACGTAACGCGCGAGAAATTGTAAGTAAACGCCGTATTTACATATCTGCCACTGTGCAGGAGAATCCGTATAGGTGTTCGAATGTTCGAACCGTAACGCGGGAGAAATTGTAAGTAAACGTCGTATTTACATATCTGCCACTGTGCAGGAGAATCCGTATAGGTGTTCGAGTGTTCGAAACGTAACGCGCGAGAAATTGTAAGTAAACGCCGTATTTACATATCTGCCACTGTGCAGGAGAATCCGTATAGGTGTTCGAGTGTTCGAACCGTAACGCGGGAGAAATTGTAAGTAAACGCCGTATTTACATATCTGCCACTGTGCAGGAGAATCCGTATAGGTGTTCGAGTGTTCGAATCGTAAGGCGTGAGAAATTGTAAGTAAACGCCGTATTCACATATCTGCCACTGTGCAGGAGAATCCGTATAGGTGTTCGAATGTTCGAACCGTAACGCGGGAGAAATTGTAAGTAAACGCCGTATTTACATATCTGCTACCGTGCAGGAGAATCCGTATAGGTGTTCGAGTGTTCGAAACGTAACGCGCGAGAAATTGTAAGTAAACGTCGTATTTACATGTCTGCCTCTGTGCAGGAGAATCCGTATAGGTGTTCGAGTGTTCGAAACGTAACGCGCGAGAAATTGGAAGTAAACGTCGTATTTACATGTCTGCCACTCTGCAGGAGAATCCGTATAGGTGTTCGAGTGTTCGAAACGTAACGCGTGAGAAATTGTAAGTAAACGCCGTATTTACATATCTGCCACTGTGCAGGAGAATCCGTATAGGGGTTCGAGTGTTCGAACCATAACGCGCGAGAAATTGTAAGTAAACGCCGTATTTACATATCTGCCACTGTGCAGGAGAATCCGTATAGGTGTTCGAGTGTTCGAACCGTAACGTGCGAGAAATTGTAAGTAAACACCGTATTTACATGTCTGCCACTGTGCAGGAGAATCCGTATAGGTGTCCGAGTGTTCGAAACGTAACGCGCGAGAAATTGTAAGTAAACGCCGTATTTACATATCTGCCACTGTGCAGGAGAATCCGTATAGGTGTTCGAGTGTTCGAAACGTAACGCGTGAGAAATTGTAAGTAAACGCCGTATTTACATATCTGCCACTGTGCAGGAGAATCCGTATAGGTGTTCGAGTGTTCGAAACATAACGCGCGAGAAATTGTAAGTAAACGCCGTATTTACATGTCTGCCACTGTGCAGGAGAATCCGTATAGGTGTTCGAGTGTTCGAAACGTAACGCGCGAGAAATTGTAAGTAAACGCCGTATTTACATATCTGCCACTGTGCAGGAGAATCCGTTTAGGTGTTCGAGTGTTCGAAACATAACGCGTGAGAAATTTTAAGTAAACGTCGTATTTACATATCTGCCATTGTGCAGGAGAATCCGTATAGGTGTTCGAGTGTTCGAACCGTAACGCGCGAGAAATTGTAAGTAAACGCCGTATTTACATATCTGCCACTGTGCAGGAGAATCCGTATAGGTGTTCGAGTGTTCGAAACGTAACGCGCGAGAAATTGTAAGTAAACGCCGTATTTACATATCTGCCACTGTGCAGGAGAATCCGTATAGGTGTTCGAGTGTTCGAAACGTAACGCGCGAGAAATTGTAAGTAAACATCGTATTTACATGTCTGCCACTGTGCAGGAGAATCCGTATAGGTGTTCGAGTGTTCGAAACGTAACGCGCGAGAAATTGTAAGTAAACGTCGTATTTACATGTCTGCCTCTGTGCAGGAGAATCCGTATAGGTGTTCGAGTGTTCGAAACGTAACGCGCGAGAAATTGGAAGTAAACGTCGTATTTACATGTCTGCCACTCTGCAGGAGAATCCGTATAGGTGTTCGAGTGTTCGAAACGTAACGCGCGAGAAATTGTAAGTAAACGCCGTATTTACATATCTGCCACTGTGCAGGAGAATCCGTATAGGGGTTCGAGTGTTCGAAACGTAACGCGCGAGAAATTGTAAGTAAACGTCGTATTTACATGTCTGCCACTGTGCAGGAGAATCCGTATAGGTGTTCGAGTGTTCGAAACGTAACGCGCGAGAAATTGTAAGTAAACGTCGTATTTACATGTCTGCCACTGTGCAGGAGAATCCGTATAGGTGTTCGAGTGTTCGAAACGTAACGCGCGAGAAATTGTAAGTAAACGCCGTATTTACATATCTGCCACTGTGCAGGAGAATCCGTATAGGTGTTCGAATGTTCGAACCGTAACGCAGGAGAAATTGTAAGTAAACGCCGTATTTACATATCTGCCACTGTGCAGGAGAATCCGTATAGGTGTTCGAGTGTTCGAAACGTAACGCGCGAGAAATTGTAAGTAAACGCCGTATTTACATATCTGCCACTGTGCAGGAGAATCCGTATAGGTGTTCGAATGTTCGAACCGTAACGCGGGAGAAATTGTAAGTAAACGTCGTAGTAACATATCTGCCACTGTGCAGGAGAATCCGTATAGGTGTTCGAGTGTTAGAACCGTAACGCGCGAGAAATTGTAAGTAAACGCCGTATTTACATATCTGCCACTGTGCAGGAGAATCCGTATAGGTGTTCGAGTGTTCGAAACGTAACGCGCGAGAAATTGTAAGTAAACGTCGTATTTACATGTCTGCCACTGTGCAGCAGAATCCGTATAGGTGTTCGAGTGTTCGAAACGTAACGCGCGAGAAATTGTAAGTAAACGCCGTATTTACATATCTGCCACTGTGCAGGAGAATCCGTATAGGTGTTCGAGTGTTCGAAACGTAACGCGTGAGAAATTGTAAGTAAACGCCGTATTTACATATCTGCCACTGTGCAGGAGAATCCGTATAGGTGTTCGAGTGTTCGAAACGTAACGCGCGAGAAATTGTAAGTAAACGTCGTATTTACATGTCTGCCACTGTGCAGGAGAATCCGTATAGGTGTTCGAGTGTTCGAAACGTAACGCGCGAGAAATTGTAAGTAAACGTCGTATTTACATGTCTTCCACTGTGCAGGAGAATCCGTATAGGTGTTCGAGTGTTCGAAACGTAACGCGCGAGAAATTGTAAGTAAACGCCGTATTTACATATCTGCCACTGTGCAGGAGAATCCGTATAGGTGTTCGAATGTTCGAACCGTAACGCAGGAGAAATTGTATGTAAACGCCGTATTTACATATCTGCCACTGTGCAGGAGAATCCGTATAGGTGTTCGAGTGTTCGAAACGTAACGCGCGAGAAATTGTAAGTAAACGCCGTATTTACATATCTGCCACTGTGCAGGAGAATCCGTATAGGTGTTCGAATGTTCGAACCGTAACGCGGGAGAAATTGTAAGTAAACGCCGTATTTACATATCTGCCACTGTGCAGGAGAATCCGTATAGGTGTTCGAGTGTTCGAAACGTAACGCGCGAGAAATTGTAAGTAAACGCCGTATTTACATATCTGCCACTGTGCAGGAGAATCCGTATAGGTGTTCGAGTGTTCGAACCGTAACGCGGGAGAAATTGTAAGTAAACGCCGTATTTACATATCTGCCACTGTGCAGGAGAATCCGTATAGGTGTTCGAGTGTTCGAATCGTAAGGCGTGAGAAATTGTAAGTAAACGCCGTATTCACATATCTGCCACTGTGCAGGAGAATCCGTATAGGTGTTCGAATGTTCGAACCGTAACGCGGGAGAAATTGTAAGTAAACGCCGTATTTACATATCTGCCACCGTGCGGGAGAATCCGTATAGGTGTTCGAGTGTTCGAAACGTAACGCGCGAGAAATTGTAAGTAAACGTCGTATTTACATGTCTGCCTCTGTGCAGGAGAATCCGTATAGGTGTTCGAGTGTTCGAAACGTAACGCGCGAGAAATTGGAAGTAAACGTCGTATTTACATGTCTGCCACTCTGCAGGAGAATCCGTATAGGTGTTCGAGTGTTCGAAACGTAACGCGTGAGAAATTGTAAGTAAATGCCGTATTTACATATCTGCCACTGTGCAGGAGAATCCGTATAGGGGTTCGAGTGTTCGAACCATAACGCGCGAGAAATTGTAAGTAAACGCCGTATTTACATATCTGCCACTGTGCAGGAGAATCCGTATAGGTGTTCGAGTGTTCGAACCGTAACGTGCGAGAAATTGTAAGTAAACACCGTATTTACATGTCTGCCACTGTGCAGGAGAATCCGTATAGGTGTCCGAGTGTTCGAAACGTAACGCGCGAGAAATTGTAAGTAAACGCCGTATTTACATATCTGCCACTGTGCAGGAGAATCCGTATAGGTGTTCGAGTGTTCGAAACGTAACGCGCGAGAAATTGTAAGTAAACGCCGTATTTACATATCTGCCACTGTGCAGGAGAATCCGTATAGGTGTTCGAGTGTTCGAAACATAACGCGCGAGAAATTGTAAGTAAACGCCGTATTTACATGTCTGCCACTGTGCAGGAAAATCCGTATAGTTGTTCGAGTGTTCGAAACGTAACGCGCGAGAAATTGTAAGTAAACGCCGTATTTACATATCTGCCACTGTGCAGCAGAATCCGTATAGGTGTTCGAGTGTTCGAAACATAACGCGTGAGAAATTTTAAGTAAACGCCGTATTTACATATCTGCCATTGTGCAGGAGAATCCGTATAGGTGTTCGAGTGTTCGAACCGTAACGCGCGAGAAATTGTAAGTAAACGCCGTATTTACATATCTGCCACTGTGCAGGAGAATCCGTATAGGTGTTCGAGTGTTCGAAACGTAACGCGCGAGAAATTGTAAGTAAACGTCGTATTTACATGTCTGCCACTGTGCAGGAGAATCCGTATAGGTGTTCGAGTGTTCGAAACGTAACGCGCGAGAAATTGTAAGTAAACGCCGTATTTACATATCTGCCACTGTGCAGGAGAATCCGTATAGGTGTTCGAGTGTTCGAAACGTAACGCGTGAGAAATTGTAAGTAAACGCCGTATTTACATATCTGCCACTGTGCAGGAGAATCCGTATAGGTGTTCGAGTGTTCGAAACGTAACGCGCGAGAAATTGTAAGTAAACGTCGTATTTACATGTCTGCCACTGTGCAGGAGAATCCGTATAGGTGTTCGAGTGTTCGAAACGTAACGCGCGAGAAATTGTAAGTAAACGTCGTATTTACATGTCTGCCACTGTGCAGGAGAATCCGTATAGGTGTTCGAGTGTTCGAAACGTAACGCGCGAGAAATTGTAAGTAAACATCGTATTTACATGTCTGCCACTGTGCAGGAGAATCCGTATAGGTGTTCGAGTGTTCGAAACGTAACGCGCGAGAAATTGTAAGTAAACGCCGTATTTACATATCTGCCACTGTGCAGGAGAATCCGTATAGGTGTTCGAATGTTCGAACCGTAACGCAGGAGAAATTGTAAGTAAACGCTGTATTTACATATCTGCCACTGTACAGGAGAATCCGTATAGGTGTTCGAGTGTTCGAAACGTAACGCGCGAGAAATTGTAAGTGAACGCCGTATTTACATATCTGCCACTGTGCAGGAGAATCCGTATAGGTGTTCGAATGTTCGAACCGTAACGCGGGAGAAATTGTAAGTAAACGTCGTATTAACGTATCTGCCACTGTGCAGGAGAATCCGTATAGGTGTTCGAGTGTTAGAACCGTAACGCGCGAGAAATTGTAAGTAAACGCCGTATTTACATATCTGCCACTGTGCAGGAGAATCCGTATAGGTGTCCGAGTGTTCGAAACGTAACGCGCGAGAAATTGTAAGTAAACGCCGTATTTACATATCTGCCACTGTGCAGGAGAATCCGTATAGGTGTTCGAGTGTTCGAAACGTAACGCGCGAGAAATTGTAAGTAAACGTCGTATTTACATGTCTGCCACTGTGCAGGAGAATCCGTATAGGTGTTCGAGTGTTCGAAACGTAACGCGCGAGAAATTGTAAGTAAACGTCGTATTTACATGTCTGCCACTGTGCAGGAGAATCCGTATAGGTGTTCGAGTGTTCGAAACGTAACGCGCGAGAAATTGTAAGTAAACGCCGTATTTACATATCTGCCACTGTGCAGGAGAATCCGTATAGGTGTTCGAATGTTCGAACCGTAACGCAGGAGAAATTGTAAGTAAACGCCGTATTTACATATCTGCCACTGTGCAGGAGAATCCGTATAGGTGTTCGAGTGTTCGAAACGTAACGCGCGAGAAATTGTAAGTAAACGCCGTATTTACATATCTGCCACTGTGCAGGAGAATCCGTATAGGTGTTCGAATGTTCGAACCGTAACGCGGGAGAAATTGTAAGTAAACGTCGTATTAACGTATCTGCCACTGTGCAGGAGAATCCGTATAGGTGTTCGAGTGTTAGAACCGTAACGCGCGAGAAATTGTAAGTAAACGCCGTATTTACATATCTGCCACTGTGCAGGAGAATCCGTATAGGTGTTCGAGTGTTCGAAATGTAACGCGCGAGAAATTGTAAGTAAACGTCGTATTTACATGTCTGCCACTGTGCAGGAGAATCCGTATAGGTGTTCGAGTGTTCGAAATGTAACGCGCGAGAAATTGTAAGTAAACGCCGTATTTACATATCTGCCACTGTGCAGGAGAATCCGTATAGGTGTTCGAGTGTTCGAAACGTAACGCGTGAGAAATTGTAAGTAAACGCCGTATTTACATATCTGCCACTGTTCAGGAGAATCCGTATAGGTGTTCGAGTGTTCGAAACGTAACGCGCGAGAAATTGTAAGTAAACGTCGTATTTACATGTCTGCCACTGTGCAGGAGAATCCGTATAGGTGTTCGAGTGTTCGAAACGTAACGCGCGAGAAATTGTAAGTAAACGTCGTATTTACATGTCTGCCACTGTGCAGGAGAATCCGTATAGGTGTTCGAGTGTTCGAAACGTAACGCGCGAGAAATTGTAAGTAAACGCCGTATTTACATATCTGCCACTGTGCAGGAGAATCCGTATAGGTGTTCGAATGTTCGAACCGTAACGCAGGAGAAATTGTAAGTAAACGCCGTATTTACATATCTGCCACTGTGCAGGAGAATCCGTATAGGTGTTCGAGTGTTCGAAACGTAACGCGCGAGAAATTGTAAGTAAACGCCGTATTTACATATCTGCCACTGTGCAGGAGAATCCGTATAGGTGTTCGAATGTTCGAACCGTAACGCGGGAGAAATTGTAAGTAAACGCCGTATTTACATATCTGCCACTGTGCAGGCGAATCCGTATAGGTGTTCGAGTGTTCGAAACGTAACGCGCGAGAAATTGTAAGTAAACGCCGCATTTACATATCTGCCACTGTGCAGGAGAATCCGTATAGGTGTTCGAGTGTTCGAAACGTAACGCGCGAGAAATTGTAAGTAAACGCCGTATTTACATATCTGCCACTGTGCAGGAGAATCCGTATAGGTGTCCGAGTGTTCGAAACGTAACGCGCGAGAAATTGTAAGTAAACGCTGTATTTACATATCTGCCACTGTGCAGGAGAAGCCGTATAGGTGTTCGAGTGTTCGAAATGTAACGCATGAGAAATTGTAAGTAAACGCCGTATTTACATATCTGCCACTGTGCAGGAGAATCCGTATAGGTGTTCGAATGTTCGAACCGTAACGCGGGAGAAATTGTAAGTAAACGTCGTATTAACGTATCTGCCACTGTGCAGGAGAATCCGTATAGGTGTTCGAGTGTTAGAACCGTAACGCGCGAGAAATTGTAAGTAAACGCCGTATTTACATATCTGCCACTGTGCAGGAGAATCCGTATAGGTGTTCGAATGTTCGAACCGTAACGCGGGAGAAATTGTAAGTAAACGCCGTATTTACATATCTGCCACTGTGCAGGAGAATCCGTATAGGTGTTCGAGTGTTCGAAACGTAACGCGCGAGAAATTGTAAGTAAACGCCGTATTTACATATCTGCCACTGTGCAGGAGAATCCGTATAGGTGTTCGAGTGTTCGAAACGTAACGCGCGAGAAATTGTAAGTAAACGCCGTATTTACATATCTGCCACTGTGCAGGAGAATCCGTATAGGTGTCCGAGTGTTCGAAACGTAACGCGCGAGAAATTGTAAGTAAACGCCGTATTTACATATCTGCCACTGTGCAGGAGAATCCGTATAGGTGTTCGAGTGTTCGAAACGTAACGCGTGAGAAATTGTAAGTAAACGCCGTATTTACATATCTGCCACTGTGCAGGAGAATCCGTATAGGTGTTCGAGTGTTCGAAACGTAATGCGCGAGAAATTGTAAGTAAACGTCGTATTTACATGTCTGCCACTATGCAGGAGAATCCGTATAGGTGTTCGAGTGTTCGAAACGTAACGCGCGAGAAATTGTAAGTAAACGCCGTATTTACATATCTGCCACTGTGCAGGAGAATCCGTATAGGTGTTCGAGTGTTCGAAACGTAACGCGCGAGAAATTGTAAGTAAACGCCGTATTTACATATCTGCCACTGTGCAGGAGAATCCGTATAGGTGTTCGAATGTTCGAACCGTAACGCGGGAGAAATTGTAAGTAAACGTCGTATTAACATATCTGCCACTGTGCAGGAGAATCCGTATAGGTGTTCGAGTGTTAGAACCGTAACGCGCGAGAAATTGTAAGTAAACGCCGTATTTACATATCTGCCACTGTGTAGGAGAATCCGTATAGGTGTTCGAGTGTTCGAAACGTAACGCGCGAGAAATTGTAAGTAAACGTCGTATTTACATGTCTGCCACTGTGCAGGAGAATCCGTATAGGTGTTCGAGTGTTCGAAATGTAACGCGCGAGAAATTGTAAGTAAACGCCGTATTTACATATCTGCCACTGTGCAGGAGAATCCGTATAGGTGTTCGAGTGTTCGAAACGTAACGCGTGAGAAATTGTAAGTAAACGCCGTATTTACATATCTGCCACTGTGCAGGAGAATCCGTATAGGTGTTCGAGTGCTCGAAACGTAACGCGCGAGAAATTGTAAGTAAACGTCGTATTTACATGTCTGCCACTGTGCAGGAGAATCCGTATAGGTGTTCGAGTGTTCGAAACGTAACGCGCGAGAAATTGTAAGTAAACGTCGTATTTACATGTCTGCCACTGTGCAGGAGAATCCGTATAGGTGTTCGAGTGTTCGAAACGTAACGCGCGAGAAATTGTAAGTAAACGCCGTATTTACATATCTGCCACTGTGCAGGAGAATCCGTATAGGTGTTCGAGTGTTCGAACCGTAACGCAGGAGAAATTGTAAGTAAACGCCGTATTTACATATCTGCCACTGTGCAGGAGAATCCGTATAGGTGTTCGAGTGTTCGAAACGTAACGCGCGAGAAATTGTAAGTAAACGCCGTATTTACATATCTGCCACTGTGCAGGAGAATCCGTATAGGTGTTCGAATGTTCGAACCGTAACGCGGGAGAAATTGTAAGTAAACGCCGTATTTACATATCTGCCACTGTGCAGGAGAATCCGTATAGGTGTTCGAGTGTTCGAAACGTAACGCGCGAGAAATTGTAAGTAAACGCCGTACTTACATATCTGCCACTGTGCAGGAGAATCCGTATAGGTGTTCGAGTGTTCGAAACGTAACGCGCGAGAAATTGTAAGTAAACGCCGTATTTACATATCTGCCACTGTGCAGGAGAATCCGTATAGGTGTCCGAGTGTTCGAAACGTAACGCGCGAGAAATTGTAAGTAAACGCCGTATTTACATATCTGCCACTGTGCAGGAGAATCCGTATAGGTGTTCGAGTGTTCGAAACGTAACGCGCGAGAAATTGTAAGTAAACGCCGTATTTACATATCTGCCACTGTGCAGGAGAATCCGTATAGGTGTTCGAGTGTTCGAAACGTAACGCGCGAGAAATTGTAAGTAAACACCGTATTTACATATCTGCCACTGTGCAGGAGAATCCGTATAGGTGTTCGAATGTTCGAACCGTAACGCGGGAGAAATTGTAAGTAAACGTCGTATTAACATATCTGCCACTGTGCAGGAGAATCCGTATAGGTGTTCGAGTGTTAGAACCGTAACGCGCGAGAAATTGTAAGTAAACGCCGTATTTACATATCTGCCACTGTGCAGGAGAATCCGTATAGGTGTTCGAGTGTTCGAAACGTAACGCGCGAGAAATTGTAAGTAAACGTCGTATTTACATGTCTGCCACTGTGCAGGAGAATCCGTATAGGTGTTCGAGTGTTCGAAATGTAACGCGCGAGAAATTGTAAGTAAACGCCGTATTTACATATCTGCCACTGTGCAGGAGAATCCGTATAGGTGTTCGAGTGTTCGAAACGTAACGCGTGAGAAATTGTAAGTAAACGCCGTATTTACATATCTGCCACTGTGCAGGAGAATCCGTATAGGTGTTCGAGTGTTCGAAACGTAACGCGCGAGAAATTGTAAGTAAACGTCGTATTTACATGTCTGCAACTGTGCAGGAGAATCCGTATAGGTGTTCGAGTGTTCGAAACGTAACGCGCGAGAAATTGTAAGTAAACGTCGTATTTACATGTCTGCCACTGTGCAGGAGAATCCGTATAGGTGTTCGAGTGTTCGAAACGTAACGCGCGAGAAATTGTAAGTAAACGCCGTATTTACATATCTGCCACTGTGCAGGAGAATCCGTATAGGTGTTCGAGTGTTCGAACCGTAACGCAGGAGAAATTGTAAGTAAACGCCGTATTTACATATCTGCCACTGTGCAGGAGAATCCGTATAGGTGTTCGAGTGTTCGAAACGTAACGCGCGAGAAATTGTAAGTAAACGCCGTATTTACATATCTGCCACTGTGCAGGAGAATCCGTATAGGTGTTCGAATGTTCGAACCGTAACGCGGGAGAAATTGTAAGTAAACGCCGTATTCACATATCTGCCACTGTGCAGGAGAATCCGTATAGGTGTTCGAGTGTTCGAAACGTAACGCGCGAGAAATTGTAAGTAAACGCCGTATTTACATATCTGCCACTGTGCAGGAGAATCCGTATAGGTGTTCGAGTGTTCGAAACGTAACGCGCGAGAAATTGTAAGTAAACGCCGTATTTACATATCTGCCACTGTGCAGGAGAATCCGTATAGGTGTCCGAGTGTTCGAAACGTAACACGCGAGAAATTGTAAGTAAACGCCGTATTTACATATCTGCCACTGTGCAGGAGAATCCGTATAGGTGTTCGAGTGTTCGAAACGTAACGTGCGAGAAATTGTAAGTAAACGCCGTATTTACATATCTGCCACTGTGCAGGAGAATCCGTATAGGTGTTCGAGTGTTCGAAACGTAACGCGCGAGAAATTGTAAGTAAACGCCGTATTTACATATCTGCCACTGTGCAGGAGAATCCGTATAGGTGTTCGAATGTTCGAACCGTAACGCGGGAGAAATTGTAAGTAAACGTCGTATTAACATATCTGCCACTGTGCAGGAGAATCCGTATAGGTGTTCGAGTGTTGGAACCGTAACGCGCGAGAAATTGTAAGTAAACGCCGTATTTACATATCTGCCACTGTGCAGGAGAATCCGTATAGGTGTTCGAGTGTTCGAAACGTAACGCGCGAGAAATTGTAAGTAAACGCCGTATTTACATATCTGCCACTGTGCAGGAGAATCCGTATAGGTGTCCGAGTGTTCGAAACGTAACGCGCGAGAAATTGTAAGTAAACGCCGTATTTACATATCTGCCACTGTGTAGGAGAATCCGTATAGGTGTTCGAGTGTTCGAAACGTAACGCGCGAGAAATTGTAAGTAAACGTCGTATTTACATGTCTGCCACTGTGCAGGAGAATCCGTATAGGTGTTCGAGTGTTCGAAATGTAACGCGCGAGAAATTGTAAGTAAACGCCGTATTTACATATCTGCCACTGTGCAGGAGAATCCGTATAGGTGTTCGAGTGTTCGAAACGTAACGCGTGAGAAATTGTAAGTAAACGCCGTATTTACATATCTGCCACTGTGCAGGAGAATCCGTATAGGTGTTCGAGTGTTCGAAACGTAACGCGCGAGAAATTGTAAGTAAACGTCGTATTTACATGTCTGCCACTGTGCAGGAGAATCCGTATAGGTGTTCGAGTGTTCGAAACGTAACGCGCGAGAAATTGTAAGTAAACGTCGTATTTACATGTCTGCCACTGTGCAGGAGAATCCGTATAGGTGTTCGAGTGTTCGAAATGTAACGCGCGAGAAATTGTAAGTAAACGCCGTATTTACATATCTGCCACTGTGCAGGAGAATCCGTGTAGGTGTTCGAGTGTTCGAAACGTAACGCGTGAGAAATTGTAAGTAAACGCCGTATTTACATATCTGCCACTGTGCAGGAGAATCCGTATAGGTGTTCGAGTGTTCGAAACGTAACGCGCGAGAAATTGTAAGTAAACGCCGTATTTACATATCTGCCACTGTGCAGGAGAATCCGTATAGGTGTCCGAGTGTTCGAAACGTAACGCGCGAGAAATGGTAAGTAAACGCCGTATTTACATATCTGCCACTGTGCAGGAGAATCCGTATAGGTGTTCGAATGTTCGAACCGTAACGCGGGAGAAATTGTAAGTAAACGTCGTATTAACATATCTGCCACTGTGCAGGAGAATCCGTATAGGTGTTCGAGTGTTAGAACCGTAACGCGCGAGAAATTGTAAGTAAACGCCGTATTTACATATCTGCCACTGTGTAGGAGAATCCGTATAGGTGTTCGAGTGTTCGAAACGTAACGCGCGAGAAATTGTAAGTAAACGTCGTATTTACATGTCTGCCACTGTGCAGGAGAATCCGTATAGGTGTTCGAGTGTTCGAAATGTAACGCGCGAGAAATTGTAAGTAAACGCCGTATTTACATATCTGCCACTGTGCAGGAGAATCCGTATAGGTGTTCGAGTGTTCGAAACGTAACGCGTGAGAAATTGTAAGTAAACGCCGTATTTACATATCTGCCACTGTGCAGGAGAATCCGTATAGGTGTTCGAGTGTTCGAAACGTAACGCGCGAGAAATTTTAAGTAAACGTCGTATTTACATGTCTGCCACTGTGCAGGAGAATCCGTATAGGTGTTCGAGTGTTCGAAACGTAACGCGCGAGAAATTGTAAGTAAACGTCGTATTTACATGTCTGCCACTGTGCAGGAGAATCCGTATAGGTGTTCGAGTGTTCGAAACGTAACGCGCGAGAAATTGTAAGTAAACGTCGTATTAACATATCTGCCACTGTGCAGGAGAATCCGTATAGGTGTTCGAGTGTTAGAACCGTAACGCGCGAGAAATTGTAAGTAAACGCCGTATTTACATATCTGCCACTGTGTAGGAGAATCCGTATAGGTGTTCGAGTGTTCGAAACGTAACGCGCGAGAAATTGTAAGTAAACGTCGTATTTACATGTCTGCCACTGTGCAGGAGAATCCGTATAGGTGTTCGAGTGTTCGAAATGTAACGCGCGAGAAATTGTAAGTGAACGCCGTATTTACATATCTGCCACTGTGCAGGAGAATCCGTATAGGTGTTCGAGTGTTCGAAACGTAACGCGTGAGAAATTGTAAGTAAACGCCGCATTTACATATTTGCCACTGTGCAGGAGAATCCGTATAGGTGTTCGAGTGTTCGAAACGTAACGCGCGAGAAATTGTAAGTAAACGTCGTATTTACATGTCTGCCACTGTGCAGGAGAATCCGTATAGGTGTTCGAGTGTTCGAAACGTAACGCGCGAGAAATTGTAAGTAAACGTCGTATTTACATGTCTGCCACTGTGCAGGAGAATCCGTATAGGTGTTCGAGTGTTCGAAACGTAACGCGCGAGAAATTGTAAGTAAACGCCGTATTTACATATCTGCCACTGTGCAGGAGAATCCGTATAGGTGTTCGAGTGTTCGAACCGTAACGCAGGAGAAATTGTAAGTAAACGCCGTATTTACATATCTGCCACTGTGCAGGAGAATCCGTATAGGTGTTCGAGTGTTCGAAACGTAACGCGCGAGAAATTGTAAGTAAACGCCGTATTTACATATCTGCCACTGTGCAGGAGAATCCGTATAGGTGTTCGAATGTTCGAACCGTAACGCGGGAGAAATTGTAAGTAAACGCTGTATTTACATATCTGCCACTGTGCAGGAGAATCCGTATAGGTGTTCGAGTGTTCGAAACGTAACGCGCGAGAAATTGTAAGTAAACGCCGTATTTACATATCTGCCACTGTGCAGGAGAATCCGTATAGGTGTTCGAGTGTTCGAAACGAAACGCGCGAGAAATTGTAAGTAAACGCCGTATTTACATATCTGCCACTGTGCAGGAGAATCCGTATAGGTGTCCGAGTGTTCGAAACGTAACGCGCGAGAAATTGTAAGTAAACGCCGTATTTACATATCTGCCACTGTGCAGGAGAATCCGTATAGGTGTT
Organism: Camellia sinensis; assembly: GCF_055761805.1. NCBI lineage: Eukaryota > Viridiplantae > Streptophyta > Magnoliopsida > Ericales > Theaceae > Camellia > Camellia sinensis. The sequence continues at coordinate 5,072,175 of NW_028128989.1, read as the reverse complement.
CGAGTGTTCGAAACGTAACGCGCGAGAAATTGTAAGTAAACGCCGTATTTACATATCTGCCACTGTGCAGGAGAATCCGTATAGGTGTTCGAGTGTTCGAAACGTAACGCGTGAGAAATTGTAAGTAAACGCCGTATTTACATATCTGCCACTGTGCAGGAGAATCCGTATAGGTGTTCGAGTGTTCGAAACGTAATGCGCGAGAAATTGTAAGTAAACGTCGTATTTACATGTCTGCCACTATGCAGGAGAATCCGTATAGGTGTTCGAGTGTTCGAAACGTAACGCGCGAGAAATTGTAAGTAAACGCCGTATTTACATATCTGCCACTGTGCAGGAGAATCCGTATAGGTGTTCGAGTGTTCGAAACGTAACGCGCGAGAAATTGTAAGTAAACGCCGTATTTACATATCTGCCACTGTGCAGGAGAATCCGTATAGGTGTTCGAATGTTCGAACCGTAACGCGGGAGAAATTGTAAGTAAACGTCGTATTAACATATCTGCCACTGTGCAGGAGAATCCGTATAGGTGTTCGAGTGTTAGAACCGTAACGCGCGAGAAATTGTAAGTAAACGCCGTATTTACATATCTGCCACTGTGCAGGAGAATCCGTATAGGTGTTCGAATGTTCGAACCGTAACGCGGGAGAAATTGTAAGTAAACGTCGTATTAACATATCTGCCACTGTGCAGGAGAATCCGTATAGGTGTTCGAGTGTTAGAACCGTAACGCGCGAGAAATTGTAAGTAAACGCCGTATTTACATATCTGCCACTGTGTAGGAGAATCCGTATAGGTGTTCGAGTGTTCGAAACGTAACGCGCGAGAAATTGTAAGTAAACGTCGTATTTACATGTCTGCCACTGTGCAGGAGAATCCGTATAGGTGTTCGAGTGTTCGAAATGTAACGCGCGAGAAATTGTAAGTGAACGCCGTATTTACATATCTGCCACTGTGCAGGAGAATCCGTATAGGTGTTCGAGTGTTCGAAACGTAACGCGTGAGAAATTGTAAGTAAACGCCGCATTTACATATCTGCCACTGTGCAGGAGAATCCGTATAGGTGTTCGAGTGTTCGAAACGTAACGCGCGAGAAATTGTAAGTAAACGTCGTATTTACATGTCTGCCACTGTGCAGGAGAATCCGTATAGGTGTTCGAGTGTTCGAAACGTAACGCGCGAGAAATTGTAAGTAAACGTCGTATTTACATGTCTGCCACTGTGCAGGAGAATCCGTATAGGTGTTCGAGTGTTCGAAACGTAACGCGCGAGAAATTGTAAGTAAACGCCGTATTTACATATCTGCCACTGTGCAGGAGAATCCGTATAGGTGTTCGAGTGTTCGAACCGTAACGCAGGAGAAATTGTAAGTAAACGCCGTATTTACATATCTGCCACTGTGCAGGAGAATCCGTATAGGTGTTCGAGTGTTCGAAACGTAACGCGCGAGAAATTGTAAGTAAACGCCGTATTTACATATCTGCCACTGTGCAGGAGAATCCGTATAGGTGTTCGAATGTTCGAACCGTAACGCGGGAGAAATTGTAAGTAAACGCTGTATTTACATATCTGCCACTGTGCAGGAGAATCCGTATAGGTGTTCGAGTGTTCGAAACGTAACGCGCGAGAAATTGTAAGTAAACGCCGTATTTACATATCTGCCACTGTGCAGGAGAATCCGTATAGGTGTTCGAGTGTTCGAAACGAAACGCGCGAGAAATTGTAAGTAAACGCCGTATTTACATATCTGCCACTGTGTAGGAGAATCCGTATAGGTGTCCGAGTGTTCGAAACGTAACGCGCGAGAAATTGTAAGTAAACGCCGTATTTACATATCTGCCACTGTGCAGGAGAATCCGTATAGGTGTTCGAGTGTTCGAAACGTAACGCGCGAGAAATTGTAAGTAAACGCCGTATTTACATATCTGCCACTGTGCAGGAGAATCCGTATAGGTGTTCGAGTGTTCGAAACGTAACGCGTGAGAAATTGTAAGTAAACGCCGTATTTACATATCTGCCACTGTGCAGGAGAATCCGTATAGGTGTTCGAGTGTTCGAAACGTAATGCGCGAGAAATTGTAAGTAAACGTCGTATTTACATGTCTGCCACTATGCAGGAGAATCCGTATAGGTGTTCGAGTGTTCGAAACGTAACGCGCGAGAAATTGTAAGTAAACGCCGTATTTACATATCTGCCACTGTGCAGGAGAATCCGTATAGGTGTTCGAGTGTTCGAAACGTAACGCGCGAGAAATTGTAAGTAAACGCCGTATTTACATATCTGCCACTGTGCAGGAGAATCCGTATAGGTGTTCGAATGTTCGAACCGTAACGCGGGAGAAATTGTAAGTAAACGTCGTATTAACATATCTGCCACTGTGCAGGAGAATCCGTATAGGTGTTCGAGTGTTAGAACCGTAACGCGCGAGAAATTGTAAGTAAACGCCATATTTACATATCTGCCACTGTGCAGGAGAATCCGTATAGGTGTTCGAGTGTTCGAAACGTAACGCGCGAGAAATTGTAAGTAAACGTCGTATTTACATGTCTGCCACTGTGCAGGAGAATCCGTATAGGTGTTCGAGTGTTCGAAATGTAACGCGCGAGAAATTGTAAGTAAACGCCGTATTTACATATCTGCCACTGTGCAGGAGAATCCGTATAGGTGTTCGAGTGTTCGAAACGTAACGCGTGAGAAATTGTAAGTAAACGCCGTATTTACATATCTGCCACTGTGCAGGGGAATCCGTATAGGTGTTCGAGTGTTCGAAACGTAACGCGCGAGAAATTGTAAGTAAACGTCGTATTTACATGTCTGCAACTGTGCAGGAGAATCCGTATAGGTGTTCGAGTGTTCGAAACGTAACGCGCGAGAAATTGTAAGTAAACGTCGTATTTACATGTCTGCCACTGTGCAGGAGAATCCGTATAGGTGTTCGAGTGTTCGAAACGTAACGCGCGAGAAATTGTAAGTAAACGCCGTATTTACATATCTGCCACTGTGCAGGAGAATCCGTATAGGTGTTCGAGTGTTCGAACCGTAACGCAGGAGAAATTGTAAGTAAACGCCGTATTTACATATCTGCCACTGTGCAGGAGAATCCGTATAGGTGTTCGAGTGTTCGAAACGTAACGCGCGAGAAATTGTAAGTAAACGCCGTATTTACATATCTGCCACTGTGCAGGAGAATCCGTATAGGTGTTCGAATGTTCGAACCGTAACGCGGGAGAAATTGTAAGTAAACGCCGTATTTACATATCTGCCACTGTGCAGGAGAATCCGTATAGGTGTTCGAGTGTTCGAAACGTAACGCGCGAGAAATTGTAAGTAAACGCCGTATTTACATATCTGCCACTGTGCAGGAGAATCCGTATAGGTGTTCGAGTGTTCGAAACGTAACGCGCGAGAAATTGTAAGTAAACGCCGTATTTACATATCTGCCACTGTGCAGGAGAATCCGTATAGGTGTCCGAGTGTTCGAAACGTAACGCGCGAGAAATTGTAAGTAAACGCCGTATTTACATATCTGCCACTGTGCAGGAGAATCCGTATAGGTGTTCGAGTGTTCGAAACGTAACGCGCGAGAAATTGTAAGTAAACGCCGTATTTACATATCTGCCACTGTGCAGGAGAATCCGTATAGGTGTTCGAGTGTTCGAAACGTAACGCGCGAGAAATTGTAAGTAAACGCCGTATTTACATATCTGCCACTGTGCAGGAGAATCCGTATAGGTGTTCGAATGTTCGAACCGTAACGCGGGAGAAATTGTAAGTAAACGTCGTATTAACATATCTGCCACTGTGCAGGAGAATCCGTATAGGTGTTCGAGTGTTAGAACCGTAACGCGCGAGAAATTGTAAGTAAACGCCGTATTTACATATCTGCCACTGTGCAGGAGAATCCGTATAGGTGTTCGAGTGTTCGAAACGTAACGCGCGAGAAATTGTAAGTAAACGCCGTATTTACATATCTGCCACTGTGCAGGAGAATCCGTATAGGTGTCCGAGTGTTCGAAACGTAACGCGCGAGAAATTGTAAGTAAACGCCGTATTTACATATCTGCCACTGTGCAGGAGAATCCGTATAGGTGTTCGAGTGTTCGAAACGTAACGCGCGAGAAATTGTAAGTAAACGCCGTATTTACATATCTGCCACTATGCAGGAGAATCCGTATAGGTGTTCGAATGTTCGAACCGTAACGCGGGAGAAATTGTAAGTAAACGTCGTATTAACATATCTGCCACTGTGCAGGAGAATCCGTATAGGTGTTCGAGTGTTAGAACCGTAACGCGCGAGAAATTGTAAGTAAACGCCGTATTTACATATCTGCCACTGTGCAGGAGAATCCGTATAGGTGTTCGAGTGTTCGAAACGTAACGCGCGAGAAATTGTAAGTAAACGTCGTATTTACATGTCTGCCACTGTGCAGGAGAATCCGTATAGGTGTTCGAGTGTTCGAAATGTAACGCGCGAGAAATTGTAAGTAAACGCCGTATTTACATATCTGCCACTGTGCAGGAGAATCCGTATAGGTGTTCGAGTGTTCGAAACGTAACGCGGGAGAAATTGTAAGTAAACGCCGTATTTACATATCTGCCACTGTGCAGGAGAATCCGTATAGGTGTTCGAATGTTCGAACCGTAACGCGGGAGAAATTGTAAGTAAACGCCGTATTTACATATCTGCCACTGTGCAGGAGAATCCGTATAGGTGTTCGAGTGTTCGAAACGTAACGCGCGAGAAATTGTAAGTAAACGCCGTATTTACATATCTGCCACTGTGCAGGAGAATCCGTATAGGTGTTCGAGTGTTCGAAACGTAACGCGCGAGAAATTGTAAGTAAACGCCGTATTTACATATCTGCCACTGTGCAGGAGAATCCGTATAGGTGTCCGAGTGTTCGAAACGTAACGCGCGAGAAATTGTAAGTAAACGCCGTATTTACATATCTGCCACTGTGCAGGAGAATCCGTATAGGTGTTCGAGTGTTCGAAACGTAACGCGCGAGAAATTGTAAGTAAACGCCGTATTTACATATCTGCCACTGTGCAGGAGAATCCGTATAGGTGTTCGAGTGTTCGAAACGTAACGCGCGAGAAATTGTAAGTAAACGCCGTATTTACATATCTGCCACTGTGCAGGAGAATCCGTATAGGTGTTCGAATGTTCGAACCGTAACGCGGGAGAACTTGTAAGTAAACGTCGTATTAACATATCTGCCACTGTGCAGGAGAATCCGTATTGGTGTTCGAGTGTTAGAACCGTAACCCGCGAGAAATTGTAAGTAAACGCCGTATTTACATATCTGCCACTGTGCAGGAGAATCCGTATAGGTGTTCGAGTGTTCGAAACGTAACGCGCGAGAAATTGTAAGTAAACGTCGTATTTACATGTCTGCCACTGTGCAGGAGAATCCGTATAGGTGTTCGAGTGTTCGAAATGTAACGCGCGAGAAATTGTAAGTAAACGCCGTATTTACATATCTGCCACTGTGCAGGAGAATCCGTATAGGTGTTCGAATGTTCGAACCGTAACGCAGGAGAAATTGTAAGTAAACGCCGTATTTACATATCTGCCACTGTGCAGGAGAATCCGTATAGGTGTTCGAGTGTTCGAAACGTAACGCGCGAGAAATTGTAAGTAAACGCCGTATTTACATATCTGCCACTGTGCAGGAGAATCCGTATAGGTGTTCTGATGTTCGAACCGTAACGCGGGAGAAATTGTAAGTAAACGCCGTATTTACATATCTGCCACTGTGCAGGAGAATCCGTATAGGTGTTCGAATGTTCGAACCGTAACGCGGGAGAAATTGTAAGTAAACGTCGTATTAACATATCTGCCACTGTGCAGGAGAATCCGTATAGGTGTTCGAGTGTTAGAACCGTAACGCGCGAGAAATTGTAAGTAAACGCCGTATTTACATATCTGCCACTGTGCAGGAGAATCCGTATAGGTGTTCGAGTGTTCGAAACGTAACGCGCGAGAAATTGTAAGTAAACGCCGTATTTACATATCTGCCACTGTGCAGGAGAATCCGTATAGGTGTCCGAGTGTTCGAAACGTAACGCGCGAGAAATTGTAAGTAAACGCCGTATTTACATATCTGCCACTGTGCAGGAGAATCCGTATAGGTGTTCGAGTGTTCGAAACGTAACGCGCGAGAAATTGTAAGTAAACGCCGTATTTACATATCTGCCACTGTGCAGGAGAATCCGTATAGGTGTTCGAATGTTCGAACCGTAACGCGGGAGAAATTGTAAGTAAACGTCGTATTAACATATCTGCCACTGTGCAGGAGAATCCGTATAGGTGTTCGAGTGTTAGAACCGTAACGCGCGAGAAATTGTAAGTAAACGCCGTATTTACATATCTGCCACTGTGCAGGAGAATCCGTATAGGTGTTCGAGTGTTCGAAACGTAACGCGCGAGAAATTGTAAGTAAACGCCGTATTTACATATCTGCCACTGTGCAGGAGAATCCGTATAGGTGTTCGAATGTTCGAACCGTAACGCGGGAGAAATTGTAAGTAAACGTCGTATTAACATATCTGCCACTGTGCAGGAGAATCCGTATAGGTGTTCGAGTGTTAGAACCGTAACGCGCGAGAAATTGTAAGTAAACGCCGTATTTACATATCTGCCACTGTGCAGGAGAATCCGTATAGGTGTTCGAGTGTTCGAAACGTAACGCGCGAGAAATTGTAAGTAAACGCCGTATTTACATATCTGCCACTGTGCAGGAGAATCCGTATAGGTGTCCGAGTGTTCGAAACGTAACGCGCGAGAAATTGTAAGTAAACGCCGTATTTACATATCTGCCACTGTGCAGGAGAATCCGTATAGGTGTTCGAGTGTTCGAAACGTAACGTGCGAGAAATTGTAAGTAAACGCCGTATTTACATATCTGCCACTATGCAGGAGAATCCGTATAGGTGTTCGAATGTTCGAACCGTAACGCGGGAGAAATTGTAAGTAAACGTCGTATTAACATATCTGCCACTGTGCAGGAGAATCCGTATAGGTGTTCGAGTGTTAGAACCGTAACGCGCGAGAAATTGTAAGTAAACGCCGTATTTACATATCTGCCACTGTGCAGGAGAATCCGTATAGGTGTTCGAGTGTTCGAAACGTAACGCGCGAGAAATTGTAAGTAAACGTCGTACTTACATGTCTGCCACTGTGCAGGAGAATCCGTATAGGTGTTCGAGTGTTCGAAATGTAACGCGCGAGAAATTGTAAGTAAACGCCGTATTTACATATCTGCCACTGTGCAGGAGAATCCGTATAGGTGTTCGAGTGTTCGAAACGTAACGCGTGAGAAATTGTAAGTAAACGCCGTATTTACATATCTGCCACTGTGCAGGAGAATCCGTATAGGTGTTCGAGTGTTCGAAACGTAACGCGCGAGAAATTGTAAGTAAACGTCGTATTTACATGTCTGCCACTGTGCAGGAGAATCCGTATAGGTGTTCGAGTGTTCGAAACGTAACGCGCGAGAAATTGTAAGTAAACGTCGTATTTACATGTCTGCCACTGTGCAGGAGAATCCGTATAGGTGTTCGAGTGTTCGAAACGTAACGCGCGAGAAATTGTAAGTAAACGTCGTATTTACATGTCTGCCACTGTGCAGGAGAATCCGTATAGGTGTTCGAGTGTTCGAAACGTAACGCGCGAGAAATTGTAAGTAAACGTCGTATTTACATGTCTGCCACTGTGCAGGAGAATCCGTATAGGTGTTCGAGTGTTCGAAACGTAACGCGCGAGAAATTGTAAGTAAACGCCGTATTTACATATCTGCCACTGTGCAGGAGAATCCGTATAGGTGTTCGAGTGTTCGAACCGTAACGCAGGAGAAATTGTAAGTAAACGCCGTATTTACATATCTGCCACTGTGCAGGAGAATCCGTATAGGTGTTCGAGTGTTCGAAACGTAACGCGCGAGAAATTGTAAGTAAACGCCGTATTTACATATCTGCCACTATGCAGGAGAATCCGTATAGGTGTTCGAATGTTCGAACCGTAACGCGGGAGAAATTGTAAGTAAACGCCGTATTTACATATCTGCCACTGTGCAGGAGAATCCGTATAGGTGTTCGAGTGTTCGAAACGTAACGCGCGAGAAATTGTAAGTAAACGCCGTATTTACATATCTGCCACTGTGCAGGAGAATCCGTATAGGTGTTCGAGTGTTCGAAACGTAACGCGCGAGAAATTGTAAGTAAACGCCGTATTTACATATCTGCCACTGTGCAGGAGAATCCGTATAGGTGTCCGAGTGTTCGAAACGTAACGCGCGAGAAATTGTAAGTAAACGCCGTATTTACATATCTGCCACTGTGCAGGAGAATCCGTATAGGTGTTCGAGTGTTCGAAACGTAACGCGCGAGAAATTGTAAGTAAACGCCGTATTTACATATCTGCCACTGTGCAGGAGAATCCGTATAGGTGTTCGAGTGTTCGAAACGTAACGCGCGAGAAATTGTAAGTAAACGCCGTATTTACATATCTGCCACTGTGCAGGAGAATCCGTATAGGTGTTCGAATGTTCGAACCGTAACGCGGGAGAACTTGTAAGTAAACGTCGTATTAACATATCTGCCACTGTGCAGGAGAATCCGTATTGGTGTTCGAGTGTTAGAACCGTAACCCGCGAGAAATTGTAAGTAAACGCCGTATTTACATATCTGCCACTGTGCAGGAGAATCCGTATAGGTGTTCGAGTGTTCGAAACGTAACGCGCGAGAAATTGTAAGTAAACGTCGTATTTACATGTCTGCCACTGTGCAGGAGAATCCGTATAGGTGTTCGAGTGTTCGAAATGTAACGCGCGAGAAATTGTAAGTAAACGCCGTATTTACATATCTGCCACTGTGTAGGAGAATCCGTATAGGTGTTCGAGTGTTCGAAACGTAACGCGTGAGAAATTGTAAGTAAACGCCGTATTTACATATCTGCCACTGTGCAGGAGAATCCGTATAGGTGTTCGAGTGTTCGAAACGTAACGCGCGAGAAATTGTAAGTAAACGTCGTATTTACATGTCTGCCACTGTGCAGGAGAATCCGTATAGGTGTTCGAGTGTTCGAAACGTAACGCGCGAGAAATTGTAAGTAAACGCCGTATTTACATATCTGCCACTGTGCAGGAGAATCCGTATAGGTGTTCGAATGTTCGAACCGTAACGCAGGAGAAATTGTAAGTAAACGCCGTATTTACATATCTGCCACTGTGCAGGAGAATCCGTATAGGTGTTCGAGTGTTCGAAACGTAACGCGCGAGAAATTGTAAGTAAACGCCGTATTTACATATCTGCCACTGTGCAGGAGAATCCGTATAGGTGTTCTGATGTTCGAACCGTAACGCGGGAGAAATTGTAAGTAAACGCCGTATTTACATATCTGCCACTGTGCAGGAGAATCCGTATAGGTGTTCGAATGTTCGAACCGTAACGCGGGAGAAATTGTAAGTAAACGTCGTATTAACATATCTTCCACTGTGCAGGAGAATCCGTATAGGTGTTCGAGTGTTAGAACCGTAACGCGCGAGAAATTGTAAGTAAACGCCGTATTTACATATCTGCCACTGTGCAGGAGAATCCGTATAGGTGTTCGAGTGTTCGAAACGTAACGCGCGAGAAATTGTAAGTAAACGCCGTATTTACATATCTGCCACTGTGCAGGAGAATCCGTATAGGTGTCCGAGTGTTCGAAACGTAACGCGCGAGAAATTGTAAGTAAACGCCGTATTTACATATCTGCCACTGTGCAGGAGAATCCGTATAGGTGTTCGAGTGTTCGAAACGTAACGCGCGAGAAATTGTAAGTAAACGCCGTATTTACATATCTGCCACTGTGCAGGAGAATCCGTATAGGTGTTCGAATGTTCGAACCGTAACGCGGGAGAAATTGTAAGTAAACGTCGTATTAACATATCTGCCACTGTGCAGGAGAATCCGTATAGGTGTTCGAGTGTTAGAACCGTAACGCGCGAGAAATTGTAAGTAAACACCGTATTTACATATCTGCCACTGTGCAGGAGAATCCGTATAGGTGTTCGAGTGTTCGAAACGTAACGCGCGAGAAATTGTAAGTAAACGTCGTATTTACATGTCTGCCACTGTGCAGGAGAATCCGTATAGGTGTTCGAGTGTTCGAAATGTAACGCGCGAGAAATTGTAAGTAAACGCCGTATTTACATATCTGCCACTGTGCAGGAGAATCCGTATAGGTATTCGAGTGTTCGAAACGTAATGCGTGAGAAATTGTAAGTAAACGCCGTATTTACATATCTGCCACTGTGCAGGAGAATCCGTATAGGTGTTCGAGTGTTCGAAACGTAACGCGCGAGAAATTGTAAGTAAACGTCGTATTTACATGTCTGCCACTGTGCAGGAGAATCCGTATAGGTGTTCGAGTGTTCGAAACGTAACGCGCGAGAAATTGTAAGTAAACGTCGTATTTACATGTCTGCCACTGTGCAGGAGAATCCGTATAGGTGTTCGAGTGTTCGAAACGTAACGCGCGAGAAATTGTAAGTAAACGCCGTATTTACATATCTGCCACTGTGCAGGAGAATCCGTATAGGTGTTCGAGTGTTCGAACCGTAACGCAGGAGAAATTGTAAGTAAACGCCGTATTTACATATCTGCCACTGTGCAGGAGAATCCGTATAGGTGTTCGAGTGTTCGAAACGTAACGCGCGAGAAATTGTAAGTAAACGCCGTATTTACATATCTGCCACTGTGCAGGAGAATCCGTATAGGTGTTCGAATGTTCGAACCGTAACGCGGGAGAAATTGTAAGTAAACGCCGTATTTACATATCTGCCACTGTGCAGGAGAATCCGTATAGGTGTTCGAGTGTTCGAAACGTGACGCGCGAGAAATTGTAAGTAAACGCCGTATTTACATATCTGCCACTGTGCAGGAGAATCCGTATAGGTGTTCGAGTGTTCGAAACGTAACGCGCGAGAAATTGTAAGTAAACGCCGTATTTACATATCTGCCACTGTGCAGGAGAATCCGTATAGGTGTCCGAGTGTTCGAAACGTAACGCGCGAGAAATTGTAAGTAAACGCCGTATTTACATATCTGCCACTGTGCAGGAGAATCCGTATAGGTGTTCGAGTGTTCGAAACGTAACGCGCGAGAAATTGTAAGTAAACGCCGTATTTACATATCTGCCACTGTGCAGGAGAATCCGTATAGGTGTTCGAGTGTTCGAAACGTAACGCGCGAGAAATTGTAAGTAAACGCCGTATTTACATATCTGCCACTGTGCAGGAGAATCCGTATAGGTGTTCGAATGTTCGAACCGTAACGCGGGAGAAATTGTAAGTAAACGTCGTATTAACATATCTGCCACTGTGCAGGAGAATCCGTATAGGTGTTCGAGTGTTAGAACCGTAACGCGCGAGAAATTGTAAGTAAACGCCGTATTTACATATCTGCCACTGTGCAGGAGAATCCGTATAGGTGTTCGAGTGTTCGAAACGTAACGCGCGAGAAATTGTAAGTAAACGTCGTATTTACATGTCTGCCACTGTGCAGGAGAATCCGTATAGGTGTTCGAGTGTTCGAAATGTAACGCGCGAGAAATTGTAAGTAAACGCCGTATTTACATATCTGCCACTGTGTAGGAGAATCCGTATAGGTGTTCGAGTGTTCGAAACGTAACGCGTGAGAAATTGTAAGTAAACGCCGTATTTACATATCTGCCACTGTGCAGGAGAATCCGTATAGGTGTTCGAGTGTTCGAAACGTAACGCGCGAGAAATTGTAAGTAAACGTCGTATTTACATGTCTGCCACTGTGCAGGAGAATCCGTATAGGTGTTCGAGTGTTCGAAACGTAACGCGCGAGAAATTGTAAGTAAACGCCGTATTTACATATCTGCCACTGTGCAGGAGAATCCGTATAGGTGTTCGAATGTTCGAACCGTAACGCGGGAGAAATTGTAAGTAAACGTCGTGTTAACATATCTGCCACTGTGCAGGAGAATCCGTATAGGTGTTCGAGTGTTAGAACCGTAACGCGCGAGAAATTGTAAGTAAACGCCGTATTTACATATCTGCCACTGTGCAGGAGAATCCGTATAGGTGTTCGAGTGTTCGAAACGTAACGCGCGAGAAATTGTAAGTAAACGTCGTATTTACATGTCTGCCACTGTGCAGGAGAATCCGTATAGGTGTTCGAGTGTTCGAAACGTAACGCGCGAGAAATTGTAAGTAAACGTCGTATTTACATGTCTGCCACTGTGCAGGAGAATCCGTATAGGTGTTCGAGTGTTCGAAACGTAACGCGCGAGAAATTGTAAGTAAACGCCGTATTTACATATCTGCCACTGTGCAGGAGAATCCGTATAGGTGTTCGAGTGTTCGAACCGTAACGCAGGAGAAATTGTAAGTAAACGCCGTATTTACATATCTGCCACTGTGCAGGAGAATCCGTATAGGTGTTCGAGTGTTCGAAACGTAACGCGCGAGAAATTGTAAGTAAACGCCGTATTTACATATCTGCCACTGTGCAGGAGAATCCGTATAGGTGTTCGAATGTTCGAACCGTAACGCGGGAGAAATTGTAAGTAAACGCCGTATTTACATATCTGCCACTGTGCAGGAGAATCCGTATAGGTGTTCGAGTGTTCGAAACGTAACGCGCGAGAAATTGTAAGTAAACGCCGTATTTACATATCTGCCACTGTGCAGGAGAATCCGTATAGGTGTTCGAGTGTTCGAAACGTAACGCGCGAGAAATTGTAAGTAAACGCCGTATTTACATATCTGCCACTGTGCAGGAGAATCCGTATAGGTGTCCGAGTGTTCGAAACGTAACGCGCGAGAAATTGTAAGTAAACGCCGTATTTACATATCTGCCACTGTGCAGGAGAATCCGTATAGGTGTTCGAGTGTTCGAAACGTAACGCGCGAGAAATTGTAAGTAAACGCCGTATTTACATATCTGCCACTGTGCAGGAGAATCCGTATAGGTGTTCGAGTGTTCGAAACGTAACGCGCGAGAAATTGTAAGTAAACGCCGTATTTACATATCTGCCACTGTGCAGGAGAATCCGTATAGGTGTTCGAATGTTCGAACCGTAACGCGGGAGAACTTGTAAGTAAACGTCGTATTAACATATCTGCCACTGTGCAGGAGAATCCGTATTGGTGTTCGAGTGTTAGAACCGTAACCCGCGAGAAATTGTAAGTAAACGCCGTATTTACATATCTGCCACTGTGCAGGAGAATCCGTATAGGTGTTCGAGTGTTCGAAACGTAACGCGCGAGAAATTGTAAGTAAACGTCGTATTTACATGTCTGCCACTGTGCAGGAGAATCCGTATAGGTGTTCGAGTGTTCGAAATGTAACGCGCGAGAAATTGTAAGTAAACGCCGTATTTACATATCTGCCACTGTGCAGGAGAATCCGTATAGGTGTTCGAATGTTCGAACCGTAACGCAGGAGAAATTGTAAGTAAACGCCGTATTTACATATCTGCCACTGTGCAGGAGAATCCGTATAGGTGTTCGAGTGTTCGAAACGTAACGCGCGAGAAATTGTAAGTAAACGCCGTATTTACATATCTGCCACTGTGCAGGAGAATCCGTATAGGTGTTCTGATGTTCGAACCGTAACGCGGGAGAAATTGTAAGTAAACGCCGTATTTACATATCTGCCACTGTGCAGGAGAATCCGTATAGGTGTTCGAATGTTCGAACCGTAACGCGGGAGAAATTGTAAGTAAACGTCGTATTAACATATCTGCCACTGTGCAGGAGAATCCGTATAGGTGTTCGAGTGTTAGAACCGTAACGCGCGAGAAATTGTAAGTAAACGCCGTATTTACATATCTGCCACTGTGCAGGAGAATCCGTATAGGTGTTCGAGTGTTCGAAACGTAACGCGCGAGAAATTGTAAGTAAACGCCGTATTTACATATCTGCCACTGTGCAGGAGAATCCGTATAGGTGTTCGAGTGTTCGAAACGTAACGCGCGAGAAATTGTAAGTAAACGCCGTATTTACATATCTGCCACTGTGCAGGAGAATCCGTATAGGTGTCCGAGTGTTCGAAACGTAACGCCCGAGAAATTGTAAGTAAACGCCGTATTTACATATCTGCCACTGTGCAGGAGAATCCGTATAGGTGTTCGAGTGTTCGAAACGTAACGCGCGAGAAATTGTAAGTAAACGCCGTATTTACATATCTGCCACTGTGCAGGAGAATCCGTATAGGTGTTCGAGTGTTCGAAACGTAACGCGCGAGAAATTGTAAGTAAACGCCGTATTTACATATCTGCCACTGTGCAGGAGAATCCGTATAGGTGTTCGAATGTTCGAACCGTAACGCGGGAGAACTTGTAAGTAAACGTCGTATTAACATATCTGCCACTGTGCAGGAGAATCCGTATTGGTGTTCGAGTGTTAGAACCGTAACCCGCGAGAAATTGTAAGTAAACGCCGTATTTACATATCTGCCACTGTGCAGGAGAATCCGTATAGGTGTTCGAGTGTTCGAAACGTAACGCGCGAGAAATTGTAAGTAAACGTCGTATTTACATGTCTGCCACTGTGCAGGAGAATCCGTATAGGTGTTCGAGTGTTCGAAATGTAACGCGCGAGAAATTGTAAGTAAACGCCGTATTTACATATCTGCCACTGTGCAGGAGAATCCGTATAGGTGTTCGAATGTTCGAACCGTAACGCAGGAGAAATTGTAAGTAAACGCCGTATTTACATATCTGCCACTGTGCAGGAGAATCCGTATAGGTGTTCGAGTGTTCGAAACGTAACGCGCGAGAAATTGTAAGTAAACGCCGTATTTACAGATCTGCCACTGTGCAGGAGAATCCGTATAGGTGTTCTGATGTTCGAACCGTAACGCGGGAGAAATTGTAAGTAAACGCCGTATTTACATATCTGCCACTGTGCAGGAGAATCCGTATAGGTGTTCGAATGTTCGAACCGTAACGCGGGAGAAATTGTAAGTAAACGTCGTATTAACATATCTGCCACTGTGCAGGAGAATCCGTATAGGTGTTCGAGTGTTAGAACCGTAACGCGCGAGAAATTGTAAGTAAACGCCGTATTTACATATCTGCCACTGTGCAGGA
Source organism: Camellia sinensis (assembly GCF_055761805.1). NCBI lineage: Eukaryota > Viridiplantae > Streptophyta > Magnoliopsida > Ericales > Theaceae > Camellia > Camellia sinensis. The sequence continues at coordinate 5,057,062 of NW_028128989.1, read as the reverse complement.
GAATCCGTATAGGTGTTCGAGTGTTCGAAACGTAACGCGCGAGAAATTGTAAGTAAACGCCGTATTTACATATCTGCCACTGTGCAGGAGAATCCGTATAGGTGTCCGAGTGTTCGAAACGTAACGCGCGAGAAATTGTAAGTAAACGCCGTATTTACATATCTGCCACTGTGCAGGAGAATCCGTATAGGTGTTCGAGTGTTCGAAACGTAACGCGCGAGAAATTGTAAGTAAACGCCGTATTTACATATCTGCCACTGTGCAGGAGAATCCGTATAGGTGTTCGAATGTTCGAACCGTAACGCGGGAGAAATTGTAAGTAAACGTCGTATTAACATATCTGCCACTGTGCAGGAGAATCCGTATAGGTGTTCGAGTGTTAGAACCGTAACGCGCGAGAAATTGTAAGTAAACGCCGTATTTACATATCTGCCACTGTGCAGGAGAATCCGTATAGGTGTTCGAGTGTTCGAAACGTAACGCGCGAGAAATTGTAAGTAAACGCCGTATTTACATATCTGCCACTGTGCAGGAGAATCCGTATAGGTGTTCGAATGTTCTAACCGTAACGCGGGAGAAATTGTAAGTAAACGTCGTATTAACATATCTGCCACTGTGCAGGAGAATCCGTATAGGTGTTCGAGTGTTAGAACCGTAACGCGCGAGAAATTGTAAGTAAACGCCGTATTTACATATCTGCCACTGTGCAGGAGAATCCGTATAGGTGTTCGAGTGTTCGAAACGTAACGCGCGAGAAATTGTAAGTAAACGCCGTATTTACATATCTGCCACTGTGCAGGAGAATCCGTATAGGTGTCCGAGTGTTCGAAACGTAACGCGCGAGAAATTGTAAGTAAACGCCGTATTTACATATCTGCCACTGTGCAGGAGAATCCGTATAGGTGTTCGAGTGTTCGAAACGTAACGCGCGAGAAATTGTAAGTAAACGCCGTATTTACATATCTGCCACTATGCAGGAGAATCCGTATAGGTGTTCGAATGTTCGAACCGTAACGCGGGAGAAATTGTAAGTAAACGTCGTATTAACATATCTGCCACTGTGCAGGAGAATCCGTATAGGTGTTCGAGTGTTAGAACCGTAACGCGCGAGAAATTGTAAGTAAACGCCGTATTTACATATCTGCCACTGTGCAGGAGAATCCGTATAGGTGTTCGAGTGTTCGAAACGTAACGCGCGAGAAATTGTAAGTAAACGTCGTACTTACATGTCTGCCACTGTGCAGGAGAATCCGTATAGGTGTTCGAGTGTTCGAAATGTAACGCGCGAGAAATTGTAAGTAAACGCCGTATTTACATATCTGCCACTGTGCAGGAGAATCCGTATAGGTGTTCGAGTGTTCGAAACGTAACGCGTGAGAAATTGTAAGTAAACGCCGTATTTACATATCTGCCACTGTGCAGGAGAATCCGTATAGGTGTTCGAGTGTTCGAAACGTAACGCGCGAGAAATTGTAAGTAAACGTCGTATTTACATGTCTGCCACTGTGCAGGAGAATCCGTATAGGTGTTCGAGTGTTCGAAACGTAACGCGCGAGAAATTGTAAGTAAACGTCGTATTTACATGTCTGCCACTGTGCAGGAGAATCCGTATAGGTGTTCGAGTGTTCGAAACGTAACGCGCGAGAAATTGTAAGTAAACGTCGTATTTACATGTCTGCCACTGTGCAGGAGAATCCGTATAGGTGTTCGAGTGTTCGAAACGTAACGCGCGAGAAATTGTAAGTAAACGTCGTATTTACATGTCTGCCACTGTGCAGGAGAATCCGTATAGGTGTTCGAGTGTTCGAAACGTAACGCGCGAGAAATTGTAAGTAAACGCCGTATTTACATATCTGCCACTGTGCAGGAGAATCCGTATAGGTGTTCGAGTGTTCGAACCGTAACGCAGGAGAAATTGTAAGTAAACGCCGTATTTACATATCTGCCACTGTGCAGGAGAATCCGTATAGGTGTTCGAGTGTTCGAAACGTAACGCGCGAGAAATTGTAAGTAAACGCCGTATTTACATATCTGCCACTATGCAGGAGAATCCGTATAGGTGTTCGAATGTTCGAACCGTAACGCGGGAGAAATTGTAAGTAAACGCCGTATTTACATATCTGCCACTGTGCAGGAGAATCCGTATAGGTGTTCGAGTGTTCGAAACGTAACGCGCGAGAAATTGTAAGTAAACGCCGTATTTACATATCTGCCACTGTGCAGGAGAATCCGTATAGGTGTTCGAGTGTTCGAAACGTAACGCGCGAGAAATTGTAAGTAAACGCCGTATTTACATATCTGCCACTGTGCAGGAGAATCCGTATAGGTGTCCGAGTGTTCGAAACGTAACGCGCGAGAAATTGTAAGTAAACGCCGTATTTACATATCTGCCACTGTGCAGGAGAATCCGTATAGGTGTTCGAGTGTTCGAAACGTAACGCGCGAGAAATTGTAAGTAAACGCCGTATTTACATATCTGCCACTGTGCAGGAGAATCCGTATAGGTGTTCGAGTGTTCGAAACGTAACGCGCGAGAAATTGTAAGTAAACGCCGTATTTACATATCTGCCACTGTGCAGGAGAATCCGTATAGGTGTTCGAATGTTCGAACCGTAACGCGGGAGAACTTGTAAGTAAACGTCGTATTAACATATCTGCCACTGTGCAGGAGAATCCGTATTGGTGTTCGAGTGTTAGAACCGTAACCCGCGAGAAATTGTAAGTAAACGCCGTATTTACATATCTGCCACTGTGCAGGAGAATCCGTATAGGTGTTCGAGTGTTCGAAACGTAACGCGCGAGAAATTGTAAGTAAACGTCGTATTTACATGTCTGCCACTGTGCAGGAGAATCCGTATAGGTGTTCGAGTGTTCGAAATGTAACGCGCGAGAAATTGTAAGTAAACGCCGTATTTACATATCTGCCACTGTGTAGGAGAATCCGTATAGGTGTTCGAGTGTTCGAAACGTAACGCGTGAGAAATTGTAAGTAAACGCCGTATTTACATATCTGCCACTGTGCAGGAGAATCCGTATAGGTGTTCGAGTGTTCGAAACGTAACGCGCGAGAAATTGTAAGTAAACGTCGTATTTACATGTCTGCCACTGTGCAGGAGAATCCGTATAGGTGGTCGAGTGTTCGAAACGTAACGCGCGAGAAATTGTAAGTAAACGCCGTATTTACATATCTGCCACTGTGCAGGAGAATCCGTATAGGTGTTCGAATGTTCGAACCGTAACGCAGGAGAAATTGTAAGTAAACGCCGTATTTACATATCTGCCACTGTGCAGGAGAATCCGTATAGGTGTTCGAGTGTTCGAAACGTAACGCGCGAGAAATTGTAAGTAAACGCCGTATTTACATATCTGCCACTGTGCAGGAGAATCCGTATAGGTGTTCTGATGTTCGAACCGTAACGCGGGAGAAATTGTAAGTAAACGCCGTATTTACATATCTGCCACTGTGCAGGAGAATCCGTATAGGTGTTCGAATGTTCGAACCGTAACGCGGGAGAAATTGTAAGTAAACGTCGTATTAACATATCTGCCACTGTGCAGGAGAATCCGTATAGGTGTTCGAGTGTTAGAACCGTAACGCGCGAGAAATTGTAAGTAAACGCCGTATTTACATATCTGCCACTGTGCAGGAGAATCCGTATAGGTGTTCGAGTGTTCGAAACGTAACGCGCGAGAAATTGTAAGTAAACGCCGTATTTACATATCTGCCACTGTGCAGGAGAATCCGTATAGGTGTCCGAGTGTTCGAAACGTAACGCGCGAGAAATTGTAAGTAAACGCCGTATTTACATATCTGCCACTGTGCAGGAGAATCCGTATAGGTGTTCGAGTGTTCGAAACGTAACGCGCGAGAAATTGTAAGTAAACGCCGTATTTACATATCTGCCACTGTGCAGGAGAATCCGTATAGGTGTTCGAATGTTCGAACCGTAACGCGGGAGAAATTGTAAGTAAACGTCGTATTAACATATCTGCCACTGTGCAGGAGAATCCGTATAGGTGTTCGAGTGTTAGAACCGTAACGCGCGAGAAATTGTAAGTAAACACCGTATTTACATATCTGCCACTGTGCAGGAGAATCCGTATAGGTGTTCGAGTGTTCGAAACGTAACGCGCGAGAAATTGTAAGTAAACGTCGTATTTACATGTCTGCCACTGTGCAGGAGAATCCGTATAGGTGTTCGAGTGTTCGAAATGTAACGCGCGAGAAATTGTAAGTAAACGCCGTATTTACATATCTGCCACTGTGCAGGAGAATCCGTATAGGTATTCGAGTGTTCGAAACGTAATGCGTGAGAAATTGTAAGTAAACGCCGTATTTACATATCTGCCACTGTGCAGGAGAATCCGTATAGGTGTTCGAGTGTTCGAAACGTAACGCGCGAGAAATTGTAAGTAAACGTCGTATTTACATGTCTGCCACTGTGCAGGAGAATCCGTATAGGTGTTCGAGTGTTCGAAACGTAACGCGCGAGAAATTGTAAGTAAACGTCGTATTTACATGTCTGCCACTGTGCAGGAGAATCCGTATAGGTGTTCGAGTGTTCGAAACGTAACGCGCGAGAAATTGTAAGTAAACGCCGTATTTACATATCTGCCACTGTGCAGGAGAATCCGTATAGGTGTTCGAGTGTTCGAACCGTAACGCAGGAGAAATTGTAAGTAAACGCCGTATTTACATATCTGCCACTGTGCAGGAGAATCCGTATAGGTGTTCGAGTGTTCGAAACGTAACGCGCGAGAAATTGTAAGTAAACGCCGTATTTACATATCTGCCACTGTGCAGGAGAATCCGTATAGGTGTTCGAATGTTCGAACCGTAACGCGGGAGAAATTGTAAGTAAACGCCGTATTTACATATCTGCCACTGTGCAGGAGAATCCGTATAGGTGTTCGAGTGTTCGAAACGTGACGCGCGAGAAATTGTAAGTAAACGCCGTATTTACATATCTGCCACTGTGCAGGAGAATCCGTATAGGTGTTCGAGTGTTCGAAACGTAACGCGCGAGAAATTGTAAGTAAACGCCGTATTTACATATCTGCCACTGTGCAGGAGAATCCGTATAGGTGTCCGAGTGTTCGAAACGTAACGCGCGAGAAATTGTAAGTAAACGCCGTATTTACATATCTGCCACTGTGCAGGAGAATCCGTATAGGTGTTCGAGTGTTCGAAACGTAACGCGCGAGAAATTGTAAGTAAACGCCGTATTTACATATCTGCCACTGTGCAGGAGAATCCGTATAGGTGTTCGAGTGTTCGAAACGTAACGCGCGAGAAATTGTAAGTAAACGCCGTATTTACATATCTGCCACTGTGCAGGAGAATCCGTATAGGTGTTCGAATGTTCGAACCGTAACGCGGGAGAAATTGTAAGTAAACGTCGTATTAACATATCTGCCACTGTGCAGGAGAATCCGTATAGGTGTTCGAGTGTTAGAACCGTAACGCGCGAGAAATTGTAAGTAAACGCCGTATTTACATATCTGCCACTGTGCAGGAGAATCCGTATAGGTGTTCGAGTGTTCGAAACGTAACGCGCGAGAAATTGTAAGTAAACGTCGTATTTACATGTCTGCCACTGTGCAGGAGAATCCGTATAGGTGTTCGAGTGTTCGAAATGTAACGCGCGAGAAATTGTAAGTAAACGCCGTATTTACATATCTGCCACTGTGTAGGAGAATCCGTATAGGTGTTCGAGTGTTCGAAACGTAACGCGTGAGAAATTGTAAGTAAACGCCGTATTTACATATCTGCCACTGTGCAGGAGAATCCGTATAGGTGTTCGAGTGTTCGAAACGTAACGCGCGAGAAATTGTAAGTAAACGTCGTATTTACATGTCTGCCACTGTGCAGGAGAATCCGTATAGGTGTTCGAGTGTTCGAAACGTAACGCGCGAGAAATTGTAAGTAAACGCCGTATTTACATATCTGCCACTGTGCAGGAGAATCCGTATAGGTGTTCGAATGTTCGAACCGTAACGCGGGAGAAATTGTAAGTAAACGTCGTGTTAACATATCTGCCACTGTGCAGGAGAATCCGTATAGGTGTTCGAGTGTTAGAACCGTAACGCGCGAGAAATTGTAAGTAAACGCCGTATTTACATATCTGCCACTGTGCAGGAGAATCCGTATAGGTGTTCGAGTGTTCGAAACGTAACGCGCGAGAAATTGTAAGTAAACGTCGTATTTACATGTCTGCCACTGTGCAGGAGAATCCGTATAGGTGTTCGAGTGTTCGAAATGTACCGCGCGAGAAATTGTAAGTAAACGCCGTATTTACATATCTGCCACTGTGCAGGAGAATCCGTATAGGTGTTCGAGTGTTCGAAACGTAACGCGTGAGAAATTGTAAGTAAACGCCGTATTTACATATCTGCCACTGTGCAGGAGAATCCGTATAGGTGTTCGAGTGTTCGAAACGTAACGCGCGAGAAATTGTAAGTAAACGTCGTATTTACATGTCTGCCACTGTGCAGGAGAATCCGTATAGGTGTTCGAGTGTTCGGAACGTAACGCGCGAGAAATTGTAAGTAAACGTCGTATTTACATGTCTGCCACTGTGCAGGAGAATCCGTATAGGTGTTCGAGTGTTCGAAACGTAACGCGCGAGAAATTGTAAGTAAACGCCGTATTTACATATCTGCCACTGTGCAGGAGAATCCGTATAGGTGTTCGAGTGTTCGAACCGTAACGCAGGAGAAATTGTAAGTAAACGCCGTATTTACATATCTGCCACTGTGCAGGAGAATCCGTATAGGTGTTCGAGTGTTCGAAACGTAACGCGCGAGAAATTGTAAGTAAACGCCGTATTTACATATCTGCCACTGTGCAGGAGAATCCGTATAGGTGTTCGAATGTTCGAACCGTAACGCGGGAGAAATTGTAAGTAAACGCCGTATTTACATATCTGCCACTGTGCAGGAGAATCCGTATAGGTGTTCGAGTGTTCGAAACGTAACGCGCGAGAAATTGTAAGTAAACGCCGTATTTACATATCTGCCACTGTGCAGGAGAATCCGTATAGGTGTTCGAGTGTTCGAAACGTAACGCGCGAGAAATTGTAAGTAAACGCCGTATTTACATATCTGCCACTGTGCAGGAGAATCCGTATAGGTGTCCGAGTGTTCGAAACGTAACGCGCGAGAAATTGTAAGTAAACGCCGTATTTACATATCTGCCACTGTGCAGGAGAATCCGTATAGGTGTTCGAGTGTTCGAAACGTAACGCGCGAGAAATTGTAAGTAAACGCCGTATTTACATATCTGCCACTGTGCAGGAGAATCCGTATAGGTGTTCGAGTGTTCGAAACGTAACGCGCGAGAAATTGTAAGTAAACGCCGTATTTACATATCTGCCACTGTGCAGGAGAATCCGTATAGGTGTTCGAATGTTCGAACCGTAACGCGGGAGAAATTGTAAGTAAACGTCGTATTAACATATCTGCCACTGTGCAGGAGAATCCGTATAGGTGTTCGAGTGTTAGAACCGTAACGCGCGAGAAATTGTAAGTAAACGCCGTATTTACATATCTGCCACTGTGCAGGAGAATCCGTATAGGTGTTCGAGTGTTCGAAACGTAACGCGCGAGAAATTGTAAGTAAACGTCATATTTACATGTCTGCCACTGTGCAGGAGAATCCGTATAGGTGTTCGAGTGTTCGAAATGTAACGCGCGAGAAATTGTAAGTAAACGCCGTATTTACATATCTGCCACTGTGTAGGAGAATCCGTATAGGTGTTCGAGTGTTCGAAACGTAACGCGTGAGAAATTGTAAGTAAACGCCGTATTTACATATCTGCCACTGTGCAGGAGAATCCGTATAGGTGTTCGAGTGTTCGAAACGTAACGCGCGAGAAATTGTAAGTAAACGTCGTATTTACATGTCTGCCACTGTGCAGGAGAATCCGTATAGGTGTTCGAGTGTTCGAAACGTAACGCGCGAGAAATTGTAAGTAAACGCCGTATTTACATATCTGCCACTGTGCAGGAGAATCCGTATAGGTGTTCGAATGTTCGAACCGTAACGCAGGAGAAATTGTAAGTAAACGCCGTATTTACATATCTGCCACTGTGCAGGAGAATCCGTATAGGTGTTCGAGTGTTCGAAACGTAACGCGCGAGAAATTGTAACTAAACGCCGTATTTACATATCTGCCACTGTGCAGGAGAATCCGTATAGGTGTTCTGATGTTCGAACCGTAACGCGGGAGAAATTGTAAGTAAACGCCGTATTTACATATCTGCCACTGTGCAGGAGAATCCGTATAGGTGTTCGAGTGTTCGAAACGTAACGCGCGAGAAATTGTAAGTAAACGCCGTATTTACATATCTGCCACTGTGCAGGAGAATCCGTATAGGTGTTCGAGTGTTCGAAACGTAACGCGCGAGAAATTGTTAGTAAACGCCGTATTTACATATCTGCCACTGTGCAGGAGAATCCGTATAGGTGTTCGAGTGTTCGAAACGTAACGCGCGAGAAATTGTAAGTAAACGTCGTATTTACATATCTGCCACTGTGCAGGAGAATCCGTATAGGTGTTCGAGTGTTCGATACGTAACGCGTGAGAAATTGCATGTAAACGCCGTATTTACATATCTGCCACTGTGCAGGAGAATCCGTATCGCTGTTCGAGTGTGCGAAACGTAACGCGTGAGAAATTGTAAGTAAACGCCGTATTTACATATCTGCCACTATGCAGGAGAATCCGTATAGGTGTTCGAGTGTTCGAAACGTAACGCGCAAGAAATTGTAAGTAAACGCCGTATTTACATATCTGCCACTGTGCAGGAGAATCCGTATAGGTGTTCGAGTGTTCGAAACATAACGCGTGAGAAATTGTAAGTAAACGTCGTATTTACATATCTGCCACTGTGCAGGAGAATCCATATAGGTGTTCGAGTGTGCAAAACGTAACGCGCGAGAAATTGTAAGTAAACGCCGTATTTACATATCTGCCACTGTGCAGGAGAATCCGTATAGGTGTTCGAGTGTTCGAAACGTAACGCGCGAGAAATTGTAAGTAAACGTCGTATTAACTTATCTGCCACTGTGCAGGAGAATCCGTATAGGTGTTCGAGTGTTCGAAACGTAACGCGCGAGAAATTGTTAGTAAACGTCGTATTTACTTATCTGCCACTGTGCAGGAGAATCCGTATAGGTGTTCGAGTGTTCGAAACATAACGCGTGAGAAATTGTAAGTAAACGTCGTATTTACATATCTGCCACAGTGCAGGAGAATCCGTATAGGTGTTCGAGTGTGCAAAATGTAACGTGCGAGAAATTGTAAATAAACGCCGTATTTACATATCTGCCACTGTGCAGGAGAATCCGTATAGGTACTCGAGTGTTCGAAACGTAACGCGCGAGAAATTGTAAGTAAACGTCGTATTTACTTATCTGCCACTGTGCAGGAGAATCCGTATAGGTGTTCGAGTGTTCGAAACGTAACGCGCGAGAAATTGTAAGTAAACGCCGTATTTACATATCTGCCACTGTGCAGGACAATCCGTATAGGTGTTCGAGTGTTCGAAACGTAACGCGCGAGAAATTGTAAGTAAACGTCGTATTTACATATCTGCCACTGTGCAGGAGAATCCGTATAGGTGTTCGAGTGTGCAAAACGTAACGCGCGAGAAATTGTAAGTAAACGCCGTATTTACATATCTGCCACTGTGCAGGAGAATCCGTATCGCTGTTCGAGTGTGCGAACCGTAACGCGCGAGAAATTGTAAGTAAACGCCGTATTTACATATCTGCCACTGTGCAGGAGAATCCGTATAGGTGTTCGAGTGTTCGAAACGTAACGCGCGAGAAATTGTAAGTAAACGTCGTATTTACATGTCTGCCACTGTGCAGGAGAATCCGTATAGGTGTTCGAGTGTTCGAAATGTAACGCGCGAGAAATTGTAAGTAAACGCCGTATTTACATATCTGCCACTGTGCAGGAGAATCCGTATAGGTGTTCGAGTGTTCGAAACGTAACGCGTGAGAAATTGTAAGTAAACGCCGTATTTACATATCTGCCACTGTGCAGGAGAATCCGTATAGGTGTTCGAGTGTTCGAAACGTAACGCGCGAGAAATTGTAAGTAAACGTCGTATTTACATGTCTGCCACTGTGCAGGAGAATCCGTATAGGTGTTCGAGTGTTCGAAACGTAACGCGCGAGAAATTGTAAGTAAACGTCGTATTTACATGTCTGCCACTGTGCAGGAGAATCCGTATAGGTGTTCGAGTGTTCGAAACGTAATGCGCGAGAAATTGTAAGTAAACGCCGTATTTACATATCTGCCACTGTGCAGGAGAATCCGTATAGGTGTTCGAGTGTTCGAACCGTAACGCAGGAGAAATTGTAAGTAAACGCCGTATTTACATATCTGCCACTGTGCAGGAGAATCCGTATAGGTGTTCGAGTGTTCGAAACGTAACGCGCGAGAAATTGTAAGTAAACGCCGTATTTACATATCTGCCACTGTGCAGGAGAATCCGTATAGGTGTTCGAATGTTCGAACCGTAACGCGGGAGAAATTGTAAGTAAACGCCGTATTTACATATCTGCCACTGTGCAGGAGAATCCGTATAGGTGTTCGAGTGTTCGAAACGTAACGCGCGAGAAATTGTAAGTAAACGCCGTATTTACATATCTGCCACTGTGCAGGAGAATCCGTATAGGTGTTCGAGTGTTCGAAACGTAACGCGCGAGAAATTGTAAGTAAACGTCGTATTTACATGTCTGCCACTGTGCAGGAGAATCCGTATAGGTGTTCGAGTGTTCGAAACGTAACGCGCGAGAAATTGTAAGTAAACGTCGTATTTACATGTCTGCCACTGTGCAGGAGAATCCGTATAGGTGTTCGAGTGTTCGAAACGTAACGCGCGAGAAATTGTAAGTAAACGCCGTATTTACATATCTGCCACTGTGCAGGAGAATCCGTATAGGTGTTCGAGTGTTCGAACCGTAACGCAGGAGAAATTGTAAGTAAACGCCGTATTTACATATCTGCCACTGTGCAGGAGAATCCGTATAGGTGTTCGAGTGTTCGAAACGTAACGCGCGAGAAATTGTAAGTAAACGCCGTATTTACATATCTGCCACTGTGCAGGAGAATCCGTATAGGTGTTCGAATGTTCGAACCGTAACGCGGGAGAAATTGTAAGTAAACGCCGTATTTACATATCTGCCACTGTGCAGGAGAATCCGTATAGGTGTTCGAGTGTTCGAAACGTAACGCGCGAGAAATTGTAAGTAAACGCCGTATTTACATATCTGCCACTGTGCAGGAGAATCCGTATAGGTGTTCGAGTGTTCGAAACGTAACGCGCGAGAAATTGTAAGTAAACGCCGTATTTACATATCTGCCACTGTGCAGGAGAATCCGTATAGGTGTCCGAGTGTTCGAAACGTAACGCGCGAGAAATTGTAAGTAAACGCCGTATTTACATATCTGCCACTGTGCAGGAGAATCCGTATAGGTGTTCGAGTGTTCAAAACGTAACGCGCGAGAAATTGTAAGTAAACGCCGTATTTACATATCTGCCACTGTGCAGGAGAATCCGTATAGGTGTTCGAGTGTTCGAAACGTAACGCGCGAGAAATTGTAAGTAAACGCCGTATTTACATATCTGCCACTGTGCAGGAGAATCCGTATAGGTGTTCGAATGTTCGAACCGTAACGCGGGAGAAATTGTAAGTAAGCGTCGTATTAACATATCTGCCACTGTGCAGGAGAATCCGTATAGGTGTTCGAGTGTTAGAACCGTAACGCGCGAGAAATTGTAAGTAAACGCCGTATTTACATATCTGCCACTGTGCAGGAGAATCCGTATAGGTGTTCGAGTGTTCGGAACGTAACGCGCGAGAAATTGTAAGTGAACGTCGTATTTACATGTCTGCCACTGTGCAGGAGAATCCGTATAGGTGTTCGAGTGTTCGAAATGTAACGCGCGAGAAATTGTAAGTAAACGCCGTATTTACATATCTGCCACTGTGTAGGAGAATCCGTATAGGTGTTCGAGTGTTCGAAACGTAACGCGTGAGAAATTGTAAGTAAACGCCGTATTTACATATCTGCCACTGTGCAGGAGAATCCGTATAGGTGTTCGAGTGTTCGAAACGTAACGCGTGAGAAATTGTAAGTAAACGCCGTATTTACATATCTGCCACTGTGCAGGAGAATCCGTATAGGTGTTCGAGTGTTCGAAACGTAACGCGCGAGAAATTGTAAGTAAACGTCGTATTTACATATCTGCCACTGTGCAGGAGAATCCGTATAGGTGTTCGAGTGTTCGAAACGTAACGCGCGAGAAATTGTAAGTAAACGTCGTATTTACATGTCTGCCACTGTGCAGGAGAATCCGTATAGGTGTTCGAGTGTTCGAAACGTAACGCGCGAGAAATTGTAAGTAAACGCCGTATTTACATATCTGCCACTGTGCAGGAGAATCCGTATAGGTGTTCGAATGTTCGAACCGTAACGCGGGAGAAATTGTAAGTAAACGCCGTATTTACATATCTGCCACTGTGCAGGAGAATCCGTATAGGTGTTCGAGTGTTCGAAACGTAACGCGCGAGAAATTGTAAGTAAACGCCGTATTTACATATCTGCCACTGTGCAGGAGAATCCGTTTAGGTGTTCGAGTGTTCGAAACGTAACGCGCGAGAAATTGTAAGTAAACGCCGTATTTACATATCTGCCACTGTGCAGGAGAATCCGTATAGGTGTCCGAGTGTTCGAAACGTAACGCGCGAGAAATTGTAAGTAAACGCCGTATTTACATATCTGCCACTGTGCAGGAGAATCCGTATAGGTGTTCGAGTGTTCGAAACGTAACGCGCGAGAAATTGTAAGTAAACGCCGTATTTACATATCTGCCACTGTGCAGGAGAATCCGTATAGGTGTCCGAGTGTTCGAAACGTAACGCGCGAGAAATTGTAAGTAAACGCCGTATTTACATGTCTGCCACTATGCAGGAGAATCCGTATAGGTGTTCGAGTGTTCGAAACGTAACGCGCGAGAAATTGTAAGTAAACGCCGTATTTACATATCTGCCACTGTGCAGGAGAATCCGTATAGGTGTTCGAGTGTTCGAAACGTAACGCGCGAGAAATTGTAAGTAAACGCCGTATTTACATATCTGCCACTGTGCAGGAGAATCCGTATAGGTGTTCGAATGTTCGAACCGTAACGCGGGAGAAATTGTAAGTAAACGTCGTATTAACATATCTGCCACTGTGCAGGAGAATCCGTATAGGTGTTCGAGTGTTAGAACCGTAACGCGCGAGAAATTGTAAGTAAACGCCGTATTTACATATCTGCCACTGTGCAGGAGAATCCGTATAGGTGTTCGAGTGTTCGAAACGTAACGCGCGAGAAATTGTAAGTAAACGTCGTATTTACATGTCTGCCACTGTGCAGGAGAATCCGTATAGGTGTTCGAGTGTTCGAAATGTAACGCGCGAGAAATTGTAAGTAAACGCCGTATTTACATATCTGCCACTGTGCAGGAGAATCCGTATAGGTGTTCGAGTGTTCGAAACGTAACGCGTGAGAAATTGTAAGTAAACGCCGTATTTACATATCTGCCACTGTGCAGGAGAATCCGTATAGGTGTTCGAGTGTTCGAAACGTAACGCGCGAGAAATTGTAAGTAAACGTCGTATTTACATGTCTGCCACTGTGCAGGAGAATCCGTATAGGTGTTCGAGTGTTCGAAACGTAACGCGCGAGAAATTGTAAGTAAACGTCGTATTTACATGTCTGCCACTGTGCAGGAGAATCCGTATAGGTGTTCGAGTGTTCGAAACGTAACGCGCGAGAAATTGTAAGTAAACGCCGTATTTACATATCTGCCACTGTGCAGGAGAATCCGTATAGGTGTTCGAGTGTTCGAACCGTAACGCAGGAGAAATTGTAAGTAAACGCCGTATTTACATATCTGCCACTGTGCAGGAGAATCCGTATAGGTGTTCGAGTGTTCGAAACGTAACGCGCGAGAAATTGTAAGTAAACGCCGTATTTACATATCTGCCACTGTGCAGGAGAATCCGTATAGGTGTTCGAATGTTCGAACCGTAACGCGGGAGAAATTGTAAGTAAACGCCGTATTTACATATCTGCCACTGTGCAGGAGAATCCGTATAGGTGTTCGAGTGTTCGAAACGTAACGCGCGAGAAATTGTAAGTAAACGCCGTATTTACATATCTGCCACTGTGCAGGAGAATCCGTATAGGTGTTCGAGTGTTCGAAACGTAACGCGCGAGAAATTGTAAGTAAACGTCGTATTTACATGTCTGCCACTGTGCAGGAGAATCCGTATAGATGTTCGAGTGTTCGAAACGTAACGCGCGAGAAATTGTAAGTAAACGTCGTATTTACATGTCTGCCACTGTGCAGGAGAATCCGTATAGGTGTTCGAGTGTTCGAAACGTAACGCGCGAGAAATTGTAAGTAAACGCCGTATTTACATATCTGCCCCTGTGCAGGAGAATCCGTATAGGTGTTCGAGTGTTCGAACCGTAACGCAGGAGAAATTGTAAGTAAACGCCGTATTTACATATCTGCCACTGTGCAGGAGAATCCGTATAGGTGTTCGAGTGTTCGAAACGTAACGCGCGAGAAATTGTAAGTAAACGCCGTATTTACATATCTGCCACTGTGCAGGAGAATCCGTATAGGTGTTCGAATGTTCGAACCGTAACGCGGGAGAAATTGTAAGTAAACGCCGTATTTACATATCTGCCACTGTGCAGGAGAATCCGTATAGGTGTTCGAGTGTTCGAAACGTAACGCGCGAGAAATTGTAAGTAAACGCCGTATTTACATATCTGCCACTGTGCAGGAGAATCCGTATAGGTGTTCGAGTGTTCGAAACGTAACGCGCGAGAAATTGTAAGTAAACGCCGTATTTACATATCTGCCACTGTGCAGGAGAATCCGTATAGGTGTCCGAGTGTTCGAAACGTAACGCGCGAGAAATTGTAAGTAAACGCCGTATTTACATATCTGCCACTGTGCAGGAGAATCCGTATAGGTGTTCGAGTGTTCGAAACGTAACGCGCGAGAAATTGTAAGTAAACGCCGTATTTACATATCTGCCACTGTGCAGGAGAATCCGTATAGGTGTTCGAGTGTTCGAAACGTAACGCGCGAGAAATTGTAAGTAAACGCCGTATTTACATATCTGCCACTGTGCAGGAGAATCCGTATAGGTGTTCGAATGTTCGAACCGTAACGCGGGAGAAATTGTAAGTAAGCGTCGTATTAACATATCTGCCACTGTGCAGGAGAATCCGTATAGGTGTTCGAGTGTTAGAACCGTAACGCGCGAGAAATTGTAAGTAAACGCCGTATTTACATATCTGCCACTGTGCAGGAGAATCCGTATAGGTGTTCGAGTGTTCGGAACGTAACGCGCGAGAAATTGTAAGTGAACGTCGTATTTACATGTCTGCCACTGTGCAGGAGAATCCGTATAGGTGTTCGAGTGTTCGAAATGTAACGCGCGAGAAATTGTAAGTAAACGCCGTATTTACATATCTGCCACTGTGTAGGAGAATCCGTATAGGTGTTCGAGTGTTCGAAACGTAACGCGTGAGAAATTGTAAGTAAACGCCGTATTTACATATCTGCCACTGTGCAGGAGAATCCGTATAGGTGTTCGAGTGTTCGAAACGTAACGCGTGAGAAATTGTAAGTAAACGCCGTATTTACATATCTGCCACTGTGCAGGAGAATCCGTATAGGTGTTCGAGTGTTCGAAACGTAACGCGCGAGAAATTGTAAGTAAACGTCGTATTTACATATCTGCCACTGTGCAGGAGAATTCGTATAGGTGTTCGAGTGTTCGAAACGTAACGCGCGAGAAATTGTAAGTAAACGTCGTATTTACATGTCTGCCACTGTGCAGGAGAATCCGTATAGGTGTTCGAGTGTTCGAAACGTAACGCGCGAGAAATTGTAAGTAAACGCCGTATTTACATATCTGCCACTGTGCAGGAGAATCCGTATAGGTGTTCGAATGTTCGAACCGTAACGCGGGAGAAATTGTAAGTAAACGCCGTATTTACATATCTGCCACTGTGCAGGAGAATCCGTATAGGTGTTCGAGTGTTCGAAACGTAACGCGCGAGAAATTGTAAGTAAACGCCGTATTTACATATCTGCCACTGTGCAGGAGAATCCGTTTAGGTGTTCGAGTGTTCGAAACGTAACGCGCGAGAAATTGTAAGTAAACGCCGTATTTACATATCTGCCACTGTGCAGGAGAATCCGTATAGGTGTCCGAGTGTTCGAAACGTAACGCGCGAGAAATTGTAAGTAAACGCCGTATTTACATATCTGCCACTGTGCAGGAGAATCCGTATAGGTGTTCGAGTGTTCGAAACGTAACGCGCGAGAAATTGTAAGTAAACGCCGTATTTACATATCTGCCACTGTGCAGGAGAATCCGTATAGGTGTCCGAGTGTTCGAAACGTAACGCGCGAGAAATTGTAAGTAAACGCCGTATTTACATGTCTGCCACTATGCAGGAGAATCCGTATAGGTGTTCGAGTGTTCGAAACGTAACGCGCGAGAAATTGTAAGTAAACGCCGTATTTACATATCTGCCACTGTGCAGGAGAATCCGTATAGGTGTTCGAGTGTTCGAAACGTAACGCGCGAGAAATTGTAAGTAAACGCCGTATTTACATATCTGCCACTGTGCAGGAGAATCCGTATAGGTGTTCGAATGTTCGAACCGTAACGCGGGAGAAATTGTAAGTAAACGTCGTATTAACATATCTGCCACTGTGCAGGAGAATCCGTATAGGTGTTCGAGTGTTAGAACCGTAACGCGCGAGAAATTGTAAGTAAACGCCGTATTTACATATCTGCCACTGTGCAGGAGAATCCGTATAGGTGTTCGAGTGTTCGAAACGTAACGCGCGAGAAATTGTAAGTAAACGTCGTATTTACATGTCTGCCACTGTGCAGGAGAATCCGTATAGGTGTTCGAGTGTTCGAAATGTAACGCGCGAGAAATTGTAAGTAAACGCCGTATTTACATATCTGCCACTGTGTAGGAGAATCCGTATAGGTGTTCGAGTGTTCGAAACGTAACGCGTGAGAAATTGTAAGTAAACGCCGTATTTACATATCTGCCACTGTGCAGGAGAATCCGTATAGGTGTTCGAGTGTTCGAAACGTAACGCGCGAGAAATTGTAAGTAAACGTCGTATTTACATGTCTGCCACTGTGCAGGAGAATCCGTATAGGTGTTCGAGTGTTCGAAACGTAACGCGCGAGAAATTGTAAGTAAACGTCGTATTTACATGTCTGCCACTGTGCAGGAGAATCCGTATAGGTGTTCGAGTGTTCGAAACGTAACGCGCGAGAAATTGTAAGTAAACGCCGTATTTACATATCTGCCACTGTGCAGAAGAATCCGTATAGGTGTTCGAGTGTTCGAACCGTAACGCAGGAGAAATTGTAAGTAAACGCCGTATTTACATATCTGCCACTATGCAGGAGAATCCGTATAGGTGTTCGAGTGTTCGAAACGTAACGCGCGAGAAATTGTAAGTAAACGCCGTATTTACATATCTGCCACTGTGCAGGAGAATCCGTATAGGTGTTCGAATGTTCGAACCGTAACGCGGGAGAAATTGTAAGTAAACGCCGTATTTACATATCTGCCACTGTGCAGGAGAATCCGTATAGGTGTTCGAGTGTTCGAAACGTAACGCGCGAGAAATTGTAAGTAAACGCCGTATTTACATATCTGCCACTGTGCAGGAGAATCCGTATAGGTGTTCGAGTGTTCGAAACGTAACGCGCGAGAAATTGTAAGTAAACGCCGTATTTACATATCTGCCACTGTGCAGGAGAATCCGTATAGGTGTCCGAGTGTTCGAAACGTAACGCGCGAGAAATTGTAAGTAAACGCCGTATTTACATATCTGCCACTGTGCAGGAGAATCCGTATAGGTGTTCGAGTGTTCGAAACGTAACGCGCGAGAAATTGTAAGTAAACGCCGTATTTACATATCTGCCACTGTGCAGGAGAATCCGTATAGGTGTTCGAGTGTTCGAAACGTAACGCGCGAGAAATTGTAAGTAAACGCCGTATTTACATATCTGCCACTGTGCAGGAGAATCCGTATAGGTGTTCGAATGTTCGAACCGTAACGCGGGAGAAATTGTAAGTAAACGTCGTATTAACATATCTGCCACTGTGCAGGAGAATCCGTATAGGTGTTCGAGTGTTCGAAACGTAACGCGCGAGAAATTGTAAGTAAACGCCGTATTTACATATCTGCCACTGTGCAGGAGAATCCGTATAGGTGTTCGAGTGTTCGAAACGTAACGCGCGAGAAATTGTAAGTAAACGCCGTATTTACATATCTGCCACTGTGCAGGAGAATCCGTATAGGTGTCCGAGTGTTCGAACCGTAACGCGGGAGAAATTGTAAGTAAACGCCGTATTAACATATCTGCCACTGTGCAGGAGAATCCGTATAGGTGTTCGAGTGTTAGAACCGTAACGCGCGAGAAATTGTAAGTAAACGCCGTATTTACATATCTGCCACTGTGCAGGAGAATCCGTATAGGTGTTCGAATGTTCGAAACGTAACGCGCGAGAAATTGTAAGTAAACGTCGTATTTACATGTCTGCCACTGTGCAGGAGAATCCGTATAGGTGTTCGAGTGTTCGAAATGTAACGCGCAAGAAATTGTAAGTAAACGCCGTATTTACATATCTGCCACTGTGCAGGAGAATCCGTATAGGTGTTCGAGTGTTCGAAACGTAACGCGTGAGAAATTGTAAGTAAACGCCGTATTTACATATCTGCCACTGTGCAGGAGAATCCGTATAGGTGTTCGAGTGTTCGAAACGTAACGCGCGAGAAATTGTAAGTAAACGTCGTATTTACATGTCTGCCACTGTGCAGGAGAATCCGTATAGGTGTTCGAGTGTTCGAAACGTAACGCGCGAGAAATTGTAAGTAAACGTCGTATTTACATGTCTGCCACTGTGCAGGAGAATCCGTATAGGTGTTCGAGTGTTCGAAACGTAACGCGCGAGAAATTGTAAGTAAACGCCGTATTTACATATCTGCCACTGTGCAGGAGAATCCGTATAGGTGTTCGAGTGTTCGAACCGTAACGCAGGAGAAATTGTAAGTAAACGCCGTATTTACATATCTGCCACTGTGCAGGAGAATCCGTATAGGTGTTCGAGTGTTCGAAACGTAACGCGCGAGAAATTGTAAGTAAACGCCGTATTTACATATCTGCCACTGTGCAGGAGAATCCGTATAGGTGTTCGAATGTTCGAACCGTAACGCGGGAGAAATTGTAAGTAAACGTCGTATTAACATATCTGCCACTGTGCAGGAGAATCCGTATAGGTGTTCGAGTGTTAGAACCGTAACGCGCGAGAAATTGTAAGTAAACGCCGTATTTACATATCTGCCACTGTGCAGGAGAATCCGTATAGGTGTTCGAGTGTTCGAAACGTAACGCGCGAGAAATTGTAAGTAAACGTCGTATTTACATGTCTGCCACTGTGCAGGAGAATCCGTATAGGTGTTCGAGTGTTCGAAATGTAACGCGCGAGAAATTGTAAGTAAACGCCGTATTTACATATCTGCCACTGTGTAGGAGAATCCGTATAGGTGTTCGAGTGTTCGAAACGTAACGCGTGAGAAATTGTAAGTAAACGCCGTATTTACATATCTGCCACTGTGCAGGAGAATCCGTATAGGTGTTCGAGTGTTCGAAACGTAACGCGCGAGAAATTGTAAGTAAACGTCGTATTTACATGTCTGCCACTGTGCAGGAGAATCCGTATAGGTGTTCGAGTGTTCGAAACGTAACGCGCGAGAAATTGTAAGTAAACGTCGTATTTACATGTCTGCCACTGTGCAGGAGAATCCGTATAGGTGTTCGAGTGTTCGAAACGTAACGCGCGAGAAATTGTAAGTAAACGCCGTATTTACATATCTGCCACTGTGCAGAAGAATCCGTATAGGTGTTCGAGTGTTCGAACCGTAACGCAGGAGAAATTGTAAGTAAACGCCGTATTTACATATCTGCCACTGTGCAGGAGAATCCGTATAGGTGTTCGAGTGTTCGAAACGTAACGCGCGAGAAATTGTAAGTAAACGCCGTATTTACATATCTGCCACTGTGCAGGAGAATCCGTATAGGTGTTCGAATGTTCGAACCGTAACGCGGGAGAAATTGTAAGTAAACGCCGTATTTACATATCTGCCACTGTGCAGGAGAATCCGTATAGGTGTTCGAGTGTTCGAAACGTAACGCGCGAGAAATTGTAAGTAAACGCCGTATTTACATATCTGCCACTGTGCAGGAGAATCCGTATAGGTGTTCGAGTGTTCGAAACGTAACGCGCGAGAAATTGTAAGTAAACGCCGTATTTACATATCTGCCACTGTGCAGGAGAATCCGTATAGGTGTCCGAGTGTTCGAAACGTAACGCGCGAGAAATTGTAAGTAAACGCCGTATTTACATATCTGCCACTGTGCAGGAGAATCCGTATAGGTGTTCGAGTGTTCGAAACGTAACGCGCGAGAAATTGTAAGTAAACGCCGTATTTACATATCTGCCACTGTGCAGGAGAATCCGTATAGGTGTTCGAGTGTTCGAAACGTAACGCGCGAGAAATTGTAAGTAAACGCCGTATTTACATATCTGCCACTGTGCAGGAGAATCCGTATAGGTGTTCGAATGTTCGAACCGTAACGCGGGAGAAATTGTAAGTAAACGTCGTATTAACATATCTGCCACTGTGCAGGAGAATCCGTATAGGTGTTCGAGTGTTCGAAACGTAACGCGCGAGAAATTGTAAGTAAACGCCGTATTTACATATCTGCCACTGTGCAGGAGAATCCGTATAGGTGTTCGAGTGTTCGAAACGTAACGCGCGAGAAATTGTAAGTAAACGCCGTATTTACATATCTGCCACTGTGCAGGAGAATCCGTATAGGTGTCCGAGTGTTCGAACCGTAACGCGGGAGAAATTGTAAGTAAACGCCGTATTAACATATCTGCCACTGTGCAGGAGAATCCGTATAGGTGTTCGAGTGTTAGAACCGTAACGCGCGAGAAATTGTAAGTAAACGCCGTATTTACATATCTGCCACTGTGCAGGAGAATCCGTATAGGTGTTCGAATGTTCGAAACGTAACGCGCGAGAAATTGTAAGTAAACGTCGTATTTACATGTCTGCCACTGTGCAGGAGAATCCGTATAGGTGTTCGAGTGTTCGAAATGTAACGCGCAAGAAATTGTAAGTAAACGCCGTATTTACATATCTGCCACTGTGCAGGAGAATCCGTATAGGTGTTCGAGTGTTCGAAACGTAACGCGTGAGAAATTGTAAGTAAACGCCGTATTTACATATCTGCCACTGTGCAGGAGAATCCGTATAGGTGTTCGAGTGTTCGAAACGTAACGCGCGAGAAATTGTAAGTAAACGTCGTATTTACATGTCTGCCACTGTGCAGGAGAATCCGTATAGGTGTTCGAGTGTTCGAAACGTAACGCGCGAGAAATTGTAAGTAAACGTCGTATTTACATGTCTGCCACTGTGCAGGAGAATCCGTATAGGTGTTCGAGTGTTCGAAACGTAACGCGCGAGAAATTGTAAGTAAACGCCGTATTTACATATCTGCCACTGTGCAGGAGAATCCGTATAGGTGTTCGAGTGTTCGAACCGTAACGCAGGAGAAATTGTAAGTAAACGCCGTATTTACATATCTGCCACTGTGCAGGAGAATCCGTATAGGTGTTCGAGTGTTCGAAACGTAACGCGCGAGAAATTGTAAGTAAACGCCGTATTTACATATCTGCCACTGTGCAGGAGAATCCGTATAGGTGTTCGAATGTTCGCACCGTAACGCGGGAGAAATTGTAAGTAAACGCCGTATTTACATATCTGCCACTGTGCAGGAGAATCCGTATAGGTGTTCGAGTGTTCGAAACGTAACGCGCGAGAAATTGTAAGTAAACGCCGTATTTACATATCTGCCACTGTGCAGGAGAATCCGTATAGGTGTTCGACTGTTCGAAACGTAACGCGCGAGAAATTGTAAGTAAACGCCGTATTTACATGTCTGCCACTGTGCAGGAGAATCCGTATAGGTGTCCGAGTGTTCGAAACGTAACGCGCGAGAAATTGTAAGTAAACGCCGTATTTACATATCTGCCACTGTGCAGGAGAATCCGTATAGGTGTTCGAGTGTTCGAAACGTAACGCGCGAGAAATTGAAAGTAAACGCCGTATTTACATATCTGCCACTGTGCAGGAGAATCCGTATAGGTGTTCGAGTGTTCGAAACGTAACGCGCGAGAAATTGTAAGTAAACGCCGTATTTACATATCTGCCACTGTGCAGGAGAATCCGTATAGGTGTTCGAATGTTCGAACCGTAACGCGGGAGAAATTGTAAGTAAACGTCGTATTAACATATCTGCCACTGTGCAGGAGAATCCGTATAGGTGTTCGAGTGTTAGAACCGTAACGCGCGAGAAATTGTAAGTAAACGCCGTATTTACATATCTGCCACTGTGCAGGAGAATCCGTATAGGTGTTCGAGTGTTCGAAACGTAACGCGCGAGAAATTGTAAGTAAACGCCGTATTTACATATCTGCCACTGTGCAGGAGAATCCGTATAGGTGTTCGAATGTTCGAACCGTAACGCGGGAGAAATTGTAAGTAAACGTCGTATTAACATATCTGCCACTGTGCAGGAGAATCCGTATAGGTGTTCGAGTGTTCGAAACGTAACGCGCGAGAAATTGTAAGTAAACGCCGTATTTACATATCTGCCACTGTGCAGGAGAATCCGTATAGGTGTTCGAGTGTTCGAAACGTAACGCGCGAGAAATTGTAAGTAAACGCCGTATTTACATATCTGCCACTGTGCAGGAGAATCCGTATAGGTGTCCGAGTGTTCGAACCGTAACGCGGGAGAAATTGTAAGTAAACGCCGTATTAACATATCTGCCACTGTGCAGGAGAATCCGTATAGGTGTTCGAGTGTTAGAACCGTAACGCGCGAGAAATTGTAAGTAAACGCCGTATTTACATATCTGCCACTGTGCAGGAGAATCCGTATAGGTGTTCGAATGTTCGAAACGTAACGCGCGAGAAATTGTAAGTAAACGTCGTATTTACATGTCTGCCACTGTGCAGGAGAATCCGTATAGGTGTTCGAGTGTTCGAAATGTAACGCGCAAGAAATTGTAAGTAAACGCCGTATTTACATATCTGCCACTGTGCAGGAGAATCCGTATAGGTGTTCGAGTGTTCGAAACGTAACGCGTGAGAAATTGTAAGTAAACGCCGTATTTACATATCTGCCACTGTGCAGGAGAATCCGTATAGGTGTTCGAGTGTTCGAAACGTAACGCGCGAGAAATTGTAAGTAAACGTCGTATTTACATGTCTGCCACTGTGCAGGAGAATCCGTATAGGTGTTCGAGTGTTCGAAACGTAACGCGCGAGAAATTGTAAGTAAACGTCGTATTTACATGTCTGCCACTGTGCAGGAGAATCCGTATAGGTGTTCGAGTGTTCGAAACGTAACGCGCGAGAAATTGTAAGTAAACGCCGTATTTACATATCTGCCACTGTGCAGGAGAATCCGTATAGGTGTTCGAGTGTTCGAACCGTAACGCAGGAGAAATTGTAAGTAAACGCCGTATTTACATATCTGCCACTGTGCAGGAGAATCCGTATAGGTGTTCGAGTGTTCGAAACGTAACGCGCGAGAAATTGTAAGTAAACGCCGTATTTACATATCTGCCACTGTGCAGGAGAATCCGTATAGGTGTTCGAATGTTCGCACCGTAACGCGGGAGAAATTGTAAGTAAACGCCGTATTTACATATCTGCCACTGTGCAGGAGAATCCGTATAGGTGTTCGAGTGTTCGAAACGTAACGCGCGAGAAATTGTAAGTAAACGCCGTATTTACATATCTGCCACTGTGCAGGAGAATCCGTATAGGTGTTCGACTGTTCGAAACGTAACGCGCGAGAAATTGTAAGTAAACGCCGTATTTACATGTCTGCCACTGTGCAGGAGAATCCGTATAGGTGTCCGAGTGTTCGAAACGTAACGCGCGAGAAATTGTAAGTAAACGCCGTATTTACATATCTGCCACTGTGCAGGAGAATCCGTATAGGTGTTCGAGTGTTCGAAACGTAACGCGCGAGAAATTGAAAGTAAACGCCGTATTTACATATCTGCCACTGTGCAGGAGAATCCGTATAGGTGTTCGAGTGTTCGAAACGTAACGCGCGAGAAATTGTAAGTAAACGCCGTATTTACATATCTGCCACTGTGCAGGAGAATCCGTATAGGTGTTCGAATGTTCGAACCGTAACGCGGGAGAAATTGTAAGTAAACGTCGTATTAACATATCTGCCACTGTGCAGGAGAATCCGTATAGGTGTTCGAGTGTTAGAACCGTAACGCGCGAGAAATTGTAAGTAAACGCCGTATTTACATATCTGCCACTGTGCAGGAGAATCCGTATAGGTGTTCGAGTGTTCGAAACGTAACGCGCGAGAAATTGTAAGTAAACGTCGTATTTACATGTCTGCCACTGTGCAGGAGAATCCGTATAGGTGTTCGAGTGTTCGAAACGTAACGCGCGAGAAATTGTAAGTAAACGCCGTATTTACATATCTGCCACTGTGCAGGAGAATCCGTATAGGTGTTCGAATGTTCGAACCGTAACGCAGGAGAAATTGTAAGTAAACGCCGTATTTACATATCTGCCACTGTGCAGGAGAATCCGTATAGGTGTTCGAGTGTTCGAAACGTAACGCGCGAGAAATTGTAAGTAAACGCCGTATTTACATATCTGCCACTGTGCAGGAGAATCCGTATAGGTGTTCTGATGTTCGAACCGTAACGCGGGAGAAATTGTAAGTAAACGCCGTATTTACATATCTGCCACTGTGCAGGAGAATCCGTATAGGTGTTCGAGTGTTCGAAACGTAACGCGCGAGAAATTGTAAGTAAACGCCGTATTTACATATCTGCCACTGTGCAGGAGAATCCGTATAGGTGTTCGAGTGTTCGAAACGTAACGCGCGAGAAATTGTTAGTAAACGCCGTATTTACATATCTGCCACTGTGCAGGAGAATCCGTATAGGTGTTCGAGTGTTCGAAACGTAACGCGCGAGAAATTGTAAGTAAACGTCGTATTTACATATCTGCCACTGTGCAGGAGAATCCGTATAGGTGTTCGAGTGTTCGATACGTAACGCGTGAGAAATTGCATGTAAACGCCGTATTTACATATCTGCCACTGTGCAGGAGAATCCGTATCGCTGTTCGAGTGTGCGAAACGTAACGCGTGAGAAATTGTAAGTAAACGCCGTATTTACATATCTGCCACTATGCAGGAGAATCCGTATAGGTGTTCGAGTGTTCGAAACGTAACGCGCAAGAAATTGTAAGTAAACGCCGTATTTACATATCTGCCACTGTGCAGGAGAATCCGTATAGGTGTTCGAGTGTTCGAAACATAACGCGTGAGAAATTGTAAGTAAACGTCGTATTTACATATCTGCCACTGTGCAGGAGAATCCATATAGGTGTTCGAGTGTGCAAAACGTAACGCGCGAGAAATTGTAAGTAAACGCCGTATTTACATATCTGCCACTGTGCAGGAGAATCCGTATAGGTGTTCGAGTGTTCGAAACGTAACGCGCGAGAAATTGTAAGTAAACGTCGTATTAACTTATCTGCCACTGTGCAGGAGAATCCGTATAGGTGTTCGAGTGTTCGAAACGTAACACGCGAGAAATTGTTAGTAAACGTCGTATTTACTTATCTGCCACTGTGCAGGAGAATCCGTATAGGTGTTCGAGTGTTCGAAACATAACGCGTGAGAAATTGTAAGTAAACGTCGTATTTACATATCTGCCACAGTGCAGGAGAATCCGTATAGGTGTTCGAGTGTGCAAAATGTAACGTGCGAGAAATTGTAAATAAACGCCGTATTTACATATCTGCCACTGTGCAGGAGAATCCGTATAGGTACTCGAGTGTTCGAAACGTAACGCGCGAGAAATTGTAAGTAAACGTCGTATTTACTTATCTGCCACTGTGCAGGAGAATCCGTATAGGTGTTCGAGTGTTCGAA
The DNA here is from genome assembly GCF_055761805.1 of Camellia sinensis. Lineage (NCBI taxonomy): Eukaryota > Viridiplantae > Streptophyta > Magnoliopsida > Ericales > Theaceae > Camellia > Camellia sinensis. Next base: position 5,030,867 of record NW_028128989.1, on the reverse strand, counting down.
ACGTAACGCGCGAGAAATTGTAAGTAAACGCCGTATTTACATATCTGCCACTGTGCAGGACAATCCGTATAGGTGTTCGAGTGTTCGAAACGTAACGCGCGAGAAATTGTAAGTAAACGTCGTATTTACATATCTGCCACTGTGCAGGAGAATCCGTATAGGTGTTCGAGTGTTCGATACGTAACGCGTGAGAAATTGCATGTAAACGCCGTATTTACATATCTGCCACTGTGCAGGAGAATCCGTATCGCTGTTCGAGTGTGCGAAACGTAACGTGTGAGAAATTGTAAGTAAACGCCGTATTTACATATCTGCCACTATGCAGGAGAATCCGTATAGGTGTTCGAGTGTTCGAAACGTAACGCGCAAGAAATTGTAAGTAAACGCCGTATTTACATATCTGCCACTGTGCAGGAGAATCCGTATAGGTGTTCGAGTGTTCGAAACATAACGCGTGAGAAATTGTAAGTAAACGTCGTATTTACATATCTGCCACTGTGCAGGAGAATCCATATAGGTGTTCGAGTGTGCAAAACGTAACGCGCGAGAAATTGTAAGTAAACGCCGTATTTACATATCTGCCACTGTGCAGGAGAATCCGTATAGGTGTTCGAGTGTTCGAAACGTAACGCGCGAGAAATTGTAAGTAAACGTCGTATTAACTTATCTGCCACTGTGCAGGAGAATCCGTATAGGTGTTCGAGTGTTCGAAACGTAACGCGCGAGAAATTGTTAGTAAACGTCGTATTTACTTATCTGCCACTGTGCAGGAGAATCCGTATAGGTGTTCGAGTGTTCGAAACATAACGCGTGAGAAATTGTAAGTAAACGTCGTATTTACATATCTGCCACTGTGCAGGAGAATCCGTATAGGTGTTCGAGTGTGCAAAACGTAACGCGCGAGAAATTGTAAGTAAACGCCGTATTTACATATCTGCCACTGTGCAGGAGAATCCGTATCGCTGTTCGAGTGTGCGAAACGTAACGCGCGAGAAATTGTAAGTGAACTCCGTATTTACATATCTGCCACTGTGCAGGAGAATCCGTATAGGTGTTCGAGTGTTCGATACGTAACGCGCGAGAAATTGTTTGTAAACGTCGTATTTACTAATCTGCCACTGTGCAGGAGAATCCGTATAGGTGTTCGAGTGTTCGAAACATAACGCGTGAGAAATTGTAAGTAAACGTCGTATTTACATATCTGCCACTGTGCAGGAGAATCCGTATAGGTGTTCGAGTGTTCGATACGTAACGCGGGAGAAATTGTATGTAAACGCCGTATTTACATATCTGCCACTGTGCAGGAGAATCCGTATAGCTGTTCGAGTGTTCGAAACGTAACGCGCGAGAAATTGTAAGTAAACGCCGTATTTACATATCTGCCACTGTGCAGGAGAATCCGTATAGGTGTTCGAGTGTTCGAAACGTAACGCGCGAGAAATTGTAAGTAAACGTCGTACTTACATATCTGCCACTGTGCAGGAGAATCCGTATAGGTGTTCGAGTGTTCGATACGTAACACGAGAGAAATTGCATGTAAACGCCGTACTTACATATCTGCCACTGTGCAGGAGAATCCGTATAGGTGTTCGAGTGTTCGATACGTAACACGTGAGAAATTGCATGTAAACGCCGTATTTACATATCTGCCACTGTGCAGGAGAATCCGTATCGCTGTTCGAGTGTGCGAAACGTAACGCGTGAGAAATTGTAAGTAAACGCCGTATTTACATATCTGCCACTATGCAGGAGAATCCGTATAGGTGTTCGAGTGTTCGAAACGTAACGCGCAAGAAATTGTAAGTAAACGCCGTATTTACATATCTGCCACTGTGCAGGAGAATCCGTATAGGTGTTCGAGTGTTCGAAACATAACGCGTGAGAAATTGTAAGTAAACGTCGTATTTACATATCTGCCACTGTGCAGGAGAATCCATATAGGTGTTCGAGTGTGCAAAACGTAACGCGCGAGAAATTGTAAGTAAACGCCGTATTTACATATCTGCCACTGTGCAGGAGAATCCGTATAGGTGTTCGAGTGTTCGAAACGTAACGCGTGAGAAATTGTAAGTAAACGTCGTATTAACTTATCTGCCACTGTGCAGGAGAATCCGTATAGGTGTTCGAGTGTTCGAAACGTAACGCGCGAGAAATTGTTAGTAAACGTCGTATTTACTTATCTGCCACTGTGCAGGAGAATCCGTATCGCTGTTCGAGTGTGCGAAACGTAACGCGCGAGAAATTGTAAGTAAACTCCGTATTTACATATCTGCCACTGTGCAGGAGAATCCGTATAGGTGTTCGAGTGTTCGAAAGGTAACGCGCAAGAAATTGTAAGTAAACGTCGTATTTACATATCTGCTACTGTGCAGGAGAATCCGTATAGGTGTTCGAGTGTTCGAATCGTAAGGCGTGAGAAATTGTAATTAAACGCCGTATTTACATGTCTGCCACTGTGCAGGAGAATCCGTATTGGTGTTTGAGTGTTCGAACCGTAACGCGCGAGAAATGGTAGGTAAACACCGTATTTACATATCTGCCACTGTGCAGGAGAATCCGTATACGTGTTCGAGTGTTCGAACCGTAACGCGCGAGAAATTGTAAGTAAACGCCATATTTACATATCTGCCACTGTGCAGGAGAATCCGTATAGGTGTTTGAGTGTTCGAAACGTAACGCGCGAGAAATTGTAAGTAAACGCCGTATTTTCATATCTGCCACTGTGCAGGAGAATCCGTATAGGTGTTCGAGTGTTCGAAACGTAACGCGCGAGAAATTGTAAGTAAACGCAGTATTTACATATCTGCCACTGTGCAGGAGAATCCGTATAGGTGTTCGAGTGTTAGAAACGTAACGCGCGAGAAATTGTAAGTAAACGCCGTATTTACATATCTGCCACTGTGCAGGAGAATCCGTATAGGTGTTCGAATGTTCGAACCGTAACGCGGGAGAAATTGTAAGTAAACGTCGTATTAACATATCTGCCACTGTGCAGGAGAATCCGTATACGTGTTCGAGTGTTAGAACCGTAACGCGCGAGAAATTGTAAGTAAACGCCGTATTTACATATCTGCCACTGTGCAGGAGAATCCGTATAGGTGTTCGAGTGTTCAAAACGTAACGCGCGAGAAATTGTAAGTAAACGTCGTATTTACATGTCTGCCACTGTGCAGGAGAATCCGTATAGGTGTTCGAGTGTTCGAAATGTAACGCGCGAGAAATTGTAAGTAAACGCCGTATTTACATATCTGCCACTGTGTAGGAGAATCCGTATAGGTGTTCGAGTGTTCGAAACGTAACGCGTGAGAAATAGTAAGTAAACGCCGTATTTACATATCTGCCACTATGCAGGAGAATCCGTATAGGTGTTCGAGTGTTCGAAACGTAACGCGCGAGAAATTGTAAGTAAACGTCGTATTTACATGTCTGCCACTGTGCAGGAGAATCCGTATAGGTGTTCGAGTGTTCGAAACGTAACGCGCGAGAAATTGTAAGTAAACGCCGTATTTACATATCTGCCACTGTGCAGGAGAATCCGTATAGGTGTTCGAATGTTCGAACCGTAACGCAGGAGAAATTGTAAGTAAACGCCGTATTTACATATCTGCCACTGTGCAGGAGAATCCGTATAGGTGTTCGAGTGTTCGAAACGTAACGCGCGAGAAATTGTAAGTAAACGCCGTATTTACATATCTGCCACTGTGCAGGAGAATCCGTATAGGTGTTCTGATGTTCGAACCGTAACGCGGGAGAAATTGTAAGTAAACGCCGTATTTACATATCTGCCACTGTGCAGGAGAATCCGTATAGGTGTTCGAGTGTTCGAAACGTAACGCGCGAGAAATTGTAAGTAAACGCCGTATTTACATATCTGCCACTGTGCAGGAGAATCCGTATAGGTGTTCGAGTGTTCGAAACGTAACGCGCGAGAAATTGTTAGTAAACGCCGTATTTACATATCTGCCACTGTGCAGGAGAATCCGTATAGGTGTTCGAGTGTTCGATACGTAACGCGTGAGAAATTGCATGTAAACGCCGTATTTACATATCTGCCACTGTGCAGTAGAATCCGTATCGCTGTTCGAGTGTGCGAAACGTAACGCGTGAGAAATTGTAAGTAAACGCCGTATTTACATATCTGCCACTATGCAGGAGAATCCGTATAGGTGTTCGAGTGTTCGAAACGTAACGCGCAAGAAATTGTAAGTAAACGCCGTATTTACATATCTGCCACTGTGCAGGAGAATCCGTATAGGTGTTCGAGTGTTCGAAACATAACGCGTGAGAAATTGTAAGTAAACGTCGTATTTACATATCTGCCACTGTGCAGGAGAATCCATATAGGTGTTCGAGTGTGCAAAACGTAACGCGCGAGAAATTGTAAGTAAACGCCGTATTTACATATCTGCCACTGTGCAGGAGAATCCGTATAGGTGTTCGAGTGTTCGAAACGTAACGCGCGAGAAATTGTAAGTAAACGTCGTATTAACTTATCTGCCACTGTGCAGGAGAATCCGTATAGGTGTTCGAGTGTTCGAAACGTAACGCGCGAGAAATTGTTAGTAAACGTCGTATTTACTTATCTGCCACTGTGCAGGAGAATCCGTATAGGTGTTCGAGTGTTCGAAACATAACGCGTGAGAAATTGTAAGTAAACGTCGTATTTACATATCTGCCACAGTGCAGGAGAATCCGTATAGGTGTTCGAGTGTGCAAAATGTAACGTGCGAGAAATTGTAAATAAACGCCGTATTTACATATCTGCCACTGTGCAGGAGAATCCGTATAGGTACTCGAGTGTTCGAAACGTAACGCGCGAGAAATTGTAAGTAAACGTCGTATTTACTTATCTGCCACTGTGCAGGAGAATCCGTATAGGTGTTCGAGTGTTCGAAACGTAACGCGCGAGAAATTGTAAGTAAACGCCGTATTTACATATCTGCCACTGTGCAGGACAATCCGTATAGGTGTTCGAGTGTTCGAAACGTAACGCGCGAGAAATTTTAAGTAAACGTCGTATTTACATATCTGCCACTGTGCAGGAGAATCCGTATAGGTGTTCGAGTGTTCGATACGTAACGCGGGAGAAATTGTATGTAAACGCCGTATTTACATATCTGCCACTGTGCAGGAGAATCCGTATAGCTGTTCGAGTGTTCGAAACGTAACGCGCGAGAAATTGTAAGTAAACGTCGTACTTACATATCTGCCACTGTGCAGGAGAATCCGTATAGGTGTTCGAGTGTTCGATACGTAACACGAGAGAAATTGCATGTAAACGCCGTACTTACATATCTGCCACTGTGCAGGAGAATCCGTATAGGTGTTCGAGTGTTCGATACGTAACACGTGAGAAATTGCATGTAAACGCCGTATTTACATATCTGCCACTGTGCAGGAGAATCCGTATCGCTGTTCGAGTGTGCGAAACGTAACGCGTGAGAAATTGTAAGTAAACGCCGTATTTACATATCTGCCACTATGCAGGAGAATCCGTATAGGTGTTCGAGTGTTCGAAACGTAACGCGCAAGAAATTGTAAGTAAACGCCGTATTTACATATCTGCCACTGTGCAGGAGAATCCGTATAGGTGTTCGAGTGTTCGAAACATAACGCGTGAGAAATTGTAAGTAAACGTCGTATTTACATATCTGCCACTGTGCAGGAGAATCCATATAGGTGTTCGAGTGTGCAAAACGTAACGCGCGAGAAATTGTAAGTAAACGCCGTATTTACATATCTGCCACTGTGCAGGAGAATCCGTATAGGTGTTCGAGTGTTCGAAACGTAACGCGTGAGAAATTGTAAGTAAACGTCGTATTAACTTATCTGCCACTGTGCAGGAGAATCCGTATAGGTGTTCGAGTGTTCGAAACGTAACGCGCGAGAAATTGTTAGTAAACGTCGTATTTACTTATCTGCCACTGTGCAGGAGAATCCGTATCGCTGTTCGAGTGTGCGAAACGTAACGCGCGAGAAATTGTAAGTAAACTCCGTATTTACATATCTGCCACTGTGCAGGAGAATCCGTGTAGGTGTTCGAGTGTTCGAAAGGTAACGCGCAAGAAATTGTAAGTAAACGTCGTATTTACATATCTGCTACTGTGCAGGAGAATCCGTATAGGTGTTCGAGTGTTCGAATCGTAAGGCGTGAGAAATTGTAATTAAACGCCGTATTTACATGTCTGCCACTGTGCAGGAGAATCCGTATTGGTGTTTGAGTGTTCGAACCGTAACGCGCGAGAAATGGTAGGTAAACACCGTATTTACATATCTGCCACTGTGCAGGAGAATCCGTATACGTGTTCGAGTGTTCGAACCGTAACGCGCGAGAAATTGTAAGTAAACGCCATATTTACATATCTGCCACTGTGCAGGAGAATCCGTATAGGTGTTTGAGTGTTCGAAACGTAACGCGCGAGAAATTGTAAGTAAACGCCGTATTTTCATATCTGCCACTGTGCAGGAGAATCCGTATAGGTGTTCGAGTGTTCGAAACGTAACGCGCGAGAAATTGTAAGTAAACGCAGTATTTACATATCTGCCACTGTGCAGGAGAATCCGTATAGGTGTTCGAGTGTTCGAAACGTAACGCGCGAGAAATTGTAAGTAAACGCCGTATTTACATATCTGCCACTGTGCAGGAGAATCCGTATAGGTGTTCGAATGTTCGAACCGTAACGCGGGAGAAATTGTAAGTAAACGTCGTATTAACATATCTGCCACTGTGCAGGAGAATCCGTATAGGTGTTCGAGTGTTAGAACCGTAACGCGCGAGAAATTGTAAGTAAACGCCGTATTTACATATCTGCCACTGTGCAGGAGAATCCGTATAGGTGTTCGAGTGTTCAAAACGTAACGCGCGAGAAATTGTAAGTAAACGTCGTATTTACATGTCTGCCACTGTGCAGGAGAATCCGTATAGGTGTTCGAGTGTTCGAAATGTAACGCGCGAGAAATTGTAAGTAAACGCCGTATTTACATATCTGCCACTGTGTAGGAGAATCTGTATAGGTGTTCGAGTGTTCGAAACGTAACGCGTGAGAAATAGTAAGTAAACGCCGTATTTACATATCTGCCACTATGCAGGAGAATCCGTATAGGTGTTCGAGTGTTCGAAACGTAACGCGCGAGAAATTGTAAGTAAACGTCGTATTTACATGTCTGCCACTGTGCAGGAGAATCCGTATAGGTGTTCGAGTGTTCGAAACGTAACGCGCGAGAAATTGTAAGTAAACGCCGTATTTACATATCTGCCACTGTGCAGGAGAATCCGTATAGGTGTTCGAATGTTCGAACCGTAACGCAGGAGAAATTGTAAGTAAACGCCGTATTTACATATCTGCCACTGTGCAGGAGAATCCGTATAGGTGTTCGAGTGTTCGAAACATAACGCGCGAGAAATTGTAAGTAAACGCCGTATTTACATATCTGCCACTGTGCAGGAGAATCCGTATAGGTGTTCTGATGTTCGAACCGTAACGCGGGAGAAATTGTAAGTAAACGCCGTATTTACATATCTGCCACTGTGCAGGAGAATCCGTATAGGTGTTCGAGTGTTCGAAACGTAACGCGCGAGAAATTGTAAGTAAACGCCGTATTTACATATCTGCCACTGTGCAGGAGAATCCGTATAGGTGTTCGAGTGTTCGAAACGTAACGCGCGAGAAATTGTTAGTAAACGCCGTATTTACATATCTGCCACTGTGCAGGAGAATCCGTATAGGTGTTCGAGTGTTCAAAACGTAACGCGCGAGAAATTGTAAGTAAACGTCGTATTTACATATCTGCCACTGTGCAGGAGAATCCGTATAGGTGTTCGAGTGTTCGATACGTAACGCGTGAGAAATTGCATGTAAACGCCGTATTTACATATCTGCCACTGTGCAGTAGAATCCGTATCGCTGTTCGAGTGTGCGAAACGTAACGCGTGAGAAATTGTAAATAAACGCCGTATTTACATATCTGCCACTATGCAGGAGAATCCGTATAGGTGTTCGAGTGTTCGAAACGTAACGCGCAAGAAATTGTAAGTAAACGCCGTATTTACATATCTGCCACTGTGCAGGAGAATCCGTATAGGTGTTCGAGTGTTCGAAACATAACGTGTGAGAAATTGTAAGTAAACGTCGTATTTACATATCTGCCACTGTGCAGGAGAATCCATATAGGTGTTCGAGTGTGCAAAACGTAACGCGCGAGAAATTGTAAGTAAACGCCGTATTTACATATCTGCCACTGTGCAGGAGAATCCGTATAGGTGTTCGAGTGTTCGAAACGTAACGCGCGAGAAATTGTAAGTAAACGTCGTATTAACTTATCTGCCACTGTGCAGGAGAATCCGTATAGGTGTTCGAGTGTTCGAAACGTAACGCGCGAGAAATTGTTAGTAAACGTCGTATTTACTTATCTGCCACTGTGCAGGAGAATCCGTATAGGTGTTCGAGTGTTCGAAACATAACGCGTGAGAAATTGTAAGTAAACGTCGTATTTACATATCTGCCACAGTGCAGGAGAATCCGTATAGGTGTTCGAGTGTGCAAAATGTAACGTGCGAGAAATTGTAAATAAACGCCGTATTTACATATCTGCCACTGTGCAGGAGAATCCGTATAGGTACTCGAGTGTTCGAAACGTAACGCGCGAGAAATTGTAAGTAAACGTCGTATTTACTTATCTGCCACTGTGCAGGAGAATCCGTATAGGTGTTCGAGTGTTCGAAACGTAACGCGCGAGAAATTGTAAGTAAACGCCGTATTTACATATCTGCCACTGTGCAGGACAATCCGTATAGGTGTTCGAGTGTTCGAAACGTAACGCGCGAGAAATTTTAAGTAAACGTCGTATTTACATATCTGCCACTGTGCAGGAGAATCCGTATAGGTGTTCGAGTGTTCGATACGTAACGCGTGAGAAATTGCATGTAAACGCCGTATTTACATATCTGCCACTGTGCAGGAGAATCCGTATCGCTGTTCGAGTGTGCGAAACGTAACGTGTGAGAAATTGTAAGTAAACGCCGTATTTACATATCTGCCACTATGCAGGAGAATCCGTATAGGTGTTTGAGTGTTCGAAACGTAACGCGCAAGAAATTGTAAGTAAACGCCGTATTTACATATCTGCCACTGTGCAGGAGAATCCGTATAGGTGTTCGAGTGTTCGAAACATAACGCGTGAGAAATTGTAAGTAAACGTCGTATTTACATATCTGCCACTGTGCAGGAGAATCCATATAGGTGTTCGAGTGTGCAAAACGTAACGCGCGAGAAATTGTAAGTAAACGCCGTATTTACATATCTGCCACTGTGCAGGAGAATCCGTATAGGTGTTCGAGTGTTCGATACGTAACGCGGGAGAAATTGTAAGTAAACGCCGTATTTACATATCTGCCACTGTGCAGGAGAATCCGTATAGGTGTTCGAGTGTTCGAAACGTAACGCGCGAGAAATTGTAAGTAAACGTCGTACTTACATATCTGCCACTGTGCAGGAGAATCCGTATAGGTGTTCGAGTGTTCGATACGTAACACGAGAGAAATTGCATGTAAACGCCGTACTTACATATCTGCCACTGTGCAGGAGAATCCGTATAGGTGTTCGAGTGTTCGATACGTAACACGTGAGAAATTGCATGTAAACGGCGTATTTACATATCTGCCACTGTGCAGGAGAATCCGTATCGCTGTTCGAGTGTGCGAAACGTAACGCGTGAGAAATTGTAAGTAAACGCCGTATTTACATATCTGCCACTATGCAGGAGAATCCGTATAGGTGTTCGAGTGTTCGAAACGTAACGCGCAAGAAATTGTAAGTAAACGCCGTATTTACATATCTGCCACTGTGCAGGAGAATCCGTATAGGTGTTCGAGTGTTCGAAACATAACGCGTGAGAAATTGTAAGTAAACGTCGTATTTACATATCTGCCACTGTGCAGGAGAATCCATATAGGTGTTCGAGTGTGCAAAACGTAACGCGCGAGAAATTGTAAGTAAACGCCGTATTTACATATCTGCCACTGTGCAGGAGAATCCGTATAGGTGTTCGAGTGTTCGAAACGTAACGCGTGAGAAATTGTAAGTAAACGTCGTATTAACTTATCTGCCACTGTGCAGGAGAATCCGTATAGGTGTTCGAGTGTTCGAAACGTAACGCGCGAGAAATTGTTAGTAAACGTCGTATTTACTTATCTGCCACTGTGCAGGAGAATCCGTATCGCTGTTCGAGTGTGCGAAACGTAACGCGCGAGAAATTGTAAGTAAACGCCGTATTTACATATCTGCCACTGTGCAGGAGAATCCGTATAGGTGTTCGAATGTTCAAACCGTAACGCAGGAGAAATTGTAAGTAAACGCCGTATTTACATATCTGCCACTGTGCAGGAGAATCCGTATAGGTGTTCGAGTGTTCGAAACGTAACGCGCGAGAAATTGTAAGTAAACGCCGTATTTACATATCTGCCACTGTGCAGGAGAATCCGTATAGGTGTTCTGATGTTCGAACCGTAACGCGGGAGAAATTGTAAGTAAACGCCGTATTTACATATCTGCCACTGTGCAGGAGAATCCGTATAGGTGTTCGAGTGTTCGAAACGTAACGCGCGAGAAATTGTAAGTAAACGCCGTATTTACATATCTGCCACTGTGCAGGAGAATCCGTATAGGTGTTCGAGTGTTCAAAACGTAACGCGCGAGAAATTGTTAGTAAACGCCGTATTTACATATCTGCCACTGTGCAGGAGAATCCGTATAGGTGTTCGAGTGTTCGAAACGTAACACGCGAGAAATTGTAAGTAAACGTCGTATTTACATATCTGCCACTGTGCAGGAGAATCCGTATAGGTGTTCGAGTGTTCGATACGTAACGCGTGAGAAATTGCATGTAAACGCCGTATTTACATATCTGCCACTGTGCAGGAGAATCCGTATCGCTGATCGAGTGTGCGAAACGTAACGCGTGAGAAATTGTAAGTAAACGCCGTATTTACATATCTGCCACTATGCAGGAGAATCCGTATAGGTGTTCGAGTGTTCGAAACGTAACGCGCAAGAAATTGTAAGTAAACGCCGTATTTACATATCTGCCACTGTGCAGGAGAATCCGTATAGGTGTTCGAGTGTTCGAAACATAACGCGTGAGAAATTGTAAGTAAACGTCGTATTTACATATCTGCCACTGTGCAGGAGAATCCATATAGGTGTTCGAGTGTGCAAAACGTAACGCGCGAGAAATTGTAAGTAAACGCCGTATTTACATATCTGCCACTGTGCAGGAGAATCCGTATAGGTGTTCGAGTGTTCGAAACGTAACGCGCGAGAAATTGTAAGTAAACGTCGTATTAACTTATCTGCCACTGTGCAGGAGAATCCGTATAGGTGTTCGAGTGTTCGAAACGTAACGCGCGAGAAATTGTTAGTAAACGTCGTATTTACTTATCTGCCACTGTGCAGGAGAATCCGTATAGGTGTTCGAGTGTTCGAAACATAACGCGTGAGAAATTGTAAGTAAACGTCGTATTTACATATCTGCCACAGTGCAGGAGAATCCGTATAGGTGTTCGAGTGTGCAAAATGTAACGTGCGAGAAATTGTAAATAAACGCCGTATTTACATATCTGCCACTGTGCAGGAGAATCCGTATAGGTACTCGAGTGTTCGAAACGTAACGCGCGAGAAATTGTAAGTAAACGTCGTATTTACTTATCTGCCACTGTGCAGGAGAATCCGTATAGGTGTTCGAGTGTTCGAAACGTAACGCGCGAGAAATTGTAAGTAAACGCCGTATTTACATATCTGCCACTGTGCAGGACAATCCGTATAGGTGTTCGAGTGTTCGAAACGTAACGCGCGAGAAATTTTAAGTAAACGTCGTATTTACATATCTGCCACTGTGCAGGAGAATCCGTATAGGTGTTCGAGTGTTCGATACGTAACGCGTGAGAAATTGCATGTAAACGCCGTATTTACATATCTGCCACTGTGCAGGAGAATCCGTATCGCTGTTCGAGTGTGCGAAACGTAACGTGTGAGAAATTGTAAGTAAACGCCGTATTTACATATCTGCCACTATGCAGGAGAATCCGTATAGGTGTTTGAGTGTTCGAAACGTAACGCGCAAGAAATTGTAAGTAAACGCCGTATTTACATATCTGCCACTGTGCAGGAGAATCCGTATAGGTGTTCGAGTGTTCGAAACATAACGCGTGAGAAATTGTAAGTAAACGTCGTATTTACATATCTGCCACTGTGCAGGAGAATCCATATAGGTGTTCGAGTGTGCAAAACGTAACGCGCGAGAAATTGTAAGTAAACGCCGTATTTACATATCTGCCACTGTGCAGGAGAATCCGTATAGGTGTTCGAGTGTTCGATACGTAACGCGGGAGAAATTGTAAGTAAACGCCGTATTTACATATCTGCCACTGTGCAGGAGAATCCGTATAGGTGTTCGAGTGTTCGAAACGTAACGCGCGAGAAATTGTAAGTAAACGTCGTACTTACATATCTGCCACTGTGCAGGAGAATCCGTATAGGTGTTCGAGTGTTCGATACGTAACACGAGAGAAATTGCATGTAAACGCCGTACTTACATATCTGCCACTGTGCAGGAGAATCCGTATAGGTGTTCGAGTGTTCGATACGTAACACGTGAGAAATTGCATGTAAACGCCGTATTTACATATCTGCCACTGTGCAGGAGAATCCGTATCGCTGTTCGAGTGTGCGAAACGTAACGCGTGAGAAATTGTAAGTAAACGCCGTATTTACATATCTGCCACTATGCAGGAGAATCCGTATAGGTGTTCGAGTGTTCGAAACGTAACGCGCAAGAAATTGTAAGTAAACGCCGTATTTACATATCTGCCACTGTGCAGGAGAATCCGTATAGGTGTTCGAGTGTTCGAAACATAACGCGTGAGAAATTGTAAGTAAACGTCGTATTTACATATCTGCCACTGTGCAGGAGAATCCATATAGGTGTTCGAGTGTGCAAAACGTAACGCGCGAGAAATTGTAAGTAAACGCCGTATTTACATATCTGCCACTGTGCAGGAGAATCCGTATAGGTGTTCGAGTGTTCGAAACGTAACGCGTGAGAAATTGTAAGTAAACGTCGTATTAACTTATCTGCCACTGTGCAGGAGAATCCGTATAGGTGTTCGAGTGTTCGAAACGTAACGCGCGAGAAATTGTTAGTAAACGTCGTATTTACTTATCTGCCACTGTGCAGGAGAATCCGTATCGCTGTTCGAGTGTGCGAAACGTAACGCGCGAGAAATTGTAAGTAAACGCCGTATTTACATATCTGCCACTGTGCAGGAGAATCCGTATAGGTGTTCGAATGTTCAAACCGTAACGCAGGAGAAATTGTAAGTAAACGCCGTATTTACATATCTGCCACTGTGCAGGAGAATCCGTATAGGTGTTCGAGTGTTCGAAACGTAACGCGCGAGAAATTGTAAGTAAACGCCGTATTTACATATCTGCCACTGTGCAGGAGAATCCGTATAGGTGTTCTGATGTTCGAACCGTAACGCGGGAGAAATTGTAAGTAAACGCCGTATTTACATATCTGCCACTGTGCAGGAGAATCCGTATAGGTGTTCGAGTGTTCGAAACGTAACGCGCGAGAAATTGTAAGTAAACGCCGTATTTACATATCTGCCACTGTGCAGGAGAATCCGTATAGGTGTTCGAGTGTTCGAAACGTAACGCGCGAGAAATTGTTAGTAAACGCCGTATTTACATATCTGCCACTGTGCAGGAGAATCCGTATAGGTGTTCGAGTGTTCGAAACGTAACACGCGAGAAATTGTAAGTAAACGTCGTATTTACATATCTGCCACTGTGCAGGAGAATCCGTATAGGTGTTCGAGTGTTCGATACGTAACGCGTGAGAAATTGCATGTAAACGCCGTATTTACATATCTGCCACTGTGCAGGAGAATCCGTATCGCTGTTCGAGTGTGCGAAACGTAACGCGTGAGAAATTGTAAGTAAACGCCGTATTTACATATCTGCCACTATGCAGGAGAATCCGTATAGGTGTTCGAGTGTTCGAAACGTAACGCGCAAGAAATTGTAAGTAAACGCCGTATTTACATATCTGCCACTGTGCAGGAGAATCCGTATAGGTGTTCGAGTGTTCGAAACGTAACGCGCGAGAAATTGTAAGTAAACGCCGTATTTACATATCTGCCACTGTGCAGGAGAATCCGTATAGGTGTTCGAGTGTTCGAAACGTAACGCGCGAGAAATTGTAAGTAAACGCCGTATTTACATATCTGCCACTGTGCAGGAGAATCCGTATAGGTGTTCGAGTGTTCGAAACGTAACGCGCGAGAAATTGTAAGTAAACGCCGTATTTACATATCTGCCACTGTGTAGGAGAATCCGTATAGGTGTTCGAGTGTTCGAAACGTAACGCGCGAGAAATTGTAAGTAAACGCCGTATTTACATATCTGCCACTGTGCAGGAGAATCCGTATAGGTGTTCTGATGTTCGAACCGTAACGCGGGAGAAATTGTAAGTAAACGCCGTATTTACATATCTGCCACTGTGCAGGAGAATCCGTATAGGTGTTCGAGTGTTCGAAACGTAACGCGCGAGAAATTGTAAGTAAACGCCGTATTTACATATCTGCCACTGTGCAGGAGAATCCGTATAGGTGTTCGAGTGTTCGAAACGTAACGCGCGAGAAATTGTTAGTAAACGCCGTATTTACATATCTGCCACTGTGCAGGAGAATCCGTATAGGTGTTCGAGTGTTCGAAACGTAACGCGCGAGAAATTGTAAGTAAACGTCGTATTTACATATCTGCCACTGTGCAGGAGAATCCGTATAGGTGTTCGAGTGTTCGATACGTAACGCGTGAGAAATTGCATGTAAACGCCGTATTTACATATCTGCCACTGTGCAGGAGAATCCGTATCGCTGTTCGAGTGTGCGAAACGTAACGCGTGAGAAATTGTAAGTAAACGCCGTATTTACATATCTGCCACTATGCAGGAGAATCCGTATAGGTGTTCGAGTGTTCGAAACGTAACGCGCAAGAAATTGTAAGTAAACGCCGTATTTACATATCTGCCACTGTGCAGGAGAATCCGTATAGGTGTTCGAGTGTTCGAAACATAACGCGTGAGAAATTGTAAGTAAACGTCGTATTTACATATCTGCCACTGTGCAGGAGAATCCATATAGGTGTTCGAGTGTGCAAAACGTAACGCGCGAGAAATTGTAAGTAAACGCCGTATTTACATATCTGCCACTGTGCAGGAGAATCCGTATAGGTGTTCGAGTGTTCGAAACGTAACGCGCGAGAAATTGTAAGTAAACGTCGTATTAACTTATCTGCCACTGTGCAGGAGAATCCGTATAGGTGTTCGAGTGTTCGAAACGTAACGCGCGAGAAATTGTTAGTAAACGTCGTATTTACTTATCTGCCACTGTGCACGAGAATCCGTATAGGTGTTCGAGTGTTCGAAACATAACGCGTGAGAAATTGTAAGTAAACGTCGTATTTACATATCTGCCACAGTGCAGGAGAATCCGTATAGGTGTTCGAGTGTGCAAAATGTAACGTGCGAGAAATTGTAAATAAACGCCGTATTTACATATCTGCCACTGTGCAGGAGAATCCGTATAGGTACTCGAGTGTTCGAAACGTAACGCGCGAGAAATTGTAAGTAAACGTCGTATTTACTTATCTGCCACTGTGCAGGAGAATCCTTATAGGTGTTCGAGTGTTCGAAACGTAACGCGCGAGAAATTGTAAGTAAACGCCGTATTTACATATCTGCCACTGTGCAGGACAATCCGTATAGGTGTTCGAGTGTTCGAAACGTAACGCGCGAGAAATTGTAAGTAAACGTCGTATTTACATATCTGCCACTGTGCAGGAGAATCCGTATAGGTGTTCGAGTGTTCGATACGTAACGCGTGAGAAATTGCATGTAAACGCCGTATTTACATATCTGCCACTGTGCAGGAGAATCCGTATCGCTGTTCGAGTGTGCGAAACGTAACGTGTGAGAAATTGTAAGTAAACGCCGTATTTACATATCTGCCACTATGCAGGAGAATCCGTATAGGTGTTCGAGTGTTCGAAACGTAACGCGCAAGAAATTGTAAGTAAACGCCGTATTTACATATCTGCCACTGTGCAGGAGAATCCGTATAGGTGTTCGAGTGTTCGAAACATAACGCGTGAGAAATTGTAAGTAAACGTCGTATTTACATATCTGCCACTGTGCAGGAGAATCCATATAGGTGTTCGAGTGTGCAAAACGTAACGCGCGAGAAATTGTAAGTAAACGCCGTATTTACATATCTGCCACTGTGCAGGAGAATCCGTATAGGTGTTCGAGTGTTCGAAACGTAACGCGCGAGAAATTGTAAGTAAACGTCGTATTAACTTATCTGCCACTGTGCAGGAGAATCCGTATAGGTGTTCGAGTGTTCGAAACGTAACGCGCGAGAAATTGTTAGTAAACGTCGTATTTACTTATCTGCCACTGTGCAGGAGAATCCGTATAGGTGTTCGAGTGTTCGAAACATAACGCGTGAGAAATTGTAAGTAAACGTCGTATTTACATATCTGCCACTGTGCAGGAGAATCCGTATAGGTGTTCGAGTGTGCAAAACGTAACGCGCGAGAAATTGTAAGTAAACGCCGTATTTACATATCTGCCACTGTGCAGGAGAATCCGTATCGCTGTTCGAGTGTGCGAAACGTAACGCGCGAGAAATTGTAAGTAAACTCCGTATTTACATATCTGCCACTGTGCAGGAGAATCCGTATAGGTGTTCGAGTGTTCGATACGTAACGCGCGAGAAATTGTTTGTAAACGTCGTATTTACTAATCTGCCACTGTGCAGGAGAATCCGTATAGGTGTTCGAGTGTTCGAAACATAACGCGTGAGAAATTGTAAGTAAACGTCGTATTTACATATCTGCCACTGTGCAGGAGAATCCGTATAGGTGTTCGAGTGTTCGATACGTAACGCGGGAGAAATTGTATGCAAACGCCGTATTTACATATCTGCCACTGTGCAGGAGAATCCGTATAGCTGTTCGAGTGTTCGAAACGTAACGCGCGAGAAATTGTAAGTAAACGCCGTATTTACATATCTGCCACTGTGCAGGAGAATCCGTATAGGTGTTCGAGTGTTCGAAACGTAACGCGCGAGAAATTGTAAGTAAACGTCGTACTTACATATCTGCCACTGTGCAGGAGAATCCGTATAGGTGTTCGAGTGTTCGATACGTAACACGAGAGAAATTGCATGTAAACGCCGTACTTACATATCTGCCACTGTGCAGGAGAATCCGTATAGGTGTTCGAGTGTTCGATACGTAACACGTGAGAAATTGCATGTAAACGCCGTATTTACATATCTGCCACTGTGCAGGAGAATCCGTATCGCTGTTCGAGTGTGCGAAACGTAACGCGTGAGAAATTGTAAGTAAACGCCGTATTTACATATCTGCCACTATGCAGGAGAATCCGTATAGGTGTTCGAGTGTTCGAAACGTAACGCGCAAGAAATTGTAAGTAAACGCCGTATTTACATATCTGCCACTGTGCAGGAGAATCCGTATAGGTGTTCGAGTGTTCGAAACATAACGCGTGAGAAATTGTAAGTAAACGTCGTATTTACATATCTGCCACTGTGCAGGAGAATCCATATAGGTGTTCGAGTGTGCAAAACGTAACGCGCGAGAAATTGTAAGTAAACGCCGTATTTACATATCTGCCACTGTGCAGGAGAATCCGTATAGGTGTTCGAGTGTTCGAAACGTAACGCGCGAGAAATTGTAAGTAAACGTCGTATTAACTTATCTGCCACTGTGCAGGAGAATCCGTATAGGTGTTCGAGTGTTCGAAACGTAACGCGCGAGAAATTGTTAGTAAACGTCGTATTTACTTATCTGCCACTGTGCAGGAGAATCCGTATCGCTGTTCGAGTGTGCGAAACGTAACGCGCGAGAAATTGTAAGTAAACTCCGTATTTACATATCTGCCACTGTGCAGGAGAATCCGTATAGGTGTTCGAGTGTTCGAAAGGTAACGCGCAAGAAATTGTAAGTAAACGTCGTATTTACATATCTGCTGCTGTGCAGGAGAATCCGTATAGGTGTTCGAGTGTTCGAATCGTAAGGCGTGAGAAATTGTAATTAAACGCCGTATTTACATGTCTGCCACTGTGCAGGAGAATCCGTATAGGTGTTTGAGTGTTCGAACCGTAACGTGCGAGAAATGGTAGGTAAACACCGTATTTACATATCTGCCACTGTGCAGGAGAATCCGTATACGTGTTCGAGTGTTCGAACCGTAACGCGCGAGAAATTGTAAGTAAACGCCATATTTACATATCTGCCACTGTGCAGGAGAATCCGTATAGGTGTTTGAGTGTTCGAAACGTAACGCGCGAGAAATTGTAAGTAAACGCCGTATTTTCATATCTGCCACTGTGCAGGAGAATCCGTATAGGTGTTCGAGTGTTCGAAACGTAACGCGCGACAAATTGTAAGTAAACGCCGTATTTACATATCTGCCACTGTGCAGGAGAATCCGTATAGGTGTTCGAGTGTTCGAAACGTAACGCGCGAGAAATTGTTAGTAAACGCCGTATTTACATATCTGCCACTGTGCAGGAGAATCCGTATAGGTGTTCGAGTGTTCGAAACGTAACGCGCGAGAAATTGTAAGTAAACGTCGTATTTACATATCTGCCACTGTGCAGGAGAATCCGTATAGGTGTTCGAGTGTTCGATACGTAACGCGTGAGAAATTGCATGTAAACGCCGTATTTACATATCTGCCACTGTGCAGGAGAATCCGTATCGCTGTTCGAGTGTGCGAAACGTAACGCGTGAGAAATTGTAAGTAAACGCCGTATTTACATATCTGCCACTTTGCAGGAGAATCCGTATAGGTGTTCGAGTGTTCGAAACGTAACGCGCAAGAAATTGTAAGTAAACGCCGTATTTACATATCTGCCACTGTGCAGGAGAATCCGTATAGGTGTTCGAGTGTTCGAAACATAACGCGTGAGAAATTGTAAGTAAACGTCGTATTTACATATCTGCCACTGTGCAGGAGAATCCATATAGGTGTTCGAGTGTGCAAAACGTAACGCGCGAGAAATTGTAAGTAAACGCCGTATTTACATATCTGCCACTGTGCAGGAGAATCCGTATAGGTGTTCGAGTGTTCGAAACGTAACGCGCGAGAAATTGTAAGTAAACGTCGTATTAACTTATCTGCCACTGTGCAGGAGAATCCGTATAGGTGTTCGAGTGTTCGAAACGTAACGCGCGAGAAATTGTTAGTAAACGTCGTATTTACTTATCTGCCACTGTGCAGGAGAATCCGTATAGGTGTTCGAGTGTTCGAAACATAACGCGTGAGAAATTGTAAGTAAACGTCGTATTTACATATCTGCCACAGTGCAGGAGAATCCGTATAGGTGTTCGAGTGTGCAAAATGTAACGTGCGAGAAATTGTAAGTAAACGCCGTATTTACGTATCTGCCACTGTGCAGGAGAATCCGTATAGGTACTCGAGTGTTCGAAACGTAACGCGCGAGAAATTGTAAGTAAACGTCGTATTTACTTATCTGCCACTGTGCAGGAGAATCCGTATAGGTGTTCGAGTGTTCGAAACGTAACGCGCGAGAAATTGTAAGTAAACGCCGTATTTACATATCTGCCACTGTGCAGGACAATCCGTATAGGTGTTCGAGTGTTCGAAACGTAACGCGCGAGAAATTGTAAGTAAACGTCGTATTTACATATCTGCCACTGTGCAGGAGAATCCGTATAGGTGTTCGAGTGTTCGATACGTAACGCGTGAGAAATTGCATGTAAACGCCGTATTTACATATCTGCCACTGTGCAGGAGAATCTGTATCGCTGTTCGAGTGTGCGAAACGTAACGCGTGAGAAATTGTAAGTAAACGCCGTATTTACATATCTGCCACTATGCAGGAGAATCCGTATAGGTGTTCGAGTGTTCGAAACGTAACGCGCAAGAAATTGTAAGTAAACGCCGTATTTACATATCTGCCACTGTGCAGGAGAATCCGTATAGGTGTTCGAGTGTTCGAAACATAACGCGTGAGAAATTGTAAGTAAACGTCGTATTTACATATCTGCCACTGTGCAGGAGAATCCATATAGGTGTTCGAGTGTGCAAAACGTAACGCGCGAGAAATTGTAAGTAAACGCCGTATTTACATATCTGCCACTGTGCAGGAGAATCCGTATAGGTGTTCGAGTGTTCGAAACGTAACGCGCGAGAAATTGTAAGTAAACGTCGTATTAACTTATCTGCCACTGTGCAGGAGAATCCGTATAGGTGTTCGAGTGTTCGAAACGTAACGTGCGAGAAATTGTTAGTAAACGTCGTATTTACTTATCTGCCACTGTGCAGGAGAATCCGTATCGCTGTTCGAGTGTGCGAAACGTAACGCGCGAGAAATTGTAAGTAAACTCCGTATTTACATATCTGCCACTGTGCAGGAGAATCCGTATAGGTGTTCGAGTGTTCGAAAGGTAACGCGCAAGAAATTGTAAGTAAACGTCGTATTTACATATCTGCTACTGTGCAGGAGAATCCGTATAGGTGTTCGAGTGTTCGAATCGTAAGGCGTGAGAAATTGTAATTAAACGCCGTATTTACATGTCTGCCACTGTGCAGGAGAATCCGTATAGGTGTTTGAGTGTTCGAACCGTAACGCGCGAGAAATGGTAGGTAAACACCGTATTTACATATCTGCCACTGTGCAGGAGAATCCGTATACGTGTTCGAGTGTTCGAACCGTAACGCGCGAGAAATTGTAAGTAAACGCCATATTTACATATCTGCCACTGTGCAGGAGAATCCGTATAGGTGTTTGAGTGTTCGAAACGTAACGCGCGAGAAATTGTAAGTAAACGCCGTATTTTCATATCTGCCACTGTGCAGGAGAATCCGTATAGGTGTTCGAGTGTTCGAAACGTAACGCGCGAGAAATTGTAAGTAAACGCCGTATTTACATATCTGCCACTGTGCAGGAGAATCCGTATAGGTGTTCGAGTGTTCGAAACGTAACGCGCGAGAAATTGTTAGTAAACGCCGTATTTACATATCTGCCACTGTGCAGGAGAATCCGTATAGGTGTTCGAGTGTTCGAAACGTAACGCGCGAGAAATTGTAAGTAAACGTCGTATTTACATATCTGCCACTGTGCAGGAGAATCCGTATAGGTGTTCGAGTGTTCGATACGTAACGCGTGAGAAATTGCATGTAAACGCCGTATTTACATATCTGCCACTGTGCAGGAGAATCCGTATCGCTGTTCGAGTGTGCGAAACGTAACGCGTGAGAAATTGTAAGTAAACGCCGTATTTACATATCTGCCACTATGGAGGAGAATCCGTATAGGTGTTCGAGTGTTCGAAACGTAACGCGCAAGAAATTGTAAGTAAACGCCGTATTTACATATCTGCCACTGTGCAGGAGAATCCGTATAGGTGTTCGAGTGTTCGAAACATAACGCGTGAGAAATTGTAAGTAAACGTCGTATTTACATATCTGCCACTGTGCAGGAGAATCCATATAGGTGTTCGAGTGTGCAAAACGTAACGCGCGAGAAATTGTAAGTAAACGCCGTATTTACATATCTGCCACTGTGCAGGAGAATCTGTATAGGTGTTCGAGTGTTCGAAACGTAACGCGCGAGAAATTGTAAGTAAACGTCGTATTAACTTATCTGCCACTGTGCAGGAGAATCCGTATAGGTGTTCGAGTGTTCGAAACGTAACGCGCGAGAAATTGTTAGTAAACGTCGTATTTACTTATCTGCCACTGTGCAGGAGAATCCGTATAGGTGTTCGAGTGTTCGAAACATAACGCGTGAGAAATTGTAAGTAAACGTCGTATTTACATATCTGCCACAGTGCAGGAGAATCCGTATAGGTGTTCGAGTATGCAAAATGTAACGTGCGAGAAATTGTAAGTAAACGCCGTATTTACATATCTGCCACTGTGCAGGAGAATCCGTATAGGTACTCGAGTGTTCGAAACGTAACGCGCGAGAAATTGTAAGTAAACGTCGTATTTACTTATCTGCCACTGTGCAGGAGAATCCGTATAGGTGTTCGAGTGTTCGAAACGTAACGCGCGAGAAATTGTAAGTAAACGCCGTATTTACATATCTGCCACTATGCAGGACAATCCGTATAGGTGTTCGAGTGTTCGAAACGTAACGCGCGAGAAATTGTAAGTAAACGTCGTATTTACATATCTGCCACTGTGCAGGAGAATCCGTATAGGTGTTCGAGTGTTCGATACGTAACGCGTGAGAAATTGCATGTAAACGCCGTATTTACATATCTGCCACTGTGCAGGAGAATCCGTATCGCTGTTCGAGTGTGCGAAACGTAACGCGTGAGAAATTGTAAGTAAACGCCGTATTTACATATCTGCCACTATGTAGGAGAATCCGTATAGGTGTTCGAGTGTTCGAAACGTAACGCGCAAGAAATTGTAAGTAAACGCCGTATTTACATATCTGCCACTGTGCAGGAGAATCCGTATAGGTGTTCGAGTGTTCGAAACATAACGCGTGAGAAATTGTAAGTAAACGTCGTATTTACATATCTGCCACTGTGCAGGAGAATCCATATAGGTGTTCGAGTGTGCAAAACGTAACGCGCGAGAAATTGTAAGTAAACGCCGTATTTACATATCTGCCACTGTGCAGGAGAATCCGTATAGGTGTTTGAGTGTTCGAAACGTAACGCGCGAGAAATTGTAAGTAAACGTCGTATTAACTTATCTGCCACTGTGCAGGAGAATCCGTATAGGTGTTCGAGTGTTCGAAACGTAACGCGCGAGAAATTGTTAGTAAACGTCGTATTTACTTATCTGCCACTGTGCAGGAGAATCCGTATAGGTGTTCGAGTGTTCGAAACATAACGCGTGAGAAATTGTAAGTAAACGTCGTATTTACATATCTGCCACTGTGCAGGAGAATCCGTATAGGTGTTCGAGTGTGCAAAACGTAACGCGCGAGAAATTGTAAGTAAACGCCGTATTTACATATCTGCCACTGTGCAGGAGAATCCGTATCGCTGTTCGAGTGTGCGAAACGTAACGCGCGAGAAATTGTAAGTAAACTCCGTATTTACATATCTGCCACTGTGCAGGAGAATCCGTATAGGTGTTCGAGTGTTCGATACGTAACGCGCGAGAAATTGTTTGTAAACGTCGTATTTACTAATCTGCCACTGTGCAGGAGAATCCGTATAGGTGTTCGAGTGTTCGAAACATAACGCGTGAGAAATTGTAAGTAAACGTCGTATTTACATATCTGCCACTGTGCAGGAGAATCCGTATAGGTGTTCGAGTGTTCGATACGTAACGCGGGAGAAATTGTATGTAAACGCCGTATTTACATATCTGCCACTGTGCAGGAGAATCCGTATAGCTGTTCGAGTGTTCGAAACGTAACGCGCGAGAAATTGTAAGTAAACGCCGTATTTACATATCTGCCACTGTGCAGGAGAATCCGTATAGGTGTTCGACTGTTCGAAACGTAACGCGCGAGAAATTGTAAGTAAACGTCGTACTTACATATCTGCCACTGTGCAGGAGAATCCGTATAGGTGTTCGAGTGTTCGATACGTAACACGAGAGAAATTGCATGTAAACGCCGTACTTACATATCTGCCACTGTGCAGGAGAATCCGTATAGGTGTTCGAGTGTTCGATACGTAACACGTGAGAAATTGCATGTAAACGTCGTATTTACATATCTGCCACTGTGCAGGAGAATCCGTATCGCTGTTCGAGTGTGCGAAACGTAACGCGCGAGAAATTGTAAGTAAACTCCGTATTTACATATCTGCCACTGTGCAGGAGAATCCGTATAGGTGTTCGAGTGTTCGAAAGGTAACGCGCAAGAAATTGTAAGTAAACGTCGTATTTACATATCTGCTACTGTGCAGGAGAATCCGTATAGGTGTTCGAGTGTTCGAATCGTAAGGCGTGAGAAATTGTAATTAAACGCCGTATTTACATGTCTGCCACTGTGCAGGAGAATCCGTATAGGTGTTTGAGTGTTCGAACCGTAACGCGCGAGAAATGGTAGGTAAACACCGTATTTACATATCTGCCACTGTGCAGGAGAATCCGTATCGCTGTTCGAGTGTGCGAAACGTAACGCGCGAGAAATTGTAAGTAAACTCCGTATTTACATATCTGCCACTGTGCAGGAGAATCCGTATAGGTACTCGAGTGTTCGAAACGTAACGCGCGAGAAATTGTAAGTAAACGTCGTATTTACTTATCTGCCACTGTGCAGGAGAATCCGTATAGGTGTTCGAGTGTTCGAAACGTAACGCGCGAGAAATTGTAAGTAAACGCCGTATTTACATATCTGCCACTGTGCAGGACAATCCGTATAGGTGTTCGAGTGTTCGAAACGTAACGCGCGAGAAATTGTAAGTAAACGTCGTATTTACATATCTGCCACTGTGCAGGAGAATCCGTATAGGTGTTCGAGTGTTCGATACGTAACGCGTGAGAAATTGCATGTAAACGCCGTATTTACATATCTGCCACTGTGCAGGAGAATCTGTATCGCTGTTCGAGTGTGCGAAACGTAACGCGTGAGAAATTGTAAGTAAACGCCGTATTTACATATCTGCCACTATGCAGGAGAATCCGTATAGGTGTTCGAGTGTTCGAAACGTAACGCGCAAGAAATTGTAAGTAAACGCCGTATTTACATATCTGCCACTGTGCAGGAGAATCCGTATAGGTGTTCGAGTGTTCGAAACATAACGCGTGAGAAATTGTAAGTAAACGTCGTATTTACATATCTGCCACTGTGCAGGAGAATCCATATAGGTGTTCGAGTGTGCAAAACGTAACGCGCGAGAAATTGTAAGTAAACGCCGTATTTACATATCTGCCACTGTGCAGGAGAATCCGTATAGGTGTTCGAGTGTTCGAAACGTAACGCGCGAGAAATTGTAAGTAAACGTCGTATTAACTTATCTGCCACTGTGCAGGAGAATCCGTATAGGTGTTCGAGTGTTCGAAACGTAACGTGCGAGAAATTGTTAGTAAACGTCGTATTTACTTATCTGCCACTGTGCAGGAGAATCCGTATCGCTGTTCGAGTGTGCGAAACGTAACGCGCGAGAAATTGTAAGTAAACTCCGTATTTACATATCTGCCACTGTGCAGGAGAATCCGTATAGGTGTTCGAGTGTTCGAAAGGTAACGCGCAAGAAATTGTAAGTAAACGTCGTATTTACATATCTGCTACTGTGCAGGAGAATCCGTATAGGTGTTCGAGTGTTCGAATCGTAAGGCGTGAGAAATTGTAATTAAACGCCGTATTTACATGTCTGCCACTGTGCAGGAGAATCCGTATAGGTGTTTGAGTGTTCGAACCGTAACGCGCGAGAAATGGTAGGTAAACACCGTATTTACATATCTGCCACTGTGCAGGAGAATCCGTATACGTGTTCGAGTGTTCGAACCGTAACGCGCGAGAAATTGTAAGTAAACGCCATATTTACATATCTGCCACTGTGCAGGAGAATCCGTATAGGTGTTTGAGTGTTCGAAACGTAACGCGCGAGAAATTGTAAGTAAACGCCGTATTTTCATATCTGCCACTGTGCAGGAGAATCCGTATAGGTGTTCGAGTGTTCGAAACGTAACGCGCGAGAAATTGTAAGTAAACGCCGTATTTACATATCTGCCACTGTGCAGGAGAATCCGTATAGGTGTTCGAGTGTTCGAAACGTAACGCGCGAGAAATTGTTAGTAAACGCCGTATTTACATATCTGCCACTGTGCAGGAGAATCCGTATAGGTGTTCGAGTGTTCGAAACGTAACGCGCGAGAAATTGTAAGTAAACGTCGTATTTACATATCTGCCACTGTGCAGGAGAATCCGTATAGGTGTTCGAGTGTTCGATACGTAACGCGTGAGAAATTGCATGTAAACGCCGTATTTACATATCTGCCACTGTGCAGGAGAATCCGTATCGCTGTTCGAGTGTGCGAAACGTAACGCGTGAGAAATTGTAAGTAAACGCCGTATTTACATATCTGCCACTATGGAGGAGAATCCGTATAGGTGTTCGAGTGTTCGAAACGTAACGCGCAAGAAATTGTAAGTAAACGCCGTATTTACATATCTGCCACTGTGCAGGAGAATCCGTATAGGTGTTCGAGTGTTCGAAACATAACGCGTGAGAAATTGTAAGTAAACGTCGTATTTACATATCTGCCACTGTGCAGGAGAATCCATATAGGTGTTCGAGTGTGCAAAACGTAACGCGCGAGAAATTGTAAGTAAACGCCGTATTTACATATCTGCCACTGTGCAGGAGAATCTGTATAGGTGTTCGAGTGTTCGAAACGTAACGCGCGAGAAATTGTAAGTAAACGTCGTATTAACTTATCTGCCACTGTGCAGGAGAATCCGTATAGGTGTTCGAGTGTTCGAAACGTAACGCGCGAGAAATTGTTAGTAAACGTCGTATTTACTTATCTGCCACTGTGCAGGAGAATCCGTATAGGTGTTCGAGTGTTCGAAACATAACGCGTGAGAAATTGTAAGTAAACGTCGTATTTACATATCTGCCACAGTGCAGGAGAATCCGTATAGGTGTTCGAGTATGCAAAATGTAACGTGCGAGAAATTGTAAGTAAACGCCGTATTTACATATCTGCCACTGTGCAGGAGAATCCGTATAGGTACTCGAGTGTTCGAAACGTAACGCGCGAGAAATTGTAAGTAAACGTCGTATTTACTTATCTGCCACTGTGCAGGAGAATCCGTATAGGTGTTCGAGTGTTCGAAACGTAACGCGCGAGAAATTGTAAGTAAACGCCGTATTTACATATCTGCCACTATGCAGGACAATCCGTATAGGTGTTCGAGTGTTCGAAACGTAACGCGCGAGAAATTGTAAGTAAACGTCGTATTTACATATCTGCCACTGTGCAGGAGAATCCGTATAGGTGTTCGAGTGTTCGATACGTAACGCGTGAGAAATTGCATGTAAACGCCGTATTTACATATCTGCCACTGTGCAGGAGAATCCGTATCGCTGTTCGAGTGTGCGAAACGTAACGCGTGAGAAATTGTAAGTAAACGCCGTATTTACATATCTGCCACTATGTAGGAGAATCCGTATAGGTGTTCGAGTGTTCGAAACGTAACGCGCAAGAAATTGTAAGTAAACGCCGTATTTACATATCTGCCACTGTGCAGGAGAATCCGTATAGGTGTTCGAGTGTTCGAAACATAACGCGTGAGAAATTGTAAGTAAACGTCGTATTTACATATCTGCCACTGTGCAGGAGAATCCATATAGGTGTTCGAGTGTGCAAAACGTAACGCGCGAGAAATTGTAAGTAAACGCCGTATTTACATATCTGCCACTGTGCAGGAGAATCCGTATAGGTGTTTGAGTGTTCGAAACGTAACGCGCGAGAAATTGTAAGTAAACGTCGTATTAACTTATCTGCCACTGTGCAGGAGAATCCGTATAGGTGTTCGAGTGTTCGAAACGTAACGCGCGAGAAATTGTTAGTAAACGTCGTATTTACTTATCTGCCACTGTGCAGGAGAATCCGTATAGGTGTTCGAGTGTTCGAAACATAACGCGTGAGAAATTGTAAGTAAACGTCGTATTTACATATCTGCCACTGTGCAGGAGAATCCGTATAGGTGTTCGAGTGTGCAAAACGTAACGCGCGAGAAATTGTAAGTAAACGCCGTATTTACATATCTGCCACTGTGCAGGAGAATCCGTATCGCTGTTCGAGTGTGCGAAACGTAACGCGCGAGAAATTGTAAGTAAACTCCGTATTTACATATCTGCCACTGTGCAGGAGAATCCGTATAGGTGTTCGAGTGTTCGATACGTAACGCGCGAGAAATTGTTTGTAAACGTCGTATTTACTAATCTGCCACTGTGCAGGAGAATCCGTATAGGTGTTCGAGTGTTCGAAACATAACGCGTGAGAAATTGTAAGTAAACGTCGTATTTACATATCTGCCACTGTGCAGGAGAATCCGTATAGGTGTTCGAGTGTTCGATACGTAACGCGGGAGAAATTGTATGTAAACGCCGTATTTACATATCTGCCACTGTGCAGGAGAATCCGTATAGCTGTTCGAGTGTT
This sequence comes from Camellia sinensis, assembly GCF_055761805.1. Classification (NCBI taxonomy): domain Eukaryota; kingdom Viridiplantae; phylum Streptophyta; class Magnoliopsida; order Ericales; family Theaceae; genus Camellia; species Camellia sinensis. The sequence goes on along the minus strand of NW_028128989.1, from coordinate 5,002,658 downwards.
CGAAACGTAACGCGCGAGAAATTGTAAGTAAACGCCGTATTTACATATCTGCCACTGTGCAGGAGAATCCGTATAGGTGTTCGACTGTTCGAAACGTAACGCGCGAGAAATTGTAAGTAAACGTCGTACTTACATATCTGCCACTGTGCAGGAGAATCCGTATAGGTGTTCGAGTGTTCGATACGTAACACGAGAGAAATTGCATGTAAACGCCGTACTTACATATCTGCCACTGTGCAGGAGAATCCGTATAGGTGTTCGAGTGTTCGATACGTAACACGTGAGAAATTGCATGTAAACGTCGTATTTACATATCTGCCACTGTGCAGGAGAATCCGTATCGCTGTTCGAGTGTGCGAAACGTAACGCGCGAGAAATTGTAAGTAAACTCCGTATTTACATATCTGCCACTGTGCAGGAGAATCCGTATAGGTGTTCGAGTGTTCGAAAGGTAACGCGCAAGAAATTGTAAGTAAACGTCGTATTTACATATCTGCTACTGTGCAGGAGAATCCGTATAGGTGTTCGAGTGTTCGAATCGTAAGGCGTGAGAAATTGTAATTAAACGCCGTATTTACATGTCTGCCACTGTGCAGGAGAATCCGTATAGGTGTTTGAGTGTTCGAACCGTAACGCGCGAGAAATGGTAGGTAAACACCGTATTTACATATCTGCCACTGTGCAGGAGAATCCGTATACGTGTTCGAGTGTTCGAACCGTAACGCGCGAGAAATTGTAAGTAAACGCCATATTTACATATCTGCCACTGTGCAGGAGAATCCGTATAGGTGTTTGAGTGTTCGAAACGTAACGCGCGAGAAATTGTAAGTAAACGCCGTATTTTCATATCTGCCACTGTGCAGGAGAATCCGTATAGGTGTTCGAGTGTTCGATACGTAACGCGCGAGAAATTGTAAGTAAACACCGTATTTACATATCTGCCACTGTGCAGGAGAATCCGTATAGGTGTTCGAGTGTTCGAAACGTAACGCGCGAGAAATTGTAAGTAAACGTCGTATTTACATATCTGCCACTGTGCAGGAGAATCCGTATAGGTGTTCGAGTGTTCGATACGTAACGCGTGAGAAATTGTATGTAAACGCCGTATATACATATCTGCCACTGTGCAGGAGAATCCGTATAGCTGTTCGAGTGTGCGAAACGTAACGCGCGAGAAATTGTAAGTAAACGCCGTATTTACATATCTGCCACTGTGCAGGAGAATCCGTATAGGTGTTCGAGTGTTCGAAACGTAACGCGCGAGAAATTGTAAGTAAACGTCGTATTTACTTATCTGCCACTGTGCAGGAGAATCCGTATAGGTGTTCGAGTGTTCGAAACCTAACGCGAGAGAAATTGTAAGTAAACGTCGTATTTACATATCTGCCACTGTGCAGGAGAATCCGTATAGGTGTTCGGGTGTGCAAAACGTAACGCGCGAGAAATTGTAAGTAAACGCCGTATTTACATATCTGCCACTGTGCAGGAGAATCCGTATAGGTGTTCGAATGTTCGAAACGTAATGCGTGAGAAATTGTAAGTAAGCGCCGTATTTACATATCTGCCACTGTCCAGGAGAATCCGTATTGGTGTTCGAGTGTTCGAACCGTAACGCGCGTGAAATTATAATTAAACGCCGTATTTACATGTCTGCCACTGTGCCGGAGAATCCGTATAGGTGTTTGAGTGTACGAACCGTAACGCGCGAGAAATGGTAGGTAAACACCGTATTTACATATCTGCCACTGTGCAGGAGAATCCGTATACGTGTCCGAGTGTTCGAACCGTAACGCGCGAGAAATTGTAAGTAAACGCCGTATTTACATATCTGCCACTGTGCAGGAGAATCCGTATAGGTGTTTGAGTGTTCGAAACGTAACGCGCGAGAAATTGTAAGTAAACGTCGTATTTACATATCTGCCACTGTGCAGGAGAATCCGTATAGGTGTTCGAGTGTTCGATACGTAACGCGTGAGAAATTGTATGTAAACGCCGTATTTACATATCTGCCACTGTGCAGGAGAATCCGTATAGCTGTTCGAGTGTTCGAAACGTAACGCGCGAGAAATTGTAAGTAAACGCCGTATTTACATATCTGCTACTGTGCAGGAGAATCCGTATAGGTGTTCGAGTGTTCGAAACGTAACGCGCGAGAAATTGTAAGTAAACGTCGTATTTACATATCTGCCACTGTGCAGGAGAATCCGTATAGGTGTTCGAGTGTTCGAAACGTAACGCGCGAGAAATTGTAAGTAAACGCCGTATTTACATATCTGCCACTGTGCAGGAGAATCCGTATAGGTGTTCGAGTGTTCGAAACGTAACGCGCGAGAAATTGTAAGTAAACGTCGTATTTACATATCTGCCACTGTGCAGGAGAATCCGTATAGGTGTTCGAGTGTTCGATACGTAACGCGTGAGAAATTGTATGTAAACGCCGTATTTACATATCTGCCACTGTGCAGGAGAATCCGTATAGCTGTTCGAGTGTTCGAAACGTAACGCGCGAGAAATTGTAAGTAAACGCCGTATTTACATATCTGCCACTGTGCAGGAGAATCCGTATAGGTGTTCGAGTGTTCGAAACGTAACGCGCGAAAAATTGTAAGTAAACTTCGTATTTACATATCTGCCACTGTGCAAGAGAATCCGTATAGGTGTTCGAGTGTTCGATACGTAACGCGTGAGAAATTGCATGTAAATGCCGTATTTACATATCTGCCACTGTGCAGGAGAATCCGTATCGCTGTTCGAGTGTGCGAAACGTAACGCGCGAGAAATTGTAAGTAAACTCCGTATTTACATATGTGCCACTGTGCAGGAGAATCCGTATAGGTGTTCGAGTGTTCGAAAGGTAACGTGCAAGAAATTGTAAGTAAACGTCGTATTTACATATCTGCTACTGTGCAGGAGAATCCGTAAAGGTGTTCGAGTGTTCGAATCGTAAGGCGTGAGAAATTGTAATTAAACGCCGTATTTACATGTCTGCCACTGTGCAGGAGAATCCGTATAGGTGTTTGAGTGTTCGAACCGTAACGCGCGAGAAATGGTAGGTAAACACCGTATTTACATATCTACCACTGTGCAGGAGAATCCGTATACCTGTTCGAGTGTTCGAACCGTAACGCGCGAGAAATTGTAAGTAAACGCCGTATTTACATATCTGCCACTGTGCAGGAGAATCCGTATAGGTGTTCGAGTGTTCGAAACGTAACGCGCGAGAAATTGTAAGTAAACGCCGTATTTTCATATCTGCCACTGTGCAGGAGAATCCGTATAGGTGTTCGAGTGTTCAAAACGTAACGCGCGAGAAATTGTAAGTAAACACCGCATTTACATATCTGCCACTGTGCAGGAGAATCCGTATAGGTGTTCGAGTGTTCAAAACGTAACGCGCGAGAAATTGTAAGTAAACGTCGTATTTACATATCTGCCACTGTGCAGGAGAATCCGTATAGGTGTTCGAGTGTTCGATACGTAACGCGTGAGAAATTGTATGTAAACGCCGTATATACATATCTGCCACTGTGCAGGAGAATCCGTATAGCTGTTCGAGTGTGCGAAACGTAACGCGCGAGAAATTGTAAGTAAACGCCGTATTTACATATCTGCCACTGTGCAGGAGAATCCGTATAGGTGTTCGAGTGTTCGAAACGTAACGCGCGAGAAATTGTAAGTAAACGTCGTATTTACTTATCTGCCACTGTGCAGGAGAATCCGTATTTACATATGTGCCACTGTGCAGGAGAATCCGTATAGCTGTTCGAGTGTTCGAAAGGTAACGTGCAAGAAATTGTAAGTAAACGCCGTATTTACATATCTGCCACTGTGCAGGAGAATCCGTATAGGTGTTCGAGTGTTCGAAACGTAACGCGCGAGAAATTGTAAGTAAACGTCGTATTTACATATCTGCCACTGTGCAAGAGAATCCGTATAGGTGTTCGAGTGTTCGATACGTAACGCGTGAGAAATTGCATGTAAATGCCGTATTTACATATCTGCCACTGTGCAGGAGAATCCGTATCGCTGTTCGAGTGTGCGAAACGTAACGCGCGAGAAATTGTAAGTAAACTCCGTATTTACATATGTGCCACTGTGCAGGAGAATCCGTATAGGTGTTCGAGTGTTCGAAAGGTAACGCGCAAGAAATTGTAAGTAAACGTCGTATTTACATATCTGCTACTGTGCAGGAGAATCCGTATAGGTGTTCGAGTGTTCGAATCGTAAGGCGTGAGAAATTGTAATTAAACGCCGTATTTACATATCTGCCACTGTGCAGGAGAATCCGTATAGGTGTTCGAGTGTTCGAAACGTAACGCGCGAAAAATTGTAAGTAAACTTCGTATTTACATATCTGCCACTGTGCAAGAGAATCCGTATAGGTGTTCGAGTGTTCGATACGTAACGCGTGAGAAATTGTATGTAAACGCCGTATTTACATATCTGCCACTGTGCAGGAGAATCCGTATAGCTGTTCGAGTGTTCGAAACGTAACGCGCAAGAAATTGTAAGTAAACGTCGTATTTACATATCTGCTACTGTGCAGGAGAATCCGTATAGGTGTTCGAGTGTTCGAATCGTAAGGCGTGAGAAATTGTAATTAAACGCCGTATTTACATATCTGCCACTGTGCAGGAGAATCCGTATAGGTGTTCGAGTGTTCGAAACGTAACGCGCGAAAAATTGTAAGTAAACTTCGTATTTACATATCTGCCACTGTGCAAGAGAATCCGTATAGGTGTTCGAGTGTTCGATACGTAACGCGTGAGAAATTGTATGTAAACGCCGTATTTACATATCTGCCACTGTGCAGGAGAATCCGTATAGCTGTTCGAGTGTTCGAAACGTAACGCGCGAGAAATTGTAAGTAAACGCCGTATTTTCATATCTGCCACTGTGCAGGAGAATCCGTATAGGTGTTCGAGTGTTCAAAACGTAACGCGCGTGAAATTATAATTAAACGCCGTATTTACATGTCTGCCACTGTGCCGGAGAATCCGTATAGGTGTTTGAGTGTACGAACCGTAACGCGCGAGAAATGGTAGGTAAACACCGTATTTACATATCTGCCACTGTGCAGGAGAATCCGTATACGTGTCCGAGTGTTCGAACCGTAACGCGCGAGAAATTGTAAGTAAACGCCGTATTTACATATCTGCCACTGTGCAGGAGAATCCGTATAGGTGTTTGAGTGTTCGAAACGTAACGCGCGAGAAATTGTAAGTAAACGTCGTATTTACATATCTGCCACTGTGCAGGAGAATCCGTATAGGTGTTCGAGTGTTCGATACGTAACGCGTGAGAAATTGTATGTAAACGCCGTATTTACATATCTGCCACTGTGCAGGAGAATCCGTATAGCTGTTCGAGTGTTCGAAACGTAACGCGCGAGAAATTGTAAGTAAACGCCGTATTTACATATCTGCTACTGTGCAGGAGAATCCGTATAGGTGTTCGAGTGTTCGAAACGTAACGCGCGAGAAATTGTAAGTAAACGTCGTATTTACATATCTGCCACTGTGCAGGAGAATCCGTATAGGTGTTCGAGTGTTCGAAACGTAACGCGCGAGAAATTGTAAGTAAACGCCGTATTTACATATCTGCCACTGTGCAGGAGAATCCGTATAGGTGTTCGAGTGTTCGAAACGTAACGCGCGAGAAATTGTAAGTAAACGTCGTATTTACATATCTGCCACTGTGCAGGAGAATCCGTATAGGTGTTCGAGTGTTCGATACGTAACGCGTGAGAAATTGTATGTAAACGCCGTATTTACATATCTGCCACTGTGCAGGAGAATCCGTATAGCTGTTCGAGTGTTCGAAACGTAACGCGCGAGAAATTGTAAGTAAACGCCGTATTTACATATCTGCCACTGTGCAGGAGAATCCGTATAGGTGTTCGAGTGTTCGAAACGTAACGCGCGAAAAATTGTAAGTAAACTTCGTATTTACATATCTGCCACTGTGCAAGAGAATCCGTATAGGTGTTCGAGTGTTCGATACGTAACGCGTGAGAAATTGCATGTAAATGCCGTATTTACATATCTGCCACTGTGCAGGAGAATCCGTATCGCTGTTCGAGTGTGCGAAACGTAACGCGCGAGAAATTGTAAGTAAACTCCGTATTTACATATGTGCCACTGTGCAGGAGAATCCGTATAGGTGTTCGAGTGTTCGAAAGGTAACGTGCAAGAAATTGTAAGTAAACGTCGTATTTACATATCTGCTACTGTGCAGGAGAATCCGTAAAGGTGTTCGAGTGTTCGAATCGTAAGGCGTGAGAAATTGTAATTAAACGCCGTATTTACATGTCTGCCACTGTGCAGGAGAATCCGTATAGGTGTTTGAGTGTTCGAACCGTAACGCGCGAGAAATGGTAGGTAAACACCGTATTTACATATCTACCACTGTGCAGGAGAATCCGTATACCTGTTCGAGTGTTCGAACCGTAACGCGCGAGAAATTGTAAGTAAACGCCGTATTTACATATCTGCCACTGTGCAGGAGAATCCGTATAGGTGTTCGAGTGTTCGAAACGTAACGCGCGAGAAATTGTAAGTAAACGCCGTATTTTCATATCTGCCACTGTGCAGGAGAATCCGTATAGGTGTTCGAGTGTTCAAAACGTAACGCGCGAGAAATTGTAAGTAAACACCGCATTTACATATCTGCCACTGTGCAGGAGAATCCGTATAGGTGTTCGAGTGTTCGAAACGTAACGCGCGAGAAATTGTAAGTAAACGTCGTATTTACATATCTGCCACTGTGCAGGAGAATCCGTATAGGTGTTCGAGTGTTCGATACGTAACGCATGAGAAATTGTATGTAAACGCCGTATATACATATCTGCCACTGTGCAGGAGAATCCGTATAGCTGTTCGAGTGTGCGAAACGTAACGCGCGAGAAATTGTAAGTAAACGCCGTATTTACATATCTGCCACTGTGCAGGAGAATCCGTATAGGTGTTCGAGTGTTCGAAACGTAACGCGCGAGAAATTGTAAGTAAACGTCGTATTTACTTATCTGCCACTGTGCAGGAGAATCCGTATAGGTGTTCGAGTGTTCGAAACATAACGCGGGAGAAATTGTAAGTAAACGTCGTATTTACATATCTGCCACTGTGCAGGAGAATCCGTATAGGTGTTCGGGTGTGCAAAACGTAACGCGCGAGAAATTGTAAGTAAACGCCGTATTTACATATCTGCCACTGTGCAGGAGAATCCGTATAGGTGTTCGAGTGTTCGAAACGTAACGCGTGAGAAATTGTAAGTAAGCGCCGTATTTACATATCTGCCACTGTCCAGGAGAATCCGTATTGGTGTTCGAGTGTTCGAACCGTAACGCGCGTGAAATTGTAATTAAACGCCGTATTTACATGTCTGCCACTGTGCCGGAGAATCCGTATAGGTGTTTGAGTGTTCGAACCGTAACGCGCGAGAAATGGTAGGTAAACACCGTATTTACATATCTGCCACTGTGCAGGAGAATCCGTATACGTGTCCGAGTGTTCGAACCGTAACGCGCGAGAAATTGTAAGTAAACGCCGTATTTACATATCTGCCACTGTGCAGGAGAATCCGTATAGGTGTTCGAGTGTTCGAAACGTAACGCGCGAGAAATTGTAAGTAAACGTCGTATTTACATATCTGCCACTGTGCAGGAGAATCCGTATAGGTGTTCGAGTGTTCGATACGTAACGCGTGAGAAATTGTATGTAAACGCCGTATTTACATATCTGCCACTGTGCAGGAGAATCCGTATAGCTGTTCGAGTGTTCGTAACGTAACGCGCGAGAAATTGTAAGTAAACGCCGTATTTACATATCTGCTACTGTGCAGGAGAATCCGTATAGGTGTTCGAGTGTTCGAAACGTAACGCGCGAGAAATTGTAAGTAAACGTCGTATTTACATATCTGCCACTGTGCAGGAGAATCCGTATAGGTGTTCGAGTGTTCGAAACGTAACGCGCGAGAAATTGTAAGTAAACGCCGTATTTACATATCTGCCACTGTGCAGGAGAATCCGTATAGGTGTTCGAGTGTTCGAAACGTAACGCGCGAGAAATTGTAAGTAAACGTCGTATTTACATATCTGCCACTGTGCAGGAGAATCCGTATAGGTGTTCGAGTGTTCGATACGTAACGCGTGAGAAATTGTATGTAAACGCCGTATTTACATATCTGCCACTGTGCAGGAGAATCCGTATAGCTGTTCGAGTGTTCGAAACGTAACGCGCGAGAAATTGTAAGTAAACGCCGTATTTACATATCTGCCACTGTGCAGGAGAATCCGTATAGGTGTTCGAGTGTTCGAAACGTAACGCGCGAGAAATTGTAAGTAAACGTCGTATTTACATATCTGCCACTGTGCAAGAGAATCCGTATAGGTGTTCGAGTGTTCGATACGTAACGCGTGAGAAATTGCATGTAAATGCCGTATTTACATATCTGCCACTGTGCAGGAGAATCCGTATCGCTGTTCGAGTGTGCGAAACGTAACGCGCGAGAAATTGTAAGTAAACTCCGTATTTACATATGTGCCACTGTGCAGGAGAATCCGTATAGGTGTTCGAGTGTTCGAAAGGTAACGCGCAAGAAATTGTAAGTAAACGTCGTATTTACATATCTGCTACTGTGCAGGAGAATCCGTATAGGTGTTCGAGTGTTCGAATCGTAAGGCGTGAGAAATTGTAATTAAACGCCGTATTTACATGTCTGCCACTGTGCAGGAGAATCCGTATAGGTGTTTGAGTGTTCGAACCGTAACGCGCGAGAAATGGTAGGTAAACACCGTATTTACATATCTGCGACTGTGCAGGAGAATCCGTATACGTGTTCGAGTGTTCGAACCGTAACGCGCGAGAAATTGTAAGTAAACGCCGTATTTACATATCTGCCACTGTGCAGGAGAATCCGTATAGGTGTTCGAGTGTTCGAAACGTAACGCGCGAGAAATTGTAAGTAAACGCCGTATTTTCATATCTGCCACTGTGCAGGAGAATCCGTATAGGTGTTCGAGTGTTCGAAATGTAACGCGCGAGAAATTGTAAGTAAACACCGTATTTACATATCTGCCACTGTGCAGGAGAATCCGTATAGGTGTTCGAGTGTTCGAAACGTAACGCGCGAGAAATTGTAAGTAAACGTCGTATTTACATATCTGCCACTGTGCAGGAGAATCCGTATAGGTGTTCGAGTGTTCGATACGTAACGCGTGAGAAATTGTATGTAAACGCCGTATATACATATCTGCCACTGTGCAGGAGAATCCGTATAGCTGTTCGAGTGTTCGTAACGTAACGCGCGAGAAATTGTAAGTAAACGCCGTATTTACATATCTGCCACTGTGCAGGAGAATCCGTATAGGTGTTCGAGTGTTCGAAACGTAACGCGCGAGAAATTGTAAGTAAACGTCATATTTACTAATCTGCCACTGTGCAGGAGAATCCGTATAGGTGTTCGAGTGTTCGAAACATAACGCGGGAGAAATTGTAAGTAAACGTCGTATTTACATATCTGCCACTGTGCAGGAGAATCCGTATAGGTGTTCGGGTGTGCAAAACGTAACGCGCGAGAAATTGTAAGTAAACGCCGTATTTACATATCTGCCACTGTGCAGGAGAATCCGTATAGGTGTTCGAGTGTTCGAAACGTAACGCGTGAGAAATTGTAAGTAAGCGCCGTATTTACATATCTGCCACTGTCCAGGAGAATCCGTATTGGTGTTCGAGTGTTCCAACCGTAACGCGCGTGAAATTGTAATTAAACGCCGTATTTACATGTCTGCCACTGTGCCGGAGAATCCGTATAGGTGTTTGAGTGTTCGAACCGTAACGCGCGAGAAATGGTAGGTAAACACCGTATTTACATATCTGCCACTGTGTAGGAGAATCCGTATACGTGTCCGAGTGTTCGAACCGTAACGCGCGAGAAATTGTAAGTAAACGCCGTATTTACATATCTGCCACTGTGCAGGAGAATCCGTATAGGTGTTCGAGTGTTCGAAACGTAACGCGCGAGAAATTGTAAGTAAACGTCGTATTTACATATCTGCCACTGTGCAGGAGAATCCGTATAGGTGTTCGAGTGTTCGATACGTAACGCGTGAGAAATTGTATGTAAACGCCGTATTTACATATCTGCCACTGTGCAGGAGAATCCGTATAGCTGTTCGAGTGTTCGAAACGTAACGCGCGAGAAATTGTAAGTAAACGCCGTATTTTCATATCTGCCACTGTGCAGGAGAATCCGTATAGGTGTTCGAGTGTTCAAAACGTAACGCGCGTGAAATTATAATTAAACGCCGTATTTACATGTCTGCCACTGTGCCGGAGAATCCGTATAGGTGTTTGAGTGTACGAACCGTAACGCGCGAGAAATGGTAGGTAAACACCGTATTTACATATCTGCCACTGTGCAGGAGAATCCGTATACGTGTCCGAGTGTTCGAACCGTAACGCGCGAGAAATTGTAAGTAAACGCCGTATTTACATATCTGCCACTGTGCAGGAGAATCCGTATAGGTGTTTGAGTGTTCGAAACGTAACGCGCGAGAAATTGTAAGTAAACGTCGTATTTACATATCTGCCACTGTGCAGGAGAATCCGTATAGGTGTTCGAGTGTTCGATACGTAACGCGTGAGAAATTGTATGTAAACGCCGTATTTACATATCTGCCACTGTGCAGGAGAATCCGTATAGCTGTTCGAGTGTTCGAAACGTAACGCGCGAGAAATTGTAAGTAAACGCCGTATTTACATATCTGCTACTGTGCAGGAGAATCCGTATAGGTGTTCGAGTGTTCGAAACGTAACGCGCGAGAAATTGTAAGTAAACGTCGTATTTACATATCTGCCACTGTGCAGGAGAATCCGTATAGGTGTTCGAGTGTTCGAAACGTAACGCGCGAGAAATTGTAAGTAAACGCCGTATTTACATATCTGCCACTGTGCAGGAGAATCCGTATAGGTGTTCGAGTGTTCGAAACGTAACGCGCGAGAAATTGTAAGTAAACGTCGTATTTACATATCTGCCACTGTGCAGGAGAATCCGTATAGGTGTTCGAGTGTTCGATACGTAACGCGTGAGAAATTGTATGTAAACGCCGTATTTACATATCTGCCACTGTGCAGGAGAATCCGTATAGCTGTTCGAGTGTTCGAAACGTAACGCGCGAGAAATTGTAAGTAAACGCCGTATTTACATATCTGCCACTGTGCAGGAGAATCCGTATAGGTGTTCGAGTGTTCGAAACGTAACGCGCGAAAAATTGTAAGTAAACTTCGTATTTACATATCTGCCACTGTGCAAGAGAATCCGTATAGGTGTTCGAGTGTTCGATACGTAACGCGTGAGAAATTGCATGTAAATGCCGTATTTACATATCTGCCACTGTGCAGGAGAATCCGTATCGCTGTTCGAGTGTGCGAAACGTAACGCGCGAGAAATTGTAAGTAAACTCCGTATTTACATATGTGCCACTGTGCAGGAGAATCCGTATAGGTGTTCGAGTGTTCGAAAGGTAACGTGCAAGAAATTGTAAGTAAACGTCGTATTTACATATCTGCTACTGTGCAGGAGAATCCGTAAAGGTGTTCGAGTGTTCGAATCGTAAGGCGTGAGAAATTGTAATTAAACGCCGTATTTACATGTCTGCCACTGTGCAGGAGAATCCGTATAGGTGTTTGAGTGTTCGAACCGTAACGCGCGAGAAATGGTAGGTAAACACCGTATTTACATATCTACCACTGTGCAGGAGAATCCGTATACCTGTTCGAGTGTTCGAACCGTAACGCGCGAGAAATTGTAAGTAAACGCCGTATTTACATATCTGCCACTGTGCAGGAGAATCCGTATAGGTGTTCGAGTGTTCGAAACGTAACGCGCGAGAAATTGTAAGTAAACGCCGTATTTTCATATCTGCCACTGTGCAGGAGAATCCGTATAGGTGTTCGAGTGTTCAAAACGTAACGCGCGAGAAATTGTAAGTAAACACCGCATTTACATATCTGCCACTGTGCAGGAGAATCCGTATAGGTGTTCGAGTGTTCGAAACGTAACGCGCGAGAAATTGTAAGTAAACGTCGTATTTACATATCTGCCACTGTGCAGGAGAATCCGTATAGGTGTTCGAGTGTTCGATACGTAACGCATGAGAAATTGTATGTAAACGCCGTATATACATATCTGCCACTGTGCAGGAGAATCCGTATAGCTGTTCGAGTGTGCGAAACGTAACGCGCGAGAAATTGTAAGTAAACGCCGTATTTACATATCTGCCACTGTGCAGGAGAATCCGTATAGGTGTTCGAGTGTTCGAAACGTAACGCGCGAGAAATTGTAAGTAAACGTCGTATTTACTTATCTGCCACTGTGCAGGAGAATCCGTATAGGTGTTCGAGTGTTCGAAACATAACGCGGGAGAAATTGTAAGTAAACGTCGTATTTACATATCTGCCACTGTGCAGGAGAATCCGTATAGGTGTTCGGGTGTGCAAAACGTAACGCGCGAGAAATTGTAAGTAAACGCCGTATTTACATATCTGCCACTGTGCAGGAGAATCCGTATAGGTGTTCGAGTGTTCGAAACGTAACGCGTGAGAAATTGTAAGTAAGCGCCGTATTTACATATCTGCCACTGTCCAGGAGAATCCGTATTGGTGTTCGAGTGTTCGAACCGTAACGCGCGTGAAATTGTAATTAAACGCCGTATTTACATGTCTGCCACTGTGCCGGAGAATCCGTATAGGTGTTTGAGTGTTCGAACCGTAACGCGCGAGAAATGGTAGGTAAACACCGTATTTACATATCTGCCACTGTGCAGGAGAATCCGTATACGTGTCCGAGTGTTCGAACCGTAACGCGCGAGAAATTGTAAGTAAACGCCGTATTTACATATCTGCCACTGTGCAGGAGAATCCGTATAGGTGTTCGAGTGTTCGAAACGTAACGCGCGAGAAATTGTAAGTAAACGTCGTATTTACATATCTGCCACTGTGCAGGAGAATCCGTATAGGTGTTCGAGTGTTCGATACGTAACGCGTGAGAAATTGTATGTAAACGCCGTATTTACATATCTGCCACTGTGCAGGAGAATCCGTACAGCTGTTCGAGTGTTCGTAACGTAACGCGCGAGAAATTGTAAGTAAACGCCGTATTTACATATCTGCTACTGTGCAGGAGAATCCGTATAGGTGTTCGAGTGTTCGAAACGTAACGCGCGAGAAATTGTAAGTAAACGTCGTATTTACATATCTGCCACTGTGCAGGAGAATCCGTATAGGTGTTCGAGTGTTCGAAACGTAACGCGCGAGAAATTGTAAGTAAACGCCGTATTTACATATCTGCCACTGTGCAGGAGAATCCGTATAGGTGTTCGAGTGTTCGAAACGTAACGCGCGAGAAATTGTAAGTAAACGTCGTATTTACATATCTGCCACTGTGCAGGAGAATCCGTATAGGTGTTCGAGTGTTCGATACGTAACGCGTGAGAAATTGTATGTAAACGCCGTATTTACATATCTGCCACTGTGCAGGAGAATCCGTATAGCTGTTCGAGTGTTCGAAACGTAACGCGCGAGAAATTGTAAGTAAACGCCGTATTTACATATCTGCCACTGTGCAGGAGAATCCGTATAGGTGTTCGAGTGTTCGAAACGTAACGCGCGAGAAATTGTAAGTAAACGTCGTATTTACATATCTGCCACTGTGCAAGAGAATCCGTATAGGTGTTCGAGTGTTCGATACGTAACGCGTGAGAAATTGCATGTAAATGCCGTATTTACATATCTGCCACTGTGCAGGAGAATCCGTATCGCTGTTCGAGTGTGCGAAACGTAACGCGCGAGAAATTGTAAGTAAACTCCGTATTTACATATGTGCCACTGTGCAGGAGAATCCGTATAGGTGTTCGAGTGTTCGAAAGGTAACGCGCAAGAAATTGTAAGTAAACGTCGTATTTACATATCTGCTACTGTGCAGGAGAATCCGTATAGGTGTTCGAGTGTTCGAATCGTAAGGCGTGAGAAATTGTAATTAAACGCCGTATTTACATGTCTGCCACTGTGCAGGAGAATCCGTATAGGTGTTTGAGTGTTCGAACCGTAACGCGCGAGAAATGGTAGGTAAACACCGTATTTACATATCTGCGACTGTGCAGGAGAATCCGTATACGTGTTCGAGTGTTCGAACCGTAACGCGCGAGAAATTGTAAGTAAACGCCGTATTTACATATCTGCCACTGTGCAGGAGAATCCGTATAGGTGTTCGAGTGTTCGAAACGTAACGCGCGAGAAATTGTAAGTAAACGCCGTATTTTCATATCTGCCACTGTGCAGGAGAATCCGTATAGGTGTTCGAGTGTTCGAAATGTAACGCGCGAGAAATTGTAAGTAAACACCGTATTTACATATCTGCCACTGTGCAGGAGAATCCGTATAGGTGTTCGAGTGTTCGAAACGTAACGCGCGAGAAATTGTAAGTAAACGTCGTATTTACATATCTGCCACTGTGCAGGAGAATCCGTATAGGTGTTCGAGTGTTCGATACGTAACGCGTGAGAAATTGTATGTAAACGCCGTATATACATATCTGCCACTGTGCAGGAGAATCCGTATAGCTGTTCGAGTGTTCGTAACGTAACGCGCGAGAAATTGTAAGTAAACGCCGTATTTACATATCTGCCACTGTGCAGGAGAATCCGTATAGGTGTTCGAGTGTTCGAAACGTAACGCGCGAGAAATTGTAAGTAAACGTCATATTTACTAATCTGCCACTGTGCAGGAGAATCCGTATAGGTGTTCGAGTGTTCGAAACATAACGCGGGAGAAATTGTAAGTAAACGTCGTATTTACATATCTGCCACTGTGCAGGAGAATCCGTATAGGTGTTCGGGTGTGCAAAACGTAACGCGCGAGAAATTGTAAGTAAACGCCGTATTTACATATCTGCCACTGTGCAGGAGAATCCGTATAGGTGTTCGAGTGTTCGAAACGTAACGCGTGAGAAATTGTAAGTAAGCGCCGTATTTACATATCTGCCACTGTCCAGGAGAATCCGTATTGGTGTTCGAGTGTTCCAACCGTAACGCGCGTGAAATTGTAATTAAACGCCGTATTTACATGTCTGCCACTGTGCCGGAGAATCCGTATAGGTGTTTGAGTGTTCGAACCGTAACGCGCGAGAAATGGTAGGTAAACACCGTATTTACATATCTGCCACTGTGTAGGAGAATCCGTATACGTGTCCGAGTGTTCGAACCGTAACGCGCGAGAAATTGTAAGTAAACGCCGTATTTACATATCTGCCACTGTGCAGGAGAATCCGTATAGGTGTTCGAGTGTTCGAAACGTAACGCGCGAGAAATTGTAAGTAAACGTCGTATTTACATATCTGCCACTGTGCAGGAGAATCCGTATAGGTGTTCGAGTGTTCGATACGTAACGCGTGAGAAATTGTATGTAAACGCCGTATTTACATATCTGCCACTGTGCAGGAGAATCCGTATAGCTGTTCAAGTGTTCGAAACGTAACGCGCGAGAAATTGTAAGTAAACGCCGTATTTACATATCTGCCACTGTGGAGGACAATCCGTATAGGTGTTCGAGTGCTCGAAATGTAACGCGCGAGAAATTGTAAGTAAACGTCGTATTTACATATCTGCCACTGTGCAGGAGAATCCGTATAGGTGTTCGAGTGTTCGAAACGTAACGCGCGAGAAATTGTAAGTTAACGCCGTATTTACATATCTGCCACTGTGCAGGAGAATCCGTATAGGTGTTCGAGTGTTCGAAACGTAACGCGCGAGAAATTGTAAGTAAACGTCGTATTTACATATCTGCCACTGTGCAGGAGAATCCGTATAGGTGTTCGAGTGTTCGATACGTAACGCGTGAGAAATTGTATGTAAACGCCGTATTTACATATCTGCCACTGTGCAGGAGAATCCGTATAGCTGTTCGAGTGTTCGAAACGTAACGCGCAAGAAATTGTAAGTAAATGCCGTATTTACATATCTGCCACTGTGCAGGAGAATCCGTATAGGTGTTCGAGTGTTCGAAACGTAACGCGCGAGAAATTGTAAGTAAACGTCGTATTTACATATCTGCCACTGTGCAAGATAATCCGTATAGGTGTTCGAGTGTTCGATACGTAACATGTGAGAAATTGCATGTAAACGCCGTATTTACATATCTGCCACTGTGCAGGAGAATCCGTATCGCTGTTCGAGTGTGCGAAACGTAACGCGCGAGAAATTGTAAGTAAACTCCGTATTTACATATCTGCCACTGTGCAGGAAAATCCGTATAGGTGTTCGAGTGTTCGAAACATAACGCGCAAGAAATTGTAAGTAAACGCCGTATTTACATATCAGCCACTGTGCAGGAGAATCCGTATAGGTGTTCGAGTGTTCGATACGTAACGCGCGAGAAATTGTTTGTAAACGTCGTATTTACTTATCTGCCACTGTGCAGGAGAATCCGTATAGGTGTTCGAGTGTTCGAAACATAACGCGTGAGAAATTGTAAGTAAACGTCGTATTTACATATCTGCCACTGTGCAGGAGAATCCGTATAGGTGTTCGAGTGTTCGATACGTAACGCGTGAGAAATTGTATGTAAACGCCGTATTTACATATCTGCCACTGTGCAGGAGAATCCGTATAGCTGTTCGAGTGTTCGAAACGTAACGCGCGAGAAATTTTAAGTAAACGCCGTATTTACATATCTGCCACTGTGCAGGAGAATCCGTATAGGTGTTCGAGTGTTCGAAACGTAACGCGCGAGAAATTGTAAGTAAACGTCGTATTTACATATCTGCCACTGTGCAGGAGAATCCGTATAGGTGTTCGAGTGTTCGGTACGTAACGCGTGAGAAATTGCATGTAAACGCCGTATTTACATATCTGCCACTGTGCAGGAGAATCCGTATCGCTGTTCGAGTGTTCGAAACGTAACGCGCGAGAAATTGTAAGTAAACTCCGTATTTACATATCTGCCACTGTGCAGGAGAATCCGTATAGGTGTTCGAGTGTTCGAAACGTAACGCGCAAGAAATTGTAAGTAAACGCCGTATTTACATATCTGCCACTGTGCAGGAGAATCCGTATAGGTGTTCGAGTGTTCGATACGTAACGCGCGAGAAATTGTAAGTAAACGCCGTATTTACATATCTGCCACTGTGCAGGAGAATCCGTATAGGTGTTCGAGTGCTCGAAATGTAACGCGCGAGAAATTGTAAGTAAACGTCGTATTTACATATCTGCCACTGTGCAGGAGAATCCGTATAGGTGTTCGAGTGTTCGAAACGTAACGCGCGAGAAATTGTAAGTTAACGCCGTATTTACATATCTGCCACTGTGCAGGAGAATCCGTATAGGTGTTCGAGTGTTCGAAACGTAACGCGCGAGAAATTGTAAGTAAACGTCGTATTTACATATCTGCCACTGTGCAGGAGAATCCGTATAGGTGTTCGAGTGTTCGATACGTAACGCGTGAGAAATTGTATGTAAACGCCGTATTTACATATCTGCCACTGTGCAGGAGAATCCGTATAGCTGTTCGAGTGTTCGAAACGTAACGCGCGAGAAATTGTAAGTAAATGCCATATTTACATATCTGCCACTGTGCAGGAGAATCCGTATAGGTGTTCGAGTGTTCGAAACGTAACGCGCGAGAAATTGTAAGTAAACGTCGTATTTACATATCTGCCACTGTGCAAGATAATCCGTATAGGTGTTCGAGTGTTCGATACGTAACATGTGAGAAATTGCATGTAAACGCCGTATTTACATATCTGCCACTGTGCAGGAGAATCCGTATCGCTGTTCGAGTGTGCGAAACGTAACGCGCGAGAAATTGTAAGTAAACTCCGTATTTACATATCTGCCACTGTGCAGGAAAATCCGTATAGGTGTTCGAGTGTTCGAAACATAACGCGCAAGAAATTGTAAGTAAACGCCGTATTTACATATCAGCCACTGTGCAGGAGAATCCGTATAGGTGTTCGAGTGTTCGATACGTAACGCGCGAGAAATTGTTTGTAAACGTCGTATTTATTTATCTGCCACTGTGCAGGAGAATCCGTATAGGTGTTCGAGTGTTCGAAACATAACGCGTGAGAAATTGTAAGTAAACGTCGTATTTACATATCTGCCACTGTGCAGGAGAATCCGTATAGGTGTTCGAGTGTTCGATACGTAACGCGTGAGAAATTGTATGTAAACGCCGTATTTACATATCTGCCACTGTGCAGGAGAATCCGTATAGCTGTTCGAGTGTTCGAAACGTAACGCGCGAGAAATTTTAAGTAAACGCCGTATTTACATATCTGCCACTGTGCAGGAGAATCCGTATAGGTGTTCGAGTGTTCGAAACGTAACGCGCGAGAAATTGTAAGTAAACGTCGTATTTACATATCTGCCACTGTGCAGGAGAATCCGTATAGGTGTTCGAGTGTTCGGTACGTAACGCGTGAGAAATTGCATGTAAACGCCGTATTTACATATCTGCCACTGTGCAGGAGAATCCGTATCGCTGTTCGAGTGTGCGAAACGTAACGCGCGAGAAATTGTAAGTAAACTCCGTATTTACATATCTGCCACTGTGCAGGAGAATCCGTATAGGTGTTCGAGTGTTCGAAACGTAACGCGCAAGAAATTGTAAGTAAACGCCGTATTTACATATCTGCCACTGTGCAGGAGAATCCGTATAGGTGTTCGAGTGTTCGATACGTAACGCGCGAGAAATTGTTTGTAAACGTCGTATTTACTAATCTGCCACTGTGCAGGAGAATCCGTATAGGTGTTCGAGTGTTCGAAACATAACGCGTGAGAAATTGTAAGTAAACGTCGTATTTACATATCTGCCACTGTGCAGGAGAATCCGTATAGGTGTTCGAGTGTTCGATACGTAACGCGTGAGAAATTGTATGTAAACGCCGTATTTACATATCTGCCACTGTGCAGGAGAATCCGTATAGCTGTTCGAGTGTTCGAAACGTAACGCGCGAGAAATTGTAAGTAAACGCCGTATTTACATATCTGCCACTGTGCAGGAGAATCCGTATAGGTGTTCGAGTGTTCGAAACGTAACGCGCGAGAAATTGTAAGTAAACGTCGTACTTACATATCTGCCACTGTGCAGGAGAATCCGTATAGGTGTTCGAGTGTTCGATACGTAACACGTGAGAAATTGCATGTAAACGCCGTATTTACATATCTGCCACTGTGCAGGAGAATCCGTATCGCTGTTCGAGTGTGCGAAACGTAACGCGCGAGAAATTGTAAGTAAACTCCGTATTTACATATCTGCCACTGTGCAGGAGAATCCGTATAGGTGTTCGAGTTTCGAAAGGTAACGCGCAAGAAATTGTAAGTAAACGTCGTATTTACATATCTGCCACTGTGCAGGAGAATCCGTATAGGTGTTCGAGTGTTCGAATCGTAAGGCGTGAGAAATTGTAGTTAAACACCGTATTTACATATCTGCCACTGTGCAGGAGAATCCGTATACGTGTTCGAGTGTTCGAACCGTAACGCGCGAGAAATTGTAAGTAAACGCCGTATTTTCATATCTGCCCCTGTGCAGGAGAATCCGTATAGGTGTTCGAGTGTTCGAAACGTAACGCGCGAGAAATTGTAAGTAAACGCCGTATTTACATATCTGCCACTGTGCAGGAGAATCCGTATAGGTGTTCGAGTGTTCGAAACGTAACGCGCGAGAAATTGTAAGTAAACGCCGTATTTTCATATCTGCCCCTGTGCAGGAGAATCCGTATAGGTGTTCGAGTGTTCGAAACGTAACGCGCGAGAAATTGTAAGTAAACGCCGTATTTACATATCTGCCACTGTGCAGGAGAATCCGTATAGGTGTTCGAGTGTTCGAAACGTCACGCGTGAGAAATTGTAAGTAAACGCCGTACTTACATATCTGCCACTGTGCAGGAGAATCCGTATAGGTGTTCGAGTGTTCGAAACGTAACGCGCAAGAAATTGTAAGTAAACGCCGTATTTACATATCTGCCACTGTCCAGGAGAATCCGTATAGGTGTTCGAGTGTTCGAAACGTAACGCGCCAGAAATTGTAAGTAAACGCCGTATTTACATATCTGCCACTGTGCCGGAGAATCCGTATAGGTGTTCGAGTGTTCGAAACGTAACGCGCGAGAAATTGTAAGTAAACGTCGTATTTACATATCTGCCACTGTGCAGGAGAATCCGTATAGGTGTTCGAGTGTTCGATACGTAACGCGTGAGAAATTGTATGTAAACGCCGTATTTACATATCTGCCACTGTGCAGGAGAATCCGTATAGCTGTTCGAGTATACGAAACGTAATGCGCGAGAAATTGTAAGTAAGCGCCGTATTTACATATCTGCCACTGTGCAGGAGAATCCGTATAGGTGTATGAGTGTTCGAAACGTAACGCGCAAGAAATTGTAAGTAAACGCCGTATTTACATATCTGCCACTCTGCAGGAGAATCCGTATAGGTGTTCGAGTGTTCGATACGTAACGCGCGAGAAATTGTAACTAAACGTCGTATTTACTTATCTGCCACTGTGCAGGAGAATCCGTAAGTAAATGCCGTGTTTACATATCTGCCACTGTGCAGGAGAATCCGTATAGGTGTTCGAGTCTTCGAAACGTCACGCGTGAGAAATTGTAAGTAAACGCCGTATTTACATATCTGCCACTGTGCAGGAGAATCCGTATAGGTGTTCGAGTGTTCGAAACGTAACGCGCAAGAAATTGTAAGTAAACGCCGTATTTACATATCTGCCACTGTCCAGGAGAATCCGTATAGGTGTTCGAGTGTTCGAAACGTAACGCGCGAGAAATTGTAAGTAAACGCCGTATTTACATATCTGCCACTGTGCAGGAGAATCCGTATAGGTGTTCGAGTGTTCGAAACGTAACGCGCGAGAAATTGTAAGTAAACGTCGTATTTACATATCTGCCACTGTGCAGGAGAATCCGTATAGGTGTTCGAGTGTTCGATACGTAACGCGTGAGAAATTGTATGTAAACGCCGTATTTACATATCTGCCACTGTGTAGGAGAATCCGTATAGCTGTTCGAGTGTGCGAAACGTAACGCGCGAGAAATTGTAAGTAAACGCCGTATTTACATATCTGCCACTGTGCAGGAGAATCCGTATAGGTGTACGAGTGTTCGAAACGTAACGCGCAAGAAATTGTAAGTAAACGCCGTATTTACATATCTGCCACTGTGCAGGAGAATCCGTATAGGTGTTCGAGTGTTCGATACGTAACGCGCGAGAAATTGTAACTAAACGTCGTATTTACTTATCTGCCACTGTGCAGGAGAATCCGTATAGGTGTTCGAGTGTTCAAAACATAACGCGTGAGAAATTGTAAGTAAACGTCGTATTTACATATCTGTCACTGTGCAGGAGAATCCGTATAGGTGTTCGAGTGTGCAAAACGTAACGCGCGAGAAATTGTAAGTAAACGCCGTATTTACATATCTGCCACTGTGCAGGAGAATCCGTATAGGTGTTCGAGTGTTCGATACGTAACGCGTGAGAAATTGTATGTAAACGCCGTATTTACATATCTGCCACTGTGTAGGAGAATCCGTATAGCTGTTCGAGTGTGCGAAACGTAACGCGCGAGAAATTGTAAGTAAACGCCGTATTTACATATCTGCACTGTGCAGGAGAATCCGTATAGCTGTTCGAGTGTGCGAAACGTAACGCGCGAGAAATTGTAAGTAAACGCCGTATTTACATATCTGCCACTGTGCAGGAGAATCCGTATAGGTGGTCGAGTGTTCGATACGTAACGCGTGAGAAATTGTATGTAAACGCCGTATTTACATATCTGCCACTGTGTAGGAGAATCCGTATAGCTGTTCGAGTGTGCGAAACGTAACGCGCGAGAAATTGTAAGTAAATGCCGTATTTACATATCTGCCACTGTGCAGGAGAATCCGTATAGGTGTACGAGTGTTCGAAACGTAACGCGCAAGAAATTGTAAGTAAACGCCGTATTTACATATCTGCCACTGTGCAGGAGAATCCGTATAGGTGTTCGAGTGTTCGATACGTAACGCGCGAGAAATTGTAAGTAAACGTCGTATTTACTTATCTGCCACTATGCAGGAGAATCCGTATAGGTGTTCGAGTGTTCGATACGTAACGCGCGAGAAATTGTAAGTAAACGCCGTATTTACATATCTGCCACTGTGCAGGAGAATCCGTATAGGTGTTCGAGTGCTCGGAAGGTAACGCGCGAGAAATTGTAAGTAAACGTCGTATTTACATATCTGCCACTGTGCAGGAGAATCCGTATAGGTGTTCGAGTGTTCGAAACGTAACGCGCGAGAAATTGTAAGTTAACGCCGTATTTACATATCTGCCACTGTGCAGGAGAATCCGTATAGGTGTTCGAGTGTTCGAAACGTAACGCGCGAGAAATTGTAAGTAAACGTCGTATTTACATATCTGCCACTGTGCAGGAGAATCCGTATAGGTGTTCGAGTGTTCGATACGTAACGCGTGAGAAATTGTATGTAAACGCCGTATTTACATATCTGCCACTGTGCAGGAGAATCCGTATAGCTGTTCGAGTGTTCGAAACGTAACGCGCGAGAAATTGTAAGTAAATGCCATATTTACATATCTGCCACTGTGCAGGAGAATCCGTATAGGTGTTCGAGTGTTCGAAACGTAACGCGCGAGAAATTGTAAGTAAACGTCGTATTTACATATCTGCCACTGTGCAAGATAATCCGTATAGGTGTTCGAGTGTTCGATACGTAACATGTGAGAAATTGCATGTAAACGCCGTATTTACATATCTGCCACTGTGCAGGAGAATCCGTATCGCTGTTCGAGTGTGCGAAACGTAACGCGCGAGAAATTGTAAGTAAACTCCGTATTTACATATCTGCCACTGTGCAGGAAAATCCGTATAGGTGTTCGAGTGTTCGAAACATAACGCGCAAGAAATTGTAAGTAAACGCCGTATTTACATATCAGCCACTGTGCAGGAGAATCCGTATAGGTGTTCGAGTGTTCGATACGTAACGCGCGAGAAATTGTTTGTAAACGTCGTATTTACTTATCTGCCACTGTGCAGGAGAATCCGTATAGGTGTTCGAGTGTTCGAAACATAACGCGTGAGAAATTGTAAGTAAACGTCGTATTTACATATCTGCCACTGTGCAGGAGAATCCGTATAGGTGTTCGAGTGTTCGATACGTAACGCGTGAGAAATTGTATGTAAACGCCGTATTTACATATCTGCCACTGTGCAGGAGAATCCGTATAGCTGTTCGAGTGTTCGAAACGTAACGCGCGAGAAATTTTAAGTAAACGCCGTATTTACATATCTGCCACTGTGCAGGAGAATCCGTATAGGTGTTCGAGTGTTCGAAACGTAACGCGCGAGAAATTGTAAGTAAACGTCGTATTTACATATCTGCCACTGTGCAGGAGAATCCGTATAGGTGTTCGAGTGTTCGGTACGTAACGCGTGAGAAATTGCATGTAAACGCCGTATTTACATATCTGCCACTGTGCAGGAGAATCCGTATCGCTGTTCGAGTGTGCGAAACGTAACGCGCGAGAAATTGTAAGTAAACTCCGTATTTACATATCTGCCACTGTGCAGGAGAATCCGTATAGGTGTTCGAGTGTTCGAAACGTAACGCGCAAGAAATTGTAAGTAAACGCCGTATTTACATATCTGCCACTGTGCAGGAGAATCCGTATAGGTGTTCGAGTGTTCGATACGTAACGCGCGAGAAATTGTTTGTAAACGTCGTATTTACTAATCTGCCACTGTGCAGGAGAATCCGTATAGGTGTTCGAGTGTTCGAAACATAACGCGTGAGAAATTGTAAGTAAACGTCGTATTTACATATCTGCCACTGTGCAGGAGAATCCGTATAGGTGTTCGAGTGTTCGATACGTAACGCGTGAGAAATTGTATGTAAACGCCGTATTTACATATCTGCCACTGTGCAGGAGAATCCGTATAGCTGTTCGAGTGTTCGAAACGTAACGCGCGAGAAATTGTAAGTAAACGCCGTATTTACATATCTGCCACTGTGCAGGAGAATCCGTATAGGTGTTCGAGTGTTCGAAACGTAACGCGCGAGAAATTGTAAGTAAACGTCGTACTTACATATCTGCCACTGTGCAGGAGAATCCGTATAGGTGTTCGAGTGTTCGATACGTAACACGTGAGAAATTGCATGTAAACGCCGTATTTACATATCTGCCACTGTGCAGGAGAATCCGTATCGCTGTTCGAGTGTGCGAAACGTAACGCGCGAGAAATTGTAAGTAAACTCCGTATTTACATATCTGCCACTGTGCAGGAGAATCCGTATAGGTGTTCGAGTTTCGAAAGGTAACGCGCAAGAAATTGTAAGTAAACGTCGTATTTACATATCTGCCACTGTGCAGGAGAATCCGTATAGGTGTTCGAGTGTTCGAATCGTAAGGCGTGAGAAATTGTAGTTAAACGCCGTATTTACATGTCTGCCACTGTGCATGAGAATCCGTATAGGTGTTTGAGTGTTCGAACCGTAACGCGCGAGAAATGGTAGGTAAACACCGTATTTACATATCTGCCACTGTGCAGGAGAATCCGTATACGTGTTCGAGTGTTCGAACCGTAACGCGCGAGAAATTGTAAGTAAACGCCGTATTTTCATATCTGCCCCTGTGCAGGAGAATCCGTATAGGTGTTCGAGTGTTCGAAACGTAACGCGCGAGAAATTGTAAGTAAACGCCGTATTTACATATCTGCCACTGTGCAGGAGAATCCGTATAGGTGTTCGAGTGTTCGAAACGTAACGCGCGAGAAATTGTAAGTAAACGCCGTATTTTCATATCTGCCCCTGTGCAGGAGAATCCGTATAGGTGTTCGAGTGTTCGAAACGTAACGCGCGAGAAATTGTAAGTAAACGCCGTATTTACATATCTGCCACTGTGCAGGAGAATCCGTATAGGTGTTCGAGTGTTCGAAACGTCACGCGTGAGAAATTGTAAGTAAACGCCGTACTTACATATCTGCCACTGTGCAGGAGAATCCGTATAGGTGTTCGAGTGTTCGAAACGTAACGCGCAAGAAATTGTAAGTAAACGCCGTATTTACATATCTGCCACTGTCCAGGAGAATCCGTATAGGTGTTCGAGTGTTCGAAACGTAACGCGCCAGAAATTGTAAGTAAACGCCGTATTTACATATCTGCCACTGTGCCGGAGAATCCGTATAGGTGTTCGAGTGTTCGAAACGTAACGCGCGAGAAATTGTAAGTAAACGTCGTATTTACATATCTGCCACTGTGCAGGAGAATCCGTATAGGTGTTCGAGTGTTCGATACGTAACGCGTGAGAAATTGTATGTAAACGCCGTATTTACATATCTGCCACTGTGCAGGAGAATCCGTATAGCTGTTCGAGTATACGAAACGTAATGCGCGAGAAATTGTAAGTAAGCGCCGTATTTACATATCTGCCACTGTGCAGGAGAATCCGTATAGGTGTATGAGTGTTCGAAACGTAACGCGCAAGAAATTGTAAGTAAACGCCGTATTTACATATCTGCCACTCTGCAGGAGAATCCGTATAGGTGTTCGAGTGTTCGATACGTAACGCGCGAGAAATTGTAACTAAACGTCGTATTTACTTATCTGCCACTGTGCAGGAGAATCCGTAAGTAAATGCCGTATTTACATATCTGCCACTGTGCAGGAGAATCCGTATAGGTGTTCGAGTCTTCGAAACGTCACGCGTGAGAAATTGTAAGTAAACGCCGTATTTACATATCTGCCACTGTGCAGGAGAATCCGTATAGGTGTTCGAGTGTTCGAAACGTAACGCGCAAGAAATTGTAAGTAAACGCCGTATTTACATATCTGCCACTGTCCAGGAGAATCCGTATAGGTGTTCGAGTGTTCGAAACGTAACGCGCGAGAAATTGTAAGTAAACGCCGTATTTACATATCTGCCACTGTGCAGGAGAATCCGTATAGGTGTTCGAGTGTTCGAAACGTAACGCGCGAGAAATTGTAAGTAAACGTCGTATTTACATATCTGCCACTGTGCAGGAGAATCCGTATAGGTGTTCGAGTGTTCGATACGTAACGCGTGAGAAATTGTATGTAAACGCCGTATTTACATATCTGCCACTGTGTAGGAGAATCCGTATAGCTGTTCGAGTGTGCGAAACGTAACGCGCGAGAAATTGTAAGTAAACGCCGTATTTACATATCTGCCACTGTGCAGGAGAATCCGTATAGGTGTACGAGTGTTCGAAACGTAACGCGCAAGAAATTGTAAGTAAACGCCGTATTTACATATCTGCCACTGTGCAGGAGAATCCGTATAGGTGTTCGAGTGTTCGATACGTAACGCGCGAGAAATTGTAACTAAACGTCGTATTTACTTATCTGCCACTGTGCAGGAGAATCCGTATAGGTGTTCGAGTGTTCAAAACATAACGCGTGAGAAATTGTAAGTAAACGTCGTATTTACATATCTGTCACTGTGCAGGAGAATCCGTATAGGTGTTCGAGTGTGCAAAACGTAACGCGCGAGAAATTGTAAGTAAACGCCGTATTTACATATCTGCCACTGTGCAGGAGAATCCGTATAGGTGTTCGAGTGTTCGATACGTAACGCGTGAGAAATTGTATGTAAACGCCGTATTTACATATCTGCCACTGTGTAGGAGAATCCGTATAGCTGTTCGAGTGTGCGAAACGTAACGCGCGAGAAATTGTAAGTAAACGCCGTATTTACATATCTGCACTGTGCAGGAGAATCCGTATAGCTGTTCGAGTGTGCGAAACGTAACGCGCGAGAAATTGTAAGTAAACGCCGTATTTACATATCTGCCACTGTGCAGGAGAATCCGTATAGGTGGTCGAGTGTTCGATACGTAACGCGTGAGAAATTGTATGTAAACGCCGTATTTACATATCTGCCACTGTGTAGGAGAATCCGTATAGCTGTTCGAGTGTGCGAAACGTAACGCGCGAGAAATTGTAAGTAAATGCCGTATTTACATATCTGCCACTGTGCAGGAGAATCCGTATAGGTGTACGAGTGTTCGAAACGTAACGCGCAAGAAATTGTAAGTAAACGCCGTATTTACATATCTGCCACTGTGCAGGAGAATCCGTATAGGTGTTCGAGTGTTCGATACGTAACGCGCGAGAAATTGTAAGTAAACGTCGTATTTACTTATCTGCCACTATGCAGGAGAATCCGTATAGGTGTTCGAGTGTTCAAAACATAACGCGTGAGAAATTGTAAGTAAACGTCGTATTTACATATCTGCCACTGTGCAGGAGAATCCGTATAGGTGTTCGAGTGTGCAAAACGTAACGCGCGAGAAATTGTAAGTAAACGCCGTATTTACATATCTGCCACTGTGCAGGAGAATCCGTATAGGTGTTCGAGTGTTCGATACGTAACGCGTGAGAAATTGTATGTAAACGCCGTATTTACATATCTGCAACTGTGTAGGAGAATCCGTATAGCTGTTCGAGTGTGCGAAACGTAACGCGCGAGAAATTGTAAGTAAACGCCGTATTTACATATCTGCCACTGTGCAGGAGAATCCGTATAGCTGTTCGAGTGTGCGAAACGTAACGCGCGAGAAATTGTAAGTAAACGTCGTATTTACTTATCTGCCACTATGCAGGAGAATCCGTATAGGTGTTCGAGTGTTCAAAACATAACGCGTGAGAAATTGTAAGTAAACGTCGTATTTACATATCTGCCACTGTGCAGGAGAATCCGTATAGGTGTTCGAGTGTGCAAAACGTAACGCGCGAGAAATTGTAAGTAAACGCCGTATTTACATATCTGCCACTGTGCAGGAGAATCCGTATAGGTGTTCGAGTGTTCGATACGTAACGCGTGAGAAATTGTATGTAAACGCCGTATTTACATATCTGCAACTGTGTAGGAGAATCCGTATAGCTGTTCGAGTGTGCGAAACGTAACGCGCGAGAAATTGTAAGTAAACGCCGTATTTACATATCTGCCACTGTGCAGGAAAATCCGTATAGCTGTTCGAGTGTGCGAAACGTAACGCGCGAGAAATTGTAAGTAAACGCCGTATTTACATATCTGCCACTGTGCAGGAGAATCCGTATAGGTGTTCGAGTGTTCGATACGTAACGCGTGAGAAATTGTATGTAAACGCCGTATTTACATATCTGCCACTGTGTAGGAGAATCCGTATAGCTGTTCGAGTGTGCGAAACGTAACGCGCGAGAAATTGTAAGTAAACGCTGTATTTACATATCTGCCACTGTGCAGGAGAATCCGAATAGGTGTACGAGTGTTCGAAACGTAACGCGCAAGAAATTGTAAGTAAACGCCGTATTTACATATCTGCCACTGTGCAGGAGAATCCGTATAGGTGTTCGAGTGTTCGATACGTAACGCGCGAGAAATTGTAAGTAAACGTCGTATTTACTTATCTGCCACTGTGCAGGAGAATCCGTATAGGTGTTCGAGTGTTCAAAACATAACGCGTGAGAAATTGTAAGTAAACGTCGTATTTACATATCTGCCACTGTGCAGGAGAATCCGTATAGGTGTTCGAGTATGCAAAACGTAACGCGCGAGAAATTGTAAGTAAACGCCGTATTTACATATCTGCCACTGTGCAGGAGAATCCGTATAGGTGTTCGAGTGTTCGAAACGTCACGCGTGAGAAATTGTAAGTAAACGCCGTATTTACATATCTGCCACTGTGCAGGAGAATCCGTATAGGTGTTCGAGTGTTCGAAACGTAACGCGCAAGAAATTGTAAGTAAACGCCGTATTTACATATCTGCCCCTGTCCAGGAGAATCCGTATAGGTGTTCGAGTGTTCGAAACGTAACGCGCGAGAAATTGTAAGTAAACGCCGTATTTACATATCTGCCACTGTGCAGGAGAATCCGTATAGGTGTTCGAGTGTTCGAAACGTAACGCGCGAGAAATTGTAAGTAAACGTCGTATTTACATATCTGCCACTCTGCAGGAGAATCCGTATAGGTGTTCGAGTGTTCGATACGTAACGCGTGAGAAATTGTATGTAAACGCCGTATTTACATATCTGCCACTGTGTAGGAGAATCCGTATAGCTGTTCGAGTGTGCGAAACGTAACGCGCGAGAAATTGTAAGTAAACGCCGTATTTACATATCTGCCACTGTGCAGGAGAATCCGTATAGGTGTACGAGTGTTCGAAACGTAACGCGCAAGAAATTGTAAGTAAACGCCGTATTTACATATCTGCCACTGTGCAGGAGAATCCGTATAGGTGTTCGAGTGTTCGATACGTAACGCGCGAGAAATTGTAACTAAACGTCGTATTTACATATCTGCCACTGTGCAGGAGAATCCGTATAGGTGTTCGAGTGTTCAAAACATAACGCGTGAGAAATTGTAAGTAAACGTCGTATTTACATATCTGTCACTGTGCAGGAGAATCCGTATAGGTGTTCGAGTGTGCAAAACGTAACGCGCGAGAAATTGTAAGTAAACGCCGTATTTACATATCTGCCACTGTGCAGGAGAATCCGTATAGGTGTTCGAGTGTTCGATACGTAACGCGTGAGAAATTGTATGTAAACGTCGTATTTACATATCTGCCACTGTGTAGGAGAATCCGTATAGCTGTTCGAGTGTGCGAAACGTAACGCGCGAGAAAGTGTAAGTAAACGCCGTATTTACATATCTGCCACTGTGCAGGAGAATCCGTATAGGTGTACGAGTGTTCGAAACGTAACGCGCAAGAAATTGTAAGTAAACGCCGTATTTACATATCTGCCACTGTGCAGGAGAATCCGTATAGGTGTTCGAGTGTTCGAAACGTAACGCGCGAGAAATTGTAAGTAAACGTCGTATTTATTTATCTGCCACTGTGCAGGAGAATCCGTATAGGTGTTCGAGTGTTCAAAACATAACGCGTGAGAAATTGTAAGTAAACGTCGTATTTACATATCTGCCACTGTGGAGGAGAATCCGTATAGGTGTTCGAGTGTGCAAAACGTAACGCGCGAGAAATTGTAAGTAAACGCCATATTTACATATCTGCCACTGTGCAGGAGAATCCGTATAGGTGTTCGAGTCCTCGAAACGTCACGCGTGAGAAATTGTAAGTAAACGCCGTATTTACATATCTGCCACTGTGCAGGAGAATCCGTATAGGTGTTCGAGTGTTCGAAACGTAACGCGTAAGAAATTGTAAGTAAACGCCGTATTTACATATCTGCCACTGTCCAGGAGAATCCGTATAGGTGTTCGAGTGTTCGAAACGTAACGCGCGAGAAATTGTAAGTAAACGCCGTATTTACATATCTGCCACTGTGCAGGAGAATCCGTATAGGTGTTCGAGTGTTCGAAACGTAACGCGCGAGAAATTGTAAGTAAACGTCGTATTTACATATCTACCACTGTGCAGGAGAATCCGTATAGGTGTTCGAGTGTTCGATACGTAACGCGTGAGAAATTGTATGTAAACGCCGTATTTACATATCTGCCACTGTGTAGGAGAATCCGTATAGCTGTTCGAGTGTGCGAAACGTAACGCGCGAGAAATTGTAAGTAAACGCCGTATTTACATATCTGCCACTGTGCAGGAGAATCCGTATAGGTGTACGAGTGTTCGAAACGTAACGCGCAAGAAATTGTAAGTAAACGCCGTATTTACATATCTGCCACTGTGCAGGAGAATCCGTATAGGTGTTCGAGTGTTCGATACGTAACGCACGAGAAATTGTAACTAAACGTCGTATTTACTTATCTGCCACTGTACAGGAGAATCCGTATAGGTGTTCGAGTGTTCGATACGTAACGCGTGAGAAATTGCATGTAAACGCCGTATTTACATATCTGCCACTGTGCAGGAGAATCCGTATAGGTGTTCGAGTGTGCGAAACGTAACGCGCGAGAAATTGTAAGTAAACTCCGTATTTACATATCTGCCACTGTGCAGGAGAATCCGTATAGGTGTTCGAGTGTTCGAAACGTCACGCGTGAGAAATTGTAAGTAAACGCCGTATTTACATATCTGCCACTGTGCAGGAGAATCCGTATAGGTGTTCGAGTGTTCGATACGTAACGCGCGAGAAATTGTTTGTAAACGTCGTATTTACTTACCTGCCACTGTGCAGGAGAATCCGTATAGGTGTTCGAGTGTTCGAAACATAACGCGTGAGAAATTGTAAGTAAACGTCGTATTTACATGTCTGCCACTGTGCAGGAGAATCCGTATAGGTGTTCGAGTGTTCGATACGTAACGCGTGAGAAATTGTATGTAAACGCCGTATTTACATATCTGCCACTGTGCAGGAGAATCCGTATAGCTGTTCGAGTGTTAGAAACGGAACGCGCGAGAAATTGTAAGTAAACGCCGTATTTACATATCTGCCACTGTGCAGGAGAATCCGTATAGGTGTTCGAGTGTTCGAAACGTAACGCGCGAGAAATTGTAAGTAAACGTCGTATTTACATATCTGCCACTGTGCAGGAGAATCTGTATAGGTGTTCGAGTGTTCGGTACGTAACGCGTGAGAAATTGCATGTAAACGCCGTATTTACATATCTGCCACTGTGCAGGAGAATCCGTATCGCTGTTCGAGTGTGCGAAACGTAACGCGCGAGAAATTGTAAGTAAACTCCGTATTTACATATCTGCCACTGTGCAGGAGAATCCGTATAGGTGTTCGAGTGTTCGAAACGTAACGCGCAAGAAATTGTAAGTAAACGCCGTATTTACATATCTGCCACTGTGCAGGAGAATCCGTATAGGTGTTCGAGTGTTCGATACGTAACGCGCGAGAAATTGTTTGTAAACGTCGTATTTACTAATCTGCCACTGTGCAGGAGAATCCGTATAGCTGTTCGAGTGTGCGAAACGTAACGCGCGAGAAATTGTAAGTAAACGCCGTATTTACATATCTGCCACTTTGCAGGAGAATCCGTATAGGTGTACGAGTGTTCGAAATGTAACGCGCAAGAAATTGTAAGTAAACGCCGTATTTACATATCTGCCACTGTGCAGGATAATCCGTATAGGTGTTCGAGTGTTCGATACGTAACGCGCGAGAAATTGTAAGTAAACGTCGTATTTACTTATCTGCCACTATGCAGGAGAATCCGTATAGGTGTTCGAGTGTTCAAAACATAACGCGTGAGAAATTGTAAGTAAACGTCGTATTTACATATCTGCCACTGTGCAGGAGAATCCGTATAGGTGTTCGAGTGTGCAAAACGTAACGCGCGAGAAATTGTAAGTAAACGCCGTATTTACATAACTGCCACTGTGCAGGAGAATCCGTATAGGTGTTCGAGTGTTCGATACGTAACGCGTGAGAAATTGTATGTAAACGCCGTATTTACATATCTGCAACTGTGTAGGAGAATCCGTATAGCTGTTCGAGTGTGCGAAACGTAACGCGCGAGAAATTGTAAGTAAACGCCGTATTTACATATCTGCCACTGTGCAGGAAAATCCGTTTAGCTGTTCGAGTGTGTGAAACGTAACGCGCGAGAAATTGTAAGTAAACGCCGTATTTACATATCTGCCACTGTGCAGGAGAATCCGTATAGGTGTTCGAGCGTTCGATACGTAACGCGTGAGAAATTGTATGTAAACGCCGTATTTACATATCTGCCACTGTGTAGGAGAATCCGTATAGCTGTTCGAGTGTGCGAAACGTAACGCGCGAGAAATTGTAAGTAAACGCCGTATTTACATATCTGCCACTGTGCAGGAGAATCCGTATAGGTGTACGAGTGTTCGAAACATAACGCGCAAGAAATTGTAAGTAAACGCCGTATTTACATATCTGCCACTGTGCAGGAGAATCCGTATAGGTGTTCGAGTGTTCGATACGTAACGCGCGAGAAATTGTAAGTAAACGTCGTATTTACTTATCTGCCACTGTGCAGGAGAATCCGTATAGGTGTTCGAGTGTTCAAAACATAACGCGTGAGAAATTGTAAGTAAACGTCGTATTTACATATCTGCCACTGTGCAGGAGAATCCGTATAGGTGTTCGAGTGTGCAAAACGTAACGCGCGAGAAATTGTAAGTAAACGCCGTATTTACATATCTGCCACTGTGCAGGAGAATCCGTATAGGTGTTCGAGTGTTCGAAACGTCACGCGTGAGAAATTGTAAGTAAACGCCGTATTTACATATCTGCCACTGTGCAGGAGAATCCGTATAGGTGTTCGAGTGTTCGAAACGTAACGCGCAAGAAATTGTAAGTAAACGCCGTATTTACATATCTGCCACTGTCCAGGAGAATCCGTATAGGTGTTCGAGTGTTCGAAACGTAACGCGCGAGAAATTGTAAGTAAACGCCGTATTTACATATCTGCCACTGTGCAGAAGAATCCGTATAGGTGTTCGAGTGTTCGAAACGTAACGCGCGAGAAATTGTAAGTAAACGTCGTATTTACATATCTGCCACTGTGCAGGAGAATCCGTATAGGTGTTCGAGTGTTCGATACGTAACGCGTGAGAAATTGTATGTAAACGCCGTATTTACATATCTGCCACTGTGTAGGAGAATCCGTATAGCTGTTCGAGTGTGCGAAACGTAACGCGCGAGAAATTGTAAGTAAACGCCGTATTTACATATCTGCCACTGTGCAGGAGAATCCGTATAGGTGTACGAGTGTTCGAAACGTAACGCGCAAGAAATTGTAAGTAAACGCCGTATTTACATATCTGCCACTGTGCAGGAGAATCCGTATAGGTGTTCGAGTGTTCGATACGTAACGCACGAGAAATTGTAACTAAACGTCGTATTTACTTATCTGCCACTGTACAGGAGAATCCGTATAGGTGTTCGAGTGTTCGATACGTAACGCGTGAGAAATTGCATGTAAACGCCGTATTTACATATCTGCCACTGTGCAGGAGAATCCGTATAGGTGTTCGAGTGTGCGAAACGTAACGCGCGAGAAATTGTAAGTAAACTCCGTATTTACATATCTGCCACTGTGCAGGAGAATCCGTATAGGTGTTCGAGTGTTCGAAACGTCACGCGTGAGAAATTGTAAGTAAACGCCGTATTTACATATCTGCCACTGTGCAGGAGAATCCGTATAGGTGTTCGAGTGTTCGATACGTAACGCGCGAGAAATTGTTTGTAAACGTCGTATTTACTTACCTGCCACTGTGCAGGAGAATCCGTATAGGTGTTCGAGTGTTCGAAACATAACGCGTGAGAAATTGTAAGTAAACGTCGTATTTACATGTCTGCCACTGTGCAGGAGAATCCGTATAGGTGTTCGAGTGTTCGATACGTAACGCGTGAGAAATTGTATGTAAACGCCGTATTTACATATCTGCCACTGTGCAGGAGAATCCGTATAGCTGTTCGAGTGTTCGAAACGGAACGCGCGAGAAATTGTAAGTAAACGCCGTATTTACATATCTGCCACTGTGCAGGAGAATCCGTATAGGTGTTCGAGTGTTCGAAACGTAACGCGCGAGAAATTGTAAGTAAACGTCGTATTTACATATCTGCCACTGTGCAGGAGAATCTGTATAGGTGTTCGAGTGTTCGGTACGTAACGCGTGAGAAATTGCATGTAAACGCCGTATTTACATATCTGCCACTGTGCAGGAGAATCCGTATCGCTGTTCGAGTGTGCGAAACGTAACGCGCGAGAAATTGTAAGTAAACTCCGTATTTACATATCTGCCACTGTGCAGGAGAATCCGTATAGGTGTTCGAGTGTTCGAAACGTAACGCGCAAGAAATTGTAAGTAAACGCCGTATTTACATATCTGCCACTGTGCAGGAGAATCCGTATAGGTGTTCGAGTATTCGATACGTAACGCGCGAGAAATTGTTTGTAAACGTCGTATTTACTAATCTGCCACTGTGCAGGAGAATCCGTATAGGTGTTCGAGTGTTCGAAACGTAACGCGTGAGAAATTGTAAGTAAACGTCGTATTTACATATCTGCCACTGTGCAGGAGAATCCGTATAGGTGTTCGAGTGTTCGATACGTAACGCGTGAGAAATTGTATGTAAACGCCGTATTTACATATCTGCCACTGTGCAGGAGAATCCGTATAGCTGTTCGAGTGTTCGAAACGTCACGCGCGAGAAATTGTAAGTAAACGCCGTATTTACATATCTGCCACTGTGCAGGAGAATCCGTATAGGCGTTCGAGTGTTCGAAACGTAACGCGCGAGAAATTGTAAGTAAACGTCGTACTTACATATCTGCCACTGTGCAGGAGAATCCGTATAGGTGTTCGAGTGTGCGAAACGTAACGCGCGAGAAATTGTAAGTAAACGCCGTATTTACATATCTGCCACTGTGCAGGAGAATCCGTATCGCTGTTCGAGTGTGCGAAACGTAACGCGCGAGAAATTGTAAGTAAACTCCGTATTTACATATCTGCCACTGTGCAGGAGAATCCGTATAGGTGTTCGAGTGTTCGAAAGGTAACGCGCAAGAAATTGTAAGTAAACGTCGTATTTACATATCTGCTACTGTGCAGGAGAATCCGTATAGGTGTTCGAGTGTTCGAATCGTAAGGCGTGAGAAATTGTAATTAAACGCCGTATTTACATGTCTGCCACTGTGCAGGAGAATCCGTATAGGTGTTTGAGTGTTCGAACCGTAACGCGCGAGAAATGGTAGGTAAACACCGTATTTACATATCTGCCACTGTGCTGGAGAATCCGTATACGTGTTCGAGTGTTCGAACCGTAACGCGCGAGAAATTGTAAGTAAACGCCGTATTTACATATCTGCCACTGTGCAGGAGAATCCGTATAGGTGTTCGAGTGTTCGAAACGTAACGCGCGAGAAATTGTAAGTAAACGCCGTATTTTCATATCTGCCACTGTGCAGGAGAATCCGTATAGGTTTTCGAGTGTTCGAAACGTAACGCGCGAGAAATTGTAAGTAAACACCGTATTTACATATCTGCCACTGTGCAGGAGAATCCGTATAGGTGTTCGAGTGTTCGAAACGTAACGCGCGAGAAATTGTAAGTAAACGTCGTATTTACATATCTGCCACTGTGCAGGAGAATCCGTATAGGTGTTCGAGTGTTCGATACGTAACGCGTGAGAAATTGTATGTAAACGCCGTATATACATATCTGCCACTGTGCAGGAGAATCCGTATAGCTGTTCGAGTGTGCGAAACGTAACGCGCGAGAAATTGTAAGTAAACGCCGTATTTACATATCTGCCACTGTGCAGGAGAATCCGTATAGGTGTTCGAGTGTTCGAAACGTAACGCGCGAGAAATTGTAAGTAAACGTCGTATTTACTTATCTGGCACTGTGCAGGAGAATCCGTATAGGTGTTCGAGTGTTCGAAACATAACGCGGGAGAAATTGTAAGTAAACGTCGTATTTACATATCTGCCACTGTGCAGGAGAATCCGTATAGGTGTTCGAGTGTGCAAAACGTAACGCGCGAGAAATTGTAAGTAAACGCCGTATTTACATATCTGCCACTGTGCAGGAGAATCCGTATAGGTGTTCGAGTGTTCAAAACGTAGCGCGTGAGAAATTGTAAGTAAGCGCCGTATTTACATATCTGCCACTGTCCAGGAGAATCCGTATTGGTGTTCGAGTGTTCGAACCGTAACGCGCGTGAAATTGTAATTAAACGCCGTATTTACATGTCTGCCACTGTGCCGGAGAATCCGTATAGGTGTTTGAGTGTTCGAACCGTAACGCGCGAGAAATGGTAGGTAAACACCGTATTTACATATCTGCCACTGTGCAGTAGAATCCGTATACGTGTCCGAGTGTTCGAACCGTAACGCGCGAGAAATTGTAAGTAAACGCCGTATTTACATATCTGCCACTGTGCAGGAGAATCCGCATATGTGGTCGAGTGTTCGAAACGTAACGCGCGAGAAATTGTAAGTAAACGCCGTATCTACATATCTGCCACTGTGTAGGAGAATCCGTATAGGTGTTCGAGTGTTCGAAACGTAACGCGCGAGAAATTGTAAGTAAACGCCGTATTTACATATCTGCCATTGTGCAGGAGAATCCGTATAGGTGTTCGAGTGTTCGAAACGTAACGCGCGAGAAATTGTAAGTAAACGTCGTATTTACATATCTGCCGCTGTGCAGGAGAATCCGTATAGGTGTTCGAGTGTTCGATACGTAACGCGTGAGAAATTGTATATAAACGCTGTATTTACATATCTGCCACTGTGCAGGAGAATCCGTATAGCTGTTCGAGTGTGCGAAACGTAACGCGCGAGAAATTGTAAGTAAACGCCGTATTTACATATCTGCCACTGTGCAGGAGAATCCGTATAGGTGTTCGAGTGTCCGAAACGTAACGCGCAAGAAATTGTAAGTAAACGCCGTACTTACATATCTGCCACTGTGCAGGAGAATCCGTATAGATGTTCGAGTGTTCGAAACGTAACGCGCGAGAAATTGTAAGTAAACGTCGTATTTACTTATTTGCCACTGTGCAGGAGAATCCGTATAGGTGTTCGAGTGTTCGAAACATAACGCGTGAGAAATTGTAAGTAAACGTCGTATTTACATATCTCCCACTGTGGAGGAGAATCCGTATAGGTGTTCGAGTGTGCAAAACGTAACGCGCGAGAAATTGTAAGTAAACGCCGTATTTACATATCTGCCACTTTGCAGGAGAATCCGTATAGGTGTTCGAGTGTTCGAAACGTAACGCGTGAGAAATTGTAAGTAAACGCCGTATTGACATATCTGCCACTGTCCAGGAGAATCCGTATTGGTGTTCGAGTGTTCGAACCGTAACGCGCGAGAAATTGTAATTAAACGCCGTCTTTACATGTCTGCCACTGTGCAGGATAATCCGTATAGGTGTTTGAGTGTTCGAACCGTAACGCGCGAGAAATGGTAGGTAAACACCGTATTTACATATCTGCCACTGTGCAGGAGAATCCGTATACGTGTTCGAGTGTTCGAACCGTAACGCGCGAGAAATTGTAAGTAAACGCCGTATTTACATATCTGCCACTGTGCAGGAGAATCCGTATAGGTGTTCGAGTGTTCGAAACGTAACGCGCGAGAAATTGTAAGTAAACGCCGTATTTACATATCTGCCACTGTGCAGGAGAATCCGTATAGGTGTTCGAGTGTTCGAAACGTAACGCGCGAGAAATTGTAAGTAAACGCCGTATTTACATATCTGCCATTGTGCAGGAGAATCCGTATAGGTGTTCGAGTGTTCGAAACCTAACGCGCGAGAAATTGTAAGTAAACGTCGTATTTACATATCTGCCGCTGTGCAGGAGAATCCGTATAGGTGTTCGAGTGTTCGATGCGTAACGCGTGAGAAATTGTATGTACACGCCGTATTTACATATCTGCCACTGTGCAGGAGAATCCGTATAGCTGTTCGAGTGTGCGAAACGTAACGTGCGAGAAATTGTAAGTAAACGCCGTATTTACATATCTGCCACTGTGCAGGAGAATCCGTATAGGTATTCGAGTGTTCGAAACGTAACGCGCAAGAAATTGTAAGTAAACGCCGTAATTTCATATCTGCCACTGTGCAGGAGAATCCGTATAGGTGTTCCAGTGTTCGAAACGTAACGCGCGAGAAATTGTAAGTAGACGTCGTATTTACTTATCTGCCACTGTGCAGGAGAATCCGTATAGGTGTTCGAGTGTTCGAAACATAACGCGTGAGAAATTGTAAGTAAACGTCGTATTTACATATCTGCCACTGTGCAGGAGAATCCGTATAGGTGTTCGAGTGTGCAAAACGTAACGCGCGAGAAATTGTAAGTAAACGCCGTATTTACATATCTGCCACTGTGCAGGAGAATCCGTATTGGTGTTCGAGTGTTCGAAACGTAACGTGTGAGAAATTGTAAGTAAACGCCGTATTTACATATCTGCGACTGTCCAGGAGAATCCGTATTGGTGTTCGAGTGTTCGAACCGTAACGCGCGAGAAATTGTAATTAAACGCCGTATTTACATCTCTGCCACTGTGCAGGAGAATCCGTATAGGTGTTTGAGTGTTCGAACCGTAACGCGCGAGAAATGGTAGGTAAACACCGTATTTACATATCTGCTACTGTGCAGGAGAATCCGTATACGTGTTCGAGTGTGCGAAACGTAACGCGCGAGAAATTGTAAGTAAACGCCGTATTTACATATCTGCCACTGTGCAGGAGAATCCGTATAGGTGTACGAGTGTTCGGAACGTAACGCGCGAGAAATTGTAAGTAAACGCCGTATTTACATATCTGCCACTGTGCAGGAGAATCCGTATAGGTGTTCGGGTGTTCGATACGTAACGCGTGAGAAATTGTATGTAAACGCCGTTTTTACATATCTGCCACTGTGTAGGAGAATCCGTATAGCTGTTCGAGTGTGCGAAACGTAACGCGCGAGAAATTGTAAGTAAACGCCGTATTTACATATCTGCCACTGTGCAGGAGAATCCGTATAGGTGTACGAGTGTTCGAAACGTAACGCGCAAGAAATTGTAAGTAAACGCCGTATTTACATATCTGCCACTGTGCAGGAGAATCCGTATAGGTGTTCGAGTGTTCGAAACGTAACGCGCGAGAAATTGTAAGTAAACGTCGTATTTACATATCTGCCACTGTGCAGGAGAATCCGTATAGGTGTTCGAGTGTTCGATACGTAACGCGTGAGAAATTGTATGTAAACGCCGTATTTACATATCTGCCACTGTGCAGGAGAATCCGTATAGCTGTTCGAGTGTGCGAAACGTAACGTGTGAGAAATTGTAAGTAAATGCCGTATTTACATATCTGCCACTGTGCAGGAGAATCCGTATAGGTGTTCGAGTGTTCGAAACGTAACGCGTGAGAAATTGTAAGTAAACGCCGTATTTACATATCTGCCACTGTCCAGGAGAATCCGTATTGGTGTTCGAGTGTTCGAACCGTAACGCACGTGAAATTGTAATTAAACGCCGTATTTACATGTCTGCCATTGTGCCGGAGAATCCGTATAGGTGTTTGAGTGTTCGAACCGTAACGCGCGAGAAATGGTAGGTAAACACCGTATTTACATCTCTGCCACTGTGCAGGAGAATCCGTATACGTGTCCGAGTGTTCGAACCGTAACGCGCGAGAAATTGTAAGTAAACGCCGTATTTACATATCTGCCACTGTGCACGAGAATCCGTATAGGTGTTCGAGTGTTCGAAACGTAACGCGCGAGAAATTGTCAGTAAACGCCGTATTTACATATCTGCCACTGTGCAGGAGAATCCGTATAGGTGTTCGAGTGTTCGAAACGTAACGCGCGAGAAATTGTAAGTAAACGCCGTATTTACATATCTGCCATTGTGCAGGAGAATCCGTATAGGTGTTCGAGTGTTCGAAACGTAACGCGCGAGAAATTGTAAGTAAACGTCGTATTTACATATCTGCCGCTGTGCAGGAGAATCCGTATTGCTGTTCGAGTGTTCGAAACATAACGCGTGAGAAATTGTAAGTAAACGTCGTATTTACATATCTACCACTGTGCAGGAGAATCCGTATAGGTGTTCGAGTGTTCGATACGTAACGCGTGAGAAATTGTATGTAAACGCTGTATTTACATATCTGCCACTGTGCAGGAGAATCCGTATAGCTGTTCGAGTGTGCGAAACGTAACGCGCGAGAAATTGTAAGTAAACGCCGTATTTACATATCTGCCACTGTGCAGGAGAATCCGTATAGGTGTTCGAGTGTCCGAAACGTAACGCGCAAGAAATTGTAAGTAAACGCCGTACTTACATATCTGCCACTGTGCAGGAGAATCCGTATAGGTGTTCGAGTGTTCGAAACGTAACGCGCGAGAAATTGTAAGTAGACGCCGTATTTACATATCTGCCATTGTGCAGGAGAATCCATATAGGTGTTCGAGTGTTCGAAACGTAACGCGCGAGAAATTGTAAGTAAACGTCGTATTTACATATCTGCCACTGTGCAGGAGAATCCGTATAGGTGTTCGAGTGTTCGATACGTAACGCGTGAGAAATTGTATGTAAACGCCGTATTTACATATCTGCCACTGTGTAGGAGAATCCGTATAGCTGTTCGAGTGTGCGAAACGTAACGCGCGAGAAATTGTAAGTAAACGCCGTATTTACATATCTGCCACTGTGCAGGAGAATCCGTATAGGTGTTCGAGTGTCCGAAACGTAACGCGCAAGAAATTGTAAGTAAACGCCGTACTTACATATCTGCCACTGTGCAGGAGAATCCGTATAGGTGTTCGAGTGTTCGAAACGTAACGCGCAAGAAATTGTAAGTAAACGCCGTATTTACATATCTGCCACTGTGCAGGAGAATCCGTATAGGTGTTCGAGTGTTCGAAACGTAACGCGCGAGAAATTGTAAGTAAACGTCGTATTTACATATCTGCCACTGTGCAGGAGAATCCGTATAGGTGTTCGAGTGTTCGATACGTAACGCGTGAGAAATTGTATGTAAACGCCGTATTCACATATCTGCCACTGTGCAGGAGAATCCGTATAGCTGTTCGAGTGTGCGAAACGTAACGCGTGAGAAATTGTAAGTAAATGCCGTATTTACATATCTGCCACTGTGCAGGAGAATCCGTATAGGTGTTCGAGTGTTCGAAACGTAACGCGTGAGAAATTGTAAGTAAACGCCGTATTTACATATCTGCCACTGTCCAGGAGAATCCGTATTGGTGTTCGAGTGTTCGAACCGTAACGCGCGTGAAATTGTAATTAAACGCCGTATTTACATGTCTGCCATTGTGCCGGAGAATCCGTATAGGTGTTTGAGTGTTCGAACCGTAACGCGCGAGAAATGGTAGGTAAACACCGTATTTACATCTCTGCCACTGTGCAGGAGAATCCGTATACGTGTCCGAGTGTTCGAACCGTAACGCGCGAGAAATTGTAAGTAAACGCCGTATTTACATATCTGCCACTGTGCAGGAGAATCCGTATAGGTGTTCGAGTGTTCGAAACGTAACGCGCGAGAAATTGTCAGTAAACGCCGTATTTACATATCTGCCACTGTGCAGGAGAATCCGTATAGGTGTTCGAGTGTTCGAAACGTAACGCGCGAGAAATTGTAAGTAAACGCCGTATTTACATATCTGCCATTGTGCAGGAGAATCCGTATAGGTGTTCGAGTGTTCGAAACGTAACGCGCGAGAAA
This sequence comes from Camellia sinensis, assembly GCF_055761805.1. Taxonomy (NCBI): domain Eukaryota; kingdom Viridiplantae; phylum Streptophyta; class Magnoliopsida; order Ericales; family Theaceae; genus Camellia; species Camellia sinensis. The sequence continues at coordinate 4,960,505 of NW_028128989.1, read as the reverse complement.
TTGTAAGTAAACGTCGTATTTACATATCTGCCGCTGTGCAGGAGAATCCGTATTGGTGTTCGAGTGTTCGAAACATAACGCGTGAGAAATTGTAAGTAAACGTCGTATTTACATATCTACCACTGTGCAGGAGAATCCGTATAGGTGTTCGAGTGTGCAAAACGTAACGCGCGAGAAATTGTAAGTAAACGCCTTATTTACATATCTGCCACTGTGCAGGAGAATCCGTATAGGTGTTCGAGTGTTCGATACGTAACGCGTGAGAAATTGTATGTAAACGCCGTATTTACATATCTGCCACTGTGTAGGAGAATCCGTATAGCTGTTCGAGTGTGCGAAACGTAACGCGCGAGAAATTGTAAGTAAACGCCGTATTTACATATCTGCCATTATGCAGGAGAATCCGTATAGGTGTTCGAGTGTTCGAAACGTAACGCGCGAGAAATTGTAAGTAAACGTCGTATTTACATATCTGCCGCTGTGCAGGAGAATCTGTATAGGTGTTCGAGTGTTCGATACGTAACGCGTTACAAATTGTATGTAAACGCTGTATTTACATATCTGCCACTGTGCAGGAGAATCCGTATAGCTGTTCGAGTGTGCGAAACGTAACGCGCGAGAAATTGTAAGTAAACGGCGTATTTACATATCTGCCACTGTGCAGGAGAATCCGTATAGGTGTTCGAGTGTCCGAAACGTAACGCGCAAGAAATTGTAAGTAAACGCCGTACTTACATATCTGCCACTGTGCAGGAGAATCCGTATAGGTGTTCGAGTGTTCGAAACGTAACTCGCGAGAAATTGTAAGTAGACGCCGTATTTACATATCTGCCATTGTGCAGGAGAATCCATATAGGTGTTCGAGTGTTCGAAACGTAACGCGCGAGAAATTGTAAGTAAACGTCGTATTTACATATCTGCCACTGTGCAGGAGAATCCGTATAGGTGTTCGAGTGTTCGATACGTAACGCGTGAGAAATTGTATGTAAACGCCGTATTTACATATCTGCCACTGTGTAGGAGAATCCGTATAGCTGTTCGAGTGTGCGAAACGTAACGCGCGAGAAATTGTAAGTAAACGCCGTATTTACATATCTGCCACTGTGCAGGAGAATCCGTATAGGTGTACGAGTGTTCGAAACGTAACGCGCAAGAAATTGTAAGTAAACGCCGTATTTACATATCTGCCACTGTGCAGGAGAATCCGTATAGGTGTTCGAGTGTTCGATACGTAACGCGCGAGAAATTGTAAGTAAACGTCGTATTTACTTATCTGCCACTGTGCAGGAGAATCCGTATAGGTGTTCGAGTGTTCAAAACATAACGTGTGAGAAATTGTAAGTAAACGTCGTATTTACATATCTGCCACTGTGCAGGAGAATCCGTATAGGTGTTCGAGTGTGCAAAACGTAACGCGCGAGAAATTGTAAGTAAACGCCGTATTTACATATCTGCCACTGTGCAGGAGAATCCGTATAGGTGTTCGAGTGTTCGAAACGTCACGCGTGAGAAATTGTAAGTAAACGCCGTATTTACATATCTGCCACTGTGCAGGAGAATCCGTATAGGTGTTCGAGTGTTCGAAACGTAACGCGCATGAAATTGTAAGTAAACGCCGTATTTACATATCTGCCACTGTCCAGGAGAATCCGTATAGGTGTTCGAGTGTTCGAAACGTAACGCGCGAGAAATTATCAGTAAACGCCGTATTTACATATCTGCCACTGTGCAGGAGAATCCGTATAGGTGTTCGAGTGTTCGAAACGTAACGCGCGAGAAATTGTAAGTAAACATCGTATTTACATTTCTGCCACTGTGCAGGAGAATCCGTATAGGTGTTCGAGTGTTCGATACGTAACGCGTGAGAAATTGTATGTAAACGCCGTATTTACATATCTGCCACTGTGTAGGAGAATCCGTATAGCTGTTCGAGTGTGCGAAACGTAATGCGCGAGAAATTGTAAGTAAACGCCGTATTTACATATCTGCCACTGTGCAGGAGAATCCGTATAGGTGTATGAGTGTTCGAAACGTAACGCGCAAGAAATTGTAAGTAAACGCCGTATTTACATATCTGCCACTCTGCAGGAGAATCCGTATAGGTGTTTGAGTGTTCGATACCTAACGCGCGAGAAATTGTAACTAAACGTCGTATTTACTTATCTGCCACTGTGCAGGAGAATCCGTATCGGTGTTCGAGTGTTCAAAACATAACGCGTGAGAAATTGTAAGTAAACGTCGTATTTACATATCTGTCACTGTGCAGGAGAATCCGTATAGGTGTTCGAGTGTGCAAAACGTAACGCGCGAGAAATTGTAAGTAAACGCCGTATTTACATATCTGCCACTGTGCAGGAGAATCCGTATAGGTGTTCGAGTGTTCGATACGAAACGCGTGAGAAATTGTATGTAAACGCCGTATTTACATATCTGCCACTGTGTAGGAGAATCCGTATAGCTGTTCGAGTGTGCGAAACGTAACGCGCGAGAAATTGTAAGTAAACGCCGTATTTACATATCTGCCACTGTGCAGAAGAATCCGTATAGCTGTTCGAGTGTGCGAAACGTAACGCGCGAGAAATTGTAAGTAAACGCCGTATTTACATATCTGCCACTGTGCAGGAGAATCCGTATGGGTGTTCGAGTGTTCGATACGTAACGCGCGAGAAATTGTAACTAAACGTCGTATTTACTTATCTGCCACTGTGCAGGAGAATCCGTATAGGTGTTCGAGTGTTCAAAACATAACGCGTGAGAAATTGTAAGTAAACGTCGTATTTACATATCTGTCATTGTGCAGGAGAATCCGTATAGGTGTTCGAGTGTGCAAACCGTAACGCGCGAGAAATTGTAAGTAAACGCCGTATTTACATATCTGCCACAGTGCAGGAGAATCCGTATAGGTGTTCGAATGTTCGATACGTAACGCGTGAGAAATTGTATGTAAACGCCGTATTTACATATCTGCCACTGTGTAGGAGAATCCGTATAGCTGTTCGAGTGTGCGAAACGTAACGCGCGAGAAATTGTAAGTAAACGCCGTATTTACATATCTGCCACTGTGCAGGAGAATCCGTATAGCTGTTCGAGTGTGCGAAACGTAACGCGCGAGAAATTGTAAGTAAACGCCGTATTTACATATCTGCCACTGTGCAGGAGAATCCGTATAGGTGTTCGAGTGTTCGATACGTAACGCGCGAGAAATTGTAAGTAAACGTCGTATTTACTTATCTGCCACTGTGTAGGAGAATCCGTATAGGTGTTCGAGTGTTCAAAACATAACGTGTGAGAAATTGTAAGTAAACGTCGTATTTACATATCTGCCACTGTGCAGGAGAATCCGTATAGGTGTTCGAGTGTGCAAAACGTAACGCGCGAGAAATTGTAAGTAAACGCCGTATTTACATATCTGCCACTGTGCAGGAGAATCCGTATAGGTGTTCGAGTGTTCGAAACGTCACGCGTGAGAAATTGTAAGTAAACGCCGTATTTACATATCTGCCACTGTGCAGGAGAATCCGTATAGGTGTTCGAGTGTTCGAAACGTAACGCGCAAGAAATTGTAAGTAAACGCCGTATTTACATATCTGCCACTGTCCAGGAGAATCCGTATAGGTGTTCGAGTGTTCGAAACGTAACGCGCGAGAAATTATCAGTAAACGCCGTATTTACATATCTGCCACTGTGCAGGAGAATCCGTATAGGTGTTCGAGTGTTCGAAACGTAACGCGCGAGAAATTGTAAGTAAACATCGTACTTACATATCTGCCACTGTGCAGGAGAATCCGTATAGGTGTTCGAGTGTTCGATACGTAACGCGTGAGAAATTGTATGTAAACGCCGTATTTACATATCTGCCACTGTGTAGGAGAATCCGTATAGCTGTTCGAGTGTGCGAAACGTAATGCGCGAGAAATTGTAAGTAAACGCCGTATTTACATATCTGCCACTGTGCAGGAGAATCCGTATAGGTGTATGAGTGTTCGAAACGTAACGCGCAAGAAATTGTAAGTAAACGCCGTATTTACATATCTGCCACTCTGCAGGAGAATCCGTATAGGTGTTTGAGTGTTCGATACGTAACGCGCGAGAAATTGTAACTAAACGTCGTATTTACTTATCTGCCACTGTGCAGGAGAATCCGTATCGGTGTTCGAGTGTTCAAAACATAACGCGTGAGAAATTGTAAGTAAACGTCGTATTTACATATCTGTCACTGTGCAGGAGAATCCGTATAGGTGTTCGAGTGTGCAAAACGTAACGCGCGAGAAATTGTAAGTAAACGCCGTATTTACATATCTGCCACTGTGCAGGAGAATCCGTATAGGTGTTCGAGTGTTCGATACGAAACGCGTGAGAAATTGTATGTAAACGCCGTATTTACATATCTGCCACTGTGTAGGAGAATCCGTATAGCTGTTCGAGTGTGCGAAACGTAACGCGCGAGAAATTGTAAGTAAACGCCGTATTTACATATCTGCCACTGTGCAGAAGAATCCGTATAGCTGTTCGAGTGTGCGAAACGTAACGCGCGAGAAATTGTAAGTAAACGCCGTATTTACATATCTGCCACTGTGCAGGACAATCCGTATAGGTGTTCGAGTGTTCGATACGTAACGCGTGAGAAATTGTATGTAAACGCCGTATTTACATATCTGCCACTGTGTAGGATAATCCGTATAGCTGTTCGAGTGTGCGAAACGTAACGCGCGAGAAATTGTAAGTAAACGCCGTATTTACATATCTGCCACTGTGCAGGAGAATCCGTATAGGTGTACGAGTGTTCGAAACGTAACGCGCAAGAAATTGTAAGTAAACGCCGTATTTACATATCTGCCACTGTGCAGGAGAATCCGTATAGGTGTTCGAGTGTTCGATACGTAACGCGCGAGAAATTGTAAGTAAACGTCGTATTTACTTATCTGCCACTGTGCAGGAGAATCCGTATAGGTGTTCGAGTGTTCAAAACATAACGCGTGAGAAATTGTAAGTAAACGTCGTATTTACATATCTGCCACTGTGCAGGAGAATCCGTATAGGTGTTCGAGTGTGCAAAACGTAACGCGCGAGAAATTGTAAGTAAACGCCGTATTTACATATCTGCCACTGTGCAGGAGAATCCGTATAGGTGTTCGAGTCTTCGAAACGTCACGCGTGAGAAATTGTAAGTAAACGCCGTATTTACATATCTGCCACTGTGCAGGAGAATCCGTATAGGTGTTCGAGTGTTCGAAACGTAACGCGCAAGAAATTGTAAGTAAACGCCGTATTTACATATCTGCCACTGTCCAGGAGAATCCGTATAGGTGTTCGAGTCTTCGAAACGTAACGCGCGAGAAATTGTAAGTAAACGCCGTATTTACATATCTGCCACTGTGCAGGAGAATCCGTATAGGTGTTCGAGTGTTCGAAACGTAACGCGCGAGAAATTGTAAGTAAACGTCGTATTTACATATCTGCCACTGTGCAGGAGAATCCGTATAGGTGTTCGAGTGTTCGATACGTAACGCGTGAGAAATTGTATGTAAACGCCGTATTTACATATCTGCCACTGTGTAGGAGAATCCGTATAGCTGTTCGAGTGTGCGAAACGTAACGCGCGAGAAATTGTAAGTAAACGCCGTATTTACATATCTGCCACTGTGCAGGAGAATCCGTATAGGTGTACGAGTGTTCGAAACGTAACGCGCAAGAAATTGTAAGTAAACGTCGTATTTACATATCTGCCACTGTGCAGGAGAATCCGTATAGGTGTTCGAGTGTTCGATACGTAACGCGCGAGAAATTGTAACTAAACGTCGTATTTACATATCTGCCACTGTGCAGGAGAATCCGTATAGGTGTTCGAGTGTTCAAAACATAACGCGTGAGAAATTGTAAGTAAACGTCGTATTTACATATCTGTCACTGTGCAGGAGAATCCGTATAGGTGTTCGAGTGTGCAAAACGTAACGCGCGAGAAATTGTAAGTAAACGCCGTATTTACATATCTGCCACTGTGCAGGAGAATCCGTATAGGTGTTCGAGTGTTCGATACGTAACGCGTGAGAAATTGTATGTAAACGCCGTATTTACATATCTGCCACTGTGTAGGAGAATCCGTATAGCTGTTCGAGTGTGCGAAACGTAACGCGCGAGAAATTGTAAGTAAACGCCGTATTTACATATCTGCCACTGTGCAGGAGAATCCGTATAGCTGTTCGAGTGTGCGAAACGTAACGCGCGAGAAATTGTAAGTAAACGCCGTATTTACATATCTGCCACTGTGCAGGAGAATCCGTATAGGTGGTCGAGTGTTCGATACGTAACGCGTGAGAAATTGTATGTAAACGCCGTATTTACATATCTGCCACTGTGTAGGAGAATCCGTATAGCTGTACGAGTGTGCGAAACGTAACGCGCGAGAAATTCTAAGTAAACGCCGTATTTACATATCTGCCACTGTGCAGGAGAATCCGTATAGGTGTACGAGTGTTCGAAACGTAACGCGCAAGAAATTGTAAGTAAACGCCGTATTTACATATCTGCCACTGTGCAGGAGAATCCGTATAGGTGTTCGAGTGTTCGATACGTAACGCGCAAGAAATTGTAAGTAAACGTCGTATTTACTTATCTGCCACTATGCAGGAGAATCCGTATAGGTGTTCGAATGTTCAAAACATAACGCGTGAGAAATTGTAAGTAAACGTCGTATTTACATATCTGCCACTGTGCAGGAGAATCCGTACAGGTGTTCGAGTGTTCGATACGTAACGCGTGAGAAATTGTATGTAAACGCCGTATTTACATATCTGCCACTGTGCAGGAGAATCCGTATAGCTGTTCGAGTGTGCGAAACGTAACGCGCGAGAAATTGTAAGTAAACGCCGTATTCACATATCTGCCACTGTGCAGGAGAATCCGTATAGGTGTTCGAGTGATCGATACGTAACGCGCGAGAAATTGTAAGTAAACGTCGTATTTACTTATCTGCCACTGTGCAGGAGAATCCGTATAGGTGTTCGAGTGTTCAAAACATAACGCGTGAGAAATTGTAAGTAAACGTCGTATTTACATATCTGCCACTGTGCAGGAGAATCCGTATAGGTGTTCGAGTGTGCAAAACGTAAAGCGCGAGAAATTGTAAGTAAACGCCGTATTTACATATCTGCCACTGTGCAGGAGAATCCGTATAGGTGTTCGAGTGTTCGAAACGTCACGCATGAGAAATTGTAAGTAAACGCCGTATTTACATATCTGCCACTGTGCAGGAGAATCCGTATAGGTGTTCGAGTGTTCGAAACGTAACGCGCAAGAAATTGTAAGTAAACGCCGTATTTACATATCTGCCACTGTCCAGGAGAATCCGTATAGGTGTTCGAGTGTTCGAAACGTAACGCGCGAGAAATTATAAGTAAACGCCGTATTTACATATCTGCTACTGTGCAGGAGAATCCGTATAGGTGTTCGAGTGTTCGAAACGTAACGCGCGAGAAATTGTAAGTAAACGTCGTATTTACATATCTGCCACTGTGCACGAGAATCCGTATAGGTGTTCGAGTGTTCGATACGTAACGCGTGAGAAATTGTATGTAAACGCCGTATTTACATATCTGCCACTGTGTAGGAGAATCCGTATAGCTGTTCGAGTGTGCGAAACGTAATGCGCGAGAAATTGTAAGTAAACGCCGTATTTACATATCTGCCACTGTGCAGGAGAATCCGTATAGGTGTATGAGTGTTCGAAACGTAACGCGCAAGAAATTGTAAGTAAACGTCGTATTTACATATCTGCCACTCTGCAGGAGAATCCGTATAGGTGTTTGAGTGTTCGATACGTAACGCGCGAGAAATTGTAACTAAACGTCGTATTTACTTATCTGCCACTGTGCAGGAGAATCCGTATCGGTGTTCGAGTGTTCAAAACATAACGCGTGAGAAATTGTAAGTAAACGTCGTATTTACATATCTGTCACTGTGCAGGAGAATCCGTATAGGTGTTCGAGTGTTCGAATCGTAAGGCGTGAGAAATTGTAAGTAAACGCCGTATTTACATATCTGCCACTGTGCAGGAGAATCCGTATAGGTGTTCGAGTGTTCGATACGAAACGCGTGAGAAATTGTATGTAAACGCCGTATTTACATATCTGCCACTGTGTAGGAGAATCCGTATAGCTGTTCGAGTGTGCGAAACGTAACGCGCGAGAAATTGTAAGTAAACGCCGTATTTACATATCTGCCACTGTGCAGAAGAATCCGTATAGCTGTTCGAGTGTGCGAAACGTAACGCGCGAGAAATTGTAAGTAAACGCCGTATTTACATATCTGCCACTGTGCAGGAGAATCCGTATAGGTGTTCAAGTGTTCGATACGTAACGCGTGAGAAATTGTATGTAAACGCCGTATTTACATATCTGCCACTGTGTAGGAGAATCCGTATAGCTGTTCGAGTGTGCGAAACGTAACGCGCGAGAAACTGTAAGTAAACGCCGTATTTACATATCTGCCACTGTGCAGGAGAATCCGTATAGGTGTACGAGTGTTCGAAACGTAACGCGCAAGAAATTGTAAGTAAACGCCGTATTTACATATCTGCCACTGTGCAGGAGAATCCGTATAGGTGTTCGAGTGTTCGATACGTAACGCGCGAGAAATTGTAAGTAAACGTCGTATTTACTTATCTGCCACTGTGCAGGAGAATCCGTATAGGTGTTCGAGTGTTCAAAACATAACGCGTGAGAAATTGTAAGTAAACGTCGTATTTACATATCTGCCACTGTGCAGGAGAATCCGTATAGGTGTTCGAGTGTGCAAAACGTAACGCGCGAGAAATTGTAAGTAAACGCCGTATTTACATATCTGCCACTGTGCAGGAGAATCCGTATAGGTGTTCGAGTCTTCGAAACGTCACGCGTGAGAAATTGTAAGTAAACGCCGTATTTACATATCTGCCACTGTGCAGGAGAATCCGTATAGGTGTTCGAGTGTTCGAAACGTAACGCGCAAGAAATTGTAAGTAAACGCCGTATTTACATATCTGCCACTGTCCAGGAGAATCCGTATAGGTGTTCGAGTCTTCGAAACGTAACGCGCGAGAAATTGTAAGTAAACGCCGTATTTACATATCTGCCACTGTGCAGGAGAATCCGTATAGGTGTTCGAGTGTTCGAAACGTAACGCGCGAGAAATTGTAAGTAAACGTCGTATTTACATATCTGCCACTGTGCAGGAGAATCCGTATAGGTGTTCGAGTGTTCGATACGTAACGCGTGAGAAATTGTATGTAAACGCCGTATTTACATATCTGCCACTGTGTAGGAGAATCCGTATAGCTGTTCGAGTGTGCGAAACGTAACGCGCGAGAAATTGTAAGTAAACGCCGTATTTACATATCTGCCACTGTGCAGGAGAATCCGTATAGGTGTACGAGTGTTCGAAACGTAACGCGCAAGAAATTGTAAGTAAACGTCGTATTTACATATCTGCCACTGTGCAGGAGAATCCGTATAGGTGTTCGAGTGTTCGATACGTAACGCGCGAGAAATTGTAACTAAACGTCGTATTTACATATCTGCCACTGTGCAGGAGAATCCGTATAGGTGTTCGAGTGTTCAAAACATAACGCGTGAGAAATTGTAAGTAAACGTCGTATTTACATATCTGTCACTGTGCAGGAGAATCCGTATAGGTGTTCGAGTGTGCAAAACGTAACGCGCGAGAAATTGTAAGTAAACGCCGTATTTACATATCTGCCACTGTGCAGGAGAATCCGTATAGGTGTTCGAGTGTTCGATACGTAACGCGTGAGAAATTGTATGTAAACGCCGTATTTACATATCTGCCACTGTGTAGGAGAATCCGTATAGCTGTTCGAGTGTGCGAAACGTAACGCGCGAGAAATTGTAAGTAAACGCCGTATTTACATATCTGCCACTGTGCAGGAGAATCCGTTTAGCTGTTCGAGTGTGCGAAACGTAACGCGCGAGAAATTGTAAGTAAACGCCGTATTTACATATCTGCCACTGTGCAGGAGAATCCGTATAGGTGGTCGAGTGTTCGATACGTAACGCGTGAGAAATTGTATGTAAACGCCGTATTTACATATCTGCCACTGTGTAGGAGAATCCGTATAGCTGTACGAGTGTGCGAAACGTAACGCGCGAGAAATTCTAAGTAAACGCCGTATTTACATATCTGCCACTGTGCAGGAGAATCCGTATAGGTGTACGAGTGTTCGAAACGTAACGCGCAAGAAATTGTAAGTAAACGCCGTATTTACATATCTGCCACTGTGCAGGAGAATCCGTATAGGTGTTCGAGTGTTCGATACGTAACGCGCCAGAAATTGTAAGTAAACGTCGTATTTACTTATCTGCCACTATGCAGGAGAATCCGTATAGGTGTTCGAATGTTCAAAACATAACGCGTGAGAAATTGTAAGTAAACGTCGTATTTACATATCTGTCACTGTGCAGGAGAATCCGTATAGGTGTTCGAGTGTTCGATACGTAACGCGTGAGAAATTGTATGTAAACGCCGTATTTACATATCTGCCACTGTGCTGGAGAATCCGTATAGCTGTTCGAGTGTGCGAAACGTAACGCGCGAGAAATTGTAAGTAAACGCCGTATTTACATATCTGCCACTGTGCAGGAGAATCCGTATAGGTGTTCGAGTGTTCGATACGTAACGCGCGAGAAATTGTAAGTAAACGTCGTATTTACTTATCTGCCACTGTGCAGGAGAATCCGTATAGGTGTTCGAGTGTTCAAAACATAACGCGTGAGAAATTGTAAGTAAACGTCGTATTTACATATCTGCCACTGTGCAGGAGAATCCGTATAGGTGTTCGAGTGTGCAAAACGTAACGCGTGAGAAATTGTATGTAAACGCCGTATTTACATATCTGCCACTGTGTAGGAGAATCCGTATAGCTGTTCGAGTGTGCGAAACGTAACGCGCGAGAAATTGTAAGTAAACGCCGTATTTACATATCTGCCACTGTGCAGGAGAATCCGTATAGGTGTACGAGTGTTCGAAACGTAACGCGCAAGAAATTGTAAGTAAACGTCGTATTTACATATCTGCCACTGTGCAGGAGAATCCGTATAGGTGTTCGAGTGTTCGATACGTAACGCGCGAGAAATTGTAACTAAACGTCGTATTTACATATCTGCCACTGTGCAGGAGAATCCGTATAGGTGTTCGAGTGTTCAAAACATAACGCGTGAGAAATTGTAAGTAAACGTCGTATTTACATATCTGTCACTGTGCAGGAGAATCCGTATAGGTGTTCGAGTGTGCAAAACGTAACGCGCGAGAAATTGTAAGTAAACGCCGTATTTACATATCTGCCACTGTGCAGGAGAATCCGTATAGGTGTTCGAGTGTTCGATACGTAACGCGTGAGAAATTGTATGTAAACGCCGTATTTACATATCTGCCACTGTGTAGGAGAATCCGTATAGCTGTTCGAGTGTGCGAAACGTAACGCGCGAGAAATTGTAAGTAAACGCCGTATTTACATATCTGCCACTGTGCAGGAGAATCCGTTTAGCTGTTCGAGTGTGCGAAACGTAACGCGCGAGAAATTGTAAGTAAACGCCGTATTTACATATCTGCCACTGTGCAGGAGAATCCGTATAGGTGGTCGAGTGTTCGATACGTAACGCGTGAGAAATTGTATGTAAACGCCGTATTTACATATCTGCCACTGTGTAGGAGAATCCGTATAGCTGTACGAGTGTGCGAAACGTAACGCGCGAGAAATTCTAAGTAAACGCCGTATTTACATATCTGCCACTGTGCAGGAGAATCCGTATAGGTGTACGAGTGTTCGAAACGTAACGCGCAAGAAATTGTAAGTAAACGCCGTATTTACATATCTGCCACTGTGCAGGAGAATCCGTATAGGTGTTCGAGTGTTCGATACGTAACGCGCCAGAAATTGTAAGTAAACGTCGTATTTACTTATCTGCCACTATGCAGGAGAATCCGTATAGGTGTTCGAATGTTCAAAACATAACGCGTGAGAAATTGTAAGTAAACGTCGTATTTACATATCTGTCACTGTGCAGGAGAATCCGTATAGGTGTTCGAGTGTTCGATACGTAACGCGTGAGAAATTGTATGTAAACGCCGTATTTACATATCTGCCACTGTGCTGGAGAATCCGTATAGCTGTTCGAGTGTGCGAAACGTAACGCGCGAGAAATTGTAAGTAAACGCCGTATTTACATATCTGCCACTGTGCAGGAGAATCCGTATAGGTGTTCGAGTGTTCGATACGTAACGCGCGAGAAATTGTAAGTAAACGTCGTATTTACTTATCTGCCACTGTGCAGGAGAATCCGTATAGGTGTTCGAGTGTTCAAAACATAACGCGTGAGAAATTGTAAGTAAACGTCGTATTTACATATCTGCCACTGTGCAGGAGAATCCGTATAGGTGTTCGAGTGTGCAAAACGTAACGCGCGAGAAATTGTAAGTAAACGCCGTATATACATATCTGCCACTGTGCAGGAGAATCCGTATAGGTGTTCGAGTGTTCGAAACGTCACGCGTGAGAAATTGTAAGTAAACGCCGTATTTACATATCTGCCACTGTGCAGGAGAATCCGTATAGGTGTTCGAGTGTTCGAAACGTAACGCGCAAGAAATTGTAAGTAAACGCCGTATTTACATATCTGCCACTGTCCAGGAGAATCCGTATAGGTGTTCGAGTGTTCGAAACGTAACGCGCGAGAAATTATAAGTAAACGCCGTATTTACATATCTGCCACTGTGCAGGAGAATCCGTATAGGTGTTCGAGTGTTCGAAACGTAACGCGCGAGAAATTGTAAGTAAACGTCGTATTTACATATCTGCCACTGTGCAGGAGAATCCGTATAGGTGTTCGAGTGTTCGATACGTAACGCGTGAGAAATTGTATGTAAACGCCGTATTTACATATCTGCCACTGTGTAGGAGAATCCGTATAGCTGTTCGAGTGTGCGAAACGTAATGCGCGAGAAATTGTAAGTAAACGCTGTATTTACATATCTGCCACTGTGCAGGAGAATCCGTATAGGTGTTCGAGTGTTCGATACGTAACGCGCGAGAAATTGTAAGTAAACGTCGTATTTACTTATCTGCCACTATGCAGGAGAATCCGTATAGGTGTTCGAATGTTCAAAACATAACGCGTGAGAAATTGTAAGTAAACGTCGTATTTACATATCTGTCACTGTGCAGGAGAATCCGTATAGGTGTTCGAGTGTTCGATACGTAACGCGTGAGAAATTGTATGTAAACGCCGTATTTACATATCTGCCACTGTGCAGGAGAATCCGTATAGCTGTTCGAGTGTGCGAAACGTAACGCGCGAGAAATTGTAAGTAAACGCCGTATTTACATATCTGCCACTGTGCAGGAGAATCCGTATAGGTGTTCGAGTGTTCGATACGTAACGCGCGAGAAATTGTAAGTAAACGTCGTATTTACTTATCTGCCACTGTGCAGGAGAATCCGTATAGGTGTTCGAGTGTTCAAAACATAACGCGTGAGAAATTGTAAGTAAACGTCGTATTTACATATCTGCCACTGTGCAGGAGAATCCGTATAGGTGTTCGAGTGTGCAAAACGTAACGCGCGAGAAATTGTAAGTAAACGCCGTATATACATATCTGCCACTGTGCAGGAGAATCCGTATAGGTGTTCGAGTGTTCGAAACGTCACGCGTGAGAAATTGTAAGTAAACGCCGTATTTACATATCTGCCACTGTGCAGGAGAATCCGTATAGGTGTTCGAGTGTTCGAAACGTAACGCGCAAGAAATTGTAAGTAAACGCCGTATTTACATATCTGCCACTGTCCAGGAGAATCCGTATAGGTGTTCGAGTGTTCGAAACGTAACGCGCGAGAAATTATAAGTAAACGCCGTATTTACATATCTGCCACTGTGCAGGAGAATCCGTATAGGTGTTCGAGTGTTCGAAACGTAACGCGCGAGAAATTGTAAGTAAACGTCGTATTTACATATCTGCCACTGTGCAGGAGAATCCGTATAGGTGTTCGAGTGTTCGATACGTAACGCGTGAGAAATTGTATGTAAACGCCGTATTTACATATCTGCCACTGTGTAGGAGAATCCGTATAGCTGTTCGAGTGTGCGAAACGTAATGCGCGAGAAATTGTAAGTAAACGCTGTATTTACATATCTGCCACTGTGCAGGAGAATCCGTATAGGTGTATGAGTGTTCGAAACGTAACGCGCAAGAAATTGTAAGTAAACGCCGTATTTACATATCTGCCACTCTGCAGGAGAATCCGTATAGGTGTTTGAGTGTTCGATACGTAACGCGCGAGAAATTGTAACTAAACGTCGTATTTACTTATCTGGCACTGTGCAGGAGAATCCGTATCGGTGTTCGAGTGTTCAAAACATAACGCGTGAGAAATTGTAAGTAAACGTCGTATTTACATATCTGTCACTGTGCAGGAGAATCCGTATAGGTGTTCGAGTGTGCAAAACGTAACGCGCGAGAAATTGTAAGTAAACGCCGTATTTACATATCTGCCACTGTGCAGGAGAATCCGTATAGGTGTTCGAGTGTTCGATACGAAACGCGTGAGAAATTGTATGTAAACGCCGTATTTACATATCTGCCACTGTGTAGGAGAATCCGTATAGCTGTTCGAGTGTGCGAAACGTAACGCGCGAGAAATTGTAAGTAAACGCCGTATTTACATATCTGCCACTGTGCAGAAGAATCCGTATAGCTGTTCGAGTGTGCGAAACGTAACGCGCGAGAAATTGTAAGTAAACGCCGTATTTACATATCTGCCACTGTGCAGGAGAATCCGTATAGGTGTTCGAGTGTTCGATACGTAACGCGTGAGAAATTGTATGTAAACGCCGTATTTACATATCTGCCACTGTGTAGGAGAATCCGTATAGCTGTTCGAGTGTGCGAAACGTAACGCGCGAGAAATTGTAAGTAAACGCCGTATTTACATATCTGCCACTGTGCAGGAGAATCCGTATAGGTGTACGAGTGTTCGAAACGTAACGCGCCAGAAATTGTAAGTAAACGCCGTATTTACATATCTGCCACTGTGCAGGAGAATCCGTATAGGTGTTCGAGTGTTCGATACGTAACGCGCGAGAAATTGTAAGTAAACGTCGTATTTACTTATCTGCCACTGTGCAGGAGAATCCGTATAGGTGTTCGAGTGTTCAAAACATAACGCGTGAGAAATTGTAAGTAAACGTCGTATTTACATATCTGCCACTGTGCAGGAGAATCCGTATAGGTGTTCGAGTGTTCGATACGTAACGCGCGAGAAATTGTAACTAAACGTCGTATTTACATATCTGCCACTGTGCAGGAGAATCCGTATAGGTGTTCGAGTGTTCAAAACTTAACGCGTGAGAAATTGTAAGTAAACGTCGTATTTACATATCTGTCACTGTGCAGGAGAATCCGTATAGGTGTTCGAGTGTGCAAAACGTAACGCGCGAGAAATTGTAAGTAAACGCCGTATTTACATATCTGCCACTGTGCAGGAGAATCCGTATAGGTGTTCGAGTGTTCGATACGTAACGCGTGAGAAATTGTATGTAAACGCCGTATTTACATATCTGCCACTGTGTAGGAGAATCCGTATAGCTGTTCGAGTGTGCGAAACGTAACGCGCGAGAAATTGTAAGTAAACGCCGTATTTACATATCTGCCACTGTGCAGGAGAATCCGTATAGCTGTTCGAGTGTGCGAAACGAAACGCGCGAGAAATTGTAAGTAAACGCCGTATTTACATATCTGCCACTGTGCAGGAGAATCCGTATAGGTGGTCGAGTGTTCGATACGTAACGCGTGAGAAATTGTATGTAAACGCCGTATTTACATATCTGCCACTGTGTAGGAGAATCCGTATAGCTGTACGAGTGTGCGAAACGTAACGCGCGAGAAATTCTAAGTAAACGCCGTATTTACATATCTGCCACTGTGCAGGAGAATCCGTATAGGTGTACGAGTGTTCGAAACGTAACGCGCAAGAAATTGTAAGTAAACGCCGTATTTACATATCTGCCACTGTGCAGGAGAATCCGTATAGGTGTTCGAGTGTTCGATACGTAACGCGCAAGAAATTGTAAGTAAACGTCGTATTTACTTATCTGCCACTATGCAGGAGAATCCGTATAGGTGTTCGAATGTTCAAAACATAACGCGTGAGAAATTGTAAGTAAACGTCGTATTTACATATCTGCCACTGTGCAGGAGAATCCGTATAGGTGTTCGAGTGTTCGATACGTAACGCGTGAGAAATTGTATGTAAACGCCGTATTTACATATCTGCCACTGTGCAGGAGAATCCGTATAGCTGTTCGAGTGTGCGAAACGTAACGCGCGAGAAATTGTAAGTAAACGCCGTATTTACATATCTGCCACTGTGCAGGAGAATCCGTATAGGTGTTCGAGTGTTCGATACGTAACGCGCGAGAAATTGTAAGTAAACGTCGTATTTACTTATCTGCCACTGTGCAGGAGAATCCGTATAGGTGTTCGAGTGTTCAAAACATAACGCGTGAGAAATTGTAAGTAAACGTCGTATTTACATATCTGCCACTGTGCAGGAGAATCCGTATAGGTGTTCGAGTGTGCAAAACGTAACGCGCGAGAAATTGTAAGTAAACGCCGTATTTACATATCTGCGACTGTGCAGGAGAATCCGTATAGGTGTTCGAGTGTTCGAAACGTCACGCGTGAGAAATTGTAAGTAAACGCCGTATTTACATATCTGCCACTGTGCAGGAGAATCCGTATAGGTGTTCGAGTGTTCGAAACGTAACGCGCAAGAAATTGTAAGTAAACGCCGTATTTACATATCTGCCACTGTCCAGGAGAATCCGTATAGGTGTTCGAGTGTTCGAAACGTAACGCGCGAGAAATTATATGTAAACGCCGTATTTACATATCTGCCACTGTGCAGGAGAATCCGTATAGGTGTTCGAGTGTTCGAAACGTAACGCGCGAGAAATTGTAAGTAAACGTCGTATTTACATATCTGCCACTGTGCAGGAGAATCCGTATAGGTGTTCGAGTGTTCGATACGTAACGCGTGAGAAATTGTATGTAAACGCCGTATTTACATATCTGCCACTGTGTAGGAGAATCCGTATAGCTGTTCGAGTGTGCGAAACGTAATGCGCGAGAAATTGTAAGTAAACGCCGTATTTACATATCTGCCACTGTGAAGGAGAATCCGTATAGGTGTATGAGTGTTCGAAACGTAACGCGCAAGAAATTGTAAGTAAACGCCGTATTTACATATCTGCCACTCTGCAGGAGAATCCGTATAGGTGTTTGAGTGTTCGATACGTAACGCGCGAGAAATTGTAACTAAACGTCGTATTTACTTATCTGCCACTGTGCAGGAGAATCCGTATCGGTGTTCGAGTGTTCAAAACATAACGCGTGAGAAATTGTAAGTAAACGTCGTATTTACATATCTGTCACTGTGCAGGAGAATCCGTATAGGTGTTCGAGTGTGCAAAACGTAACGCGCGAGAAATTGTAAGTAAACGCCGTATTTACATATCTGCCACTGTGCAGGAGAATCCGTATAGGTGTTCGAGTGTTCGATACGAAACGCGTGAGAAATTGTATGTAAACGCCGTATTTACATATCTGCCACTGTGTAGGAGAATCCGTATAGCTGTTCGAGTGTGCGAAACGTAACGCGCGAGAAATTGTAAGTAAACGCCGTATTTACATATCTGCCACTGTGCAGAAGAATCCGTATAGCTGTTCGAGTGTGCGAAACGTAACGCGCGAGAAATTGTAAGTAAACGCCGTATTTACATATCTGCCACTGTGCAGGAGAATCCGTATAGGTGTTCGAGTGTTCGATACGTAACGCGTGAGAAATTGTATGTAAACGCCGTATTTACATATCTGCCACTGTGTAGGAGAATCCGTATAGCTGTTCGAGTGTGCGAAACGTAACGCGCGAGAAATTGTAAGTAAACGCCGTATTTACATATCTGCCACTATGCAGGAGAATCCGTATAGGTGTACGAGTGTTCGAAACGTAACGCGCAAGAAATTGTAAGTAAACGCCGTATTTACATATCTGCCACTGTGCAGGAGAATCCGTATAGGTGTTCGAGTGTTCGATACGTAACGCGCGAGAAATTGTAAGTAAACGTCGTATTTACTTATCTGCCACTGTGCAGGAGAATCCGTATAGGTGTTCGAGTGTTCAAAACATAACGCCTGAGAAATTGTAAGTAAACGTCGTATTTACATATCTGCCACTGTGCAGGAGAATCCGTATAGGTGTTCGAGTGTGCAAAACGTAACGCGCGAGAAATTGTAAGTAAACGCCGTATTTACATATCTGCCACTGTGCAGGAGAATCCGTATAGGTGTTCGAGTCTTCGAAACGTCACGCGTGAGAAATTGTAAGTAAACGCCGTATTTACATATCTGCCACTGTGCAGGAGAATCCGTATAGGTGTTCGAGTGTTCGAAACGTAACGCGCAAGAAATTGTAAGTAAACGCCGTATTTACATATCTGCCACTGTCCAGGAGAATCCGTATAGGTGTTCGAGTCTTCGAAACGTAACGCGCGAGAAATTGTAAGTAAACGCCGTATTTACATATCTGCCACTGTGCAGGAGAATCCGTATAGGTGTTCGAGTGTTCGAAACGTAACGCGCGAGAAATTGTAAGTAAACGTCGTATTTACATATCTGCCACTGTGCAGGAGAATCCGTATAGGTGTTCGAGTGTTCGATACGTAACGCGTGAGAAATTGTATGTAAACGCCGTATTTACATATCTGCCACTGTGTAGGAGAATCCGTATAGCTGTTCGAGTGTGCGAAACGTAACGCGCGAGAAATTGTAAGTAAACGCCGTATTTACATATCTGCCACTGTGCAGGAGAATCCGTATAGGTGTACGAGTGTTCGAAACGTAACGCGCAAGAAATTGTAAGTAAACGTCGTATTTACATATCTGCCACTGTGCAGGAGAATCCGTATAGGTGTTCGAGTGTTCGATACGTAACGCGCGAGAAATTGTAACTAAACGTCGTATTTACATATCTGCCATTGTGCAGGAGAATCCGTATAGGTGTTCGAGTGTTCAAAACATAACGCGTGAGAAATTGTAAGTAAACGTCGTATTTACATATCTGTCACTGTGCAGGAGAATCCGTATAGGTGTTCGAGTGTGCAAAACGTAACGCGCGAGAAATTGTAAGTAAACGCCGTATTTACATATCTGCCACTGTGCAGGAGAATCCGTATAGGTGTTCGAGTGTTCGATACGTAACGCGTGAGAAATTGTATGTAAACGCCGTATTTACATATCTGCCACTGTGTAGGAGAATCCGTATAGCTGTTCGAGTGTGCGAAACGTAACGCGCGAGAAATTGTAAGTAAACGCCGTATTTACATATCTGCCACTGTGCAGGAGAATCCGTATAGCTGTTCGAGTGTGCGAAACGTAACGCGCGAGAAATTGTAAGTAAACGCCGTATTTACATATCTGCCACTGTGCAGGAGAATCCGTATAGGTGGTCGAGTGTTCGATACGTAACGCGTGAGAAATTGTATGTAAACGCCGTATTTACATATCTGCCACTGTGTAGGAGAATCCGTATAGCTGTACGAGTGTGCGAAACGTAACGCGCGAGAAATTCTAAGTAAACGCCGTATTTACATATCTGTCACTGTGCAGGAGAATCCGTATAGGTGTACGAGTGTTCGAAACGTAACGCGCAAGAAATTGTAAGTAAACGCCGTATTTACATATCTGCCACTGTGCAGGAGAATCCGTATAGGTGTTCGAGTGTTCGATACGTAACGCGCAAGAAATTGTAAGTAAACGTCGTATTTACTTATCTGCCACTATGCAGGAGAATCCGTATAGGTGTTCGAATGTTCAAAACATAACGCGTGAGAAATTGTAAGTAAACGTCGTATTTACATATCTGTCACTGTGCAGGAGAATCCGTATAGGTGTTCGAGTGTTCGATACGTAACGCGTGAGAAATTGTATGTAAACGCCGTATTTACATATCTGCCACTGTGCAGGAGAATCCGTACAGCTGTTCGAGTGTGCGAAACGTAACGCGCGAGAAATTGTAAGTAAACGCCGTATTTACATATCTGCCACTGTGCAGGAGAATCCGTATAGGTGTTCGAGTGTTCGATACGTAACGCGCGAGAAATTGTAACTAAACGTCGTATTTACATATCTGCCACTGTGCAGGAGAATCCGTATAGGTGTTCGAGTGTTCAAAACATAACGCGTGAGAAATTGTAAGTAAACGTCGTATTTACATATCTGTCACTGTGCAGGAGAATCCGTATAGGTGTTCGAGTGTGCAAAACGTAACGCGCGAGAAATTGTAAGTAAACGCCGTATTTACATATCTGCCACTGTGCAGGAGAATCCGTATAGGTGTTCGAGTGTTCGATACGTAACGCGTGAGAAATTGTATGTAAACGCCGTATTTACATATCTGCCACTGTGTAGGAGAATCCGTATAGCTGTTCGAGTGTGCGAAACGTAACGCGCGAGAAATTGTAAGTAAACGCCGTATTTACATATCTGCCACTGTGCAGGAGAATCCGTATAGCTGTTCGAGTGTGCGAAACGTAACGCGCGAGAAATTGTAAGTAAACGCCGTATTTACATATCTGCCACTGTGCAGGAGAATCCGTATAGGTGGTCGAGTGTTCGATACGTAACGCGTGAGAAATTGTATGTAAACGCCGTATTTACATATCTGCCACTGTGTAGGAGAATCCGTATAGCTGTACGAGTGTGCGAAACGTAACGCGCGAGAAATTCTAAGTAAACGCCGTATTTACATATCTGCCACTGTGCAGGAGAATCCGTATAGGTGTACGAGTGTTCGAAACGTAACGCGCAAGAAATTGTAAGTAAACGCCGTATTTACATATCTGCCACTGTGCAGGAGAATCCGTATAGGTGTTCGAGTGTTCGATACGTAACGCGCAAGAAATTGTAAGTAAACGTCGTATTTACTTATCTGCCACTATGCAGGAGAATCCGTATAGGTGTTCGAATGTTCAAAACATAACGCGTGAGAAATTGTAAGTAAACGTCGTATTTACATATCTGCCACTGTGCAGGAGAATCCGTATAGGTGTTCGAGTGTGCAAAACGTAACGCGCGAGAAATTGTAAGTAAACGCCGTATTTACATATCTGCCACTGTGCAGGAGAATCCGTATAGGTGTTCGAGTGTTCGATACGTAACGCGTGAGAAATTGTATGTAAACGCCGTATTTACATATCTGCAACTGTGTAGGAGAATCCGTATAGCTGTTCGAGTGTGCGAAACGTAACGCGCGAGAAATTGTAAGTAAACGCCGTATTTACATATCTGCCACTGTGCAGGAAAATCCGTATAGCTGTTCGAGTGTGCGAAACGTAACGCGCGAGAAATTGTAAGTAAACGCCGTATTTACATATCTGCCACTGTGCAGGAGAATCCGTATAGGTGTTCGAGTGTTCGATACGTAACGCGTGAGAAATTGTATGTAAACGCCGTATTTACATATCTGCCACTGTGTAGGAGAATCCGTATAGCTGTTCGAGTGTGCGAAACGTAACGCGCGAGAAATTGTAAGTAAACGCCGTATTTACATATCTGCCACTGTGCAGGAGAATCCGTATAGGTGTACGAGTGTTCGAAACGTAACGCGCAAGAAATTGTAAGTAAACGCCGTATTTACATATCTGCCACTGTGCAGGAGAATCCGTATAGGTGTTCGAGTGTTCGATACGTAACGCGCGAGAAATTGTAAGTAAATGTCGTATTTACTTATCTGCCACTGTGCAGGAGAATCCGTATAGGTGTTTGAGTGTTCAAAACATAACGCGTGAGAAATTGTAAGTAAACGTCGTATTTACATATCTGCCACTGTGCAGGAGAATCCGTATAGGTGTTCGAGTGTGCAAAACGTAACGCGCGAGAAATTGTAAGTAAACGCCGTATTTACATATCTGCCACTGTGCAGGAGAATCCATATAGGTGTTCGAGTGTTCGAAACGTCACGCGTGAGAAATTGTAAGTAAACGCCGTATTTACATATCTGCCACTGTGCAGGAGAATCCGTATAGGTGTTCGAGTGTTCGAAACGTAACGCGCAAGAAATTGTAAGTAAACGCCGTATTTACATATCTGCCACTGTCCAGGAGAATCTGTATAGGTGTTCGAGTGTTCGAAACGTAACGCGCGAGAAATTGTAAGTAAACGCCGTATTTACATATCTGCCACTGTGCAGGAGAATCCGTATAGGTGTTCGAGTGTTCAAAACGTAACGCGCAAGAAATTGTAAGTAAACGCCGTATTTACATATCTGTCACTGTCCAGGAGAATCTGTATAGGTGTTCGAGTGTTCGAAACGTAACGCGCGAGAAATTGTAAGTAAACGCCGTATTTACATATCTGCCACTATGCAGGAAAATCCGTATAGCTGTTCGAGTGTGCGAAACGTAACGCGCGAGAAATTGTAAGTAAACGCCGTATTTACATATCTGTCACTGTGCAGGAGAATCCGTATAGGTGTTCGAGTGTTCGATACGTAACGCGTGAGAAATTGTATGTAAACGCCGTATTTACATATCTGCCACTGTGTAGGAGAATCTGTATAGCTGTTCGAGTGTGCGAAACGTAACGCGCGAGAAATTGTAAGTAAACGCCGTATTTACATATCTGCCACTGTGCAGGAAAATCCGTATAGCTGTTCGAGTGTGCGAAACGTAACGCGCGAGAAATTGTAAGTAAACGCCGTATTTACATATCTGTCACTGTGCAGGAGAATCCGTATAGGTGTTCGAGTGTTCGAAACGTAACGCGCGAGAAATTGTAAGTAGACGCCGTATTTACATATCTGCCACTGTGCAGGAAAATCCGTATAGCTGTTCGAGTGTGCGAAACGTAACGCGCGAGAAATTGTAAGTAAACGCCGTATTTACATATCTGTCACTGTGCAGGAGAATCCGTATAGGTGTTCGAGTGTTCGAAACGTAACGCGTGAGAAATTGTATGTAAACGCCGTATTTACATATCTGGCACTGTGCAGGAAAATCCGTATAGCTGTTCGAGTGTGCGAAACGTAACGCGCGAGAAATTGTAAGTAAACGCCGTATTTACATATCTGTCACTGTGCAGGAGAATCCGTATAGGTGTTCGAGTGTTCGATACGTAACGCGTGAGAAATTGTATGTAAACGCCGTATTTACATATCTGCCACTGTGTAGGAGAATCTGTATAGCTGTTCGAGTGTGCGCAACGTAACGCGCGAGAAATTGTAAGTAAACGCCGTATTTACATATCTGCCACTGTGCACGAGAATCCGTATAGGTGTACGAGTGTTCGAAACGTAACGCGCAAGAAATTGTAAGTAAACGCCGTATTTACATATCTGCCACTGTGCAGGAGAATCCGTATAGGTGTTCGAGTGTTCGATACGTAACGCGCGAGAAATTGTAACTAAACGTCGTATTTACATATCTGCCACTGTGCAGGAGAATCCGTATAGGTGTTCGAGTGTTCAAAACATAACGCGAGAGAAATTGTAAGTAAACGTCGTATTTACATATCTGTCACTGTGCAGGAGAATCCGTATAGGTGTTCGAGTGTGCAAAACGTAACGCGCGAGAAATTGTAAGTAAACTCCGTATTTACATATCTGCCACTGTGCAGGAGAATCCGTATAGGTGTTCGAGTGTTCGATACGTAACGCGTGAGAAATTGTATGTAAACGCCGTATTTACATATCTGCCACTGTGTAGGAGAATCCGTATAGCTGTTGGAGTGTGCGAAACGTAACGCGCGAGAAATTGTAAGTAAACGCCGTATTTACATATCTGCCACTGTGCAGGAGAATCCGTATAGCTGTTCGAGTGTGCGAAACGTAACGCGCGAGAAATTGTAAGTAAACGCCGTATTTACATATCTGCCACTGTGCAGGAGAATCCGTATAGGTGGTCGAGTGTTCGATACGTAACGCGTGAGAAATTGTATGTAAACGCCGTATTTACTTATCTGCCACTATGCAGGAGAATCCGTATAGGTGTTCGAGTGTTCAAAACGTAACGCGCAAGAAATTGTAAGTAAACGCCGTATTTACATATCTGCCACTGTCCTGGAGAATCTGTATAGGTGTTCGAGTGTTCGAAACGTAACGCGCGAGAAATTGTAAGTAAACGCCGTATTTACATATCTGCCACTATGCAGGAAAATCCGTATAGCTGTTCGAGTGTGCGAAACGTAACGCGCGAGAAATTGTAAGTAAACGCCGTATTTACATATCTGTCACTGTGCAGGAGAATCCGTATAGGTGTTCGAGTGTTCGATACGTAACGCGTGAGAAATTGTATGTAAACGCCGTATTTACATATCTGCCACTGTGTAGGAGAATCTGTATAGCTGTTCGAGTGTGCGAAACGTAACGCGCGAGAAATTGTAAGTAAACGCCGTATTTACATATCTGCCACTGTGCAGGAAAATCCGTATAGCTGTTCGAGTGTGCGAAACGTAACGCGCGAGAAATTGTAAGTAAACGCCGTATTTACATATCTGTCACTGTGCAAAAGAATCCGTATAGGTGTTCGAGTGTTCGAAACGTAACGCGCGAGAAATTGTAAGTAAACGCCGTATTTACATATCTGCCACTGTGCAGGAAAATCCGTATAGCTGTTCGAGTGTGCGAAACGTAACGCGCGAGAAATTGTAAGTAAACGTCGTATTTACATATCTGTCACTGTGCAGGAGAATCCGTATAGGTGTTCGAGTGTTCGAAACGTAACGCGTGAGAAATTGTATGTAAACGCCGTATTTACATATCTGCCACTGTGCAGGAAAATCCGTATAGCTGTTCGAGTGTGCGAAACGTAACGCGCGAGAAATTGTAAGTAAACGCCGTATTTACATATCTGTCACTGTGCAGGAGAATCCGTATAGGTGTTCGAGTGTTCGATACGTAACGCGTGAGAAATTGTATGTAAACGCCGTATTTACATATCTGCCACTGTGTAGGAGAATCTGTATAGCTGTTCGAGTGTACGAAACGTAACGCGCGAGAAATTGTAAGTAAACGCCGTATTTACATATCTACCACTGTGCACGAGAATCCGTATAGGTGTACGAGTGTTCGAAACGTAACGCGCAAGAAATTGTAAGTAAACGCCGTATTTACATATCTGCCACTGTGCAGGAGAATCCGTATAGGTGTTCGAGTGTTCGATACGTAACGCGCGAGAAATTG
This sequence comes from Camellia sinensis, assembly GCF_055761805.1. Taxonomy (NCBI): domain Eukaryota; kingdom Viridiplantae; phylum Streptophyta; class Magnoliopsida; order Ericales; family Theaceae; genus Camellia; species Camellia sinensis. Next base: position 4,935,226 of record NW_028128989.1, on the reverse strand, counting down.
TAACTAAACGTCGTATTTACATATCTGCCACTGTGCAGGAGAATCCGTATAGGTGTTCGAGTGTTCAAAACATAACGCGTGAGAAATTGTAAGTAAACGTCGTATTTACATATCTGTCACTGTGCAGGAGAATCCGTATAGGTGTTCGAGTGTGCAAAACGTAACGCGCGAGAAATTGTAAGTAAACGCCGTATTTACATATCTGCCACTGTGCAGGAGAATCCGTATAGGTGTTCGAGTGTTCGATACGTAACGCGTGAGAAATTGTATGTAAACGCCGTATTTACATATCTGCCACTGTGTAGGAGAATCCGTATAGCTGTTCGAGTGTGCGAAACGTAACGCGCGAGAAATTGTAAGTAAACGCCGTATTTACATATCTGCCACTGTGCAGGAGAATCCGTATAGCTGTTCGAGTGTGCGAAACGTAATGCGCGAGAAATTGTAAGTAAACGCCGTATTTACATATCTCCCACTGTGCAGGAGAATCCGTATAGGTGGTCGAGTGTTCGATACGTAACGCGTGAGAAATTGTATGTAAACGCCGTATTTACATATCTGCCACCGTGTAGGAGAATCCGTATAGCTGTTCGAGTGTGCGAAACGTAACGCGCGAGAAATTGTAAGTAGACGCCGTATTTACATATCTGCCACTGTGCAGGAGAATCCGTATAGGTGTACGAGTGTTCGAAACGTAACGCGCAAGAAATTGTAAGTAAACGCCGTATTTACATATCTGCCACTGTGCAGGAGAATCCGTATAGGTGTTCGAGTGTTCGATACGTAACGCGCGAGAAATTGTAAGTAAACGTCGTATTTACTTATCTGCCACTGTGCAGGAGAATCCGTATAGGTGTTCGAGTGTTCAAAATATAACGCGTGAGAAATTGTAAGTAAACGTCGTATTTACATATCTGCCACTGTGCAGGAGAATCCGTATAGGTGTTCGAGTGTGCAAAACGTAACGCGCGAGAAATTGTAAGTAAACGCCGTATTTACATATCTGCCACTGTGCAGGAGAATCCGTATAGGTGTTCGAGTGTTCGAAACGTCACGCGTGAGAAATTGTAAGTAAACGCCGTATTTACATATCTGCCACTGTGCAGGAGAATCCGTATAGGTGTTCGAGTGTTCGATACGTAACGCGTGAGAAATTGTATGTAAACGCCGTATTTACATATCTGCCACTGTGTAGGAGAATCTGTATAGCTGTTCGAGTGTGCGAAACGTAACGCGCGAGAAATTGTAAGTAAACGCCGTATTTACATATCTGCCACTGTGCACGAGAATCCGTATAGGTGTACGAGTGTTCGAAACGTAACGCGCAAGAAATTGTAAGTAAACGCCGTATTTACATATCTGCCACTGTGCAGGAGAATCCGTATAGGTGTTCGAGTGTTCGATACGTAACGCGCGAGAAATTGTAACTAAACGTCGTATTTACATATCTGCCACTGTGCAGGAGAATCCGTATAGGTGTTCGAGTGTTCAAAACATAACGCGTGAGAAATTGTAAGTAAACGTCGTATTTACATATCTGTCACTGTGCAGGAGAATCCGTATAGGTGTTCGAGTGTGCAAAACGTAACGCGCGAGAAATTGTAAGTAAACGCCGTATTTACATATCTGCCACTGTGCAGGAGAATCCGTATAGGTGTTCGAGTGTTCGATACGTAACGCGTGAGAAATTGTATGTAAACGCCGTATTTACATATCTGCCACTGTGTAGGAGAATCCGTATAGCTGTTCGAGTGTGCGAAACGTAACGCGCGAGAAATTGTAAGTAAACGCCGTATTTACATATCTGCCACTGTGCAGGAGAATCCGTATAGGTGTACGAGTGTTCGAAACGTAACGCGCAAGAAATTGTAAGTAAACGCCGTATTTACATATCTGCCACTGTGCAGGAGAATCCGTATAGGTGTTCGAGTGTTCGATACGTAACGCGCGAGAAATTGTAAGTAAACGTCGTATTTACTTATCTGCCACTGTGCAGGAGAATCCGTATAGGTGTTCGAGTGTTCAAAACATAACGCGTGAGAAATTGTAAGTAAACGTCATATTTACATATCTGCCACTGTGCAGGAGAATCCGTATAGGTGTTCGAGTGTGCAAAACGTAACGCGCGAGAAATTGTAGGTAAACGCCGTATTTACATATCTGCCACTGTGCAGGAGAATCCGTATAGGTGTTCGAGTGTTCGAAACGTCACGCGTGAGAAATTGTATGTAAACGCCGTATTTACATATCTGCCACTGTGGAGGAGAATCCGTATAGCTGTTCGAGTGTGCGAAACGTAACGCGCGAGAAATTGTAAGTAAACGCCGTATTTACATATCTGCCACTGTGCAGGAGAATCCGTATAGCTGTTCGAGTGTGCGAAACGTAATGCGCGAGAAATTGTAAGTAAACGCCGTATTTACATATCTCCCACTGTGCAGGAGAATCCGTATAGGTGGTCGAGTGTTCGATACGTAACGCGTGAGAAATTGTATGTAAACGCCGTATTTACATATCTGCCACCGTGTAGGAGAATCCGTATAGCTGTTCGAGTGTGCGAAACGTAACGCGCGAGAAATTGTAAGTAAACGCCGTATTTACATATCTGCCACTGTGCAGGAGAATCCGTATAGGTGTACGAGTGTTCGAAACGTAACGCGCAAGAAATTGTTAGTAAACGCCGTATTTACATATCTGCCACTGTGCAGGAGAATCCGTATAGGTGTTCGAGTGTTCGATACGTAACGTGCGAGAAATTGTAAGTAAACGTCGTATTTACTTATCTGCCACTGTGCAGGAGAATCCGTATAGGTGTTCGAGTGTTCAAAATATAACGCGTGAGAAATTGTAAGTAAACGTCGTATTTACATATCTGCCACTGTGCAGGAGAATCCGTATAGGTGTTCGAGTGTGCAAAACGTAACGCGCGAGAAATTGTAAGTAAACGCCGTATTTACATATCTGCCACTGTGCAGGAGAATCCGTATAGGTGTTCGAGTGTTCGAAACGTCACGCGTGAGAAATTGTAAGTAAACGCCGTATTTACATATCTGCCACTGTGCAGGAGAATCCGTATAGGTGTTCGAGTGTTCGATACGTAACGCGTGAGAAATTGTATGTAAACGCCGTATTTACATATCTGCCACTGTGTAGGAGAATCCGTATAGCTGTTCGAGTGTGCGAAACGTAACGCGCGAGAAATTGTAAGTAAACGCCGTATTTACATATCTGCCACTGTGCAGGAGAATCCGTATAGCTGTTCGAGTGTGCGAAACGTAATGCGCGAGAAATTGTAAGTAAACGCCGTATTTACATATCTCCCACTGTGCAGGAGAATCCGTATAGGTGGTCGAGTGTTCGAAACGTAACGCGTGAGAAATTGTATGTAAACGCCGTATTTACATATCTGCCACCGTGTAGGAGAATCCGTATAGCTGTTCGAGTGTGCGAAACGTAACGCGCGAGAAATTGTAAGTAAACGCCGTATTTACATATCTGCCACTGTGCAGGAAAATCCGTATAGCTGTTCGAGTGTGCGAAACGTAACGCGCGAGAAATTGTAAGTAAACGCCGTATTTACATATCTGCCACTGTGCAGGAGAATCCGTATAGGTGTTCGAGTGTTCGATACGTAACGCGTGAGAAATTGTATGTAAACGCCGTATTTACATATCTGCCACTGTGTAGGAGAATCCGTATAGCTGTTCGAGTGTGCGAAACGTAACGCGCGAGAAATTGTAAGTAAACGTCGTATTTACATATCTGTCACTGTGCAGGAGAATCCGTATAGGTGTTCGAGTGTTCGATACGTAACGCGCGAGAAATTGTAACTAAACGTCGTATTTACATATCTGCCACTGTGCAGGAGAATCCGTATAGGTGTACGAGTGTTCGAAACGTAACGCGCAAGAAATTGTAAGTAAACGCCGTATTTACATATCTGCCACTGTGCAGGAGAATCCGTATAGGTGTTCGAGTGTTCGATACGTTACGCGCGAGAAATTGTAAGTAAATGTCGTATTTACTTATCTGCCACTGTGCAGGAGAATCCGTATAGGTGTTTGAGTGTTCAAAACATAACGCGTGAGAAATTGTAAGTAAACGTCGTATTTACATATCTGCCACTGTGCAGGAGAATCCGTATAGGTGTTCGAGTGTGCAAAACGTAACGCGCGAGAAATTGTAAGTAAACGCCGTATTTACATATCTGCCACTGTGCAGGAGAATCCATATAGGTGTTCGAGTGTTCGAAACGTCACGCGTGAGAAATTGTAAGTAAACGCCGTATTTACATATCTGCCACTGTGCAGGAGAATCCGTATAGGTGTTCGAGTGTTCGAAACGTAACGCGCAAGAAATTGTAAGTAAACGCCGTATTTACATATCTGCCACTGTCCAGGAGAATCTGTATAGGTGTTCGAGTGTTCGAAACGTAACGCGCGAGAAATTGTAAGTAAACGCCGTATTTACATATCTGCCACTGTGCAGGAGAATCCGTATAGGTGTTCGAGTGTTCAAAACGTAACGCGCAAGAAATTGTAAGTAAACGCCGTATTTACATATCTGCCACTTTCCAGGAGAATCTGTATAGGTGTTCGAGTGTTCGAAACGTAACGCGCGAGAAATTGTAAGTAAACGCCGTATTTACATATCTGCCACTATGCAGGAAAATCCGTATAGCTGTTCGAGTGTGCGAAACGTAACGCGCGAGAAATTGTAAGTAAACGCCGTATTTACATATCTGTCACTGTGCAGGAGAATCCGTATAGGTGTTCGAGTGTTCGATACGTAACGCGTGAGAAATTGTATGTAAACGCCGTATTTACATATCTGCCACTGTGTAGGAGAATCTGTATAGCTGTTCGAGTGTGCGAAACGTAACGCGCGAGAAATTGTAAGTAAACGCCGTATTTACATATCTGCCACTGTGCAGGAAAATCCGTATAGCTGTTCGAGTGTGCGAAACGTAACGCGCGAGAAATTGTAAGTAAACGCCGTATTTACATATCTGTCACTGTGCAGGAGAATCCGTATAGGTGTTCGAGTGTTCGAAACGTAACGCGCGAGAAATTGTAAGTAAACGCCGTATTTACATATCTGCCACTGTGCAGGAAAATCCGTATAGCTGTTCGAGTGTGCGAAACGTAACGCGCGAGAAATTGTAAGTAAACGTCGTATTTACATATCTGTCACTGTGCAGGAGAATCCGTATAGGTGTTCGAGTGTTCGAAACGTAACGCGTGAGAAATTGTATGTAAACGCCGTATTTACATATCTGCCACTGTGCAGGAAAATCCGTATAGCTGTTCGAGTGTGCGAAACGTAACGCGCAAGAAATTGTAAGTAAACGCCGTATTTACATATCTGTCACTGTGCAGGAGAATCCGTATAGGTGTTCGAGTGTTCGATACATAACGCGTGAGAAATTGTATGTAAACGCCGTATTTACATATCTGCCACTGTGTAGGAGAATCTGTATAGCTGTTCGAGTGTGCGAAACGTAACGCGCGAGAAATTGTAAGTAAACGCCGTATTTACATATCTGCCACTGTGCACGAGAATCCGTATAGGTGTACGAGTGTTCGAAACGTAACGCGCAAGAAATTGTAAGTAAACGCCGTATTTACATATCTGCCACTGTGCAGGAGAATCCGTATAGGTGTTCGAGTGTTCGATACGTAACGCGCGAGAAATTGTAACTAAACGTCGTATTTACATATCTGCCACTGTGCAGGAGAATCCGTATAGGTGTTCGAGTGTTCAAAACATAACGCGTGAGAAATTGTAAGTAAACGTCGTATTTACATATCTGTCACTGTGCAGGAGAATCCGTATAGGTGTTCGAGTGTGCAAAACGTAACGCGCGAGAAATTGTAAGTAAACGCCGTATTTACATATCTGCCACTGTGCAGGAGAATCCGTATAGGTGTTCGAGTGTTCGATACGTAACGCGTGAGAAATTGTATGTAAACGCCGTATTTACATATCTGCCACTGTGTAGGAGAATCCGTATAGCTGTTCGAGTGTGCGAAACGTAACGCGCGAGAAATTGTAAGTAAACGCCGTATTTACATATCTGCCACTGTGCAGGAGAATCCGTATAGCTGTTCGAGTGTGCGAAACGTAACGCGCGAGAAATTGTAAGTAAACGCCGTATTTACATATCTGCCACTGTGCAGGAGAATCCGTATAGGTGGTCGAGTGTTCGATACGTAACGCGTGAGAAATTGTATGTAAACGCCGTATTTACTTATCTGCCACTATGCAGGAGAATCCGTATAGGTGTTCGAATGTTCAAAACATAACGCGTGAGAAATTGTAAGTAAACGTCGTATTTACATATCTGCCACTGTGCAGGAGAATCCGTATAGGTGTTCGAGTGTGCAAAACGTAACGCGCGAGAAATTGTAAGTAAACGTCGTATTTACATATCTGCCACTGTGCAGGAGAATCCGTATAGGTGTTCGAGTGTTCGATACGTAACGCGTGAGAAATTGTATGTAAACGCCGTATTTACATATCTGCAACTGTGTAGGAGAATCCGTATAGCTGTTCGAGTGTGCGAAACGTAACGCGCGAGAAATTGTAAGTAAACGCCGTATTTACATATCTGCCACTGTGCAGGAAAATCCGTATAGCTGTTCGAGTGTGCGAAACGTAACGCGCGAGAAATTGTAAGTAAACGCCGTATTTACATATCTGCCACTGTGCAGGAGAATCCGTATAGGTGTTCGAGTGTTCGATACGTAACGCGTGAGAAATTGTATGTAAACGCCGTATTTACATATCTGCCACTGTGTAGGAGAATCCGTATAGCTGTTCGAGTGTGCGAAACGTAACGCGCGAGAAATTGTAAGTAAACGCCGTATTTACATATCTGCCACTATGCAGGAGAATCCGTATAGGTGTACGAGTGTTCGAAACGTAACGCGCAACAAATTGTAAGTAAACGCCGTATTTACATATCTGCCACTGTGCAGGAGAATCCGTATAGGTGTTCGAGTGTTCGATACGTAACGCGCGAGAAATTGTAAGTAAATGTCGTATTTACTTATCTGCCACTGTGCAGGAGAATCCGTATAGGTGTTTGAGTGTTCAAAACATAACGCGTGAGAAATTGTAAGTAAACGTCGTATTTACATATCTGCCACTGTGCAGGAGAATCCGTATAGGTGTTCGAGTGTGCAAAACGTAACGCGCGAGAAATTGTAAGTAAACGCCGTATTTACATATCTGCCACTGTGCAGGAGAATCCATATAGGTGTTCGAGTGTTCGAAACGTCACGCGTGAGAAATTGTAAGTAAACGCCGTATTTACATATCTGCCACTGTGCAGGAGAATCCGTATAGGTGTTCGAGTGTTCGAAACGTAACGCGCAAGAAATTGTAAGTAAACGCCGTATTTACATATCTGCCACTGTCCAGGAGAATCTGTATAGGTGTTCGAGTGTTCGAAACGTAACGCGCGAGAAATTGTAAGTAAACGCCGTATTTACATATCTGCCACTGTGCAGGAGAATCCGTATAGGTGTTCGAGTGTTCAAAACGTAACGCGCAAGAAATTGTAAGTAAACGCCGTATTTACATATCTGCCACTTTCCAGGAGAATCTGTATAGGTGTTCGAGTGTTCGAAACGTAACGCGCGAGAAATTGTAAGTAAACGCCGTATTTACATATCTGCCACTATGCAGGAAAATCCGTATAGCTGTTCGAGTGTGCGAAACGTAACGCGCGAGAAATTGTAAGTAAACGCCGTATTTACATATCTGTCACTGTGCAGGAGAATCCGTATAGGTGTTCGAGTGTTCGATACGTAACGCGTGAGAAATTGTATGTAAACGCCGTATTTACATATCTGCCACTGTGTAGGAGAATCTGTATAGCTGTTCGAGTGTGCGAAACGTAACGCGCGAGAAATTGTAAGTAAACGCCGTATTTACATATCTGCCACTGTGCAGGAAAATCCGTATAGCTGTTCGAGTGTGCGAAACGTAACGCGCGAGAAATTGTAAGTAAACGCCGTATTTACATATCTGTCACTGTGCAGGAGAATCCGTATAGGTGTTCGAGTGTTCGAAACGTAACGCGCGAGAAATTGTAAGTAAACGCCGTATTTACATATCTGCCACTGTGCAGGAAAATCCGTATAGCTGTTCGAGTGTGCGAAACGTAACGCGCGAGAAATTGTAAGTAAACGTCGTATTTACATATCTGTCACTGTGCAGGAGAATCCGTATAGGTGTTCGAGTGTTCGAAACGTAACGCGTGAGAAATTGTATGTAAACGCCGTATTTACATATCTGCCACTGTGCAGGAAAATCCGTATAGCTGTTCGAGTGTGCGAAACGTAACGCGCAAGAAATTGTAAGTAAACGCCGTATTTACATATCTGTCACTGTGCAGGAGAATCCGTATAGGTGTTCGAGTGTTCGATACATAACGCGTGAGAAATTGTATGTAAACGCCGTATTTACATATCTGCCACTGTGTAGGAGAATCTGTATAGCTGTTCGAGTGTGCGAAACGTAACGCGCGAGAAATTGTAAGTAAACGCCGTATTTACATATCTGCCACTGTGCACGAGAATCCGTATAGGTGTACGAGTGTTCGAAACGTAACGCGCAAGAAATTGTAAGTAAACGCCGTATTTACATATCTGCCACTGTGCAGGAGAATCCGTATAGGTGTTCGAGTGTTCGATACGTAACGCGCGAGAAATTGTAACTAAACGTCGTATTTACATATCTGCCACTGTGCAGGAGAATCGGTATAGGTGTTCGAGTGTTCAAAACATAACGCGTGAGAAATTGTAAGTAAACGTCGTATTTACATATCTGTCACTGTGCAGGAGAATCCGTATAGGTGTTCGAGTGTGCAAAACGTAACGCGCGAGAAATTGTAAGTAAACGCCGTATTTACATATCTGCCACTGTGCAGGAGAATCCGTATAGGTGTTCGAGTGTTCGATACGTAACGCGTGAGAAATTGTATGTAAACGCCGTATTTACATATCTGCCACTGTGTAGGAGAATCCGTATAGCTGTTCGAGTGTGCGAAACGTAACGCGCGAGAAATTGTAAGTAAACGCCGTATTTACATATCTGCCACTGTGCAGGAGAATCCGTATAGCTGTTCGAGTGTGCGAAACGTAACGCGCGAGAAATTGTAAGTAAACGCCGTATTTACATATCTGCCACTGTGCAGGAGAATCCGTATAGGTGGTCGAGTGTTCGATACGTAACGCGTGAGAAATTGTATGTAAACGCCGTATTTACTTATCTGCCACTATGCAGGAGAATCCGTATAGGTGTTCGAATGTTCAAAACATAACGCGTGAGAAATTGTAAGTAAACGTCGTATTTACATATCTGCCACTGTGCAGGAGAATCCGTATAGGTGTTCGAGTGTGCAAAACGTAACGCGCGAGAAATTGTAAGTAAACGTCGTATTTACATATCTGCCACTGTGCAGGAGAATCCGTATAGGTGTTCGAGTGTTCGATACGTAACGCGTGAGAAATTGTATGTAAACGCCGTATTTACATATCTGCAACTGTGTAGGAGAATCCGTATAGCTGTTCGAGTGTGCGAAACGTAACGCGCGAGAAATTGTAAGTAAACGCCGTATTTACATATCTGCCACTGTGCAGGAAAATCCGTATAGCTGTTCGAGTGTGCGAAACGTAACGCGCGAGAAATTGTAAGTAAACGCCGTATTTACATATCTGCCACTGTGCAGGAGAATCCGTATAGGTGTTCGAGTGTTCGATACGTAACGCGTGAGAAATTGTATGTAAACGCCGTATTTACATATCTGCCACTGTGTAGGAGACTCCGTATAGCTGTTCGAGTGTGCGAAACGTAACGCGCGAGAAATTGTAAGTAAACGCCGTATTTACATATCTGCCACTGTGCAGGAGAATCCGTATAGGTGTACGAGTGTTCGAAACGTAACGCGCAACAAATTGTAAGTAAACGCCGTATTTACATATCTGCCACTGTGCAGGAGAATCCGTATAGGTGTTCGAGTGTTCGATACGTAACGCGCGAGAAATTGTAAGTAAATGTCGTATTTACTTATCTGCCACTGTGCAGGAGAATCCGTATAGGTGTTTGAGTGTTCAAAACATAACGCGTGAGAAATTGTAAGTAAACGTCGTATTTACATATCTGCCACTGTGCAGGAGAATCCGTATAGGTGTTCGAGTGTGCAAAACGTAACGCGCGAGAAATTGTAAGTAAACGCCGTATTTACATATCTGCCACTGTGCAGGAGAATCCATATAGGTGTTCGAGTGTGCGAAACGTAACGCGCGAGAAATTGTAAGTAAACGCCGTATTTACATATCTGTCACTGTGCAGGAGAATCCGTATAGGTGTTCGAGTGTTCGATACGTAACGCGTGAGAAATTGTATGTAAACGCCGTATTTACATATCTGCCACTGTGTAGGAGAATCTGTATAGCTGTTCGAGTGTGCGAAACGTAACGCGCGAGAAATTGTAAGTAAACGCCGTATTTACATATCTGCCACTGTGCAGGAAAATCCGTATAGCTGTTCGAGTGTGCGAAACGTAACGCGCGAGAAATTGTAAGTAAACGCCGTATTTACATATCTGTCACTGTGCAGGAGAATCCGTATAGGTGTTCGAGTGTTCGAAACGTAACGCGCGAGAAATTGTAAGTAAACGCCGTATTTACATATCTGCCACTGTGCAGGAAAATCCGTATAGCTGTTCGAGTGTGCGAAACGTAACGCGCGAGAAATTGTAAGTAAACGTCGTATTTACATATCTGTCACTGTGCAGGAGAATCCGTATAGGTGTTCGAGTGTTCGAAACGTAACGCGTGAGAAATTGTATGTAAACGCCGTATTTACATATCTGCCACTGTGCAGGAAAATCCGTATAGCTGTTCGAGTGTGCGAAACGTAACGCGCAAGAAATTGTAAGTAAACGCCGTATTTACATATCTGTCACTGTGCAGGAGAATCCGTATAGGTGTTCGAGTGTTCGATACATAACGCGTGAGAAATTGTATGTAAACGCCGTATTTACATATCTGCCACTGTGTAGGAGAATCTGTATAGCTGTTCGAGTGTGCGAAACGTAACGCGCGAGAAATTGTAAGTAAACGCCGTATTTACATATCTGCCACTGTGCACGAGAATCCGTATAGGTGTACGAGTGTTCGAAACGTAACGCGCAAGAAATTGTAAGTAAACGCCGTATTTACATATCTGCCACTGTGCAGGAGAATCCGTATAGGTGTTCGAGTGTTCGATACGTAACGCGCGAGAAATTGTAACTAAACGTCGTATTTACATATCTGCCACTGTGCAGGAGAATCGGTATAGGTGTTCGAGTGTTCAAAACATAACGCGTGAGAAATTGTAAGTAAACGTCGTATTTACATATCTGTCACTGTGCAGGAGAATCCGTATAGGTGTTCGAGTGTGCAAAACGTAACGCGCGAGAAATTGTAAGTAAACGCCGTATTTACATATCTGCCACTGTGCAGGAGAATCCGTATAGGTGTTCGAGTGTTCGATACGTAACGCGTGAGAAATTGTATGTAAACGCCGTATTTACATATCTGCCACTGTGTAGGAGAATCCGTATAGCTGTTCGAGTGTGCGAAACGTAACGCGCGAGAAATTGTAAGTAAACGCCGTATTTACATATCTGCCACTGTGCAGGAGAATCCGTATAGCTGTTCGAGTGTGCGAAACGTAACGCGCGAGAAATTGTAAGTAAACGCCGTATTTACATATCTGCCACTGTGCAGGAGAATCCGTATAGGTGGTCGAGTGTTCGATACGTAACGCGTGAGAAATTGTATGTAAACGCCGTATTTACTTATCTGCCACTATGCAGGAGAATCCGTATAGGTGTTCGAATGTTCAAAACATAACGCGTGAGAAATTGTAAGTAAACGTCGTATTTACATATCTGCCACTGTGCAGGAGAATCCGTATAGGTGTTCGAGTGTGCAAAACGTAACGCGCGAGAAATTGTAAGTAAACGTCGTATTTACATATCTGCCACTGTGCAGGAGAATCCGTATAGGTGTTCGAGTGTTCGATACGTAACGCGTGAGAAATTGTATGTAAACGCCGTATTTACATATCTGCAACTGTGTAGGAGAATCCGTATAGCTGTTCGAGTGTGCGAAACGTAACGCGCGAGAAATTGTAAGTAAACGCCGTATTTACATATCTGCCACTGTGCAGGAAAATCCGTATAGCTGTTCGAGTGTGCGAAACGTAACGCGCGAGAAATTGTAAGTAAACGCCGTATTTACATATCTGCCACTGTGCAGGAGAATCCGTATAGGTGTTCGAGTGTTCGATACGTAACGCGTGAGAAATTGTATGTAAACGCCGTATTTACATATCTGCCACTGTGTAGGAGACTCCGTATAGCTGTTCGAGTGTGCGAAACGTAACGCGCGAGAAATTGTAAGTAAACGCCGTATTTACATATCTGCCACTGTGCAGGAGAATCCGTATAGGTGTACGAGTGTTCGAAACGTAACGCGCAACAAATTGTAAGTAAACGCCGTATTTACATATCTGCCACTGTGCAGGAGAATCCGTATAGGTGTTCGAGTGTTCGATACGTAACGCGCGAGAAATTGTAAGTAAATGTCGTATTTACTTATCTGCCACTGTGCAGGAGAATCCGTATAGGTGTTTGAGTGTTCAAAACATAACGCGTGAGAAATTGTAAGTAAACGTCGTATTTACATATCTGCCACTGTGCAGGAGAATCCGTATAGGTGTTCGAGTGTGCAAAACGTAACGCGCGAGAAATTGTAAGTAAACGCCGTATTTACATATCTGCCACTGTGCAGGAGAATCCATATAGGTGTTCGAGTGTTCGAAACGTCACGCGTGAGAAATTGTAAGTAAACGCCGTATTTACATATCTGCCACTGTGCAGGAGAATCCGTATAGGTGTTCGAGTGTTCGAAACGTAACGCGCAAGAAATTGTAAGTAAACGCCGTATTTACATATCTGCCACTGTCCAGGAGAATCTGTATAGGTGTTCGAGTGTTCGAAACGTAACGCGCGAGAAATTGTAAGTAAACGCCGTATTTACATATCTGCCACTGTGCAGGAGAATCCGTATAGGTGTTCGAGTGTGCAAAACGTAACGCGCGAGAAATTGTAAGTAAATGCCGTATTTACATATCTGCCACTGTGCAGGAGAATCCGTATAGGTGTTCGAGTGTTCGATACGTAACGCGTGAGAAATTGTATATAAACGCCGTATTTACATATCTGCCACTGTGTAGGAGAATCCGTATAGCTGTTCGAGTGTGCGAAACGTAACGCGCGAGAAATTGTAAGTAAACGCCGTATTTACATATCTGCCACTGTGCAGGAGAATCCGTATAGCTGTTCGAGTGTGCGAAACGTAACGCGCGAGAAATTGTAAGTAAACGCCGTATTTACATATCTGCCACTGTGCAGGAGAATCCGTATAGGTGGTCGAGTGTTCGATACGTAACGCGTGAGAAATTGTATGTAAACGCCGTATTTACTTATCTGCCACTATGCAGGAGAATCCGTATAGGTGTTCGAATGTTCAAAACATAACGCGTGAGAAATTGTAAGTAAACGTCGTATTTACATATCTGCCACTGTGCAGGAGAATCCGTATAGGTGTTCGAGTGTGCAAAACGTAACGCGCGAGAAATTGTAAGTAAACGTCGTATTTACATATCTGCCACTGTGCAGGAGAATCCGTATAGGTGTTCGAGTGTTCGATACGTAACGCGTGAGAAATTGTATGTAAACGCCGTATTTACATATCTGCAACTGTGTAGGAGAATCCGTATAGCTGTTCGAGTGTGCGAAACGTAACGCGCGAGAAATTGTAAGTAAACGCCGTATTTACATATCTGCCACTGTGCAGGAAAATCCGTATAGCTGTTCGAGTGTGCGAAACGTAACGCGCGAGAAATTGTAAGTAAACGCCGTATTTACATATCTGCCACTGTGCAGGAGAATCCGTATAGGTGTTCGAGTGTTCGATACGTAACGCGTGAGAAATTGTATGTAAACGCCGTATTTACATATCTGCCACTGTGTAGGAGACTCCGTATAGCTGTTCGAGTGTGCGAAACGTAACGCGCGAGAAATTGTAAGTAAACGCCGTATTTACATATCTGCCACTGTGCAGGAGAATCCGTATAGGTGTACGAGTGTTCGAAACGTAACGCGCAACAAATTGTAAGTAAACGCCGTATTTACATATCTGCCACTGTGCAGGAGAATCCGTGTAGGTGTTCGAGTGTTCGATACGTAACGCGCGAGAAATTGTAAGTAAATGTCGTATTTACTTATCTGCCACTGTGCAGGAGAATCCGTATAGGTGTTTGAGTGTTCAAAACATAACGCGTGAGAAATTGTAAGTAAACGTCGTATTTACATATCTGCCACTGTGCAGGAGAATCCGTATAGGTGTTCGAGTGTGCAAAACGTAACGCGCGAGAAATTGTAAGTAAACGCCGTATTTACATATCTGCCACTGTGCAGGAGAATCCATATAGGTGTTCGAGTGTTCGAAACGTCACGCGTGAGAAATTGTAAGTAAACGCCGTATTTACATATCTGCCACTGTGCAGGAGAATCCGTATAGGTGTTCGAGTGTTCGAAACGTAACGCGCAAGAAATTGTAAGTAAACGCCGTATTTACATATCTGCCACTGTCCAGGAGAATCTGTATAGGTGTTCGAGTGTTCGAAACGTAACGCGCGAGAAATTGTAAGTAAACGCCGTATTTACATATCTGCCACTGTGCAGGAGAATCCGTATTGGTGTTCGAGTGTTCAAAACGTAACGCGCAAGAAATTGTAAGTAAACGCCGTATTTACATATCTGCCACTGTCCAGGAGAATCTGTATAGGTGTTCGAGTGTTCGAAACGTAACGCGCGAGAAATTGTAAGTAAACGCCGTATTTACATATCTGCCACTATGCAGGAAAATCCGTATAGCTGTTCGAGTGTGCGAAACGTAACGCGCGAGAAATTGTAAGTAAACGCCGTATTTACATATCTGTCACTGTGCAGGAGAATCCGTATAGGTGTTCGAGTGTTCGATACGTAACGCGTGAGAAATTGTATGTAAACGCCGTATTTACATATCTGCCACTGTGTAGGAGAATCTGTATAGCTGTTCGAGTGTGCGAAACGTAACGCGCGAGAAATTGTAAGTAAACGCCGTATTTACATATCTGCCACTGTGCAGGAAAATCCGTATAGCTGTTCGAGTGCGCGAAACGTAACGCGCGAGAAATTGTAAGTAAACGCCGTATTTACATATCTGTCACTGTGCAAAAGAATCCGTATAGGTGTTCGAGTGTTCGAAACGTAACGCGCGAGAAATTGTAAGTAAACGCCGTATTTACATATCTGCCACTGTGCAGGAAAATCCGTATAGCTGTTCGAGTGTGCGAAACGTAACGCGCGAGAAATTGTAAGTAAACGCCGTATTTACATATCTGTCACTGTGCAGGAGAATCCGTATAGGTGTTCGAGTGTTCGAAACGTAACGCGTGAGAAATTGTATGTAAACGCCGTATTTACATATCTGCCACTGTGCAGGAAAATCCGTATAGCTGTTCGAGTGTGCGAAACGTAACGCGCGAGAAATTGTAAGTAAACGCCGTATTTACATATCTGTCACTGTGCAGGAGAATCCGTATAGGTGTTCGAGTGTTCGATACGTAACGCGTGAGAAATTGTATGTAAACGCCGTATTTACATATCTGCCACTGTGTAGGAGAATCTGTATAGCTGTTCGAGTGTACGAAACGTAACGCGCGAGAAATTGTAAGTAAACGCCGTATTTACATATCTACCACTGTGCACGAGAATCCGTATAGGTGTACGAGTGTTCGAAACGTAACGCGCAAGAAATTGTAAGTAAACGCCGTATTTACATATCTGCCACTGTGCAGGAGAATCCGTATAGGTGTTCGAGTGTTCGATACGTAACGCGCGAGAAATTGTAACTAAACGTCGTATTTACATATCTGCCACTGTCCAGGAGAATCCGTATAGGTGTTCGAGTGTTCAAAACATAACGCGTGAGAAATTGTAAGTAAACGTCGTATTTACATATCTGTCACTGTGCAGGAGAATCCGTATAGGTGTTCGAGTGTGCAAAACGTAACGCGCGAGAAATTGTAAGTAAACGCCGTATTTACATATCTGCCACTGTGCAGGAGAATCCGTATAGGTGTTCGAGTGTTCGATACGTAACGCGTGAGAAATTGTATGTAAACGCCGTATTTACATATCTGCCACTGTGTAGGAGAATCCGTATAGCTGTTGGAGTGTGCGAAACGTAACGCGCGAGAAATTGTAAGTAAACGCCGTATTTACATATCTGCCACTGTGCAGGAGAATCTGTATAGCTGTTCGAGTGTGCGAAACGTAATGCGCGAGAAATTGTAAGTAAACGCCGTATTTACATATCTCCCACTGTGCAGGAGAATCCGTATAGGTGGTCGAGTGTTCGATACGTAACGCGTGAGAAATTGTATGTAAACGCCGTATTTACATATCTGCCACCGTGTAGGAGAATCCGTATAGCTGTTCGAGTGTGCCAAACGTAACGCGCGAGAAATTGTAAGTAAACGCCGTATTTACATATCTGCCACTGTGCAGGAGAATCCGTATAGGTGTACGAGTGTTCGAAACGTAACGCGCAAGAAATTGTAAGTAAACGCCGTATTTACATATCTGCCACTGTGCAGGAGAATCCGTATAGGTGTTCGAGTGTTCGATACGTAACGCGCGAGAAATTGTAAGTAAACGTCGTATTTACTTATCTGCCACTGTGCAGGAGAATCCGTATAGGTGTTCGAGTGTTCAAAATATAACGCGTGAGAAATTGTAAGTAAACGTCGTATTTACATATCTGCCACTGTGCAGGAGAATCCGTATAGGTGTTCGAGTGTGCAAAACGTAACGCGCGAGAAATTGTAAGTAAACGCCGTATTTACATATCTGCCACTGTGCAGGAGAATCCGTATAGGTGTTCGAGTGTTCGAAACGTCACGCGTGAGAAATTGTAAGTAAACGCCGTATTTACATATCTGCCACTGTGCAGGAGAATCCGTATAGGTGTTCGAGTGTTCGATACGTAACGCGCGATAAATTGTAAGTAAACGTCGTATTTACTTATCTGCCACTATGCAGGAGAATCCGTATAGGTGTTCGAGTGTTCAAAACATAACGCGTGAGAAATTGTAAGTAAACGTCGTATTTACATATCTGCCACTGTGCAGGAGAATCCGTATAGGTGTTCGAGTGTGCAAAACGTAACGCGCGAGAAATTGTAAGTAAACGCCGTATTTACATATCTGCCACTGTGCAGGAGAATCCGTATAGGTGTTCGAGTGTTCGATACGTAACGCGTGAGAAATTGTATGTAAACGCCGTATTTACATATCTGCAACTGTGCAGGAGAATCCGTATAGCTGTTCGAGTGTGCGAAACGTAACGCGCGAGAAATTGTAAGTAAACGCCGTATTTACATATCTGCCACTGTGCAGGAAAATCCGTATAGCTGTTCGAGTGTGCGAAACGTAACGCGCGAGAAATTGTAAGTAAACGCCGTATTTACATATCTGCCACTGTGCAGGAGAATCCGTATAGGTGTTCGAGTGTTCGATACGTAACGCGTGAGAAATTGTATGTAAACGCCGTATTTACATATCTGCCACTGTGTAGGAGAATCCGTATAGCTGTTCGAGTGTGCGAAACGTAACGCGCGAGAAATTGTAAGTAAACGCCGTATTTACATATCTGCCACTGTGCAGGAGAATCCGTATAGGTGTACGAGTGTTCGAAACGTAACGCGCAAGAAATTGTAAGTAAACGCCGTATTTACATATCTGCCACTGTGCAGGAGAATCCGTATAGGTGTTCGAGTGTTCGATACGTAACGCGCGAGAAATTGTAAGTAAACGTCGTATTTACTTATCTGCCACTGTGCAGGAGAATCCGTATAGGTGTTCGAGTGTTCAAAACATAACGCGTGAGAAATTGTAAGTAAACGTCATATTTACATATCTGCCACTGTGCAGGAGAATCCGTATAGGTGTTCGAGTGTGCAAAACGTAACGCGCGAGAAATTGTAGGTAAACGCCGTATTTACATATCTGCCACTGTGCAGGAGAATCCGTATAGGTGTTCGAGTGTTCGAAACGTCACGCGTGAGAAATTGTATGTAAACGCCGTATTTACATATCTGCCACTGTGCAGGAGAATCCGTATAGGTGTTCGAGTGTGCGAAACGTAACGCGCGAGAAATTGTAAGTAAACGCCGTATTTACATATCTGCCACTGTGCAGGAGAATCCGTATAGCTGTTCGAGTGTGCGAAACGTAACGCGTGAGAAATTGTATGTAAACGCCGTATTTACATATCTGCAACTGTGCAGGAGAATCCGTATAGCTGTTCGAGTGTGCGAAACGTAACGCGCGAGAAATTGTAAGTAAACGCCGTATTTACATATCTGCCACCGTGTAGGAGAATCCGTATAGCTGTTCGAGTGTGCGAAACGTAACGCGCGAGAAATTGTAAGTAAACGCCGTATTTACATATCTGCCACTGTGCAGGAGAATCCGTATAGGTGTTCGAGTGTTCGATACGTAACGCGTGAGAAATTGTATGTAAACGCCGTATTTACATATCTGCCACTGTGTAGGAGAATCCGTATAGCTGTTCGAGTGTGCGAAACGTAACGCGCGAGAAATTGTAAGTAAACGCCGTATTTACATATCTGCCACTGTGCAGGAGAATCCGTATAGGTGTACGAGTGTTCGAAACGTAACGCGCAAGAAATTGTAAGTAAACGCCGTATTTACATATCTGCCACTGTGCAGGAGAATCCGTATAGGTGTTCGAGTGTTCGATACGTAACGCGCGAGAAATTGTAAGTAAACGTCGTATTTACTTATCTGCCACTGTGCAGGAGAATCCGTATAGGTGTTCGAGTGTTCAAAACATAACGCGTGAGAAATTGTAAGTAAACGTCATATTTACATATCTGCCACTGTGCAGGAGAATCCGTATAGGTGTTCGAGTGTGCAAAACGTAACGCGCGAGAAATTGTAGGTAAACGCCGTATTTACATATCTGCCACTGTGCAGGAGAATCCGTATAGGTGTTCGAGTGTTCGAAACGTCACGCGTGAGAAATTGTATGTAAACGCCGTATTTACATATCTGCCACTGTGTAGGAGAATCCGTATAGGTGTTCGAGTGTGCGAAACGTAACGCGCGAGAAATTGTAAGTAAACGCCGTATTTACATATCTGCCACTGTGCAGGAGAATCCGTATAGCTGTTCGAGTGTGCGAAACGTAACGCGTGAGAAATTGTATGTAAACGCCGTATTTACATATCTGCAACTGTGCAGGAGAATCCGTATAGCTGTTCGAGTGTGCGAAACGTAACGCGCGAGAAATTGTAAGTAAACGCCGTATTTACATATCTGCCACCGTGTAGGAGAATCCGTATAGCTGTTCGAGTGTGCGAAACGTAACGCGCGAGAAATTGTAAGTAAACGCCGTATTTACATATCTGCCACTGTGCAGGAGAATCCGTATAGGTGTTCGAGTGTTCGATACGTAACGCGTGAGAAATTGTATGTAAACGCCGTATTTACATATCTGCCACTGTGTAGGAGAATCCGTATAGCTGTTCGAGTGTGCGAAACGTAACGCGCGAGAAATTGTAAGTAAACGCCGTATTTACATATCTGCCACTGTGCAGGAGAATCCGTATAGGTGTACGAGTGTTCGAAACGTAACGCGCAAGAAATTGTAAGTAAACGCCGTATTTACATATCTGCCACTGTGCAGGAGAATCCGTATAGGTGTTCGAGTGTTCGATACGTAACGCGCGAGAAATTGTAAGTAAACGTCGTATTTACTTATCTGCCACTGTGCAGGAGAATCCGTATAGGTGTTCGAGTGTTCAAAACATAACGCGTGAGAAATTGTAAGTAAACGTCATATTTACATATCTGCCACTGTGCAGGAGAATCCGTATAGGTGTTCGAGTGTGCAAAACGTAACGCGCGAGAAATTGTAGGTAAACGCCGTATTTACATATCTGCCACTGTGCAGGAGAATCCGTATAGGTGTTCGAGTGTTCGAAACGTCACGCGTGAGAAATTGTATGTAAACGCCGTATTTACATATCTGCCACTGTGTAGGAGAATCCGTATAGGTGTTCGAGTGTGCGAAACGTAACGCGCGAGAAATTGTAAGTAAACGCCGTATTTACATATCTGCCACTGTGCAGGAGAATCCGTATAGCTGTTCGAGTGTGCGAAACGTAACGCGTGAGAAATTGTATGTAAACGCCGTATTTACATATCTGCAACTGTGCAGGAGAATCCGTATAGCTGTTCGAGTGTGCGAAACGTAACGCGCGAGAAATTGTAAGTAAACGCCGTATTTACATATCTGCCACCGTGTAGGAGAATCCGTATAGCTGTTCGAGTGTGCGAAACGTAACGCGCGAGAAATTGTAAGTAAACGCCGTATTTACATATCTGCCACTGTGTAGGAGAATCCGTATAGGTGTTCGAGTGTTCGATACGTAACGCGTGAGAAATTGTATGTAAACGCCGTATTTACATATCTGCCACTGTGTAGGAGAATCCGTATAGCTGTTCGAGTGTGCGAAACGTAACGCGCGAGAAATTGTAAGTAAACGCCGTATTTACATATCTTCCACTGTGCAGGAGAATCCGTATAGGTGTACGAGTGTTCGAAACGTAACGCGCAAGAAATTGTAAGTAAACGCCGTATTTACATATCTGCCACTGTGCAGGAGAATCCGTATAGGTGTTCGAGTGTTCGATACGTAACGCGCGAGAAATTGTAAGTAAACGTCGTATTTACTTATCTGCCACTGTGCAGGAGAATCCGTATAGGTGTTCGAGTGTTCAAAACATAACGCGTGAGAAATTGTAAGTAAACGTCATATTTACATATCTGCCACTGTGCAGGAGAATCCGTATAGGTGTTCGAGTGTGCAAAACGTAACGCGCGAGAAATTGTAGGTAAACGCCGTATTTACATATCTGCCACTGTGCAGGAGAATCCGTATAGGTGTTCGAGTGTTCGAAACGTCACGCGTGAGAAATTGTATGTAAACGCCATATTTACATATCTGCCACTGTGTAGGAGAATCCGTATAGCTGTTCGAGTGTGCGAAACGTAACGCGCGAGAAATTGTAAGTAAACGCCGTATTTACATATCTGCCACTGTGCAGGAGAATCCGTATAGCTGTTCGAGTGTGCGAAACGTAATGCGCGAGAAATTGTAAGTAAACGCCGTATTTACATATCTCCCACTGTGCAGGAGAATCCGTATAGGTGGTCGAGTGTTCGATACGTAACGCGTGAGAAATTGTATGTAAACGCCGTATTTACATATCTGCCACCGTGTAGGAGAATCCGTATAGCTGTTCGAGTGGGCGAAACGTAACGCGCGAGAAATTGTAAGTAAACGCCGTATTTACATATCTGCCACTGTGCAGGAGAATCCGTATAGGTGTTCGAGTGTTCGATACGTAACGCGTGAGAAATTGTATGTAAACGCCGTATTTACATATCTGCCACTGTGTAGGAGAATCCGTATAGCTGTTCGAGTGTGCGAAACGTAACGCGCGAGAAATTGTAAGTAAACGCCGTATTTACATATCTTCCACTGTGCAGGAGAATCCGTATAGGTGTACGAGTGTTCGAAACGTAACGCGCAAGAAATTGTAAGTAAACGCCGTATTTACATATCTGCCACTGTGCAGGAGAATCCGTATAGGTGTTCGAGTGTTCGATACGTAACGCGCGAGAAATTGTAAGTAAACGTCGTATTTACTTATCTGCCACTGTGCAGGAGAATCCGTATAGGTGTTCGAGTGTTCAAAACATAACGCGTGAGAAATTGTAAGTAAACGTCATATTTACATATCTGCCACTGTGCAGGAGAATCCGTATAGGTGTTCGAGTGTGCAAAACGTAACGCGCGAGAAATTGTAGGTAAACGCCGTATTTACATATCTGCCACTGTGCAGGAGAATCCGTATAGGTGTTCGAGTGTTCGAAACGTAACGCGCAAGAAATTGTAAGTAAACGCCGTATTTACATATCTGCCACTGTGCAGGAGAATCCGTATAGATGTTCGAGTGTTCGATACGTAACGCGCGAGAAATTGTAAGTAAACGTCGTATTTACTTATCTGCCACTGTGCAGGAGAATCCGTATAGGTGTTCGAGTGTTCAAAACATAACGCGTGAGAAATTGTAAGTAAACGTCATATTTACATATCTGCCACTGTGCAGGAGAATCCGTATAGGTGTTCGAGTGTGCAAAACGTAACGCGCGAGAAATTGTAGGTAAACGCCGTATTTACATATCTGCCACTGTGCAGGAGAATCCGTATAGGTGTTCGAGTGTTCGAAACGTCACGCGTGAGAAATTGTATGTAAACGCCGTATTTACATATCTGCCACTGTGTAGGAGAATCCGTATAGCTGTTCGAGTGTGCGAAACGTAACGCGCGAGAAATTGTAAGTAAACGCCGTATTTACATATCTGCCACTGTGCAGGAGAATCCGTATAGGTGTTCGAGTGTGCGAAACGTAATGCGCGAGAAATTGTAAGTAAACGCCGTATTTACATATCTCCCACTGTGCAGGAGAATCCGTATAGGTGGTCGAGTGTTCGATACGTAACGCGTGAGAAATTGTATGTAAACGCCGTATTTACATATCTGCCACCGTGTAGGAGAATCCGTAGAGCTGTTCGAGTGTGCGAAACGTAACGCGCGAGAAATTGTAAGTAAACGCCGTATTTACATATCTGCCACTGTGCAGGAGAATCCGTATAGGTGTACGAGTGTTCGACACGTAACGCGCAAGAAATTGTAAGTAAACGCCGTATTTACATATCTGCCACTGTGCAGGAGAATCCGTATAGGTGTTCGAGTGTTCGATACGTAACGCGCGAGAAATTGTAAGTAAACGTCGTATTTACTTATCTGCCACTGTGCAGGAGAATCCGTATAGGTGTTCGAGTGTTCAAAACATAACGCGTGAGAAATTGTAAGTAAACGTCGTATTTACATATCTGCCACTGTGCAGGAGAATCCGTATAGGTGTTCGAGTGTGCAAAACGTAACGCGCGAGAAATTGTAAGTAAACGCCGTATTTACATATCTGCCACTGTGCTGGAGAATCCGTATAGGTGTTCGAGTGTTCGAAACGTCACGCGTGAGAAATTGTAAGTAAACGCCGTATTTACATATCTGCCACTGTGCAGGAGAATCCGTATAGGTGTTCGAGTGTTCGATACGTAACGCGCGATAAATTGTAAGTAAACGTCGTATTTACTTATCTGCCACTATGCAGGAGAATCCGTATAGGTGTTCGAGTGTTCAAAACATAACGCGTGAGAAATTGTAAGCAAACGTCGTATTTACATATCTGCCACTGTGCAGGAGAATCCGTATAGGTGTTCGAGTGTGCAAAACGTAACGCGCGAGAAATTGTAAGTAAACGCCGTATTTACATATCTGCCACTGTGCAGGAGAATCCGTATAGGTGTTCGAGTGTTCGATACGTAACGCGTGAGAAATTGTATGTAAACGCCGTATTTACATATCTGCAACTGTGCAGGAGAATCCGTATAGCTGTTCGAGTGTGCGAAACGTAACGCGCGAGAAATTGTAAGTAAACGCCGTATTTACATATCTGCCACTGTGCAGGAAAATCCGTATAGCTGTTCGAGTGTGCGAAACGTAACGCGCGAGAAATTGTAAGTAAACGCCGTATTTACATATCTGCCACTGTGCAGGAGAATCCGTATAGGTGTTCGAGTGTTCGATACGTAACGCGTGAGAAATTGTATGTAAACGCCGTATTTGCATATCTGCCACTGTGTAGGAGAATCCGTATAGCTGTTCGAGTGTGCGAAACGTAACGCGCGAGAAATTGTAAGTAAACGCCGTATTTACATATCTGCCACTGTGCAGGAGAATCCGTATAGGTGTACGAGTGTTCGAAACGTAACGCGCAAGAAATTGTAAGTAAACGCCGTATTTACATATCTGCCACTGTGCAGGAGAATCCGTATAGGTGTTCGAGTGTTCGATACGTAACGCGCGAGAAATTGTAAGTAAACGTCGTATTTACTTATCTGCCACTGTGCAGGAGAATCCGTATAGGTGTTCGAGTGTTCAAAACATAACGCGTGAGAAATTGTAAGTAAACGTCATATTTACATATCTGCCACTGTGCAGGAGAATCCGTATAGGTGTTCGAGTGTGCAAAACGTAACGCGCGAGAAATTGTAGGTAAACGCCGTATTTACATATCTGCCACTGTGCAGGAGAATCCGTATAGGTGTTCGAGTGTTCGAAACGTAACGCGCAAGAAATTGTAAGTAAACGCCGTATTTACATATCTGCCACTGTGCAGGAGAATCCGTATAGATGTTCGAGTGTTCGATACGTAACGCGCGAGAAATTGTAAGTAAACGTCGTATTTACTTATCTGCCACTGTGCAGGAGAATCCGTATAGGTGTTCGAGTGTTCAAAACATAACGCGTGAGAAATTGTAAGTAAACGTCATATTTACATATCTGCCACTGTGCAGGAGAATCCGTATAGGTGTTCGAGTGTGCAAAACGTAACGCGCGAGAAATTGTAGGTAAACGCCGTATTTACATATCTGCCACTGTGCAGGAGAATCCGTATAGGTGTTCGAGTGTTCGAAACGTAACGCGCAAGAAATTGTAAGTAAACGCCGTATTTACATATCTGCCACTGTGCAGGAGAATCCGTATAGATGTTCGAGTGTTCGATACGTAACGCGCGAGAAATTGTAAGTAAACGTCGTATTTACTTATCTGCCACTGTGCAGGAGAATCCGTATAGGTGTTCGAGTGTTCAAAACATAACGCGTGAGAAATTGTAAGTAAACGTCATATTTACATATCTGCCACTGTGCAGGAGAATCCGTATAGGTGTTCGAGTGTGCAAAACGTAACGCGCGAGAAATTGTAGGTAAACGCCGTATTTACATATCTGCCACTGTGCAGGAGAATCCGTATAGGTGTTCGAGTGTTCGAAACGTCACGCGTGAGAAATTGTATGTAAACGCCGTATTTACATATCTGCCACTGTGTAGGAGAATCCGTATAGCTGTTCGAGTGTGCGAAACGTAACGCGCGAGAAATTGTAAGTAAACGCCGTATTTACATATCTGCCACTGTGCAGGAGAATCCGTATAGGTGTTCGAGTGTGCGAAACGTAATGCGCGAGAAATTGTAAGTAAACGCCGTATTTACATATCTCCCACTGTGCAGGAGAATCCGTATAGGTGGTCGAGTGTTCGATACGTAACGCGTGAGAAATTGTATGTAAACGCCGTATTTACATATCTGCCACCGTGTAGGAGAATCCGTAGAGCTGTTCGAGTGTGCGAAACGTAACGCGCGAGAAATTGTAAGTAAACGCCGTATTTACATATCTGCCACTGTGCAGGAGAATCCGTATAGGTGTACGAGTGTTCGACACGTAACGCGCAAGAAATTGTAAGTAAACGCCGTATTTACATATCTGCCACTGTGCAGGAGAATCCGTATAGGTGTTCGAGTGTTCGATACGTAACGCGCGAGAAATTGTAAGTAAACGTCGTATTTACTTATCTGCCACTGTGCAGGAGAATCCGTATAGGTGTTCGAGTGTTCAAAACATAACGCGTGAGAAATTGTAAGTAAACGTCGTATTTACATATCTGCCACTGTGCAGGAGAATCCGTATAGGTGTTCGAGTGTGCAAAACGTAACGCGCGAGAAATTGTAAGTAAACGCCGTATTTACATATCTGCCACTGTGCAGGAGAATCCGTATAGGTGTTCGAGTGTTCGAAACGTCACGCGTGAGAAATTGTAAGTAAACGCCGTATTTACATATCTGCCACTGTGCAGGAGAATCCGTATAGGTGTTCGAGTGTTCGATACGTAACGCACGATAAATTGTAAGTAAACGTCGTATTTACTTATCTGCCACTATGCAGGAGAATCCGTATAGGTGTTCGAGTGTTCAAAACATAACGCGTGAGAAATTGTAAGCAAACGTCGTATTTACATATCTGCCACTGTGCAGGAGAATCCGTATAGGTGTTCGAGTGTGCAAAACGTAACGCGCGAGAAATTGTAAGTAAACGCCGTATTTACATATCTGCCACTGTGCAGGAGAATCCGTATAGGTGTTCGAGTGTTCGATACGTAACGCGTGAGAAATTGTATGTAAACGCCGTATTTACATATCTGCAACTGTGCAGGAGAATCCGTATAGCTGTTCGAGTGTGCGAAACGTAACGCGCGAGAAATTGTAAGTAAACGCCGTATTTACATATCTGCCACTGTGCAGGAAAATCCGTATAGCTGTTCGAGTGTGCGAAACGTAACGCGCGAGAAATTGTAAGTAAACGCCGTATTTACATATCTGCCACTGTGCAGGAGAATCCGTATAGGTGTTCGAGTGTTCGATACGTAACGCGTGAGAAATTGTATGTAAACGCCGTATTTACATATCTGCCACTGTGTAGGAGAATCCGTATAGCTGTTCGAGTGTGCGAAACGTAACGCGCGAGAAATTGTAAGTAAACGCCGTATTTACATATCTGCCACTGTGCAGGAGAATCCGTATAGGTGTACGAGTGTTCGAAACGTAACGCGCAAGAAATTGTAAGTAAACGCCGTATTTACATATCTGCCACTGTGCAGGAGAATCCGTATAGGTGTTCGAGTGTTCGATACGTAACGCGCGAGAAATTGTAAGTAAACGTCGTATTTACTTATCTGCCACTGTGCAGGAGAATCCGTATAGGTGTTCGAGTGTTCAAAACATAACGCGTGAGAAATTGTAAGTAAACGTCATATTTACATATCTGCCACTGTGCAGGAGAATCCGTATAGGTGTTCGAGTGTGCAAAACGTAACGCGCGAGAAATTGTAGGTAAACGCCGTATTTACATATCTGCCACTGTGCAGGAGAATCCGTATAGGTGTTCGAGTTTTCGAAACGTAACGCGCAAGAAATTGTAAGTAAACGCCGTATTTACATATCTGCCACTGTGCAGGAGAATCCGTATAGATGTTCGAGTGTTCGATACGTAACGCGCGAGAAATTGTAAGTAAACGTCGTATTTACTTATCTGCCACTGTGCAGGAGAATCCGTATAGGTGTTCGAGTGTTCAAAACATAACGCGTGAGAAATTGTAAGTAAACGTCATATTTACATATCTGCCACTGTGCAGGAGAATCCGTATAGGTGTTCGAGTGTGCAAAACGTAACGCGCGAGAAATTGTAGGTAAACGCCGTATTTACATATCTGCCACTGTGCAGGAGAATCCGTATAGGTGTTCGAGTGTTCGAAACGTCACGCGTGAGAAATTGTATGTAAACGCCGTATTTACATATCTGCCACTGTGTAGGAGAATCCGTATAGCTGTTCGAGTGTGCGAAACGTAACGCGCGAGAAATTGTAAGTAAACGCCGTATTTACATATCTGCCACTGTGCAGGAGAATCCGTATAGGTGTTCGAGTGTGCGAAACGTAATGCGCGAGAAATTGTAAGTAAACGCCGTATTTACATATCTCCCACTGTGCAGGAGAATCCGTATAGGTGGTCGAGTGTTCGATACGTAACGCGTGAGAAATTGTATGTAAACGCCGTATTTACATATCTGCCACCGTGTAGGAGAATCCGTAGAGCTGTTCGAGTGTGCGAAACGTAACGCGCGAGAAATTGTAAGTAAACGCCGTATTTACATATCTGCCACTGTGCAGGAGAATCCGTATAGGTGTACGAGTGTTCGACACGTAACGCGCAAGAAATTGTAAGTAAACGCCGTATTTACATATCTGCCACTGTGCAGGAGAATCCGTATAGGTGTTCGAGTGTTCGATACGTAACGCGCGAGAAATTGTAAGTAAACGTCGTATTTACTTATCTGCCACTGTGCAGGAGAATCCGTATAGGTGTTCGAGTGTTCAAAACATAACGCGTGAGAAATTGTAAGTAAACGTCGTATTTACATATCTGCCACTGTGCAGGAGAATCCGTATAGGTGTTCGAGTGTGCAAAACGTAACGCGCGAGAAATTGTAAGTAAACGCCGTATTTACATATCTGCCACTGTGCTGGAGAATCCGTATAGGTGTTCGAGTGTTCGAAACGTCACGCGTGAGAAATTGTAAGTAAACGCCGTATTTACATATCTGCCACTGTGCAGGAGAATCCGTATAGGTGTTCGAGTGTTCGATACGTAACGCGCGATAAATTGTAAGTAAACGTCGTATTTACTTATCTGCCACTATGCAGGAGAATCCGTATAGGTGTTCGAGTGTTCAAAACATAACGCGTGAGAAATTGTAAGCAAACGTCGTATTTACATATCTGCCACTGTGCAGGAGAATCCGTATAGGTGTTCGAGTGTGCAAAACGTAACGCGCGAGAAATTGTAAGTAAACGCCGTATTTACATATCTGCCACTGTGCAGGAGAATCCGTATAGGTGTTCGAGTGTTCGATACGTAACGCGTGAGAAATTGTATGTAAACGCCGTATTTACATATCTGCAACTGTGCAGGAGAATCCGTATAGCTGTTCGAGTGTGCGAAACGTAACGCGCGAGAAATTGTAAGTAAACGCCGTATTTACATATCTGCCACTGTGCAGGAAAATCCGTATAGCTGTTCGAGTGTGCGAAACGTAACGCGCGAGAAATTGTAAGTAAACGCCGTATTTACATATCTGCCACTGTGCAGGAGAATCCGTATAGGTGTTCGAGTGTTCGATACGTAACGCGTGAGAAATTGTATGTAAACGCCGTATTTACATATCTGCCACTGTGTAGGAGAATCCGTATAGCTGTTCGAGTGTGCGAAACGTAACGCGCGAGAAATTGTAAGTAAACGCCGTATTTACATATCTGCCACTGTGCAGGAGAATCCGTATAGGTGTACGAGTGTTCGAAACGTAACGCGCAAGAAATTGTAAGTAAACGCCGTATTTACATATCTGCCACTGTGCAGGAGAATCCGTATAGGTGTTCGAGTGTTCGATACGTAACGCGCGAGAAATTGTAAGTAAACGTCGTATTTACTTATCTGCCACTGTGCAGGAGAATCCGTATAGGTGTTCGAGTGTTCAAAACATAACGCGTGAGAAATTGTAAGTAAACGTCGTATTTACATATCTGCCACTGTGCAGGAGAATCCGTATAGGTGTTCGAGTGTGCAAAACGTAACGCGCGAGAAATTGTAAGTAAACGCCGTATTTACATATCTGCCACTGTGCTGGAGAATCCGTATAGGTGTTCGAGTGTTCGAAACGTCACGCGTGAGAAATTGTAAGTAAACGCCGTATTTACATATCTGCCACTGTGCAGGAGAATCCGTATAGGTGTTCGAGTGTTCGATACGTAACGCGCGATAAATTGTAAGTAAACGTCGTATTTACTTATCTGCCACTATGCAGGAGAATCCGTATAGGTGTTCGAGTGTTCAAAACATAACGCGTGAGAAATTGTAAGCAAACGTCGTATTTACATATCTGCCACTGTGCAGGAGAATCCGTATAGGTGTTCGAGTGTGCAAAACGTAACGCGCGAGAAATTGTAAGTAAACGCCGTATTTACATATCTGCCACTGTGCAGGAGAATCCGTATAGGTGTTCGAGTGTTCGATACGTAACGCGTGAGAAATTGTATGTAAACGCCGTATTTACATATCTGCAACTGTGCAGGAGAATCCGTATAGCTGTTCGAGTGTGCGAAACGTAACGCGCGAGAAATTGTAAGTAAACGCCGTATTTACATATCTGCCACTGTGCAGGAAAATCCGTATAGCTGTTCGAGTGTGCGAAACGTAACGCGCGAGAAATTGTAAGTAAACGCCGTATTTACATATCTGCCACTGTGCAGGAGAATCCGTATAGGTGTTCGAGTGTTCGATACGTAACGCGTGAGAAATTGTATGTAAACGCCGTATTTACATATCTGCCACTGTGTAGGAGAATCCGTATAGCTGTTCGAGTGTGCGAAACGTAACGCGCGAGAAATTGTAAGTAAACGCCGTATTTACATATCTGCCACTGTGCAGGAGAATCCGTATAGGTGTACGAGTGTTCGAAACGTAACGCGCAAGAAATTGTAAGTAAACGCCGTATTTACATATCTGCCACTGTGCAGGAGAATCCGTATAGGTGTTCGAGTGTTCGATACGTAACGCGCGAGAAATTGTAAGTAAACGTCGTATTTACTTATCTGCCACTGTGCAGGAGAATCCGTATAGGTGTTCGAGTGTTCAAAACATAACGCGTGAGAAATTGTAAGTAAACGTCATATTTACATATCTGCCACTGTGCAGGAGAATCCGTATAGGTGTTCGAGTGTGCAAAACGTAACGCGCGAGAAATTGTAGGTAAACGCCGTATTTACATATCTGCCACTGTGCAGGAGAATCCGTATAGGTGTTCGAGTGTTCGAAACGTCACGCGTGAGAAATTGTAAGTAAACGCCGTATTTACATATCTGCCACTGTGCAGGAGAATCCGTATAGGTGTTTGAGTGTTCGAAACGTAACGCGCAAGAAATTGTAAGTAAACGCCGTATTTACATATCTGCCACTGTCCAGGAGAATCCGTATAGGTGTTCGAGTGTTCGAAACGTAACGCGCGAGAAATTGTAAGTAAACGTCGTATTTACATATCTGCCACTGTGCAGGAGAATCCGTATAGGTGTTCGAGTGTTCGATACGTAACGCGTGAGAAATTGTATGTAAACGCCGTATTTACATATCTGCCACTGTGTAGGAGAATCCGTATAGCTGTTCGAGTGTGCGAAACGTAACGCGCGAGAAATTGTAAGTAAACGCCGTATTTACATATCTGCCACTGTGCAGGAGAATCCGTATAGGTGTACGAGTGTTCGAAACGTAACGCGCAAGAAATTGTAAGTAAACGCCGTATTTACATATCTGCCCCTGTGTAGGAGAATCCGTATAGGTGTTCGAGTGTTCGATACGTAACGCGCGAGAAATTGTAACTAAACGTCGTATTTACATATCTGCCACTGTGCAGGAGAATCCGTATAGGTGTTCGAGTGTTCAAAACATAACGCGTGAGAAATTGTAAGTAAACGTCGTATTTACATATCTGTCACTGTGCAGGAGAATCCGTATAGGAGTTCGAGTGTGCAAAACGTAACGCGCGAGAAATTGTAAGTAAACGCCGTATTTACATATCTGCCACTGTGCAGGAGAATCCGTATAGGTCTTCGAGTGTGCGAAACGTAACGCGCGAGAAATTGTAAGTAAACGCCGTAATTACATATCTGCCACTGTGCAGGAGAATCCGTATAGGTGTACGAGTGTTCGAAACGTAACGCACGAGAAATTGTAACTAAACGTCGTATTTACTTATCTGCCACTGTACAGGAGAATCCGTATAGGTGTTCGAGTGTTCAAAACATAACGCGTGAGAAATTGTAAGTAAACGTCGTATTTACATATCTGTCACTGTGCAGGAGAATCCGTATAGGTGTTCGAGTGTGCAAAACGTAACGCGCGAGAAATTGTAAGTAAACGCCGTATTTACATATCTGCCACTGTGCAGGAGAATCCGTATAGGTGTTCGAGTGTTCGATACGTAACGCGTGAGAAATTGTATGTAAACGCCGTATTTACAGATCTGCCACTGTGTAGGAGAATCCGTATAGCTGTTCGAGTGTGCGAAACGTAACGCGCGAGAAATTGTAAGTAAACGCCGTATTTACATATCTGCCACTGTGCAGGAGAATCCGTATAGCTGTTCGAGTGTGCGAAACGTAACGCGCGAGAAATTGTAAGTAAACGCCGTATTTACATATCTGCCACTGTGCAGGAGAATCCGTATAGGTGGTCGAGTGTTCGATACGTAACGCGCGAGAAATTGTAAGTAAACGCCGTATTTACATATCTGCCACTGTGCAGAAGAATCCGTATAGGTGTTCGAGTGTTCGAAACGTCACGCGTGAGAAATTGTAAGTAAACGTCGTACTTACATATCTGTCACTGTGCAGGAGAATCCGTATAGGTGTTCGAGTGTGCAAAACGTAACGCGCGAGAAATTGTAAGTAAACGCCGTATTTACATATCTGCCACTGTGCAGGAGAATCCGTATAGGTGTTCGAGTGTGCGAAACGTAACACGCGAGAAATTGTAAGTAAACGCCGTATTTACATATCTGCCACTGTGCAGGAGAATCCGTATAGGTGTACGAGTGTTCGAAACGTAACGCGCAAGAAATTGTAAGTAAACGCCGTATTTACATATCTGCCACTGTGTAGGAGAATCCGTATAGGTGTTCGAGTGTTCGATACGTAACGCGCGAGAGATTGTAACTAAACGTCGTATTTACATATCTGCCACTGTGCAGGAGAATCCGTATAGGTGTTCGAGTGTTCAAAACATAACGCGTGAGAAATTGTAAGTAAACGTCGTACTTACATATCTGTCACTGTGCAGGAGAATCCGTATAGGTGTTCGAGTGTGCAAAACGTAACGCGCGAGAAATTGTAAGTAAACGCCGTATTTACATATCTGCCACTGTGCAGGAGAATCCGTATAGGTGTTCGAGTGTGCGAAACGTAACGCGCGAGAAATTGTAAGTAAACGCCGTATTTACATATCTGCCACTGTGCAGGAGAATCCGTATAGGTGTACGAGTGTTCGAAACGTAACGCGCAAGAAATTGTAAGTAAACGCCGTATTTACATATCTGCCACTGTGCAGGAGAATCCGTATAGGTGTTCGAGTGTTCGATACGTAACGCACGAGAAATTGTAACTAAACGTCGTATTTACTTATCTGCCACTGTACAGGAGAATCCGTATAGGTGTTCGAGTGTTCAAAACATAACGCGTGAGAAATTGTAAGTAAACGTCGTATTTACATATCTGTCACTGTGCAGGAGAATCCGTATAGGTGTTCGAGTGTGCAAAACGTAACGCGCGAGAAATTGTAAGTAAACGCCGTATTTACATATCTGCCACTGTGCAGGAGAATCCGTATAGGTGTTCGAGTGTTCGATACGTAACGCGTGAGAAATTGTATGTAAACGCCGTATTTACATATCTGCCACTGTGTAGGAGAATCCGTATAGCTGTTCGAGTGTGCGAAACGTAACGCGCGAGAAATTGTAAGTAAACGCCGTATTTACATATCTGCCACTGTGCAGGAGAATCCGTATAGGTGTTCGAGTGTTCGATACGTAACGCGTGAGAAATTGTATGTAAACGCCGTATTTACATATCTGCCACTGTGTAGGAGAATCCGTATAGCTGTTCGAGTGTGCGAAACGTAACGCGCGAGAAATTGTAAGTAAACGCCGTATTTACATATCTGCCACTGTGCAGGAGAATCCGTATAGGTGTACGAGTGTTCGAAACGTAACGCGCAAGAAATTGTAAGTAAACGCCGTATTTACATATCTGCCACTGTGCAGGAGAATCCGTATAGGTGTTCGAGTGTTCGATACGTAACGCACGAGAAATTGTAACTAAACGTCGTATTTACTTATCTGCCACTGTACAGGAGAATCCGTATAGGTGTTCGAGTGTTCAAAACATAACGCGTGAGAAATTGTAAGTAAACGTCGTATTTACATATCTGTCACTGTGCAGGAGAATCCGTATAGGTGTTCGAGTGTGCAAAACGTAACGCGCGAGAAATTGTAAGTAAACGCCGTATTTACATATCTGCCACTGTGCAGGAGAATCCGTATAGGTGTTCGAGTGTTCGATACGTAACGCGTGAGAAATTGTATGTAAACGCCGTATTTACAGATCTGCCACTGTGTAGGAGAATCCGTATAGCTGTTCGAGTGTGCGAAACGTAACGCGCGAGAAATTGTAAGTAAACGCCGTATTTACATATCTGCCACTGTGCAGGAGAATCCGTATAGCTGTTCGAGTGTGCGAAACGTAACGCGCGAGAAATTGTAAGTAAACGCCGTATTTACATATCTGCCACTGTGCAGGAGAATCCGTATAGGTGGTCGAGTGTTCGATACGTAACGCGCGAGAAATTGTAAGTAAACGCCGTATTTACATATCTGCCACTATGCAGGAGAATCCGTATAGGTGTTCGAGTGTTCGAAACGTCACGCGTGAGAAATTGTAAGTAAACGTCGTACTTACATATCTGTCACTGTGCAGGAGAATCCGTATAGGTGTTCGAGTGTGCAAAACGTAACGCGCGAGAAATTGTAAGTAAACGCCGTATTTACATATCTGCCACTGTGCAGGAGAATCCGTATAGGTGTTCGAGTGTGCGAAACGTAACACGCGAGAAATTGTAAGTAAACGCCGTATTTACATATCTGCCACTGTGCAGGAGAATCCGTATAGGTCTACGAGTGTTCGAAACGTAACGCGCAAGAAATTGTAAGTAAACGCCGTATTTACATATCTGCCACTGTGCAGGAGAATCCGTATAGGTGTTCGAGTGTTCGATACGTAACGCACGAGAAATTGTAACTAAACGTCGTATTTACTTATCTGCCACTGTACAGGAGAATCCGTATAGGTGTTCGAGTGTTCAAAACATAACGCGTGAGAAATTGTAAGTAAACGTCGTATTTACATATCTGTCACTGTGCAGGAGAATCCGTATAGGTGTTCGAGTGTGCAAAACGTAACGCGCGAGAAATTGTAAGTAAACGCCGTATTTACATATCTGCCACTGTGCAGGAGAATCCGTATAGGTGTTCGAGTGTTCGATACGTAACGCGTGAGAAATTGTATGTAAACGCCGTATTTACATATCTGCCACTGTGTAGGAGAA
The DNA here is from genome assembly GCF_055761805.1 of Camellia sinensis. Lineage (NCBI taxonomy): Eukaryota > Viridiplantae > Streptophyta > Magnoliopsida > Ericales > Theaceae > Camellia > Camellia sinensis. Next base: position 4,900,295 of record NW_028128989.1, on the reverse strand, counting down.
TCCGTATAGCTGTTCGAGTGTGCGAAACGTAACGCGCGAGAAATTGTAAGTAAACGCCGTATTTACATATCTGCCACTGTGCAGGAGAATCCGTATAGGTGTTCGAGTGTTCGATACGTAACGCGTGAGAAATTGTATGTAAACGCCGTATTTACATATCTGCCACTGTGTAGGAGAATCCGTATAGCTGTTCGAGTGTGCGAAACGTAACGCGCGAGAAATTGTAAGTAAACGCCGTATTTACATATCTGCCACTGTGCAGGAGAATCCGTATAGGTGTACGAGTGTTCGAAACGTAACGCGCAAGAAATTGTAAGTAAACGCCGTATTTACATATCTGCCACTGTGCAGGAGAATCCGTATAGGTGTTCGAGTGTTCGATACGTAATGCACGAGAAATTGTAACTAAACGTCGTATTTACTTATCTGCCACTGTACAGGAGAATCCGTATAGGTGTTCGAGTGTTCAAAACATAACGCGTGAGAAATTGTAAGTAAACGTCGTATTTACATATCTGTCACTGTGCAGGAGAATCCGTATAGGTGTTCGAGTGTGCAAAACGTAACGCGCGAGAAATTGTAAGTAAACGCCGTATTTACATATCTGCCACTGTGCAGGAGAATCCGTATAGGTGTTCGAGTGTTCGATACGTAACGCGTGAGAAATTGTATGTAAACGCCGTATTTACAGATCTGCCACTGTGTAGGAGAATCCGTATAGCTGTTCGAGTGTGCGAAACGTAACGCGTGAGAAATTGTAAGTAAACGCCGTATTTACATATCTGCCACTGTGTAGGAGAATCCGTATAGCTGTTCGAGTGTGCGAAACGTAACGCGCGAGAAATTGTAAGTAAACGCCGTATTTACATATCTGCCACTGTGCAGGAGAATCCGTATAGGTGGTCGAGTGTTCGATACGTAACGCGTGAGAAATTGTATGTAAACGCCGTATTTACATATCTGCCACTGTGTAGGAGAATCCGTATAGCTGTTCGAGTGTGCGAAACGTAACGCGCGAGAAATTGTAAGTAAACGCCGTATTTACATATCTGCCACTGTGCAGGAGAATCCGTATAGGTGTACGAGTGTTCGAAACGTAACGCGCAAGAAATTGTAAGTAAACGCCGTATTTACATATCTGCCACTGTGCAGGAGAATCCGTATAGGTGTTCGAGTGTTCGATACGTAACGCGTGAGAAATTGTAAGTAAACGTCGTATTTACTTATCTGCCACTGTGCAGGAGAATCCGTATAGGTGTTCGAGTGTTCAAAACATAACGCGTGAGAAATTGTAAGTAAACGTCGTATTTACATATCTGCCACTGTGCAGGAGAATCCGTATAGGTGTTCGAGTGTGCAAAACGTAACGCGCGAGAAATTGTAAGTAAACGCCGTATTTACATATCTGCCACTGTGCAGGAGAATCCGTATAGGTGTTCGAGTGTTCGATACGTAAGGCACGAGAAATTGTAACTAAACGTCGTATTTACTTATCTGCCACTGTACAGGAGAATCCGTATAGGTGTTCGAGTGTTCAAAACATAACGCGTGAGAAATTGTAAGTAAACGTCGTATTTACATATCTGTCACTGTGCAGGAGAATCCGTATAGGTGTTCGAGTGTGCAAAACGTAACGCGCGAGAAATTGTAAGTAAACGCCGTATTTACATATCTGCCACTGTGCAGGAGAATCCGTATAGGTGTTCGAGTGTTCGATACGTAACGCGTGAGAAATTGTATGTAAACGCCGTATTTACATATCTGCCACTGTGTAGGAGAATCCGTATAGCTGTTCGAGTGTGCGAAACGTAACGCGCGAGAAATTGTAAGTAAACGCCGTATTTACATATCTGCCACTGTGCAGGAGAATCCGTATAGGTGTTCGAGTGTTCGATACGTAACGCGTGAGAAATTGTATGTAAACGCCGTATTTACATATCTGCCACTGTGTAGGAGAATCCGTATAGCTGTTCGAGTGTGCGAAACGTAACGCGCGAGAAATTGTAAGTAAACGCCGTATTTACATATCTGCCACTGTGCAGGAGAATCCGTATAGGTGTACGAGTGTTCGAAACGTAACGCGCAAGAAATTGTAAGTAAACGCCGTATTTACATATCTGCCACTGTGCAGGAGAATCCGTATAGGTGTTCGAGTGTTCGATACGTAACGCACGAGAAATTGTAACTAAACGTCGTATTTACTTATCTGCCACTGTACAGGAGAATCCGTATAGGTGTTCGAGTGTTCAAAACATAACGCGTGAGAAATTGTAAGTAAACGTCGTATTTACATATCTGTCACTGTGCAGGAGAATCCGTATAGGTGTTCGAGTGTGCAAAACGTAACGCGCGAGAAATTGTAAGTAAACGCCGTATTTACATATCTGCCACCGTGTAGGAGAATCCGTATAGGTGTTCGAGTGTTCGATACGTAACGCGTGAGAAATTGTATGTAAACGCCGTATTTACAGATCTGCCACTGTGTAGGAGAAACCGTATAGCTGTTCGAGTGTGCGAAACGTAACGCGCGAGAAATTGTAAGTAAACGCCGTATTTACATATCTGCCACTGTGTAGGAGAATCCGTATAGCTGTTCGAGTGTGCGAAACGTAACGCGCGAGAAATTGTAAGTAAACGCCGTATTTACATATCTGCCACTGTGCAGGAGAATCCGTATAGGTGGTCGAGTGTTCGATACGTAACGCGTGAGAAATTGTATGTAAACGCCGTATTTACATATCTGCCACTGTGTAGGAGAATCCGTATAGCTGTTCGAGTGTGCGAAACGTAACGCGCGAGAAATTGTAAGTAAACGCCGTATTTACATATCTGCCACTGTGCAGGAGAATCCGTATAGGTGTACGAGTGTTCGAAACGTAACGCGCAAGAAATTGTAAGTAAACGCCGTATTTACATATCTGCCACTGTGCAGGAGAATCCGTATAGGTGTTCGAGTGTTCGATACGTAACGCGTGAGAAATTGTAAGTAAACGTCGTATTTACTTATCTGCCACTGTGCAGGAGAATCCGTATAGGTGTTCGAGTGTTCAAAACATAACGCGTGAGAAATTGTAAGTAAACGTCGTATTTACATATCTGCCACTGTGCAGGAGAATCCGTATAGGTGTTCGAGTGTGCAAAACGTAACGCGCGAGAAATTGTAAGTAAACGCCGTATTTACATATCTTCCACTGTGCAGGAGAATCCGTATAGGTGTTCGAGTGTTCGAAACGTCACGCGTGAGAAATTGTAAGTAAACGCCGTATTTACATATCTGCCACTGTGCAGGAGAATCCGTATAGGTGTTCGAGTGTTCGAAACGTAACGCGCAAGAAATTGTAAGTAAACGCCGTATTTACATATCTGCCACTGTCCAGGAGAATCCGTATAGGTGTTCGAGTGTTCGAAACGTAACGCGCGAGAAATTGTAAGTAAACGCCGTATTTACATATCTGCCACTGTGCAGGAGAATCCGTATAGGTGTTCGAGTGTTCGAAACGTAACACGCGAGAAATTGTAAGTAAACGTCGTATTTACATATCTGCCACTGTGCAGGAGAATCCGTATAGGTGTTCGAGTGTTCGATACGTAACGCGTGAGAAATTGTATGTAAACGCCGTATTTACATATCTGCAACTGTGCAGGAGAATCCGTATAGCTGTTCGAGTGTGCGAAACGTAACGCGCGAGAAATTGTAAGTAAACGCCGTATTTACATATCTGCCACTGTGCAGGAAAATCCGTATAGCTGTTCGAGTGTGCGAAACGTAACGCGCGAGAAATTGTAAGTAAACGCCGTATTTACATATCTGCCACTGTGCAGGAGAATCCGTATAGGTGTTCGAGTGTTCGATACGTAACGCGTGAGAAATTGTATGTAAACGCCGTATTTACATATCTGCCACTGTGTAGGAGAATCCGTATAGCTGTTCGAGTGTGCGAAACGTAACGCGCGAGAAATTGTAAGTAAACGCCGTATTTACATATCTGCCACTGTGCAGGAGAATCCGTATAGGTGTACGAGTGTTCGAAACGTAACGCGCAAGAAATTGTAAGTAAACGCCGTATTTACATATCTGCCACTGTGCAGGAGAATCCGTATAGGTGTTCGAGTGTTCGATACGTAACGCGCGAGAAATTGTAAGTAAACGTCGTATTTACTTATCTGCCACTTTGCAGGAGAATCCGTATGGGTGTTCGAGTGTTCAAAACATAACGCGTGAGAAATTGTAAGTAAACGTCATATTTACATATCTGCCACTGTGCAGGAGAATCCGTATAGGTGGTCGAGTGTTCGATACGTAACGCGTGAGAAATTGTAAGTAAACGCCGTATTTACATATCAGCCACTGTGCAGTAGAATCCGTATAGGTGTTCGAGTGTTCGATACGTAACGCGCGAGAAATTGTAAGTAAACGTCGTATTTACTTATCTGCCACTGTGCAGGAGAATCCGTATAGGTGTTCGAGTGTTCAAAACATAACGCGGGAGAAATTGTAAGTAAACGTCGTATTTACATATCTGCCACTGTGCAGGAGAATCCGTATAGGTGTTCGAGTGTGCAAAACGTAACGCGCGAGAAATTGTAAGTAAACGCCGTATTTACATATCTGCCACTGTGCAGGAGAATCCGTATAGGTGTTTGAGTGTTCGAAACGTCACGCGTGAGAAATTGTAAGTAAACGCCGTATTTACATATCTGCCACTGTGCAGGAGAATCCGTATAGGTGTTCGAGTGTTCGAAACGTAACGCGCAAGAAATTGTAAGTAAACGCCGTATTTACATATCTGCCACTGTCCAGGAGAATCCGTATAGGTGTTCGAGTGTTCGAAACGTAACGCGCGAGAAATTGTAAGTAAACGCCGTATTTACATATCTGCCACTGTGCAGGAGAATCCGTATAGGTGTTCGAGTGTTCGAAACGTAACGCGCGAGAAATTGTAAGTAAACGTCGTATTTACATATCTGCCACTGTGCAAGAGAATCCGTATAGGTGTTCGAGTGTTCGATACGTAACGCGTGAGAAATTGTATGTAAACGCCGTATTTACATATCTGCCACTGTGTAGGAGAATCCGTATAGCTGTTCGAGTGTGCGAAACGTAACGCGGGAGAAATTGTAAGTAAACGCCGTATTTACATATCTGCCACTGTGCAGGAGAATCCGTATAGGTGTACGAGTGTTCTAAACGTAACGCGCAAGAAATTGTAAGTAAACGCCGTATTTACATATCTGCCACTGTGCAGGAGAATCCGTATAGGTGTTCGAGTGTTCGATACGTAACGCACGAGAAATTGTAACTAAACGTCGTATTTACTTATCTGCCACTGTACAGGAGAATCCGTATAGGTGTTCGAGTGTTCAAAACATAACGCGTGAGAAATTGTAAGTAAACGTCGTATTTACATATCTGTCACTGTGCAGGAGAATCCGTATAGGTGTTCGAGTGTGCAAAACGTAACGCGCGAGAAATTGAAAGTAAACGCCGTATTTACATATCTGCCACTGTGCAGGAGAATCCGTATAGGTGTTCGAGTGTTCGATACGTAACGCGTGAGAAATTGTATGTAAACGCCGTATTTACAGATCTGCCACTGTGTAGGAGAATCCGTATAGCTGTTCGAGTGTGCGAAACGTAACGCGCGAGAAATTGTAAGTAAACGCCGTATTTACATATCTGCCACTGTGCAGGAGAATCCGTATAGCTGTTCGAGTGTGCGAAACGTAACGCGCGAGAAATTGTAAGTAAACGCCGTATTTACATATCTGCCACTGTGCAGGAGAATCCGTATAGGTGGTCGAGTGTTCGATACGTAACGCGCGAGAAATTGTAAGTAAACGCCGTATTTACATATCTGCCACTGTGCAGGAGAATCCGTATAGGTGTTCGAGTGTTCGAAACGTCACGCGTGAGAAATTGTAAGTAAACGCCGTATTTACATATCTGCCACTGTGCAGGAGAATCCGTATAGATGTTCGAGTGTGCGAAACGTAACGCGTGAGAAATTGTAAGTAAACGTCGTATTTACATATCTGTCACTGTGCAGGAGAATCCGTATAGGTGTTCGAGTGTGCAAAACGTAACGCGCGAGAAATTGTAAGTAAACGCCGTATTTACATATCTGCCACTGTGCAGGAGAATCCGTATAGGTGTTCGAGTGTTCGATACGTAACGCGTGAGAAATTGTATGTAAACGCCGTATTTACAGATCTGCCACTGTGTAGGAGAATCCGTATAGCTGTTCGAGTGTCCGAAACGTAACGCGCGAGAAATTGTAAGTAAACGCCGTATTTACATATCTGCCACTGTGTAGGAGAATCCGTATAGCTGTTCGAGTGTGCGAAACGTAACGCGCGAGAAATTGTAAGTAAACGCCGTATTTACATATCTGCCACTGTGCAGGAGAATCCGTATAGGTGGTCGAGTGTTCGATACGTAACGCGTGAGAAATTGTATGTAAACGCCGTATTTACATATCTGCCACTGTGTAGGAGAATCCGTATAGCTGTTCGAGTGTGCGAAACGTAACGCGCGAGAAATTGTAAGTAAACGCCGTATTTACATATCTGCCACTGTGCAGGAGAATCCGTATAGGTGTACGAGTGTTCGAAACGTAACGCGCAAGAAATTGTAAGTAAACGCCATATTTACATATCTGCCACTGTGCAGGAGAATCCGTATAGGTGTTCGAGTGTTCGATACGTAACGCGCGAGAAATTGTAAGTAAACGTCGTATTTACTTATCTGCCACTGTGCAGGAGAATCCGTATAGGTGTTCGAGTGTTCAAAACATAACGCGTGAGAAATTGTAAGTAAACGTCGTATTTACATATCTGCCACTGTGCAGGAGAATCCGTATAGGTGTTCGAGTGTTCAAAACATAACGCGTGAGAAATTGTAAGTAAACGCCGTATTTACATATCTGCCACTGTGCAGGAGAATCCGTATAGGTGTTCGAGTGTTCGAAACGTCACGCGTGAGAAATTGTAAGTAAACGCCGTAAGTACATATCTGCCACTGTGCAGGAGAATCCGTATAGGTGTTCGAGTGTTCGAAACGTAACGCGCAAGAAATTGTAAGTAAACGCCGTATTTACATATCTGCCACTGTCCAGGAGAATCCGTATAGGTGTTCGAGTGTTCGAAACGTAACGCGCGAGAAATTGTAAGTAAACGCCGTATTTACATATCTGCCACTGTGCAGGAGAATCCGTATAGGTGTTCGAGTGTTCGAAACGTAACACGCGAGAAATTGTAAGTAAACGTCGTATTTACATATCTGCCACTGTGGAGGAGAATCCGTATAGGTGTTCGAGTGTTCGATACGTAACGCGTGAGAAATTGTATGTAAACGCCGTATTTACATATCTGCCACTGTGTAGGAGAATCCGTATAGCTGTTCGAGTGTGCGAAACGTAACGCGCGAGAAATTGTAAGTAAACGCCGTATTTACATATCTGCCACTGTGCAGGAGAATCCGTATAGGTGTACGAGTGTTCGAAACGTAACGCGCAAGAAATTGTAAGTAAACGCCGTATTTACATATCTGCCACTGTGCAGGAGAATCCGTATAGGTGTTCGAGTGTTCGATACGTAACGCACGAGAAATTGTAACTAAACGTCGTATTTACTTATCTGCCACTGTACAGGAGAATCCGTATAGGTGTTCGAGTGTTCAAAACATAACGCGTGAGAAATTGTAAGTAAACGTCGTATTTACATATCTGTCACTGTGCAGGAGAATGCGTATAGGTGTTTGAGTGTGCAAAACGTAACGCGCGAGAAATTGTAAGTAAACGCCGTATTTACATATCTGCCACTGTGCAGGAGAATCCGTATAGGTGTTCGAGTGTTCAAAACATAACGCGTGAGAAATTGTAAGTAAACGTCGTATTTACATATCTGCCACTGTGCAGGAGAATCCGTATAGGTGTTCGAGTGTGCAAAACGTAATGCGCGAGAAATTGTAAGTAAACTCCGTATTTACATATCTGCCACTGTGCAGGAGAATCCGTATAGGTGTTCGAGTGTTCGAAACGTCACGCGTGAGAAATTGTACGTAAACGCCGTATTTACATATCTGCCACTGTGCAGGAGAATCCGTATAGATGTTCGAGTGTTCGAAACGTAACGCGCAAGAAATTGTAAGTAAACGCCGTATTTACATATCTGCCACTGTCCAGGAGAATCCGTATAGGTGTTCGAGTGTTCGAAACGTAACGCGCGAGAAATTGTAAGTAAACGCCGTATTTACATATCTGCCACTGTGCAGGAGAATCCGTATAGGTGTTCGAGTGTTCGAAACGTCACGCGTGAGAAATTGTAAGTAAACGCCGTATTTACATATCTGCCACTGTGCAGGAGAATCCGTATAGATGTTCGAGTGTTCGAAACGTAACGCGCAAGAAATTGTAAGTAAACGCCGTATTTACATAACTGCCACTGTCCAGGAGAATCCGTATAGGTGTTCGAGTGTTCGAAACGTAACGCGCGAGAAATTGTAAGTAAACGCCGTATTTACATATCTGCCACTGTGCAGGAGAATCCGTATAGGTGTTCGAGTGTTCGAAACGTAACGCGCGAGAAATTGTAAGTAAACGTCGTATTTACATATCTGCCACTGTGCAGGAGAATCCGTATAGGTGTTCGAGTGTTCGATACGTAACGCGTGAGAAATTGTATGTAAACGCCGTATTTACATATCTGCCACTGTGTAGGAGAATCCGTATAGCTGTTCGAGTGTGCGAAACTTAACGCGCGAGAAATTGTAAGTAAACGCCGTATTTACATATCAGCCACTGTGCAGGAGAATCCGTATAGGTGTACGAGTGTTCGAAACGTAACGCGCAAGAAATTGTAAGTAAACGCCGTATTTACATATCTGCCACTGTGCAGGAGAATCCGTATAGGTGTTCGAGTGTTCGATACGTAACGCACGAGAAATTGTAACTAAACGTCGTATTTACTTATCTGCCACTGTACAGGAGAATCTGTATAGGTGTTCGAGTGTTCAAAACATAACGCGTGAGAAATTGTAAGTAAACGTCGTATTTACATATCTGTCACTGTGCAGGAGAATCCGTATAGGTGTTCGAGTGTGCAAAACGTAACGCGCGAGAAATTGTAAGTAAACGCCGTATTTACATATCTGCCACTGTGCAGGAGAATCCGTATAGGTGTTCGAGTGTTCGATACGTAACGCGTGAGAAATTGTATGTAAACGCCGTATTTACATATCTGCCACTGTGTAGGAGAATCCGTATAGCTGTTCGAGTGTGCAAAACGTAACGCGCGAGAAATTGTAAGTAAACGCCGTATTTACATATCTGCCACTGTGCAGGAGAATCCGTATAGGTGTTCGAGTGTTCGATACGTAACGCGTGAGAAATTGTATGTAAACGCCGTATTTACATATCTGCCACTGTGCAGGAGAATCCGTATAGCTGTTCGAGTGTGCGAAACGTAACGCGCGAGAAATTGTAAGTAAACGCCGTATTTACATATCTGCCACTGTGCAGGAGAATCCGTATAGGTGTACGAGTGTTCGAAACGTAACGCGCAAGAAATTGTAAGTAAACGCCGTATTTACATATCTGCCACTGTGCAGGAGAATCCGTATAGGTGTTCGAGTGTTCGATACGTAACGCACGAGAAATTGTAACTAAACGTCGTATTTACTTATCTGCCACTGTACAGGAGAATCCGTATAGGTGTTCGAGTGTTCAAAACATAACGCGTGAGAAATTGTAAGTAAACGTCGTATTTACATATCTGTCACTGTGCAGGAGAATCCGTATAGCTGTTCGAGTGTGCGAGACGTAACGCGCGAGAAATTGTAAGTAAACGCCGTATTTACATATCTGCCACTGTGTAGGAGAATCCGTATAGCTGTTCGAGTGTGCGAAACGTAACGCGCGAGAAATTGTAAGTAAACGCCGTATTTACATATATGCCACTGTGCAGGAGAATCCGTATAGGTGTTCAAGTGTTCGATACGTAACGCGCGAGAAATTGTATGTAAACGCCGTATTTACAGATCTGCCACTGTGCAGGAGAATCCGTATAGGTGTACGAGTGTTCGAAACGTCACGCGTGAGAAATTGTAAGTAAACGCCGTATTTACAGATCTGCCACTGTGTAGGAGAATCCGTATAGCTGTTCGAGTGTGCGAAACGTAACGCGCGAGAAATTGTAAGTAAACGCCGTATTTACATATCTGCCACTGTGCAGGAGAATCCGTATAGGTGTTCGAGTGTGCGAAACGTAACGCGCGAGAAATTGTAAGTAAACGCCGTATTTACATATCTGCCACTGTGCAGGAGAATCCGTATAGGTGGTCGAGTGTTCGATACGTAACGCGTGAGAAATTGTATGTAAACGCCGTATTTACATATCTGCCACTGTGTAGGAGAATCCGTATAGCTGTTCGAGTGTGCAAAACGTAACGCGCGAGAAATTGTAAGTAAACGCCGTATTTACATATCTGCCACTGTGCAGGAGAATCCGTATAGGTGTTCGAGTGTTCGATACGTAACGCGTGAGAAATTGTATGTAAACGCCGTATTTACATATCTGCCACTGTGCAGGAGAATCCGTATAGCTGTTCGAGTGTGCGAAACGTAACGCGCGAGAAATTGTAAGTAAACGCCGTATTTACATATCTGCCACTGTGCAGGAGAATCCGTATAGGTGTACGAGTGTTCGAAACGTAACGCGCAAGAAATTGTAAGTAAACGCCGTATTTACATATCTGCCACTGTGCAGGAGAATCCGTATAGGTGTTCGAGTGTTCGATACGTAACGCACGAGAAATTGTAACTAAACGTCGTATTTACTTATCTGCCACTGTACAGGAGAATCCGTATAGGTGTTCGAGTGTTCAAAACATAACGCGTGAGAAATTGTAAGTAAACGTCGTATTTACATATCTGTCACTGTGCAGGAGAATCCGTATAGCTGTTCGAGTGTGCGAGACGTAACGCGCGAGAAATTGTAAGTAAACGCCGTATTTACATATCTGCCACTGTGTAGGAGAATCCGTATAGCTGTTCGAGTGTGCGAAACGTAACGCGCGAGAAATTGTAAGTAAACGCCGTATTTACATATATGCCACTGTGCAGGAGAATCCGTATAGGTGTTCAAGTGTTCGATACGTAACGCGCGAGAAATTGTATGTAAACGCCGTATTTACAGATCTGCCACTGTGCAGGAGAATCCGTATAGGTGTACGAGTGTTCGAAACGTCACGCGTGAGAAATTGTAAGTAAACGCCGTATTTACAGATCTGCCACTGTGTAGGAGAATCCGTATAGCTGTTCGAGTGTGCGAAACGTAACGCGCGAGAAATTGTAAGTAAACGCCGTATTTACATATCTGCCACTGTGCAGGAGAATCCGTATAGGTGTTCGAGTGTGCGAAACGTCACGCGTGAGAAATTGTAAGTAAACGCCGTATTTACATATCTGCCACTGTGCAGGAGAATCCGTATAGGTGTTCGAGTGTTCGAAACGTAACGCGCAAGAAATTGTAAGTAAACGCCGTATTTACATATCTGCCACTGTCCAGGAGAATCCGTATAGGTGTTCGAGTGTTCGAAACGTAACGCGCGAGAAATTGTAAGTAAACGCCGTATTTACATATCTGCCACTGTGCAGGAGAATCCGTATAGGTGTTCGAGTGTTCGAAACGTAACGCGCGAGAAATTGTAAGTAAACGTCGTATTTACATATCTGCCACTGTGCAAGAGAATCCGTATAGGTGTTCGAGTGTTCGATACGTAACGCGTGAGAAATTGTATGTAAACGCCGTATTTACATATCTGCCACTGTGTAGGAGAATCCGTATAGCTGTTCGAGTGTGCGAAACGTAACGCGGGAGAAATTGTAAGTAAACGCCGTATTTACATATCTGCCACTGTGCAGGAGAATCCGTATAGGTGTACGAGTGTTCTAAACGTAACGCGCAAGAAATTGTAAGTAAACGCCGTATTTACATATCTGCCACTGTGCAGGAGAATCCGTATAGGTGTTCGAGTGTTCGATACGTAACGCACGAGAAATTGTAACTAAACGTCGTATTTACTTATCTGCCACTGTACAGGAGAATCCGTATAGGTGTTCGAGTGTTCAAAACATAACGCGTGAGAAATTGTAAGTAAACGTCGTATTTACATATCTGTCACTGTGCAGGAGAATCCGTATAGGTGTTCGAGTGTGCAAAACGTAACGCGCGAGAAATTGAAAGTAAACGCCGTATTTACATATCTGCCACTGTGCAGGAGAATCCGTATAGGTGTTCGAGTGTTCGATACGTAACGCGTGAGAAATTGTATGTAAACGCCGTATTTACAGATCTGCCACTGTGTAGGAGAATCCGTATAGCTGTTCGAGTGTGCGAAACGTAACGCGCGAGAAATTGTAAGTAAACGCCGTATTTACATATCTGCCACTGTGCAGGAGAATCCGTATAGCTGTTCGAGTGTGCGAAACGTAACGCGCGAGAAATTGTAAGTAAACGCCGTATTTACATATCTGCCACTGTGCAGGAGAATCCGTATAGGTGGTCGAGTGTTCGATACGTAACGCGCGAGAAATTGTAAGTAAACGCCGTATTTACATATCTGCCACTGTGCAGGAGAATCCGTATAGGTGTTCGAGTGTTCGAAACGTCACGCGTGAGAAATTGTAAGTAAACGCCGTATTTACATATCTGCCACTGTGCAGGAGAATCCGTATAGATGTTCGAGTGTGCGAAACGTAACGCGTGAGAAATTGTAAGTAAACGTCGTATTTACATATCTGTCACTGTGCAGGAGAATCCGTATAGGTGTTCGAGTGTGCAAAACGTAACGCGCGAGAAATTGTAAGTAAACGCCGTATTTACATATCTGCCACTGTGCAGGAGAATCCGTATAGGTGTTCGAGTGTTCGATACGTAACGCGTGAGAAATTGTATGTAAACGCCGTATTTACAGATCTGCCACTGTGTAGGAGAATCCGTATAGCTGTTCGAGTGTCCGAAACGTAACGCGCGAGAAATTGTAAGTAAACGCCGTATTTACATATCTGCCACTGTGTAGGAGAATCCGTATAGCTGTTCGAGTGTGCGAAACGTAACGCGCGAGAAATTGTAAGTAAACGCCGTATTTACATATCTGCCACTGTGCAGGAGAATCCGTATAGGTGGTCGAGTGTTCGATACGTAACGCGTGAGAAATTGTATGTAAACGCCGTATTTACATATCTGCCACTGTGTAGGAGAATCCGTATAGCTGTTCGAGTGTGCGAAACGTAACGCGCGAGAAATTGTAAGTAAACGCCGTATTTACATATCTGCCACTGTGCAGGAGAATCCGTATAGGTGTACGAGTGTTCGAAACGTAACGCGCAAGAAATTGTAAGTAAACGCCATATTTACATATCTGCCACTGTGCAGGAGAATCCGTATAGGTGTTCGAGTGTTCGATACGTAACGCGCGAGAAATTGTAAGTAAACGTCGTATTTACTTATCTGCCACTGTGCAGGAGAATCCGTATAGGTGTTCGAGTGTTCAAAACATAACGCGTGAGAAATTGTAAGTAAACGTCGTATTTACATATCTGCCACTGTGCAGGAGAATCCGTATAGGTGTTCGAGTGTTCAAAACATAACGCGTGAGAAATTGTAAGTAAACGCCGTATTTACATATCTGCCACTGTGCAGGAGAATCCGTATAGGTGTTCGAGTGTTCGAAACGTCACGCGTGAGAAATTGTAAGTAAACGCCGTATTTACATATCTGCCACTGTGCAGGAGAATCCGTATAGGTGTTCGAGTGTTCGAAACGTAACGCGCAAGAAATTGTAAGTAAACGCCGTATTTACATATCTGCCACTGTCCAGGAGAATCCGTATAGGTGTTCGAGTGTTCGAAACGTAACGCGCGAGAAATTGTAAGTAAACGCCGTATTTACATATCTGCCACTGTGCAGGAGAATCCGTATAGGTGTTCGAGTGTTCGAAACGTAACACGCGAGAAATTGTAAGTAAACGTCGTATTTACATATCTGCCACTGTGGAGGAGAATCCGTATAGGTGTTCGAGTGTTCGATACGTAACGCGTGAGAAATTGTATGTAAACGCCGTATTTACATATCTGCCACTGTGTAGGAGAATCCGTATAGCTGTTCGAGTGTGCGAAACGTAACGCGCGAGAAATTGTAAGTAAACGCCGTATTTACATATCTGCCACTGTGCAGGAGAATCCGTATAGGTGTACGAGTGTTCGAAACGTAACGCGCAAGAAATTGTAAGTAAACGCCGTATTTACATATCTGCCACTGTGCAGGAGAATCCGTATAGGTGTTCGAGTGTTCGATACGTAACGCACGAGAAATTGTAACTAAACGTCGTATTTACTTATCTGCCACTGTACAGGAGAATCCGTATAGGTGTTCGAGTGTTCAAAACATAACGCGTGAGAAATTGTAAGTAAACGTCGTATTTACATATCTGTCACTGTGCAGGAGAATCCGTATAGGTGTTTGAGTGTGCAAAACGTAACGCGCGAGAAATTGTAAGTAAACGCCGTATTTACATATCTGCCACTGTGCAGGAGAATCCGTATAGGTGTTCGAGTGTTCAAAACATAACGCGTGAGAAATTGTAAGTAAACGTCGTATTTACATATCTGCCACTGTGCAGGAGAATCCGTATAGGTGTTCGAGTGTGCAAAACGTAATGCGCGAGAAATTGTAAGTAAACTCCGTATTTACATATCTGCCACTGTGCAGGAGAATCCGTATAGGTGTTCGAGTGTTCGAAACGTCACGCGTGAGAAATTGTACGTAAACGCCGTATTTACATATCTGCCACTGTGCAGGAGAATCCGTATAGATGTTCGAGTGTTCGAAACGTAACGCGCAAGAAATTGTAAGTAAACGCCGTATTTACATATCTGCCACTGTCCAGGAGAATCCGTATAGGTGTTCGAGTGTTCGAAACGTAACGCGCGAGAAATTGTAAGTAAACGCCGTATTTACATATCTGCCACTGTGCAGGAGAATCCGTATAGGTGTTCGAGTGTTCGAAACGTCACGCGTGAGAAATTGTAAGTAAACGCCGTATTTACATATCTGCCACTGTGCAGGAGAATCCGTATAGATGTTCGAGTGTTCGAAACGTAACGCGCAAGAAATTGTAAGTAAACGCCGTATTTACATAACTGCCACTGTCCAGGAGAATCCGTATAGGTGTTCGAGTGTTCGAAACGTAACGCGCGAGAAATTGTAAGTAAACGCCGTATTTACATATCTGCCACTGTGCAGGAGAATCCGTATAGGTGTTCGAGTGTTCGAAACGTAACGCGCGAGAAATTGTAAGTAAACGTCGTATTTACATATCTGCCACTGTGCAGGAGAATCCGTATAGGTGTTCGAGTGTTCGATACGTAACGCGTGAGAAATTGTATGTAAACGCCGTATTTACATATCTGCCACTGTGTAGGAGAATCCGTATAGCTGTTCGAGTGTGCGAAACTTAACGCGCGAGAAATTGTAAGTAAACGCCGTATTTACATATCAGCCACTGTGCAGGAGAATCCGTATAGGTGTACGAGTGTTCGAAACGTAACGCGCAAGAAATTGTAAGTAAACGCCGTATTTACATATCTGCCACTGTGCAGGAGAATCCGTATAGGTGTTCGAGTGTTCGATACGTAACGCACGAGAAATTGTAACTAAACGTCGTATTTACTTATCTGCCACTGTACAGGAGAATCTGTATAGGTGTTCGAGTGTTCAAAACATAACGCGTGAGAAATTGTAAGTAAACGTCGTATTTACATATCTGTCACTGTGCAGGAGAATCCGTATAGGTGTTCGAGTGTGCAAAACGTAACGCGCGAGAAATTGTAAGTAAACGCCGTATTTACATATCTGCCACTGTGCAGGAGAATCCGTATAGGTGTTCGAGTGTTCGATACGTAACGCGTGAGAAATTGTATGTAAACGCCGTATTTACATATCTGCCACTGTGTAGGAGAATCCGTATAGCTGTTCGAGTGTGCAAAACGTAACGCGCGAGAAATTGTAAGTAAACGCCGTATTTACATATCTGCCACTGTGCAGGAGAATCCGTATAGGTGTTCGAGTGTTCGATACGTAACGCGTGAGAAATTGTATGTAAACGCCGTATTTACATATCTGCCACTGTGCAGGAGAATCCGTATAGCTGTTCGAGTGTGCGAAACGTAACGCGCGAGAAATTGTAAGTAAACGCCGTATTTACATATCTGTCACTGTGCAGGAGAATCCGTATAGGTGTACGAGTGTTCGAAACGTAACGCGCAAGAAATTGTAAGTAAACGCCGTATTTACATATCTGCCACTGTGCAGGAGAATCCGTATAGGTGTTCGAGTGTTCGATACGTAACGCACGAGAAATTGTAACTAAACGTCGTATTTACTTATCTGCCACTGTACAGGAGAATCCGTATAGGTGTTCGAGTGTTCAAAACATAACGCGTGAGAAATTGTAAGTAAACGTCGTATTTACATATCTGTCACTGTGCAGGAGAATCCGTATAGCTGTTCGAGTGTGCGAGACGTAACGCGCGAGAAATTGTAAGTAAACGCCGTATTTACATATCTGCCACTGTGTAGGAGAATCCGTATAGCTGTTCGAGTGTGCGAAACGTAACGCGCGAGAAATTGTAAGTAAACGCCGTATTTACATATATGCCACTGTGCAGGAGAATCCGTATAGGTGTTCAAGTGTTCGATACGTAACGCGCGAGAAATTGTATGTAAACGCCGTATTTACAGATCTGCCACTGTGCAGGAGAATCCGTATAGGTGTACGAGTGTTCGAAACGTCACGCGTGAGAAATTGTAAGTAAACGCCGTATTTACAGATCTGCCACTGTGTAGGAGAATCCGTATAGCTGTTCGAGTGTGCGAAACGTAACGCGCGAGAAATTGTAAGTAAACGCCGTATTTACATATCTGCCACTGTGCAGGAGAATCCGTATAGGTGTTCGAGTGTGCGAAACGTAACGCGCGAGAAATTGTAAGTAAACGCCGTATTTACATATCTGCCACTGTGCAGGAGAATCCGTATAGGTGGTCGAGTGTTCGATACGTAACGCGTGAGAAATTGTATGTAAACGCCGTATTTACATATCTGCCACTGTGCAGGAGAATCCGTATAGCTGTTCGAGTGTTCGAAACGTAACGCGCGAGAAATTGTAAGTAAACGCCGTATTTACATATCTGCCACGGTGTAGGAGAATCCGTATAGCTGTTCGAGTGTGCGAAACGTAACGCGCGAGAAATTGTAAGTAAACGCCGTATTTACATATCTGCCACTGTGCAGGAGAATCCGTATAGGTGGTCGAGTGTTCGATACGTAACGCGTGAGAAATTGTATGTAAACGCCGTATTTACATATCTGCCACTGTGTAGGAGAATCCGTATAGCTGTTCGAGTGTGCGAAACGTAACGGGCGAGAAATTGTAAGTAAACGCCGTATTTACATATCTGCCACTGTGCAGGAGAATCCGTATAGGTGTACGAGTGTTCGAAACGTAACGCGCAAGAAATTGTAAGTAAACGCCGTATTTACATATCTGCCACTGTGCAGGAGAATCCGTATAGGTGTTCGAGTGTTCGATACGTAACGCGCGAGAAATTGTAAGTAAACGTCGTATTTACTTATCTGCCACTGTGCAGGAGAATCCGTATAGGTGTTCGAGTGTTCAAAACATAACGCGTGAGAAATTGTAAGTAAACGTCGTATTTACATATCTGCCACTGTGCAGGAGAATCCGTATAGGTGTTCGAGTGTTCAAAACATAACGCGTGAGAAATTGTAAGTAAACGCCGTATTTACATATCTGCCACTGTGCAGGAGAATCCGTATAGGTGTTCGAGTGTTCGAAACGTCACGCGTGAGAAATTGTATGTAAACGCCGTATTTACATATCTGCCACTGTGCAGGAGAATCCGTATAGGTGTTCGAGTGTTCGAAACGTAACGCGCAAGAAATTGTAAGTAAACGCCGTATTTACATATCTGCCACTGTCCAGGAGAATCCGTATAGGTGTTCGAGTGTTCGAAACGTAACGCGCGAGAAATTGTAAGTAAACGCCGTATTTACATATCTGCCACTGTGCAGGAGAATCCGTATAGGTGTTCGAGTGTTCGATACGTAACGCACGAGAAATTGTAAGTAAACGTCGTATTTACATATCTGCCACTGTACAGGAGAATCCGTATAGGTGTTCGAGTGTTCGATACGTAACGCGTGAGAAATTGTAAGTAAACGTCGTATTTACATATCTGTCACTGTGCAGGAGAATCCGTATAGGTGTTTGAGTGTGCGAAACGTAACGCGCGAGAAATTGTAAGTAAACGCCGTATTTACATATCTGCCACTGTGCAGGAGAATCCGTATAGGTGTACGAGTGTTCGAAACGTAACGCGCAAGAAATTGTAAGTAAACGCCGTATTTACATATCTGCCACTGTGCAGGAGAATCCGTATAGGTGTTCGAGTGTTCGATACGTAACGCACGAGAAATTGTAACTAAACGTCGTATTTACTTATCTGCCACTGTACAGGAGAATCCGTATAGGTGTTCGAGTGTTCAAAACATAACGCGTGAGAAATTGTAAGTAAACGTCGTATTTACATATCTGTCACTGTGCAGGAGAATCCGTATAGGTGTTCGAGTGTGCAAAACGTAACGCGCGAGAAATTGTAAGTAAACGCCGTATTTACATATCTGCCACTGTGCAGGAGAATCCGTATAGGTGTTCGAGTGTTCAAAACATAACGCGTGAGAAATTGTAAGTAAACGTCGTATTTACATATCTGCCACTGTGCAGGAGAATCCGTATAGGTGTTCGAGTGTGCAAAACGTAATGCGCGAGAAATTGTAAGTAAACTCCGTATTTACATATCTGCCACTGTGCAGGAGAATCCGTATAGGTGTTCGAGTGTTCGAAACGTCACGCGTGAGAAATTGTAAGTAAACGCCGTATTTACATATCTGCCACTGTGCAGGAGAATCCGTATAGATGTTCGAGTGTTCGAAACGTAACGCGCAAGAAATTGTAAGTAAACGCCGTATTTACATATCTGCCACTGTCCAGGAGAATCCGTATAGGTGTTCGAGTGTTCGAAACGTAACGCGCGAGAAATTGTAAGTAAACGCCGTATTTACATATCTGCCACTGTGCAGGAGAATCCGTATAGGTGTTCGAGTGTTCGAAACGTCACGCGTGAGAAATTGTAAGTAAACGCCGTATTTAGATATCTGCCACTGTGCAGGAGAATCCGTATAGATGTTCGAGTGTTCGAAACGTAACGCGCAAGAAATTGTAAGTAAACGCCGTATTTACATAACTGCCACTGTCCAGGAGAATCCGTATAGGTGTTCGAGTGTTCGAAACGTAACGCGCGAGAAATTGTAAGTAAACGCCGTATTTACATATCTGCCACTGTGCAGGAGAATCCGTATAGGTGTTCGAGTGTTCGAAACGTAACGCGCGAGAAATTGTAAGTAAACGTCGTATTTACATATCTGCCACTGTGCAGGAGAATCCGTATAGGTGTTCGAGTGTTCGATACGTAACGCGTGAGAAATTGTATGTAAACGCCGTATTTACATATCTGCCACTGTGTAGGAGAATCCGTATAGCTGTTCGAGTGTGCGAAACGTAACGCGCGAGAAATTGTAAGTAAACGCCGTATTTACATATCAGCCACTGTGCAGGAGAATCCGTATAGGTGTACGAGTGTTCGAAACGTAACGCGCAAGAAATTGTAAGTAAACGCCGTATTTACATATCTGCCACTGTGCAGGAGAATCCGTATAGGTGTTCGAGTGTTCGATACGTAACGCACGAGAAATTGTAACTAAACGTCGTATTTACTTATCTGCCACTGTACAGGAGAATCCGTATAGGTGTTCGAGTGTTCAAAACATAACGCGTGAGAAATTGTAAGTAAACGTCGTATTTACATATCTGTCACTGTGCAGGAGAATCCGTATAGGTGTTCGAGTGTGCAAAACGTAACGCGCGAGAAATTGTAAGTAAACGCCGTATTTACATATCTGCCACTGTGCAGGAGAATCCGTATAGGTGTACGAGTGTTCGATACGTAACGCGTGAGAAATTGTATGTAAACGCCGTATTTACATATCTGCCACTGTGTAGGAGAATCCGTATAGGTGTTCGAGTGTGCGATACGTAACGCGCGAGAAATTGTAAGTAAACGTCGTATTTACATATCTGCCACTGTGCAGGAGAATCCGTATAGGTGTTCGAGTGTTCGATACGTAACGCGTGAGAAATTGTAAGTAAACGTCGTATTTACATATCTGTCACTGTGCAGGAGAATCCGTATAGCTGTTCGAGTGTGCGAGACGTAACGCGCGAGAAATTGTAAGTAAACGCCGTATTTACATATCTGCCACTGTGTAGGAGAATCCGTATAGCTGTTCGAGTGTGCGAAACGTAACGCGCGAGAAATTGTAAGTAAACGCCGTATTTACATATATGCCACTGTGCAGGAGAATCCGTATAGGTGTTCGAGTGTTCGAAACGTAACGCGCGAGAAATTGTAAGTAAACGCCGTATTTACATATCTGCCACTGTGCAGGAGAATCCGTATAGGTGTTCGAGTGTTCGAAACGTCACGCGTGAGAAATTGTAAGTAAACGCCGTATTTAGATATCTGCCACTGTGCAGGAGAATCCGTATAGATGTTCGAGTGTTCGAAACGTAACGCGCAAGAAATTGTAAGTAAACGCCGTATTTACATAACTGCCACTGTCCAGGAGAATCCGTATAGGTGTTCGAGTGTTCGAAACGTAACGCGCGAGAAATTGTAAGTAAACGCCGTATTTACATATCTGCCACTGTGCAGGAGAATCCGTATAGGTGTTCGAGTGTTCGAAACGTAACGCGCGAGAAATTGTAAGTAAACGTCGTATTTACATATCTGCCACTGTGCAGGAGAATCCGTATAGGTGTTCGAGTGTTCGATACGTAACGCGTGAGAAATTGTATGTAAACGCCGTATTTACATATCTGCCACTGTGTAGGAGAATCCGTATAGCTGTTCGAGTGTGCGAAACGTAACGCGCGAGAAATTGTAAGTAAACGCCGTATTTACATATCAGCCACTGTGCAGGAGAATCCGTATAGGTGTACGAGTGTTCGAAACGTAACGCGCAAGAAATTGTAAGTAAACGCCGTATTTACATATCTGCCACTGTGCAGGAGAATCCGTATAGGTGTTCGAGTGTTCGATACGTAACGCACGAGAAATTGTAACTAAACGTCGTATTTACTTATCTGCCACTGTACAGGAGAATCCGTATAGGTGTTCGAGTGTTCAAAACATAACGCGTGAGAAATTGTAAGTAAACGTCGTATTTACATATCTGTCACTGTGCAGGAGAATCCGTATAGGTGTTCGAGTGTGCAAAACGTAACGCGCGAGAAATTGTAAGTAAACGCCGTATTTACATATCTGCCACTGTGCAGGAGAATCCGTATAGGTGTACGAGTGTTCGATACGTAACGCGTGAGAAATTGTATGTAAACGCCGTATTTACATATCTGCCACTGTGTAGGAGAATCCGTATAGGTGTTCGAGTGTGCGATACGTAACGCGCGAGAAATTGTAAGTAAACGTCGTATTTACATATCTGCCACTGTGCAGGAGAATCCGTATAGGTGTTCGAGTGTTCGATACGTAACGCGTGAGAAATTGTAAGTAAACGTCGTATTTACATATCTGTCACTGTGCAGGAGAATCCGTATAGCTGTTCGAGTGTGCGAGACGTAACGCGCGAGAAATTGTAAGTAAACGCCGTATTTACATATCTGCCACTGTGTAGGAGAATCCGTATAGCTGTTCGAGTGTGCGAAACGTAACGCGCGAGAAATTGTAAGTAAACGCCGTATTTACATATATGCCACTGTGCAGGAGAATCCGTATAGGTGTTCGAGTGTTCGATACGTAACGCGTGAGAAATTGTATGTAAACGCCGTATTTACAGATCTGCCACTGTGCAGGAGAATCCGTATAGGTGTACGAGTGTTCGAAACGTAACGCGCGAGAAATTGTAAGTAAACGCCGTATTTACAGATCTGCCACTGTGTAGGAGAATCCGTATAGCTGTTCGAGTGTGCGAAACGTAACGCGCGAGAAATTGTAAGTAAACGCCGTATTTACATATCTGCCACTGTGCAGGAGAATCCGTATAGCTGTTCGAGTGTGCGAAACGTAACGCGCGAGAAATTGTAAGTAAACGCCGTATTTACATATCTGCCACTGTGCAGGAGAATCCGTATAGGTGGTCGAGTGTTCGATACGTAACGCGCGAGAAATTGTAAGTAAACGCCGTATTTACATATCTGCCACTGTGCAGGAGAATCCGTATAGGTGTTCGAGTGTTCGAAACGTCACGCGTGAGAAATTGTAAGTAAACGCCGTATTTACATATCTGCCACTGTGCAGGAGAATCCGTATAGATGTTCGAGTGTGCGAAACGTAACGCGTGAGAAATTGTAAGTAAACGTCGTATTTACATATCTGTCACTGTGCAGGAGAATCCGTATAGGTGTTCGAGTGTGCAAAACGTAACGCGCGAGAAATTGTAAGTAAACGCCGTATTTACATATCTGCCACTGTGCAGGAGAATCCGTATAGGTGTTCGAGTGTTCGATACGTAACGCGTGAGAAATTGTATGTAAACGCCGTATTTACAGATCTGCCACTGTGTAGGAGAATCCGTATAGCTGTTCGAGTGTTCGAAACGTAACGCGCGAGAAATTGTAAGTAAACGCCGTATTTACATATCTGCCACTGTGTAGGAGAATCCGTATAGCTGTTCGAGTGTGCGAAACGTAACGCGCAAGAAATTGTAAGTAAACGCCGTATTTACATATCTGCCACTGTGCAGGAGAATCCGTATAGGTGGTCGAGTGTTCGATACGTAACGCATGAGAAATTGTATGTAAACGCCGTATTTACATATCTGCCACTGTGTAGGAGAATCCGTATAGCTGTTCGAGTGTTCGAAACGTAACGCGCGAGAAATTGTAAGTAAACGCCGTATTTACATATCTGCCACTGTGCAGGAGAATCCGTATAGGTGTACGAGTGTTCGAAACGTAACGCGCAAGAAATTGTAAGTAAACGCCGTATTTACATATCTGCCACTGTGCAGGAGAATCCGTATAGCTGTTCGAGTGTGCGAAACGTAACGCGCGAGAAATTGTAAGTAAACGTCGTATTTACATATCTGCCACTGTGCAGGAGAATCCGTATAGGTGTTCGAGTGTTCGAAACGTAACGCGCAAGAAATTGTAAGTAAACGCCGTATTTACATATCTGCCACTGTGCAGGAGAATCCGTATAGGTGTTCGAGTGTTCGATACATAACGCGTGAGAAATTGTAAGTAAACGCCGTATTTACTTATCTGCCACTGTACAGGAGAATCAGTATAGGTGTTCGAGTGTTCAAAACATAACGCGTGAGAAATTGTAAGTAAACGTCGTATTTACATATCTGCCACTGTGCAGGAGAAT
This sequence comes from Camellia sinensis, assembly GCF_055761805.1. Classification (NCBI taxonomy): domain Eukaryota; kingdom Viridiplantae; phylum Streptophyta; class Magnoliopsida; order Ericales; family Theaceae; genus Camellia; species Camellia sinensis. The sequence goes on along the minus strand of NW_028128989.1, from coordinate 4,876,709 downwards.
CCGTATAGGTGTTCGAGTGTTCAAAACGTAACGCGCAAGAAATTGTAAGTAAACGCCGTATTTACATATCGGCCACTGTGCCGGAGAATCCGTATAGGTGTCCGAGTGTTCGAAACGTAACGCGCGAGAAATTGTAAGTAAACGCCGTATTTACATATCTGCCACTGTGTAGGAGAATCCGTATAGGTGTTCGAGTGTTCGAAACGTAACACGCGAGAAATTGTAAGTAAACGCCGTATTTACATATCTGCCACTGTGGAGGAGAATCCGTATAGCTGTTCGAGTGTGCGAAACGTAACGCGCGAGAAATTGTATGTAAACGCCCTATTTACATATCTGCCACTGTGCAGGAGAATCCGTATAGGTGGTCGAGTGTTCGATACGTAACGCGCGAGAAATTGTATGTAAACGCCGTATTTACATATCTGCCACTGTGCAGGAGAATCCGTATAGGTGTACGAGTGTTCGAAACGTAACGCGCAAGAAATTGTAAGTAAACGCCGTATTTACATATCTGCCACTGTGCAGGAGAATCCGTATAGGTGTTCGAGTGTTCGATACGTAACGCGCAAGAAATTGTAACTAAACGTCGTATTTACTTATCTGCCACTGTACAGGAGAATCCGTATAGGTGTTCGAGTGTTCAATACGTAACGCGTGAGAAATTGTAAGTAAACGTCGTATTTACATATCTGCCACTGTGCAGGAGAATCCGTATAGGTGTTCGAGTGTGCAAAACGTAACGCGCGAGAAATTGTAAGTAAACGCCGTATTTACATATCTGCCACTGTGCAGGAGAATCCGTATAGGTGTTCGAGTGTTCAAAACGTAACGCGTGAGAAATTGTAAGTAAACGTCGTATTTACATATCTGCCACTGTGCAGGAGAATCCGTATAGGTGTTCGAGTGTGCAAAACGTCACGCGCGAGAAATTGTAAGTAAACGCCGTATTTACATATCTGCCACTGTGCAGGAGAATCCGTATAGGTGTTCGAGTGTTCGAAACGTCACGCGTAAGAAATTGTAAGTAAACGCCGTATTTACATATCTGCCACTGTCCAGGAGAATCCGTATAGATGTTCGAGTGTTCGAAACGTAACGCGCAAGAAATTGTAAGTAAACGCCGTATTTACATATCTGCCACTGTGCAGGAGAATCCGTATAGGTGTTCGAGTGTTCGAAACGTAACGCGCGAGAAATTGTAAGTAAACGCCGTATTTACATATCTGCCACTATGCAAGAGAATCCGTATAGGTGTTCGAGTGTTCGATACGTCACGCGTGAGAAATTGTATGTAAACGCCGTATTTACATATCTGCCACTGTGTAGGAGAATCCGTATAGCTGTTCGAGTGTGCGAAACGTAACGCGCGAGAAATTGTAAGTAAACGCCGTATTTACATATCTGCCACTGTGCAGGAGAATCCGTATAGGTGTACGAGTGTTCGAAACGTAACGCGCAAGAAATTGTAAGTAAACGCCGTATTTACATATCTGCCACTGTGCAGGAGAATCCGTATAGGTGTTCGAGTGTTCGATACGTAACGCGCGAGAAATTGTAACTAAACGTCGTATTTACTTATCTGCCACTGTGCAGGAGAATCCGTATAGGTGTTCGAGTGTTCGATACGTAACGCGTGAGAAATTGTATGTAAACGCCGTATTTACATATCTGCCACTGTGTAGGAGAATCCGTATAGCTGTTCGAGTGTGCGAAACGTAACGCGCGAGAAATTGTAAGTAAACGCCGTATTTACATATCAGCCACTGTGCAGGAGAATCCGTATAGGTGTACGAGTGTTCGAAACGTAACGCGCAAGAAATTGTAAGTAAACGCCGTATTTACATATCTGCCACTGTGCAGGAGAATCCGTATAGGTGTTCGAGTGTTCGATACGTAACGCACGAGAAATTGTAACTAAACGTCGTATTTACTTATCTGCCACTGTACAGGAGAATCCGTATAGGTGTTCGAGTGTTCAAAACATAACGCGTGAGAAATTGTAAGTAAACGTCGTATTTACATATCTGTCACTGTGCAGGAGAATCCGTATAGGTGTTCGAGTGTGCAAAACGTAACGCGCGAGAAATTGTAAGTAAACGCCGTATTTACATATCTGCCACTGTGCAGGAGAATCCGTATAGGTGTTCGAGTGTTCGATACGTAACGCGTGAGAAATTGTATGTAAACGCCGTATTTACATATCTGCCACTGTGTAGGAGAATCCGTATAGCTGTTCGAGTGTGCGAAACGTAACGCGCGAGAAATTGTAAGTAAACGCCGTATTTACATATCTGCCACTGTGCAGGAGAATCCGTATAGGTGTTCGAGTGTTCGATACGTAACGCGTGAGAAATTGTATGTAAACGCCGTATTTACATATCTGCCACTGTGTAGGAGAATCCGTATAGCTGTTCGAGTGTGCGAAACGTAACGCGCGAGAAATTGTAAGTAAACGCCGTATTTACATATCTGCCACTGTGCAGGAGAATCCGTATAGGTGTACGAGTGTTCGAAACGTAACGCGCAAGAAATTGTAAGTAAACGCCGTATTTACATATCTGCCACTGTGCAGGAGAATCCGTATAGGTGTTCGAGTGTTCGATACGTAACGCACGAGAAATTGTAACTAAACGTCGTATTTACTTATCTGCCACTGTACAGGAGAATCCGTATAGGTGTTCGAGTGTTCAAAACATAACGCGTGAGAAATTGTAAGTAAACGTCGTATTTACATATCTGTCACTGTGCAGGAGAATCCGTATAGCTGTTCGAGTGTGCGAAACGTAACGCGCGAGAAATTGTAAGTAAACGCCGTATTTACATATCTGCCACTGTGTAGGAGAATCCGTATAGCTGTTCGAGTGTGCGAAACGTAACGCGCGAGAAATTGTAAGTAAACGCCGTATTTACATATCTGCCACTGTGCAGGAGAATCCGTATAGGTGTTCGAGTGTTCGATACGTAACGCGTGAGAAATTGTATGTAAACGCCGTATTTACAGATCTGCCACTGTGCAGGAGAATCCGTATCGGTGTACGAGTGTTCGAAACGTAACGCGCGAGAAATTGTAAGTAAACGCCGTATTTACATATCTGCCACTGTGCAGGAGAATCCGTATAGGTGTTCGAGTGTTCGATACGTAACGCGCGAGAAATTGTAAGTAAACGTCGTATTTACTTATCTGCCACTGTGCAGGAGAATCCGTATAGGTGTTCGAGTGTTCAAAACATAACGCGTGAGAAATTGTAAGTAAACGTCGTATTTACATATCTGCCACTGTGCAGGAGAATCCGTATAGGTGTTCGAGTGTGCAAAACGTAACGCGCGAGAAATTGTAAGTAAACGCCGTATTTACATATCTGCCACTGTGCAGGAGAATCCGTATAGGTGTTCGAGTGTTCGAAACGTCACGCGTGAGAAATTGTAAGTAAACGCCGTATTTACATATCTGCCACTGTGCAGGAGAATCCGTATAGGTGTTCGAGTGTTCGAAACGTAACGCGCAAGAAATTGTAAGTAAACGCCGTATTTACATATCTGCCACTGTCCAGGAGAATCCGTATAGGTGTTCGAGTGTTCGAAACGTAACGCGCGAGAAATTGTAAGTAAACGCCGTATTTACATATCTGCCACTGTGCAGGAGAATCCGTATAGGTGTTCGAGTGTTCGAAACGTAACGCGCGAGAAATTGTAAGTAAACGTCGTATTTACATATCTGCCACTGTGCAGGAGAATCCGTATAGGTGTTCGAGTGTTCGATACGTAACGCGTGAGAAATTGTATGTAAACGCCGTATTTACATATCTGCCACTGTGAAGGAGAATCCGTATAGCTGTTCGAGTGTGCGAAACGTAACGCGCGAGAAATTGTAAGTAAACGCCGTATTTACATATCTGCCACTGTGCAGGAGAATCCGTATAGGTGTACGAGTGTTCGAAACGTAACGCGCAAGAAATTGTAAGTAAACGCCGTATTTACATATCTGCCACTGTGTAGGAGAATCCGTATAGGTGTTCGAGTGTTCGATACGTAACGCACGAGAAATTGTAACTAAACTTCGTATTTACTTATCTGCCACTGTACAGGAGAATCAGTATAGGTGTTCGAGTGTTCAAAACATAACGCGTGAGAAATTGTAAGTAAACGTCGTATTTACATATCTGTCACTGTGCAGGAGAATCCGTATAGGTGTTCGAGTGTGCAAAACGTAACGCGCGAGAAATTGTAAGTAAACGTCGTATTTACATATCGGCCACTGTGCCGGAGAATCCGTATAGGTGTCCGAGTGTTCGATACGTAACGCGTGAGAAATTGTATGTAAACGCCGTATTTACAGATCTGCCACTGTGTAGGAGAATCCGTATAGCTGTTCGAGTGTGCGAAACGTAACGCGCGAGAAATTGTAAGTAAACGCCGTATTTACATATCTGCCACTGTGCAGGAGAATCCGTATAGCTGTTCGAGTGTGCGAAACGTAACGCGCGAGAAATTGTAAGTAAACGCCCTATTTACATATCTGCCACTGTGCAGGAGAATCCGTATAGGTGGTCGAGTGTTCGATACGTAACGCGTGAGAAATTGTATGTAAACGCCGTATTTACATATCTGCCACTGTGTAGGAGAATCCGTATAGCTGTTCGAGTGTGCGAAACGTAACGCGCGAGAAATTGTAAGTAAACGCCGTATTTACATATCTGCCACTGTGCAGGAGAATCCGTATAGGTGTACGAGTGTTCGAAACGTAACGCGCAAGAAATTGTAAGTAAACGCCGTATTTACATATCTGCCACTGTGCAGGAGAATCCGTATAGGTGTTCGAGTGTTCGATACGTAACGCGCGAGAAATTGTAAGTAAACGTCGTATTTACTTATCTGCCACTGTGCAGGAGAATCCGTATAGGTGTTCGAGTGTTCAAAACATAACGCGTGAGAAATTGTAAGTAAACGTCGTATTTACATATCTGCCACTGTGCAGGAGAATCCGTATAGGTGTTCGAGTGTGCAAAACGTAACGCGCGAGAAATTGTAAGTAAACGCCGTATTTACATATCTACCACTGTGCAGGAGAATCCGTATAGGTGTTCGAGTGTTCGAAACGTCACGCGTGAGAAATTGTAAGTAAACGCCGTATTTACATATCTGCCACTGTGCAGGAGAATCCGTATAGGTGTTCGAGTGTTCGAAACGTAACGCGCAAGAAATTGTAAGTAAACGCCGTATTTACATATCTGCCACTGTCCAGGAGAATCCGTATAGGTGTTCGAGTGTTCGAAACGTAACGCGCGAGAAATTGTAAGTAAACGCCGTATTTACATATCTGCCACTGTGCAGGAGAATCCGTATAGGTGTTCGAGTGTTCGAAACGTAACGCGCGAGAAATTGTAAGTAAACGTCGTATTTACATATCTGCCACTATGCAAGAGAATCCGTATAGGTGTTCGAGTGTTCGATACGTAACGCGTGAGAAATTGTATGTAAACGCCGTATTTACATATCTGCCACTGTGTAGGAGAATCCGTATAGCTGTTCGAGTGTGCGAAACGTAACGCGCGAGAAATTGTAAGTAAACGCCGTATTTACATATCTGCCACTGTGCAGGAGAATCCGTATAGGTGTACGAGTGTTCGAAACGTAACGCGCAAGAAATTGTAAGTAAACGCCGTATTTACATATCTGCCACTGTGCAGGAGAATCCGTATAGGTGTTCGAGTGTTCGATACGTAACGCACGAGAAATTGTAACTAAACGTCGTATTTACTTATCTGCCACTGTACAGGAGAATCCGTATAGGTGTTCGAGTGTTGAAAACATAACGCGTGAGAAATTGTAAGTAAACGTCGTATTTACATATCTGTCACTGTGCAGGAGAATCCGTATAGGTGTTCGAGTGTGCAAAACGTAACGCGCGAGAAATTGTAAGTAAACGCCGTATTTACATATCTGCCACTGTGCAGGAGAATCCGTATAGGTGTTCGAGTGTTCGATACGTAACGCGTGAGAAATTATATGTAAACGCCGTATTTACATATCTGTCACTGTGTAGGAGAATCCGTATAGCTGTTCGAGTGTGCGAAACGTAACGCGCGAGAAATTGTAAGTAAACGCCGTATTTACATATCTGCCACTGTGCAGGAGAATCCGTATAGGTGTTCGAGTGTTCGATACGTAACGCGTGAGAAATTGTATGTAAACGCCGTATTTACATATCTGCCACTGTGCAGGAGAATCCGTATAGGTGTACGAGTGTTCGAAACGTAACGCGCAAGAAATTGTAAGTAAACGCCGTATTTACATATCTGCCACTGTGCAGGAGAATCCGTATAGGTGTTCGAGTGTTCGATACGTAACGCACGAGAAATTGTAACTAAACGTCGTATTTACTTATCTGCCACTGTACAGGAGAATCCGTATAGGTGTTCGAGTGTTCAAAACATAACGCGTGAGAAATTGTAAGTAAACGTCGTATTTACATATCTGTCACTGTGCAGGAGAATCCGTATAGCTGTTCGAGTGTGCGAAACGTAACGCGCGAGAAATTGTAAGTAAACGCCGTATTTACATATCTGCCACTGTGTAGGAGAATCCGTATAGCTGTTCGAGTGTGCGAAACGTAACGCGCGAGAAATTGTAAGTAAACGCCGTATTTACATATCTGCCACTGTGCAGGAGAATCCGTATAGGTGTTCGAGTGTTCGATACGTAACGCGTGAGAAATTGTATGTAAACGCCGTATTTACAGATCTGCCACTGTGTAGGAGAATCCGTATAGCTGTTCGAGTGTGCGAAACGTAACGCGCGAGAAATTGTAAGTAAACGCCGTATTTACATATCTGCCACTGTGTAGGAGAATCCGTATAGCTGTTCGAGTGTGCGAAACGTAACGCGCGAGAAATTGTAAGTAAACGCCGTATTTACATATCTGCCACTGTGCAGGAGAATCCGTATAGGTGGTCGAGTGTTCGATACGTAACGCGTGAGAAATTGTATGTAAACGCCGTATTTACATATCTGCCACTGTGTAGGAGAATCCGTATAGCTGTTCGAGTGTGCGAAACGTAACGCGCGAGAAATTGTAAGTAAACGCCGTATTTACATATCTGCCACTGTGCAGGAGAATCCGTATAGGTGTTCGAGTGTTCGATACGTAACATGCGAGAAATTGTAAGTAAACGTCGTATTTACTTATCTGCCACTGTGCAGGAGAATCCGTATAGGTGTTCGAGTGTTCAAAACATAACGCGTGAGAAATTGTAAGTAAACGTCGTATTTACATATCTGCCACTGTGCAGGAGAATCCGTATAGGTGTTCGAGTGTTCAAAACATAACGCGTGAGAAATTGTAAGTAAACGCCGTATTTACATATCTGCCACTGTGCAGGAGAATCCGTATAGGTGTTCGAGTGTTCGAAACGTCACGCGTGAGAAATTGTAAGTAAACGCCGTATTTACATATCTGCCACTGTGCAGGAGAATCCGTATAGGTGTTCGAGTGTTCGAAACGTAACGCGCAAGAAATTGTAAGTAAACGCCGTATTTACATATCTGCCACTGTCCAGGAGAATCCGTATAGGTGTTCGAGTGTTCGAAACGTAATGCGCGAGAAATTGTAAGTAAACGCCGTATTTACATATCTGCCACTGTGCAGGAGAATCCGTATTGGTGTTCGAGTGTTCGAAACGTAACACGCGAGAAATTGTAAGTAAACGTCGTATTTACATATCTGCCACTGTGCAGGAGAATCCGTATAGGTGTTCGAGTGTTCGATACGTAACGCGTGAGAAATTGTATGTAAACGCCGTATTTACATATCTGCCACTGTGTAGGAGAATCCGTATAGCTGTTCGAGTGTGCGAAACGTAACGCGCCAGAAATTGTAAGTAAACGCCGTATTTACATATCTGCCACTGTGCAGGAGAATCCGTATAGGTGTACGAGTGTTCGAAACGTAACGCGCAAGAAATTGTAAGTAAACGCCGTATTTACATATCTGCCACTGTGCAGGAGAATCCGTATAGGTGTTCGAGTGTTCGATACGTAACGCACGAGAAATTGTAACTAAACGTCGTATTTACTTATCTGCCACTGTACAGGAGAATCCGTATAGGTGTTCGAGTGTTCAAAACATAACGCGTGAGAAATTGTAAGTAAACGTCGTATTTACATATCTGTCACTGTGCAGGAGAATCCGTATAGGTGTTCGAGTGTGCAAAACGTAACGCGCGAGAAATTGTAAGTAAACGCCGTATTTACATATCTGCCACTGTGCAGGAGAATCCGTATAGGTGTTCGAGTGTTCAAAACATAACGCGTGAGAAATTGTAAGTAAACGTCGTATTTACATATCTGCCACTGTGCAGGAGAATCCGTATAGGTGTTCGAGTGTGCAAAACGTAACGCGCGAGAAATTGTAAGTAAACTCCGTATTTACATATCTGCCACTGTGCAGGAGAATCCGTATAGGTGTTCGAGTGTTCGAAACGTCACGCGTGAGAAATTGTAAGTAAACGCCGTATTTACATATCTGCCACTGTGCAGGAGAATCCGTATAGATGTTCGAGTGTTCGAAACGTAACGCGCAAGAAATTGTAAGTAAACGCCGTATTTACATATCTGCCACTGTGCAGGAGAATCCGTATAGGTGTTCGAGTGTTCGAAACGTCACGCGTGAGAAATTGTAAGTAAACGCCGTATTTACTTATCTGCCACTGTGCAGGAGAATCCGTATAGATGTTCGAGTGTTCGAAACGTAACGCGCAAGAAATTGTAAGTAAACGCCGTATTTACATATCTGCCACTGTCCAGGAGAATCCGTATAGGTGTTCGAGTGTTCGAAACGTAACGCGCGAGAAATTGTAAGTAAACGCCGTATTTACATATCTGCCACTGTGCAGGAGAATCCGTACAGGTGTTCGAGTGTTCGAAACGTAACGCGCGAGAAATTGTAAGTAAACGTCGTATTTACATATCTGCCACTGTGCAGGAGAATCCGTATAGGTGTTCGAGTGTTCGATACGTAACGCGTGAGAAATTGTATGTAAACGCCGTATTTACATATCTGCCACTGTGTAGGAGAATCCGTATAGCTGTTCGAGTGTGCGAAACGTAACGCGCGAGAAATTGTAAGTAAACGCCGTATTTACATATCTGCCACTGTGCAGGAGAATCCGTATAGGTGTACGAGTGTTCGAAACGTAACGCGCAAGAAATTGTAAGTAAACGCCGTATTTACATATCTGCCACTGTGCAGGAGAATCCGTATAGGTGTTCGAGTGTTCGATACGTAACGCACGAGAAATTGTAACTAAACGTCGTATTTACTTATCTGCCACTGTACAGGAGAATCCGTATAGGTGTTCGAGTGTTCAAAACATAACGCGTGAGAAATTGTAAGTAAACGTCGTATTTACATATCTGTCACTGTGCAGGAGAATCCGTATAGGTGTTCGAGTGTGCAAAACGTAACGCGCGAGAAATTGTAAGTAAATGCCGTATTTACATATCTGCCACTGTGCAGGAGAATCCGTATAGGTGTTCGAGTGTTCGATACGTAACGCGTGAGAAATTGTATGTAAACGCCGTATTTACATATCTGCCACTGTGTAGGAGAATCCGTATAGCTGTTCGAGTGTGCGAAACGTAACGCGCGAGAAATTTTAAGTAAACGCCGTATTTACATATCTGCCACTGTGCAGGAGAATCCGTATAGGTGTTCGAGTGTTCGATACGTAACGCGTGAGAAATTGTATGTAAACGCCGTATTTACATATCTGCCACTGTGTAGGAGAATCCGTATAGCTGTTCGAGTGTGCGAAACGTAACGCGCGAGAAATTGTAAGTAAACGCCGTATTTACATATCTGCCACTGTGCAGGAGAATCCGTATAGGTGTACGAGTGTTCGAAACGTAACGCGCAAGAAATTGTAAGTAAACGCCGTATTTACATATCTGCCACTGTGCAGGAGAATCCGTATAGGTGTTCGAGTGTTCGATACGTAACGCACGAGAAATTGTAACTAAACGTCGTATTTACTTATCTGCCACTGTACAGGAGAATCCGTATAGGTGTTCGAGTGTTCAAAACATAACGCGTGAGAAATTGTAAGTAAACGTCGTATTTACATATCTGTCACTGTGCAGGAGAATCCGTATAGCTGTTCGAGTGTGCGAAACGTAACGCGCGAGAAATTGTAAGTAAACGCCGTATTTACATATCTGCCACTGTGTAGGAGAATCCGTATAGCTGTTCGAGTGTGCGAAACGTAACGCGCGAGAAATTGTAAGTAAACGCCGTATTTACATATCTGCCACTGTGCAGGAGAATCCGTATAGGTGTTCGAGTGTTCGATACGTAACGCGTGAGAAATTGTATGTAAACGCCGTATTTACAGATCTGCCACTGTGTAGGAGAATCCGTATAGCTGTTCGAGTGTGCGAAACGTAACGCGCGAGAAATTGTAAGTAAACGCCGTATTTACATATCTGCCACTGTGTAGGAGAATCCGTATAGCTGTTCGAGTGTGCGAAACGTAACGCGCGAGAAATTGTAAGTAAACGCCGTATTTACATATCTGCCACTGTGCAGGAGAATCCGTATAGGTGGTCGAGTGTTCGATACGTAACGCGTGAGAAATTGTATGTAAACGCCGTATTTACATATCTGCCACTGTGTAGGAGAATCCGTATAGCTGTTCGAGTGTGCGAAACGTAACGCGCGAGAAATTGTAAGTAAACGCCGTATTTACATATCTGCCACTGTGCAGGAGAATCCGTATAGGTGTTCGAGTGTTCGATACGTAACGCGCGAGAAATTGTAAGTAAACGTCGTATTTACTTATCTGCCACTGTGCAGGAGAATCCGTATAGGTGTTCGAGTGTTCAAAACATAACACGTGAGAAATTGTAAGTAAACGTCGTATTTACATATCTGCCACTGTGCAGGAGAATCCGTATAGGTGTTCGAGTGTTCAAAACATAACGCGTGAGAAATTGTAAGTAAACGCCGTATTTACATATCTGCCACTGTGCAGGAGAATCCGTATAGGTGTTCGAGTGTTCGAAACGTCACGCGTGAGAAATTGTAAGTAAACGCTGTATTTACATATCTGCCACTGTGCAGGAGAATCCGTATAGGTGTTCGAGTGTTCGAAACGTAACGAGCAAGAAATTGTAAGTAAACGCCGTATTTACATATCTGCCACTGTCCAGGAGAATCCGTATAGGTGTTCGAGTGTTCGAAACGTAATGCGCGAGAAATTGTAAGTAAACGCCGTATTTACATATCTGCCACTGTGCAGGAGAATCCGTATTGGTGTTCGAGTGTTCGAAACGTAACACGCGAGAAATTGTAAGTAAACGTCGTATTTACATATCTGCCACTGTGCAGGAGAATCCGTATAGGTGTTCGAGTGTTCGATACGTAACGCGTGAGAAATTGTATGTAAACGCCGTATTTACATATCTGCCACTGTGTAGGAGAATCCGTATAGCTGTTCGAGTGTGCGAAACGTAACGCGCCAGAAATTGTAAGTAAACGCCGTATTTACATATCTGCCACTGTGCAGGAGAATCCGTATAGGTGTACGAGTGTTCGAAACGTAACGCGCAAGAAATTGTAAGTAAACGCCGTATTTACATATCTGCCACTGTGCAGGAGAATCCGTATAGGTGTTCGAGTGTTCGATACGTAACGCACGAGAAATTGTAACTAAACGTCGTATTTACTTATCTGCCACTGTACAGGAGAATCCGTATAGGTGTTCGAGTGTTCAAAACATAACGCGTGAGAAATTGTAAGTAAACGTCGTATTTACATATCTGTCACTGTGCAGGAGAATCCGTATAGGTGTTCGAGTGTGCAAAACGTAACGCGCGAGAAATTGTAAGTAAACGCCGTATTTACATATCTGCCACTGTGCAGGAGAATCCGTATAGGTGTTCGAGTGTTCGAAACGTAACACGCGAGAAATTGTAAGTAAACGTCGTATTTACATATCTGCCACTGTGCAGGAGAATCCGTATAGGTGTTCGAGTGTTCGATACGTAACGCGTGAGAAATTGTATGTAAACGCCGTATTTACATATCTGCCACTGTGTAGGAGAATCCGTATAGCTGTTCGAGTGTGCGAAACGTAACGCGCCAGAAATTGTAAGTAAACGCCGTATTTACATATCTGCCACTGTGCAGGAGAATCCGTATAGGTGTACGAGTGTTCGAAACGTAACGCGCAAGAAATTGTAAGTAAACGCCGTATTTACATATCTGCCACTGTGCAGGAGAATCCGTATAGGTGTTCGAGTGTTCGATACGTAACGCACGAGAAATTGTAACTAAACGTCGTATTTACTTATCTGCCACTGTACAGGAGAATCCGTATAGGTGTTCGAGTGTTCAAAACATAACGCGTGAGAAATTGTAAGTAAACGTCGTATTTACATATCTGTCACTGTGCAGGAGAATCCGTATAGGTGTTCGAGTGTGCAAAACGTAACGCGCGAGAAATTGTAAGTAAACGCCGTATTTACATATCTGCCACTGTGCAGGAGAATCCGTATAGGTGTTCGAGTGTTCAAAACATAACGCGTGAGAAATTGTAAGTAAACGTCGTATTTACATATCTGCCACTGTGCAGGAGAATCCGTATAGGTATTCGAGTGTGCAAAACGTAACGCGCGAGAAATTGTAAGTAAACTCCGTATTTACATATCTGCCACTGTGCAGGAGAATCCGTATAGGTGTTCGAGTGTTCGAAACGTCACGCGTGAGAAATTGTAAGTAAACGCCGTATTTACATATCTGCCACTGTGCAGGAGAATCCGTATAGATGTTCGAGTGTTCGAAACGTAACGCGCAAGAAATTGTAAGTAAACGCCGTATTTACATATCTGCCACTGTGCAGGAGAATCCGTATAGGTGTTCGAGTGTTCGAAACGTCACGCGTGAGAAATTGTAAGTAAACGCCGTATTTACATATCTGCCACTGTGCAGGAGAATCCGTATAGATGTTCGAGTGTTCGAAACGTAACGCGCAAGAAATTGTAAGTAAACGCCGTATTTACATATCTGCCACTGTCCAGGAGAATCCGTATAGGTGTTCGAGTGTTCGAAACGTAACGCGCGAGAAATTGTAAGTAAACGCCGTATTTACATATCTGCCACTGTGCAGGAGAATCCGTATAGGTGTTCGAGTGTTCGAAACGTAACGCGCGAGAAATTGTAAGTAAACGTCGTATTTACATATCTGCCACTGTGCAGGAGAATCCGTATAGGTGTTCGAGTGTTCGATACGTAACGCGTGAGAAATTGTATGTAAACGCCGTATTTACATATCTGCCACTGTGTAGGAGAATCCGTATAGCTGTTCGAGTGTGCGAAACGTAACGCGCGAGAAATTGTAAGTAAACGCCGTATTTACATATCTGCCACTGTGCAGGAGAATCCGTATAGGTGTACGAGTGTTCGAAACGTAACGCGCAAGAAATTGTAAGTAAACGCCGTATTTACATATCTGCCACTGTGCAGGAGAATCCGTATAGGTGTTCGAGTGTTCGATACGTAACGCACGAGAAATTGTAACTAAACGTCGTATTTACTTATCTGCCACTGTACAGGAGAATCCGTATAGGTGTTCGAGTGTTCAAAACATAACGCGTGAGAAATTGTAAGTAAACGTCGTATTTACATATCTGTCACTGTGCAGGAGAATCCGTATAGGTGTTCGAGTGTGCAAAACGTAACGCGCGAGAAATTGTAAGTAAACGCCGTATTTACATATCTGCCACTGTGCAGGAGAATCCGTATAGGTGTTCGAGTGTTCGATACGTAACGCGTGAGAAATTGTATGTAAACGCCGTATTTACATATCTGCCACTGTGTAGGAGAATCCGTATAGCTGTTCGAGTGTGCGAAACGTAACGCGCGAGAAATTGTAAGTAAATGCCGTATTTACATATCTGCCACTGTGCAGGAGAATCCGTATAGGTGTTCGAGTGTTCGATACGTAACGCGTGAGAAATTGTATGTAAACGCCGTATTTACATATCTGCCACTGTGTAGGAGAATCCGTATAGCTGTTCGAGTGTGCGAAACGTAACGCGCGAGAAATTGTAAGTAAACGCCGTATTTACATATCTGCCACTGTGCAGGAGAATCCGTATAGGTGTACGAGTGTTCGAAACGTAACGCGCAAGAAATTGTAAGTAAACGCCGTATTTACATATCTGCCACTGTGCAGGAGAATCCGTATAGGTGTTCGAGTGTTCGATACGTAACGCACGAGAAATTGTAACTAAACGTCGTATTTACTTATCTGCCACTGTACAGGAGAATCCGTATAGGTGTTCGAGTGTTCAAAACATAACGCGTGAGAAATTGTAAGTAAACGTCGTATTTACATATCTGTCACTGTGCAGGAGAATCCGTATAGCTGTTCGAGTGTGCGAAACGTAACGCGCGAGAAATTGTAAGTAAACGCCGTATTTACATATCTGCCACTGTGTAGGAGAATCCGTATAGCTGTTCGAGTGTGCGAAACGTAACGCGCGAGAAATTGTAAGTAAACGCCGTATTTACATATCTGCCACTGTGCAGGAGAATCCGTATAGGTGTTCGAGTGTTCGATACGTAACGCGTGAGAAATTGTATGTAAACGCCGTATTTACATATCTGCCACTGTGTAGGAGAATCCGTATAGCTGTTCGAGTGTGCGAAACGTAACGCGCGAGAAATTGTAAGTAAACGCCGTATTTACATATCTGCCACTGTGTAGGAGAATCCGTATAGCTGTTCGAGTGTGCGAAAGGTAACGCGCGAGAAATTGTAAGTAAACGCCGTATTTACATATCTGCCACTGTGCAGGAGAATCCGTATAGGTGGTCGAGTGTTCGATACGTAACGCGTGAGAAATTGTATGTAAACGCCGTATTTACATATCTGCCACTGTGTAGGAGAATCCGTATAGCTGTTCGAGTGTGCGAAACGTAACGCGCGAGAAATTGTAAGTAAACGCAGTATTTACATATCTGCCACTGTGCAGGAGAATCCGTATAGGTGTTCGAGTGTTCGATACGTAACGCGTGAGAAATTGTATGTAAACGCCGTATTTACATATCTGCCACTGTGTAGGAGAATCCGTATAGCTGTTCGAGTGTGCGAAACGTAACGCGCCAGAAATTGTAAGTAAACGCCGTATTTACATATCTGCCACTGTGCAGGAGAATCCGTATAGGTGTACGAGTGTTCGAAACGTAACGCGCAAGAAATTGTAAGTAAACGCCGTATTTACATATCTGCCACTGTGCAGGAGAATCCGTATAGGTGTTCGAGTGTTCGATACGTAACGCACGAGAAATTGTAACTAAACGTCGTATTTACTTATCTGCCACTGTACAGGAGAATCCGTATAGGTGTTCGAGTGTTCAAAACATAACGCGTGAGAAATTGTAAGTAAACGTCGTATTTACATATCTGTCACTGTGCAGGAGAATCCGTATAGGTGTTCGAGTGTGCAAAACGTAACGCGCGAGAAATTGTAAGTAAACGCCGTATTTACATATCTGCCACTGTGCAGGAGAATCCGTATAGGTGTTCGAGTGTTCAAAACATAACGCGTGAGAAATTGTAAGTAAACGTCGTATTTACATATCTGCCACTGTGCAGGAGAATCCGTATAGGTGTTCGAGTGTGCAAAACGTAACGCGCGAGAAATTGTAAGTAAACTCCGTATTTACATATCTGCCACTGTGCAGGAGAATCCGTATAGGTGTTCGAGTGTTCGAAACGTCACGCGTGAGAAATTGTAAGTAAACGCCGTATTTACATATCTGCCACTGTGCAGGAGAATCCGTATAGATGTTCGAGTGTTCGAAACGTAACGCGCAAGAAATTGTAAGTAAACGCCGTATTTACATATCTGCCACTGTGCAGGAGAATCCGTATAGGTGTTCGAGTGTTCGAAACGTCACGCGTGAGAAATTGTAAGTAAACGCCGTATTTACATATCTGCCACTGTGCAGGAGAATCCGTATAGATGTTCGAGTGTTCGAAACGTAACGCGCAAGAAATTGTAAGTAAACGCCGTATTTACATATCTGCCACTGTCCAGGAGAATCCGTATAGGTGTTCGAGTGTTCGAAACGTAACGCGCGAGAAATTGTAAGTAAACGCCGTATTTACATATCTGCCACTGTGCAGGAGAATCCGTATAGGTGTTCGAGTGTTCGAAACGTAACGCGCGAGAAATTGTAAGTAAACGTCGTATTTACATATCTGCCACTGTGCAGGAGAATCCGTATAGGTGTTCGAGTGTTCGATACGTAACGCGTGAGAAATTGTATGTAAACGCCGTATTTACATATCTGCCACTGTGTAGGAGAATCCGTATAGCTGTTCGAGTGTGCAAAACGTAACGCGCGAGAAATTGTAAGTAAACGCCGTATTTACATATCTGCCACTGTGCAGGAGAATCCGTATAGGTGTACGAGTGTTCGAAACGTAACGCGCAAGAAATTGTAAGTAAACGCCGTATTTACATATCTGCCACTGTGCAGGAGAATCCGTATAGGTGTTCGAGTGTTCGATACGTAACGCACGAGAAATTGTAACTAAACGTCGTATTTACTTATCTGCCACTGTACAGGAGAATCCGTATAGGTGTTCGAGTGTTCAAAACATAACGCGTGAGAAATTGTAAGTAAACGTCGTATTTACATATCTGTCACTGTGCAGGAGAATCCGTATAGGTGTTCGAGTGTGCAAAACGTAACGCGCGAGAAATTGTAAGTAAACGCCGTATTTACATATCTGCCACTGTGCAGGAGAATCCGTATAGGTGTTCGAGTGTTCGATACGTAACGCGTGAGAAGTTGTATGTAAACGCCGTATTTACATATCTGCCACTGTGTAGGAGAATCCGTATAGCTGTTCGAGTGTGCGAAACGTAACGCGCGAGAAATTGTAAGTAAACGCCGTATTTACATATCTGCCACTGTGCAGGAGAATCCGTATAGGTGTTCGAGTGTTCGATACGTAACGCGTGAGAAATTGTATGTAAACGCCGTATTTACATATCTGCCACTGTGTAGGAGAATCCGTATAGCTGTTCGAGTGTGCGAAACGTAACGCGCGAGAAATTGTAAGTAAACGCCGTATTTACATATCTGCCACTGTGCAGGAGAATCCGTATAGGTGTACGAGTGTTCGAAACGTAACGCGCAAGAAATTGTAAGTAAACGCCGTATTTACATATCTGCCACTGTGCAGGAGAATCCGTATAGGTGTTCGAGTGTTCGATACGTAACGCACGAGAAATTGTAACTAAACGTCGTATTTACTTATCTGCCACTGTACAGGAGAATCCGTATAGGTGTTCGAGTGTTCAAAACATAACGCGTGAGAAATTGTAAGTAAACGTCGTATTTACATATCTGTCACTGTGCAGGAGAATCCGTATAGCTGTTCGAGTGTGCGAAACGTAACGCGCGAGAAATTGTAAGTAAACGCCGTATTTACATATCTGCCACTGTGTAGGAGAATCCGTATAGCTGTTCGAGTGTGCGAAACGTAACGCGCGAGAAATTGTAAGTAAACGCCGTATTTACATATCTGCCACTGTGCAGGAGAATCCGTATAGGTGTTCGAGTGTTCGATACGTAACGCGTGAGAAATTGTATGTAAACGCCGTATTTACATATCTGCCACTGTGTAGGAGAATCCGTATAGCTGTTCGAGTGTGCGAAACGTAACGCGCGAGAAATTGTAAGTAAACGCCGTATTTACATATCTGCCACTGTGTAGGAGAATCCGTATAGCTGTTTGAGTGTGCGAAACGTAACGCGCGAGAAATTGTAAGTAAACGCCGTATTTACATATCTGCCACTGTGCAGGAGAATCCGTATAGGTGGTCGAGTGTTCGATACGTAACGCGTGAGAAATTGTATGTAAACGCCGTATTTACATATCTGCCACTGTGTAGGAGAATCCGTATAGCTGTTCGAGTGTGCGAAACGTAACGCGCGAGAAATTGTAAGTAAACGCAGTATTTACATATCTGCCACTGTGCAGGAGAATCCGTATAGGTGTTCGAGTGTTCGATACGTAACGCGTGAGAAATTGTATGTAAACGCCGTATTTACATATCTGCCACTGTGTAGGAGAATCCGTATAGCTGTTCGAGTGTGCGAAACGTAACGCGCGAGAAATTGTAAGTAAACGCCGTATTTACATATCTGCCACTGTGCAGGAGAATCCGTATAGGTGTACGAGTGTTCGAAACGTAACGCGCAAGAAATTGTAAGTAAACGCCGTATTTACATATCTGCCACTGTGCAGGAGAATCCGTATAGGTGTTCGAGTGTTCGATACGTAACGCACGAGAAATTGTAACTAAACGTCGTATTTACTTATCTGCCACTGTACAGGAGAATCCGTATAGGTGTTCGAGTGTTCAAAACATAACGCGTGAGAAATTGTAAGTAAACGTCGTATTTACATATCTGTCACTGTGCAGGAGAATCCGTATAGGTGTTCGAGTGTGCAAAACGTAACGCGCGAGAAATTGTAAGTAAACGCCGTATTTACATATCTGCCACTGTGTAGGAGAATCCGTATAGGTGTTCGAGTGTTCGATACGTAACGCGTGAGAAATTGTATGTAAACGCCGTATTTACAGATCTGCCACTGTGTAGGAGAATCCGTATAGCTGTTCGAGTGTGCGAAACGTAACGCGCGAGAAATTGTAAGTAAACGCCGTATTTACATATCTGCCACTGTGCAGGAGAATCCGTATAGGTGTACGAGTGTTCGAAACGTAACGCGCAAGAAATTGTAAGTAAACGCCGTATTTACATATCTGCCACTGTGCAGGAGAATCCGTATAGGTGTTCGAGTGTTCGATACGTAACGCGCGAGAAATTGTAAGTAAACGTCGTATTTACTTATCTGCCACTGTGCAGGAGAATCCGTATAGGTGTTCGAGTGTTCAAAACATAACGCGTGAGAAATTGTAAGTAAACGTCGTATTTACATATCTGCCACTGTGCAGGAGAATCCGTATAGGTGTTCTAGTGTGCAAAACGTAACGCGCGAGAAATTGTAAGTAAACGCCGTATTTACATATCTGCCACTGTGCAGGAGAATCCGTATAGGTGTTCGAGTGTTCGAAACGTCACGCGTGAGAAATTGTAAGTAAACGCCGTATTTACATATCTGCCACTGTGCAGGAGAATCCGTATAGGTGTTCGAGTGTTCGAAACGTAACGCGCAAGAAATTGTAAGTAAACGCCGTATTTACATATCTGCCACTGTCCAGGAGAATCCGTATAGGTGTTCGAGTGTTCGAAACGTAACGCGCGAGAAATTGTAAGTAAACGCCGTATTTACATATCTGCCACTGTGCAGGAGAATCCGTATAGGTGTTCGAGTGTTCGAAACGTAACGCGCGAGAAATTGTAAGTAAACGTCGTATTTACATATCTGCCACTGTGCAGGAGAATCCGTATAGGTGTTCGAGTGTTCGATACGTAACGCGTGAGAAATTGTATGTAAACGCCGTATTTACATATCTGCCACTGTGTAGGAGAATCCGTATAGCTGTTCGAGTGTGCGAAACGTAACGCGCGAGAAATTGTAAGTAAACGCCGTATTTACATATCTGCCACTGTGCAGGAGAATCCGTATAGGTGTACGAGTGTTCGAAACGTAACGCGCAAAAATTGTAAGTGAACGCCGTATTTACATATCTGCCACTGTGTAGGAGAATCCGTATAGGTGTTCGAGTGTTCGATACGTAACGCACGAGAAATTGTAACTAAACTTCGTATTTACTTATCTGCCACTGTACAGGAGAATCAGTATAGGTGTTCGAGTGTTCAAAACATAACGCGTGAGAAATTGTAAGTAAACGTCGTATTTACATATCTGTCACTGTGCAGGAGAATCCGTATAGGTGTTCGAGTGTGGAAAACGTAACGCGCGAGAAATTGTAAGTAAACGTCGTATTTACATATCGGCCACTGTGCAGGAGAATCCGTATAGGTGTCCGAGTGTTCGATACGTAACGCGTGAGAAATTGTATGTAAACGCCGTATTTACAGATCTGCCACTGTGTAGGAGAATCCGTATAGCTGTTCGAGTGTGCGAAACGTAACGCGCGAGAAATTGTAAGTAAACGCCGTATTTACATATCTGCCACTGTGCAGGAGAATCCGTATAGCTGTTCGAGTGTGCGAAACGTAACGCGCGAGAAATTGTAAGTAAACGCCGTATTTACATATCTGCCACTGTGCAGGAGAATCCGTATAGGTGGTCGAGTGTTCGATACGTAACGCGTGAGAAATTGTATGTAAACGCCGTATTTACATATCTGCCACTGTGTAGGAGAATCCGTATAGCTGTTCGAGTGTGCGAAACGTAACGCGCGAGAAATTGTAAGTAAACGCCGTATTTACATATCTGCCACTGTGCAGGAGAATCCGTATAGGTGTACGAGTGTTCGAAACGTAACGCGCAAGAAATTGTAAGTAAACGCCGTATTTACATATCTGCCACTGTGCAGGAGAATCCGTATAGGTGTTCGAGTGTTCGATACGTAACGCGCGAGAAATTGTAAGTAAACGTCGTATTTACTTATCTGCCACTGTGCAGGAGAATCCGTATAGGTGTTCGAGTGTTCAAAACATAACGCGTGAGAAATTGTAAGTAAACGTCGTATTTACATATCTGCCACTGTGCAGGAGAATCCGTATAGGTGTTCGAGTGTGCAAAACGTAACGCGCGAGAAATTGTAAGTAAACGCCGTATTTACATATCTACCACTGTGCAGGAGAATCCGTATAGGTGTTCGAGTGTTCGAAACGTCACGCGTGAGAAATTGTAAGTAAACGCCGTATTTACATATCTGCCACTGTGCAGGAGAATCCGTATAGGTGTTCGAGTGTTCGAAACGTAACGCGCAAGAAATTGTATGTAAACGCCGTATTTACATATCTGCCACTGTCCAGGAGAATCCGTATAGGTGTTCGAGTGTTCGAAACGTAACGCGCGAGAAATTGTAAGTAAACGCCGTATTTACATATCTGCCACTGTACAGGAGAATCCGTATAGGTGTTCGAGTGTTCGAAACGTAACGCGCGAGAAATTGTAAGTAAACGTCGTATTTACATATCTGCCACTATGCAAGAGAATCCGTATAGGTGTTCGAGTGTTCGATACGTAACGCGTGAGAAATTGTATGTAAACGCCGTATTTACATATCTGCCACTGTGTAGGAGAATCCGTATAGCTGTTCGAGTGTGCGAAACGTAACGCGGGAGAAATTGTAAGTAAACGCCGTATTTACATATCTGCCACTGTGCAGGAGAATCCGTATAGGTGAACGAGTGTTCGAAACGTAACGCGCAAGAAATTGTAAGTAAACGCCGTATTTACATATCTGCCACTGTGCAGGAGAATCCGTATAGGTGTTCGAGTGTTCGATACGTAACGCGCGAGAAATTGTAAGTAAACGTCGTATTTACTTATCTGCCACTGTGCAGGAGAATCCGTATAGGTGTTCGAGTGTTCAAAACATAACGCGTGAGAAATTGTAAGTAAACGTCGTATTTACATATCTGCCACTGTGCAGGAGAATCCGTATAGGTGTTCTAGTGTGCAAAACGTAACGCGCGAGAAATTGTAAGTAAACGCCGTATTTACATATCTGCCACTGTGCAGGAGAATCCGTATAGGTGTTCGAGTGTTCGAAACGTCACGCGTGAGAAATTGTAAGTAAACGCCGTATTTACATATCTGCCACTGTGCAGGAGAATCCGTATAGGTGTTCGAGTGTTCGAAACGTAACGCGCAAGAAATTGTAAGTAAACGCCGTATTTACATATCTGCCACTGTCCAGGAGAATCCGTATAGGTGTTCGAGTGTTCGAAACGTAACGCGCGAGAAATTGTAAGTAAACGCCGTATTTACATATCTGCCACTGTGCAGGAGAATCCGTATAGGTGTTCGAGTGTTCGAAACGTAACGCGCGAGAAATTGTAAGTAAACGTCGTATTTACATATCTGCCACTGTGCAGGAGAATCCGTATAGGTGTTCGAGTGTTCGATACGTAACGCGTGAGAAATTGTATGTAAACGCCGTATTTACATATCTGCCACTGTGTAGGAGAATCCGTATAGCTGTTCGAGTGTGCGAAACGTAACGCGCGAGAAATTGTAAGTAAACGCCGTATTTACATATCTGCCACTGTGCAGGAGAATCCGTATAGGTGTACGAGTGTTCGAAACGTAACGCGCAAAAATTGTAAGTGAACGCCGTATTTACATATCTGCCACTATGTAGGAGAATCCGTATAGGTGTTCGAGTGTTCGATACGTAACGCACGAGAAATTGTAACTAAACTTCGTATTTACTTATCTGCCACTGTACAGGAGAATCAGTATAGGTGTTCGAGTGT
The DNA here is from genome assembly GCF_055761805.1 of Camellia sinensis. Classification (NCBI taxonomy): domain Eukaryota; kingdom Viridiplantae; phylum Streptophyta; class Magnoliopsida; order Ericales; family Theaceae; genus Camellia; species Camellia sinensis. The sequence goes on along the minus strand of NW_028128989.1, from coordinate 4,854,263 downwards.
TCAAAACATAACGCGTGAGAAATTGTAAGTAAACGTCGTATTTACATATCTGTCACTGTGCAGGAGAATCCGTATAGGTGTTCGAGTGTGGAAAACGTAACGCGCGAGAAATTGTAAGTAAACGTCGTATTTACATATCGGCCACTGTGCAGGAGAATCCGTATAGGTGTCCGAGTGTTCGATACGTAACGCGTGAGAAATTGTATGTAAACGCCGTATTTACAGATCTGCCACTGTGTAGGAGAATCCGTATAGCTGTTCGAGTGTGCGAAACGTAACGCGCGAGAAATTGTAAGTAAACGCCGTATTTACATATCTGCCACTGTGCAGGAGAATCCGTATAGCTGTTCGAGTGTGCGAAACGTAACGCGCGAGAAATTGTAAGTAAACGCCGTATTTACATATCTGCCACTGTGCAGGAGAATCCGTATAGGTGGTCGAGTGTTCGATACGTAACGCGTGAGAAATTGTATGTAAACGCCGTATTTACATATCTGCCACTGTGTAGGAGAATCCGTATAGCTGTTCGAGTGTGCGAAACGTAACGCGCGAGAAATTGTAAGTAAACGCCGTATTTACATATCTGCCACTGTGCAGGAGAATCCGTATAGGTGTACGAGTGTTCGAAACGTAACGCGCAAGAAATTGTAAGTAAACGCCGTATTTACATATCTGCCACTGTGCAGGAGAATCCGTATAGGTGTTCGAGTGTTCGATACGTAACGCGCGAGAAATTGTAAGTAAACGTCGTATTTACTTATCTGCCACTGTGCAGGAGAATCCGTATAGGTGTTCGAGTGTTCAAAACATAACGCGTGAGAAATTGTAAGTAAACGTCGTATTTACATATCTGCCACTGTGCAGGAGAATCCGTATAGGTGTTCGAGTGTGCAAAACGTAACGCGCGAGAAATTGTAAGTAAACGCCGTATTTACATATCTACCACTGTGCAGGAGAATCCGTATAGGTGTTCGAGTGTTCGAAACGTCACGCGTGAGAAATTGTAAGTAAACGCCGTATTTACATATCTGCCACTGTGCAGGAGAATCCGTATAGGTGTTCGAGTGTTCGAAACGTAACGCGCAAGAAATTGTATGTAAACGCCGTATTTACATATCTGCCACTGTCCAGGAGAATCCGTATAGGTGTTCGAGTGTTCGAAACGTAACGCGCGAGAAATTGTAAGTAAACGCCGTATTTACATATCTGCCACTGTACAGGAGAATCCGTATAGGTGTTCGAGTGTTCGAAACGTAACGCGCGAGAAATTGTAAGTAAACGTCGTATTTACATATCTGCCACTATGCAAGAGAATCCGTATAGGTGTTCGAGTGTTCGATACGTAACGCGTGAGAAATTGTATGTAAACGCCGTATTTACATATCTGCCACTGTGTAGGAGAATCCGTATAGCTGTTCGAGTGTGCGAAACGTAACGCGGGAGAAATTGTAAGTAAACGCCGTATTTACATATCTGCCACTGTGCAGGAGAATCCGTATAGGTGAACGAGTGTTCGAAACGTAACGCGCAAGAAATTGTAAGTAAACGCCGTATTTACATATCTGCCACTGTGCAGGAGAATCCGTATAGGTGTTCGAGTGTTCGATACGTAACGCGCGAGAAATTGTAAGTAAACGTCGTATTTACTTATCTGCCACTGTGCAGGAGAATCCGTATAGGTGTTCGAGTGTTCAAAACATAACGCGTGAGAAATTGTAAGTAAACGTCGTATTTACATATCTGCCACTGTGCAGGAGAATCCGTATAGGTGTTCTAGTGTGCAAAACGTAACGCGCGAGAAATTGTAAGTAAACGCCGTATTTACATATCTGCCACTGTGCAGGAGAATCCGTATAGGTGTTCGAGTGTTCGAAACGTCACGCGTGAGAAATTGTAAGTAAACGCCGTATTTACATATCTGCCACTGTGCAGGAGAATCCGTATAGGTGTTCGAGTGTTCGAAACGTAACGCGCAAGAAATTGTAAGTAAACGCCGTATTTACATATCTGCCACTGTCCAGGAGAATCCGTATAGGTGTTCGAGTGTTCGAAACGTAACGCGCGATAAATTGTAAGTAAACGCCGTATTTACATATCTGCCACTGTGCAGGAGAATCCGTATAGGTGTTCGAGTGTTCGAAACGTAACGCGCGAGAAATTGTAAGTAAACGTCGTATTTACATATCTGCCACTGTGCAGGAGAATCCGTATAGGTGTTCGAGTGTTCGATACGTAACGCGTGAGAAATTGTATGTAAACGCCGTATTTACATATCTGCCACTGTGTAGGAGAATCCGTATAGCTGTTCGAGTGTGCGAAACGTAACGCGCGAGAAATTGTAAGTAAACGCCGTATTTACATATCTGCCACTGTGCAGGAGAATCCGTATAGGTGTACGAGTGTTCGAAACGTAACGCGCAAAAATTGTAAGTGAACGCCGTATTTACATATCTGCCACTGTGTAGGAGAATCCGTATAGGTGTTCGAGTGTTCGATACGTAACGCACGAGAAATTGTAACTAAACTTCGTATTTACTTATCTGCCACTGTACAGGAGAATCAGTATAGGTGTTCGAGTGTTCAAAACATAACGCGTGAGAAATTGTAAGTAAACGTCGTATTTACATATCTGTCACTGTGCAGGAGAATCCGTATAGGTGTTCGAGTGTGGAAAACGTAACGCGCGAGAAATTGTAAGTAAACGTCGTATTTACATATCGGCCACTGTGCAGGAGAATCCGTATAGGTGTCCGAGTGTTCGATACGTAACGCGTGAGAAATTGTATGTAAACGCCGTATTTACAGATCTGCCACTGTGTAGGAGAATCCGTATAGCTGTTCGAGTGTGCGAAACGTAACGCGCGAGAAATTGTAAGTAAACGCCGTATTTACATATCTGCCACTGTGCAGGAGAATCCGTATAGCTGTTCGAGTGTGCGAAACGTAACGCGCGAGAAATTGTAAGTAAACGCCGTATTTACATATCTGCCACTGTGCAGGAGAATCCGTATAGGTGGTCGAGTGTTCGATACGTAACGCGTGAGAAATTGTATGTAAACGCCGTATTTACATATCTGCCACTGTGTAGGAGAATCCGTATAGCTGTTCGAGTGTGCGAAACGTAACGCGCGAGAAATTGTAAGTAAACGCCGTATTTACATATCTGCCACTGTGCAGGAGAATCCGTATAGGTGTACGAGTGTTCGAAACGTAACGCGCAAGAAATTGTAAGTAAACGCCGTATTTACATATCTGCCACTGTGCAGGAGAATCCGTATAGGTGTTCGAGTGTTCGATACGTAACGCGCGAGAAATTGTAAGTAAACGTCGTATTTACTTATCTGCCACTGTGCAGGAGAATCCGTATAGGTGTTCGAGTGTTCAAAACATAACGCGTGAGAAATTGTAAGTAAACGTCGTATTTACATATCTGCCACTGTGCAGGAGAATCCGTATAGGTGTTCGAGTGTGCAAAACGTAACGCGCGAGAAATTGTAAGTAAACGCCGTATTTACATATCTACCACTGTGCAGGAGAATCCGTATAGGTGTTCGAGTGTTCGAAACGTCACGCGTGAGAAATTGTAAGTAAACGCCGTATTTACATATCTGCCACTGTGCAGGAGAATCCGTATAGGTGTTCGAGTGTTCGAAACGTAACGCGCAAGAAATTGTATGTAAACGCCGTATTTACATATCTGCCACTGTCCAGGAGAATCCGTATAGGTGTTCGAGTGTTCGAAACGTAACGCGCGAGAAATTGTAAGTAAACGCCGTATTTACATATCTGCCACTGTACAGGAGAATCCGTATAGGTGTTCGAGTGTTCGAAACGTAACGCGCGAGAAATTGTAAGTAAACGTCGTATTTACATATCTGCCACTATGCAAGAGAATCCGTATAGGTGTTCGAGTGTTCGATACGTAACGCGTGAGAAATTGTATGTAAACGCCGTATTTACATATCTGCCACTGTGTAGGAGAATCCGTATAGCTGTTCGAGTGTGCGAAACGTAACGCGGGAGAAATTGTAAGTAAACGCCGTATTTACATATCTGCCACTGTGCAGGAGAATCCGTATAGGTGAACGAGTGTTCGAAACGTAACGCGCAAGAAATTGTAAGTAAACGCCGTATTTACATATCTGCCACTGTGCAGGAGAATCCGTATAGGTGTTCGAGTGTTCGATACGTAACGCACGAGAAATTGTAACTAAACGTCGTATTTACTTATCTGCCACTGTACAGGAGAATCCGTATAGGTGTTCGAGTGTTCAAAACATAACGCGTGAGAAATTGTAAGTAAACGTCGTATTTACATACCTGTCACTGTGCAGGAGAATCCGTATAGCTGTTCGAGTGTGCAAAACGTAACGCGCGAGAAATTGTAAGTAAACGCCGTATTTACATATCTGCCACTGTGCAGGGGAATCCGTATAGGTGTTCGAGTGTTCGATACGTAACGCGTGAGAAATTGTATGTAAACGCCGTATTTACATATCTGCCACTGTGTAGGAGAATCCGTATAGCTGTTCGAGTGTGCGAAACGTAACGCGCGAGAAATTGTAAGTAAACGCCGTATTTACATATCTGCCACTGTGCAGGAGAATCCGTATAGCTGTTCGAGTGTGCGAAACGTAATGCGCGAGAAATTGTAAGTAAACGCCGTATTTACATATCTGCCACTGTGCAGGAGAATCCGTATAGGTGGTCGAGTGTTCGATACGTAACGCGTGAGAAATTGTATGTAAACGCCGTATTTACATATCTGCCACTGTGTAGGAGAATCCGTATAGCTGTTCGAGTGTGCGAAACGTAACGCGCGAGAAATTGTAAGTAAACGCCGTATTTACATATCTGCCACTGTGAAGGAGAATCCGTATAGGTGTACGAGTGTTCGAAACGTAACGCGCAAGAAATTGTAAGTAAACGCCGTATTTACATATCTGCCACTGTGCAGGAGAATCCGTATAGATGTTCGAGTGTTCGATACGTAACGCACGAGAAATTGTAAGTAAACGTCGTATTTACTTATCTGCCACTGTGCAGGAGAATCCGTATAGGTGTTCGAGTGTTCAAAACATAACGCGTGAGAAATTGTAAGTAAACGTCGTATTTACATATCTGCCACTGTGCAGGAGAATCCGTATAGGTGTTCGAGTGTGCAAAACGTAACGCGCGAGAAATTGTAAGTAAACGCCGTATTTACATATCTGCCACTGTGCAGGAGAATCCGTATAGGTGTTCGAGTGTTCGATACGTAACGCGTGAGAAATTGTATGTAAACGCCGTATTTACATATCTGCCACTGTGTAGGAGAATCCGTATAGCTGTTCGAGTGTGCGAAACGTAACGCGCGAGAAATTGTAAGTAAACGCCGTATTTACATATCTGCCACTGTGCAGGAGAATCCGTATAGGTGTTCGAGTGTTCGATACGTAACGCGTGAGAAATTGTATGTAAACGCCGTATTTACATATCTGCCACTGTGTAGGAGAATCCGTATAGCTGTTCGAGTGTGCGAAACGTAACGCGCGAGAAATTGTAAGTAAACGCCGTATTTACATATCTGCCACTGTGCAGGAGAATCCGTATAGGTGTACGAGTGTTCGAAACGTAACGCGCAAGAAATTGTAAGTAAACGCCGTATTTACATATCTGCCACTGTGCAGGAGAATCCGTATAGGTGTTCGAGTGTTCGATACGTAACGCACGAGAAATTGTAACTAAACGTCGTATTTACTTATCTGCCACTGTACAGGAGAATCCGTATAGGTGTTCGAGTGTTCAAAACATAACGCGTGAGAAATTGTAAGTAAACGTCGTATTTACATATCTGTCACTGTGCAGGAGAATCCGTATAGCTGTTCGAGTGTGCGAAACGTAACGCGCGAGAAATTGTAAGTAAACGCCGTATTTACATATCTGCCACTGTGTAGGAGAATCCGTATAGCTGTTCGAGTGTGCGAAACGTAACGCGCGAGAAATTGTAAGTAAACGCCGTATTTACATATCTGCCACTGTGCAGGAGAATCCGTATAGGTGTTCGAGTGTTCGATACGTAACGCGGGAGAAATTGTATGTAAACGCCGTATTTACATATCTGCCACTGTGTAGGAGAATCCGTATAGCTGTTCGAGTGTGCGAAACGTAACGCGCGAGAAATTGTAAGTAAACGCCGTATTTACATATCTGCCACTGTGTAGGAGAATCCGTATAGCTGTTCGAGTGTGCGAAACGTAACGCGCGAGAAATTGTAAGTAAACGCCGTATTTACATATCTGCCACTGTGCAGGAGAATCCGTATAGGTGGTCGAGTGTTCGATACGTAACGCGTGAGAAATTGTATGTAAACGCCGTATTTACATATCTGCCACTGTGCAGGAGAATCCGTATAGGTGTTCGAGTGTTCGAAACGTAACGCGCGAGAAATTGTAAGTAAACGTCGTATTTACATATCTGCCACTGTGCAGGAGAATCCGTATAGGTGTTCGAGTGTTCGATACGTAACGCGTGAGAAATTGTATGTAAACGCCGTATTTACATATCTGCCACTGTGTAGGAGAATCCGTATAGCTGTTCGAGTGTGCGAAACGTAACGCGCGAGAAATTGTAAGTAAACGCCGTATTTACATATCTGCCACTGTGCAGGAGAATCCGTGTAGGTGTACGAGTGTTCGAAACGTAACGCGCAAAAATTGTAAGTAAACGCCGTATTTACATATCTGCCACTGTGTAGGAGAATCCGTATAGGTGTTCGAGTGTTCGATACGTAACGCACGAGAAATTGTAACTAAACTTCGTATTTACTTATCTGCCACTGTACAGGAGAATCAGTATAGGTGTTCGAGTGTTCAAAACATAACGCGTGAGAAATTGTAAGTAAACGTCGTATTTACATATCTGTCACTGTGCAGGAGAATCCGTATAGGTGTTCGAGTGTGGAAATCGTAACGCGCGAGAAATTGTAAGTAAACGTCGTATTTACATATCGGCCACTGTGCAGGAGAATCCGTATAGGTGTCCGAGTGTTCGATACGTAACGCGTGAGAAATTGTATGTAAACGCCGTATTTACAGATCTGCCACTGTGTAGGAGAATCCGCATAGCTGTTCGAGTGTGCGAAACGTAACGCGCGAGAAATTGTAAGTAAACGCCGTATTTACATATCTGCCACTGTGCAGGAGAATCCGTATAGCTGTTCGAGTGTGCGAAACGTAACGCGCGAGAAATTGTAAGTAAACGCCGTATTTACATATCTGCCACTGTGCAGGAGAATCCGTATAGGTGGTCGAGTGTTCGATACGTAACGCGTGAGAAATTGTATGTAAACACCGTATTTACATATCTGCCACTGTGTAGGAGAATCCGTATAGCTGTTCGAGTGTGCGAAACGTAACGCGCGAGAAATTGTAAGTAAACGCCGTATTTACATATCTGCCACTGTGCAGGAGAATCCGTATAGGTGTACGAGTGTTCGAAACGTAACGCGCAAGAAATTGTAAGTAAACGCCGTATTTACATATCTGCCACTGTGCAGGAGAATCCGTATAGGTGTTCGAGTGTTCGATACGTAACGCGCGAGAAATTGTAAGTAAACGTCGTATTTACTTATCTGCCACTGTGCAGGAGAATCCGTATAGGTGTTCGAGTGTTCAAAACATAACGCGTGAGAAATTGTAAGTAAACGTCGTATTTACATATCTGCCACTGTGCAGGAGAATCCGTATAGGTGTTCGAGTGTGCAAAACGTAACGCGCGAGAAATTGTAAGTAAACGCCGTATTTACATATCTACCACTGTGCAGGAGAATCCGTATAGGTGTTCGAGTGTTCGAAACGTCACGCGTGAGAAATTGTAAGTAAACGCCGTATTTACATATCTGCCACTGTGCAGGAGAATCCGTATAGGTGTTCGAGTGTTCGAAACGTAACGCGCAAGAAATTGTATGTAAACGCCGTATTTACATATCTGCCACTGTCCAGGAGAATCCGTATAGGTGTTCGAGTGTTCGAAACGTAACGCGCGAGAAATTGTAAGTAAACGCCGTATTTACATATCTGCCACTGTGCAGGAGAATCCGTATAGGTGTTCGAGTGTTCGAAACGTAACGCGCGAGAAATTGTAAGTAAACGTCGTATTTACATATCTGCCACTATGCAAGAGAATCCGTATAGGTGTTCGAGTGTTCGATACGTAACGCGTGAGAAATTGTATGTAAACGCCGTATTTACATATCTGCCACTGTGTAGGAGAATCCGTATAGCTGTTCGAGTGTGCGAAACGTAACGCGCGAGAAATTGTAAGTAAACGCCGTATTTACATATCTGCCACTGTGCAGGAGAATCCGTATAGGTGAACGAGTGTTCGAAACGTAACGCGCAAGAAATTGTAAGTAAACGCCGTATTTACATATCTGCCACTGTGCAGGAGAATCCGTATAGGTGTTCGAGTGTTCGATACGTAACGCACGAGAAATTGTAACTAAACGTCGTATTTACTTATCTGCCACTGTACAGGAGAATCCGTATAGGTGTTCGAGTGTTCAAAACATAACGCGTGAGAAATTGTAAGTAAACGTCGTATTTACATATCTGTCACTGTGCAGGAGAATCCGTATAGGTGTTCGAGTGTGCAAAACGTAACGCGCGAGAAATTGTAAGTAAACGCCGTATTTACATATCTGCCACTGTGCAGGAGAATCCGTATAGGTGTTCGAGTGTTCGATACGTAACGCGTGAGAAATTGTATGTAAACGCCGTATTTACATATCGGCCACTGTGTAGGAGAATCCGTATAGCTGTTCGAGTGTGCGAAACGTAACGCGCGAGAAATTGTAAGTAAACGCCGTATTTACATATCTGCCACTGTGCAGGAGAATCCGTATAGCTGTTCGAGTGTGCGAAACGTAATGCGCGAGAAATTGTAAGTAAACGCCGTATTTACATATCTGCCACTGTGCAGGAGAATCCGTATAGGTGGTCGAGTGTTCGATACGTAACGCGTGAGAAATTGTATGTAAACGCCGTATTTACATATCTGCCACTGTGTAGGAGAATCCGTATAGCTGTTCGAGTGTGCGAAACGTAACGCGCGAGAAATTGTAAGTAAACGCCGTATTTACATATCTGCCACTGTGAAGGAGAATCCGTATAGGTGTACGAGTGTTCGAAACGTAACGCGCAAGAAATTGTAAGTAAACGCCGTATTTACATATCTGCCACTGTGCAGGAGAATCCGTATAGATGTTAGAGTGTTCGATACGTAACGCGCGAGAAATTGTAAGTAAACGTCGTATTTACTTATCTGCCACTGTGCAGGAGAATCCGTATAGGTGTTCGAGTGTTCAAAACATAACGCGTGAGAAATTGTAAGTAAACGTCGTATTTACATATCTGCCACTGTGCAGGAGAATCCGTATAGGTGTTCGAGTGTGCAAAACGTAACGCGCGAGAAATTGTAAGTAAACGCCGTATTTACATATCTGCCACTGTGCAGGAGAATCCGTATAGGTGTTCGAGTGTTCGAAACGTCACGCGTGAGAAATTGTAAGTAAACGCCGTATTTACATATCTGCCACTGTGCAGGAGAATCCGTATAGATGTTCGAGTGCTCGAAACGTAACGCGCAAGAAATTGTAAGTAAACGCCGTATTTACATATCTGCCACTGTCCAGGAGAATCCGTATAGGTGTTCGAGTGTTCGAAACGTAACGCGCGAGAAATTGTAAGTAAACGCCGTATTTACATATCTGCCACTGTGCAGGAGAATCCGTATAGGTGTTCGAGTGTTCGAAACGTAACGCGCGAGAAATTGTAAGTAAACGTCGTATTTACATATCTGCCACTGTGCAGGAGAATCCGTATAGGTGTTCGAGTGTTCGATACGTAACGCGTGAGAAATTGTATGTAAACGCCGTATTTACATATCTGCCACTGTGTAGGAGAATCCGTATAGGTGTTCGAGTGTGCGAAACGTAACGCGCGAGAAATTGTAAGTAAACGCCGTATTTACATATCTGCCACTGTGCAGGAGAATCCGTATAGGTGTACGAGTGTTCGAAACGTAACGCGCAAGAAATTGTAAGTAAACGCCGTATTTACATATCTGCCACTGTGCAGGAGAATCCGTATAGGTGTTCGAGTGTTCGATACGTAACGCACGAGAAATTGTAACTAAACGTCATATTTACTTATCTGCCACTGTACAGGAGAATCCGTATAGGTGTTCGAGTGTTCAAAACATAACGCGTGAGAAATTGTAAGTAAACGTCGTATTTACATATCTGTCACTGTGCAGGAGAATCCGTATAGGTGTTCGAGTGTGCAAAACGTAATGCGCGAGAAATTGTAAGTAAACGCCGTATTTACATATCTGCCACTGTGCAGGAGAATCCGTATAGATGTTCGAGTGTTCGATACGTAACGCGTGAGAAATTGTATGTAAACGCCGTATTTACATATCTGCCACTGTGTAGGAGAATCCGTATAGCTGTTCGAGTGTGCGAAACGTAACGCGCGAGAAATTGTAAGTAAACGCCGTATTTACATATCTGCCACTGTGCAGGAGAATCCGTATAGCTGTTCGAGTGTGCGAAACGTAACGCGCGAGAAATTGTAAGTAAACGCCGTATTTACATATCTGCCACTATGCAGGAGAATCCGTATAGGTGGTCGAGTGTTCGATACGTAACGCGTGAGAAATTGTATGTAAACGCCGTATTTACATATCTGCCACTGTGTAGGAGAATCCGTATAGCTGTTCGAGTGTGCGAAACGTAACGCGCGAGAAATTGTAAGTGAACGCCGTATTTACATATCTGCCACTGTGCAGGAGAATCCGTATAGGTGTACGAGTGTTCGAAACGTAACGCGCAAGAAATTGTAAGTAAACGCCGTATTTACATATCTGCCACTGTGCAGGAGAATCCGTATAGGTGTTCGAGTGTTCGATACGTAACGCGCGAGAAATTGTAAGTAAACGTCGTATTTACTTATCTGCCACTGTGCAGGAGAATCCGTATAGGTGTTCGAGTGTTCAAAACATAACGCGTGAGAAATTGTAAGTAAACGTCGTATTTACATATCTGCCACTGTGCAGGAGAATCCGTATAGGTGTTCAAGTGTGCAAAACGTAACGCGCGAGAAATTGTAAGTAAACGCCGTATTTACATATCTGCCACTGTGCAGGAGAATCCGTATAGGTGTTCGAGTGTTCGAAACGTCACGCGTGAGAAATTGTAAGTAAACGCCGTATTTACATATCTGCCACTGTGCAGGAGAATCCGTATAGGTGTTCGAGTGTTCGAAACGTAACGCGCAAGAAATTGTAAGTAAACGCCGTATTTACATATCTGCCACTGTCCAGGAGAATCCGTATAGGTGTTCGAGTGTTCGAAACGTAACGCGCGAGAAATTGTAAGTAAACGCCGTATTTACATATCTGCCACTGTGCAGGAGAATCCGTATAGGTGTTCGAGTGTTCGAAACGTAACGCGCAAGAAATTGTAAGTAAACGTCGTATTTACATATCTGCCACTGTGCAAGAGAATCCGTATAGGTGTTCGAGTGTTCGATACGTAACGCGTGAGAAATTGTATGTAAACGCCGTATTTACATATCTGCCACTGTGTAGGAGAATCCGTATAGCTGTTCGAGTGTGCGAAACGTAACGCGCGAGAAATTGTAAGTAAACGCCGTATTTACATATCTGCCACTGTGCAGGAGAATCCGTATAGGTGTACGAGTGTTCGAAACGTAACGCGCAAGAAATTGTAAGTAAACGCCGTATTTACATATCTACCACTGTGCAGGAGAATCCGTATAGGTGTTCGAGTGTTCGATACGTAACGCACGAGAAATTGTAACTAAACGTCGTATTTACTTATCTGCCACTGTACAGGAGAATCCGTATAGGTGTTCGAGTGTTCATAACATAACGCGTGAGAAATTGTAAGTAAACGTCGTATTTACATATCTGTCACTGTGCAGGAGAATCCGTATAGGTGTTCGAGTGTGCAAAACGTAACGCGCGAGAAATTGTAAGTAAACGCCGTATTTACATATCTGCCACTATGCAGGAGAATCCGTATAGGTGTTCGAGTGTTCGATACGTAACGCGTGAGAAATTGTATGTAAACGCCGTATTTACATATCTGCCACTGTGTAGGAGAATCCGTATAGCTGTTCGAGTGTGCGAAACGTAACGCGCGAGAAATTGTAAGTAAACGCCGTATTTACATATCTGCCACTGTGCAGGAGAATCCGTATAGCTGTTCGAGTGTGCGAAACGTAACGCGCGAGAAATTGTAAGTAAACGCCGTATTTACATATCTGCCACTGTGCAGGAGAATCCGTATAGGTGGTCGAGTGTTCGATACGTAACGCGTGAGAAATTGTATGTAAACGCCGTATTTACATATCTGCCACTGTGTAGGAGAATCCGTATAGCTGTTCGAGTGTGCGAAACGTAACGCGCGAGAAATTGTAAGTAAACGCCGTATTTACATATCTGCCACTGTGCAGGAGAATCCGTATAGGTGTACGAGTGTTCGAAACGTAACGCGCAAGAATTTGTAAGTAAACGCCGTATTTACATATCTGCCACTGTGCAGGAGAATCCGTATAGGTGTTCGAGTGTTCGATACGTAACGCGCGAGAAATTGTAAGTAATCGTCGTATTTACTTATCTGCCACTGTGCAGGAGAATCCGTATAGGTGTTCGAGTGTTCAAAACATAACGCGTGAGAAATTGTAAGTAAACGTCGTATTTACATATCTGCCACTGTGCAGGAGAATCCGTATAGGTGTTCGAGTGTGCAAAACGTAACGCGCGAGAAATTGTAAGTAAACGCCGTATTTACATATCTGCCACTGTGCAGGAGAATCCGTATAGGTGTTCGAGTGTTCGAAACGTCACGCGTGAGAAATTGTAAGTAAACGCCGTATTTACATATCTGCCACTGTGCAGGAGAATCCGTATAGGTGTTCGAGTGTTCGAAACGTAACGCGCAAGAAATTGTAAGTAAACGCCGTGTTTACATATCTGCCACTGTCCAGGAGAATCCGTATAGGTGTTCGAATGTTCGAAACGTAACGCGCGAGAAATTGTAAGTAAACGCCGTATTTACATATCTGCCACTGTACAGGAGAATCCGTATAGGTGTTCGAGTGTTCGAAACGTAACGCGCGAGAAATTGTAAGTAAACGTCGTATTTACATATCTGCCACTGTGCAAGAGAATCCGTATAGGTGTTCGAGTGTTCGATACGTAACGCGTGAGAAATTGTATGTAAACGCCGTATTTACATATCTGCCACTGTGTAGGAGAATCCGTATAGCTGTTCGAGTGTGCGAAACGTAACGCGCGAGAAATTGTAAGTAAACACCGTATTTACATATCTGCCACTGTGCAGGAGAATCCATATAGGTGTACGAGTGTTCGAAACGTAACGCGCAAGAAATTGTAAGTAAACGCCGTATTTACATATCTGCCACTGTGCAGGAGAATCCGTATAGGTGTTCGAGTGTTCGATACGTAACGCACGAGAAATTGTAACTAAACGTCGTATTTGCTTATCTGCCACTGTACAGGAGAATCCGTATAGGTGTTCGAGTGTTCAAAACATAACGCGTGAGAAATTGTAAGTAAACGTCGTATTTACATATCTGTCACTGTGCAGGGGAATCCGTATAGGTGTTCGAGTGTGCAAAACGTAACGCGCGAGAAATTGTAAGTAAACGCCGTATTTACATATCTGCCACTGTGCAGGAGAATCCGTATAGGTGTTCGAGTGTTCGATACGTAACGCGTGAGAAATTGTATGTAAACGCCGTATTTACATATCTGCCACTGTGTAGGAGAAACCGTATAGCTGTTCGAGTGTGCGAAACGTAACGCGCGAGAAATTGTAAGTAAACGCCGTATTTACATATCTGCCACTGTGCAGGAGAATCCGTATAGCTGTTCGAGTGTGCGAAACGTAACGCGCGAGAAATTGTAAGTAAACGCCGTATTTACATATCTGCCACTGTGCAGGAGAATCCGTATAGCTGGTCGAGTGTTCGATACGTAACGCGTGAGAAATTGTATGTAAACGCCGTATTTACATATCTGCCACTGTGTAGGAGAATCCGTATAGCTGTTCGAGTGTGCGAAACGTAACGCGCGAGAAATTGTAAGTAAACGCCGTATTTACATATCTGCCACTGTGCAGGAGAATCCGTATAGGTGTACGAGTGTTCGAAACGTAACGCGCAAGAAATTGTAAGTAAACGCCGTATTTACATATCTGCCACTGTGCAGGAGAATCCGTATAGGTGTTCGAGTGTTCGATACGTAACGCGCGAGAAATTGTAAGTAAACGTCGTATTTACTTATCTGCCACTGTGCAGGAGAATCCGTATAGGTGTTCGAGTGTTCGATACGTCACGCGTGAGAAATTGTATGTAAACGCCGTATTTACATATCTGCCACTGTGTAGGAGAATCCGTATAGCTGTTCGAGTGTGCGAAACGTAACGCGCGAGAAATTGTAAGTAAACGCCGTATTTACATATCTGCCACTGTGCAGGAGAATCCGTATAGGTGTACGAGTGTTCGAAACGTAACGCGCAAGAATTTGTAAGTAAACGCCGTATTTACATATCTGCCACTGTGCAGGAGAATCCGTATAGGTGTTCGAGTGTTCGATACGTAACGCGCGAGAAATTGTAAGTAAACGTCGTATTTACTTATCTGCCACTGTGCAGGAGAATCCGTATAGGTGTTCGAGTGTTCAAAACATAACGCGTGAGAAATTGTAAGTAAACGTCGTATTTACATATCTGCCACTGTGCAGGAGAATCCGTATAGGTGTTCGAGTGTGCAAAACGTAACGCGCGAGAAATTGTAAGTAAACGCCGTATTTACATATCTGCCACTGTGCAGGAGAATCCGTATAGGTGTTCGAGTGTTCGAAACGTCACGCGTGAGAAATTGTAAGTAAACGCCGTATTTACATATCTGCCACTGTGCAGGAGAATCCGTATAGGTGTTCGAGTGTTCGAAACGTAACGCGCAAGAAATTGTAAGTAAACGCCGTGTTTACATATCTGCCACTGTCCAGGAGAATCCGTATAGGTGTTCGAATGTTCGAAACGTAACGCGCGAGAAATTGTAAGTAAACGCCGTATTTACATATCTGCCACTGTACAGGAGAATCCGTATAGGTGTTCGAGTGTTCGAAACGTAACGCGCGAGAAATTGTAAGTAAACGTCGTATTTACATATCTGCCACTGTGCAAGAGAATCCGTATAGGTGTTCGAGTGTTCGATACGTAACGCGTGAGAAATTGTATGTAAACGCCGTATTTACATATCTGCCACTGTGTAGGAGAATCCGTATAGCTGTTCGAGTGTGCGAAACGTAACGCGCGAGAAATTGTAAGTAAACACCGTATTTACATATCTGCCACTGTGCAGGAGAATCCATATAGGTGTACGAGTGTTCGAAACGTAACGCGCAAGAAATTGTAAGTAAACGCCGTATTTACATATCTGCCACTGTGCAGGAGAATCCGTATAGGTGTTCGAGTGTTCGATACGTAACGCACGAGAAATTGTAACTAAACGTCGTATTTGCTTATCTGCCACTGTACAGGAGAATCCGTATAGGTGTTCGAGTGTTCAAAACATAACGCGTGAGAAATTGTAAGTAAACGTCGTATTTACATATCTGTCACTGTGCAGGGGAATCCGTATAGGTGTTCGAGTGTGCAAAACGTAACGCGCGAGAAATTGTAAGTAAACGCCGTATTTACATATCTGCCACTGTGCAGGAGAATCCGTATAGGTGTTCGAGTGTTCGATACGTAACGCGTGAGAAATTGTATGTAAACGCCGTATTTACATATCTGCCACTGTGTAGGAGAAACCGTATAGCTGTTCGAGTGTGCGAAACGTAACGCGCGAGAAATTGTAAGTAAACGCCGTATTTACATATCTGCCACTGTGCAGGAGAATCCGTATAGCTGTTCGAGTGTGCGAAACGTAACGCGCGAGAAATTGTAAGTAAACGCCGTATTTACATATCTGCCACTGTGCAGGAGAATCCGTATAGCTGGTCGAGTGTTCGATACGTAACGCGTGAGAAATTGTATGTAAACGCCGTATTTACATATCTGCCACTGTGTAGGAGAATCCGTATAGCTGTTCGAGTGTGCGAAACGTAACGCGCGAGAAATTGTAAGTAAACGCCGTATTTACATATCTGCCACTGTGCAGGAGAATCCGTATAGGTGTACGAGTGTTCGAAACGTAACGCGCAAGAAATTGTAAGTAAACGCCGTATTTACATATCTGCCACTGTGCAGGAGAATCCGTATAGGTGTTCGAGTGTTCGATACGTAACGCGCGAGAAATTGTAAGTAAACGTCGTATTTACTTATCTGCCACTGTGCAGGAGAATCCGTATAGGTGTTCGAGTGTTCAAAACATAACGCGTGAGAAATTGTAAGTAAACGTCGTATTTACATATCTGCCACTGTGCAGGAGAATCCGTATAGGTGTTCGAGTGTGCAAAACGTAACGCGCGAGAAATTGTAAGTAAACGCCGTATTTACATATCTGCCACTGTGCAGGAGAATCCGTATAGGTGTTCGAGTGTTCGAAACGTCACGCGTGAGAAATTGTAAGTAAACGCCGTATTTACATATCTGCCACTGTGCAGGAGAATCCGTATAGGTGTTCGAGTGTTCGAGACGTAACGCGCAAGAAATTGTAAGTAAACGCCGTATTTACATATCTGCCACTGTCCAGGAGAATCCGCATAGGTGTTCGAGTGTTCGAAACGTAACGCGCGAGAAATTGTAAGTAAACGCCGTATTTACATATCTGCCACTGTGCAGGAGAATCCGTATAGGTGTTCGAGTGTTCGAAACGTAACGCGCGAGAAATTTTAAGTAAACGTCGTATTTACATATCTGCCACTGTGCAAGAGAATCCGTATAGGTGTTCGAGTGTTCGATACGTAACGCGTGAGAAATTGTATGTAAACGCCGTATTTACATATCTGCCACTGTGTAGGAGAATCCGTATAGCTGTTCGAGTGTGCGAAACGTAACGCGCGAGAAATTGTAAGTAAACGCCGTATTTACATATCTGCCACTGTGCAGGAGAATCCGTATAGGTGTACGAGTGTTCGAAACGTAACGCGCAAGAAATTGTAAGTAAACGCCGTATTTACATATCTGCCACTGTGCAGGAGAATCCGTATAGGTGTTCGAGTGTTCGATACGTAACGCGCGAGAAATTGTAACTAAACGTCGTATTTACTTATCTGCCACTGTGCAGGAGAATCCGTATAGGTGTTCGAGTGTGCAAAACGTAACGCGTGAGGAATTGTAAGTAAACGCCGTATTTACATATCTGCCACTGTGCAGGAGAATCCGTATAGGTGTTCGAGTGTTCGATACGTAACGCGTGAGAAATTGTATGTAAACGCCGTATTTACATATCTGCCACTGTGTAGGAGAATCCGTATAGCTGTTCGAGTGTGCGAAACGTAACGCGCGAGAAATTCTAAGTAAACGCCGTATTTACATATCTGCCACTGTGCAGGAGAATCCGTATAGCTGTTCGAGTGTGCGAAACGTAACGCGCGAGAAATTGTAAGTAAACGCCGTATTTACATATCTGCCACTGTGCAGGAGAATCCGTATAGGTGTTCGAGTGTTCGATACGTAACGCGTGAGAAATTGTATGTAAACGCCGTATTTACATATCTGCCACTGTGTAGGTGAATCCGTATAGCTGTTCGAGTGTGCGAAACGTAACGCGCGAGAAATTGTAAGTAAACGCCGTATTTACATATCTGCCACTGTGCAGGAGAATCCGTATAGGTGTACGAGTGTTCGAAACGTAACGCGCAAGAAATTGTAGGTAAACGCCGTATTTACATATCTGCCACTGTGCAGGAGAATCCGTATAGGTGTTCGAGTGTTCGATACGTAACGCGCGAGAAATTGTAAGTAAACGTCGTATTTACTTATCTGCCACTGTGCAGGAGAATCCGTATAGGTGTTCGAGTGTTCAAAACATAACGCGTGAGAAATTGTAAGTAAACGTCGTATTTACATATCTGCCACTGTGCAGGAGAATCCGAATAGGTGTTCGAGTGTGCAAAACGTAACGCGCGAGAAATTGTAAGTAAACGCCGTATTTACATATCTGCCACTGTGCAGGAGAATCCGTATAGGTGTTCGAGTGTTCAAAACGTCACGCGTGAGAAATTGTAAGTAAACGCCGTATTTACATATCTGCCACTGTGCAGGAGAATCCGTATAGGTGTTCGAGTGTTCGAAACGTAACGCGCAAGAAATTGTAAGTAAACGCCGTATTTACATATCTGCCACTGTCTAGGAGAATCCGTATAGGTGTTCGGGTGTTCGAAACGTAACGCGCGAGAAATTGTAAGTAAACGCCGTATTTACATATCTGCCACTGTGCAGGAGAATCCGTATAGGTGTTCGAGTGTTCGAAACGTAACGCGCGAGAAATTGTAAGTAAACGTCGTATTTACATATCTGCCACTGTGCAAGAGAATCCGTATAGGTGTTCGAGTGTTCGATACGTAACGCGTGAGAAATTGTATGTAAACGCCGTATTTACATATCTGCCACTGTGTAGGAGAATCCGTATAGCTGTTCGAGTGTGCGAAACGTAACGCGCGAGAAATTGTAAGTAAACGCCGTATTTACATATCTGCCACTGTGCAGGAGAATCCGTATAGGTGTACGATTGTTCGAAACGTAACGCGCAAGAAATTGTAAGTAAACGCCGTATTTACATATCTGCCACTGTGCAGGAGAATCCGTATAGGTGTTCGAGTGTTCGATACGTAACGCGCGAGAAACTGTAACTAAACGTCGTATTTACTTATCTGCCACTGTGCAGTAGAATCCGTATAGGTGTTCGAGTGTTCAAAACATAACGCGTGAGAATTGTAAGTAAACGTCGTATTTACATATCTGTCACTGTGCAGGAGAATCCGTATAGGTGTTCGAGTGTGCAAAACGTAACGCGCGAGAAATTGTAAGTAAACGCCGTATTTACATATCTGCCACTGTGCAGGAGAATCCGTATAGGTGTTCGAGTGTTCGATACGTAACGCGTGAGAAATTGTATGTAAACGCCGTATTTACATATCTGCCACTGTGTAGGAGAATCCGTATAGCTGTTCGAGTGTGCGAAACGTAACGCGCGAGAAATAGTAAGTAAACGCCGTATTTACATATCTGCCACTGTGCAGGAGAATCCGTATAGCTGTTCGAGTGTGCGAAACGTAACGCGCGAGAAATTGTAAGTAAACGCCGTATTTACATATCTGCCACTGTGCAGGAGAATCCGTATAGGTGGTCGAGTGTTCGATACGTAACGCGTGAGAAATTGTATGTAAACGCCGTATTTACATATCTGCCACTGTGTAGGAGAATCCGTATAGCTGTTCGACTGTGCGAAACGTAACGCGCGAGAAATTGTAAGTAAACGCCGTATTTACATATCTGCCACTGTGCAGGAGAATCCGTATAGGTGTACGAGTGTTCGAAACGTAACGCGCAAGAAATTGTAAGTAAACGCCGTATTTACATATCTGCCACTGTGCAGGAGAATCCGTATAGGTGTTCGAGTGTTCGATACGTAACGCGCGAGAAATTGTAAGTAAACGTCGTATTTACTTATCTGCCACTGTGCAGGAGAATCCGTATAGGTGTTCGAGTGTTCAAAACATAACGCGTGAGAAATTGTAAGTAAACGTCGTATTTACATATCTGCCACTGTGCAGGAGAATCCGTATAGGTGTTCGAGTGTGCAAAACGTAACGCGCGAGAAATTGTAAGTAAACGCCGTATTTACATATCTGCCACTGTGCAGGAGAATCCGTATAGGTGTTCGAGTGTTCGAAACGTCACGCGTGAGAAATTGTAAGTAAACGCCATATTTACTTATCTGCCACTGTGCAGGAGAATCCGTATAGGTGTTCGAGTGTTCGAAACGTAACGCGCAAGAAATTGTAAGTAAACGCCGTATTTACATATCTGCCACTGTCCAGGAGAATCCGTATAGGTGTTCGAGTGTTCGAAACGTAACGCGCGAGAAATTGTAAGTAAACGCCGTATTTACATATCTGCCACTGTGCAGGAGAATCCGTATAGGTGTTCGAGTGTTCGAAACGTAACGCGCAAGAAATTGTAAGTAAACGTCGTATTTACATATCTGCCACTGTGCAGGAGAATCCGTATAGGTGTTCGAGTGTTCGATACATAACGCGTGAGAAATTGTATGTAAACGCCGTATTTACATATCTGCCACTGTGTAGGAGAATCCGTATAGCTGTTCGAGTGTGCGAAACATAACGCGCGAGAAATTGTAAGTAAACGCCGTATTTACATATCTGCCACTGTGCAGGAGAATCCGTATAGGTGTACGAGTGTTCGAAACGTAACGCGCAAGAAATTGTAAGTAAACGCCGTATTTACATATCTGCCACTGTGTAGGAGAATCCGTATAGGTGTTCGAGTGTTCGATACGTAACGCGCGAGAAATTGTAAGTAAACGTCGTATTTACTTATCTGCCACTGTGCAGGAGAATCCGTATAGGTGTTCGAGTGTTCAAAACATAACGCGTGAGAAATTGTAAGTAAACGTCGTATTTACATATCTGTCACTGTGCTGGAGAATCCGTATAGGTGTTCGAGTGTGCAAAACGTAACGCGCGAGAAATTGTAAGTAAACGCCGTATTTACATATCTGCCACTGTGCAGGAGAATCCGTATAGGTGTTCGAGTGTTCGATACGTAACGCGTGAGAAATTGTATGTAAACGCCGTATTTACATATCTGCCACTCTGTAGGAGAATCCGTATAGCTGTTCGAGTGTGCGAAACGTAACGCGCGAGAAATTGTAAGTAAACGCCGTATTTACATATCTGCCACTGTGCAGGAGAATCCGTATAGCTGTTCGAGTGTGCGAAACGTAACGCGCGAGAAATTGTAAGTAAACGCCGTATTTACATATCTGCCACTGTGCAGGAGAATCCGTATAGGTGGTCGAGTGTTCGATACGTAACGCGTGAGAAATTGTATGTAAACGCCGTATTTACATATCTGCCACTGTGTAGGAGAATCCGTATAGCTGTTCGAGTGTGCGAAACGTAACGCGCGAGAAATTGTAAGTAAACGCCGTATTTACATATCTGCCACTGTGCAGGAGAATCCGTATAGGTGTACGAGTGTTCGAAACGTAACGCGCAAGAAATTGTAAGTAAACGCCGTATTTACATATCTGCCACTGTGCAGGAGAATCCGTATAGGTGTTCGAGTGTTCGATACGTAACGCGCGAGAAATTGTAAGTAAACGTCGTATTTACTTACCTGCCACTGTGCTGGAGAATCCGTATAGGTGTTCGAGTGTTCAAAACATAACGCGTGAGAAATTGTAAGTAAACGTCGTATTTACATATCTGCCACTGTGCAGGAGAATCCGTATAGGTGTTCGAGTGTGCAAAACGTAACGCGCGAGAAATTGTAGGTAAACGCCGTATTTACATATCTGCCACTGTGCAGGAGAATCCGTATAGGTGTTCGAGTGTTCGAAACGTCACGCGTGAGAAATTGTAAGTAAACGCCGTATTTACATATCTGCCACTGTCTAGGAGAATCCGTATAGGTGTTCGGGTGTTCGAAACGTAACGCGCGAGAAATTGTAAGTAAACGCCGTATTTACATATCTGCCACTGTGCAGGAGAATCCGTATAGGTGTTCGAGTGTTCGAAACGTAACGCGCGAGAAATTGTAAGTAAACGTCGTATTTACATATCTGCCACTGTGCAAGAGAATCCGTATAGGTGTTCGAGTGTTCGATACGTAACGCGTGAGAAATTGTATGTAAACGCCGTATTTACATATCTGCCACTGTGTAGGAGAATCCGTATAGCTGTTCGAGTGTGCGAAACGTAACGCGCGAGAAATTGTAAGTAAACGCCGTATTTACATATCTGCCACTGTGCAGGAGAATCCGTATAGGTGTACGATTGTTCGAAACGTAACGCGCAAGAAATTGTAAGTAAACGCCGTATTTACATATCTGCCACTGTGCAGGAGAATCCGTATAGGTGTTCGAGTGTTCGATACGTAACGCGCGAGAAACTGTAACTAAACGTCGTATTTACTTATCTGCCACTGTGCAGGAGAATCCGTATAGGTGTTCGAGTGTTCAAAACATAACGCGTGAGAATTGTAAGTAAACGTCGTATTTACATATCTGTCACTGTGCAGGAGAATCCGTATAGGTGTTCGAGTGTGCAAAACGTAACGCGCGAGAAATTGTAAGTAAACGCCGTATTTACATATCTGCCACTGTGCAGGAGAATCCGTATAGGTGTTCGAGTGTTCGATACGTAACGCGTGAGAAATTGTATGTAAACGCCGTATTTACATATCTGCCACTGTGTAGGAGAATCCGTATAGCTGTTCGAGTGTGCGAAACGTAACGCGCGAGAAATAGTAAGTAAACGCCGTATTTACATATCTGCCACTGTGCAGGAGAATCCGTATAGCTGTTCGAGTGTGCGAAACGTAACGCGCGAGAAATTGTAAGTAAACGCCGTATTTACATATCTGCCACTGTGCAGGAGAATCCGTATAGGTGGTCGAGTGTTCGATACGTAACGCGTGAGAAATTGTATGTAAACGCCGTATTTACATATCTGCCACTGT
The DNA here is from genome assembly GCF_055761805.1 of Camellia sinensis. Classification (NCBI taxonomy): domain Eukaryota; kingdom Viridiplantae; phylum Streptophyta; class Magnoliopsida; order Ericales; family Theaceae; genus Camellia; species Camellia sinensis. The sequence goes on along the minus strand of NW_028128989.1, from coordinate 4,831,513 downwards.
GTAGGAGAATCCGTATAGCTGTTCGACTGTGCGAAACGTAACGCGCGAGAAATTGTAAGTAAACGCCGTATTTACATATCTGCCACTGTGCAGGAGAATCCGTATAGGTGTACGAGTGTTCGAAACGTAACGCGCAAGAAATTGTAAGTAAACGCCGTATTTACATATCTGCCACTGTGCAGGAGAATCCGTATAGGTGTTCGAGTGTTCGATACGTAACGCGCGAGAAATTGTAAGTAAACGTCGTATTTACTTAGCTGCCACTGTGCAGGAGAATCCGTATAGGTGTTCGAGTGTTCAAAACATAACGCGTGAGAAATTGTAAGTAAACGTCGTATTTACATATCTGCCACTGTGCAGGAGAATCCGTATAGGTGTTCGAGTGTGCAAAACGTAACGCGCGAGAAATTGTAAGTAAACGCCGTATTTACATATCTGCCACTGTGCAGGAGAATCCGTATAGGTGTTCGAGTGTTCGAAACGTCACGCGTGAGAAATTGTAAGTAAACGCCATATTTACTTATCTGCCACTGTGCAGGAGAATCCGTATAGGTGTTCGAGTGTTCGAAACGTAACGCGCAAGAAATTGTAAGTAAACGCCGTATTTACATATCTGCCACTGTCCAGGAGAATCCGTATAGGTGTTCGAGTGTTCGAAACGTAACGCGCGAGAAATTGTAAGTAAACGCCGTATTTACATATCTGCCACTGTGCAGGAGAATCCGTATAGGTGTTCGAGTGTTCGAAACGTAACGCGCAAGAAATTGTAAGTAAACGTCGTATTTACATATCTGCCACTGTGCAGGAGAATCCGTATAGGTGTTCGAGTGTTCGATACATAACGCGTGAGAAATTGTATGTAAACGCCGTATTTACATATCTGCCACTGTGTAGGAGAATCCGTATAGCTGTTCGAGTGTGCGAAACATAACGCGCGAGAAATTGTAAGTAAACGCCGTATTTACATATCTGCCACTGTGCAGGAGAATCCGTATAGGTGTACGAGTGTTCGAAACGTAACGCGCAAGAAATTGTAAGTAAACGCCGTATTTACATATCTGCCACTGTGTAGGAGAATCCGTATAGGTGTTCGAGTGTTCGATACGTAACGCGCGAGAAATTGTAAGTAAACGTCGTATTTACTTATCTGCCACTGTGCAGGAGAATCCGTATAGGTGTTCGAGTGTTCAAAACATAACGCGTGAGAAATTGTAAGTAAACGTCGTATTTACATATCTGTCACTGTGCTGGAGAATCCGTATAGGTGTTCGAGTGTGCAAAACGTAACGCGCGAGAAATTGTAAGTAAACGCCGTATTTACATATCTGCCACTGTGCAGGAGAATCCGTATAGGTGTTCGAGTGTTCGATACGTAACGCGTGAGAAATTGTATGTAAACGCCGTATTTACATATCTGCCACTCTGTAAGAGAATCCGTATAGCTGTTCGAGTGTGCGAAACGTAACGCGCGAGAAATTGTAAGTAAACGCCGTATTTACATATCTGCCACTGTGCAGGAGAATCCGTATAGCTGTTCGAGTGTGCGAAACGTAACGCGCGAGAAATTGTAAGTAAACGCCGTATTTACATATCTGCCACTGTGCAGGAGAATCCGTATAGGTGTTCGAGTGTTCGATACGTAACGCGTGAGAAATTGTATGTAAACGCCGTATTTACATATCTGCCACTGTGTAGGAGAATCCGTATAGCTGTTCGAGTGTGCGAAACGTAACGCGCGAGAAATTGTAAGTAAACGCCGTATTTACATATCTGCCACTGTGCAGGAGAATCCGTATAGGTGTACGAGTGTTCGAAACGTAACGCGCAAGAAATTGTAAGTAAACGCCGTATTTACATATCTGTCACTGTGCAGGAGAATCCGTATAGGTGTTCGAGTGTTCGATACGTAACGCGCGAGAAATTTTAAGTAAACGTCGTATTTACTTATCTGCCACTGTGCTGGAGAATCCGTATAGGTGTTCTAGTGTTCAAAACATAACGCGTGAGAAATTGTAAGTAAACGTCGTATTTACATATCTGCCACTGTGCAGGAGAATCCGTATAGGTGTTCGAGTGTGCAAAACGTAACGCGGGAGAAATTGTAAGTAAACGCCGTATTTACATATCTGCCACTGTGCAGGAGAATCCGTATAGGTGTTCGAGTGTTCGAAACGTTACGCGTGAGAAATTGTAAGTAAACGCCGTATTTACATATCTGCCACTGTGCAGGAGAATCCGTATAGGTGTTCGAGTGTTCGAAACGTAACGCGCAAGAAATTGTAAGTAAACGCCGTATTTACATATCTGCCACTGTCCAGGAGAATCCGTATAGGTGTTCGAGTGTTCGAAACGTAACGCGCGAGAAATTGTAAGTAAACGCCGTATTTACATATCTGCCACTGTGCAGGAGAATCCGTATAGGTGTTCGAGTGTTCGAAACGTAACGCGCGAGAAATTGTAAGTAAACGTCGTATTTACATATCTGCCACTGTGCAGGAGAATCCGTATAGGTGTTCGAGTGTTCGATACGTAACGCGTGAGAAATTGTATGTAAACACCGTATTTACATATCTGCCACTGTGTAGGAGAATTCGTATAGCTGTTCGAGTGTGCGAAACATAACGCGCGAGAAATTGTAAGTAAACGCCGTATTTACATATCTGCAACTGTGCAGGAGAATCCGTATAGGTGTACGAGTGTTCGAAACGTAACGCGCGAGAAATTGTAAGTAAACGCCGTATTTACATATCTGCCACTGTGCAGGAGAATCCGTATAGGTGTTCGAGTGTTCGATACGTAACGCACGAGAAATTGTAACTAAACGTCGTATTTACTTATCTGCCACTGTGCAGGAGAATCCGTATAGGTGTTCGAGTGTTCAAAACATAACGCGTGAGAAATTGTAAGTAAACGGCGTATTTACATATCTGTCACTGTGCAGGAGAATCCGTATAGGTGTTCGAGTGTGCAAAACGTAACGCGCGAGAAATTGTAAGTAAACGCCGTATTTACATATCTGCCACTGTGCAGGAGAATCCGTATAGGTGTTCGAGTGTTCGATACGTAACGCGTGAGAAATTGTATGTAAACGCCGTATTTACATATCTGCCACTCTGTAGGAGAATCCGTATAGGTGTACGAGTGTGCGGAACGTAACGCGCGAGAAATTGTAAGTAAACGCCGTATTTACATATCTGCCACTGTGCAGGAGAATCCGTATAGGTGTTCGAGTGTGCGAAACGTAACGCGCGAGAAATTGTAAGTAAACGCCGTATTTACATATCTGCCACTGTGCAGGAGAATCCGTATAGCTGTTCGAGTGTGCGAAACGTAACGCGCGAGAAATTGTAAGTAAACGCCGTATTTACATATCTGCCACTGTGCAGGAGAATCCGTATAGGTGTACGAGTGTTCGAAACGTAACGCGCAAGAAATTGTAAGTAAACGCCGTATTTACATATCTGCCACTGTGCAGGAGAATCCGTATAGGTATTCGAGTGTTCGATACGTAACGCGCAAGAAATTGTAAGTAAACGTCGTATTTACTTATCTGCCACTGTGCAGGAGAATCCGTATAGGTGTTCGAGTGTTCAAAACATAACGCGTGAGAAATTGTAAGTAAACGTCGTATTTACATATCTGCCACTGTGCAGGAGAATCCGTATAGGTGTTCGAGTATGCAAAACGTAACGCGCGAGAAATTGTAAGTAAACGCCGTATTTACATATCTGCCACTGTGCAGGAGAATCCGTATAGGTGTTCGAGTGTTCGAAACGTCACGCGTGAGAAATTGTAAGTAAACGCCGTATTTACATATCTGCCACTGTGCAGGAGAATCCGTATAGGTGTTCGAGTGTTCGAAACGTAACGCGCAAGAAATTGTAAGTAAACGCCGTATTTACATATCTGCCACTGTCCAGGAGAATCCGTATAGGTGTTCGAGTGATCGAAACGTAACACGCGAGAAATTGTAAGTAAACGCCGTATTTACATATCTGCCACTGTGCAGGAGAATCCGTATAGGTGTTCGAGTGTTCGAAATGTAACGCGCGAGAAATTGTAAGTAAACGTCGTATTTACATATCTGCCACTGTGCAGGAGAATCCGTATAGGTGTTCGAGTGTTCGATACGTAACGCGTGAGAAATTGTATGTAAACGCCGTATTTACATATCTGCCACTCTGTAGGAGAATCCGTATAGGTGTACGAGTGTGCGGAACGTAACGCGCGAGAAATTGTAAGTAAACGCCGTATTTACATATCTGCCACTGTGCAGGAGAATCCGTATAGGTGTTCGAGTGTGCGAAACGTAACGCGCGAGAAATTGTAAGTAAACGCCGTATTTACATATCTGCCACTGTGCAGGAGAATCCGTATAGCTGTTCGAGTGTGCGAAACGTAACGCGCGAGAAATTGTAAGTAAACGCCGTATTTACATATCTGCCACTGTGCAGGAGAATCCGTATAGGTGTACGAGTGTTCGAAACGTAACGCGCAAGAAATTGTAAGTAAACGCCGTATTTACATATCTGCCACTGTGCAGGAGAATCCGTATAGGTATTCGAGTGTTCGATACGTAACGCGCAAGAAATTGTAAGTAAACGTCGTATTTACTTATCTGCCACTGTGCAGGAGAATCCGTATAGGTGTTCGAGTGTTCGAAACGTAACGCGTGAGAAATTGTAAGTAAACGTCGTATTTACATATCTGCCACTGTGCAGGAGAATCCGTATAGGTGTTCGAGTGTGCAAAACGTAACGCGCGAGAAATTGTAAGTAAACGCCGTATTTACATATCTGCCACTGTGCAGGAGAATCCGTATAGGTGTTCGAGTGTTCGAAACGTCACGCGTGAGAAATTGTAAGTAAACGCCGTATTTACATATCTGCCACTGTGCAGGAGAATCCGTATAGGTGTTCGAGTGTTCGAAACGTAACGCGCAAGAAATTGTAAGTAAACGCCGTATTTACATATCTGCCACTGTCCAGGAGAATCCGTATAGGTGTTCGAGTGATCGAAACGTAACACGCGAGAAATTGTAAGTAAACGCCGTATTTACATATCTGCCACTGTGCAGGAGAATCCGTATAGGTGTTCGAGTGTTCGAAATGTAACGCGCGAGAAATTGTAAGTAAACGTCGTATTTACATATCTGCCACTGTGCAGGAGAATCCGTATAGGTGTTCGAGTGTTCGATACGTAACGCGTGAGAAATTGTATGTAAACGCCGTATTTACATATCTGCCACTGTGTAGGAGAATCCGTATAGCTGTTCGAGTGTGCGAAACGTAACGCGCGAGAAATTGTAAGTAAACGCCGTATTTACATGTCTGCCACTGTGCAGGAGAATCCGTATAGGTGTACGAGTGTTCGAAACGTAACGCGCAAGAAATTGTAAGTAAACGCCGTATTTACATATCTGCCACTGTGCAGGAGAATCCGTATAGGTGTTCGAGTGTTCGATACGTAACGCGCGAGAAATTGTAACTAAACGTCGTATTTACTTATCTGCCACTGTGCAGGAGAATCCGTATAGGTGTTCGAGTGTTCAAAACATAACGCGTGAGAAATTGTAAGTAAACGTCGAATTTACATATCTGTCACTGTGCAGGAGAATCCGTATAGGTGTTCGAGTGTGCAAAACGTAACGCGCGAGAAATTGTAAGTAAACGCCGTATTTACATATCTGCCACTGTGCAGGAGAATCCGTATAGGTGTTCGAGTGTTCGATACGTAACGCGTGAGAAATTGTATGTAAACGCCGTATTTACATATCTGCCACTGTGTAGGAGAATCCGTATAGCTGTTCGAGTGTGCGAAACGTAACGCGCGAGAAATTGTAAGTAAACGCCGTATTTACATATCTGCCACTGTGTAGGAGAATCCGTATAGCTGTTCGAGTGTGCGAAACGTAACGCGCGAGAAATTGTAGGTAAACGTCGTATTTACATATCTGCCACTGTGCAGGAGAATCCGTATAGGTGTTCGAGTGTTCGATACGTAACGCGTGAGAAATTGTATGTAAACGCCGTATTTACATATCTGCCACTGTGTAGGAGAATCCGTATAGCTGTTCGAGTGTGCGAAACGTAACGCGCGAGAAATTGTAAGTAAACGCCGTATTTACATATCTGCCACTGTGCAGGAGAATCCGTATAGGTGTACGAGTGTTCGAAACGTAACGCGCAAGAAATTGTAAGTAAACGCCGTATTTACATATCTGCCACTGTGCAGGAGAATCCGTATAGGTGTTCGAGTGTTCGATACGTAACGCGCGAGAAATTGTAAGTAAACGTCGTATTTACTTATCTGCCACTGTGCAGGAGAATCCGTATAGGTGTTCGAGTGTTCAAAACATAACGCGTGAGAAATTGTAAGTAAACGTCGTATTTACATATCTGCCACTGTCCAGGAGAATCCGTATAGGTGTTCGAGTGTTCGAAACGTAACGCGCGAGAAATTGTAAGTAAACGCCGTATTTACATATCTGCCACTGTGCAGGAGAATCTGTATAGGTGTTCGAGTGTTCGATACGTAACGCGTGAGAAATTGTATGTAAACGCCGTATTTACATATCTGCCACTGTGTAGGAGAATCCGTATAGCTGTTCGAGTGTGCGAAACGTAACGCGCGAAAAATTGTAAGTAAACGCCGTATTTACATATCTGCCACTGTGCAGGAGAATCCGTATAGCTGTTCGAGTGTGCGAAACGTAACGCGCGAGAAATTGTAAGTAAACGCCGTATTTACATATCTGCCACTGTGCAGGAGAATCCGTATAGGTGTTCGAGTGTTCGATACGTAACGCGTGAGAAATTGTATGTAAACGCCGTATTTACATATCTGCCACTGTGTAGGAGAATCCGTATAGCTGTTCGAGTGTGCGAAACGTAACGCGCGAGAAATTGTAAGTAAACGCCGTATTTACATATCTGCCACTGTGCAGGAGAATCCGTATAGGTGTTCGAGTGTTCGATACGTAACGCGTGAGAAATTGTATGTAAACGCCGTATTTACATAACTGCCACTGTGTAGGAGAATCCGTATAGCTGTTCGAGTGTGCGAAACGTAACGCGCGAGAAATTGTATGTAAACGCCGTATTTACATATCTGCCACTGTGCAGGAGAATCCGTATAGCTTATCGAGTGTGCGAAACGTAACGCGCGAGAAATTGTAAGTAAACGCCGTATTTACATATCTGCCACTGTGGAGGAGAATCCGTATAGGTGTTCGAGTGTTCGATACGTAACGCGTGAGAAATTGTATGTAAACGCCGTATTTACATATCTGCCACTGTGTAGGAGAATCCGTATAGCTGTTCGAGTGTGCGAAACGTAACGCGCGAGAAATTGTAAGTAAACGCCGTATTTACATATCTGCCACTGTGCAGGAGAATCCGTCTAGGTGTACGAGTGTTCGAAACGTAACGCGCAAGAAATTGTAAGTAAACGTCGTATTTACATATCTGCCACTGTCCAGGAGAATCCGTATAGGTGTTCGAGTGTTCGAAATGTAACGCGCGAGAAATTGTAAGTAAACGCCGTATTTACATATCTGCCACTGTGCAGGAGAATCCGTATAGGTGTTCGAGTGTTCGATACGTAACGCGCGAGAAATTGTAAGTAAACGTCGTATTTACTTATCTGCCACTGTGCAGGAGAATCCGTATAGGTGTTCGAGTGTTCAAAACATAACGCGTGAGAAATTGTAAGTAAACGTCGTATTTACATATCTGCCACTGTCCAGGAGAATCCGTATAGGTGTTCGAGTGTTCGAAACGTAACGCGCGAGAAATTGTAAGTAAACGCCGTATTTACATATCTGCCACTGTGCAGGAGAATCCGTATAGGTGTTCGAGTGTTCGATACGTAACGCGTGAGAAATTGTATGTAAACGCCGTATTTACATATCTGCCACTGTGTAGGAGAATCCGTATAGCTGTTCGAGTGTGCGAAACGTAACGCGCGAGAAATTGTAAGTAAACGCCGTATTTAAATATCTGCCACTGCGAAGGAGAATCCGTATAGGTGTACGACTGTTCGAAACGTAACGCGCGAGAAATTGTAAGTAAACGACGTATTTACATATCTGCCACTGTGCAGGAGAATCCGTATAGGTGTTCGAGTGTTCGATACGTAACGCGTGAGAAATTGTATGTAAACGCCGTATTTACATAACTGCCACTGTGTAGGAGAATCCGTATAGCTGTTCGAGTGTGCGAAACGTAACGCGCGAGAAATTGTATGTAAACGCCGTATTTACATATCTGCCACTGTGCAGGAGAATCCGTATAGCTTATCGAGTGTGCGAAACGTAACGCGCGAGAAATTGTAAGTAAACGCCGTATTTACATATCTGCCACTGTGCAGGAGAATCCGTATAGGTGTTCGAGTGTTCGATACGTAACGCGTGAGAAATTGTATGTAAACGCCGTATTTACATATCTGCCACTGTGTAGGAGAATCCGTATAGCTGTTCGAGTGTGCGAAACGTAACGCGCGAGAAATTGTAAGTAAACGCCGTATTTACATATCTGCCACTGTGCAGGAGAATCCGTCTAGGTGTACGAGTGTTCGAAACGTAACGCGCAAGAAATTGTAAGTAAACGTCGTATTTACATATCTGCCACTGTCCAGGAGAATCCGTATAGGTGTTCGAGTGTTCGAAATGTAACGCGCGAGAAATTGTAAGTAAACGCCGTATTTACATATCTGCCACTGTGCAGGAGAATCCGTATAGGTGTTCGAGTGTTCGATACGTAACGCGCGAGAAATTGTAAGTAAACGTCGTATTTACTTATCTGCCACTGTGCAGGAGAATCCGTATAGGTGTTCGAGTGTTCAAAACATAACGCGTGAGAAATTGTAAGTAAACGTCGTATTTACATATCTGCCACTGTCCAGGAGAATCCGTATAGGTGTTCGAGTGTTCGAAACGTAACGCGCGAGAAATTGTAAGTAAACGCCGTATTTACATATCTGCCACTGTGCAGGAGAATCCGTATAGGTGTTCGAGTGTTCGATACGTAACGCGTGAGAAATTGTATGTAAACGCCGTATTTACATATCTGCCACTGTGTAGGAGAATCCGTATAGCTGTTCGAGTGTGCGAAACGTAACGCGCGAGAAATTGTAAGTAAACGCCGTATTTAAATATCTGCCACTGCGAAGGAGAATCCGTATAGGTGTACGAGTGTTCGAAACGTAACGCGCGAGAAATTGTAAGTAAACGACGTATTTACATATCTGCCACTGTGCAGGAGAATCCGTATAGGTGTTCGAGTGTTCGATACGTAACGCGTGAGAAATTGTATGTAAACGCCGTATTTACATAACTGCCACTGTGTAGGAGAATCCGTATAGCTGTTCGAGTGTGCGAAACGTAACGCGCGAGAAATTGTATGTAAACGCCGTATTTACATATCTGCCACTGTGCAGGAGAATCCGTATAGCTTATCGAGTGTGCGAAACGTAACGCGCGAGAAATTGTAAGTAAACGCCGTATTTACATATCTGCCACTGTGCAGGAGAATCCGTATAGGTGTTCGAGTGTTCGATACGTAACGCGTGAGAAATTGTATGTAAACGCCGTATTTACATATCTGCCACTGTGTAGGAGAATCCGTATAGCTGTTCGAGTGTGCGAAACGTAACGCGCGAGAAATTGTAAGTAAACGCCGTATTTACATATCTGCCACTGTGCAGGAGAATCCGTCTAGGTGTACGAGTGTTCGAAACGTAACGCGCAAGAAATTGTAAGTAAACGTCGTATTTACATATCTGCCACTGTCCAGGAGAATCCGTATAGGTGTTCGAGTGTTCGAAATGTAACGCGCGAGAAATTGTAAGTAAACGCCGTATTTACATATCTGCCACTGTGCAGGAGAATCCGTATAGGTGTTCGAGTGTTCGATACGTAACGCGCGAGAAATTGTAAGTAAACGTCGTATTTACTTATCTGCCACTGTGCAGGAGAATCCGTATAGGTGTTCGAGTGTTCAAAACATAACGCGTGAGAAATTGTAAGTAAACGTCGTATTTACATATCTGCCACTGTCCAGGAGAATCCGTATAGGTGTTCGAGTGTTCGAAACGTAACGCGCGAGAAATTGTAAGTAAACGCCGTATTTACATATCTGCCACTGTGCAGGAGAATCCGTATAGGTGTTCGAGTGTTCGATACGTAACGCGTGAGAAATTGTATGTAAACGCCGTATTTACATATCTGCCACTGTGTAGGAGAATCCGTATAGCTGTTCGAGTGTGCGAAACGTAACGCGCGAGAAATTGTAAGTAAACGCCGTATTTAAATATCTGCCACTGTGAAGGAGAATCCGTATAGGTGTACGAGTGTTCGAAACGTAACGCGCGAGAAATTGTAAGTAAACGACGTATTTACATATCTGCCACTGTGCAGGAGAATCCGTATAGGTGTTCGAGTGTTCGATACGTAACGCGTGAGAAATTGTATGTAAACGCCGTATTTACATATCTGCCACTGTGTAGGAGAATCCGTATAGCTGTTCGAGTGTGCGAAACGTAACGCGCGAGAAATTGTAAGTAAACGCCGTATTTACATATCTGCCACTGTGCAGGAGAATCCGTATAGCTGTTCGAGTGTGCGAAGCGTAACGCGCGAGAAATTGTAAGTAAACGCCGTATTTACATATCTGCCACTGTGCAGGAGAATCCGTATAGGTGTTCGAGTGTTCGATACGTAACGCGTGAGAAATTGTATGTAAACGCCGTATTTACATATCTGCCACTGTGTAGGAGAATCCGTATAGCTGTTCGAGTGTGCGAAACGTAACGCGCGAGAAATTGTAAGTAAACGCCGTATTTACATATCTGCCACTGTGCAGGAGAATCCGTATAGGTGTTCGAGTGTTCGATACGTAACGCGTGAGAAATTGTATGTAAACGCCGTATTTACATAACTGCCACTGTGTAGGAGAATCCGTATAGCTGTTCGAGTGTGCGAAACGTAACGCGCGAGAAATTGTATGTAAACGCCGTATTTACATATCTGCCACTGTGCAGGAGAATCCGTATAGCTTATCGAGTGTGCGAAACGTAACGCGCGAGAAATTGTAAGTAAACGCCGTATTTACATATCTGCCACTGTGCAGGAGAATCCGTATAGGTGTTCGAGTGTTCGATACGTAACGCGTGAGAAATTGTATGTAAACGCCGTATTTACATATCTGCCACTGTGTAGGAGAATCCGTATAGCTGTTCGAGTGTGCGAAACGTAACGCGCGAGAAATTGTAAGTAAACGCCGTATTTACATATCTGCCACTGTGCAGGAGAATCCGTCTAGGTGTACGAGTGTTCGAAACGTAACGCGCAAGAAATTGTAAGTAAACGTCGTATTTACATATCTGCCACTGTCCAGGAGAATCCGTATAGGTGTTCGAGTGTTCGAAATGTAACGCGCGAGAAATTGTAAGTAAACGCCGTATTTACATATCTGCCACTGTGCAGGAGAATCCGTATAGGTGTTCGAGTGTTCGATACGTAACGCGCGAGAAATTGTAAGTAAACGTCGTATTTACTTATCTGCCACTGTGCAGGAGAATCCGTATAGGTGTTCGAGTGTTCAAAACATAACGCGTGAGAAATTGTAAGTAAACGTCGTATTTACATATCTGCCACTGTCCAGGAGAATCCGTATAGGTGTTCGAGTGTTCGAAACGTAACGCGCGAGAAATTGTAAGTAAACGCCGTATTTACATATCTGCCACTGTGCAGGAGAATCCGTATAGGTGTTCGAGTGTTCGATACGTAACGCGTGAGAAATTGTATGTAAACGCCGTATTTACATATCTGCCACTGTGTAGGAGAATCCGTATAGCTGTTCGAGTGTGCGAAACGTAACGCGCGAGAAATTGTAAGTAAACGCCGTATTTAAATATCTGCCACTGCGAAGGAGAATCCGTATAGGTGTACGAGTGTTCGAAACGTAACGCGCGAGAAATTGTAAGTAAACGACGTATTTACATATCTGCCACTGTGCAGGAGAATCCGTATAGGTGTTCGAGTGTTCGATACGTAACGCGTGAGAAATTGTATGTAAACGCCGTATTTACATAACTGCCACTGTGTAGGAGAATCCGTATAGCTGTTCGAGTGTGCGAAACGTAACGCGCGAGAAATTGTATGTAAACGCCGTATTTACATATCTGCCACTGTGCAGGAGAATCCGTATAGCTTATCGAGTGTGCGAAACGTAACGCGCGAGAAATTGTAAGTAAACGCCGTATTTACATATCTGCCACTGTGCAGGAGAATCCGTATAGGTGTTCGAGTGTTCGATACGTAACGCGTGAGAAATTGTATGTAAACGCCGTATTTACATATCTGCCACTGTGTAGGAGAATCCGTATAGCTGTTCGAGTGTGCGAAACGTAACGCGCGAGAAATTGTAAGTAAACGCCGTATTTACATATCTGCCACTGTGCAGGAGAATCCGTCTAGGTGTACGAGTGTTCGAAACGTAACGCGCAAGAAATTGTAAGTAAACGTCGTATTTACATATCTGCCACTGTCCAGGAGAATCCGTATAGGTGTTCGAGTGTTCGAAATGTAACGCGCGAGAAATTGTAAGTAAACGCCGTATTTACATATCTGCCACTGTGCAGGAGAATCCGTATAGGTGTTCGAGTGTTCGATACGTAACGCGCGAGAAATTGTAAGTAAACGTCGTATTTACTTATCTGCCACTGTGCAGGAGAATCCGTATAGGTGTTCGAGTGTTCAAAACATAACGCGTGAGAAATTGTAAGTAAACGTCGTATTTACATATCTGCCACTGTCCAGGAGAATCCGTATAGGTGTTCGAGTGTTCGAAACGTAACGCGCGAGAAATTGTAAGTAAACGCCGTATTTACATATCTGCCACTGTGCAGGAGAATCCGTATAGGTGTTCGAGTGTTCGATACGTAACGCGTGAGAAATTGTATGTAAACGCCGTATTTACATATCTGCCACTGTGTAGGAGAATCCGTATAGCTGTTCGAGTGTGCGAAACGTAACGCGCGAGAAATTGTAAGTAAACGCCGTATTTAAATATCTGCCACTGTGAAGGAGAATCCGTATAGGTGTACGAGTGTTCGAAACGTAACGCGCGAGAAATTGTAAGTAAACGACGTATTTACATATCTGCCACTGTGCAGGAGAATCCGTATAGGTGTTCGAGTGTTCGATACGTAACGCGTGAGAAATTGTATGTAAACGCCGTATTTACATATCTGCCACTGTGTAGGAGAATCCGTATAGCTGTTCGAGTGTGCGAAACGTAACGCGCGAGAAATTGTAAGTAAACGCCGTATTTACATATCTGCCACTGTGCAGGAGAATCCGTATAGCTGTTCGAGTGTGCGAAGCGTAACGCGCGAGAAATTGTAAGTAAACGCCGTATTTACATATCTGCCACTGTGCAGGAGAATCCGTATAGGTGTTCGAGTGTTCGATACGTAACGCGTGAGAAATTGTATGTAAACGCCGTATTTACATATCTGCCACTGTGTAGGAGAATCCGTATAGCTGTTCGAGTGTGCGAAACGTAACGCGCGAGAAATTGTAAGTAAACGCCGTATTTACATATCTGCCACTGTGCAGGAGAATCCGTATAGGTGTACGAGTGTTCGAAACGTAACGCGCAAGAAATTGTAAGTAAACGCCGTATTTACATATCTGCCACTGTGCAGGAGAATCCGTATAGGTGTTCGAGTGTTCGATACGTAACGCGCGAGAAATTGTAAGTAAACGTCGTATTTACTTATCTGCCACTGTGCAGGAGAATCCGTATAGGTGTTCGAGTGTTCAAAACATAACGCGTGAGAAATTGTAAGTAAACGTCGTATTTACATATCTGCCACTGTCCAGGAGAATCCGTATAGGTGTTCGAGTGTTCGAAACGTAACGCGCGAGAAATTGTAAGTAAACGCCGTATTTACATATCTGCCACTGTGCAGGAGAATCTGTATAGGTGTTCGAGTGTTCGATACGTAACGCGTGAGAAATTGTATGTAAACGCCGTATTTACATATCTGCCACTGTGTAGGAGAATCCGTATAGCTGTTCGAGTGTGCGAAATGTAACGCGCGAAAAATTGTAAGTAAACGCCGTATTTACATATCTGCCACTGTGCAGGAGAATCCGTATAGCTGTTCGAGTGTGCGAAACGTAACGCGCGAGAAATTGTAAGTAAACGCCGTATTTACATATCTGCCACTGTGCAGGAGAATCCGTATAGGTGTTCGAGTGTTCGATACGTAACGCGTGAGAAATTGTATGTAAACGCCGTATTTACATATCTGCCACTATGTAGGAGAATCTGTATAGCTGTTCGAGTGTGCGAAACGTAACGCGCGAGAAATTGTAAGTAAACGCCGTATTTACATATCTGCCACTGTGCAGGAGAATCCGTATAGGTGTTCGAGTGTTCGATACGTAACGCGTGAGAAATTGTATGTAAACGCCGTATTTACATAACTGCCACTGTGTAGGAGAATCCGTATAGCTGTTCGAGTGTGCGAAACGTAACGCGCGAGAAATTGTAAGTAAACGCCGTATTTACATATCTGCCACTGTGCAGGAGAATCCGTATAGCTTATCGAGTGTGCGAAACGTAACGCGCGAGAAATTGTAAGTAAACGCCGTATTTACATATCTGCCACTGTGCAGGAGAATCCGTATAGGTGTTCGAGTGTTCGATACGTAACGCGTGAGAAATTGTATGTAAACGCCGTATTTACATATCTGCCACTGTGTAGGAGAATCCGTATAGCTGTTCGAGTGTGCGAAACGTAACGCGCGAGAAATTGTAAGTAAACGCCGTATTTACATATCTGCCACTGTGCAGGAGAATCCGTCTAGGTGTACGAGTGTTCGAAACGTAACGCGCAAGAAATTGTAAGTAAACGTCGTATTTACATATCTGCCACTGTCCAGGAGAATCCGTATAGGTGTTCGAGTGTTCGAAACGTAACGCGCGAGAAATTGTAAGTAAACGCCGTATTTACATATCTGCCACTGTGCAGGAGAATCCGTATAGGTGTTCGAGTGTTCGATACGTAACGCGCGAGAAATTGTAAGTAAACGTCGTATTTACTTATCTGCCACTGTGCAGGAGAATCCGTATAGGTGTTCGAGTGTTCAAAACATAACGCGTGAGAAATTGTAAGTAAACGTCGTATTTACATATCTGCCACTGTCCAGGAGAATCCGTATAGGTGTTCGAGTGTTCGAAACGTAACGCGCGAGAAATTGTAAGTAAACGCCGTATTTACATATCTGCCACTGTGCAGGAGAATCCGTATAGGTGTTCGAGTGTTCGATACGTAACGCGTGAGAAATTGTATGTAAACGCCGTATTTACATATCTGCCACTGTGTAGGAGAATCCGTATAGCTGTTCGAGTGTGCGAAACGTAACGCGCGAGAAATTGTAAGTAAACGCCGTATTTAAATATCTGCCACTGTGAAGGAGAATCCGTATAGGTGTACGAGTGTTCGAAACGTAACGCGCGAGAAATTGTAAGTAAACGACGTATTTACATATCTGCCACTGTGCAGGAGAATCCGTATAGGTGTTCGAGTGTTCGATACGTAACGCGTGAGAAATTGTATGTAAACGCCGTATTTACATATCTGCCACTGTGTAGGAGAATCCGTATAGCTGTTCGAGTGTGCGAAACGTAACGCGCGAGAAATTGTAAGTAAACGCCGTATTTACATATCTGCCACTGTGCAGGAGAATCCGTATAGCTGTTCGAGTGTGCGAAGCGTAACGCGCGAGAAATTGTAAGTAAACGCCGTATTTACATATCTGCCACTGTGCAGGAGAATCCGTATAGGTGTTCGAGTGTTCGATACGTAACGCGTGAGAAATTGTATGTAAACGCCGTATTTACATATCTGCCACTGTGTAGGAGAATCCGTATAGCTGTTCGAGTGTGCGAAACGTAACGCGCGAGAAATTGTAAGTAAACGCCGTATTTACATATCTGCCACTGTGCAGGAGAATCCGTATAGGTGTTCGAGTGTTCGATACGTAACGCGTGAGAAATTGTATGTAAACGCCGTATTTACATATCTGCCACTGTGTAGGAGAATCCGTATAGCTGTTCGAGTGTGCGAAACGTAACGCGCGAGAAATTGTAAGTAAACGCCGTATTTACATATCTGCCACTGTGCAGGAGAATCCGTATAGGTGTACGAGTGTTCGAAACGTAACGCGCAAGAAATTGTAAGTAAACGTCGTATTTACATATCTGCCACTGTCCAGGAGAATCCGTATAGGTGTTCGAGTGTTCGAAACGTAACGCGCGAGAAATTGTAAGTAAACGCCGTATTTACATATCTGCCACTGTGCAGGAGAATCCGTATAGGTGTTCGAGTGTTCGATACGTAACGCGCGAGAAATTGTAAGTAAACGTCGTATTTACTTATCTGCCACTGTGCAGGAGAATCCGTATAGGTGTTCGAGTGTTCGATACGTAACGCGTGAGAAATTGTATGTAAACGCCGTATTTACATATCTGCCACTCTGTAGGAGAATCCGTATAGCTGTTCGAGTGTGCGAAACGTAACGCGCGAGAAATTGTAAGTAAACGCCGTATTTACATATCTGCCACTGTGCAGGAGAATCCGTATAGGTGTTCGAGTGTGCGAATCGTAACGCGCGAGAAATTGTAAGTAAACGCCGTATTTACATATCTGCCACTGTGCAGGAGAATCCGTATAGCTGTTCGAGTGTGCGAAACGTAACGCGCGAGAAATTGTAAGTAAACGCCGTATTTACATATCTGCCACTGTGCAGGAGAATCCGTATAGGTGTACGAGTGTTCGAAACGTAACGCGCAAGAAATTGTAAGTAAACGCCGTATTTACATATCTGCCACTGTGCAGGAGAATCCGTATAGGTATTCGAGTGTTCGATACGTAACGCGCAAGAAATTGTAAGTAAACGTCGTATTTACTTATCTGCCACTGTGCAGGAGAATCCGTATAGGTGTTCGAGTGTTCAAAACATAACGCGTGAGAAATTGTAAGTAAACGTCGTATTTACATATCTGCCACTGTGCAGGAGAATCCGTATAGGTGTTCGAGTATGCAAAACGTAACGCGCGAGAAATTGTAAGTAAACGCCGTATTTACATATCTGCCACTGTGCAGGAGAATCCGTATAGGTGTTCGAGTGTTCGAAACGTCACGCGTGAGAAATTGTAAGTAAACGCCGTATTTACATATCTGCCACTGTGCAGGAGAATCCGTATAGGTGTTCGAGTGTTCGAAACGTAACGCGCAAGAAATTGTAAGTAAACGCCGTATTTACATATCTGCCACTGTCCAGGAGAATCCGTATAGGTGTTCGAGTGATCGAAACGTAACGCGCGAGAAATTGTAAGTAAACGCCGTATTTACATATCTGCCACTGTGCAGGAGAATCCGTATAGGTGTTCGAGTGTTCGAAATGTAACGCGCGAGAAATTGTAAGTAAACGTCGTATTTACATATCTGCCACTGTGCAGGAGAATCCGTATAGGTGTTCGAGTGTTCGATACGTAACGCGTGAGAAATTGTATGTAAACGCCGTATTTACATATCTGCCACTGTGTAGGAGAATCCGTATAGCTGTTCGAGTGTGCGAAACGTAACGCGCGAGAAATTGTAAGTAAACGCCGTATTTACATATCTGCCACTGTGCAGGAGAATCCGTATAGGTGTACGAGTGTTCGAAACGTAACGCGCAAGAAATTGTAAGTAAACGCCGTATTTACATATCTGCCACTGTGCAGGAGAATCCGTATAGGTGTTCGAGTGTTCGATACGTAACGCGCGAGAAATTGTAACTAAACGTCGTATTTACTTATCTGCCACTGTGCAGGAGAATCCGTATAGGTGTTCGAGTGTTCAAAACATAACGCGTGAGAAATTGTAAGTAAACGTCGTATTTACATATCTGTCACTGTGCAGGAGAATCCGTATAGGTGTTCGAGTGTGCAAAACGTAACGCGCGAGAAATTGTAAGTAAACGCCGTATTTACATATCTGCCACTGTGCAGGAGAATCCGTATAGGTGTTCGAGTGTTCGATACGTAACGCGTGAGAAATTGTATGTAAACGCCGTATTTACATATCTGCCACTGTGTAGGAGAATCCGTATAGCTGTTCGAGTGTGCGAAACGTAACGCGCGAGAAATTGTAAGTAAACGCCGTATTCACATATCTGCCACTGTGCAGGAGAATCCGTATAGCTGTTCGAGTGTGCGAAACGTAACGCGCGAGAAATTGTAAGTAAACGCCGTATTTACATATCTGCCACTGTGCAGGAGAATCCGTATAGGTGTTCGAGTGTTCGATACGTAACGCGTGAGAAATTGTATGTAAACGCCGTATTTACAAATCTGCCACTGTGTAGGAGAATCCGTATAGCTGTTCGAGTGTGCGAAACGTAACGCGCGAGAAATTGTAAGTAAACGCCGTATTTACATATCTGCCACTGTGCAGGAGAATCCGTATAGGTGTACGAGTGTTCGAAACGTAACGCGCAAGAAATTGTAAGTAAACGCCGTATTTACATATCTGCCACTGTGCAGGAGAATCCGTATAGGTGTTCGAGTGTTCGATACGTAACGCGCGAGAAATTGTAAGTAAACGTCGTATTTACTTATCTGCCACTGTGCAGGAGAATCCGTATAGGTGTTCGAGTGTTCAAAACATAACGCGTGAGAAATTGTAAGTAAACGTCGTATTTACATATCTGTCACTGTGCAGGAGAATCCGTATAGGTGTTCGAGTGTGCAAAACGTAACGCGCGAGAAATTGTAAGTAAACGCCGTATTTACATATCTGCCACTGTGCAGGAGAATCCGTATAGGTGTTCGAGTGTTCGATACGTAACGCGTGAGAAATTGTATGTAAACGCCGTATTTACATATCTGCCACTGTGTAGGAGAATCCGTATAGCTGTTCGAGTGTGCGAAACGTAACGCGCGAGAAATTGTAAGTAAACGCCGTATTCACATATCTGCCACTGTGCAGGAGAATCCGTATAGGTGTTCGAGTGTTCGAAACGTCACGCGTGAGAAATTGTAAGTAAACGCCGTATTTACATATCTGCCACTGTGCAGGAGAATCCGTATAGGTGTTCGAGTGTTCGAAACGTAACGCGCAAGAAATTGTAAGTAAACGCCGTATTTACATATCTGCCACTGTCCAGGAGAATCCGTATAGGTGTTCGAGTGATCGAAACGTAACGCGCGAGAAATTGTAAGTAAACGCCGTATTTACATATCTGCCACTGTGCAGGAGAATCCGTATAGGTGTTCGAGTGTTCGAAATGTAACGCGCGAGAAATTGTAAGTAAACGTCGTATTTACATATCTGCCACTGTGCAGGAGAATCCGTATAGGTGTTCGAGTGTTCGATACGTAACGCGTGAGAAATTGTATGTAAACGCCGTATTTACATATCTGCCACTATGTAGGAGAATCCGTATAGCTGTTCGAGTGTGCGAAACGTAACGCGCGAGAAATTGTAAGTAAACGCCGTATTTACATATCTGCCACTGTGCAGGAGAATCCGTATAGGTGTACGAGTGTTCGAAACGTAACGCGCAAGAAATTGTAAGTAAACGCCGTATTTACATATCTGCCACTGTGCAGGAGAATCCGTATAGGTGTTCGAGTGTTCGATACGTAACGCGCGAGAAATTGTAACTAAACGTCGTATTTACTTATCTGCCACTGTGCAGGAGAATCCGTATAGGTGTTCGAGTGTTCAAAACATAACGCGTGAGAAATTGTAAGTAAACGTCGTATTTACATATCTGTCACTGTGCAGGAGAATCCGTATAGGTGTTCGAGTGTGCAAAACGTAACGCGCGAGAAATTGTAAGTAAACGCCGTATTTACATATCTGCCACTGTGCAGGAGAATCCGTATAGGTGTTCGAGTGTTCGATACGTAACGCGTGAGAAATTGTATGTAAACGCCGTATTTACATATCTGCCACTGTGTAGGAGAATCCGTATAGCTGTTCGAGTGTGCGAAACGTAACGCGCGAGAAATTGTAAGTAAACGCCGTATTCACATATCTGCCACTGTGCAGGAGAATCCGTATAGCTGTTCGAGTGTGCGAAACGTAACGCGCGAGAAATTGTAAGTAAACGCCGTATTTACATATCTGCCACTGTGCAGGAGAATCCGTATAGGTGTTCGAGTGTTCGATACGTAACGCGTGAGAAATTGTATGTAAACGCCGTATTTACATATCTGCCACTGTGTAGGAGAATCCGTATAGCTGTTCGAGTGTGCGAAACGTAACGCGCGAGAAATTGTAAGTAAACGCCGTATTTACATATCTGCCACTGTGCAGGAGAATCCGTATAGGTGTACGAGTGTTCGAAACGTAACGCGCAAGAAATTGTAAGTAAACGCCGTATTTACATATCTGCCACTGTGCAGGAGAATCCGTATAGGTGTTCGAGTGTTCGATACGTAACGCGCGAGAAATTGTAACTAAACGTCGTATTTACTTATCTGCCACTGTGCAGGAGAATCCGTATAGGTGTTCGAGTGTTCAAAACATAACGCGTGAGAAATTGTAAGTAAACGTCGTATTTACATATCTGTCACTGTGCAGGAGAATCCGTATAGGTGTTCGAGTGTGCAAAACGTAACGCGCGAGAAATTGTAAGTAAACGCCGTATTTACATATCTGCCACTGTGCAGGAGAATCCGTATAGGTGTTCGAGTGTTCGATACGTAACGCGTGAGAAATTGTATGTAAACGCCGTATTTACATATCTGCCACTGTGTAGGAGAATCCGTATAGCTGTTCGAGTGTGCGAAACGTAACGCGCGAGAAATTGTAAGTAAACGCCGTATTCACATATCTGCCACTGTGCAGGAGAATCCGTATAGCTGTTCGAGTGTGCGAAACGTAACGCGCGAGAAATTGTAAGTAAACGCCGTATTTACATATCTGCCACTGTGCAGGAGAATCCGTATAGGTGTTCGAGTGTTCGATACGTAACGCGTGAGAAATTGTATGTAAACGCCGTATTTACATATCTGCCACTGTGTAGGAGAATCCGTATAGCTGTTCGAGTGTGCGAAACGTAACGCGCGAGAAATTGTAAGTAAACGCCGTATTTACATATCTGCCACTGTGCAGGAGAATCCGTATAGGTGTACGAGTGTTCGAAACGTAACGCGCAAGAAATTGTAAGTAAACGCCGTATTTACATATCTGCCACTGTGCAGGAGAATCCGTATAGGTGTTCGAGTGTTCGATACGTAACGCGCGAGAAATTGTAAGTAAACGTCGTATTTACTTATCTGCCACTGTGCAGGAGAATCCGTATAGGTGTTCGAGTGTTCAAAACATAACGCGTGAGAAATTGTAAGTAAATGTCGTATTTACATATCTGCCACTGTCTAGGAGAATCCGTATAGGTGTTCGAGTGTTCGAAACGTAACGCGCGAGAAATTGTAAGTAAACGCCGTATTTACATATCTGCCACTGTGCAGGAGAATCTGTATAGGTGTTCCAGTGTTCGATACGTAACGCGTGAGAAATTGTATGTAAACGCCGTATTTACATATCTGCCACTGTGTAGGAGAATCCGTATAGCTGTTCGAGTGTGCGAAACGTAACGCGCGAAAAATTGTAAGTAAACGCCGTATTTACATATCTGCCACTGTGCAGGAGAATCCGTATAGCTGTTCGAGTGTGCGAAACGTAACGCGCGAGAAATTGTAAGTAAACGCCGTATTTACATATCTGCCACTGTGCAGGAGAATCCGTATAGGTGTTCGAGTGTTCGATACGTAACGCGTGAGAAATTGTATGTAAACGCCGTATTTACATATCTGCCACTGTGTAGGAGAATCCGTATAGCTGTTCGAGTGTGCGAAACGTAACGCGCGAGAAATTGTAAGTAAACGCCGTATTTACATATCTGCCACTGTGCAGGAGAATCCGTATAGGTGTTCGAGTGTTCGATACGTAACGCGTGAGAAATTGTATGTAAACGCCGTATTTACATAACTGCCACTGTGTAGGAGAATCCGTATAGCTGTTCGAGTGTGCGAAACGTAACGCGCGAGAAATTGTAAGTAAACGCCGTATTTACATATCTGCCACTGTGCAGGAGAATCCGTATAGCTTATCGAGTGTGCGAAACGTAACGCGCGAGAAATTGTAAGTAAACGCCGTATTTACATATCTGCCACTGTGCAGGAGAATCCGTATAGGTGTTCGAGTGTTCGATACGTAACGCGTGAGAAATTGTATGTAAACGCCGTATTTACATATCTGCCACTGTGTAGGAGAATCCGTATAGCTGTTCGAGTGTGCGAAACGTAACGCGCGAGAAATTGTAAGTAAACGCCGTATTTACATATCTGCCACTGTGCAGGAGAATCCGTCTAGGTGTACGAGTGTTCGAAACGTAACGCGCAAGAAATTGTAAGTAAACGTCGTATTTACATATCTGCCACTGTCCAGGAGAATCCGTATAGGTGTTCGAGTGTTCGAAACGTAACGCGCGAGAAATTGTAAGTAAACGCCGTATTTACATATCTGCCACTGTGCAGGAGAATCCGTATAGGTGTTCGAGTGTTCGATACGTAACGCGCGAGAAATTGTAAGTAAACGTCGTATTTACTTATCTGCCACTGTGCAGGAGAATCCGTATAGGTGTTCGAGTGTTCAAAACATAACGCGTGAGAAATTGTAAGTAAACGTCGTATTTACATATCTGCCACTGTCCAGGAGAATCCGTATAGGTGTTCGAGTGTTCGAAACGTAACGCGCGAGAAATTGTAAGTAAACGCCGTATTTACATATCTGCCACTGTGCAGGAGAATCCGTATAGGTGTTCGAGTGTTCGAAATGTAACGCGCGAGAAATTGTAAGTAAACGTCGTATTTACATATCTGCCACTGTGCAGGAGAATCCGTATAGGTGTTCGAGTGTTCGATACGTAACGCGTGAGAAATTGTATGTAAACGCCGTATTTACATATCTGCCACTGTGTAGGAGAATCCGTATAGCTGTTCGAGTGTGCGAAACGTAACGCGCGAGAAATTGTAAGTAAACGCCGTATTTACATATCTGCCACTGTGCAGGAGAATCCGTATAGGTGTACGAGTGTTCGAAACGTAACGCGCAAGAAATTGTAAGTAAACGCCGTATTTACATATCTGCCACTGTGCAGGAGAATCCGTATAGGTGTTCGAGTGTTCGATACGTAACGCGCGAGAAATTGTAACTAAACGTCGTATTTACTTATCTGCCACTGTGCAGGAGAATCCGTATAGGTGTTCGAGTGTTCAAAACATAACGCGTGAGAAATTGTAAGTAAACGTCGTATTTACATATCTGTCACTGTGCAGGAGAATCCGTATAGGTGTTCGAGTGTGCAAAACGTAACGCGCGAGAAATTGTAAGTAAACGCCGTATTTACATATCTGCCACTGTGCAGGAGAATCCGTATAGGTGTTCGAGTGTTCGATACGTAACGCGTGAGAAATTGTATGTAAACGCCGTAATTACATATCTGCCACTGTGTAGGAGAATCCGTATAGCTGTTCGAGTGTGCGAAACGTAACGCGCGAGAAATTGTAAGTAAACGCCGTATTCACATATCTGCCACTGTGCAGGAGAATCCGTATAGCTGTTCCAGTGATCGATACGTAACGCGTGAGAAATTGTATGTAAACGCCGTATTTACATATCTGCCACTGTGTAGGAGAATCCGTATAGCTGTTCGAGTGTGCGAAACGTAACGCGCGAAAAATTGTAAGTAAACGCCGTATTTACATATCTGCCACTGTGCAGGAGAATCCGTATAGCTGTTCGAGTGTGCGAAACGTAACGCGCGAGAAATTGTAAGTAAACGCCGTATTTACATATCTGCCACTGTGCAGGAGAATCCGTATAGGTGTTCGAGTGTTCGATACGTAACGCGTGAGAAATTGTATGTAAACGCCGTATTTACATATCTGCCACTGTGTAGGAGAATCCGTATAGCTGTTCGAGTGTGCGAAACGTAACGCGCGAGAAATTGTAAGTAAACGCCGTATTTACATATCTGCCACTGTGCAGGAGAATCCGTATAGGTGTTCGAGTGTTCGATACGTAACGCGTGAGAAATTGTATGTAAACGCCGTATTTAAATAACTGCCACTGTGTAGGAGAATCCGTATAGCTGTTCGAGTGTGCGAAACGTAACGCGCGAGAAATTGTAAGTAAACGCCGTATTTACATATCTGCCACTGTGCAGGAGAATCCGTATAGCTTATCGAGTGTGCGAAACGTAACGCGCGAGAAATTGTAAGTAAACGCCGTATTTACATATCTGCCACTGTGCAGGAGAATCCGTATAGGTGTTCGAGTGTTCGATACGTAACGCGTGAGAAATTGTATGTAAACGCCGTATTTACATATCTGCCACTGTGTAGGAGAATCCGTATAGCTGTTCGAGTGTGCGAAACGTAACGCGCGAGAAATTGTAAGTAAACGCCGTATTTACATATCTGCCACTGTGCAGGAGAATCCGTCTAGGTGTACGAGTGTTCGAAACGTAACGCGCAAGAAATTGTAAGTAAACGTCGTATTTACATATCTGCCACTGTCCAGGAGAATCCGTATAGGTGTTCGAGTGTTCGAAACGTAACGCGCGAGAAATTGTAAGTAAACGCCGTATTTACATATCTGCCACTGTGCAGGAGAATCCGTATAGGTGTTCGAGTGTTCGATACGTAACGCGCGAGAAATTGTAAGTAAACGTCGTATTTACTTATCTGCCACTGTGCAGGAGAATCCGTATAGGTGTTCGAGTGTTCAAAACATAACGCGTGAGAAATTGTAAGTAAACGTCGTATTTACATATCTGCCACTGTCCAGGAGAATCCGTATAGGTGTTCGAGTGTTCGAAACGTAACGCGCGAGAAATTGTAAGTAAACGCCGTATTTACATATCTGCCACTGTGCAGGAGAATCCGTATAGGTGTTCGAGTGTTCGAAATGTAACGCGCGAGAAATTGTAAGTAAACGTCGTATTTACATATCTGCCACTGTGCAGGAGAATCCGTATAGGTGTTCGAGTGTTCGATACGTAACGCGTGAGAAATTGTATGTAAACGCCGTATTTACATATCTGCCACTGTGTAGGAGAATCCGTATAGCTGTTCGAGTGTGCGAAACGTAACGCGCGAGAAATTGTAAGTAAACGCCGTATTTACATATCTGCCACTGTGCAGGAGAATCCGTATAGGTGTACGAGTGTTCGAAACGTAACGCGCAAGAAATTGTAAGTAAACGCCGTATTTACATATCTGCCACTGTGCAGGAGAATCCGTATAGGTGTTCGAGTGTTCGATACGTAACGCGCGAGAAATTGTAACTAAACGTCGTATTTACTTATCTGCCACTGTGCAGGAGAATCCGTATAGGTGTTCGAGTGTTCAAAACATAACGCGTGAGAAATTGTAAGTAAACGTCGTATTTACATATCTGTCACTGTGCAGGAGAATCCGTATAGGTGTTCGAGTGTGCAAAACGTAACGCGCGAGAAATTGTAAGTAAACGCCGTATTTACATATCTGCCACTGTGCAGGAGAATCCGTATAGGTGTTCGAGTGTTCGATACGTAACGCGTGAGAAATTGTATGTAAACGCCGTAATTACATATCTGCCACTGTGTAGGAGAATCCGTATAGCTGTTCGAGTGTGCGAAACGTAACGCGCGAGAAATTGTAAGTAAACGCCGTATTCACATATCTGCCACTGTGCAGGAGAATCCGTATAGCTGTTCGAGTGTGCGAAACGTAACGCGCGAGAAATTGTAAGTAAACGCCGTATTTACATATCTGCCACTGTGCAGGAGAATCCGTATAGGTGTTCGAGTGTTCGATACGTAACGCGTGAGAAATTGTATGTAAACGCCGTATTTACATATCTGCCACTGTGTAGGAGAATCCGTATAGCTGTTCGAGTGTGCGAAACGTAACGCGCGAGAAATTGTAAGTAAACGCCGTATTTACATATCTGCCACTGTGCAGGAGAATCCGTATAGGTGTACGAGTGTTCGAAACGTAACGCGCAAGAAATTGTAAGTAAACGCCGTATTTACATATCTGCCACTGTGCAGGAGAATCCGTATAGGTGTTCGAGTGTTCGATACGTAACGCGCGAGAAATTGTAACTAAACGTCGTATTTACTTATCTGCCACTGTGCAGGAGAATCCGTATAGGTGTTCGAGTGTTCAAAACATAACGCGTGAGAAATTGTAAGTAAACGTCGTATTTACATATCTGTCACTGTGCAGGAGAATCCGTATAGGTGTTCGAGTGAGCAAAACGTAACGCGCGAGAAATTGTAAGTAAACGCCGTATTTACATATCTGCCACTGTGCAGGAGAATCCGTATAGGTGTTCGAGTGTTCGATACGTAACGCGTGAGAAATTGTATGTAAACGCCGTATTTACATATCTGCCACTGTGTAGGAGAATCCGTATAGCTGTTCGAGTGTGCGAAACGTAACGCGCGAGAAATTGTAAGTAAACGCCGTATTCACATATCTGCCACTGTGCAGGAGAATCCGTATAGCTGTTCGAGTGTGCGAAACGTAACGCGCGAGAAATTGTAAGTAAACGCCGTATTTACATATCTGCCACTGTGCAGGAGAATCCGTATAGGTGTTCGAGTGTTCGATACGTAACGCGTGAGAAATTGTATGTAAACGCCGTATTTACATATCTGCCACTGTGTAGGAGAATCCGTATAGCTGTTCGAGTGTGCGAAACGTAACGCGCGAGAAATTGTAAGTAAACGCCGTATTTACATATCTGCCACTGTGCAGGAGAATCCGTATAGGTGTACGAGTGTTCGAAACGTAACGCGCAAGAAATTGTAAGTAAACGCCGTATTTACATATCTGCCACTGTGCAGGAGAATCCGTATAGGTGTTCGAGTGTTCGATACGTAACGCGCGAGAAATTGTAGGTAAACGTCGTATTTACTTATCTGCCACTGTGCAGGAGAATCCGTATAGGTGTTCGAGTGTTCAAAACATAACGCGTGAGAAATTGTAAGTAAATGTCGTATTTACATATCTGCCACTGTCCAGGAGAATCCGTATAGGTGTTCGAGTGTTCGAAACGTAACGCGCGAGAAATTGTAAGTAAACGCCGTATTTACATATCTGCCACTGTGCAGGAGAATCTGTATAGGTGTTCCAGTGTTCGATACGTAACGCGTGAGAAATTGTATGTAAACGCCGTATTTACATATCTGCCACTGTGTAGGAGAATCCGTATAGCTGTTCGAGTGTGCGAAACGTAACGCGCGAAAAATTGTAAGTAAACGCCGTATTTACATATCTGCCACTGTGCAGGAGAATCCGTATAGCTGTTCGAGTGTGCGAAACGTAACGCGCGAGAAATTGTAAGTAAACGCCGTATTTACATATCTGCCACTGTGCAGGAGAATCCGTATAGGTGTTCGAGTGTTCGATACGTAACGCGTGAGAAATTGTATGTAAACGCCGTATTTACATATCTGCCACTGTGTAGGAGAATCCGTATAGCTGTTCGAGTGTGCGAAACGTAACGCGCGAGAAATTGTAAGTAAACGCCGTATTTACATATCTGCCACTGTGCAGGAGAATCCGTATAGGTGTTCGAGTGTTCGATACGTAACGCGTGAGAAATTGTATGTAAACGCCGTATTTACATAACTGCCACTGTGTAGGAGAATCCGTATAGCTGTTCGAGTGTGCGAAACGTAACGCGCGAGAAATTGTAAGTAAACGCCGTATTTACATATCTGCCACTGTGCAGGAGAATCCGTATAGCTTATCGAGTGTGCGAAACGTAACGCGCGAGAAATTGTAAGTAAACGCCGTATTTACATATCTGCCACTGTGCAGGAGAATCCGTATAGGTGTTCGAGTGTTCGATACGTAACGCGTGAGAAATTGTATGTAAACGCCGTATTTACATATCTGCCACTGTGTAGGAGAATCCGTATAGCTGTTCGAGTGTGCGAAACGTAACGCGCGAGAAATTGTAAGTAAACGCCGTATTTACATATCTGCCACTGTGCAGGAGAATCCGTCTAGGTGTACGAGTGTTCGAAACGTAACGCGCAAGAAATTGTAAGTAAACGTCGTATTTACATATCTGCCACTGTCCAGGAGAATCCGTATAGGTGTTCGAGTGTTCGAAACGTAACGCGCGAGAAATTGTATGTAAACGCCGTATTTACATATCTGCCACTGTGCAGGAGAATCCGTATAGGTGTTCGAGTGTTCGATACGTAACGCGCGAGAAATTGTAAGTAAACGTCGTATTTACTTATCTGCCACTGTGCAGGAGAATCCGTATAGGTGTTCGAGTGTTCAAAACATAACGCGTGAGAAATTGTAAGTAAACGTCGTATTTACATATCTGCCACTGTCCAGGAGAATCCGTATAGGTGTTCGAGTGTTCGAAACGTAACGCGCGAGAAATTGTAAGTAAACGCCGTATTTACATATCTGCCACTGTGCAGGAGAATCCGTATAGGTGTTCGAGTGTTCGATACGTAACGCGTGAGAAATTGTATGTAAACGCCGTATTTACATATCTGTCACTGTGTAGGAGAATCCGTATAGCTGTTCGAGTGTGCGAAGCGTAACGCGCGAGAAATTGTAAGTAAACGCCGTATTTAAATATCTGCCACTGTGAAGGAGAATCCGTATAGGTGTACGAGTGTTCGAAACGTAACGCGCGAGAAATTGTAAGTAAACGACGTATTTACATATCTGCCACTGTGCAGGAGAATCCGTATAGGTGTTCGAGTGTTCGATACGTAACGCGTGAGAAATTGTATGTAAACGCCGTATTTACATATCTGCCACTGTGTAGGAGAATCCGTATAGCTGTTCGAGTGTGCGAAACGTAACGCGCGAGAAATTGTAAGTAAACGCCGTATTTACATATCTGCCACTG